>NC_143445.1:16297500-17535000 GCF_987193195.1 Phasianus colchicus
ATTACATTGGTTACTCAAAGTGTAAAACAGGGCGCAGATGGAAATGTTTTGGGAATGTTTCCGAACATAAACGAAAAGTTGGATGGCTAAGAGCGAAATCTCAGCAGCTGCCTTCTATTCTCAAAGAAGCTGAAATGTCAAGGCTGTTCAGTGGGGAAGTAATTTGTATGTGTTTGTATGTGTTTGGCCTAGCACTAAATTCCAAGGTCTCTTTGAATGCCTGGGAGCATTCATTCAGCCTTGGATTTCTGTGTTCAGCAGAGATATCACAAAAGATTGACCTATGAGAGAGGCAGGTCCCTTCCCACTCCAAACCTTCACTTCAGGAACAGGATGACATCCTACACTCCCAAATGATTGTGATCCATCTTGAAAGCTTCTGGGTGCCGCTTCCCTTCTCTTCGTATTCAATGACTGTTGATTTCCTGATAGAGTTAACCTCTTGAATGGGACTTGGAATAGTGATAACAACAAATTGTGACGTGAATGCCAGAAATTGTCCTTTTGCCTTTGTCACTGTGGAAACATAGCTGCTAAGAGGGTGTTTGATAGAGCTAAGCACAGACTCCCTTGGTAACTTCTGTCTACCGGCAAGAAGTGCTTTCTGAGCTGCAGTTCACCTTGGTGATCTGCTTGACAGCTTGTCTTGGGAAAAGATTGAAGATCTGTCTGTGGAGTGGTTGGTTTAGGCTGAGTAGCAAAGATTCGTGCTGGGCATAAGGCACGAGCAGTCATCTAGAGGTTCTCCTAAAGATGGCCATGTGGCAAGCGCTGTCACCCAGTGGAGAATTTAAAGTATCTGAGATTCTTATCTTCGTTTTACTTGTAACACTTTAATTTCTTGCAAAGAAATTAATACAATTTTTAAAACTTCTCAGTGGAACTTGCTGTTTTGGCACCTCACGGTTTGCTAGGTGTTTGTGCAGACATGGAGGAAATCAGCTGTTGTTACCTTTTGCAGTGTGCATCAGGCATCAGCACAGGGATAGGGAGGAAACGTTTGTGAGCAGAAGGTAGGACAAGACATCGCTGCATAAGATGCTGCTGTGTCTGGTCACAGTCTTCCAACGTTGGCCAAATTTGATGTATGAAATGACAGTCTCTTCATTTCCATCATTATGTTTGCTGTCCCTAGCTGTCCTGTGGCCTGCCTTGATGTTTACTATTAAAGTACTTTTGCCTTACTTCCATCTGTATTTTTCTGTGTGATTCTTGTTCCTCAGTGTGAACAAATTCTTATGCTGTGTACTTATTCTGTTGGATATCATTCCCTGTGTCCTTCAGCAGTTAAATATTTTATCTTGTACATGCTGTGTAAATTCTGTCCTTCCGAGTATTCAGTGCTCTTCCCCCAGGATAATTCCTTCTTTGTTAAAGTATCTGGCTCAATGGTGCAGTGGTAACATTTGCACAGAAGAGCTCTTCTGTTCTCCTCCTAAGTTATTGCATCTCTTTGGGAGGCAATTTTCATGAACAACAGAGGCAGTACCTGTGTTCAGGATGGCAGCACCTCCCATCACAAGGTGAAGAACTGACATGGGTTTGCTGGCAATCCAGAGGACAGGACACTTGCTTATGGGTTTCTCTGCCTTGGTACCAAAGTATATCCTGTGAGATCTGGAGATCCGACTTCTGATTCATCACCAGCTGAGATGCTTCCAGCATCTACTCTGTGTTCCCATGATAGGACTGACTCCCACACCTCCTAGGAAGCTGGGGATGGTTTGTGATGATATTTTGCCATCTCTGAACATACTCCTCAGTCTTGGGCAGGTTGGAGAGTGTGTTGCTTGCAGAGGATTTAAATGCTAGCCTTAGTCAAAATATTTAAATGCTGAAGTGATTTGGGTTATGCTGTTTTGTGTATAAAGCTCAGGGATTTGTAATGCATGATGTGTGAAGTACCTTGTTATGTCAGTATTCTGGTTTTGTTTTTCAGTATAAAAGGTAGCTTTTACATTCTATTAAGAAGTGAGTTTAGGAAGTTGCTGAATTTATTAGCTGCTACGGACAGAAAACTATGCAATTCACATGGAAGAACTGCTCCCAGAATTTAATTTAGTAATAAAATCTCCTCATACTTCTGAAATTGTTTAAAGATTTGTTTGTTGGTCATGGAAAAAAAAGTATTCTGCTTGGGAACTGCTCCTTTCCTAGTAGATTTCTCTGCTTTACATCTTCACTTGTCCATCATTGTTAAAGGCACTTAATGAACACGAATTCTGTTTTGTACCTTATCTGGAGCCAATCCCAAATTTGTTTGTAAAATCATGATCATCTCCATAACATTCAGTCAGTGCCAGAGACTTAAGTACCAAAGGTCAGAGTGGCTGTGAGAATTGAGTAGAACAGCACTTTAAAAGTCACTACAAGCAGATAGGAATTATTCTGGATTTTAGACTCATTAAAATCTCACTTTGACCTTTTGACTTAAAGAGGAAGAAGGAAAAAAAACAACACAGAAAACCCATTACCATCTATTTTTATAAGTTGAGCTGTGAATGTTTTCAGGTTCTCTTGGGATCGCTGAGGGCATCCCTTTCCAGCACTGCCATTTGTAGCAGTGGTTTCTCAGAAATCCGGAAGATGCTGAGATGCTCTCAAAGTCTCTCTGTGGCTGGTGAGCACTGGGAGTTGTTCCCATGGGTTGTTTCTCATGTAAACCAGAGAGGCTCAATAGGGATATGTCCTAGAGGCCAGGCTGCCAGTGGTGCCTGGTGGTGTTTTATGGATCGTGACTCTTTAGAGATGCTTATTGTTTGGATAGAGAGTTTTTCCTCTTTTCAAGTCATTGCAACTTTCATAAAGTCATATTCATGGCTGGTTGGAAAACTGCTGCTCGGTGCCCTGGGGACTTGTCCTGCTCTCTTTGAGGTACGGAATTCTGATTCCTTTCGCCAGAGTCTTTTCATAAGGTTATGTTGAAGAAGAGACCTTTTGAGAAAGGAGAAGATATGAATTGCTTTTAGAAAAGTGTAATTAGTTGTATTTCGGTTGGCTGGAGCAGCATCATATGATAATTTAAAAACTTTAGTATCCTGATAAACAAGTGAATGCATTTATGCTCAGTTGCACTGTGCTTTGAAAAAGCAAAATGGCCCTGGGGCACACAAGTAAAATTTAAGCACTCTCTTTGTTATTTTAAAATAACTGAAATAAAGCACACTGATTTTCTGAACAATAGCTTGGCTTCCTGTGCCTGAAGAGTAACCTCAGCTGAGAATTAAAGCCACCCACCTGTATCTTCAGACTCTAGAGCAGACAAATAACTTGCTTTTCCCACAGTTCCACTTGTGTTAATCTCTTCTCCTCTTCTCCATATTGCTCTTTTTTTTCTTTTTTTTTTTGTTTCTTTTTTTTCCTTTTTTTTCTTTCTTTCTTTTTTTTTCTTCTTTTTTTGCTGTCATTCTCTCTGCCCCTATCCCAACATGAACAGGGCCGTGCCTGGACCATCCATGCACCCATGTAGTACATGCATATCCTGAAGAGAAACAGATGCTTGTGCGTGGGTCAGGTCCTTCATTGAAAAGCACATGCTGATGATCTGCGATGATCCTTCGCTCCTTCCAGCATCTTTTTCCTACTTTTGCTGGATGCTAAGCACTGCTTTGCAAATAAGTGTAAGTGAGCAGCACCAGGTACCTCCAGGGCAAAGAATGGGGAAGAGCTGTAATTATTTGCTACAAGAGTTTGGCCTAACCTCAGAACTGCTTTTAATTGCTGGAAGCAGCTGTCTGTTTTCTGTCTGGAGCAAACACTTAACAATCTGCTTTCAACTTTCCTGTATCTCCCCAGCTGAGAGGTAACAGCTTTCAGGAATAGTTGTTAGCACAAAGAACTTGGTATTAGATTTGAAGTCGACATAACACTCTGAGTGATTGTATTCTCTCCTGAGAAGGGTGATGAGTGAAGGTGAGACGGAAATGAAGGAGTGTGTATCCATGTGCTGGAGAGTTTCCTTTTGCTGTTTTATCCTCAAGGAGTAGCATTTTTAAATTCCGTGGTCCAAAAATTTACTTGTGCCAGAGTATGAAATGAATGTGGTTGGTCTTGGTCTTTTCCTCTGTATTTGTGACTAGGGTGCTGAAGATGGAGAAGGGTTTGCTGCCGCCATGTTAACTCTCTACTGTTCTGATATATTCAACCCAACTTTCTGATTCCTGGGGCAAATTCTTGATACAGCTTGCTGGGTTGGCAGTTTTTATGGAACATTTATAGATTCAAAGGTCTTTCTCCTTTCTTGCAGCTCCTTCTTGGTAATCCTTTTTGTTTAGAGTTGTCCTTCCTAAAAAAAAGAAAAAAGGTCTTTGAACTCTTTTGTTGTAGTACTTGAGATCATCAGTGAAGAAAAAAGAAACAGCTTGTTCTTTGTTCTTCTGTTAGGTGCCACACTTGAACCACTGTCCTTTGATTTTTAGCATCATATCAATGTTACGCACGCAGGGTTTTGGAGTGAGTTCAAACAAGCCAGATTCTAAGATCAAGGAGCTGAATCTTCTTTAAAGAAGCACAGCATTGTGCTGGGGGATGCAGCTTTGCCATTTGGTAAGCATCTGGAGGAGATCCAGGCTTCGAGAAACTTGGAGAATTTCAGGTCCGTTTCATTCTGCCATTCCAGCCACTCGTGATGTGGTCAACAAAAAAGGAAATGGTCGTCTCTGATGTAGTGTCACCACAAATCCCATCCATCCCTTTTGCAGAGAGTTTTGGCCTGGGAGTTTCTTTGGTGGCCATTTGGCCAGTGATTTCCCTCTTCATACTTGCAGACCTCCTTTAAAATAATATTCCCCTCTGCTATCCATCTCTGCTGCCTGGTGTCTGGATGTGCAAAGGAGGCAAATAGGTGCAGTTGGCCAATAAACCACATGTTGCTCAATTCTAAACTGCATTCACCATTGCTAATTGTCTCCCACTCTTCAGATTCACAGTGATGGAGTTTGAATGGCAGTTTTGCACCCACCTTTTTTTAATGAATAAACTTCTGAGATCCTGAATGAAAGAAGCCATCCGAGCACCTTCAGCATTTTTCATTACAGTAGATGCTCTCTTTTGCTCTTGCTTAAGTGTATCAGCTATATGAAGTGTCAGGCTTAATCCCCCACATATTCTTATGTAGATACTCTAAGAAAGAAAAAAGGTCTTTAAACTAGTAGTGTATACCT
The DNA here is from genome assembly GCF_987193195.1 of Phasianus colchicus. Classification (NCBI taxonomy): domain Eukaryota; kingdom Metazoa; phylum Chordata; class Aves; order Galliformes; family Phasianidae; genus Phasianus; species Phasianus colchicus. The sequence goes on from NC_143445.1 coordinate 16,302,663, forward strand.
AGCTTTAGGGCTTGTTGTGCAGCTTTAGGTTCATTGTAGGAGAATTGTAAATTGGGGTCAGGTGAGTCTGTGGTTTGTAATGTACACCTTTCTGTGAGAAATTTAGATTGAAATCAGGATGGAAAGCAACATGCCAAGATACGAAGCCTGTGTTTGCTAGAGAAGTAGATTTTGTCATCAGAATGAGGGTGGAGTAGGCAGTATAGCAGTGTGTAGTGTCTGGTCCATATATTGCCAACCCTTCCCTCTCTGTGGCAAGACTTTTTCAGTGTAGGAGGGTTTAACTCTCTTCTCCTTTCATTCAGGCCACATATTCTTTTTTCCTTGGGAAATAGCGTAGGACTTACAATGTGAAATGCTCCTTTTGTGATTGTCATAAAAATTAATGAGACTAGAAAAACTGTTTGTGGACCTCGAAGAGAATCCTAGTGGAAGAACTTTGTAGATAGAGAAATACTATTCATTTTAATTGGCAAATAAACCAGGAGAGAGCACTAGGCAGGTATTGCTGTGCAGGCTTAGGCCGGTATTTTCTGCAGCACATCCAGGGGAAATCAGATTAGTTGACGACTGTCTGTATCTTCAATTTTTCTTGGTCTGAATTTGTTGGGGGATGAGAGAAATGGGGTGATTCATACTTGAGCAAGGCAAACCCAAGAGCTGCCAGTTTGCATTATGTCAATGTATGTAACAAAATATTTAGATAGAATTTCAATTAAAAGTTCAAAAGCAGGGGGCTCGTGCTGACCCCAGCTTTTAGAACCTCTGGTGGGAAACCTGAGTGAAATGTAACTCCGCACAACGTGTTTTCGTTGGCGAACTCCATGTTTTATTATCTCATGCAATGAGATCTTTCTTGGTTTGTCAATTTTCTACCGAGGACAAAAAGTTCATGTATGTAACAGTGCATATATTGAATTAAAGTGCGATTAAAGGCATGATGTAATGACCCCCTCTCCTTTCCTTTGGTCAATATTTGCCTGCAGGGTCAATACATTACAATATTGACTTCAAAGTGTTCAATATTTTTTTACCTTCTGAGTGTGTTGGCTTCAAGTGCATGTAATATTAGACCTGTCGGTTGAACTGTTAGTCTAAGACTTACTGTCTTAAGTAGTTTCAGGCTTGGATGCCTAATCCACGTAGAGCAGCTTTCAGGGCATCTGATAATATCACAACACAGCTGTCGGCAGCTTTCTGAGCTGAACCATTTAATCTGCAGCCTTTTCTCCCAGCTTTCTGAGTGGTGGAATTTGTCCCTTGGTGTGCAATGGGATTATTGCCTTCTTCTCCTGCTGCCATGATATTTACTCTCTGCAGGACTTTCCAGCAACTATAGGTTATGTGGAAAAACCTAAACCCCAGTGCTCCCATCTTCCATGTGATTTTCTGCTGCCTTTACATCTCCACTCTATCAATGGTATGAAAGTAGCAAGAAAATACTTCGGAGTGTACTTTACGTCTGTAAACACAGCTTAATAAAACTGACTGGGGGAGCTGTTGGAGGCTGCCCAGGAAAGAGGTAGAATCACTGTCCCTGGAGGTGCTCAAGAACCGTGGAGATGTGGCACTGAGGGATGTGGTTAGTGGGTACGGTGGGGATGGGTTGGGGTTGGACTTGGTGATCTTAGAGGTCTTTTCCAACCATAACGACTCTGTGATTCACCTCTTTCCGTTCCTGCTCTGCTGAAATCCAGCACTGTTACCCATTGGGTGCACCGAGGCAGATACACTGCACAGTGACATCAGCTATTAACAATTTGTCCTTCAAAAATGTGACACTTGAGAGAAAGGCTTTGATAATATCCTTCGCAAGGTGTATAAACAAACAGGATTATAACCAGTGTGGTATCTTATTATGCTGTCTTTTTGAAAGAATAGAAGAAAGAAAAAATATTTATAGATACCACAAAGTTAGTGAATTCCTCTAAAGAACTGAATGTTATAATTAGGAACCCGCCACACTTAGAACTATTCTACAGATAAGCACCTCAAATCTAGTCTCCTTCTTCCAGAGAAAACAAAGGTCAGTGGGCTCCTTTGAGGATTAGTAGACCAGAATTTCTTGGACTGAAGTACTAATTACTTCCAAAGCTGAGGATGATCCCTACTTCCAAATTCAAATTATTGCTGAAACCTCACAATAAACCTCAGTAATACTCCTCTCTAGCCTAACTTTTGAAGTAAGATGCTTTTAGACTAGACTATAGTTAGAGGACAAAGAACCTAATCTGAGGATAAAGCAGGATAACAGGGAGAATATTCTTGTGGAAAGCTGCATTTCTGCATAGCCTGCTACTAAATTACTAAATTATTTAAGACTTCTGCGGACATCAGCAGCAATTTGTGCTTGACCCAGAGAGATTTGGAAGCAAGTTCAGCTCTGAGATCTGAGATCCTGAGGCAGGCTCAAAACCTGCATCCTGTACTGCCTGTGGGGTTGCAAGGTGAGGTCCCACATCCCGTATCTGGCAGCAGAGCTCACTATTATAAGCTCTTGGCTGTGAATACGTAGCCACACGGCTTTTAAAGGCTTGCACACATCCAGCACTGCCTGAGCACTCACAGGTGGATGTGGGATGAGGTAAGCTGTGATCACAGTGGTGGTGAATTTGGTAGTTCTGAGAGACCAGTTTTCATCCCAGAAGGGAAGAGATGGATAGAAATACCATTTTTGTGAGCTATAGGCATAGCATATAGGGGAGAAGTCAGAGTAGTTACATAGAATAATACAGAGAGATTAAAATGCAAAAGAATTCAGAATGATGAACAGATTTCTGAAAATCACATTGTCATTCTCTTTTCCTTTTCTTTACTGTCTCCCTAACCCTGGTGGTACAGGTGGTACAGGACTCACACATCACAAGGAATGTCTCCCAAAAGTGATCCAGCAGAAAATGCAGAGATCATAAAACAGCTGATTATTATTATTTTTTTTTAATTTTCTTTTCCTCTGAAAAGTAACTTCTGGATTGAATTATTTCCTTTTTCCCCAGTTCCCTCAGTGCCTAAATTTCTACCTGCAGCCTACTGACTTCCTTGTGCAATTTCAGGGAACTTTGAAGTGGGTGTTCACATTGCGGATGTAAGCTACTTTGTACTGGAAGAAACAGCCCTGGATAGAGTGGCGAGCGAGAGGGCAACGAGTGTCTATTTAGTGCAAAAGGTAGGAACAACTTTTCTTCTTTTCTTCTGAGCACTATTTGTTCCTTTTACCTTTACAAGTTTGTTTTCAGATGCCATCAGTCAAAATCTGGTTACTATTGCAACAAAACTACAAAAATTGGTGAACTGGTGTCAAACACGAGACTTAATGCTATGCACTGGCTCAGAGCTTATGAAGACAGCAGTCATGAGCAGTCCATGGCTGTGTGTCTTTGGGTAGAAACTCAGGTATGCCAGGGCTGGGTAGCTGAGGAGCAGCTTGATTGGAATAGGTCTCTGCTGACCTGGAGCTGGTTCAGGTCCCATAGCTTTAATGCTATGTTTGTGTCATTGTGAGCTGGAGATAAGCTTGACAGGCCCCGCTTGGTTTCTCTGCATTGCTGTTGCAGGCTTGAAATTTGCAGATCATAGAATCATTAAGGTTGGAAAAGGGCCTCTAAGATCACCAAGTCCAACCCCAACTGACCCCCCACCATCACCACTGACCACATCCCTCAATGCCACATCTCCATGGTTCTTGAACATTTCCAGGAACAATGACTCCACCACCTCTCTGGGCAGTCTGTGCAGGTGTACCACCACTATTTCTGAGAAGAAATATTTCCTAACATCCAACCTGGATAGTGATAGTGATGGAGATAGTGGTGGTGATGGAGAGTTTTGTCATCTCACTTCTTGAGGAACCACAGTATTTCAGTTTTCTTTCATCTTGGTATCCCAGATGTGGAGAAGTGATGCTCTCTCATCATGCACTGAAAAGATTTTTTTTTAATTTTAGAGATTTTAGTACAACAGAAGCAAATATTAAACTCAGTTTTGAAGTTGACCTGTAAACCACAAAAATGTTCAAGTTTGAGCTTAGTATTAGAGAGCAAGCATCCGTGTTTCATCCGTGGATGATTACTTCTGTCTCATTTTTAGGTGAATGTGCAGAAACCCTTCCTAGCTCATGAACAATTGCAGGTACTGTATATGAATTGAAGCCTGGAAGATTGGCTCTTGGCTTCAGGTAGTAGAAGTCCTTAACAGTGCAACCCTTCCCACGTGTTGGGGCATCTTTGTTGATATAAACAAGCACATTCTAATTGCTGGGTTGTGTGGAGCAGCCATGAGAGCAGTGCAGAAGTGTCTGAGCTGGATTGGTCGTAGTGAGACCAAGGAGTGACCTCACTGAATATCACCTTGCCAGGGATTGATTTCTCCAGGAGTGGGAATCGGTGTGTATCTCATAGAAACAGCAGTTCTGGCACCACAGCCTTCCCAGCCCTACAGTCTCTCTGTCAATAAGCCCTTGGCTGTATGATACTCTGCTTCCACCTCTGGTAGGGATGACTCCGTAGCTGTCACTCACCATGCAACTCATGCTTGAAGGCATGTAGTTTTTTGGAAAGAAGGATTTTTTTTTAATAAGCATTTTTAATGAAAATGTAGCTGAATTCAAAAGTTCATTGTTCCTTGTAAGTGCTTTTTTTTCCCCAAACATCAACCATGTGTGATGCCTACAATAAGTTATATGTTACCTTTTCACATCCATTATCTCCAATTGCTCTTCACCTACCTTGGTCTCTCAGCCAGGGATAGTGTTTTGCCCCCTCTACTGCCTTGCAGAGAATGCATTTTAAGAGTACAAACCAGGTTAGATTACTAAAGCACAATGTTGGTCACTCTTTTAATTGCAGTGGATGAAAAGGAGCAAGAGGATGGGCAAAGGAAAGCAGCCAGCAGTCTGAAAACAAGATGGTAGTGTGACTCTTGTAGAAAATATGCTTTCCTTTGATGGAATTGTTTCCTAAGACAGCTGTGATTCTGCTAGAGGTTAGCACCATGCTAATCCTCCCAAAGAAGTTAAATAAGCCACATATTTAATTTTCCTGAGACGTGTATCCAGAAGGGGAGTTATTGTGTAATTGCTAGCGGTCTATTTAATAAAAGTCAAAAGTTTTTGAAATAAGAGTGTATCAGGTTTTAAGAAGCGAGAAAACCTAAACAGTTTCCTCTTTTCTGGCACATCCCTTAGTGTTATTTTAGGTGTGAAGCAGCTCGAGTGAGAGGTCAGCCATAAATCTGTGTAATATTTTATTGGTGCTATTTTATACTCGAGATCAAAGATGTGATCTGTAAGTCTATCTCCGTGCTGAGTCCCAGGACTTCGAGACATTCACTTTTGACACCAGCAGGTTGTCGGGGTGTTGATATTTTGATAATCTCAGGCTGAGTAACAAAGAGTTGCTCAAAATCTGAATTCATGGAAGTGTTGATATAACTCTTAAGCAGAAATCTTGGCTCATAAACAAATTGCCTATTTCCTCTGAGTGTCTGTTAGTGTGTAAGCAATAGGCTTGCTGAGCCCTCCCCATTGTTAGACCTTGGCACCCTCCTCCTGGTGCTGGGGTGGGCACTCCTGGTCAGTGCAGTCACTCCCCATAGGATCCATGGGAGAGATGAGGTCGTCCCAGGAGTCGACAGTGGTTGTACCAACCAGCAGGGCAGTTGCAGAATGGGATTATTTGAGACGAGCAAAACTGTCTGTGTGGCTTTTTGAAAATGAGGAGTTTGTTCTCTTTTTCCCTGCTGGTCTGATTGATTTTTTCCTCCTCTGTTCCTTGCAAAACTGCTCCAGCAAGTCCAGTGAGCAGAGCTGCCCTGGCTACTGGGCTCTGCACTTGGCCAGTGAGTGTCGTGGCTGCAGCAGATGGTTCTGATTTCAGAGGCAATGTGAAGTTTTATCACCCCAGTACGTATGCTCCCAAAGGAACAAATCTGAGGCTGGAAACTCACACTTGGATGCTGGAAGTGCTTTGCTAGCCTAAGAGGCAAAGCAAAAAAAAAGAAAAAAGTACAGCCCAAAGGGCTTTTGCAAGCAGGAGGTTGGATAGATATTTCTGTGCCTGAAGTGACTCCTCCATCTGAGGTCTAGCTGTTAAGTACATTGCAGGCCATGGTAAGAAGCCCAGGTGTTTTATAACCCCCGGGTTGACGGTGCTGTAGGAAACCCCCTGCAGTGCCTTGTCCGACTTTGGCTTTTCCCTTGCCTGGCTGTTCGAGGGGCTGGCAGGGCTGGAGCTTTGCTGCTCTGGCCAGGTACAGCAGCAGAGGGCCTGAGGAGATTTCACACAGAGAGAAATGTGGTCTGATTTGAAATGCAGACTTGCAACTGTGAGCCTGGTGGATATCAGCCTTTTGCTGGAAGAAGTGCCCATTTCGTATCTCTTGGGTCCTGCTAGGCTGGTGGGAAGAGATGATGTCTTTTATTGGTCTGGCTGAGAGATGGGCTTGGAAACCAGACAACACAAGCCTTTCTACAGCCCTTGATTCTAGGATATGTTCAGTAAAAAGCATTTCCGAGGGGCTGGAGGTCCTTTATTTCCATGGTGAAAGCTTTTTCCCTAGCCCTTCTGGACTCCTCTAACTGCACTTCTAGGTCCAGCTACTTTTACACACCCCCTGCTCCCAGCTTTTTTGAGATGATGCCATGCAACCCTGCTATTTTGTAAATCTTCCATAGGCTTTACAGGCATACTTAAGGAAATCTCCTCTCATCCTGCGTCTCTTTCAGAAAGAGATGAAAATAATCCTATTGCAACAGTTCCTTCGGGGCAGCCCCTGGGATAACATCTCACTCTCTGAATTTGACACAATTGTGATGTCTTTGTACATTTAATGCTGGGCTTGCAACTACTGAGAGCCCTTTTTGACTGTGACTGAATCACGCTGAGGATCAGGCCAGAAGAGGAAATTCTTGCTGTCTTTGGAGACTTCTTGCACAGCCTGGGTTAAGTTGCTTTGCCTGAAGTTTCTCCACTGCAAAACAGGGGTGACGTGGGTTGGAGCTTCTCCATTTAACAGTAGGTTTGTTATAGCTAATTGCTCGGTGAGCACTTAGCACTGTAATTATGATCTGAGTTAAAGCTTTGCTTGTGTTTCACATCATTGAAAGCCCTTCCGTAGAATTATAGCCTCTTGAATTGGATATTAATCCTGCTCAAGTACACTTAAAACACGCATCCTGTTGTTTCACTCGGGCTGTTCTTCGTGGATGGGCTTTCATGTTTCATGTCGGCGTTTTGCTAGCAGGCTGTTATTGCCTCAGGAGAAGCGAAGGGAGAGGGTGTGCAAAGGCATGAAGATATTCAGTAAGTACAGAACATCATCTCTGGGAACCAAAAAAATAGTCATAAGGAGGATGGAGAGAGATGGAAGCAGATGCTGGTAACAACATCCTTAATTTGGATGGGAAAGGGTTGGGAGCTTTTATTAAATTGCCAGCACGTCGTTCACTGTGATCTGAGCTTCGGGGTCCCGTGGAGGTCATGAGCAATCCTAGACAGGCAGGGATTTCTGATAGTCTGGAAAGCTATTGTCTCTCCTTTCTGCTCCAGGCTGGCATCGCTTGGGCTAAATTTATAACCCTGCGGCGTGGGCCCTTCCAGGCAGCATGGCAGCCCTCACGTACCAGATCTGTCAGTTATGAATGTATGAGTATTGTTAATGTGCTTTGCACAACTGGAATAACAGAGCTGACAGCCTTTGTGTTGCGGGAAACAGCTTATCATAATCTGTGCCCTGTGACCTCCCAGCTGAACCGGCGCTGCTGATTCATGTTGAAAGGGACTCCTTGACAGTTGGAGACCGTACAGTTAACCTCTTGGCATTACTATACAGTGCAATTAGAATGGATTTATGGCCATCGCCCGGTGCCAAACCACAAATGTGATTAAATATTTTAGGAGTCTTTCCTTCAAAGCAAAAGGTAAATATCAACTGTGTGCACTTAAGGGGAAAATGGGCATCTGAGACATTTTTTTTTCTTGCTGTGTTGAAGAGCAGTTGTTCCCTTCACACCCAGATATGAAGTGTTGTCTGTGAAATCACCAAATCGGTGCAACAGGGTTTGGAAGAGCTGGGGTTGCTGCTGTTCCTGTGAGCTGGGTGGCACAGGGGTGCAGTCAAAAGTAAGGTGAATTAAAGAGCTGAAATATCTCCGTGGCAAACATGGCCATGTAGAGCATTTCTCTCTGTGCTTTCCTGGAAAGTACCGGCCCACAGTACCACTCAGAGTAAAAACAAGAAGTAGGTAGTTCTTCTTTGAGGGCACTTACTGCTTCCTTATAAAGGTTAATAATGAGAAGAGAAATGAGAATGTCGAGCTCTAAATAATTAGGTTTGCTTCATTAAACAGCTTCTAAATATTAGCTTTACTTCTGGCTTCACCTGGAAAATAACTCAGGGAAGGCAGAAAGACTTGGAGCTCCTCAGCTTTGCTGTAGTGTGAATATGTGATGAGACACTGGCATAGGCTGCCCAGGGAGGTGGAGGAGTCACCATCCCTGGGGTTGTTCAGGAAATGTGGAGATGTGGCACTGAGGGACATGGTTATGGGCATGTGGGGATGGGTTGGGGTTGGAGTTGACCATCTTAGAGGTCTTTTCCAACCTTAATGATTCCATGATTGTACGTTCTGCACTTCTGCTTTTCTGCTGCAGTCAGGTGAGTAATATGTAGTTTGGTAATTCAGTGATCAACAGCTACAGTATTGATTGGTTGTAAGGAATTAGAACACAAGCTAAAACATCTCTGCCAGGAATTTCTGTTGGCTGACATTTTGTTCAAGCGGAGCTTAACACAGGAAAATAGTAATTGTTCTCCTTCTGTTTGCAAACACCGTGTTCAGTAGTCACAAAACAGGTGCTTTTGTTTATCTCACCAACATCTACGCAGTCCTGTCTGTGCTGCAAAGCACAGCTCAGTCCCTATTAGAGCTATGCACACTCCTGTGAGGCGTGGGAGAAATTTCATTTACACTTTGCAGAAAGCAGCCTCAGACTTGCATTACTTGCCTGGTGCAGTCATTAGTGGCAAAGCAAAAGGTGCAGTTCCCAAATCCAAGCTCTTCAGGTTCTTACTGACACCACGATGCTGCTTCAGCACTGAGTTTCCTCTTCTCTTCTAGGTGATCCCAATGCTTCCCAAGCTGCTCTGTGAGGAGCTGTGCAGTCTCAATCCCATGCGAGATCGGCTGACGTTCTCTGTGATGTGGAAGGTGACTCCAAAAGGCAAGGTAAGTCAAGCAGCATCCTGCTCATCAGTCCTGCCTCAGTGGCCAGATCCTAACCTTGCAAACAGAGTGGTAAAAATGCCACCCCATAACTGCCGGCTGTATAGCAAAGGACTTACTGGTGAACAGTAACAGAGGATGTAGGACTGTCCCTATATCTTGTCTTACTGATGACTGGAAAAATCTCACAACGTGGTAGGAAGAGTATTTGTATGAATGTTAGAAATGGAGGATTTCCAGCTCCATGCCAGGTCACTCATACATTTAATATCATACCTCCAGCAGCCAGTCACAACTAATAGCCTGGGACAAGATGTTTCTCCCTGAATCCAGCCCTGCATTGCGCTTGCAGGCAGTTGTGCTATGCGGTGGGTAAGGATCCCTCTGTGGTCTCCCTGATAAACAGAGTCTTTTATTCCTCATCTGTGCTGCAAATTAAATTGATACATGTAAAGTGTGATAGCTTTTCAGCAAAGGCACAGCTCCGTCCTCTACATGCTGTGTTATTCCTGGAGATCAGCTGTGCAGCAAGCTGCCTTTGGCTCTCTTGATTTCTGTCCCTCTCCTACACTCTTAGTAGCAGCCCGACAATCTCCTCTTTGGTGATCGTTGGGTCCATGCTGCCCTAATGGATAATGAATCTTCTTTTATGCTTTAACAAAATGTGGTTTAGTCCTGTATCTGTATCTCTCCAGCTCTGGCACTGAAGTGGATTTAACTGTTCACTGTGAAAAACATTCTGCTTCCCGTAGCGGCAGCATGATTACTCCTGGGACCTTCTAATTGTTGCTACTTGGTGGGCCTTTTATTGACTCTGAGTGCTCTTTGAACAGCTAATAGTCAAGTCTTAATTAAAATAAGCTTTTAATTAAATTCTGTCTCTTATTCCCTGCAATGTACCCATTATTTGCTTTTCAAATAGTATTTGTACTGACCCTGTATGGCCAATAAGGAGGTAGGAGGATCGCAGCACCAAGCTGCCTATGGAGGTGGCTGGTCCCAGCAGAAGCAGTGCTCTGGGGCACAACCTGGGGAAGCAGACTGCATGCAGGTGTCTGAGCAGCTGGGTTTCTCCTTGGAGGCTTTGCAGGGATAGCAGCCTTGGTTGGAGTCAGTTGATGTGAAGAGGAGCTTATCTCTGAGGTGGGACAGAATAGATCTCCTGCATTTCCCCTCCGAGCTCCCACTGTCAGTGCTCTAAAGCAAGTAAGTCCAGAGCCTGTGCATCTCCCAGGGAAAAGACAGCAGATTCCTCTCTTGAATGCAGCTGTTAAGTTGGTGGAGTTTTTGTTTCTTGTCTCGTATAGAAAAGTAATGCCAGGCTCAGCCCCCCTTGGCAACAGGCACTTTCTTGTTTTTATGGCTTTTGCATTCTGGAGTTGTCATCAGGAGTGTAACAAAATTTTGCCTGAGCAGTACTCCACGTAGCTCCGTGGGCTCCAGTGGGACAGTGCAGTGTGATGTCAGTGGGATGACTTTCCAAGGGCAAAGGCATTAACCATATTGCTGAGCCTGTGCTGTTCTTCAGGTGCAGAGCTGGGCGTTTCTAGGAACAGCGTGGCACGTTCCTGTTTGGAACCTGTTTGCAGTCAACAGAAAGATATTTATAAACAAACGATGTAACTCTTCTTGTTATTGTCTGCTGATGTTTGAAGCACAACCTGAATGTAGCCTGAGATTTGACATTCTTGTTCTGTTCCTGGGGCCCAATATGCTGCATCTCTCATCTTACAAGGAAGTGAGTGGAACTATGAAATATTTGGCCTCGTCTGAGCAAGCAGAAAAATAAGATTTTGTTGAAAGCTTCAAGTTCAGGCAGCAAAGTGGAAATCCTGTTCATTGCCTCCTGCTAGGAACAGAGCGAGTTCTTGGAAATGAACGGCCAAAAGCACCATGTATCTTCAGACCTGGCTCCCACTGCTAGCCCAGAGACTGGAGAAAGTGTTCTTTCTCAGAGAGTTTGGAGCACGTGAAAGTGAGAGCCAGAACTGATAGTGCCATTTGGTGCAGAAGTTGATAGCAGGAGATGGAGCAGCGGAAGAGAAATAGGAGCAGCATCTGAAAGCATTTGAACAGCAAGTTGAAAAGTGTTGCCTATTACAACTGGAGGTTCTGTAGAAGTGAAGGCTGCTCAGCCCTTCTCAGCAAGGAATGGCACCTTCTTGGTGCCTGACTACCATCCGTGTACTGTAAGTCTGAAGTAACTGTTACCAGCTAACTAATAATTACAAAAGTCAGACTCAAACAGCATATCAGCTTCTTCCACATCACAGACCTTGCTTGTTTAATATCAGGAGATTTTGGGTATCTGGCAGATGTCATCAGATAATGCTGACCTTCCAGATATGGATCCCCCATCACTGAAAGAAGCCTAACCACACTGAATGAGATGCAGCAGAGCGTGGAGCAGGTGCTACCAGGAATTTTGCAGTGCCTTTCTCTTCCTTTGTTTGTCCTTGTGTGTAGATAGGGGTCACATGCACAATAACTATGAGCTGAGGGTTTGAACACTTTACATCACAAGGTATCACTTGTGCATCCTGTCCACCAGGACACTTTCTAATTGAAAATGAGCTTAAATGCCCTGGGACTTTCAGAGATCTGAGCTGTACTGTACTTATGTTAGGAGGCATGGGGAGGGAGACAGCAAAGGTATCTTGGGGGTTCAATCCTTTCTTTTTAAGAGAAAAAGCAATGTCCTTGAAGAGTGTTTTACAGATGGCTGTGTTTCACAGACACTTTTTCTCTTGTGCTGATGAAGGGGCAAGGTGGTACTTGTACCTAACATAGAATTACAATTCTGCACTCATTCGCTGAGCACTTGTGCTTTGAATGGTTGATCACAGACTGCATCCCTCTCCAGAGCCCTCCTCCTGCCAGTGCTCTTGACTTTTCTGAAGAGCATTCGGCCCTTTGTCCCTTTGCCATTTTCAATGTGAGAGAAAGACTTTATCATGCCTACACACATTACTAGACACTAGAGAATCTAAAGAGCCTTCTGATTGCCTCAGTATGAGAAGATCTTCACTCAGCAATGAAAACTAGTGGTGAGGTCTGTTGTCATTCTTTCTGCTGTTGGTACAACCTCTCAGGCTTTTGTGCAGTGGAAGCCTTTAGATCTGCCTATACTTTCCTGTTTTGCAGATCCTTGACGAATGGTTTGGGCGGACAGTCATCTGCTCCTGCGCAAAGCTGAGCTATGACCACGCACAGAGCATGATAGAAAACCCTGGGAAGGTGTTCTCACCTGAAGAACTGCCCCCTGTCTCCCCTCAGCACTCAGTAGACGAGATCCAGCAAGCTGTGCTGAATCTGCATCGCATCGCCCAGCACCTCCGCAAGCAGCGCTTCATCGACGGTGCTCTGCGCCTAGACCAGGTGGGATTTGCTATTGTATTCCTTTAGAATTCCCTGATAGAACAACAACCCCAAGGGAAAGGTAGGCTGGAACAGGAAGATTAGTTGGTGTGCCTAATGCCGTCTTAAAAATGGTATCAAAATGGTATCAAAATATAAAAATGTGTACCAAAAGCACCAAGTAGGATGAAAGGAAGAAAAAAAAAAAAAGGCTGTTTTTTGAGGAGTGGTCCATCTTCCAGGATTTTTCAGAATCCTGAAACTATAGCAAACTTGGTGAGTAACATGTACAGCACAACCAATCACAGCAGTGTCATTTGGATATCCTTAGTGCACATCACACTGTGAACAGTTATCCTCCACATTTATTGCTGTGCTTGCAGTACTCATGTTTTCCACCACTTTCATAGCAGTTCTCTGACAGGGAAAATGACTAAAATGTTATTTAGGCTAATGTTTATAAGTGAGTGTGGTTCAGAGGGAAGAAATGTCAGTGAGGCTGTTTTGTGTCTGGGACAATTTAAGTAATCTTGTATTGGCTGTAAAGTAGAAATGACACACACAACAAGTAGATCCAGATATTTTAGATTACTACAGCAAAAATACTCTGCATTTGAGGTCCTGCTGCTCTGAGGTGGCTGTGGACAGGTTTTGTGGATAGGAGATTCCTGTAATTTGTAGAACCCAATGGCCTTCCCGACCAGGAGACAAAGTCATCTCTTAATATAAGGAAACTCTATTGTTTCATATTGCAAAAGGAGCATGAGTCAACATAATCATATTGCTGAGAAAGAAGCTAGTGTACTGAGATGTATAAACAGGACTATTGTATGTAAGAGGTATGTTGTAATTCTTCCATTTTATTCAGGGCTGTAGTATTGTCTCCAGTTGCGGGAAAGCATGGTCTGATTGTAGAGAGGGAGAGCAACCAGTATCTGTAATCAGTGAACTTCCTTGAGAGAGCATGTAGCTTAATCTGGTGGAGCTGCTGTGAGGAGGAGGCAATGTAGTGTCACCATTCCAGGACAGGCAGGATGAGACATCAGTGTCTTGAATTTCAGAGATGGGGGTTATACTTTAAGATGAATGTTCTGGTGTAAGAGTTGTGGTGGCCAAGGCTGTTTTGCCTGCATGCATTGAAGGTCCTTAAGGACTGGTTAGGAACATGCAAGTAAGCCTGGAGCCAAGAGCTTTTGGTCAGGGTCCTTCCTTGCTTGAAAGAAGCAATCTGTTCATAAACTATTTTTGGAAATCAGACTCTCATTTTGAAATCGTGCAGAGTTTGTTTAAAACTTTTTAGGAACAGAAGTTCACCTCATTGATATTTATCATGCAGTGGCTAATAAGCTGGGCTTTTGTTTCCAAGCACGCCGAGTGCTAGAGAAATGCAGTTTGCATTACACAAGTCATTACACAAGCTTAGTGTTGTGCTAACAGACACCCTATGTGCTTGACTTTAGTACCTGTTATCAAACTAACCTCAGGATACGTTTTAAAACACTTGTGACATTTTAAATGGGAGGATTTGGCCAGGAAAGCATCCTGTTCCAGTGATACCCCATAACAGATTAGCGGTGTTTTGTTTTGCTCTGTGCTGTTGTGGAGGAGCCATGAAAGAGGAGGTATTGAAGCATCACTTGTGAGATTTGGGTTAAAAGCCACTTCTGCTTCTACTTCTAAAGGGGCTGATTCCCAGTCAGCCTGCTTCCTAGGTGGTGTGATGAACTGGGTTATACTTCACAAGAGGCATTTTACACTGTACGGAATCTGTCTCCCCTGGCAAGAATGTCAGGGTGAAAGTAATGGTCATTGAGAAGGAGTGTATTTTAGTTCAAGGAATACTCTCACTGTACTTACTCTTTTCAAGTGCTGCCATGGTTGATAAACTACGTCCTCCTCAACACATGGGAAAAGCTGTTAACGTAAGGCCTGAATAAAAGCAGTATTTGAGGGGTGTGTATGTGGACATGTCCAGTGTATCTGGTGGGACAAAGCAGTATGTAACTAGGAGTAGAATGAGGTTAGTCCATCTGCCTTTGTTCCCCCACTTTGAGTTCCCATGGATGCAGCTCTGATCTGGGTCTGACTTCCAGGCTCAGGGTTGGGCCTGAATGGGAAACGCACCTTTCTAATCTCTGGACCTCTCACTGCTTTCCTGTTGAGTAATGTAAATCCTGAACAATGGAAGACAAACTCCAGCAGGAAACTGGGGGCAATGAATTATCTGATTCCAAATAAATATGTGAGGAAAGGAAATGATCGTCCCATAGTATTAAGGGAGGGGGTGGCTGGGCATGGGTGACTCCTGTGCTTTTTTTCTTTCCAAGGGATGTGAGCCCTTTTCCTATACATTGCGTTATGTTTGAGTTCTGCCTTGAGGTCACTCCCTACTGAACAGTGATGACCTTTTTTCCTAACTCCCACCCTGCCGTTTTTCAGCATGACATGCTCTTGTGCTTCCTGTTAGTATGAAGAAAATCATTATGAGAAGAGTCTCCCTTCCTGCTTTGCCATTGGCCATGGTGGCCTCGAGTACCTCGGGCTGGTGCTTTCCCTGCCTGCCTCAGTTTCCCCTTAGCCATGTTATTTATTTCCCCTGTAGCATCCATATAATTTAGGATCAATTCCCCAAAACTAAGAACATCTCTCTTTTGAAGCAATTCACATTGGGTATTAGGAAAAGTTTCATCCCAGAAATAGTGGTGGTGCACTGGCACAGGCTGCCCAGGGAGGTGGGGGTGTCACCATCCCTAGAGGTGTTCAAGGACTGAGGAGTTGTGGCACTCAGGCACGTGGTCACTGGGCACAATGGGGATGGGTTGACATTTGGACTTAGTGATCTTTGTGGTCTTTTCCAACCTTAATGATTGTATGTTGTGAGGAGGGGAAGGTTTCCTGTCTGAACATTGCTGCTGCATTTTTGTGACCTAATGTGAGAGCAGCATTTGCTTGCCCATAGCTCTCCTTCAGCAGTAATTTTAGAAGCAGGAATCTCTGTAGCTCAACAATTGAAGAATATTTTTTGGATAATGTGGGAATAGCATATCTGAATCACTCAGCAAATCTTGAGGAAAAATTACAGATGTAGTCTTGAAAGCTAAGGATTTGTCAATGCAGTATCACTACAGGGTTGTGAAATTTTTAATTCCTGCTCCAGTTTGATCCTGGTCATGGCAACCTGCAGACCTGCCAGTCTTTTTTTTTCCTAATTTCCTTTCAATAGTCTTTAAGAGGGGAATCCACCTCCATTAGACCTTGAGTCTGAGGACCTTCTGTGCAACCTGAGCCACATATCTGATGCTCTGTGGGATCGTGTTGTTCCCATAGTCCTCTTCTGGGGCTTTTTCCCTAGCATATAGTTGTATAGCATATATGTTGGCTTGCTAGCTCCAGAAGGCAACTGAGCACTGATTTTTAAAGGTTTAAAGTCTTTGCATCTTCAGCAGCTAAGGAGCTTACAAAACTTTGTCCACACAAACAGAGATGAAGGTATTTCTTTTCTTTCTCCTTTGGAGCTGCAGCTTTGAGATGTAAAGGCAGGAGTTGCTTTATGCTGTGGCTTTGAGCCACAGTGTTCAGGTATTTATGGCATCGTTTGCTCCTTGCCTCCCTTCTGCCCCAAACCACAAAGTGCCACCCCTCTGCTGTCCTCTCGCAGCTCTCTGTGCACTCGTGCTATAAAGTGGAGCAGGGATTTGACCTGGTTTAGAAACCAAAGTGAGCACTCCTCACAACTTTTCTTTTTTTCCTGGCCGTGTTACTTTCAAGCTGGATCACTTCCCCAAACCACAGCTTTTAGAAACACTAGCCAGAGAATCAGATAGAAACTTGCTGTTAAAAAAGAACCATCAAGTTTACAGAAAAGCTCCTTAGCTCAAGCCTGCCTAGAGGAGACCTGCTGATAAATGGTTGTCTTTTTTGGCTTCAGCAGTTTATAAATGAATCACAAGGACAGATGCCTACAAAGAGACAGGTTCAAAGGGATTTCAGTGCGTATTTAAAATGAGAATGCCCCGAGATGCTGATCTGTCTCTATGACAACTGTGTGAGCTGTGAGAGGTGGTTGTGCCGGTGATTCTGCCTTTGCCAATGCACTTAGACCTGTGTGCTCAAAATGTTGGCTTTGACCAAAGTTCATTGTGTGGAGAACCCAAAGCACATTTTCACTTGTTGGGTGGCTTTCAATTGTTTGATTGAATAGCTTTTCTCCTTGTATTCTGCACAACAGGTGTTCAGCTTTGCAAGTGAATATGAAAAAAGAAAGAAAGAAGGATAAAGATGGCAAAGATGAGACTGTTATGCAAATGCAAGGACTGAATTGGTAGCAAAGTGGTCTCACTTCTGCCTGTTCTCAGGCTGTGTGCTGGGTCAGTGTCACCTCATCTGAGCAAGCATTGCTTTTCCCTATGGGTTTCTTATTGTTTTGAGTAACATAAAGACAGTAAAAATTGTGGTGGTGTACCTCTGCACCATGCTGGAGACCTTGCTAGTGTTCTATCCAGTGGCTGCTGGGGATAAGGAAATAAGTGATCTTGAAGAATAGCCGTGTTTAATTAAAATTGGTGTGACTCCCAGAGTAAAAGTGTTGCTGCTGCAGGAAATGTGTGACCCCCAGTCACACACTGTGTGCTAGCAGCATGCCAGCTCCAAAGCTCCCAGTTAGATGCTGTACTGCATCAACTCACTGGATCTGTATAGTTTTCAGACCTCTCAGAACAGATTCTGCTTGATTCAAACAGTTCTGAGAAGCCAACCACACATAAAAGGTGAGGAGAAGGAGGTACATTGTATGTGCAGGATGTGACTTTGTATGTTGGGAAATTTGGGATTTCGTTGTGGCTGCTGGGACAGGACAGAAATACATTTTTAGAGTTAACTCCTGCTAAATGCTGTTTGCTTGGAAGTCTCAAAAGTCAGAGATTAATTACCATCACCACTGAAATATTCCAATATGAGTAGAAATAATGATGAGACATTTTGTCATACTTTCTGCTTTGTGTTTCTAAGGTAAGCATTCAGATCATGTAGTCTTTTTGCTGTGTGGAGGTAGTAAATGTTTCTACCAGCACAGCCAGTTAAGCAGCCATTGTGCACTGAATGCAGAATACCTGTATATGAACAGGAGGTGCTTTGGCTTGAAACTCTGCTTGGTTCTGATGGGAACACTGGACAGTGGGTACCAAATTCCTCTCATGTTCAGTTTCCTTGGGATAGGCAGCCACATGGTTTGGCTTGGGAGAAAAACCAAAAGGCTGATTTATAAAATCTCAGGAATTGCCATGATACCTCCTAAAGATGCTGCAGCAGCAATGGCGTGTGAGGCAGGATGGGCTGTACGTTCAGTGCTGTGAGATAAATGGAAATGCAGACTGACAAGGGGCTTTCACTATTCACTTCCTATCACAATTCTGCCATTGTCTAGTGCTTTTCTTTGATGTCTGGTTAAAGAGACGTTGCTGATACCCAGAATGGGGACAGCAGGTGCTGTGCGATCATTATGGACAGTTGCTTATACTGCATGATACATTAGGCAGCTGGGGGGAAGTTGGATGTATTTGGAGATTAATTTCCTTTGGGGATTTTAATAGTCTTTTGCATAGCCCCAGTTAATACATCAAAATGAGCATCGAAGGCCATAGCTGTCTTCTGAGAGCTGCTGCTCTTCCCTGCAGGAGTAATCAAAATGCATTTGCAAAGGTGAGTTAGTGAAGTAGGAAGGATTTTCAAAATGCCTTTCCTATGAAACCACAGGGAAAGTGGTCCTTTGCAGGCCAGTAGGAAATGTCATCGCTGTCAGGAGCAGCCAGCAGCTCAGGTCAGGCAGTTTGCACACACACTGAGGAGGCAGTGTGAGGTCATGTTATGGAGCTGGGTCTGTGTGGGCTGAGCAGCTTTCTGTGTGCGTGGAGAAGTTTGCATTGCCAGTAGGCATTACAATATTTTGATGAAGTTGGGGTTTTGAGTAGAAAGCCTTCAGAATCTAATCATGGAGGGTCTTTTACCCCAGGATTTTAATGAAGTGCACCCAGGAGAGTGAGCAGGATTGATGTCCTCACACACATCCTGCCGTTCCCTGATCATTCTTCTGGAGCTGAGCAGCTGTGTCACAGCAGGAGCAGGTGGTGAAGTGGCCAAGTTGACTCCAGCAGGAGCAGGGAGTGGGACACTGGAGTGTAGGACTGGGCTGTAGAGCGTTGTGCTGGGAGCCACTGCAGCCAGATGTCTGGGCAAACACATGCAGGAAAGAGCTCCCCACACAGCGGTGCTCCAGCATTGATTTACCACCTGTGCAAGAGTGGGTTACAACTTTTTCTATTCTTGTTGGAGTATTCCAGCTATTAACTGATGTATTCAAGTTCTCTGGTCATATGCAAGTGGTTTTTAATAATCAAATAAACACATCTTGACCTCTTTGCTGTATTGAATCTACCATGTACCAGAAGCTCCTCCAAATTAAAAAAAAATAATAATGAAACAAACAAACAAACAAAGTCATTGATTTTGAGATGCTGTCACAGCATTAGCTTCATTCATCTGCCAGCATCAGAGCAGGTGTCTCTGTGTGTCAATCAGAGTGCTGCTATCCCATGGAAATACATTGTGCTTGATCAAGGCAGAGTTACAGTGGGCAGTGCTTCATGACATTTTCCAAATGACTTGATTTTATACCATCAAGTGATCCAGCCACTGATCAGCCACTGTAAAAGGGGCTGAGCAGGCTGCCATCCCGTGCTGACTTGCTGGTAAGGCTGAAGGCATTTGCAGGTGCTCCAAATTCACACATGGAGACACCTCTTGGTTTCCTGGAGTATCCAGTCACCACCGCTGGGTCAGCAGCCTGGGGTGAGTCGCTCCTGGGGCCTTCAGACAGCGCTGAATGTCTGTACGTGAGGGAGAGGGCATCTGTTGTAGGTGCTGCCTTGGTGTGAAGGAATATGTCTCAAACATGAAGCTGTTAGCTAGGGGGTGAGCAGAGAACTCAGTGCTTGATCTAGCTCTCAGCGCTATTTTTGAGGTTAGTGGGAAGAGAAGTGGCTTCTGCTGGTTGTACTTCAAGAGGTTCAAAACAGACAAACTGATTCTACATGTGTAGTGCTGCATGTGGGCTGAGTGTTAGAACAAAATTCTGATTTTGCATTTCTTATTGAGGAAACAATCCTTGCTCTCGGTGTGTCTTGCTTTCCAGTTGATTGTTGGTGTTTTTCTGACCCAGCGATGAACAGACGTCATCAGAAAGTCTTCTGTTGCTTCAGATTGCATTTGTCACATATTTGAACCTGACTTGACAAGGGTTTTTTTTCAGGTATTAATTATTGCTGACTGCATGGCTAATCCATCATTCTGTTTAGATGGAGTCAGTGTGTGTTGAGTGATATAAGTTCAAATGTGATCAGTCTGCCGTAGGTGAAGATGTAGCAGCTCTTTGTCAGAGCCAGTTCTGTTTCACCTAGCAGTAAATGGAAGAAAGGCTAATTGTATAATGACAAAAGACAACGTTTGGAAGGAGTTGAAAGATTCAGACATTGCAGTTCTGTGATTCCTCATTTCAGTTCCCAAGTGAGAGCAGAGGGGGGAAAGAATTCTTTGTTTCCATGACCACAGCTCACTTTATCAAGTGTCTGTGGGCACGATCATTTCTCCTGAGCCCTGGGACACTTTATCTTTTCTCATGTAACATACGAATGCTGAAATACGAAGAAGCTCAGAGAGCACCTGTGCTTTCCAGGGCCTTCTGAAATGAGACCAAAAGAGTTTTAGGCAAAATCCCAGCAGCTGAGCTGAGAATGGAGCCCATTTTGCCTGATTTGAAGAAGCCAGTGCTGCTCAAGTCCATTTTTGGGTTTGTCTTTAAACTTCCCAAGTCCAAGCCCATGTCTCCTGGAATGATATGCCCTGCTAAAGTTTGCAGTGATTCATTGGGAGTGCATTTTGTTGAGCAACCCATTGCTTTTGTTTTGAAAGCAAGTGACTGAGAATCTGTCTTCAGTAATCTAGATCATTTATCTTGCACTTGTCTGCATCTTCCCGTGGTAATAAGGAAGTTCTTCTAGCATATGAGTGTAATTCAGAGTGTAGTTTTCCCCTGAATACGTAATTGTGTAAAATGGGACAGTGAAACATAACTTCCTAGTTAAGATTGATCGTCCACTTTGCACTTTGTTTTTGAGATTTATCAATACTTAATATTTCATAAAGACCTCTTCCCTGCGTGCACTCCTTTGTGTGGTGCTTTGCTGGGTTGTAAAAAAGGCAGTGTGATGCCTTGGTGCTGCCTGTTCCCATCTCCAGACATAGCTATTGATTTCTCCCCAGATATACATATTCATAAGTTGCATTGTCAACATCTGAAAACTTGATGGTAGTATTAAACTATGCCCTCTGAAAGTAATGCGTTTTCTGGCTTGGATCTGGGATGGTAGCAGATTTATTGCCAATTTCGTGCCAATTTATTACCAACAGAGTCAGTTGCAGTCCATTGCCTGTTCGTGATGGGTTTCTGTTAAATTGATGGTCACTTGAAAATGAAGCAAGTGGTGGTGAGGAAGTAGTCTCAGGGGTTTGCTAGGCTGGAGTGGTTTGAGAGACTTCAGACATCTGGAAGAAACCAGCCATGCAAAATCACCGTGAAAGGTTTTTGTGGGTGACTCCTTTAACTAGAATTGAAAAACTTGTTCCTGTCTCAGAAGTACAAACTTACCAAGCAGTCACGTTTGTTTGTTTGTTTTAAAAGCCAGCCTAGCCTGAGTGAAACAAATTGTGATTTGTGCCTTCCTTGACAATTGAAATAAACTATTTGCATCATGGGATTTGATCCCTCTGATCTGGCTTTTCTTGGGGACTGCAGAGCTGTAGCTTATTGGGTGTCCTGTGGCAATGCTGGGATCAGCCCTCTGACAGAGACATTCTCACTCCCATGCATCAGCAGGAGGTTTTGCATTAGCTTGACGGCTGCAGTTTCACCTCAATTTCAAGGTCTCTGTTTTAATCTCAAGACTCTCCTTTCTTTTCTGAGAGAGCTCCATTGATCCAGCTAGCGCTTGGCTTTTAATTAGCATGTTAGGGCAGGAGCTCACCCACAATACTAGGAAATAAAATGCTTAAATGGCTAAAATGGGATTTAAAAAGATGCAATTTATTAAATGGTTTCTCTCAGTGATGTGTTTAGCAGGTATAGAAGAGAGAATGAACGAAAGCAGGCTTTGGCATTTAGAAAAGTGAGTCATTTTTTCTGTTGCATCATGTATAAACTTTTCCCTTCTCATGTATGGTATGGTTGAAATTACTTTGAGGTTTTGAATTTTCACTTCAACTCTCTGGTTTTTATTATTTTCAAACATTACTGAAAGTGATGGTTGATAGTCTTTAAACTGTGCTCACACTGCCTTGCTCTTTAGGGCTTTTGTTGTTGTTGGTTTTTTGTTTCTTTTTTAAAGTAAGTCAATTGGCAACAGATAGGTGGAGATGGAGAGTTAATGGTGGGAGCAAGAGGTAGCCATGATGATGGATCCATAGTCCATGGTGGCAAATAGTTCTGCTGTTGAACTGCCTTTACTTAGAGGACCAACCTTGGATTCTTTGTGCATTATGCTCATCTCTTCAAATTCTCAAGCGTTTGTACAGGTTCCTTGAAATCAGCTTAAGGGTCATAAACATGATGGTATTGCAGCTTGTTGAGGCAGCAGACGGATGAGTCTTCTGTTCAAAGAATGCAAAACAGCACAGAACCCTGTGGGATGAACATCCCACTGACACAGGGCCATCACAAGGAAGAGTGGTTTCTGCCACTATAACGTCTTCCACGCTTTGTGAAAACATGGTAGTCTTCAGTGTCTTGAAGCCTTGAACATCTCGAAGGCATTGAATACTGAGAGAGGCCAGGTGGAAATCTGGTATCTGAATGGAGTCTCCCCAGACTGGATGCAGCACAAAAACAGTTGATGTCCATATGGTGTACTCGCATGATGTACACCATGGGGTGAAGAAATTCAGCAGGTGGAGTTGTGTTAAACCTTCCCTGCTCTGCTTGTTTTGTAGGGAGAAATGGCTGCTCCATCAAGGAAGCTGCTGGATCACCATCCTTCCCTTGAGCTGAAGGCTCCCAGCCTCAGCTGGGCATTGCAGCAAAGAGGGGACTTACCCCAGCCCCCTACTAATATCATCTGGGCTCAGTAACACCATTTGGGCTTCAGCCCTTCAGGAAAATTGTTGAAGAAAAGGTTGCTCTTACAACAAAATTATTTGGTTTAGTGGTTTTGGATTTTTTTGCACAGTTTTGGCTTGGTATGCTCTTGGGCCTGGTTTATCCTTGCTCTTGCTGTTTGTAGCTTGCTTTGGACTGAGCACTGAGGAGCAGTGTTTTCTAGAGTAATATTTGCAATATTGGTAACATAGTGATGAGTGCAAAATACAACTCCAAGGGGGAAGACTTGATAAAAACTGACATGAAACGGGTGCTACCACAGGTATATCACCCAACCATCATTAATACTTCACTTGTAGCTTTATGTTAGAGGAGGGCATTTTTTGTTTGCCCAGAAGAAAAACTCCTGCCCTCCTTCATGGAAGTGCTACCCCAAATGTTTTTGAGAACTAACATATGAATCATAGATTTGTAGGGATTGGAAGGGACTTCTGGGGATCATCAAGTCCAACCCTCCACTAAAGCTGGTTTCCTACAGTGTTGTGCCCAGTCTACTTTGTCCTCCTTTGGGAGGAGGTTTGATCTTCAGTGCTGACAGATCTTGTCGAAGCCCATGTGATCCTCCTCTGTTAGATCTCTTAGAGAGGTTCTTATGGGAGGACAGACATTTCACAGCTTGCTGAATGTCAGCTGTGACTGTGTGCCGATGCCTGGAATGTGCTATGCCTGGATGCCGATGCCTGCAGCTATGGCATCCTGGAAATGTAAATCTGGAAAGAGTTTTAGGAGAAGATTCTTTCCTTTCCTTGGCAATAGGAGGAGCTCAGCTGGCAACAGTCCTGAGCCACGTTTGTCATTGCTTTGTAGCTGCTAGGCCTGTGGGAGGTCTTTCCTCCAGGAGATGTCTCCATGACTTTCAGCCACACAGCCATCTACAAGAGACATGGAAGAAATTTGCCCCTGGACCCTTTCCTCATGTGTCCCTGATTAGTCATTGCCTGGAATCTGAAACACCAAAGGCCTGCAGACACTTAATGAGCCAAGGTCCACTGGGGAAGAGTTCAGCAGTCTGCAGGGCTCACCTGACTTTATCCCACTCGTCAAGCAGGATGACTTGCACGAGGTTATCTTGAATCTCATCCAACATTTATGTTCATTGCAGTCAACAAGACAACCTGCTGGCTGTTGTAATAGTGTGTTACTGCACCTAGCTGCAGTGTTGCACTGTGCAAGGGAATACTGGGGTGTGAGGTGCCCTTATATGCAGGCCAAGCAAGTCACCTTGAGCTCCCCACAGATAATTAGAATCACAGAATCATTAAGGTTGGTAATCTTAGAGGTCTTTTCCAAGTCCTACCCCAACCCATCCCCACCATGCCCACATCTCCATGGTTCTTGAATGGTGATTGGGATGGTCACTCTCCCAACTCCCCGGGCAGCCTATGCCAGTGTACCACCTCTTTCTGAGAAGACGTTTTTCCTAATATCCAACCTGAACCTGCCCTGGAGCAAGACCATCATCTCTTGTCCTGTTGTGGTGGCATCTGTGTTTTTTTCACCCAGCTGCTGTGGTCACAGCCAGAGAGGGGTCTCTGCCCTTCAGCTGTAAGTAGGGATTTCAACCCTAGGTTGGGTTGATGGAAAGAAGTGTGAGGCTTGGTTTAGGGAAGAAAAAAATTAGCCCATTCGAAAAGCAATTTGTTTCTGCTTTCTGTGAGCAAGGCTTCCAAATGAACTTTTAGTCAATTCTGCAGTACAATCAACAGGACTGGAAAAAAATACCAAGTGAAGTAACACAGTGGCTGTGGTAAACATGAACTGAGGCCTTGGAAGTAGCTAATGGCATACCACAAAAGACTCTCCTTTCACCCACCGCCGGCCGTGCCAGCAGCGCTCGCTGCCAACGCTGGCTTCTCTCAGAGGAAAGCATCATTTGGCTCCCTTTTGGATTTCATTACTCTTCCTGCGCTCCCTCCTGCTCGCAGCAGAAGCCTTTCCAGTTGTAAAGAAGTGAATTAACTCCCTTGGTGTCAGTGATGGATGAGGCGCTTTCTCCCTCTTCAAAGAGGCGAGCCGTGCCGGTGAATGCAGGCCAGCCGAGTTGAAAAGTCCAAGCGGAACAGGGGAGCCCACGAGGTGACCCAGCTGTCACACGGGCACCCTGGGGACGGCTCCCACTGGTGCCATGCGGGGCGGGAACAAAGCCGCTCTCAGCGCGCTCCCCTCCCGCCGGGCTCCTGGGTTTTGTCCCCTTTCAATGGCCTTGGGCACATGGCTTCGCACACAGCAGCCGTCGGCACAGGGCTCGGAGCCTCAAAGGCTTTCAGGGTTAGCGCGCTGCTACTCGGAGAGCTCATTCCGGGCGTCCATGGCTAATCATATTAAAGGTGACCTCGTGGGCAGTGCTTTCCATTGTTGCCATATGTTTTGTCCGGTGCTTGAGTGATGTTGTGCATTGGAACGTATTCATGCGTCACCTAATTTAATCACCAGGCTTAATCCCTTCTCCTGTTCTACACTCTTAGAATTTAATGGCTCTTTGTGCATTGTCTGGGTCTCCTTCACAAGCCGATGCAGACTCCTGCAGATATTTTTATTTACTTCCAGAATCTATTTAAAAAAAGCACCCCAGCGACAAACCCAGTAAGCTCTGCAGAGGGTGAGTGGAGTGGTGGGTGCTCCGGAGGCTGATCCTTATCCCTGCCCTCTTCTTCCTCCATCCTTTCCATAGAGACATTAAGGATTGGGCTCATGGGCTTAAAAAAGAACAAGACAAAACAACACGAATGGAAAAATGACTGAGAAAGTTGTGCGTCTCCTTTTAATATTGTTGGAATAAATAACTAATTTTGAGAACTTTACTGTCTCTGTAAAATATGGTGTTGGTTTCTGCCTTTAAAACTTACTGCTTTGGTATGGACAACTGCAATTCCAGCACTGAACTGGACAAGATTAACCCAGCAAAGCCACGAGTCCATCACGCTGGGAAACTGGAAAGTCTGATTTATGCAAAACTTCTGCACAAGGGAGAGAATAGAGCTCTGTGAGAGCCGACATGGTTCACAGAAGCCAGACGTTTCTAGGGAGCGGCTTGCAGGATGATTTCTAAAGCTTTTCCCTGCCCCAGCTGACGCTGCAGTGTGGAGGTATAGGTTAAAAATTGGGATGAGAGATCCAGTTGTCTTGTGACTCGCTTTAGGAGCGGACGGGCTCAGCCCTGGCAGGGGAAGGCAGTGATGAGATTTTAGGATGATACATGATCAGGTTGCTGCTGTGCTGGACTCCCAGAGGCAGGAAGCCTTTTCGTTTTCTTACACTTGCCGAGGCAGATTGTTGAATAAATAGCTCATGGTGCGGCTCAGTTCTTAGATTCTCCTTCCCTGCCTGCAGTGTGCTGGTAGCCACAACTCCAAACAGCGGAATACATCCCGGATGTCTTTGAAACCTTAAACATGGCTCGTACCGCTCTGACTGAATTGCAGCTTTGAGCTTTCCTCTGTGTGAGCATGCAGGGTTTCTTGCAGCTGAGCTTGCACGCGTGGATTTGCTGCTCTTCTGTGACCGTGTGTTATGGTTCAGGCTTGATAGGAGGAAGGAGGAATGACGTAAAAGATTGCAGATTTGTGACCGGTTTTAAAAATAGTTTTAAAATATTATGTATCTTCATTTTGAAGAAATGCAATACTGCTTGGAAACCGCAACTACTGAATATAAACCATGTCAGGCCCTTACATACGTTAAATAACAGTGCGGAATGGAGGGTTATAAACAGCCTGCTGCGCGCTGGTGCTGGAAGAAGATCACTGATTTGCCCCCAGCGATCAACAGCAACATCACAGCCTCTGACTTCGACTTGGCTGTACAACACCACTTTACATTTTATACTGCACCTTTTCAGAGCAGACCTTGCCAGAGCCCTTTCCGAAGCGTGTGCACACAAAACTCGCCTCTCCGCTGGACCGGAGCCGCTGCAAGGGAAGCGGGAGGGCAGGGTGCCCACCCAGCCGCCAGCGGGCTCTTGGCACCTGGCTGGGACAAGTCACCTGGCCCCTGTCCATCCCTGCTTCCGTCTTTTCACAGGCTGTGACAGAGGAGCTGTGAAGTCCCTAGGAAAGAGCAGGTCACTGCCAGAGGAATTCCAGCGAGCCACAGCCAGCCCGTTCCTGGGAGAGCCCAGCAGCAGTCTGCTCTCGTCGGCCATGGAAGGGGCAGGAATGTCCTTGAAAAGCTTGAAATCTCCTGCTGAGAGAGCTCAAAGCAGCAAGATTGGGGCTGGGCTTTGGGGCTGTCTGGTATTTCACAGCAGCACCTTGAAGGATGGGGAAGAAGAGCATGGCTTTTCAGCTGAGATCACGGAATCATTAAGGTTGGAAAGGAACTCTGAGATCACCAAGTCCAAACACCAACCCCTCCTTGCTGACCACGTCCCTCAGTGCCACGGTGCTTGAACACCTCCAAGACAGTGACTCCCCCACCTCCCTGAGCAGCCTGTGCCAGTGCATCACCACTCTTCTGAGAAGAAGTTTTTCCTAATATCCAACTTACCCACATGATGTGATCGAGGCATTCTGCATCTTCCCAATCCCAGCTCCAGTTTAACTGCTTGCAAAAATAACTAAGCTAGAAATACTGTTGTGATCTCTCTCGTTACCTGGCAGAGCCCTTATCATCTCAGCACGAGGGCTGTTCATATTTTAATAAGTTTGTCTCTTGTTTGGGGATTATGACAAGCTTACATCTGTCTTCTCGTGCAGCTCTACGGAAATCCCTCCAGGCATGAGATAGTACCTGGACACTGAATTAATCTGTGCTCCTGTGTTCTCACAGCTCCATTAGGAGCTTAGCAGGGGAAGCAGCGAGCATTAACAAACTTAAGAAAATAGGATTTGCTGTGTTCAGTCTGCCCTCAGCTCCTTGTATACCTCCCAGCAGCAATGACAAAGACTGGGCATGTTACAGGAGGACCCAAAACACCAGATCTGATTTGCAAACTGTACATCAGCATTCCCCAAAGGGAAAAAAAGTTGAGCTGTAGAGTCAGGCACTATAAGAAATGTGGAATCACTTCCCCTCCTGCCATGTGCCCAGAGACATCTGCACCCACGGCTCTTACCTTGTTTCCATATGGCCTGAGCCATGTGAAGGCAATGCTGCGTCCCATTCTCCTGCCTGCTTCACTCAGGTTGCAGCAGCCCTTGGAAACCAATGCAGATCAGATCAGGCACTTTGTGATGGGCAGTCTGTCCTGTTGCTCTTTGTTGAATGCATGTATTTCCTTTCTTTGATCTGGAACTTTTAATGCAGCTGGCTTTCTTGTTGTTTTCCATGAAACAAGCCACTTGCCATGTCTCACTTGTGTTATGTTCCTGAGCAGATCTGGGTATCAGTCACTGTCCAGATCTGCTGCTGCCTCGAGAGCTGCTCCCTTCTGCAGTGTTGCTCTCTCCTGACTTTGGACTCTCCCAAGCTAGCAGTGCTAAGCCTAAAGATAAGCTTGCAGGCTGCTTGAGCTTAGGGCCAGTAAATTGAGACCTGTTTTCAGAGATGACTGTCAGGTGGATGAAACAGAGCTGCTGGGGATAATGATGGGCTGCCTGCAGTATCCACTGGTAACAGCATACCAAGCAGTGGGGTTAGGGAGGTTTTCCACTCGGTTGTGTCACTTTTCATCTAAAGCAAACAGAGAAAACACTGATGGCTTTCCTTTAGTTTTTCAGGATCTCACATTCATATCGTTTTTTGGGACAGAAATGCCTTAGCAATGCCCTTCTGGTCAGGTTGTGCTTCATCAGGCCAAAATGACACATAAATGGCTTAGAGAATGACTGATATCACCTCCCTAGCTCACTGTAGGCTTCTTTCAAATTCCTGATGACACTCAAGCCTCTTACTCTTCGTCATCCTTCTCTCTCAAATTCCTGCTTTTCCAAGTGAATTTCCATAACTCACATGGGGAAGAGTTGGCCAGTTGGGTTGGGTGGTACCTCCCTCTTACCTTCTGTCTGAGTAGAACCAAGAAGTCAGCATTGGTCTTCAACATACAGGAGCTTTCTGTAGCCCCCAAACTCCTCTCTATTAAGGCTGGCAAAGCCCAGCTTGTGAATGAGGCATTCTCCAAACAACGGAGTCAAGTTGTCTTTTGTTGTTTGTAGAGCACCAGAAGGGCTGTGAGAAGCAGTGGGAGATCAGCAGGAGCCAGGAGTGCTTTAAGGGGAGGCTGGGAGTAACATGAAACAGCCAGGCAGTGAAATTTGGCACAAATCTTGTTGGTGTCACTATTTTTTTATGCGGCGTTTCCTAGGGATGTTTTGCTTTTATTTTAAAATTGATGTATGTGTAGCAAATACTTTAAGTTCATTGACAGTTCCCCAGTGGTCCAGAGCATACGGTGCTGTGTCAGAATTCGTTAGTCTCTGAAGAAGATATTTTTAATCTACCAACATAAACTCTTTGCAATTGTATAATCTTTATTTTAGCCCTGTGGTTTCCTAATCATGCATCTAAAGAATGAATCATCCAGTTTATAAATTATAAAGAAAGCAAGCAGAAATGTTCGACTCTAAATAGATCTGGTTCCATTTTCTCTGTTCTGAACTTCTAATGCAGGCAAGTGTGAATGCTTAGAAATGAACTCATTGGAAGTTTATATTTTTGCTAAGTGCCTTGTCTTCCCAGAAAGGATCCTGTGCTGTCAGTTGCAGCTGTGAAGTAGAAGTCAAGGGTACGATGTCAGCTTGCTGTTCTGGTGACCACATCTGCATCTCTTTGCAAAGGATCCAGTAGATGCCATGCTTCTTTCTGGTTTTGCTGTATTACCTGATGATTTGTAGCAGAGGACATGTTGCCATGAGACCATGGAGCAGCTCTTCTGTGTGCTAGGGAGCATGAATTGGTTGTTCTGATCCCATGATGGGAAGACCCTAGGATCCTTGCTGTGTCCCAGGGTAGATTTTTGGAGAGGAAGCCCTGCTGCAGCCTGAGGAATCATTTAGTAATAACTTATAGTGGCTTTAGGTCCCAGACTCAGAGTCTCTCATCAAGGAGGGCAATGGGGGAAAAACATGAAAACTGCTGGCTTCTGTTTTTCTATTTGCTAAGGATTTGCTGGCTTTTTGTGTCTTTTATATTGTTCTTGGGTGAATTGCAGGCAGTAGCAGAGGAATAACATGTGAGTGGAACAGTGGGATTGTAAAATCAAAATGGGCAGTGGGATTCAGGCCAGAAATAATGCCCCAAAGAGTTTCAGCTCCTTTTCATAGGCTAGAATAGACTAGGTTGGGTTTTAGCCCCATGCGTGAGTCTTGCAGCTTAATAACAGGGTTAGCATTCTGGCTAATGTCATGAGAAGGAAAAGGCATGACAGAGCTGTGCTGCTTGGGTGGTGCAGAATGAGTAAAGCCCGAGGCGATATGTTGTTGTGCAGCAAGTAAGAGAGAACCTGTCTGCTCAGGGGACCTTGAGACTGGAAAGCACGGTTGGATGGAGTTTCCATCCCACCAAATAAGACTCCCTTTGTTGCGTTGTCTGTTTACACCCAGTTGTTCTTCTGCCCTCTGGTGGAAGGGAAGCAACATAGAATGATAGAATGTCCCATGTTGGAAGGGGACCCATAAGCATCCTCAAGTCCAACTCCTGGCTCCACATAGAACCACCCAAAAACCAGACTGTAAAATTAGCCTGGACTGAATTTCTATCAAACATGCTGCTGTCGCCATGAGATGGGACCAGTCTGGGATTTCCAACCAGTAGCAACAGCAGTCCCGTGACCAGGTGCTGAGGTTGGCCAAACATTTGCTGACTGCAGAGCCAAACAGAAGGACCACCCAACCCAGTGCAACAGGTAATTAGTTTTGCTGGCAACAAGCTTCCATGTCTTTCCTCTTTTTCTGCTGTAGGACTTTTCCTCTCTTTGTTGTTACTCCATCCTGTCCTTACTACATTCTCTTCTAAAGAAAGGGGCAACCAGAAAGAAGTGCAGCTTCTACCCAGGGTCTTTCTCCAGTAATTCTGAACTGCAGCACAAATAGAAAAGCTCTCTGGAAGAAGTGCTTTGGACTCAAGAACAGCTTCTTTAAGTGAAAACACAGCTGTGAGGTTTGCAGGCTGCGCTTCTGTAAGGGCTCATCCAGTCAGCACAGCCAGCAACGCTGCAGCCCTTCCAGCACGCAGGAATTGGGAAATCCATTGTGAACAAGATTGAGTTTGATGGCCTGTGTGCAGGCAGATGGATGTATTTTTAAGGGACGAGGTGCCAGAAAACTATGTGATTACGTTACTGGAGCACGGCTCGTTTTTTGTGGTTTTAAAAGTGAGTGTCAGGACTTCAGGGCTTTTTTTTGTGTGTGTGTGTGTGTGTGTGTGTGTGGGTCAAAACCGAAGTTTGGGAGGGGCATAAAAACCTGCTTGATGACTAAGTTTATTCTTAAAAAGCTTTCTAGAGCTTGCTAGAGAAGGAAACCTTCTTTATATATGGGAGCTGTAACCAGTCTTTTTGGACCTCCAAGCAGGAGGGATTATAATTGAGTGAGTGCCACAGATAACAGAGTCCCCCTGTCCTTTAGGAGACTGTTTTCAGAGTAATCTTTAGATCCAGTTCCCTAGGTTTTGTCATGCAAGCTCATGTTCTGCTTCTCCTTCTTGCTGTGAGTGGTCTCTTTCAGCTTGAATACCACTACATTGGTGGATTTACCTTGAACAGCATAACCAAGGCTGGCAGAAGCATGCCTTTACATTGACCCAAAATGGGAACATCTGAAGCCTTTGACCTGGTTGCTCAGTTGAACTGATAATATCTCTCTTGACCAGTGCATGTGTAGAGAAAACTTTCTGTCCGATGACAGAGATTTGGTACTCAGAGCCAAAGGGTTTCAAGCCAAATCATTTACTCAGGGGGCACATAGAATTTGCCCAGTCAAGTCAAGATCAGTACTGGCAGTGTTTTAGCAGCCAGAAGGCTTCTCACCTCCTTGTGCTCTCTCCTTGTTGGAGCTACCAGGCTTTATCATATGACTGGGCTTCTAATTGCTGCAGGCCTAAAGCTTGCTTTAGAATGAGGGCTTCTGCTGGCTGCATCAAAGCCCAGGCAAGCCTTGAGGTCCACAATAGCATCCCTCAAGAAGGTGGCATTGCCTTCTGCTCAAGCTTCTATCATGCGCCATCCAACGTAAGCAGGGGTCAGCCATGTACTGTAAGTACATTCTCTTCCTCCATCCACCAGTGGCCAGATCATGAGCCCACCTCTGCTGCATAGCACGTGTGCAATGCTCTCTTGGAGATGCGTAAGGAAAGAGTAATTGCAGTACTTAGAGACGTGGTTTAGTGGGCGATACTGGTGGTAGGTGGACTCTTAGTCTAGATGATCTTAGAAGTTTTTTCCAACCTTAATGATTCTATGATTCTTCTGTTTGGGTGTACTGCAATTGCATCTGGCAGCGAGTGAGCCTATCCATCACTGTACGCGCACAGATCCCAATTACTCCTTTTGACAGCTCTTATCCACGCACCTCCCTGTGCCTCTGACATCTCAATTATTGATGGGGCTCTCCTGGTAGGCTGCGCTCTGTTTGCAGCATGGCTGTGTTCCAGCTCCCTTTCCCATTGAGTTCATGCACGCACCGCACCGAGCGTTTCTTTATGTGCAGAGCTACTGAAGTGGAAAGGGATCTTTATTAGCATGTGAGCTTTGGGGCTGTGCTACTGAAGAGGGCAGTGCAAGCCAAATCGCACGGCTCAGCGCTGGGAAATCTCCCCCTCCTCTCCCTGTGAAGCCCAGCAGTGTCTTGTAAGATGAAATGATCTCATATGTTTAATGCTGAAGATTGTTTGAGCTGATGAGCCTTCCTTGTGACAGGGTCGCCCTGTACTTTCATTTCTGTAGGAAACCAGCCCCCCAGCTGCCCCTACAGCCACACAGTCCTGTATTTTGAAGAGCGGTGGCCTTTGCTTTGTCTGGATATTTGTTTGCTGGCTTTGTGGCAACTCTTTGCATTCTGATGAGGAACACAAAAAAGCAGCGTGCGGTGTTGGAGCAATGTTGTCAAGTTGGTTCAGAGTTAGAGCTGTGCCAGAGGGGGTATTGCAGAAGCCTGTTTGTTTTGTAGGTCTGCGTGTACCTGGAGGCTTGGGATGTCTCGTGACATTGCTGTAGCAGAAGTCAGATAGGAGGGGATGATAAAGGTGTTGTTCAGCTGCTGGCATCTCTCCTATCCCCAGCAACCTTTATTTCGGAAGGAAGCAGATGTTTGGTACTTAGTGAATGAAGGCAAAAGGAAAGGGCAGCTGCTGAGAAGATGGGACCAGGGAGCAGAAGCAGCATAGCAGTACAGTCCCCATAACACTGGCACTGTGGGTATGCAGAGATGGCTGAGCCTGCCCAGCATGGTGTGTTTTGTTTGTCTGGAATACCAGATCCAGAGAAAGAAGGGTTAAAATAACGAAAGTTGCAAACATAGTATCTCAGGGAGCTGTCATCTTTGCTTCCTGGGTAGGCAGGATATGTGGGACCCCGTCCCCCAGACAGTTGAAAAGTCACCCTGCCCTACCTGATAGCTGTCCCCTGCAGCCTGTCCAAACACAGCTGGTTTCCCTCCCAGCCTTTTTCCTTCCTTCCCATGCCCTGGACTCACCCCTCACACAGAGCAGTGCTGCAGAGCCCAGGTGAGCTGTAACTAGAGGTGCAAGCCCAAAGGCCACTGAGCCAAGAGCTGGCAATGGGAGGCTCAAGCCAATCCCTGATCAGAGCTATTGTTACAAGCAGACAAAGCCACACATACCCAATTTTGTACTTTCTTTTGTTTTCCTTCCCTGCAATGTAGTCCCTCCCCTCAAGGCGCAGGGCGTGTGGGGCTGCGATAACCGCTGTCCCTTTTGGCTCAGCAGTGCTTTCTGATATCCCAGCAGGAAAGCTTAGGATAACCTGACCTGGGAAAATGGTTTTGGGGAGTTCCCAGCTCCTCCTGCACTCAGAGGTGGGTCTGAGCGATACTGTGGGCTGCAGCAGGTCAGAGCTCACAGGGCAGGTGCTGTTGGGAGCAGCCATGTGCAGGTTGCCATCTGGACAGCGGTGTGAATTGCAATAGCTCTGCCTCAAACACGCCCAGAGCACAGACACGTGTGCTGCATGCTGCTGTAGGAGTGTGTTTCAGAAGGGCTTACAGGGTTGGGGTTGGAAGTCACAGGAGATTGGTTGGGTTTGGCCTCAGCGTTGCTTCTGGTTCTGGACTCAGTGTCCAAGATGGTGAAGTTTTCCATGATTTCATGGTATTCAGTTTCATTTGGGTCACTGAGAGCACATGTAAGACTTTGCTTCTCTGTAGGGAAGGGAATATTGGTGCTCCGTGCAGTGATTCAGCACATGGAGTTTCTTAACAGCGTATGGGAGAAAGATGCTTTAGTTCACTATTTACTCCTGAATAGGCCATCAATTCAAGTTAGCAATTTTCTCAGAGCCCCCAGGAGAGAGTGTGATCAAATGGAGTGAGGTCAGGCTGAGTGTAACCAACATCTCAGCCTTCACTATGGCCTTCCAGGCCCATTTCAAGTCCTGAATGATCACAGAATCATTAAGGTTGGAAAATACCACTAAGACCACCAAGTCCAACCCCAACCCGTCCGCAGTTCTGAGCACATCACTCAGTGCCACATCTCCATTGTTCTTGAACGCCTCCAGGGATGGTGACCCCCCACCTCACTGGGTATCTGTGCCAGTGCACCACCACTCTTTCTGAGAAATTTTTTTTTTTCCTAATGTCCAATCTGAACCTGGCACAACTGAAACCCCTTGTCCTACTGCTCTCAGCCACCCCCTCTGAAGGATGTGGCTCCTCCCACCCAGTCCTGGTGAGGGGCTGCAGCCCTCCTGCAGGGCACAGAGCTGCCCGTGGGGCACACGCATGGCCCCGCCAGCCTTCCCCTGGGGAAAGAGGCTCAGCTCAGCCCTTTTTCAGGGCTGTTTGGCATATGAAATCACTGGAGACGTTTTCATCAGAAATAAAGTCTCCTTTCAGAACTGCTCTGTGAAAGAGGATTAGCTTTTCCCCCTTAAATAAATGGAGCAGAGCAGTGTCTGCAAGCCGCCAGCCCTCCTTGAGTGCCTCCTTGGAGCAGCAAGGAAAGCAGCTTCCAGGTCCCATCGCAGCCTCCTGCCGGACGCCGATCCAAACTGCAAACCCTCCTAACAGCTCTTTAATAACTCCGCGCAGAAGGAAAAATCTGTCACCTTTCCTTCTGCGGTTTCTCCTTCGCTCTAACGCGCTGGGGGAATGGGATGGAGCCGGGAAGGCTTTCAGAGAAAGGCTCGTGGGAACTGCAGCGAGCGCTCCTCTCTTTGGTGTCTGAGGGGAACCGCAATCGCTTTGGTGAAGGGCGGTGTGTGTGGGTGGGTTTGGAGGGGTGAGCCGCTCTGACCCATGCATTGCAGAACAACCACAAACACTTTATAGTAACAAAGGGTGGAAAAAGCGAGAGCCTTTCTGCAACGCATGTGACTTTTCCCTGAGGTTTGGAACCCCGTGCTATGTTCCAGGCCACGGTGTTTGCGTGTCAGGCTCGGTGAGCTGCTTGGAGTTGCTGTGATGACTGAGAACACAGCCTAAAATGTTGCTTTCTTTTTTGTCTCTCTCCCTTCTTGTACCCCCCCCCCCACCTCTTCTCTGCAGCTGAAGCTCTCGTTTACCTTGGACCAGGAGAGTGGGATGCCTCAAGGCTGCTATATCTATCAGTACCGGGACAGCAACAAGTAAGTCCCACGGGCGTTGCACACAGCAGACAGGGGAAGGTGCACACAGAGGAAACTGCACTGTGTCAGGCACAGGGAGCACAGCTGCTTGTACCACTTAAAAGTAGATTGAAGCAGGCTTCAGGCTTGACCCGAACCTGGGAACAGCTCTTGCAAAACCAGCTCCTTTAACATGCACAAGGCCCTACAGTCCCTTTGTTCCATAGCTCCCTGAGAGGCCAGCCTTTGGGTTCTGTGGCACTCAGCCAGGCTCTGTCCTGGGCAGTTTGCAGTTGACATTCCACTCTTCTGTATGGGAGGGTGGGCTGGGGATAAGCTTCCCTCTGCCCACCTACACAGGGCTGCAGCACCATATTTTCTCTGCTTGAGCTTCACTAGACGGCCTTTCATTTGTAGGTACCATAACCCAAATGCAGCCATTCCTTCTGTTTTTATGAAGTCCTTTGTGATACTCAAGTTTTGGATAACAGTCCTCCATTTCTAGATGCCCTGCCTGGTTTTGCTAGCTGCCTAGTGAATTGGCACCCAAGATGTTTCTATTTCAAATCGCATTCGCGTTATCAAATTGATGGCAGCAGCACAGTTGAGGATATTTCTGTGCTCTCACTGAGTTGCTTTGCACGAATACCAGTGTGTCATAAATCCATAGCCTGTTACCTCCACCCTTAGAGCTCTGCTTCTTGCCAGTTATTGAAGGTTGGCCTAAAATAGCAAGGTATGTGAAATTGTCAATGAGTGCAACACCCTGTAATTAGATCTGCTTTGAAACGCTGAGAGGAGCAGCCCTGACAAGGAAGAAATAAATCTGCAAACAGCACCTACCCCTTTCTGAGCTGAGAAATTTCTGTTTGAAAGGCAGCGGCACACAATGGGCAGTGAGGAAAACCCCCAGGCCTGTTGGGTTTTGTTCCAGGTATGTGTAGATCCCGTGTTTTTAATTGTGGGGATGTATCTCCAGAATCAGCAGTTGTGTTTTCTGCACTGATCCTCCTCTCCCATAGCTCTCTGTGTGCCACTGTTGGAAGAAACTCCTGGGATGGGAGTGGAGCTGTTTGGTGCAAGTGCTGAGGCCGATAGCAGCACAGTTGCAAACATTGCTTTTAGCTGTGAGCCGTCCAACAGGAGACAAAGTCACTGCAGCATGTTGGCAGCTGTTGCTGTTAGAGATGTATGGCTGTGACCTGCATTTCTGGCAACCATGAGAACTGAGACACCCAGAGCAATGCCAGCCAGGATTGTGCATTTATGAAACATGGTGCAGGCAGGAGGACTGGAATTGTAAGCAAACCAAGACCTGTGCACATCTAACAAATCCAGGCTACAATGACATCTCCCCACGGGGCCCTCTGCTTTATGTTTTACAGCTGTCTTGAGCAGACCTGGGGCTGGAGAGGAGGATAGCCATTCCCAGAGAGAGCCCAGTGGGGTTTGGGCATGCGCTCGCTCCCTCCACCCCATGCCCTGAGCCCACTTGTCTGATGGAGTGGAGCGTGGAGGTCTGTGTTACAGCTGTGTACTGCTGCAACCCAATCCCTGTGTCCACACCATCCTTTGGAGCTGTGTGCAGCCCAGAAAAGAAATGTCATGAAACGCTGAGCATCCCTGCCTGGTGAAGCTCCATGCCACTAGGGTAGTGTCCCTTTCTCCAGGTGGCAAATGCTGTTCCAGGCTGCAGCCAGACGGGGCCACCGGAGCACAGCATATGCTGGCCTCTGCTTGCAGAACAAAGGGCTGAGTGCTGCTGCAAGTGTAATTACCAGGGCAATTAAAATTTCTATTGCTTAGGCTAGCAGTGCAAGTACCATGCAGGCTCCTACAAGGGCAATCAATTGGAGTTTGTTCTCTTTAAAATGATTAAACCTTACCAAGGAATTTATGCCTACTTCTGGCAGCTTTTTACTCTCTGCCTGCCTGTTGTGCTCCAGCAATGCTGGTTGGCACTGTTCTTACTGGGAACAGGTACTTAGGAGGAGACTGGGATCAGTGGTGCATCCTCACCAGCATTACTCAGGACATGCAGCTCTGCACCTCCTTCTGCAGAACTCTGTGTAAGCTCCAGGTTTGGGGGAACTTTTGGTCTTTGGGAGCCTTGGACTGAGAGCAAAAATAATGCTGACTATCCAGCTGGTCTGCCCTTGGTCTTCTGCTGTGGTGTATTGCTATCTGATGGCACTTAATAGTCCCAGCAGAGCTCAAGGTGCTGTGCTTGGAGGAGACAGGCTGTCAGTGCAGCCACAGGGGGGACCAGGACATCACTTCTCTCCTTGTTCCTGCTCAGACTCAGACACTTCCCTCCCTTTGGCTGCCAGCCCTTTGAGCCTTCCTGGCCCTACAGGAAATTGCTTGACCTCACACAGATGAAAGCTGTCTGCTTTCTCATTTTTAAGCCATGGCACTTAAATTCTCCTTAGCGGAGATCAGTCAGTATAGCGTGCAGAGGACAGGCTGCTGTACCTGGCTGCTCTAGGAAGGCAGTTCCCAACCGTGACACGGGGACAGCCTGATGATGTGTGCACAGTGACATTCTGAGCAGGAGAATATTGTCAGCCTCGTGTTGCCCCAGCACAGTCACATCCAGGAAAGGAGAGCCTTGCCATCCTTCCTGCAGTGTGACTGCAGCACATCTGGTGCTTGGCTGCTCCCTTCTTCCTAAGCTGAGTTTCCGTGTGCAGGATCTAGTGGCAGAGCCCAGACAGGCAGTACAGGACAGCAAGGCCATTCATATCCACCATGGCTCATGAATCCTGTCTTTTGACATGCAGACCTACTGGTCCCCAACTTAGGAATACGACACCAGATGTGCTGAAGAAGTGCCTGAAATGCAAGCACTTATCCTACGCTTGCAAACTGCCAGGCAGCGGGAGGGATGAAGCTGAAAAGGTTGTGGGTAGTTATGGAAGCCTTCTTTCAGCCCAAGTACAGGAGGAACTGAAGCCATCTTGGGATGTCCCCTGGAATTCTTCTGGCTGCATCCAAGAAATGGAAGATCCTGTCTGTTCTCAGTATTCATTGTCACCATCCAGACACTCCCCAGCTCTACTCACCTGCCCACACCAAACCTGAACCTTCACGTGCATAGGTCTTCCCCCAAGGACTTTTATTACTGCCCCCATTCTCAGATGAGGATTTGTTCATGGTCCCCACACAGCAAAGAGCTGTAAATTCTAGGCAAGATTCTAACTGTTTCATAGGCCATATTTGCAGGTGCTGTAGTGCTACCTTGTCCCCAGCTGGCTGTCCTCTAGCACAGCTCCCCTGCTCCCTTAGCCTCCAGGTACTGCTCTCTTTCTCAGGTCATCGGGGTGCTGCCATGGCTGATACACCAGCTTGCATTGTGCCATTGAGTTCCATTCTAATTCCTCGCTGCAGCTGGGTTTTGTGTCAGGATTATGACTTTGCCGTGTGGGTTTTCACATTCTTTTTGGAACAATTTCTAAACCCAGAGGAGCAGCATCTCACGTGGAAGACTTAGAGACCTCTCACAAAGGCAGCATTGGAGTCTGGACCATTTCTGCCCTCCAGGGATGCAGAGCATTACTGGTACTGCTGCTGTGCAGTGTAGCCACTTGCGGGCAGCACCACACAGCTCTTCAGGATGAAGAGTGAAAAATAGCTCCAGTTGAAAGGAGAAGTGGTGCCCCCTTTTATATGGAGATCAGTGATGCCTGGTACATTGGATTATCGCTTAAAACACCAGGACTTCAAATGCCAGGGTGCATGCACTCCTTCTGCTGACAGGTTAGTGATATATGATGTTGTTTGGGTTAGCAACTGAACTCCTTTGTGGAAGCTTTTCATAAGGTGAATATAATATCTGCAGTGATGTACCCAACGTTGCATCAGGAGAGCCAGCCTATAATTATGCTTGAATTGTTGGAATGGGTTATTTGTCATTTGCACATTAGCTCACTCCATTTATTGCTACCACTCAGGGCTGCAGCAAACTTGGTGTAAACAGCTTGGGTGGAGGTTTTGGTCGCTTGATTTTTTTTTTTAAATGCAGCAAAGCAGAATTTCTTTGGGTTTTCTGGAATGGTTATTCACTGGGAGTGATAAGAACAAAATATCTCAACCAGCTGACTCAGCATGACTCCTTTGTTTTCAAAGACAACTCTCAGGTGTACGGCTCAGCTTGGACTTTGGCATGGACCTGGTGGCTTTGGAGTGAGCTGGAAGGTTCTCCACTCTATGTTTTGGGGTCTTTTGTCTGTTTGTTTCGAGGAACTGAGGCTTCTTTGTGCAAAGAACTACCTTACTATGTGATTGTTTCATGGCATACATCTCTGCAAAGCAGTACTGCTTGTCTTGGGGTAAAAGAATGAGAGAATCCTTAAGATTGGAAAAGATTTCTAAGATAACCAAGTCCAATCCCATCCTACCCCCACCGTGCTCACCGACCACATCCCTTAGTGCCACACCTGCATGGTTCTTGAACACCTCCAGGGATGGTGATCCCACCACCTCCCTGGTCAGCCTGTGCCAGTGCACCACCACCTTTAAGAAGCTTTTTTTTCCTAATATCCAACCTGAACCTCTCCCGGTGCTCAAGGCCCTTACCTTGAGACACCTGATGGTACCTAATTTTCTCGTTAGTGATCAGCAAATACAAACCCTGCCTGCTCTGAGCTGCATGGCTCAGGGCAGTTGCTGAAGGTGCCATCTTCTCTTGTTTGCCTTGTGTTGTAGGCACAGATTTCGTGGGGGAAATCCGTACACATGTGGTCCCTTGGCATCTCAGCTTAGATGAGTGCCGTCCAATAGCGGTTGTTCACCCAAAGCTTATAAAATGCCTTGTTTAGATTTCAGATAAAAAATAAAATCAATTCCATTTGCAGAACTGGATCTACCAGCTAATGTCAAAATCGGCTGTACACTGAGTGGGAATTTTCACTTCAGGGTGCCATGTTGGACTAATTGGCTTAGCTGGCACAGGGCACGTCCTACTGTTCTGTAGCCCCGGGCTCAACTCTACACATCACATAATGTTTTGCAAGCATTTCTGAAGTCTTGTTGGATTGCAGGCAGCTGAGCTGCCCTGTCACTCTTTCCTGGTGAGCTGTAGTAGGGTTTAGGTATTGTTGGAGGGCATTTGAAGCTGTTGGGCTAATAAAGCTTGTATTTTCTTTGCTGAGGAGGAGGAATAACACTTTGGTTATAAGCAGCCACTGGTTGTGAGGCTACATAAGCCTCCCTTGGGCTCAGAGCACTACCAAGATCTGGTAGAAGATGTCTCTGTATGGATGAGAACAAGACTGGAAGCACAGGGCAAACCAGGCCATGCGAGCAGTATCACAGAGCTGACAGAGCAGGATGGAGTTTGGAGTTTTTGTTTTGATACCATATCTTGTCTTTTGTTTGACTTTTTGGTGCTGAACTTTATCCAAGTCTGCAGGTGATGTATGTCCTTCACCTGCCATAGAGTAAGCATTGGAGTTGGCCAAGCAGTGCAGGTGAACTGTTCTGTCACCAAATGTGGAGATAAACCAGTCCTCCTGGTTTGGCATGGGTTCAGTGTAGGTGAAATTGTCCAGGAAACTGAGTGCACGTTGACCTTTAAAACTCCAAAAGATATGTAATCCTTTCTGCCTCAAGATAGGCACTCGACGTTCAGAACATCACAAAGGCTACTGGGACGTATGCTGCAAAACAGCCTTTGCCACCCGAGACCTTGGGCAGCATGGAGTTGTTCTTTCTTGTAGAAGGAACCCCATGGCCATTTCCAGGTGGGAGGAAGGGTTCTTACGAAGGCCTTTGTCCTGGGTACTGCTTATGTGCTCTTCTCAACATGGACCTGTCTCCTTCTCCTTCTGCCACCCAGCTACTTCAGTGGCAGGTTGCCAGTCCTCCAGTGCTGTAGAAATAGTAACTCTCAGCTCCTTGGAGTGCCACTGTCACGTGGGGGCTGCCAGTGGAAAAGGAGACCAAGGAAACCTGACCTTCCCCATCCTGAGCCAATAGGATTTGATGATCTGACTCCTTGCAGATGAAAATTTGGGTCTTTCCTTGATGTCATACACAAATCCCATGTGCACGAGTAGATCTCTCTCTAAAACCCCATGAAGTACCAGGTGAGTCACCCTCCAGAGGGGCGTGTGAGCCCTGCTCTCCTAGATTTCAATCTGGAGTTTGTTGTTTGGCTTATTTCAGTGTTTTCACTTGGTGAGGAGCTGTTAAACCTCCTTGTCAGTGCTGGGTACCCGGGTGTTCAGTGACAGTCAAATAGGTGGGAAAATCAGCTGCAATTGTAACTGAGTCAGAGATGCTGTCTCCATGTGTCATCCCTGGAGATCTGTTTACGTATCCATTTGCTTAGCAGTATGTTTGGAAGCCTTCAGTAGCATTTCAGCATCATTTCCCTGGCCTATATATGTCTCTGCAATGCCCAAGGCACTGAGCTATATCTGAGTTAGAATTGTTAACCTGTGGGTCTGGATATTTTCAGTACTGCTGAATCACAGAAGTCTCTGATTAGCCCTTAGGTACATGGGGTGCAGGTTTGACGTGGGGAAGAACAAACAATCCTCCTTCCACGTGTTCAAGGGCAAGTTAGATGGAGCTCTGGGCAGCCTGATTGAGTGGGTGGCTGCCCTGCCCCTGTCAGAGGTTTTGAACTGGATGATACTTAAGGTCTCTTGTGAGCCTTGCGCACATTCATTCTAGATGAAGCCTCTCACACTTTTACCTAAAAACCAAGTTGCTGGATTGACTCTGTGTCCAAGAAGACCCCATGCTGAGGATCGTCAGACCCCCAGCCATCCCTCTCCCAGTGGGATTTCTAGGCATAGTTTTTCATATTAAATATGGAAAAGAAGCCTTTGTTTTAGCTTATTCTCCACATCCTTGAATGTGCAGTCATGTTGCAGTGACTTGTCTGGTGAATCTAGGTTGTGTTGTCCATTTCTCTCCATGACATTACGAGCTGGGAGCACTGGGACCAGCAACAAGGGCATATGCTTTCCATCACTTTGTTAGGATGTGCTTGAGGTACAACCAAGCAGTGAAAAGCTGCATGCAGCATCAGGCAGTGGAGGAAGACCAAAGACAACAAAGGGGATGCTGGTGACCCAGAACACAAGTTGTGCTGGCAGTGCCAAAAGAGGCTCTGCTCAGAGACACCTTCGTGCTGCTGCCTGCTGTCTGAGCTTTGGGTTTGCCATGGGCAAGACCTGTACAGGGTGTTCAGCACTAAGTACTGCTGCTCCCTTGGGGTTCAGCAGCATAAGTTGGAGTAAGCGGGTGGATCGTCAGCCAGGTGGGGTTGTTTGCTCTCGAAGAGCTCATGGCTGAAGTGGTCTATCTAGGAATAAAGCACACATTTGAAAGGTGAGAGAGATTAGCCACTGGGTGAAGTATCCCAGGAGAACACCAGGGAGTTCTCCCTCTCTCAAGGACAAGAGTGCACTTCTGAGAGATGTGCTTGGAAATCAGAGGGTGAGAGAGGAAGCACTTCTCCTTACTGGCTCTTGGGCAGCAAGAGTGAGTGGTTTTCCTTTCTCCATAGATGCCATGCTTTGTTCTTTGGGTCCTACTGCTTTTTCAACTGCGTATATTTTTTTTCAAAGTTCAGTGCAGCTAAATCAATCTGGTGATGGACTCTGTTCCCTCTGTTCCCTGCTTCTGCTTTGAAAGAAGGAGCTTCATATCACCACTGTGTTTTGTGTGCTCATTTCCTCAGGTTATCACGGTCACCCTAAATGGGGTTCTTGTTACAGCTTAGTACTTTCACCTCTTTCAATTTGTCATGTGTTAGTCAATCTGGAGCCAGATGGGTTTGTTACCTGGTTTTGCCTGTACTGTTGGAGGCGTTCACAGCAATGTAAGAGAATTTGGTCACAACTTCCTTTCAAGATAATGGGAAGATATTGCTTGGAAGGAACCTTCTTGATGATTGGAACGTACTTTGCATTAATGTTTCCATTAATGTTAATGGGAAATGGTTCTAAATTCTTCAAATCAGTTTCAAATGTCTTAAGTTTTGTGTCCTTCACCTGTCTCACCTAAAAGGGGGTTGATGATCAGAAATGCTCTTAAATGAGCAGTACCGTTATTGACCAAGGTGTCTTTGTTTTTCCACCTTTGCCCTCCTTGGCAGTGCTCTGTTGTGAGACGTCCCCTGTGGGTGCAGGGCAGTGCAGCAGGCTGCTCCTCCACACCCAGCTCGGCCAGCCTGGGGTCAGCCCCAACTCCCAGAATTTAGTGAGACAGATGGATCTGCATTGATCTGTCTGTGCAGGGTGAGCCAACATCAGCCAGAAATTCTCCTTTTCTTCTGTCTGCACGTTACTATCATATGATAGATAAATGGCAAGTATGGGGCAAGAAGGAAATAAATGCTGCACTAATGCGTAGGAAGGATCATTAGGACAGAAAGACATTGATATGGCCAGGCTGCAGCTAACCTGCATCTCTGTGCTGAACGTTGTACCCTGCGGAATAGCCACTGCAGAAGGCAGATCTCAGCAAGGTTTCTGCTATTTGCTTGTTGCAGGGGGTGCAGAGACACAGAGTTTGGTTCAGAGTAAGAACCGGTTCTTGGCAGCAGCGCAGTGATGCCTGCTGTAGGAAATGCCTCCTGGTGCAGCTACAAAACCATGGAATCATAGACCTATTTGAGTTGAAGGGACCTTTAGAGGCCATCTGGTCCAACTACCCCTAACGAGCAGGGACACCTACAGCTCCCCATCCAGCCTGATAGATGTTCTTGGGTCGCTCAGGTCTGTGCAGTCCTTGCCCCAGTCAAGGCACAACAGAGGTCATGGGAAAGGAGAGAAGGGATGCATTGCTCTAGCAAATACACAAGAGGAGGAGCACGGTACTGGGCTCAGCTTGTGTCTGTGGGTCCCTTTGTGGCTGTGCATTTGGGGGGGGGGTGAACAGGACAAGCAACCTGCAAGCTGCCTGGCTGCTTTGAAAAGCAGAGCCAAGGGATACTTGTCACAAGATCCACAGTGGGTGCAGCTATCCCTGAGCTCCTAAAAGTGCAAAAGAGGGGCAGTTGAACATTGCTTTGTGTGTGCTCATCCAGGGCTTTCATCTGCACGGTGCCACTGCTTGTACTTGACAGCTCAGCTATTGTTGCAAAGTATGATTTAATAGTGAGACTTGATTACAACATGCAAATGTAGCGGCTGGGGGACTATCTCAGAGGTTTGTGGAGATTAGCTGTTAAATTGGCCAGTGCAAAAACATTATTAAGCAGAGAACATAATTACTCATCTTGTGCTTTTGTAGTGTATGGAAGAGACAGATTTGTTTAAAAGCCAGCTAGTCCTGTATAGAGAAAGAACTCGTGTAAATGCCACATCATGTACTGCTGTATGTTGCAGCATATTTTATTAGAGAAGCAATACTTAATAACAGCA
Source organism: Phasianus colchicus (assembly GCF_987193195.1). Classification (NCBI taxonomy): domain Eukaryota; kingdom Metazoa; phylum Chordata; class Aves; order Galliformes; family Phasianidae; genus Phasianus; species Phasianus colchicus. The sequence goes on from NC_143445.1 coordinate 16,347,479, forward strand.
TTTGGGAACTTGTGGAAGGAATCCATTATATTATTCTGCATCGTAAAGGCAAACCTAATGTCTGTTCTGCGTGAAGGCTGTGCAGATATTGAAACATCTCCTTTTGGTGGAGGTTGATTGCTTTTATGGAGATTGTATCATATGGATATAAATAAATCCAGACTTGATGTGGGATCTGGGAGAAGAGCTTCAGACCGAAGCATCTATCTTCTGTCTGCATGCATTTCCTCTGAAATGCATCAAGGTTCCCATTAACACCTTAAGTGTGGGAAGTAGGAATAAAGAGAGACTGTCAGCACATGGAGAATGAAAGTCTAGGAGTGCACTTGTCTTTATTTTTCACCTTTCAGTCTTGGGGCAGTTGGTTAGTGCTGCACACCTGGTTCTCAGAGCAGTTGTGGTTGGGGGATTCCCTCCTCTCTGAGTTATTTGGGCTTGGGGAGCAGAGGATGAGTCCTGAGCCTCTGCACAGTGAGCATCCACACACAGGAAGCCTGGAACGCCTCTCCGTTCTTTCATTGCAGTTCAGGAGCATTTGTACAGCAGTCATTGCTCCCCGGGCTGGTTCCTGTGTGACTCAGAGCTGAACACTGAGCTGCATGAATCTCAGCATCCCGGCACAATCTGTTCAAATCACTGCACATCTGGATCCGCAGCCCATCCTGCTCCCTGCTTCACTGTGTGGCTGTGCACACACGGCCACACCGCCTTTCTCCCTTCCTGCTCTGTGCTGGTACATCCATCATGGTTGGGGCTGGTAGCGACTATGGGAGCTCACTGCTGCAAAGTGCCTGAACCAGGACCTGGCTGCTCACTGCATCTGCATCGTGGCTGCATCCTTGCAGCAGCATCTGCATCCCTGCTTTCATTATCCACCAGCAAAAAAGGTAATCCTAAAAATACCTGTGAGCCAAGAGGACAGCTCTGCAAAGGTCTGGTGTCACCGTGTGAAGGGAAAGTGATGCATATCATCACCACCAAGCACGGACAGTAGCAGCAGAGGTCAGAGATCAGCTGGGGGTGGATGGCTCAGCCCCACTGGCAGCAAGACACAAACTCAGTGGGTGCCAGGTCCAGGAGCACAGAGTTGCTGAGCTGGGGCACGCTGAGTGCCTGTGCAGGCACGTCTTGGTACAGCTGATTTTTTTATAACGATCTTTGATAGTTTGTATGGAGCCCAACAGTGGGAGAAAGCACACAGCAATATTTCACAATCTGGACCCAACTGCGTGAGGGCTGAATGCGTGTAAGCTGCTCTTATCTCCCTAAAGAACGCATTCACACTTTTAAGCTGCAGATGCAATGATCAGTGCTGATAAGCGCAATAAACTCCGCATGGTGGTAGCGTTGCAGTAGCAGTTCCTGGTAAGTGGAGAGCAAGCAGGAGGGATGTGTTCCTGTCAAGCTCCATTCTGGATGTACAACAGAAATGTCTGCTAAATGGGTGTTAACCTGTTCTCAGCCTAGAGTGCAAAGAATCGCTTGTAAAATCCTTTTCTCTGGCAGTATTGATGTTGTGCAGTGGCTCTCAGCTGCAGGGTTGCTGTAGGGAGAGTTGTGCTGGCTCTTTTATGAATGATGGAGTTGTACTGCATTAAGCTGAATAGCACAGTTTGAGGCAAAACCTGCTCGTAACTGGTCCTAAGAGTTCGCCGTTGCTTCTCTGAAACCCTGGGCTGGAATAAGGCAGTGATAATTAATGGAGGTTAAAGTCCTCCTCCTGTCTGTGAGCTGGTTGGAAATGGAAAAGAAGAACCTGTCACAACTGTGACTGGCTCTAAACTGCTGTCAGGCTCTCCTCCTTCCCTTCCCTTGCCCCAAGTGGAAAATTGTATTGGAAAGCAGCAGTGAGAGCACTTAAATCTTTCCACAGTTCATTTCAAGCTCCCTTTCTTCTTCCCAGCCATTCCCAGGCCAGTTCGGGGCGCGGATGGGAGACTGCATTGCTGGCTGAAACTCACAGGATGTTAAATAACAATGGGAGAGTGGCTCTCACAGAGGGCATGGTGTGCCTGGGCTGCACGTACCATGAGCTGCATTTCCCATGCTTTGACATTCAGCCTGTTTGTACATCACTTCTGAAGGGCTTCCTTTCAGTATGAGATGTATCTTGGTGTGTTATGGAGCAAGCTCAGGCCAAAATGGGATTGGTACCACCTCTGTGGCAGGGGGGCACACTCAGTTGTTGAACAGCTCTTGATGGAGAATTGGGGATCTTTTGGGGTCAGACTTCCGAAAGGACATGGCACTGTGTTTGGCTTCCCCAGATCTCAGTGTGTTCACACCTGTGTGACTAGAACATCAGGGATCTGCTGGGTTTTTTTCCCATCCCACAGTATTTTCAGAACTTGGGAATGATGAGGGACCTCGCTGTTCAATCTGATGTTGGAGGATGCAGTGCACTCTATACACATGGGCAGTTTCAGGTTGGCGCTACTCAGATTTGCAAATTGTTGGCCAAGTGGATAGAGCTTGTGGCCAGAGTCATTCCCATTGGACTGCTGAGCAGTCCTGTGAAGGCTGAGCTGGGCTGCCAGGAAGGAATATGGCTGGTTGGGATCCAGCCACCACGGGAGCCTGAGTCACTCCATCTGTAGTACTGAGGACATGCGAGGCCAGGGCTGGAGACACTTGCACTTCCAATAGCAGGGTCTTTGCAGTTGACTTTCCGTGGTGGTTTCCCAGTGTGGAGCATCAGATCCAGGCACTGAGGAAGAGGAGGGCATTGCCCTCCAATGCAGAATGTAGAAACAAAAAGCAGATTTCATATTGTGCTTCCTTCTAAACATGTACTCTGTTCATCCAAGGGTTAAGCTGCTGGAGAGATGCAGCACTCAGGGCCAGGTATCTGTCAGGCCTGGACTGGAGGCTTGCCAAGACATGGGGATATATGGCTTTATTTCTGTTTTGTCATGTGGGGATTACTATTCAATGTCTGTAGGACAGGAGGGCTCTGGGGCATCTTAGGATATGCCCCATGCTCCAAAAGAGCTTGTTGTTTTGGCTTTGTAACACTCGATGCAAAGGCAAGAATCAATGCCTGAAGTGCTCCTTTTCCAAGGATTAAAAGACGCTGCCAAGGCTCTGCAAGATGTCTGTGTTGCAAATCTTATCGTGATCCAGTGCTGAGATCTGTTGATTTCAGCAGCACAAATGTGCTGACAGATTGTGTGTCTGCTTTTTGGTGATGGTGAATTTTTTCAGAAGGTTGATCTGTGCTGTTAAACTCTGGTTGTAGGCTGGAAGGTAGCCTTGCAAGGGCTCTCCTTCATCACACCTGTGTCCTTCATCAGCTGGAGATGGGTGCTGCAGCCGTGCCCCCTCCGCTATACATCTCTGTTCCTGTGCTGCTGGGCGCTCTCAGTTGCGTGCCCAACATCAGTAGGATGTTTAGCTGCTCCTTCACTATCCCACTGTGTAAACAAGGCTAATTTCAGCCTGCTGCGATGTGTGGGCTTGCTGGAACGTGACTATAAATTCAAGCCTGAATGTTTTCTGGTAATGGATGGGGTGGTGATGCTGCATTGCTGCCTTTAATCTCAGCCTGTCCTTACACCAAGTTAACCTCAGGCTGTCCTCAGACCAAGTCAGGCTCTTCACAGCCCTGTGCCAATAAATCAAATGAAGGCACATAAATGTCAAGAGAGAGAAGTTACAGATGGAAAAGACCTATTGTACCCCAACCCTGTCCTGCTGCAAAGGGAGTAAGGCACTGTCAGGGATTTACAGCACTGCTCTGAGCCTGACCACTGGGGCCAGGCAGGGAAAATGTGGGGTGGGGGAGGATGGCCTCCATTTCCTGCTGCTTTTCCATCCCACTCATTTCTTTGCATTTCATTCCCTTGGCTTTATTTTTAGGAAAGAAAACTGTTGTTGGTTGTATATTCAGCAAAGCCGATAACATTCGTTTTCCTGCTCATTGTTTTTCACTCAGAGCTATGCCTGACTTTTCTTCAGAAGCATGTTTTTCTCACCTAATATTTAGTTTAAGATTGTAGGAGCTGGATGTAAAACCTTCTGGGACGTTTACATCTGCCAAGAGGTTGCCTGAAAGCAGCAGTTATCCAAAGTACTTCAGTAGTCCCTACTTAGAAAACAGCACCCCCAAATCCCGCGTCGCCCGTTTCCCTTTCATCCTCTTGCCAACTGTTATGGGTTGTTTTAACCCCAGTGTGGTGTCCGTGTCCCACGTACCTTACTCCCCTCCCCCTAGGGTTTCCATGTCTTTGAAAGCCTCTGTAACCAGAGCGTTCATTTGTTGTGCTTCACCATTGCTGCAGACCAAGAATAATAGCTCCGAGGCCAGCTGGATCCCTTGCTCTGTATTGATACAACTGTTCCCCTTAACCTGCCCACACTCAGTGCTACAACTGCAGCTCTGAGGTTGAAACAGAGCAGCGATGGGCAGCACTGGGAGCCCTGCTCCGTGCTTGTTTTCCTATAAGCTCGAACAACACTTACAAGCGTGGTTAGGAACTGGATCAGAGACCCAGAGGGGCTGTGTGATAGTTATCCTTGGAGATTGCTAGAACTCAGCTGGAAAAGGCCAACCTGATCCAGCTTTGAAGTTATCCTGCGCTGAACAGGAGAGGGGCTCACTTGGCAAGTCACTGCCTGGCTTCATCAGCATCAAGGGGCACGTGTTGGGTTGTGCCACTGCTGCCTTTGGCTGCCAGATTATTTAGATTACTCTGCATGATTTTGGTCTTTTAAAACTTTTTTTTTTGCTTGCTTGCTTTTCTTGTTCATCTCCTCGTGAACTTTCTCACTCTCCTGCTTGTTTGTCCCTGGGTCACGTCCAGGTTGGTAGATGAATGCCTGACCCAGACACTGCCCATCTCAGGGTGTGCTTCCAGTCTGGGATGCCTAACACATCTGTTTTATTTTCCCTTTGCCTGTAAGTTTGTCGTGTTCTTTGGAAGTAATCAACTCTTCGGTGTCAAGTAAGCTGGGAAAAAGCATAGCCAAAGGCTCAAGGGAGAGATGCACATAAGGTCTACATCTTCTTAGCTGCAGGGGCTGTAGAGCATTAACTGATGGGGATGTGGAATGGGAAGGCATTGGTGGCAGTTCCAGGTGACTCCCTGTTGCACTGTCTGTTCTGAAGGTGTTTTTCTCTGTACTGAAAATTTGTCTCAGCTTAAACCACAATAATAGAAAGCTCAGTTTCTGGAGCAATCCCAAGAGTAGGTTAATATTTACAAGCTCTCAGCTTCAGGTTTTATCTCCATCCCTTGCTAGCACAGAGATAAAATCCCTTTAAAAATCCCTTTTGATCTTTCTGGTTCATGACACGGCGTTAGTAAGACACGTTCCATATGGCAAATATCTTCATGGAAATGCAAGTTTTTCTCATCCTTCCAGGGACCAGTAGCAGATGAGGAACCCCCTGCATACAGGGGCTGTGGCTTTATAATGGAGCATCAGTGATGGACAGTGTACTCCTGCTTGGAAATGTCAGAATGTTATTTCTGCCTCAGTGGCTTAAGATCATCTGTTTACCTAATGGACTTACATTTGCATTTTGCAGGTGTTGTGTTAATATTAATGTGTTGTCTGAATTGTTAATATTCCTTCACTTCAGCGTTACATTAATGAAGGCTGCAGGGGATGGAAAAAAGACCCAACTAATTAATTAAATGGGCAAAAAGCATCTTTAACTTTCCATCGTGCTGCCCTTTGCTTCCCCCTAATGGGTCTTGGCATTTCTGGTCACCAGCCATGTAACACATGCTGCTGTATGGAGCACTCAGCGGCAGACTTGCTAATTTTTCTGACCCATAAATCATTGGCGTAAACTTTTAACTGTGAGGAAAAGTGCCTTTCATTCCTGCTTCCTCGTTTCAGTAGGAAACACAGCCTGATAACAGGCGGTGCTGGGCTGATGCGTGGGGCTGGAAGCTCTCACGTCAGGAGAGGGACTGTCTGCATTTCTTCGGGAATTCTTTCCATTCCCCTCTTAGCCGGACTCTGGATGACATTAATATTATGTGTCTATGAGAGGATTCATGTCATAAGCTCTGCTTTCAGAGCCAGTCCCCTATCAGGCTGTACGTCTCAGGAATGTGGGCTGCCAGTCCTCAGTCCTGCTCTGGGAGCTGTGTCTGTAGGGTGTTTCCCCTTTCCTGAGTGCTGTACCAGACCTGGCCCGGCTCTGGGTTGTTTTGCTGTGGACCAGCTCAGCTCAGGAGCATCCTAATGCATTTCCAACAATGAGGTTTTCCAGCCCAGGTGGTGATTGCTCCCCATTAGACTGAACGCAGCATTTAGTGGTATTTGTTTGTGGTTCCTGGTTGTCCCTCCCTGCAGGGCTCTGATCATCCTTTTGCAGCTCCTTGGAGACTTGAGAGCTCCGTGAGCCAGTGGCTCTCTGCACCTGGTACAGGAACCCTGGCAGCTCAAGATGCAGTTTTGCACAGGAGGACACATCAGTTCCATGCAAGGAGCCTGAAGGTTGTCACCAATTTGCATGAGAAGGAGCAGGCTGCAGTCATATTAACTTTTAATGAAGAGGCACAGCCTGCAGATGCCGTGTCCTCTGCAAGTCTCTCTTCACTTCAGCACTGTTTCCTTCCACGCTCAGTCCAAGGTGGGATGTGGGGCCATGACCAAACCCACAGATGAGGCTCCAGGCCAAGGTATTTCCCTTCTGCTCAGCTGAGCATCCGTGGATTCTGGATGTCCCGTGGCCACCAGTGCTGTCTGCAGCACTCCGACGTCCATCGCGACGCGGTGCTGCCGGATGAAGTCAGCTTTTTATGTAACACTGCAAAATGTCAAGAATTTCAAAGGAACTTAGGCAAATGGGTCTGGCGGTCTAAATCCCTGCGTGCAAACCCAGTGCATCAGGATTTAAGCAATTAATTCCTAATCACGCCCAGTGCCTCCAGTAGCCCAGCTTTAGGATTGGGAGCTTAAACGGTTTTCCACTGTACCGCACTTAATTTGGATAAAGTGAAGTGAGTGGTGTCATGGCATTCCCAGCCTGAAGGTGTGAGAGTGGCCAGTAAGGAACATTTGTATTCAGAAAACCCTCCCATGCATTTGTGTTCTAAGCATCTATTACCAAAAAGGCACCGTAGCTAATAAAAAGGACATTCATTATGCCCCGGAAGGGGAGTTCATTAGAGGGAAAAGCCATTCTAGCTTTGTAAGAAATGAATGTGAAACTGCCTCAGAGCTGCTATTCTCATCAAGTTTCAGTGTTAACAGTTTTAACCAAGAGCTAATTGAGCAATCTCAGAAAGTGGAGTAATTCCATTATTCAGCTCGGCTTTGTTCAAGGCTACTGCCAGCCGTAAAAGGAGCACAAATGACTTTCATCGGGCCAGGAACCACCAGCCTTCTTGCCTGTTGCTACTTTTTCTTTCAAAAAACGTAGGGCTTATGGTCTTTTGGCACTTGTCTTTGGCAAAGGGAGCTCCACACGGGCATTGTGTGTAACACAGCAATCCAACTTTTGGACAACAGGAGATGTAGTGTTCATAACTCATCAAGCAGCAGCACGTGGCTGAAGATGCTCCTCTCCGTTGGGCAGTGTCACGGGAGGACGGCAGACTGTTCTTGTAGGATTTTGAATAGAAAAGGGCCATTGCAGGCTCCACTCTGCCCACTGGTTACAGAGCCCGGTTCTGTTGTTGGCTGCACTCTCAGGAGATGCTGGCTTAGCTAATGTTGCTTTCAATTTCCTTTTCTTCATGGAAGAGCTGTAATCAAAAATAAACATACATGATTTAAAGAAAAGAAGAAAAAGTCATCACGTGTTCGGTGTCTTTGGACTTGAAGCTTTGGAGAGGATGTGCTGGCTGAACTGTGCCGTTTCTTTGCTGTTTTCCTTCAACATCTGCTGCTGCTGTTGGATGTGCACCGCTCTGTTTGCAGCCTTTCGTGGAAGGTGACTTTCTCCTGGTGAGCACAGCAGGATTTAGAGGCCCACTCCCAGGAGGTGGCTGTAGATCTGTTTGTTATGAGATTGCATTGCGGCGATAATCCCCTTCCAGCCAGCAGAGAGTGTGGGCTCTCAGTGATGCACTGCCCTCAGCAAGTATATCCATCTGTGTCTCTGGAGACCTTTCAGGTACACACAGACAGGCTGAGGCTCTCTTTTTTGTGCACTGGCTTCCCATGGCACTGTTTAGTTCCCTGCCTCATTTGTGCACTTTAGTGGATTGCAAACAAAGTCTTTGTCTCTCTCCTTTGCAGCAAACCTTGCTTTGCTAATGTCATTTGTCAAGTTAATCAGGGAGAGTGGGCACTTCTATGGCTGCTTGGTAGCCTGGCCACATTGCTATGGAAACAAGCAGCCAAAGAGGCATTTTGCTTGCCCTGCTTTACTCTGCAGAGATTTGGCAAGAGAAACCGATATTTTATTTGCCATCAACAAAACAGCTCACTGAGGATGCGAGTGGTTTTTCAAGGTTGATGTCAAGAGATTGGAAAGGATCAGAGCAAATAATAACCTTGCTGCTACCACAGTTCCAGGGAGTAGGTGTGCAGCTCTTCTTCCTGTGCCACGTGAGTACTTGGTGCTGACAGAGGCTGTGCAAGAAGAGATCCAGCCCAGCAGCCTGGCTTTGGTGCTGCTGGCTGGTGTCATAGTCCTGCCCAGCTGGATGGTCTCAGAGGTTCATAGAATCGTTAGGATTGGAAAAGACCTCCAAAATCACTAAGTCCAACCTATCCCTGCCATGCTCACTGACCACATCTCCACGGTTCTCGAACATCTCCAGGGATGGTGACCCCACTACTCCCTGAGCAGCCTGTGCCAGTGCACCACTACTCTTTCTGGGAAGAATTTTTTTCTAATATCCAACCAGAAAAGCATGATGTTCTGTGTTTGAGAGCATCTCAGAAGCCCGGGTTTCAGTGGGCTGTAGGAGCCGGCGTGCCTCACTCACATGTGAAACTTGAAGGCGAATTCTTTTGAAAACTGTACACTCAATCTGACCTCTTACATAAGTCAAGGTATAGAGTTTCACCCACTAACTCCTGCACCGAGCCCATAACTCATAAGCAAAATCTGGGTATTGAAAGAGCCGGCAGAGGATGCGTACTTGAGCAGGCTCTCCTCCCTCTCCCACGTGCACATACTAAATGATTCGTTGAACAGGTTTGGAAGCACTCCCCACTGCAGTGCAGGCATATGGGGCTGCTGGTACCTGCAGGCACCCACATGGGGACAGCCTCTTGCCTGCCCACACCACAGGGCAGCAGAAGAAACCTTGCATGAGCCCAGAAAGGGCAAAAGTTCAGATCAGATTGTTTATGGGATTTTATGGAAGCAGGAGCCAAGGATAGCTCAGCTAATCCAGAGGAAACTGTAGCGATGGCGTTAGGCTGCATTTCACATGGGATGCATTCAGTGCGCGTTCGGACGGACCAGTCTTTCTGTCTCCATTTTTTTTAGCCATGAAATATTTTTCTTTGCACTCCTGTCTGCCAGCTGCACTGAGCCAAGCTCTGGGCTCAGCTGTCTTAGGAAAAATGGACAAAAATAAGACAGATAGAAAGAACACCTTCTTCTCATTGACCTCCTTCTTGTCACTGACCTCCTGGCAGGCTGTTGGGTGGCAGTGCTGTCCCCAGTGTCACCAGCCTTCAGTGACTGTCTTTGATGCTGTCTGGGAGCTCACGCTCCAGGTGTGAAGGTGTGGAGTAGACAGAGGAAGGGATTTGATGGAACAAAACTTGCTGCTTGTTCTCCTTCAGGTGTAAAAGGCGCTGCCTTCTGCCTCTGGTGCAGCCCTGTTGGTCTCCTTGTCCCTACACTCTGTTTGCAAGCCTGATGGCTGAAGTGCATGTAGAAGATGGGGATGCTGCAAGCTGGCCAGCCCTGGGTTGGGTGCCCAGCACCCTGGGGCCATGCTGTCCCACAGCCCCCAGGCACTGGTGACCATAGAGGGACTGATGTTGCCATCTGGTGGCTTAGCTGTACAGGAGCAGCAAGGTTTTGCTCGGCCTTCTTGGAAGCTGCCCAAACAAGTGGCTATGGATGCCACCACCACGTCCGCAGCACCTAGCCCTCTTACACCAGGCTGTGGGTGCATTGTCCACCCCACTGCCTCATCCCTTGGCTTGCTGGTAGTGTTGCCATTCAGTGTTAGGGGACTGGTGGCTCCTTCACACTTGTGCTGTGCTGCTGTGCCATAGGGTCTCCCTCCTGCCCTCCTGTTGACCTCTCCACAGCAGTACGCTCCCCAGCCTTGGGAGAGTCCACAAAGATCTTGATAAGGGATCTCCTTCCTGTTAAAGATGAACATTTCCACTGCTTATTACAAGCAGCACGTGCTAATTCCTCCTCTGGGCTCGTCTTTAATTATTTCTTTTCTCTTCCGAGTCCTTGTCAAATCCTCCCTGACTAGGAGCACATTGCAGCTGGAACGTGCACACCCTGCACATCACACCCATGCTCCTGGGGCACAAGGAGTTACGGGATTCAGAAGCCAGCCCCACATCTTGCAGCCAACCCTGCAGAATTGCTGCCCTGCGTGCAGGAGGGCTGAGCTACCCTGATCAGTAGTAGCTCTCTTGGGCATTGCGTGGACTGTGACGTTACTACTGTAAATCTATTATCTTTCGTGGCAATTAAGATCAATTAGGAGCCTGGGGAATACAAGCAGCAAATAACTGGAGGCCCAATTAAGCACATCTTGTTGCTTATCTGAGCCCAGATAAACAAGTCTCTGGTGGCACAGCCCTTTGGATGGGAGCAAACCACAGTTGGTGGCACTGGGATCACAGCCCTGGAGATCCCAGTTCATTGAGCCCAAGGGTGGCACAGCACCCTGCAATCCACATCCAGTCTTCATTTATAACTCCCTGGTTCACAGAATCACAGAATGGCCAGGGTTGGAAGGGACCTCAAGGGTCATGAATCTCCAACCCCCCTGCCACATGCAGGGCTACCAACCTCCCCATTTAATACTAGATCAGGCTGCCCAGGGCCCCATCCAATCTGGCCTTGAACACCTCTAGGGATGGGGCATCCACAACCTCTCTTGGCAGCTGTTCCAGCACCTCACCACTCTCTCTGTAAAGAACTTCCCCCTGACATCCAACCTAAATCTTTCCTCCCTAAACAGGAGGGAAGATCCTCCTAACAGTATTGGTTCCCCCAATCCTATTAGCTCCCATCTCTCCTAACCCAGGGGAGTCCCTTCTCAACTTGGGGTTGTGTTTCTTGCCCTACAGGCTGGTAGAGGAGTTCATGCTGCTGGCGAACATGGCTGTGGCCCATCAGATCTACCGCTCCTTCCCCGAGCAGGCGCTGCTTCGCCGCCACCCACCGCCCCAGAGCAAGCTGCTGAACGACCTGATGGAGTTCTGCCACCAAGTCGGCCTCGAGATCGACTTCAGCAGCGCGGGCAGCCTGCATGTGAGTGCACCAGAGAGCGAGGACACCCAGATTTCCTTTCCTAGCTTTCTCGGGAGATCCTGGGCAAGTCAAGGAGGGAAGGGTGAGGACTGGGGACTGGCAAGGACCGGAGAGCAGTGCTGGGGAAAGGTCAGATGCACGAAGCACAGGAAGCAGGGAGCAATCCTCTGCTGAGTGTGTCCTGAGGCTGAGCTGCAGCTGAACAGCACAGTGCAGCTTCCAGGATTTTCTTTCCTCACTGCAGCCGGACTGTGGATAATCCCCTGTTAATCCCATCCCCTCTGGTCTCCTGCACGCTGCTCTCCCTGCTTGCTGGCCACGCCAGGGCTATGTCAGCGCTGCAGGGCTGTGCACTCAGCTCCTCCACCATGCCTTGAACTCTTCCAGCCCTTCTTTACCACCAGCTCCAGGCAGTGAACACCCATCCCCATGTCCCTCTGGAGTCCCATCAGTGCACACACTGAAGTTCTTGGTGTGGATGGGGCCTGGGCACAGATCAGGGGAGGGGTTCTGAGCAAACTGTTTGTCAGCCTGAAAACTGTCTCTCTTCTCCTTCAGAAAAGCTTAAATGAAACATTTGGAGCTGACAAATACTCTGGAGCCAGGAAAGAAGTGCTGACCAACATGTTCTCCAGGCCCATGCAGGTAAGACCCACATATCTGTAGCTCTTTTCCAAGGCCCTGTTTCCATCCCTGACTCCATCTGCATTACCTAAGCTTGTCACTGCATAGGGAAAGAGTGACTGGATGCAGGGAACGATGCTGTAAGGTCAGCAGGGTCAGGCTGAGCCTTTCCTTGCACGCTGCAGTGCCCCTGTGGTATTGGGATATATCACAGTGGAGGTGATGTGCAGGATGCCAGCAGACTCACAAGAACTCAGCCTGCTCCATGAAGAACTGGTGACAAGCTGTGTGTTCATATTCATGCCACCTCATGTCATGGAAACCATCTAAACTGGTTTCTTGTCCAAGAAGAAATCAGGTGTCAGGACAATGCAGGGTTGTAGGAATCAGAATCACTAACAATGGAAAAGACCACTAAGATCATCTAGTCAAACCATTAACCCATCACCTAAACCACATATCTGGCCACAGATCATAGTCTGATACACAGGCACATCCTCTTAGAAGCAGGGAAGCCCTGTAAATCCTTTGGTCATCTTCTGGACTGAGGCCTCCTCTCAATGCCTGTGCATTGGAGACTCGTTGTGCTCCTTCCAGTGATTGTCATGTTTAATGCATCTGCAGCTCAGGACATTACTTGGGTGCTTATCACCATCAGAAACCTTTTTATGAGGCATTTGTCTTTCTACATTTGCTGCTGGGCATAGTACAGCCTCTTCTGAGGGAAGTCCTACCCCATAGGGAAAGGAGCATGCTGCTGGAATGGTCTCTCTGCCGTGGTCTGCCAAACGCTGCAGGAATGAATCATCTTTCCTACATCACTCATTTGACAATCACTCTTCTAATTAGCTCATTTGCTCCATTTACTCGTTAGCAGTTGCCTGAAGTCCTGCTGTACTTTAGTGACTTAATGCTTGCAAGCGGAATTGGGGACCAAAACCATTTAGTAAATCACCTGCTTGCGTATGTTTTCAGCTCAGGAGTGCTGCTTTCTAAAGTGCAGGGAGTGCCCCTGGAGCTGGCTGTGTTCTCGTGGATCCCATGTTCTGCTCTGATTTGTCCTGGTCCTTTCTGTCATGTCTTCCTTTACTGGTGGAAGGCACTAGCAGGTGGTGTGCATTCCCTGGGGTCCCTTTCTGGTCATGCTTTGGTGCAAGCCCAGGCTTTGCTGGAGGATAAAATCTTCTGGGGAGCAAATAGCAGGCAGTTTGGGGAAGAAGCAAAGGAGCTTTCAGAAGAGATATTCCATGAGATACAGGATTTTGGCAGGAACTCAACCTCACTATCCTCAGAAGGTGGAGGTGTCCTTGTGCTCAGGTGTACAGTGCAGCCCACTCTCTCCTGGCAGACCCACTCCCTGGCATCTCACATAATAGACAAAACCCAGCTTACAGCTGAGCTCATTAGCTCTGCAGGCGCCAGAAGATGCAGAAATCCCTCTTGGTCTGGGGTGAGCTTGTGCAGTTGGATACACTGTGATGTATCCGTATCATCTCCTGTCCATAAGGAAGGGCTGTGGAGCTGCTGGGGTGAAAGATACCAGTGTTGCCCGCTGCAGTCTGTGTTCCTTCCCCACACGTGCTGTTGGCTGGACCAGCTTCCTCAAACACTGAGCAATTGAGATTCCCACTGTTGTTCCTATTGCTAGGAGCAGAGGATTGGCAGTGCAAGGCCATGTCAGTGCCCCTCAGAAAGGGCAGTTTCCAAGTGGGAACAGGACTTTTTGCTGCCTACCCCTGCTGCTGGAGCAGATGGGAAACTCAGCCATGTCCACTCATCCCCACAGCCTGTAATGGAGGAGAGCACAGCTCTGAGCTGGCAGCTGCAGAGCGGGGTGACACAGGGCTGGGCCATGGCTCTGACAGATGGTGCAGAGAGGCCCCATGTCCCAGGTGATGGAGCGGGCGTCTTGGGGACGAGGCCGCATCCAGCCAGCTGTAACAAAAGCAGGTTGATCCCATGCTGATGCCACGCTGTGTCGTCCGTCTTGGCTGCGGTGCTGGTGGCCATCAGCCTCTTGGAAGGAGGCAAGCAGTGGGTAACGTGTGTGTCTGCCTGGATTGCTGCACCAGGAGCTCGTAACAGATGAAAGAGCAGTGACATATCATTTTTCAGGGACTCAGTCACTCGGGGATTCAATCTGTCCGCAAGAGCAGAGCCTGCCTAGGTTGGCTGGGGCTGATTTATTTCCAGGCTCCTTATTGTTCTCCTGGGATTGTGGCAGTCGGACCCTGGGGCTTTGCGACCACTTGCTAGTCAAATCTGCTAATGAGAAAACATCTGCTCTACATCAGGCTGGTGTTATTGTGGAGTGCTGTTGTGGTAGTGAGGACAGGTAGCAGGCAAGTGCCATTGTGTAACCCTACCACGGCCCAAAGGAGCATCCCATCCCATCTCCCATCCCTGGAGGCACCCAGGCCAGGTTGGTGGGGGGCAGCCTGCCCACAGCAGGGGTTTGGGGCTGGATGAGCTTTAAGGTCTGCCCCCAACCCACACCATTGCATGATTTTATGATTCTGAGATTTTGCTGTGACATCGAGCTGTTCCCAGCCTCAGCAAGGGTCATCACTTGCCATCAGAGTGTTGAAAACTGGACCAGCAGCAGCTGGGCTTGGCACATCCATCAGGAAATGCCCTGGATAACAGCAGGCAGCATCTCTCTGACTTCTCTGAGCATGTCTCCCTGCCCGACCGTGCAGAGCCACGTTCAGTGGGAGCTGAACTAATTGAGTGGAGACCATACTTCGTGGAGTCCATCAGAAACAATTTAGTTCTGGGTTGTGGAAATTGGCAGCTCCTAGCCCAGCTCTTGGGTCTCATAATAAGGCCGGGACCGACGCTGCTTTTTTTAACCTGCACTATTTACTTGCCCGGATCAGTGCATTGCTGCTCAGCGGGAGCTGGCTGCGCCGCCGTGCTGGAGAGTGGAGGATGCAGCTGCCCAAACCGTGGCTCCCACGACAGCTCTGTAATCAGAGCTGCCTACTCCTGTTTGTTTTAAATCACTTGCTCTTATTTTTAAACGGGTTCATTCAATCGCCACTGTGCTGTGACCCTGCTGCCACCCCCTGACCCCGCAGCCTCCCCTCCCCACCTGGGCTCGGGCTGTGTTGTTTTCCCAGCCCCGAGGGCTGCTGTTTCACAGATGTAAAAATAAAAGCTGTAACATGTGTGATGAGAGCAGGGGCGGCAGAGCCTGCGGCCAGACCCAGTACCCAGAGGCTCTGTCTTGCTGGCTGAGCAAGCCAGCCTCACGATCCTGCACTGTCCTCCTTTCTCACACCCTCCCCTTGCTTCTCACCGCTTTTCAGATGGCTCTGTACTTCTGCACCGGCGTCCTGAAGGATGAGACCCTCTTCCGCCACTACGCCCTCAACGTGCCCTTCTACACACACTTCACTTCACCCATCCGTCGCTACGCAGACGTCGTTGTGCACCGGCTGCTCTCCGCGTCGCTCGGTGGGTGCTGTGAGTCCCATGCAGGTGGGGCTCCTGGGTTCCTGCGTTGAGTGCTTGGGATCTGCATCTCACCAGGCAGCTCCTTGGCACGTGGGTGTCCTCAATGTGCATGGGGGGAGCTGGGCATCGGGCTGCTGAGGGGTATCTCTGGAGTAAGAGAGTGTGAACCTGTCTTTGTCACTCATCTCCTTCCTAGGCATCAGCTCTCCCATCAAGATGGAGAAGGAGGCCATCCAGCGACAAGCAGAACACTGCAATGACAGGAAGATGGCTTCCAAGAGGGTGCAGGAGCTCAGCACCGACCTCTTCTTTGCCATCTTCGTCAGGGTAGGAGCAGTGGTGTCTTCTCCTGAGGGGTCTCTCGAATTTCCCCATGAGTGCTCAGTCTGGGGTAGAGAAGGGAATGCACTGGGACTGTCCCTGAGCTTCAGGACCTGTAGTCGCCAGCACGGTGAGACAGGGCTCCCCTTGGGCATGCTGGTGTAGGATCAGAAGTGATAGAATATCCCAAGTTGGAAGGGACCCCATAAGGATCATAGAGTCCAACTCCTGGCTCTGCACAAGATGACTCAAAAATGAGATCATATGTCTGAGAGCATTGTCTCCTAACAGGAGTGCGGTCCTCTGGAGTCCGAGGCCATGGTGATGGGTGTCCTGAACGAGGCCTTTGATGTCCTGGTGCTGAAGTTTGGAGTCCAGAAGCGAATCTACTGCAATGTAAGTGCTCCTAACACTGCCAGTTTGCTCGCTGCCTCAGCACACTGAACACAGCCTGGGTGTCCCTCAGGTCCCTGGAGGGGCTTGGGGGCCCAGAGCAGCCTGGTCCCTGAGGACCAACTCTCCCCACTACATGCTGTGGGTAATTTGTCTCTTTAAAAGGAAATGAAGGCAGATTTGTGGGGACAGAGATCAACATGGAGCTGAAGCAAGGAAACAGAAAGGGGCTGGCTTCCATTTCATTTAATCACGTGGTGTATCTGGGGCTGTGACAGCACTGCCGTAGGCCAGCACCTGCGGTTAGTGACAGCAGCTTCTCACAATAACCTGGTTATATGGCTGGCAGTGACATCTTTAAGCAGGACATATAGCATGATCTATGAGCTGTTTGTGTATAGCAGCCACCCCTGATTTACTCACTTAGCTCAGACACATGGGCTGCTGCATCCTGGTTGTTACAGAGCTGCAGAGGGCTCTATGCAAAAGCAGTGTCATCACCATCCGCAGTCAAAGCAGGGAGTGGGGCTGGGGGTGCCAGGGGCCACAGGCTGCTCCCAACATCTCCTTGTCTGCAGGCACTGCCCTTGCTGGGCTTCCATTTCCAGAAGGTGGGGAGGAAGCCAGAGCTGACGCTCATGTGGGAGCCAGAGAGTCCAGAGCAGGAATCTGTGTCCCAGGTAAGACCCCACAGCACAGGATGGACTCATAACCCTATGGATCCATCCCGTAATCTACACAGGGATGGATCTGGGAGACACGATGCCTTGCTGGTGATCAGATCCTGTTGTCCATCTCTGTCCCCCCTCCAGGGAGCCCGATCCCAGCCTCCACGTCTCCTCCCAGCACCCAGCCCTACTCCATCCCATCGCTGCCCCCACGCCTGACCCCACCACTGCCTTCAGACTCTGCCCTGCCCGCTATGTGCACTGCCTCCCAATCCAGTTTCCTCCTGAATTTAATTAACTTGCTGTTTACTTCCTTCTTCCAGATCATCAATTAAGATGTTAAGTAAGATCAGGCCTAAGGCAGCTCCTGCTTAGCCCCTTCCCCCCATCCTGGTATTTCTTGCCCCTCTTGCTGACACAGCCCTGCCTTCAGGTTTCCATCCATGTGACAGGGCTGAGACTCATTTAGGAGGATTTTTTTTTTTTAAATCAGACTTCCTGAGATGCAGCATCAAATGGTTTAACAGCATCTAGAAATCTCTCTCTTGTGTCCCTGTCATCTATTAACTTGGTAACTCAATCAGAGGGAGCAATCGCATTTGTCTGGCTTGATTAAGTGGTGCCTCTCTGCCAACGTTTATCTGGCGTGGCTGTAAAATCACAGCTGTGTTGATTGCTGTGATCTCTGCCTGGTGCCTGGGCGGGGTTGGGAGGGCTCAATCCAACCCTGTCCTCGCACTGAGAGCTCTGTTCTGGGAGAGTATTACTCCTGATAGAGCTGACCTGGAAGATCCCTTCTTGCCCGGGGGAAATGTTGCTCAGCTCAGGAGGGTCAGAGCAGAGCTTCCCGGGGCTGCTGCAGGCTTTCTCCTCTTGAGCTGCACTTGGCTCACAGAAGCCTCTGCATGCATCCTGAAGTGGCCTTGGTTCCTCCTTCCTTGCAGGAGTGGGTATCACTTACACCCTAGCAGGAACCTGCATTGAAAAACGAAGCCCCCAGCATGAGCAGAGCACGTTTTGGTTAAGCAAACACTCAGCAATGGAGGAAACTCCTCCACACCTCCTAAGAAAACATCAGAGCCTTCCCCCTAGGAGCAGCTCTGAGCTCTCCTCAAGCACATCCCAGAGCCTGGAGCACAGAGCTGAGCACAGGATGGCTGCAGAATGGCTTCCCTCTGCTTTGCTCCTCACTGAGTGCTTTGATGCATTTAAATCTCGGTGAGATTTTCCTGCTCAAAGTGATGAATGTGGAGCAGCAGGTGCGAGAGGACCAAAAAGGGTTGGACTGGGTTATTCCGAGAGGCTTTCTGCCTGCTCCTGCTCCCTAAAAGCCCAGAAGGATGGCCCTGCCAGACCTTGGCGACAGTGAGAAGGGGCTGAGGGCACACACCAAGGCATGATCCCCAGCACCACACGTGTCCATGTCAACTGTCCCAGCCATCTTGTTGCCCTGTGTTGGGTGCAGTGCTGATGGATGATTTATGTCCCTACACTGCATCATTGCATGAAGTGATTGATCTGGGGGCCGGCAGGCAGCGTGCATTCCTGAGCAGCAGACATTGATTTTCTGCAGTCTTTATTCCCTTGCGTATCCCTTATCCAATCCCTTCCCAGGTCTCCTTTCGCTGTGCGAGCACCAGCGGTCATTCCCTCATTACAGGATACTGAGAAAACGCGACTCAGCCTAAACCCTGCTGTAATGGCAACCTGCTGAAAATCCCCTCTCCCCTCTGTGTGTCCTTGCTGCAGGAGATCACCATTTTCACACTGGTGGAGGTGGTGCTGAAGTCGGACGGGGTTCCCCTGAAATACAGCGCTCTGCTCAAGAGGCCCAGCACTGAGAAGTGAGCGCGCCCAGCCACAGCTCTGACACTTTGTCACCAGCGCCGCACCAGCACCCACGGGGACAGAGGGGACCCGCCAGGAGTTTGGGGATTTGAATTTTAAAATTGACATCATTTTCTTTCTGGTTTGGATTTTAACCCAGGGATCGGGGTTGCCCCAGATGGGGCATTTCTACTGGCAGATATTTTTAGCTTTATGGTTTATTTTTTTTCCTTTACGAGGCAGTGGGTGCCCGTCCCTTGCCACTGGGGGTGCCTGTGGTGGGGGCTACATGGAGACTGATGTCCCCGAGAGCGGAGGGGCTGCTTTAGGCTGGGTGGGCTGACCAGGCCTCTCAGAAGGACTCTCAGCTGGGCCACGTATCATGAAATAAATCCAGGTCAGCAGCCGTGATGGGGACTGTGCGCAGGTTTCATTTTGCCTTGTTACCCAGGCAGGAATCCGACCATAACTTATCTCCCAGGCTGCCCTGTGCCTCCCAGGGCCTTGTGTAATCCCAGCCTTTCTGTTTGCTCGGCAGAAGGTGGAGGTCAGGGGGATGCACGTGCTCCCAACCTGCGCTGCTTCCGCTAATCCCCCAGTCTGAGCCACCACTGACAAGCACCGGGCGTCTGCCCCAGCCTGGCCTCCAGCCTAACCCCACACCAGGACCCTTCAGCCACAGACAGGACTGTCCCTGGCTCCGTGCCCGCCCAACACTGAGGAGCATGGTGCATGTCCTCACTTCTCTCTTCTATGTGGAGAGAAGCACCCTGCCTCAGTCCTTCACAGAGTGTTTCATCTGTCTGCTCCACTGTCCCTACGGTGCTCTGGCAGCGTCTGTGTCATCACCTCTGTGGGGCTGGGATGGGCTTCTGGCAAGAGGGAATGGATCCATTGTGCTGGCATGCAGGGAGGGTGAGCACTGTGCTTTGCTCTGTGTTGTTGGTGGTGACAGCTGTGGCCCTGGCATGGGTACAACTGCCGTGCACTGCAGCAGGGACCTGGCTGAGCCTGGGCTGCCTGGCTCAGCACCAGGGATTGGGCCCTGGGATGGGTCAGAGCTGGGTACTACATGCATGCCAAGAGCTGGGAGATGTTGCAGTTCTCTGCAGTCCCCAGGGGATGGGCTGGTGGCATCCTTCCAGTTGCGTCTGTGTGCCATGGCCCTGCTGTCCACTCACGTGGGATGTCACTTCTCCCTGAATGTGGGCACAGCAGCCTATTCCTCTGTGGGTTTCCATCTCTCTCCTGCCTCGTGGACACAGAAGGCACTGCATCACCCTGTCCCTTGGGAGAGGGAACCTGAGGACACTGACACAACAGCAAGCTGTCCTCCCTTACCCCTCATTCCAGCATACTCTTCTTGTGTTTTTTCACTGGGGAAACAAGCTCAATCCAGCCCAGCCCAGCATATCTGCAAAAACAGCCCTTTGACCTACGCACTCCCCACCTGTTCCCGGGGTCTCTGCAGGTGTGGAGCTATGGACCCCCAGGTACTCGTACAGCCTCAGGGACACTGAGTGCCTCAGGGCAACCCCACTCCCCAGGAATAGGCTGGAGGTCCTACCTCACCTTGGGGGGGAAGGGATGGCCCTGGGGAGGGCTGGGGACACTGAGAGGGCAGGGCTGGAAGATGTCCCTGAATGTTATCAGCCCATCGTCTCACCCACAGCAGGGGCTCAGCCCTCTGGCCGGACAGGGCAGGGCATAAAGGGCTTTGTCCCCCCCAGCCTTGCACACAGGCAGCCATCAGGAAGGAACGTGGGCTGGGCAGCATGGGATGGCTGCTCTCTCCCAGGATCTGCTTCCTCCTTCTTTTCCTTGCCCCGCTCACTGCCATTGCAACCTCAGGTGAGAGCTCAACGGGGGACATGTTGGGGTGGGAGCTCTGGGGCTGCTCTGGGGCCCTGCACACCCCCAGCTCTGCTCTGACATCCAGATGCTGAGAAGACCCCACACTACTGGAACGAAGGGGCCAGGAGGAGGCTGGAAGCTGCCCTGGCCTTGCAGCCAGTGGCACAGCGAGCCAAAAACATCATCCTCTTCATGGGTGATGGTGAGTGCTGCGTGGGTGCTGCCGTTTCCCATGTCACTGTTTTCAGCACGCTGGGAACAAAGCTGTCCTCCAGCAGCTGGTGGGTCCCTCTTCCCCTGGTAGCATGGCCCTGGAAAGGGAGGGCAGGACCGTCTCCAGTCACAGCTGTTTGTCACCTCTCGCCATAGGCATGGGTCTGCCCACAGTGTCAGCAGCCCGGATCTACAAGGGGCAACTGGCCGGCAGCTCGGGTGAGGAGAGCGTCTTGGCCATGGAGACATTTCC
This sequence comes from Phasianus colchicus, assembly GCF_987193195.1. Classification (NCBI taxonomy): domain Eukaryota; kingdom Metazoa; phylum Chordata; class Aves; order Galliformes; family Phasianidae; genus Phasianus; species Phasianus colchicus. Next base: position 16,368,465 of record NC_143445.1, read on the forward strand.
CCACGTGGCCCTGGCCAAGGTGAGTGGGGCGGTGCTGAGGGGGCACAGTGCTGCCCACAGCCCCACTGACCCCAGCTTGCCCACAGACCTACACCATCGACCGGCAGGTGCCCGACAGCGCTGGCACAGGCACGGCCTACCTGTGTGGGGTGAAGGCCAATGCCAAGACGCTGGGGCTGAGCGGGGCGGCCGTCTACGGCAAATGCCGCACAGCATTCGGCAACGAAGTGGACTCCGTCCTGCACCGGGCCCGGCTGGCAGGTATATGGGGTGGGTACGTTCATTGCAGAGCCCAGCACGGCACAGGTGGGCTCCCCACAGACCCTGTGCCATGCTGCAGGTAAGTCGGTGGGCATCGTGACCACCACGCGGGTGCAACACGCATCCCCTGCTGCTGCCTATGCACACTCGGCCAGCCGCAGCTGGTACGCCGATGCCAACATGCCTCGGGAGGCCCTGCGGGACGGCTGCAAGGACATCGCCTACCAGCTGGTGCACAACACCGACATCAACGTGAGCCAGGGACATCGTGGTGGCTGCATCATTATGTGCTGCGTCCCTGTGCCAGAGGCAGCCCTTCCCCTCTCCCTGCAGGTGATCCTGGGCGGCGGGAGGACCTACATGTCCCCCAGGTGGACCCCAGATCCTGAGTACCCAGACGACCCAGCTCAGAATGGCACCAGGAGGGACGGGCGGGACCTGGTGGCCGAATGGCTCAGCAGCAGGGAGGTAGCGCAGAGGGGACGCAGCGCTGGGCACGGTGTGTGTGCCACTGCCACCGCTGTGTCCTCGCTGACAGGGCGCGCGCTATGTCTGGGACAAGAAGGGCCTGGATGCGGTTGATGACACCTCTGTGAGCCACCTCATGGGTAAGAGCGTCGCTGGCTTTATGTCAGCAATGCCATCCCACTCTGGGTGGCACGAAGCAACCCTAACCCGCTCCCTCAGGCCTCTTCGAGCCCAAGGACATGAGGTACGAGCTGAACCGCAACGCCACCACGGACCCCTCCATCGTGGAAATGACGGAGAAAGCCATCCGCATCCTGCGCAGGAACCCCAACGGCTTCTTCCTCTTTGTGGAAGATGAGTGCAAGGCCCTGGCTGTGACATGGGTCATGGCAGCCAGGTGGGAACAAGGTGGTGACGGCCCCATTCCCTGTGCAGGTGGAAGGATTGACCACGGGCACCACAGCGGCCGGGCCAAGCAGGCGCTGACGGAGGCCATCATGCTGGACCGGGCAGTGGCACGGGCAGGCGAACTGACGGAGCCCTCTGACACGCTGACCGTGGTGACAGCCGACCACTCACATGTCTTCACCTTCGGGGGCAACACGCTGCGAGGAGCCTCCATCTTCGGTGGGACCCAGGGAGAAATGAGCATCCCTGCTCCCACCCCGTGCTGTGCCTCCATGGGAGGCCATGGGAGTTCTGGGAAGGCTGCTGACTGGTGCAGGGGGTGACAGTGCCCTTCCCCATGTCAGGGCTGGCTCCTAAGAAAGCAAAGGACAAGCGAGCCTATACCAGCATCCTCTATGGCAATGGGCCGGGATACAGCATCCGTGATGGGGGCCGCCCAGCTGCCAGCCTTCCAGCTGTGGGTAGGATTCTACTGGAAGAGAAGGGATGGGGTGGGGGCCTGGTGCCTTTCTGGGGTTCACTTGGGCAGGAACTGCCCCAACACCAGGGTGGTGGGAGCTGCTTCATGCAAAGGGCAGAAGAGCTGCCCCCAGCACCATTTCTCCTGCTCTCTCCACAGAGGACAAGGACTACAGGCAGCAGGCGGCCGTCCCCCTTGACTTGGAGACCCACAGCGGGGAGGACGTGATGGTGCTCGCTCAGGGCCCCATGGCCCATCTCTTCCACGGGGTGCAGGAGCAGCACTACATTGCCCATGCCATTGCTTATGCTGCGTGCCTCAAGCCTTATGATGCCAGACCCCGCTGTGCTGCACCCCGTAGGGCCTCTGGCAGCACCCAACACTCCCCTTGGCCCTCACTCTCTCTCCTGGCCCTCTGCATGTCTGCCTTCATGGTGGTGGGCTGAGAGACCCCACTGAGCCCTGCTTCAGCCCCCTGTTGTGGGCAGGATCACAGGATGCAATAAAATGTGGGATGTCTGGCTTTGTGTGCCATGAAAGGGTTTGTAGCAGCAGTTGTGCCTTAGTTTCCCCGGGTTGTGACTTCTAACTGGAGCCTGCACTGGGGTGAAGCAGGAGAAGAGATAATGGTGAGGGGTGGCCATGTACCCACAGCTCCATCCCTGGGTTACTGGGAGCCCACGGTACAGAGGAGTTCGCACAGCTTTGAGGTGCTGTGCACAGCCTGGTACAAGGGCTGGTCCTGACATTTAGTCCCCATCAGTGCCTTTATCACTCCAGGAAGTGCTGGGTGGAGCCATCAGGAGCACCCCAAGTCCCTCCTTCTGCACCCCGTGTTCCCTCCCCTCCACAGCACCCAGCAATAAGGTGGCAATGAGGTGCCAACAGCCCAGCCCCATGGCCTTTGAGCCGATGGCCCGACAGGATGCCACGCCATCTGTGAAATGCCAAACCCCTCAAGGGCAGATCCTGGTCCAAAGTCCCCCCCCCCCCCCCCCCCCGAAGTCTGCAAAAGAGGCAGGCACAGCTGGAGCTGGTGACAGCTGCTCCAGTTCCATCATGCGGCTGCTGGTGCCCCTCACCCTCTGCCTTGGCCTCTGGGCAGAGCTTGGCGCTGCTGTCATCCCAGGTAGAAACAGGGATGGGGATGGGGACAGACACCCCTGGTGCCAGTGTGGTGGTGGCTTGGCTGCTCACAGGGCATGGCTCAGTAGGGAGCAGGGATACCCAGCATTGGAATGGGGCTTTGTGTCTGCTGTTTGGGGACTTTGGGCAGGTGTTGCCCTGTGGGGTTGGGGTCCTGCTTTTGTTTGGGTCGGGAGGGGGTGTATGATGTGCCTATAGCTCCTCTACCTCCATGCATTTGTCCCTATCCCACTTGGCAGCTGGTTTCTCCCACTGCATCCCTTCTTGCTGCACACCCCCTTCCTGTCAGGAAGTACATCTCTATGTCCTCCCCTCATCCCAAACCTGTGGGTTCATCTGTACCCCCCAGTGGGATTATCCCATGAGTGGGAGCCCAGCGAGGTCCTCAGTTTGGGGATGTCCACCACTGGGTGTCCTGGGTGTCCACTGGGTGCCATGAGCTGATGTGGGCAATGCCCCTTCCCAGAGGAGGAGGAGGATCCAACCTTCTGGAATAGGAAGGCAGCTGCTGCCCTCGATGCCACCCTCAAGATCGAGCCAAGGATGACTGAAGCCAAAAACCTCATCATCTTCCTTGGAGATGGTGAGTCCATCTGGTGCCAGTGCACAGTGAAATGGGAATGGGGAGGGCATCTGGGCTGGACCTGAACCCTCATTCCTTGTCCAGGATTTGGGGTCCCCAGCATCACAGCCACTCGGATACTAAAGGGGCAGTTGAAGGGGAACCTGGGACCCGAGACCCCCCTTGCTCTGGATTCTTTCCCCTATGTGGCTCTCTCCAAGGTAATTTCCCCCAGTACTGGACTTGGGACCATGCTGCAGGCCATGGGGCTGTGGGGGCAGACATATGGCAAGGGGTGCCAGTGTGCCCTGTGCATGTCCTCGGCAGACATACACTGTGGACCGGGTGGTTCCCGACAGCGCGGGCACAGCCACCGCCTACCTGTGTGGGGTGAAGGGCAACTACAAGACGGTGGGGCTGAGCGCAGCCGCACGCTACGGCCAGTGCAACACCACGGAGGGCAACGAGGTGATCTCAGTGCTGGAGCGAGCCCGTAATGCTGGTACTGCGCAGGGCATGTGGTGGTAGGGACACGGGGCTTCACACCATTGGGGCTGCCCACCATGGTGGGGTGTTTTGGGGCAGGGAAGGCAGTGGGCATCGTGACAACCTCACGAGTGCAGCACGCATCGCCCTCGGGGACCTACGCACACGTGGTGGATCGCAACTGGTACGCGGACGCCAGCATGCCGGCTGAGGCCATAGCACAGGGCTGCAAGGACATTGCCTGGCAGCTGGTGCACAACGTGGACATCAATGTGAGTGCCTGTCCACGGGGGGCAGCCCCTGCTGACACAGACATCCATACACACAGTGCCCATCTCATCCCTTCCAGGTGATCATGGGAGGCGGTCGGAAATACATGACCCCTGCGGGGACACCAGATCCTGAGTATCCTGAATACAGCTCCGAGAATGGGATACGGAATGATGGGCAGAACCTCATTGACAAGTGGCTGTCAGAACGGCAGGTGGGTGACAAAGAAGGGACAGCCCTCTGCCCACCACCCCTTGTGCATGGGGCCGGGCCTCACCGATCCCGTGGGGATCTACCCACAGGGTGCCCGCTATGTCTGGAACAAGACAGAGATGCTGGCTGCCGCTGCAGACCCCAGCGTGACTTATTTGATGGGTAACAAATGCTCCACATGCCGGGATGTGGCACTGCTGGGATGCCTGCAGGCACTGAGGCTGTGCTCACTGTGTCCTTCTGCCAGGTCTATTTGAACCCATGGACATGAAGTATGAAATGGTGCACAATTCTACCCTGGATCCCTCTCTCACTGAAATGACAGAGGCAGCCATCAATGTCCTGAGCAGGAACCCCAATGGCTTCTACCTCTTCGTGGAAGGTAATTCAGGGCTGAGGTCCCAAGGGTGGGCGAGAGAGGGGCAGTGGGCTCTGCATTACAGCTCACTGCAGTGGTTTCCAACCCACTATGGTTACCTGCCTGCAGGTGGGAGGATCGACCACGGCCACCACGAGGGCATGGCACAGCGGGCACTGACGGAGGCGGTGGAGTTTGACACAGCCATTGAGCGGGCAGGCGAGCTGCTGGACGAGGCGGACACACTGACTGTGGTCACTGCTGACCATTCGCACGTCTTCTCCTTTGGTGGCTACACCCTGCGTGGCACCTCCATCTTCGGTAGGGCTCAGAGCAGGGAATGGCCACACGCTAGGTGCTGCCCCTCTCTCAGATTGTGGTGTGGGTCTTCCTGGCTGATCCCCCCTTATAATCTCCTCCTCAGGCTTGGCCCCTCTACAAGCCACCGACCAGAAGAGCTACACCTCCATCCTCTATGGGAATGGGCCGGGCTACCCAGGTGCCACTCGGCCTGATGTGAATAGCAGCATTGCTGGTGAGGGCACAGGGCAACAGTATGGTGGTGGGATGGGGCTGGGGGCCACCTCCCCACTCACAGGCTTCTCTCCCCCCAAGAGGAATTCAGTTACATGCAGCAGGCGGCTGTCCCACTCAGCTCGGAGACCCACGGGGGTGAGGATGTGGCCATCCTGGCCAAAGGCCCCATGGCCTACCTCTTCCACGGGGTGCAGGAGCAGAACTACATCGCCCACGCCATGGCCTACGCCGCCTGCCTTGAGCCCTATGAAAACTGCCGCCAGCGCACCAGTGCTGCACCCTCAGCCCACCTCACCCCGCTGGCCCTGCTTCTGCCTGCTTTGCTCTTATCTCTCTTCCACTGACCCCACAGCTTCCATCCCCATCCCACAGTGCACACCCATGGACAGGGGCTCTTTGGAGTATCCTTGCTTTGGATGCGGTGCACCAAATCCCGGGCATGGACTGGTCCTCGCTGCCTGCACAGGGTACTCATTGTTCAATAAACCTTGGTGTGATGCTAGCACATATGTGGCAATTGGTGTGTGGGATGGGAAGGATGCTCCTGCCCCATGAGTCTCCCCACCACTGTGCTGCCTGCTGCCACCTGTCCCCATACCATACCCTGGCACATCTGGCATATCCAGTGCTTTATTGATCAGAAAGAGCAGCAAAAAATACAGCACGTTTGTGTGCACTTCCAGACAGGCTGGCATCAGCCCAGCCCCCAGTGACTAATGGGAAAAGGATGGGGCTGGCACAGGGATTAGACTCGTGGTACAACCGGTGCCTCCAGGTCCCCTCCCTGCCCTGAGCAGCTGGATGTGGGGAGCTGGGAGCTTTGGGGTAGTGTGGACAAGAGGGTGCCACTGGGAGAGAGAGCTCATAACCCCAGTGTGTCCCCTCTGCCTTGCTACACCCCACCCCAAGTGGTTGCCTATTTTGAGGTGCACCCTTTGCCTGTAGGGCAGGAGGGGAGTGAGCAGAGAGTGGCACTGGTGCAGGGATGGGTACTGGGGTGCCAGCCTGTGGGGACAGCGACTTCACCACACCGAGCACTTGTGCACCGGGTTCATGGGCGAGTTCTTGGGGCAGTGGAAAACCCGGCCAAACTCCTCAAACTGTGAGACGCTGCCCAGAACCCTGTGGGCAGGGGGAGAAGCTCAGAGCTGTCCCAAGGACCCTGCCCCTCACCCCTGCCCACCCCAATGGCACCGCGCCCCACCCATGCCCCCATTTCTACCTGTAGTGCTCCGGGGCATGCTTGTCTGTCAGCACCTGAAGGTAGATGGACTGGGATCGCCTCTTGATGCACCAGTTCTGGGGGAACAAGGTCCCATGGGTGAGACAGGAAGGAGACCCCAGATTTTGACACCCATCAGGACCCACAAGGGCCTGGTACCCACCGGGATTGACCCTTCTGGTTGCTGGGGGATGAGGGCAACAATGCTGTGTTTGTTATTGTAGGGTCTTCCAGGAGCCTACAAACGTGGTTTGGATGGATTGGGAGCACTGGGGAATGTTTGTTGTTGTAGGGTGTCTTGGGGCTGCGGTATGTACAATTGTGGGGTCCTCCAGGTTCATGTGAAGTTGTTGTAGTGGGGGGGTCTCTGGCAGAGACGGGGGAATGTGGTTGTTATTGTAGGGACCCCAAGAGCACACAGGCTGTGTGGGGTGGTCCGGTGGATAGTGGGGGTATCTGCAGAGCCCAAGAGCTGCTCATAGCCACAGACACTACCTCACCTGGGCAAAGGCGATGAAGAATAGCTGGTCGTGAGTATACTTCAGGTGGTGCAGGGGGTGCTCAGGGCCATGCTCCCGCACCCACTTCTGGTAAGCCTGGAGAATAAGAAGTGCCAAACTGCCACAGAACCCCCAGAAAGCAGGACTGCCGCGGCCCTGCCAGGGCTGTGACACTTCAGGGTGGGGGACACTCACATAGTAGGCGAGCTTTAGTCCCCCCATGTCAGCGATGTTCTCCCCCAGCGTGTGTTTGCCATTCACCTGCCAAGAGAGGGGCAACATGGGTTGAGCAGAGATGTCCCCTGTCCCTATGATGGCATGAAGGCAGTGCCTCTGTTTCCCCCTCAGGGCTCTGAGGGTGTTCTCAGCTGAAGTGTGCTAAGTGGTGGGGTCCCTGGGCATCGTTGTGGTGAGGTCTCACCCGCTGGTTGTAGACAGTGAAGTTGTCATAGAGGTTGACAATGCACTGCGCCTTCTTTAGGAACTTGCTGTACGATGTCTCTGTCCACCAATGCACCAGGTTCCCATGTCGGTCATACTGTCCCCCTGCAGGCACCACTACTGGTCATGCTGAGGGAGCTGGATGGCCCCAGGACCCGCTCTCCCACCCCAGCAGGGTGGAGGTCTCTCACCCCAATCATCATAGCCATGGGTCAGCTCATGCCCGATGATAGTGCCGATCCCACCATAGTTCAGCGACCTGCCAAAGGGTGCAGTGATTACCCCAGGAGTTATCTCCACCCAGAGCCCTGCCCTGGCCCCTCCCCAGCCCCACACTCACTGCGGGAACTCAGGATCATAGAGGGTCGGTTGCAGGATGCCAGCAGGGAACACTGGGAACAGAGGACAACATTGCAGGGAGGGGACAACCCTTTCCTACCCCGCAGCATCCCCTGGTGCCAGGGGACACCACATTGTGCCCCCATTCAATGCTGGGTGATGCCTCACCCATCTGATTCTTGTTGGGCAGGTAGTAGGCATTGAGGGCCTGGGGGGGCAGGAGCCACCTGCAAGGAGAGATGGAGGCTGTGGGGATGTGGAGGGACAGGGAAATGCCACCCCCTCGCACAGCTAGGATGCCCCATGGGCCCCCTCCCAGGTAGAGTGATACCCACGCAGACTTGTCCACCTCCTGACGGATCTTCTTCACTGAGAGCCTGATGCTGAAGGCAATGCTGTTGAGGATGTTCTTGAAGTAAGTCTTTTCATCCACCTCAAACTGCGGGGGGCATGGCCATATCAGAGGAGACTCCAGCCCCAAAGTCCAGCCCCATGAAGTGTGGGGAACAGAGCTAAGGTGTCCTCCCACCCCTATGAGCCTTGGGAACAGAAAATGTAGAGTTGTGGTGTTGTACTGGATGGGGTACAAGTGCTACTGTGTCCCCATCACCTCCCTGGAGTTCCTAGGTCATCAGGGATAGGGACACCTTCAGTCCCTGCCAAGAATGGGGTGCAATGTGGGGAAAGGCTCCACCTATGTGGCTGTGGTCATGCAAGTGATCTACCAGGAGTTGTCTTGAATTGAGGTAGTATCTTCCCATCCTGGTCTGCCTGCATATCTAACTAGCCAGACATAGGGCCCATCTCCCACACTGTGTGCCCCTGTGTGCCCCTTGCCTCATACTCCTTGTCGATGGCTTCTGGCTTCAGCAAGAAGTCGGGGTACCCAATCATCACCATCATGTACTGGAGCTGTGGGCAAAGCAGGCGGAGGCGTCAGGGCCCCTGTCCAACATCTCCCCATGGGGACAAAGATAAGGGAACATGCTGGGGGCTGCCACCTTGGCCCTGGCAGCTCTCCGTGTCTCCTCATCCATCCAATCCAGCTCATCCAGGCGCTGGTCCAAGATATATTTGATGTCCTCCACCAGCTGCTGCACCTACAGTGGATCACCACGGGTGGTGGGATGATGTTCCAACCACCCACCTGCAGGGTGGCACCTTGACAAGGGGACAGGAGGGCACCTACCTTGGCCTTGCTGGCAGAGGAGAAGTACTCCTCGACAAAGAGAGCACCCAGGGCCATGCCAAAATGCTTGTTGGCCTGGCTCAGGCAAACCTTGCCCAGCTCCAGCTGCTTCTCATTGCCCTCCATCTCCTTGGAGAGCTCATGGATGGCATCACGAAAAGGGGTGGAGAGGTGCTCACTCAGCACCACCACAATGCGCCACAGCATGTAGTTGTGAAGGATTCTGGAGAAATGGGGTGGGATCAGGTCTCTTTTGGGCATTTACTGGAGAGGGGACATCCCAGCATGGAGTACCCATGTCCCATGGCACCCAGGGATGAGGTGGCTCTGTGGACATCCCTGCAATGTTCACGGCATGGTGCAGGACGATGGCTTTGTTGGCAATCACAATGGGGAGGTTTTGGTGGGGACTCATGATGCTGCCCTCCACCAAGGTTTTGAGGGTCCATCCACAGCTCCACATGTGCCCACCCTTTGTGTCTTACCACCTCCTCACCTGCTGGGTGTCACACGGATGAGGTCAGACACCTTGTGCATGTAGTCAGTGGCCAGCAGCACCACCTCTTCATCTTCTGAGAAGTTGTCATGGAAGATGCGGTCCAGCAAGCGCTTCCACTTGAGCTGGCAGCAAGGAGCACATCAGGGTGGGGACCCCATCCGTATCACCGGGCTTTCAGCCTCCACCACCCCTTCCCATGGGACCAAGCCTGGTCCTGACACTGCACCCAGCACGCAGGGAAGTGCAGGATGGACTCATCACCATCCAGAGTGCATTGATTTGGGGGAGCAGTGCAGAATATTTCTAGGGACATAAGGGCATTGCACCACAGGGGTCTTCTTACCAGGGGACATGGAAGTGGCAGCAAGGAGAGTGATGGAACAAGAGGACAGGGACAAGCAGGGGCACAGGGCAGGCAGGATATGTGGGTAGCAGGGTGCTGGTGGGGGGGAACGCACCGTGGGGGTGATGCGCTGCAACTCGCCCAGAGTGACTTTGTGGTACATGCTGCTGATGTCCCTCCGCACATCGTCGTACTCGGACACTGTGATCTGCATGGGTGGGTACAGTTGTCACCGCCCCACTTCCCATCCAGGGGAGTTGGCATGGGGATAGGCACAGCTCTGGGGCAAGAAGGGCTGTGGGCCCACATCCACCATGGCTCACTGCCCCAGTGGGAGTCCCAAGGGCTGACACAAGATCCCTCAAAGCTGGAATTTGTGTTCCCCAAGATAAAGGCATGGGGCCTGCAAGGAGCTGGGATGCCCAAGGACTGGGCATGGAGGTCCCTCAAGGCTGGGACCAAGGTTCCCTAAGATATGGGCATGGGGTACTTAAGGGCCTTGCGTGGGTTCCCAAGGATGGGGAATGGAGCTTCCCTGGAGTGGAACTGGGAGTTCCCAACATGGTGAGGCTGGGGTCCCTGGGAGTCCCATGGACAAGACATGAAGGCCTTAGAGTGCAGATGTCCAAAGGGATGGAGTCCTCAAGGACAGGGCAGGGGCACCCCAAATCCAGGACCCCCACTCACATTGGCGAGATGCTGCTCCAGCTGGAGGATTTCCTGTGCCTTTTGCTCCACGTGCTCAGCCCCCAAGAGTGTGAGCAGCTTCTCCATGAAGACACGGTAAGCAGCCAGGATCTGTGCCAATAGATGAGATGTGTGTGCCACCTGTGCTGCCCCTTGTCCCCCTTTGTCTCCCACTCCTCACCTTCTCACTCTCCTCATCCTGCCCCAGGTACAGGGTGCGCTCAGGCAGTGTCAGCCCATCCTGGTCAATCTGTGGAGAGATGAGAGCAGGGAGTGAGCAGAGCTCCAGGGCGAGTGGGGAGCTGCACTGGTGGCAGGTCACTCCCTGACACCCCGAACAGTGGCCTCACTCCTTTTTGCAGGACGCCCCATGGGGAGCACAGGGATGGGCAATGCTGCACAACTGAATGCATCGCACGCCTGTATCTTCCCCATCACACAGAGCCAAAGCCTTTTTCCCTGTGACACATGCTCCCTCTAGTGTACGCGCACTCTCCTTCAGCACAGCCACTCTCCTTCCCGTCCCCTGCCTCACACATAGACACACACACACCTACACAGTCACATCCCTCATCCGCAGCACCACCAGGCATGGGGATCAGAGAGACTTCACGCCCACCGGTACCACTGCCATGCCCATCATCTTGTCCCCACCATGCCGTCCCCATCCTCACCATGCTATCTCCATCCCTACCATGCCATCTCCATCCCCACCATGCCCCCTTAGTGTCCACCCTTATGTCTCCACATGCCAAACCACTGTTCCATTGCTGTGCCCCACAATCATGTCATCATCATGCCCACCGTGATGTCCCCACCATGTCACTGCCATGTCCCAGCTGCACCCACTGAAGATGCTTGAGGCTTGGCCACTTGGACAGAAACCACCCATGCCCTGATCGCACCATAGAGTGAGAGACATGGGTGGCAGGAGTGGGGCAGCCTGTCATAGCAGTGCCACTGGGATGAGGATGGCAAGGTGTCCTCACCCGGATGACGTAGCGGGAGGTGTTTCTGTCGTCCAGGCTGACAGTGAGCGAGAACAGCACGGCGGCACTGTAGACCCCCTGCGTCTTGTAGAGCAGCTCGTTGAGGTCTCCACTACCCGGTGATGCATCCCATCCACCACACTCCCCAATCACCTCTAACATGGGCCGCGGCCCCAAACGGTCAATCTCAGCCCGATTGAGGCACGAGCGGAAGAACTCCTTCACCTTCCTCTCGGCTGATGTGGCAGCACGGCGGCGCACAGGGCGGCTCAGCAGCGCCCGCAGCTTGGCCTCATTCTGCTCGGCGATGGCCCCAATGGTGCCATACACCAGTTTGTCCTCAGGGATGCCGTGCCGACGCAGCCATCCTCCACAGGCAAAGGAATAGAAATCCTGGCAGGGGTCGATGGTGGCATCCATGTTGGCACTAAGGAAGCGTGACGCCCGTAGGAAAGCCTTCTTCTCCTGGCAGCCCTCCAGGCAGTAGCTGTCCCCTTCAGCCGCCAGGTACTTGAGCACCAGCATGCACGTCAAGATGACACAGAGCCCGGCTGCAAACACCAGCCCCGAGAGCAGGCAGATCTCCCTGCGGCTCCAGCGCGGCAGCCCCCCACCGCCACTGCGCTTCTTGGCCCCAGCACCCAACTGGAGAGCAAAGCCATTGGGCAGCGTGCCGCTCTGATAGCGGCTCACGTACTTCACCTCCTGGAACTCATCGTAGTGGGCGGTCAGTGAGTATGTCTTCTCCATGTTGGGGGCTGCAAGTGGGGCTCATGGACCCCAGTTCATGCTGGAGATGTCCAGGTAGGTAAGATGCTCCTGGAAAAGGCAAAGGATGTGCTGTAGGGAGGAGCAAGACGGGGGATGTTTCTTGCTGCCATCATCTCCCATGTCATTGTCCCCAGCACTGCAACATACTCGTGGCATTGATGACCCTAATGCCAGGAGCTCAGAGGCATCCCAACCCTGTTGCTGTCCCCTTTGTCCTCACCTGGTGCTGGGGCAACGTTCCCTGCACCCAGCCCATGGCTCAGCTCCATCCCACCCATCTGGAGACCGCACTCCAAGTGCAAATCCAGTGATTCAGGGAGCTCAGCATCACACCGCACCCTATGGGCTGAGGGGGTTAGAGGGCTGCCAGCCCCTCCAGGCGGGGTTGCAGAAGGGGAAGAAGGGCTCCAGGGAGATTTTGGGGGAGGAGGGCACAGCACAGGGTTGGGCTGGGTAGTTGCACACTGGGTTGCATTGCCTTGCACTGCGTCGTGCTGTGTTGCATTGGGTTGGGGTGGGTCACGGTGCTCTGCGTTGCAGTGCGTTGTGCCCGATTTTGTTGCATGCAGCACACTGCGTGTGCAAAGTTAGCTCCTGTCTGGAGGGGTCCCTGCATCCCCCGCAACCCCCAACAATCCTTCTCTGCTACCCAGTGTCCCGTGGTCTCTGTTCTGGAGATGGGGGTACTCTGCCCATGGGGAGAAGAGGGATAGAGGGTGGGGAGGACTTCAAAAGGAGACCCCAGTCCTTGCTCAGTGCACACTGACACCAGATTTGCAGGTGTGGGCAGGACATGCTGGAGACAAAGGGCTGCTCGGTGGGGGTGTGGACTATATTGCTGCAGCAGGACCCTCTCAGCACCCCCAAAGCCCCACTGCCTCTGCTCCCTCTCAGCAACTTAGGTGAAGTTGTGCCTGGGCATCACAGCCCTGTGCTGGGGAGAGGTTGTGTGGCTGCTGCTGCCACCAGAAAGTTTGTGGGGTGAGCGGTGAGCACGAAGTGGGGGGGGGGGCAAAGGAGGCTGGAAGGGCTGCAAGGAATGAATGGTCCCTGGAATGGTCCCCAGGATGCTGGAGGGATGCTCAACTAAATGCTCGGGGGCTGCTTATGGGATGCTCGGGAGTGCCTAGTGAATGCTGCTCAGGATGCTCCGGGGATGCCGCCCAGGATGCTCGGGAGGTGCTCGCCGCGGTGCCCAAGGGATGCTCGAGGGATGCTCGGGAAGTGCTCCCTGCTCCCCGGCATATTCGGGGGACGCTCGCGGGATGCTCACCGGTAGGCTGCGGGAGGGTGCTCGGGGCTGCTCGGGAGATGCTCGCCGGGATGTCCGGGGGTGCTCGGGGGCGCGTCCCGCTTGCTCACCGCGGCGCTCTGTGGCTGCTCCGGGCTGTGCTCAGGGGATGCTGCTGGGGATGCTCTTGAGGTGCTGCCCGGGATGCTCGGGGGGTGCCCGGGGGGTGCTCACCACCGTGCTGGGAGATGTCTGCAGGCTGCCCCGGCTCTGCTGTCGGGTCGGTCCGGCGGTGCTCGTCCGGCTGCGCGCCCCGTGCCGAGCTGAACGGAGCTGCGGGGCCGGAGGGAGGGAGGCAGCGGGGCGGGGAGGGGGTGGCGTCTCCAGCCCGGCTCTCCCGCAGGCCAGGCTCCATTAACGAGATTATTATGCAAATAGAGCAGCCCTGTGCCACCCGCCTGCCTTACCTCATCCCCGGCGGCGGGGAGGCAGGGCAAGGGGAGGGCGGGGGGATGCCCGGACCCCCACCCCCGGGGGACTGGCGTAGGGTTGGCAGTGCCACCAAGGCTGGCACCGCTGTGTGGGGACGCCTGTGCCACATCCGACAGCCTGGCACATACGGGTGGGCACTGCCCTTGGGCACATCGCGACTGTCGGACCTCCCCCCCCATGCGGTGCCTGAGCACCCCCGGGTGCCTGTCCCGTCTTTCCAGGGGGGATGCAATGGGATGGGCAACAGATGGAGCCTGGGAGGCTCCAGGTGAGAGAGAGTGGGCATAGGGGTGGCACAGGCAGGGGGGGTATGCTCACTCAGACACACGCACACACACACGCGAAGGTCCGGGAATATTAAACTGCATTGCAGATAAATCCCCAACATAAATATCGTGAGCTGCTCTGCCACTGGGGGGGGGGCAGCAGAGAGATTTATGGCCCATCCATTGCATGGCCCAAACAGCATCTGCAGACCCCCAACCCCACTCAACCATCCTTCTGGGTACTATGATACCCCCATCCCACACAGTTCTGGGTGCTTTGGGTGAGCAGTGGGTCTTCCAGTGCTGGGGTGGGTGCTGTGCCATGCGGTTAGGGGACACTGCTTGGCATGGTGGCTCGGCCATGGGACACACTCATGCACACTCACACCACCTCTCGGTGACGCTTTCCCTGGCCACATACCATGCCACACACCATGCTCCATGGATTCCATCAGATGCCTCCAACTGGGCATCACCAATCCCAACAGGGCACAGGAGCATCTGAACCTGGCACCCAGACCCATGGGTGGGCATGGGATGCCCAGCCCCACTGCTCACCAGGGGAGGATGAAGGGTCCCAGACCCGCTTGGCACCTTGGTGGGAGCATGACAGATGCATGCAGGAAAAGGGGGGGCTGATGTTATTAACAGCTGTGGGTATTGCTCCAACAGGGCCGTAAAAATTAAAGGCGTGTGGATATAAAAGAATGGATAAATCTGAGCTGGCCGCAGAGCACTGCGGCGTCCCCTGGGGGTGGCAGCTCAGAAAATGGGGTACAGCAAGCATGGGGTGGGCACTGCATGTATATAAATCCTGGGGATCAGGCAGCACCCATCCCTGCTGCAAAGTGTGACGCTCCAGCAAAAAACGCCGTGGGCAGTGCCAACCTGTGGAGCTGGTGCTGCAGAGCAATAGGCTGCTCCTAAAGCAGGGCTGAAGGAAAAAGGGGTTGCATTGGCTGCTGATGGGCATGGGGTGCCCACAGCCCACACACTCGGCCTGGTCCTAAGAATGGTAGCAGTGCCCCTGTGCCTTGCACCCTGGTTTGGCCCAACCTGGTGGGACTGGGAGTCCTGCAGCCCCCAGCTCTGACTCCCCCTCCCCACCAGCCCCCACGGGCCACCCCGCCAGCATCCTCATTTTCCCTGAGATTAGCTGCGGCGCGGGAGCCCCTGCGCACCGCCAGCAGGTGACAAATAAGATTTTTCCACTCTCCCGAGCACCCGGCATGGGTCTGTCATTGAAAATGCAAAGCAGCACAGTGCCAACCTCCGTCGCTCGCCCTCCCCTCTGCCCATCCCTCAGGGCCCACATGGTTGAAGCCACCGCTGCTGCTGCTGGGACCCCAAAATGCCATTCATTCTCAGCTGGGCGTGAGTGTGTGCCCTCATGACTGGTGCAGCAAGGTCCTTGAGGGGTCTTAGGAAGGGGATTGTTTGGAGGCGTCAGTTCGGGTGGGTGTTTAATCCCTTGGGTGGGAGAGTGACACGTGGGGGTGGCTGCTGGGTGTCTCTGTCAGCTGGGTCATTGCACCCTGACAGTGGTGGCAGGCTCTCATAAGTGATAGCAGCATGAGGGTTTGCCCCCCATAAGAAGCATGTGGCCCTCGGGGTGAGCATTGCCCCACATACCTATCCAAGTGACCCCTGTCCCAGCTCTGACTGGAGGACAATGGCAATGGACCCTCACCCCAGAGCTGAGCACATCTACCCAACGCTCATTACCCAAACCCCTCCATCTCAAAAACCCGTTTCCCTCCCCCAGACCCTTCTGTGCCCCCAGGCCCAGCCCTGGTCCCCATTATCCCACACCTCCCAGGTAGAACAAAGCCCCGCAGCCCCATCCCTGCGTCCCCCCCTCCGCTATTGTTACAGGGTTGCCTCTGCCTCTGTTTGTGAAATTAATTCGGAGGTGGAGAGGGAGAATTATGTAAAGTGTGGTTATTCTGGAGCGGCGGGGGAAGCGCGGCTGATGGCAAAGTGCCTTTTTGTGTGTTTAATATGCATTTTTTTTCCAGCGGTGCATTTTCAGGCGGGTAATTTGCTGTCTTTTCAGACCCCGATCAGTATCATTTCTCCAGCAATGACAGCTTTTATTTGCTCTGAAATGAATGCTGCGAAATTTCCAAGAAATAGCCGAGGCCCCGTTGCCTGCCCACCCCCACGGGCACCCCACAGCCACAGCCCCATCCAGTGCCAGCACCGTGCACACGCGTGTGCACACCCTATGTATGTGCTCACACATCCATGTGCACACCAATGCACATGCCTATACCATCACTTCTAGCCCCCCCCCCCTAGCTGCAGACATGGCTCCCATTGTGCAGTGGGGGGGTCCTGATAAGGGTCCCTCTGTGCATCCCCCCTCACTCGGCAC
Organism: Phasianus colchicus; assembly: GCF_987193195.1. Taxonomy (NCBI): domain Eukaryota; kingdom Metazoa; phylum Chordata; class Aves; order Galliformes; family Phasianidae; genus Phasianus; species Phasianus colchicus. The sequence goes on from NC_143445.1 coordinate 16,384,980, forward strand.
AGCGCAGCTATTGGGGAAACTGAGGCACGGATGGGCGCTTTCACCCAACCCTTGCCATGGGGCAGCTGGGTGTCCCCCACCCCAGTGCTTGGTAGTGTCCTCATGGCCCAGTCAGCACTTGGGGAGCACCCAGGGTGAGCCAAGGGCTGCTGGTGCCAAGAGGGCGTTGGGACTGGGAACAGCCCTGGGCACCAGGAACATGGGCACGGGCAGCTGTGGGGATACAGAGGGTGCGTGTGTGAGGAGGGAGGAAAGGATGCTGTTTGTGTAGGTGTGCATTGAGTGGGCGTTGTGCTGGTTTTGCAGCAAGCTGCGTGTGCTGCGTGTGTGTGTGTGTGCACGTCTCGGTGTGTGCACGTGTGCGTCAGCCCCCCGGCCACATCCTGGTGCATGTGCAAGGTGTGCAGGGTCACACGTGGCCATGAGATGCACCCACGTGCCATGCTGGATATAGGGGTGCGTGCTCCCAGCACGTGTACACTGTCCCACAGGTGATGAACGCTGTTAGTGTTGTGTGGATAAGGCATAAACCCCAAACGCTGCACCCTAATACAAAGCCCACTGGGGGTCCCCACCTCCTTGGTGCCAGGGCCTGGCATGGCCAAGGTTAACTCTGCCAGAGCCCGGCGGCGTGGCACAGCGAAGCTTTAATTTAATGAAGTGTGAGGCTTTTTTATGGGCTTTTAATTACGTGGTGATAATTAACATTATAGGCTGCCGGGTCCCGCTGGTGCCCGGCTGCCCTGTGCCAGCTCCTGACTGTAAATAAATGCAGTGGGCAGCCAGAGCCGTGTGGTGCCCATGCTGAGAGACCAACCTCCCACCTCCAGCAGCAGAGCCAGCCCTAAGTCCTGCTGGGGGGAGGGGGGGCACAACCCCCTGCAAGAAGTGGGGAGCAATGCAGCCCCTCACTCTTGCCCCAGTGAGCACCCAGGTATACGGGGTTTTCCAGCCCTCAGGCTGATGGCACCTTGGTAGTGATGGGAGTGGGAGGCAGAGGCTGTGCTGTTAACCCCCCCCCACATGCACACACACACAGCCCCTGGCCCCAAGCAGCCTCCACACCCATTTGGGCTAATAGGAAGCAATTCATCAGGCAGCACCCGGGCACGCTGCCCACCTGCCAGGCACCCAATAGATTTATTGCCATCACCCAGGCAATTTCCTGCCCTCCCCCAGTCAATACAGTTGGGTAAGGGGATGGAAGGGGGAGCATCGTGAGGAGTTGGGGGTCAGGGCAATGCCACTCTGCCACTGCTCCCTGTAGGCATGGGGCTATAATGCCCCACATGGGCAACCCCTCATTTCCCCCTCTCTGGGGGCAGCAGGACCCTCACCCCACAGGGTCACACATGCACGAAGAGCTGCCTCCTCCTTCCCCAGCCTGAAGCAGGGAACTCAGTTGCACGGGCTCCCATCCCCCACCCCCTTCCCATTTAATTTTCCCTAATGAAAGGCACGGAGGATGGCAGGGAGCCGGGGCACCAAGGTCGAGGCTGCCTTTAATCAATCCCCACTGCTGGCTGGGTGCCCGGAGGAACCTGCAGAGGAGAGCACGGGGGAGAGGGCTGCAGGCAAAGGGCTCCCAGTAGCAAAATGGGACCCCCCCGAGGACCCCAGAGAAAAGGCACAGTGAATGCATTACGTGCCCGGATCCCGCCAGGGCAGCTTTAAATGCTGTGCCTCCCCCCAAAAACCAAAACCCCCTACTCTCCTCCTAGCACAGCCCCTAGAACAAGGCCTGCAAATAGGAATCACGGCCAGGGCCAGCTCCCCGCAAGCCGTACCCAGCCCGGAGCTGTAAGGCACTGACTGGAGGAGGGCTGGGGACACGGGGACAATCCTACAGCTGGGTGCTGGTGACAGCGCTCACCCCGTGCACCAGCACAGTAGGGCCAAGGTCGCGGGTGAGCAGCTCCAGCTGCCGCAGGTACAGGGGGTACAGCCCGGTGTCAGCCGGAGGCCGTGGCAGATAGAGGAAGCGGACAGCAGGTGCCGGGCCCTGCTCCAGCACCATCTTGTTGGCAGCACAGACGTACTCATCCGACACTTGGGTGGTGTTGGGTGGGAAGTTCACCGCTCCCTCTTCCTCCTCAGCGGGCGCCGGGCCGCCTGGGGGTCCCCGTGGGGCCTGCCAGTGCAGGCGGACCACCCCATCCCACGGCACCAGCTGGATCTGGGCCTGGATGCGCAGGTCCTTGAGGAGCTGGCGCAGCTTGTCCTCCTGCGCGTGGGGCATGGCGCCCGCCTCCACGCAAAGGAAGAGGCGCAGACGGGCCCGGCGCCAGGCCCGCGCCATGTTGAGCACGCAGGCCATCTGCAGCAGGAAGAGGCTGCACGTGTCGGCGTAGCGGGCGCTGTCGGGCCGCAGCAGGTTAACGGGCCAAACGTGGATGGAAGGCGGAGGGCTGGCGGCCCGGCGCAGCTCCCACACCTTGTCCAGGCTCTCCAGGTCTCGGACCAGCAGGACGTTGCGGAGCATCTTCAGGGCATCAGCCACGATGCCTACGTACTCACGTGGAGACAGCAGCTTGGGGGTGGCGGCAGCCCGCAGTGGGGGGAAGCCCAGGGGCAGCTCCTCGCGGGTGCTGGTGAAGGCAGGGTGCTGGGCCAGGCTGTCCTGTGGTGCTGCGTCGTCATAGAAGCCCAGCACCAGCGTGTTGGGGCGCATGCCGCCTGAGGAAAGACCATGAAGGTCTGGGGTAGGAGCAAAGCCACACCAGCCACACAGGCAGCCCCAAGCCCCAGCGAGGCTTTGACATTGCTCATCCAGGTACCACCATAGCCCACAGCAGTTATTTTCAACCTCCCTTTGGTTTACCCATCCAGTTGCCTTCAAACCCGCAGCATGACCCATCCTAGATGCCTCTAAGACCCAGTTTGGCTTTGGTACTGCCCATCCAAGTGCCTCCAAACCCTTCAGCATGACCCAGCCTAGATACCTCCGTGACCCAACTTAACTTTGGCATCACCAAGTGTGTTAAAAACACTTGGTGTGGACATCACCCACCCATGTTTTCAAGACCCAGCTTGGCTTTTGCACTGCATGCACACAGGTGCCTCCAAGCCCCAACCCAGCTTTGGGGGGGGGGGGGGGGGTTTGTCTCCACACCCATCAGCACCGCTCACTCTGCAGGGATGGTAGGGTAGGCCCCCATCAATGCCCAGACCAGTGACACTCACCAAGGCCAGAGGTGAAGAGGAGCTGCCGGACACCGTGCCGCACCGAGGGTGCGAGGGTGAGGCTGATGAAGGCCTTGACATTCAGCTTGTCCACCAAGCTCAGCCATGAGTCCTGCTGGGGCTGCAGCGGGTCTGAGGGCAGTGTGTCTGGATGGGAGGACAAAGACAGCATGAATCATGGGGTTCCCCATACTGAGGGTCTCCCTGATGTTCCCACAGCTCCCCAGCATGGCACCGAGCACTCCTAGCACCATTTTCCTCCTGAGCAGCCCCATCACCTCAGCACACATGAGCATAAGGAAGGCATAAGCAGGTGCTTCCATCCAGAGATAAGAAATTATACATAAATATATAAAAAATACTTAGCCCCATCCCCCTCCCCAATTTCAGGCCATTAGTCACCAAGGCAACCAAGGAGGGGGGAGGGGAGGAGCAGAGCCCATGCATCCGCTGGGGGCGGGGATGGCCACGGCAGGGTGAGTGCGTGTGCGAAGGAACACGTGCAAATGAATGAGGAAACACATCTGAACCATGTGGATGGACACAGGAGCACAGGTGTGCAAGGCTGTGCCAAAAGTGCACAAAATGCCCATGCTTGCTGGGTGTGCATAAGACCAGTGGAGTTGGGGTGGCACATGCCATGTTTACGTGCCTGTGCCAACATGCAGGAGCTCCGTGTAGATGTGCAAAGATGTGAGTAGGATACACATGTGCACACAAATTATGGGACAGAGATAAGTCACCTACATCCCTTACATTATGCCAAGCTGTGGGTATGTCCAAAATGCTGTTTTCTCCCTCCCTGGGTCCAACATGCCCAGCTGGGAAGTGGTGCCACCCCAGCCACGAAGCAATGCTGCGGGCCACAGCCATCACAGAAAGGGACAGAGGCCACCAGTGCTGGGACAGGGCAGATCCTCACCCAAGTCTTGTAGCTCCACGTGGCCCAGGACATAAAGGCCACTCTTTTTGAGGTCGTTGACAAAGTCAATGAGGCGGGCGCTGCCCCGCGGATTCTGTACCATCAGCAGCATCTGCGGGCGCCAGAACTTGACGTGGTCCTTCCGCACATCCAGCATCAGCAGATACTTCCGCACCTGGGTGGAGGGAGGGAGGCAGGTAAGGATTCCTTCAACGTGCCATCCCACGGGGACGCCAGCCCTGAGGACACGCAGTTGGGACAGGACTGCCGCAGGGGTGCCAGCCCCAGGGATGTCAGCTCTCCAGCCCACAATGGGTGAGAAGAATAGGACTCACCTGGTGGAAGATGAGAGCCTGGCTGATATAGCCCCAGGTGCTGCTGGGTGAGAGGTAGTGGAGGGCAAGGAGGAGGATGAGGAGGAAGCCCAGGCTTGCCGAGGCCGACACGGGGCTGATGAGGAACATCATGACACAGCAGCCAGCGATGCCCAGCAGACACGTGTGCCAGGTGAAGTAGCGAAATGTGGGCCTGGAGCAGGAAGAAAAGGACATTAAATTATTCAGTGTGGCTTAGGACTCCTTGCAGCAGGGAGGTCAGCTCAAATGTAGCTTGGCCTGTGGTTTTGTGCCACTCGCTTCATGTCAGGCATGTAAACTGGCTATGGGCAACCCACATCAGGCACAGGCAATTTGGCATTACCTCTGTCCTCATCAGTGACACCATATAGCCCCTGGCACTCAGCTGTACTCAGCTGACCCAGGAAAACCCCAATGAGAGGCAACAGTTAAGTGCCAGGCTGTCAAGGGGATCGTGAACTAATTACACTGGGGATAACCACGGCCCACATCAGGGCTGAGCATAGAAATGGCAATTTCCATCCCCATCAGCCCCTTTCAAGGCTTGAGGGAAGGACAGCCTGGAAATGACACCCAGGAAAAGCCACTCCAGACAACCATCTCCCCCTGTGACAGGTTTGGTGACACAAAGAGTAGTGGCACAGGAGGGGGACAGGGCACTCCTCTGTTGTAAGGCATATACTTCGTAAATGGAAGGGAGATGGCACCACGCAGGGTACTGGGCAGACCCACACTGCCTGCCCCTGGCAAACAGGGATGACCTGAGGCAGCAGGGATGGCCTGAGGGTGGGCAGAGCTGGGGGGCACACAGCAGCACCAACAAATGAATATAGCACCCACTCATCCCAGCACAGGGAGGCGGAGGCGGGAAGGCGAGATGCTGTTATTTTCTCTAATTGTTGTTTTTGCTGAAAGGTAATTAAAATCCTTTTCCGCTGCGCTTGATGGGAGACCTCAGTGAGGGAGGGGGGAGCACTGAAGCGTGGGATGGGCAAGGGACCCTTTGCCACCCAGCTCCACAGCCTCCCCACAGGCACCAGTCCATGCCAGTCTGTGCCCCACATCCTCACAGGCACAGGGAGGGGGAACGTGGGCCGAGCTGGGAGGCAGCTGTACCCAACCAGGTCCCCCAACCACCCTGCCTTGCTCCCCCCAGCTTAGGGCAGCCCCACACCCACCACTCCATGCTGCAGCTGCCTGTCACACACTGTCCTTCCTGGAAGATCTTCTCCTCCCCCCTTAGGTAGGATCCCCCCCTCCTCCCCCTTTCCTTGTTAGTTTAATTAGCACTAATGGAAAGTGGGCTCCATCACTGCTTGGCGAGCTGCCCGGGGGATGCCGGGCGGCACAGCCTATAAATTACCTCTGGAAAGTCTACAGAGAGGGGACCCAATGGTGCTGCATTTATCTGTGCCCACTCAGTAGCACAGTGCCACGGTAAGGGAATTGTCCCCTTCTACTTCCTGAGGGGTCTCTGCCTCCCTAATGCTCAAGATGGTCTCCTCTGTGCCCTGTAGGCAGATGGATGGACAGACAAGTGGGTGGACAGCCCATCATAGAGCAGGCAGCAGGTACCTGAAGTTGGGGGCCGATGCCCACTCCAGTGCCAGGCAGGCCAGGTTGACAGTGGCATAAACCAGAAGAAAGAAGGTAGTGACAACCCCTGCAATGGTGTTGAGCTTCCCAGAGAAGAGCACCAGCTGCAGGGAGAGCACACAGGTCACAGCGTGTAAACAAATCAGGGAAGTCCCATAAAGGGGCACACAACATGGGCACAAAGCCCAGGGACTGGAACAGGAGCATCACCAGCAAACTCACCTGCACCACCAGCCAGGAGAGGATGACTGCCATGACAGGGTTCCCGCTTGCAGATGTCTTCTTGGCAAGCGCCAGCGCCCGGCCTGCAGGCAGAGCAGGCAGGTTGGACAGGCACAAGGCAGGAGGCAGCCCAAAGGCCATCAACTAGTTTGGCAATGAGCCCTGCCCCCATCTTGAGTGCTGGGGTTGAGGCAAGTGCCAGGGCACAGTGGGGACACAAGTGCTGGCATCCCTACAGGCAAACTGGTGTGCAGGCATGTCCCTAGCTTGGCAGAACCACGGTATGCTCTACAGACCCCAGATCATCTGCAGGGGCATTGCCAACTCCAGGGTGGAGTGGCTATTGTTGGGTAGAACAGAAAAGGAGCCTTGACAGCCCAAGCCCACACTGATTCACAGAGCATCATCACCCCAATCACAAGGGGAGCTCATTTTGTGGGAACAGCCCCTGCACCATTTGGGTTCTGGCTGATGCCAGCACACTCCAAGCACTCACCAAAGAGATCATCCCGTGCCAGAGCATAGAGGATGCGGGATGCCCCGATGAGGTTGCTCATGGCTGCAGAGAGCGTGGCAGCATAGATGCCCACCGTCACCAGAGGTGGGAAGATACTGATGTCACGCAGGAAGCCATAATCTTTCTGCAGGAGGGTCCTGGAGAGGAACACACACACGGTGGCACTCACCTTGGCTCATGTCTACACCAATAATCCCAGAAAGGAGCGGTGGCTGTACCTGTTGCAGGTGGCACACATGAGGAAAGCCAGCAGGTTGTAGACGAGGTAGGTGAAGAGCACAGCAGAGATGGTGCCCCGCGGGATGGAGTAGCTCGGGCGCTTCAGGTCCCCTGCGGGCAGAACAGCAGTGTAACCAGCCTGTAGGTGCAGCACTCCCTGCACCATTCAGCTCCATCCCAGTGCCGCCCTGCTCCCTACCTGACATATTGGAGCCTGCCATGATGCCGGTGCAGCCATTGAACATCACTGCGAAAACAGTGCTGAAACTCATCATCTGCCCTGTGGTGTAGTCCACTCCGTACCCACCTGCAGGACACAGGGGCACAGGCTGTGACGGGCTGCTTGGGGTGGCACAGATCTGCCACGTGCCCTCTCCTTAACACCCCTGTCCCCAAAGGAAGACCACCACGGGACAAACCACCCCACGAGCCCACAAGCTCCCTACACCCTCCATTGAGCCCATGCTAATGCAGAGGCAGGTGTCGCCCCTCCCCATCCCAGCAGATATAGGACCATGATGGGGACCATGGGAAGCCCTCAGCGTCCTCACCGCCCAGGTTTTCTCGCAGAGTGGCGAGTGAGAAGCCCGTGAAGCTGCCGTTCTCAGTCTCCGAGCTGTTGAGGTGCGGCATGCGGATGGGCACACCGAGGGGCCGCGTGGCGAAGAAGCTGACGAGGATGGTGCCCAGCACACCTGCCACGATGAGGAAGATGAGGAAGGTGGCTTTGGCATAGATGGAGGCACCCACCAGGCACACGACGAGGCACAGGGCCAGCAGGATGGTGCCGTAGAGCAGCTCATACCAATAGCTCTGGGGGAGGACATGGATGCCTGAACCCACTTCCTGTCCTGGGCAGAGACACACGGGGATCAGTAGGGCTCAGTGCAGGCACCAGGGGTTGGCCAAGCCATGCCAGGCACAGTGCTAGGCACGTGCTAGGGCTGCTTGGGGAAGGGATGCTTGACATCCCCTGCTATGGGGTAACTTACCTGGCGGGATCCCGAAGCTGTCCACCACCGCCTCCACCAGCCCCAGCACATAGAGGGCACTGCCGCACACATTGGCCAGGAAAAACATGATCCCAATGCTGCCCCCAAACTCCGGGCCCAGGGCACGACTGATCATGTCTTGGTGGAGTCAAGGGAACGTGTCAGCAAAATGCCCAGCAGGCATGGATGCCCCATCACGCCCACAGCCCCATTGTGGCACCCAGGTGCCACTGAGCACCCCCCAGGATTTCCTGCACCCAGCAAAGGATACAATAGGCTCCTCCAGCATCCAGTGCACCGTTGGTGGCAATGGCACACACCGACAGCACCGTCATGCCAATGATGAAGTAGGCCACCGCAAACATGGCCAGAGCTTGGTACAAGCCAGCATGGCCCACCACGAACCCTGCCAAGGTCAACCTACAGTTAACTGGTCATGAACAACCCCACGGAGCTGTCCTATCCCCGTGCATGCCAGCCCAGCCACTGCCCCCAGCCTCAGGGCATCTTCCTGCTGTGCCCACAGAGCCACACACCCAGAGAGCAAATAAGCAGGGAGGGAGGAGACAGCAGGGTGGCCCACTGCAAACCAGGAAGCAAAAACAGTCCAGGGCAGGCATCCCTGTCAGCCAGGCACTAAGCCCAGCTCCAGCAGCCCCTTGGGGTTTAGTGGGACACTTGGACTCCCTCAAGTCCCTGCCCAGGGCACGGTCAGGCTGCAGACATTGAGAGGGACTGTGGGCAGGAAGGGGTTGCCCACAGCAGCAGTGGGAGATGCCCTATCTCAGCCACGAGATTGGCCACAGAGATGCCAAGGGGAGGGCTTGGGGAAGTGGGGGGAGAAGCAGGGAGCCCTCCTGAGTTTTCTCCCTCCATTCCAGTGTTAAAAGCTTGGAGTGGAGATAAGAAGTGACACGAGGACAAAGTGGGTGCAGCCAGGAGGGGCTGGGGGTCTTCAGGTCATGGAGACACAGAGGTATGTGCAGGAAAGGGGGAGGGTAGCTGCCTGGACCCCCCCAAAGCGGGACAGTTCCTCTTCCCGGCAGCTCCCCTCCCACCAGCCCCACACTTCCCCTATGCCCTCCCCATAGGTAACACCACCCCTGTGAGGGTCTGGGCTCAGTGTGGGGCTGAGAGTGCCTTAGAGGGCAAAGCTTGTGGGGTGGGAAGGGATGAGGGATGGGGCTGTGCCTCCCATCTCGCAGCTTGGAATATCCCATAGCCACAGGAAGGGGCTCAGAGCCCCCTCCAGGCCCTACGGCACGCAGTCAACTCCCGCCCAAGGTTTTCCGCAGGCAGAAAGCAAAAGAGGAAAAGCCTTCCCTGTTCCTGCTTGGGCCTCTGCCTGAGCTGGACCAGGGCATCCCAACACCGGGGTACCTCCAAAGGACTGCTGCCTGCCCCTGGTTGGGCCCAGCCTGCATGCCTCTCCAAGGTCCTCCATACTGCTCAGTACCAGGCTTATAGCTCAAACTGGGACCAGATTGGGAGTCAATCTGTGTCCTCACAACAGCGTGGGAGGGAGGCCCAACTCTGGGGCATGATAGAAGGGTGCAGCCCTGGGAACACCACAGGGAACACAGAGGGCACTGGGGTGCAGCACTGAGGGATGCTCAGAGCAGTGGGGTCCCAGTACTGTGGGGCGGGGGGACACAAAGACACTGGGATCTGACTTACGGAATGGATTTGGGGGGGCACAGGAATCCTGTCCCAGGGACAGGGGCCTTCAGACTAAGGGTGCTGGGTTCCTGCCCTGAAGGTACCACGAGAGCCCTGGGGCTGCAGACTGAAAGGGTATGTGGTTGGAGGGCATACAGCACTGGGACCCCAGACTGGGAGAGACCTGGATGGAGTACAGGAACTTCATCCTGGGGTTGGAGGATGTGGAAGGTGCTGGGAGCCCCTAAACGGGAGGGCGTGGGGGAGAGAACTGAGATTCCAGACTGGGATGCTCAGGGCAGGGCACTGGGAAGACACTGGGAGCAGAGTGGGGGAGCACAGGGCGGCACTGGGACCCAGAGCAGGAGGAGCAAAGGGTTCGCAGCCGGGGGAGCTGGGGGTGGGCTCTGAGGCTGCAGAGAGGGGATGCCCAAGGAGGACCCGGGACCGAGGAGTCCAGGCGATACTCACCGAGGCGCAGGAAGAGGACGACGCTGAACATGGAGAGCAGCGTGGGCACCACGACGCCCAGGAACGTGGGCAGCTTGCGGGGGGTGGCGGCGGCGGCGGCGGCCCGGCCGCGTTCCCGGCCCCGCTCGTCTTCGCCGGAGCCGCCGCACAGGCGGTACGTGAGCAGCGCGCTGCGCTCCGAGCTCGCCATGGCCCCTAACCTAACCCGGCCCGGCTACAGCAGGCCCGCAGCGGCCCCAAACGCGCCCGCTCCCCGGCCCGGGCCGCGCCGCCCCGCCCGCCGCCCCTGCACCGACCCCGCGCCCCGCCCCCTTCATGGCCACACCCCCCTTCTCGACCACGCCCACTCGACACCGCTTAAGCCACGCCCCCTGCCCACTCCATCGCAGGCCACGCCCCCGCCCCGCGCCAGGCTTTTGCTGGCGTTGCCCCAGCCCCAAATGTGACCCTCCAGCCCCAAATACCCCCCCTACAGCCACAGTCACCCCGAAGCTGCTCCCCTCAACCCGGACTCCACACCCTGGGCTTTCCCGTCGTCTCCCACCGCCTTGCCAGCCTACAAAGGACCCCCCATCGTTGCCACCCCCACATCCAGGTGGGCACCCCAGAGGACGTCCCGCGGTGTCCCCCCCCCGGCCAGGGCATGTCGCCAGGGTGGCGGCCGGGCTCGGCTGCCCACGCCAATTATCGGACAATTGGGGGCCTCGGGGGCAACGTCCCACCCGCTCTGGGGTCCCACTGCCACCGCCTGCGCCAATTAGGTTAATGGGGTTGGCACCGGCACCGAGGCTGGGCGGGGGGGGAGCACAGTGGTGCCGTGGGACCGGTGAGCAGCACCTCTGTGGGCACCAAATGCTGACCCCATTGCATGACCTCACATCACCCAGGGGCGAATGGGGACAATACGAGCATGGCCACGCAGGACGGGGGGTTGGGACGCTCCCAGTGGAGGGGTGACACTGTGTCCCCCCGGAGCGTGTCCCTGCGGTGTCCCCATGCCAGGCAGGCAGAGAGGGGGGCCGAGGTGGGAGCTTTCACGTGGGGCTGTCCCGGTGCCAGCGGTGCCCTCGCACGCCGCCAGTGCCGCTCCTTTGATGTGCCACTGAAGCGGCATTGTCAGCGCCCCGCTGGCACAATTAGGACCGGGGGTGAGGGGTGGGGAGTGGGAGGGGAGTGCAACACGGCTGTGGGCACGGGGGCACCCCTGTCCCTAATGGGGATGGGAATGGGTTGCGGGCAACCCTAAGTGGGCATGGGGACGTGGGCACCCCTTCTTCTAATTTGGATGGGGATGGGGGCACAGGGACGTGGACACCCCTTCCTCTAATGGGGACCGAGCGAGAGACGTGGGCAGAGATAGGGGTGTGGGTATTGCCAGACCCCAGTGGGTTTGGGGACACGGGCACCCCAAGTGGGTGATGTGGCCATGGGAACATGGGGAGGGTGGCAAAAGAGGTATCCAGAAAAAAGCTTGGGGCCACGGGCACTGGGGGGGAAGGGTCTGTCCGGCACCGTGGGCTGCGGGGACATAAAGCCACCCCCCGCCCTATGGGCCCCCCATCTCCTCATCTCGGTGCCCGCCGACCACCTTTGAAGCGCCCGCCACCGCCGCCACTGCAGTCGCGTTCCCACCCGCCCGCGGACCCCCCCGCCTCCTCCCCGCTCCCAGCTGCCCCTTCCCCGAGGCCCGGGGCCGAGTTCGGGGGGCACTGTTGGGGAGGAGGGAGGGTGGCGGGGCCGAGATTGGCGTGAAAATGATCAAGGGCCGCGGGCAGCGCCGGAGCGCAGCGCCCGTCTGATGCTGCCCGCCCAGAGGCCCCGTCGAACAAAGGCGGCATTGAGGCCCCGAGCTGCGTCCCCAAGCCCGGACCCCCCCTCTGGGCTGGCATCTTGGCGCGACATTAATGAACTCGCCTGTTTGTGCTCCCCTGGCCCCTCTCTCCTCCCACCACCCGGGGGGCACTGTATATATCCGCGCCTCCTCGCCCGCCTCGGGCACTTCAGGGCTCACACCCTAAAACCTTTGCCCGGCTGGGATGGAGCAAGGAGGGAAGAGGACGTGGGGTGCTGTCCCCGTGGTCCACCTGTCCTCCCCTGTGATGCTGCTGCTCCTACAGCTGGTTGGGGGTGCTCCCATGGGCCAGAGGCTGTACCCCATGCCAGCTAGCGTCTTGCAAGGTCAGTGCCAGCGGTGGGCACAGGGCATCATTTGGGCTGGGTTTTTAGGGGGGAGCTATAGGAGCTGGGATTCATTTATTTTATCTTTGGGGGTGGCACAAAGAGGATGCTCAGCTCCCCATCCCACCCATGCCACCTCCACCCACCCATGTGCCAACCTCATGGGGAGGTGACATCACCCCAAGCAATGCCAATGGGACTGCCAGAGCCTTTGCCCACCTAACGCCCATCATGGAGATACTGGGGCATCTCCAGGGGTGGTGGGCTGGGGGCTTTGTGGGTGGGGGTCACAGTGTTCTGAGTGAGCCCCCTGCAGCGCTGTCGAGCCGGGGGACGCTGGTGTTGGAAGCGGCACTGAGGAGCGCGCTGCTGGCACTGGAGCAGGCACTGGCTGAGCAACAGAAGCAACGGAGTGCCTGCGGGCTCTGTGCTCCCTGCCTCTTCCCTCCATGTGCCAACATCACCCAAAGCTGCCCACGTGAGTCTCATCTCCCCGCAGCCCTACCCCATTCCCTGTAGATCCTACCCAGACAATATCCCCATTAGTTGCCACCCCTAGAGGCTTTACCAAAACAGTGCCCTGTCTGCTAGAGACCCTGCTGAAACACTGCCCAGAGACCCTACCCAAGCAGATCCCCATCCTCTTGAGATCCTAACCAAACTGAAGCCCTACCCAAAACACTGCCAGACCCTTTCTTCCCACCCCAAATACTCCCCCAAAACATACCCTGAGACCCTACCCCACTCAGGAGACCCTCTCAAAACACAACAGCCCTACCGTGCCTCCTCCCCACCCACCCTGGCATGGCCCAGGCAGAGGTGGGCAGGGGGCAATAAGGATGTGAGGATGCCCACAACCTCACTGTCCCTGCAGCACCTGCCATGCCCCCTGCCATGCCCCCCAGCTGCCAGGCCCTGCTGGATGCCCAGGATCTGCCCGAGCTGCCCCAACGCCACTGGGCTCTGAGCCAGGCATGTGCCCCCTACCTGCGCCTGTGCCCCCCCCAGGGCACTCAGCCTGCCTGCACCCTGCTCAGTGCCCAGCGCTGCCAGCACCGCCTCCAGGAGTGCCGTGAGTGGGCACCTCCTGGAAAGGGGAGACCCTACAATAACAAATGAGGCATCAGATTGCCTGGAGGGGATATGGGGCAGTGAGGGTGTGATGGGATGGGAGGGGGAGGCTGGGGGGGGTGATGGAGTGAGAGGGGAGAGGGGTGTTGGAGGATGGAGCATTGTGTGGTGGAATGAGGGGAAGAAGAACTGGGGATGAGGGAGGAATGTGGAGTGAGATTTGAGGGCTGGAGGCATTGGGATGGGGAAATGGGAGTGGAGGCATTGAGGGGTGATTGGGAACATGAGTGGGATTAGGAGGAAAAGAACTGGGGATGAAGGAGGGATCTGGGGTCCAGATGAGAGTTGTGGGATGGAGGTTTTGGGAGGGATGGGGAAATGCGGATGGGGCATTGGAGATGATGTATGGGATGAGGTGGGATGAGAAATGGGGGTTCAGAAATGGGATGGAGCACTGGAAAGATCACAGAGGGATCGAAGTGGAATAGGGAGATACGGGGTGGAATTGAGAGATCGAGGGCACAGACAGACTGAGGGGTGGAGGATCTGGAATGAGACAGGACACTGGGGGTACAGACTGGGGACACAGAGCCATTGGGGACAACGAGGACATCGGGTGGCACTGAGGGCAGCGGGCACGTGGCCTCCACCCACCACACCAACTCATTCCACAGTGCTGGCGAAGGCAGCCCCGAATCCCAGCATAGCAGCAGAGATGCCAGGTGAGCCGGGGACAGCAGCCCCCGCCACCCCCACCGCCCCCAGCCCCACGCTGTGCCGGGGGGCAGAGGTTAGCGTCGGCAGCTGCCGGCCCGCAGGGTGCCCCCGGCCCACCGCCCGCTCGCCTCTGTGAGCACGATGAGGCGTGACAGCTTGTCCTACCCCTGCTGCCCCCTCCCTCCACGGCCACACTTCTCACAGCTTTATCCCCTCAGAGCGCTGCGGGGGCCGGGTGGACCCCTCCGCTAACAGCACAGCCCCAAGAGGACGCATCATGGGCGGCAGCGCGGCCCGGCGCGGGGCTTGGCCATGGCTGGTGTCGGTGCGGCTGCACGGGGAGCTGGTGTGCGGTGGGGTGTTGGTGAGCCACGCGTGGGCCCTCACTGCCGCCCACTGCTTCAACGGGTATGGTGTTGTGGTGTGGGGATGGGGGTGTGGGGCGGCACTGCTGTTCCCCCAGCCGAAATCGCTGCTCTGCATCCTTGTGCCAGGAACCAGAATGAGCTGGCGTGGACGGTGGTGGTGGGTGACCACGAACTGGGCAAGGCGGACCCCGGGGAGCGGGAGGTGCCTGTGCGACGCATCGTGCCTCACCCCAAGGTTGGTGGAGGTGGGCACTCCCAGGTCATTCCTATGCTCCCCATAACTCCTCACCTACACTCCCTTCACCTCCCTCAGTTCAACCCCAAGACGTTTCATGGGGACCTGGCGCTGCTGGAGCTGGCGGAGCCGCTGGCACCATCGGGCACCGTGAGCCCCGTGTGCCTGCCCAGTGGTACCACCGAGCCCAGCCCCGGCACCCCCTGCCACATTGCGGGGTGGGGGTCCCTGTATGAAGGTAGGTGCCACCCAGCACCCATGGGGTCTGTGCTTGGTGTTGAGCCACCAAGCCAAAGGAGCAAAAAGAAGAGGGTGTGGGCACCCCAAGCATGGGATACCCATAATGGGCACCTTGCCTGGCAGAGGGGCCATCGGCCGAGGTGGTGATGGAGGCACAGGTGCCCCTGCTCAGCCAGGAGACATGCCGGGCAGCTCTGGGCAGAGAGCTGCTCACCAGCGCCATGTTCTGTGCCGGGTATCTGTCTGGGGGCATCGATTCCTGCCAGGTAATGCCAACCCACAACATGGCAGTACCCTGGGCATGGGGTGAGCACACAGCCCTGTCTGCTTGGACTGATGTGCAGATGTCCCCCCCAGGGTGACTCGGGTGGTCCGCTGGTGTGCCAGGACCCCTCCTCGCACCGCTTTGTCCTCTATGGCATCACCTCTTGGGGTGATGGCTGTGGTGAGCGGGGCAAACCGGGTGTCTACACTCGCGTGGCTGCCTTTGCCGACTGGCTCAGCCTGCAGATGGACTGTGAGTGCCAGTGTGGGGCATGGGGTGAAACCCCAGGGGGCTCAGCATCTCACAGCAGCACTGTGCCCTCACAGCTGTTCCTGGCAGCCGGGAGCCAAGCTGCTTTGACCTGCTGGCCCTGTCCCAGCTGCCCCCTGAGCAGCAGCCCCTCGAGCACACCCGTCTCTGCTCCTTCTATGCGGGGTCCTGCCGGGCTGCCCCAGGCCGAGCCAGCTGCACCCACCTTGCCGATGAGACGTGCCGTGCCCGGATGAGGCGATGCGGTGAGATGAAGTGATGGCACGGGGCTGGGGGACTGAGCTGGGTTGGCATGGGGCTGGGGACACAGCTCTCTTGCTGAACCCACAGAGCTGCATTCCTATGCCCAGACCCTGGTGGGTCTCCTGCGCCGGGCTGGGGACTTCATCCGAAACCAGCTTGACTTCTCCTTCCTCACCCGCACTCTTCCCCAGCTCCTGGGCAAGATCTATGGTCATCTCTTCCCCGTCCGCATCCGTAGGGATGCCCCAGGTACCCACATGGGCTGTGGCTCCCTTTGGGGATGTGCCACCCCTGTGCTGATGGCTGGAGGACCAACACCCTGCCCTAGACTGCCCAACATTCTGTTCCTCCTGCTTGTCTCTGTAGACCAAGTGATGGTCGAGCACCCCACACCTGAGGGACCCCTGAGACCAACCCACAGGTAAAGGGGGATGTGCGGGCATCATGGGTTGCGGCAGAGGGGGGGTCAGGTTTTGAGGAGGTCAGCACTGATGTGGCTTCTTGCATTCATCAGCAGGGTCTTTCTCTTCCCAGGACCCACTAGGGGTGCATGCGAGGTGGCAGTGCCCAGGGGATGGGTGGCACCAGGCACCCACCTGAGCTCACCCTGCTGTGCTTGCAGGCAGCTGCCCACCTTCAGGGAGTTTTTTGGGACTATGGGGCCGCGGCTGCAGGACTGGGTGCAGGCTCTGAGGGCCACAGGGGAGGGCAGCACTCTGGCACCCACCCCAGAAGGGGAGCAGCTCCCTGAGGTGACATGGCTCTTCTTACAGGTACTTGGAGAGAAATGGGCTGAGAGGAGCACTACCTCTATGGTGGTGCCAGCAGGGACCATACCCCTGCAGCACCCCATGGGTGCCCCACTGTCTGCACTGTCCCCCTCCCCTTCCCTGTAGCAGGGTGAAGAGCTGGTGGAGGAGCTGGTGGGACAGGGCAGAGCCTTCCTCACTCAGCTCCAGGCAGAGATGGACCTTGACACACCATTGGAGGCCACGCAGGCACTCAGAGAGCCAACTGGAGAGCCAATTGGGAACCCTGTGCTGAACTGTGAGCCCTGGGGGGGAGGTTTGGTAGGGTATGGGGCTGATCAGGTATGGGACTGGTGGAGTGTGGGGGTATCCAGCACTGAGCTCCATGCCCAGGCAGTGCCCACTGAGAGTATCACCAATTACGTTTTCATGCAGGGACAGTGCACAGAGAGAAACGAGAGCTGGTGCCCACAATGCCGGGCCTGGAGGAAGAAGGGGAGGAGGCAGGCAGAGGTAAGCACCCTGCAGCACCTGTGCTATGTGATGCTATGGGGATGGTGACAAATCCAACCCCAGCATTGCTCACCAGCCTGAGGCTGGCTGCTGGGCATGGAGCCCCCACACAACCCCTGACACCCACCCTCCATCTCTCTCCTATTTCCCCCCAGTTGCAGCTTGCCCCGGCCTCAATGCTTCTGCACTGCGGGTTGGCGTGGTGCAGGAGCTCTACGCCTGGGTGCTGCAGGTGCCAGAGCCAGATCTGGCCATGACCTTTCAGGAGGTGCGAGCAGTGCTATTGGCAGCATGTAACTGTCTCCCCAGCTGTGGGGCTGACAGCGTTTTCCTCCTCCTGCAGATCCTGGTGGACCTGAGCTCCAAAAACACCAAGGGGCTGTACCGGGCACAGGTGCGGGCCACAGTGGGCGGCCGACCCACGGCTTTTGCTGGGCTGGTGGGGCTGGAGAGTGACTCACTGGCACGCAGCATGCCTGGCCTCGTGGCCTTGGCACTTGAGGCTCTGAAAACCTAGGGGTGCTGGCAGGGGATGAGGAATGACTCCTGTTCCCCATGGGCACCTCTTATTTATTTGTACAGAGAAAGGTTTATTTTTCAATAAAGAAAGGTTCTATTTTCTGGTAGCTGGTGAGGATGAAACAAGTGACGTGCCAAGCGGTGCCAGTGAGGTGGGCATCAGCAGGATGTGACGCCCCTGTGCATCTCCCCCCATCACTTCCCACCCCCAAGAAATGTCCCCCATCCTCAGGTCCTTCTCCTGGCATCGAGTTGGGGTTGGGTTCCCACTACCCACAGCACCCTTCACCCCAGAGTACAGCACCCTGTGCCACCCAAGTGGGGACCCTCACCAAAACTCACACCAGTGTCAGACCATATGTGCCATAGGCACTGATTAGGTGCCAACACCTCCACATCTCCCAGCAGCATCTGCTGAGCAGTGAAGGGACTGCTCCTCCAAGTGCTCAGGTGACGGAGATGGCACTGAGGGGTGGTGAGCCCAGCTGTTCCTGCCTGTCTCCCTTCTCTGGGCGTGGGGGTGCCGGAAGCAGGGGGGCCAGAGTGGGTATCCGGAGCCGGCAGCCTTCCCCCCAGCACCTGGCACCATCCATCTCTGCGGCCGGACATCCGCTCAGGCAGGCCAAGCAGGGAGGTGGTGAGGAGCTGGCACGGCACGAAGGCACCGCGGGCACCGCATGGGGGACATGGCAGTGCTGCTGGCCTTGTTTGGGGCACTGGTGCTGTCGGGTGAGCGGAGCCGTGGGGTTTGGGTACAAGGATGCTGGGGGTTCCTGTGTCACTGCAGTGAGGTTGGGGCTGGGGTGGTGGTGTCTGTGTCCCAGCTGAGCGCACGTGTATCCTTATGTGTCCTAGTCTATGTCCATGTGTGCACCTACCTCCGTGCCCAATGCCATGGCTTCTGCACTGGCATCTTCTACTAATTTGTCCCTACATGGCTCTATATTCATATGTTTGTATATCCCTGTGTTCCGTGTCCATGCATGCCTATGTGTTCCCATAAGCGTGCCATTCCTGTGCCCGTGCACCACATCTGGGTGCCCACCTCCCTGCCCTTGCATGGCATTGACATGCTGTGCACCCACACCCTCTGTCTGCCTCTGCCCACTCCCTCTGCCTGACCTCGAGCCCCCCAGGTGGGCTCTGCATTAACCAGGAGGAGCGGCTCATCCATTACCTCTTTGAGGAGAGAGGCTACAACAAGGAGGTGCGCCCCGTTGCCTCTGCCGATGAGGTTGTGGATGTCTACCTGGCCCTCACCCTCTCCAACCTCATCTCGCTGGTGAGCCCCAGTGGGCAGTACCTGGGGTCCTGTTGTACTCCAAGGGCTGCCTTGGGTTGAAGGTCTTGGTTTGGTCAGGGGGTATGGCCATGGCATCTCAGTGTCCTCCGTGTTATTGCAGAAAGAGGTGGACGAGACACTCACCACCAACGTATGGGTCGAACAAGTGAGTAAGGACAGGAGGGGTTGAGGGGACTGGGGCCATCACTGACAAACTCCTGCCCCGATCCCTCTTCCCTCTCAGTACTGTCATTCCCATGCCAAATCCATGGGCAAGGGGTGTTATTGGCCTGGTCATGGTGAGGTGACTCAGGGGTATCTCCCACCAGAGCTGGACTGATTACCGCCTGCAGTGGAACACATCTGAATTCGGGGGTGTCAACGTGCTCCGCCTGCTGCCAGAGATGCTGTGGCTGCCTGAGATAGTCCTGGAGAACAAGTGAGCAGAGCTTGGTTCACCTCCCCAATTTCCCTGGGCAAGCATCCTCAGCCAGAGCTGTGCTCAGTACCCAGGGTTCTCCCTTGCCTTGCCACCACTTCAGTTTCTCTCATGCAGCAATGACGGGCTCTTTGAAGTCGCCTACTACTGCAATGTGCTGGTCTACAACACTGGCTATGTCTACTGGCTGCCCCCCGCCATCTTCCGCAGTGCCTGCCCCATCAACGTCAACTTCTTCCCCTTTGATTGGCAGAATTGCTCCCTCAAATTCAGGTGTTGGGTCTGGCATGTTCCCAATTGTTGTGCCAGAGGATGGGGAGGAAGGACAAAGAGGTAGGCACAGATCCTCACCGCCTGTAACCTACCACATTTCAGCTCACTGGCATACAATGCACAGGAGATCAGCATGCACCTGAAGGAGGAGAGTGACCCAGAGACTGAAAAGTATTACCGGGTGGAGTGGATCATCATCGACCCCGAAGGCTTCACGGGTAGCGCTGGTGCTCCCTGCTGTGTCCTGGGTCAGTGGGACACCCTGTAAGGGGCTCAGGGTCCCCCATGCTGTCCCACGTGTCCCAACAGAAAATGGCGAATGGGAAATCATCCACCGCCCGGCTCGCAAGAACATCCACCCCAGCTACCCCACTGAGAGCAGCGAGCACCAGGACATCACCTTCTACCTCATCATCAAGCGCAAGCCACTCTTCTACGTCATCAACATCGTCACACCCTGTGTCCTCATTGCCTTCATGGCCATTCTTGTCTTCTACCTGCCTGCTGACAGTGAGTGGCACCTGCACTGGGCATGGGGACACCCATGTCCCACACCTATCGTGGAACATGTGGATACCCCAATGTCCAAAACAGCACTATGACAACCCTGTGCAGGACACCATCCAGCCACCCCTGAGCAGGGCATAGGATAACCCAAATGGGACCCTAGGCTACCCCTAGAGTATAAAGCTTTATCTGGAGCAGTACAGGGTGGGACACTGGGAGGGGACATGGGACGGCTCCCTCTGCTCTCCAGGTGGTGAGAAGATGACTCTGGTGATCTCGGTTCTCCTGGCCCAGTCTGTCTTCCTTCTGCTGATCTCCCAGCGCCTGCCTGCCACCTCCCACGCCATCCCCCTCATTGGCAAGTGAGTTTTGGGTACATCTCACAGTCCCAGGGTGGCACAGAATGGCTCTGCATCTCCCCAGACTCCTGCAACTATACCAGCCCCAGACCTGTGTCCCCCACCCCCACAGGTACCTTCTGTTCATCATGCTGCTGGTGACAGCCGTGGTGGTGATCTGCGTCGTGGTCCTCAACTTCCATTTCCGCACTCCCAGCACTCACATCATGTCCGATTGGGTCAAAGAGGTGAAGGGGTGATGGGCAAGGGAGGGCAGCCACTGTGCATCATGGCACCGGGGTGTCCAATCTGCGCCACCCCAGGCAGTTACATGCTTGGGTTGAGGACAGAAAGTGGGGACACGGTGGCATGTCCTATGCCAGGTGTTCCTGGAGATCCTGCCTCGCTTGCTGCACATGTCACACCCAGCTGAGAGCCCAGCAGGTGCCCCGTGCATCCGGCGCTGCAGCTCGGCTGGGTACATCGCCAAGGCAGAGGAGTACTACAGCGTCAAGTCCCGCAGCGAGCTCATGTTTGAGAAGCAGTCGGAGAGGCACGGGCTGTCCAGCCGTGTCACCCCTGCCCGTGAGCCTCAGCCCCCCTGTGGGAATTTGGGGACACGGGATGGGTGGCTGCTGTCCTTGGGAGCTCAGGGTCATCCCGTCCCCAGGCTTTGCACCAGCAGCCACAAGCGAGGAGCAGCTCTATGATCACCTGAAACCCACCCTAGATGAGGCCAATTTCATTGTCAAGCATATGCGGGAGAAAAACAGCTACAATGAGGTGGGGACGACGGGCACAGTGGGGAATGGTGGGGCAGAGTGGGATCCCTGGGCTCCCCATGCTCTGCTGCTGGCTCCCTCCCCAGGAGAAGGACAACTGGAACCGTGTGGCACGCACCCTGGACCGCCTCTGCCTGTTCCTCATCACCCCCATGCTGGTGGTGGGCACTCTCTGGATCTTCCTCATGGGCATCTACAACCACCCACCACCACTGCCCTTCTCTGGAGACCCCTTTGACTACCGGGAGGAGAACAAGCGCTACATATAGGGCAGCCCTGAGAGTGGGGGTGGGATCCTTTATGGCTAGGAGGTAGCCCCTCCACTCCTTCCTGCCTACCTTCT
Organism: Phasianus colchicus; assembly: GCF_987193195.1. Lineage (NCBI taxonomy): Eukaryota > Metazoa > Chordata > Aves > Galliformes > Phasianidae > Phasianus > Phasianus colchicus. Next base: position 16,406,449 of record NC_143445.1, read on the forward strand.
GCAGCTAGGAGAAATAAAGCTGAGTGCTTCACAATGTGGGGTGCAGAACTGGTGGTTAAATGGGACCCACAACCCCCATTCAGACCCACAAGTGTTGTCCCATCACTCAGTGCCCCACTGGCGCCCAGAGGGTGCCTCCTTCCCTGCACAGCTCCGGTTTCAAGGGACACAGCTGATGTCCCCACACCGGTGGGGGCCCAGGACAGCTGTCACATCCTCTCCGCTAAGCCAGGAATGCACTGACATGGGGCTGGATGGGACTCAAAGCCTTGGGATAAGCATTGCTCCCCAGACTGAGCTGGGGACTTCCCCACCCTGGGGACTACTAGTGGCCACTAAGGGGGACACAAAGCACCGTCTGGGGGGGTTGCAAGAGTGCACACATGGCTGCAGATTTCTACTACGGAGCTTCACACATCACTTCAGGGGGTATGGGGAAACTGAGGCATGGAGCTCCTTTGGTCCCTAACTCCAAATCCAGCTCTTCTTCCCAGCACATTGCCATCACCCCACCAGCACAGAAGGGGAGACGTGGGTTGTCACCCACCCCTCCCTTATCCCTCATTGCTGCTGAGAACAGCTGATGGGGTCAGGGACAGCTGTCCCATCCCAGTGGGCGCCAGGCCCAGAACGCTGGTGCGCAGGCGACTGAGCAGAGCCCCAGCCCTGCGCCTGCAGCTCCAACATGCGCTGCTCCGATCTCTTTCTCCTCACCCTCTGTGCCCTGCCAGGTAAGGTGTGCCCACCCCGGGGAGAGGGGCAGCTCCAGGGAGAGGGGAGGCTAAAGGGTCCCTGGTGTCCCCTTCCACCACCTTTTCCCTGGGGTTTTGTCGCCCGTGGGTGCACAGCATTGTGCACTGTCCCCATGGGGTGTCCCCATGTGCGCTGTCCCCATGCCCTGCTTGCACACCACAGAGGCTTTACGTGCAGCCCTTCCCCACACACGCCCCCCAGCCATATCAGTATTGCCCCAAGGGCAGCACTAAGCTTTCCGTCCCCTCCTGGGGTGTCCCCCCCCCCTCCCAAGGCATAAGCTGCAAGAATCAGGAGGAGAAGCTGCTCCAGGACCTGATGACCAACTACAACCGCCACCTACGCCCAGCGCTGCGTGGGGACCAGATCATTGACGTCACCCTCAAACTCACCCTCACCAACCTCATCTCCCTGGTGAGACCCCCTCGGCACTATGGATTTGGGGGTGCTGGGGTGATGCTGCTGGAGCTGGGTGGCCCCGGTGGGATGGGATGGTGGAGCTAAAGGTGCCTCCCCCCTTCCTTCCCTGTCAGAATGAGCGGGAAGAGACCCTCACCACCAATGTTTGGATCGAGATGGTGAGACCTCAGGCAGGACACCCCCTGATCACCCCTGCTGGCAATTTGTGGTGGGCTGGCACCACAACCTACACTTCTTGCTGTGGGTGCTCCTTTTGGGGCAGCCCCAGGGAGTACCATGACTCCTACATTTTGCTTCCCTTCTCCAGCAATGGTCTGACTATCGCCTGCGGTGGGACCCTGATAAATACGATGACATCCAGCAGCTGCGGGTGCCCTCCACCATGGTTTGGCTGCCTGACATTGTCTTGGAGAACAAGTGAGGCCACACTAGGGTACAGCAGGGACACTTTCCCACATGTGGTTGGCCTCACTTTGGGGCTGAACCTGCTCTTTTCCCCCCAGCATCGATGGGACGTTCGAGATCACACTCTACACCAATGTGCTGGTGTACCCAGATGGCAGCATCTACTGGCTGCCTCCCGCCATCTACCGCAGCTCCTGCTCCATCCACGTCACCTACTTCCCCTTTGACTGGCAGAACTGCACCATGGTCTTCCAGTGAGCACAGCTTGTGGTGTTGGGGGTGGCCCCATAGGGACAGATGTGAGATGTCCCACTTTGCTCCAGAGTGGGCATCTTTCAATGACTCCCAGAATGTGAGTGCCATTGACCTGGCACCTGGTTAACCACGGGTGACAAGAGACATGTTTGCCCAGTTAAACTCCCATACAGCAGGGACATGGGTGACTGGCATGACACAGTGTCACTTTCATAGAACTGCTTAGAAGAAAGTGGATCTCAAAGACTGTTGAGTACTAACACCTCTGCCGTGGGCGGGGTTGCCAACCTTCCCTGCTATTTTCCCACTGGTGCCATCCCTCTGCCCCTCCCCAGGTCCCAGACCTACAGCGCGAACGAAATCAACCTGCTGCTGACAGTGGAGGAAGGCCAGACAATAGAGTGGATCTTCATTGACCCTGAAGCCTTTACAGGTAACCCCATGACCCCCCAATAGCATCCCAAGGACAAACATTCCAAGGACAAGCACCCCACTCCATGATGCCCCACAGCCTGCAGCAATGCCGGTGACTGCTGAAATCAGGCAGTGTCAGGGGGCGGGGGCTGTTAGCAGCCCTTGCCATTACACGGGCACTTAAGTTATTAGTGGAAGAGGGAGCAGGGGGGGAGAGATTTGTTTTACCAGCCCCCCCGGCTCGCAGCACTCACCGCTTGGCAGTCCCTCCTGGAGAGCTGCTCCTGGCAGTTTGATTGATACTGGGAACGTATCTGTCACGGCCAAACGATGACGTTTTCCATCACATTTTAATTGCATATTGAAGGAACAAAATGCTTTTCGGGCAGCGAGATTTATTTTTTCATTACCGGCCCAAGCTGCGATCTTGATTGGGAAAAATCTATCGCTCCTGCAGACAGCGGGGGAAAACAACGTGCCTTAATAAAGCGTCTCGCTCGGCTTCCCCACGGCTGCCTGGTGGCAGGGAGATGGGGGACTCCGAGCCCCGCACATAACTCATCCCCAGAGGGCTGCAGGTATCCCCTCCAGTAGCTTCCAGGGGAACTTTGGAGCACCCCTCGGTGCTCAGCTCTCTATGGTGGCCATGGCCCTTTCCTCCCACCTGGTGCCACTTTGACGTGGGGACTCAAATGGTGGCATCGCTGCATGGCAGAGAATGGAGAATGGGCCATCAAGCACCGCCCTGCACGGAAGATCATCAACTCGGGGCGCTTCACCCCGGACGACATCCAGTACCAGCAGGTGATCTTTTACCTCATCATCCAACGCAAGCCGCTCTTCTACATCATCAACATCATCGTGCCCTGCGTCCTCATCTCTTCCATGGCTGTGCTGGTTTACTTTCTACCTGCCAAAGGTACTCTAGCTGGTGGGCACAAAGGTGCAGTAATAGGAACGTGGGTTAGTGGGCATGGTGGTGATGGGTCAACAGCTGAATTCAATGGTCTTTGTGCTCTTTTCCAGCCATAATGATTCTATTATATTTGGGATTTGAGGTGGATTTCTGGGCATCTTAGAGTTAAGCTCTCTTGTAGAACTTGGTTGGGTCAGCGCTGGGGCATGGCAGCCCCTTTGGAAAGCAGTGCCATGCCCACACCATTGCCCCCCGCCAACCTTACCCTTTGCTTTGTCAGCGGGGGGGCAGAAGTGCACCGTCTCCATCAACGTCCTTCTGGCCCAGACCGTCTTTCTCTTCCTCATTGCCCAGAAGGTGCCCGAGACCTCCCAGGCAGTGCCACTCATTGGGAAGTAAGTGATGCAAGGGGATGGGGAGCACCATGCCAGCAGGATCTCCAGGTGCCATGGGCAGGTGGAAACCACCTCCAGTCTGCCCATACTCTAGGTAGACAGGGGACAGGGAACCAGGGCTCACAGCCACATACCATCCCTCCATGTGCAGGGCTGGCATAGGGCTATCACATGCCTGTGTCCCACTGTTGATCCCCAGCTTCTTCTGGTATCAAAATGGACTTATCACAGCTTGTAACCCAGTGGTCGCACTGCCTGCTGAGGCTCCATGTTCCCTCCCCAGGTACCTGACCTTCCTCATGGTGGTGACAGTGGTGATCGTGGTGAATGCTGTCATCGTCCTCAACGTCTCACTGAGAACACCCAACACTCACTCCATGTCTCAGAGGGTGCGCCAGGTACCTGTCTCCATTCTCCTGCCCCATGGGAAATGGGGTCAGTATCTCTGGTCCCCCCTGCAGACTGGGTACCCCTAGATGTCCCCAGGGGACCACACAGTGCCACCAAGCTGCTGAACATTGGGGAGCAGTAGTTGCCCATGTGTACCCTAATGGGATGCTCCCCAATGGGGGGGGAACATAAACACACCTGGGCAACTTGGGTGGGTCGTGTCCATGTTCCCAGGTGTGGCTGCACCTCCTGCCCCACTACCTGGGCATGCACATGCCAGAGGAAGCCCCGGGGCCACCACCAGCCACCCGGCGACGCAGTTCCCTGGGGCTGATGGTGAAAGCCGATGAGTACATGCTATGGAAAGCCCGGACTGAGCTTCTCTTTGAGAAGCAGAAGGAGAGGGATGGACTGATGAAAACCGTGCTGGAAAAGATTGGTGAGCGAGTACCACCTGGGCAGGGATGTGGGGCACTCACCAATGCACTGAGTGATGCCGGGTCGTGCAGGACGTGGCCTGGAGAACAACTGTGCACAGGACTTCTGCCAGAGCCTGGAGGAGGCAAGCCCTGAGATCCGGGCGTGCGTTGAGGCCTGCAACCACATCGCCAACGCCACGCGGGAGCAGAACGACTTCAGCAGTGTGAGTTGGGGACACATGGCACCGAGGGGTTGGGGGCGGTGGGATGGGCCCTCATCATCACCTTGGTATGAGCCAACAGGAGAACGAGGAGTGGATCCTGGTGGGGAGAGTGATTGACCGCGTCTGCTTCTTCATCATGGCCTCGCTCTTTGTGTGTGGCACCATTGGCATCTTCCTCATGGCTCACTTCAACCAGGCGCCCGCTCTGCCCTTCCCTGGGGACCCCAAGACGTACCTGCCCCCATGACAGGTCCAAATGGCAGGGTCTGGGGGTCCCCAGACTTGGCTCCCAGTACCAAGAGTGGTGACGGGAGCATGGGGTGGCTGTGGTTGTGCTGAAAGCAGAAGTAAAGCCCGTGGTGGTTTCATGAGCTCCTGAACATTTTTGTACCCATTGGAGGTGTTACTCTCATTGGACAGCCCTGACACGACCCTGAGGATTGCACTTAGCTGGGGACAGGGACACTGCTACAGACCTTCAAGCCACACAGCACCTCATGGAGGCACTGAGGGGTGGGACAAGGGGGAACCAGAGCAGAGTTGGGCATCTGATGGGCCATGCACTGCAAGATGTACTAGCAGTGAGATTCACATTGCCTCCTGCAAATCCACAGCTTCAACACTGGGACAAATGCAGACCCTGGTATCCCCACAGCCATGGTGGCATTGGGGCAGCAATGGGGCCATAAGTGAGGACAGGCAATTCCTCATTCCACTTCTATTCTAGCCACAGCAATTCAACTGCTCCTGCTTCCTGGCAAGCTCCAGCAAGTGGCTTTGAGTGAAAAGAACAGAGCACCCAAATATTCTTTGGGGATGGTGCTGCTTGGCATCCACCATGTTACAAGCATCACCTCAGTGCCTCATCTCATATACTGAGCACAACCCTTTCCCTCTGCCCCCACGCGTCCCTCCCCTGCTCCTCCCTGACCCCTGGGACCTGCAGCTTTGTCCCTACTGGCAGGGGGGTGCGGGAGCCAGCTTGGGAATGCTGGCAGGCAATACATGTCGCCAGCAGACGCACAGCAATATGGCCTCATTTCGCCCCTGTGCCCCCATAGCCATACACATTGATGTCCCATCATCAGGCCCAGGGTGGCTAAAAGGATGGGAGAGCCCTGGCCAAACGCTCCCAGCCCTACGAGGGACAGGAGCTGATCTCAGTTCCCTAAGCTGTAGAACCAGCCACATCCCCAGCCCCTGGCCTTTCTCTCCCTAAGAAGGTGCAGCATTGATGAGCTCTGGTGGGGGAAACACTTTGCAGGTCACCCTGCCCAGAGCTTGCAGAGCATGTGCTGTAAAAGGGAAAGATCTCCTCCAGCCCAGCACCAACTCCAGGTGCATGTGCCCCATCAAGAAGCACTAATAAGAGCAACATCTCCCCCTGCCTACCAATACTCACCTTCTCCACCTCCAAAATTGGGGACTCCTTTCACCTCTTTTGAGTCAGGAAGCAGTTTTCCTCCTTGGTTCCAGATTGGAAACACCCCATAAGCTCCCACCATCATTCTCTGAACCCAAAGCCCAGCCATCAGCTGTACTCAGGCAGCCACAGTTCACAGCCTGGCACAGCCCAGCATCCCCTGCCCAGGGAAAGCAAAGACCTGGCAATGACTCCACAGCTTGAAGGAGTTCCAGGCACTGGTGGTTTACTCAAAGGCTGCTACACAGAGATCTGGGCAAGCTTAAGGGTGGACAAAGCCTTGAGGATGAGAGCAGGGAAGGTCATGACTCAGCACAGATCTGGGGCTCCTACACAAGCTTGCTTCCTGAATGAAGATGTGAAACCTATGCTTGAGCACGACAGGTTCCTTCCCCTCCCAAACAAATTATGATCATCTTTTCACCATTCATACTAGCAGGACTCAGTTCACTCCTCAACTAACAGGAACCAGTGCTGGCTTCCTCCAGACCTCCACCAACCTCCACCACAGTGACAGCAGGAAGCAAAGAACAGCCCCAGGGAAGGGCTCTTCCGCATTTCCCTTGCAATGATTACTTAAGGGCGAGCACAGCAGGACTGCAGCGTTTTCAGATTTAATAGCAAGCCTGCACTCATCAGCACCAGCTTAGACACAGGGTATCAGAGGCAAGAAGTGGGCGAGTACATGAAATAGCAGAGGTGGACATGACGCACAGCTGGGCAAAACAACAGGACTAAAGCCCTAAGTGATGTCATCTGCAAGGAGCTAAATGCACTGTGGATGAAAGGAGCCTGCAGCTAGTATTTCAGCCTTGCCTTGCAAGGCTATTTTTGCTTAGATTGCTAAAATGTAATTACAACTAAATCCCCATAACAAATACCAGAGAGCAGCAGGAGAGAGCTGTATTTAAAAGGAATTTTAAGTAGCAACTGTAGTAGTACCTGATCACAGTGGGGAAAACAAACTGCGCCTGGGAAAGATCATTTGGTTGAAAGCTGGTGGAAAACGAGTGGCAAGAACAGAAATAGGGCTGTGTTAAGAAACACGAAGAGCAATGCCACCGTCAGGGAAATGGCCTCTCCCACCTGCCCAGCCAGATGCCAGGAGGTACAAGCTGCATGGCCGTGGGGAGGTGGCCGCAGGTGGCAGTTTGTCATTGCTGTCACTGCGTTGAATGCTTCCAGAGACCACTTGGGACTGAAACCCTCAATGCGGAAAACAAGCCCTTCAGAAGATTGAATTATTTCAGGCTGTCTTCTCTGCTGGTTCTGGCTGCTTTCAGTCTAGACTTCAATAATAACATGGAATTTGCAATTTGGAGACATGAGGCTGAAGGTCTCCCGGGCCCCAAGGCCAGAATTTGTCCCAGACACAGGTTGCTGGTTCTGCAGTCACTACTGAATAGGTCCCAGCAGCCCCTTCTCCTGGGGGATTGTGCAGAGAGCATAGGGCAGGAGGTGTGCCCCAGCTCTGGCCGCAGCCTCCCCCTCAGGCCCATGCAAAGGCTCTATTAAAAATGAAAGGCAATTGTGCGATTCCCTAAGGAAGAGGGGAAAGGCTAAAGCTGTTAATGAGTACAATTAGTGTTGTAGTCAAGCAGAATCAGAGGAAATAATTAGCTCCTATTGTTTCTGTGGCATCTGAATTGCAGGCATGCTGGCTTTCCAAGCAGCAACCCATCAGTCCAGCCTTACCCAGAGCACAGGAGACAGGGGGTCACAGCTTCCATGCAGCTCCAAGCAGCAGTCCAGGCCATCACCCTCTTTCACTACAGCCACTGGGGTCCATTTCGCAGATGGCTGGAGACTCACAAACAACAGCACACCCCAGCTCAGCTGCCTACAGAAGCATGTACAGCCCCACACTCATCCTCTCCTGATGGTTCTCCAGTGAGATGGCTGGAGTATAGCAATTAAATGACACCAAATACCATTTTGTCCTAGTTTAAAGGCAGCTTGCAGCCCTCTCCCCAGCATGGAAGGCTGAGTGCAAGGCACTGCTAACCAGGGAATATGAAGAAGCAGCAAAGACCAAGTAATCATCTCATTCTTCAAATGAACTATTGCACTACTGTGTGTCCACATAACTCCCCCAGTACAATGAAGTTTGACCACCACTGGCACTTGGAGTGCTTTGCTGCTGCAGAGCTAAGGGTCATGGAGCTGGGTAGCTCAGGGAAAGATGGAGCTATCAGAAACAGCTCTAGGGCCTCACCACAGACTAGAGAAGTACCATGTCACTATTTTAGACAAAGCAGAAGAAAAAAGACTGAAAGAAACAAAGAGACCCAATAATTTATTGGCAGAGCTGAAAGTGGGCATTTGAAAACCATGGGGCTGACTCTCAACTGGGAAGCTCCTCCCAGCTGCAGAGAGATTTATAATACTGGTATCCCTCAGCGAAAGGCTCTGACATCAAGGCAGAATCCCAGAGATCCTGCATGCCATGTACAGAAAGAGAGGAAAGTGCTGCAAGATGCGGCCCCAAGGGCACACTGCTAATCGAAAGGTTGGCCTCCCGCCCCGTTGCTAAAAAAGTTTGTGTATGACAAAATCAGCCTCTATGATCACCACTGCTGGAGGGCTTCAGATGGATCCTTCCTCCGAGGAGGAGTGCGAGAGTGGCCCATGAGTCCCTTCAGAGGTCAGAGGGCACTGGTGGAGACCTCTCAGTGCTGTCAACACGGAGAGAGGAGCTTAGTGCCAACTCTTGTTCTCACAATGTGATTTTTGTGTTTCGAAAGCTTGAATTATCCCTGGAAAACAGAGGAAAGAAAGAGGTTAAATATGTGCATTGTTCAGATCCCAACACCCATGATTCCACCCACTACGGCTATCAGTGTTGCCAACCCAGCCTGTCACCCAAATCAACACTTGTTAAATCTCCTTAGCAGATCTGCTTCCTAACTAGAGACCTTCCACCTGAGCCAACCTGCTGCTCCAGAACACAAGGAGATCTTGCTTCATCATCACTCATTGGGAAGTAAAAGGTATAACCTGCGGTCAAAGCACACAATAGGCACTGCAAACCTCCCTGACAGATTCTGGGATTTAAACTGCAAGATCTTTTCCTTCTCAAATATTTGTCCTCATGGACACGTCTCCAGGTCCAGTATATTTTGTCCCATTATCAATAAGTTCACTTTTTTAAGTTAGGAGAGACCAAAGAACTATTTAATCTGAAAATGACAGTTCCCCTAAATTTAAATTAGGAGAGTTTCCTCAGCAGCTTTTACTCACATGAATGCAGCCATGGGGCTACCAACAAGGGAGTGCTGGTCCACCACCTTCATTTGTATAGTCTTGCAGGACGCAGCAGCGATTGAAAATGGGGCAGATTACAGAAACCTGTTACTGCTTACTGCTAGCCTGTGAGCAGCAGCAATAGGCAAAGCATATTTACTCATCAATAGAAAGGTACTGGTTTGTTTTAGTTTGTTTCCTTTCTTATCCAAATGGAATTAAAGGAGATGATGATTATTTTGGGAGGATGGGTTCGGCCTTTCCCTAACCAGGGCAGGACAGTAAGATGCCCAAATCGAACACCCAAGGATGCCCGAGCACACACTGCACCAAAGTGGGATAGCTTTGTTGAAGAGTGAAGGCAGCTCACAGCTTCAGAAGCAAGGTGTTTTGCATGACTGTAAAACCCTGTTTAAAGCCTTGAGCTAAGTTTGTGCACTGCTAAGAGCCACGTGGCAGCCGTAACATCACAGTGCATGCTGGAACAGCTCCAGGAGGCAAGCTGGAGGAGCAGAAGGAAGTCAAAAATACTCTTCAGGAGAGTTAACCAAGTTATTCTGCTATTACTTGACAGCAAAAAAACATGCTGGAGGCTATCTGTAGAAGACTGGGGTTCACCTTTGTACTTGCAAACAAAGCAGGCTGTGCTGCCATCTGGGAACATGATTCAGAATTCATTAACTGGATTCCAGTTAATTTGCAATAGCAGTATGACTTTTCATCCCATAGTGTACTTTCACCTGTGCCATCTACCCCAGGAGGATGGCACACTCTGGTCAGCTCTTGAACAGTTTTTCCATCTTTTGTTTTCTCACCATTATCACAATGCCCCCATCCCTCTGCTCACCACTGCTCTCCCTGGTTAGCATAGGTAACTCAATATAGTGGAGAACTAAATCAAATCTGTCACTGTCTTCCTATCCACTTGGCACACGTACTGCCTTCTGAGACTGGTATTTAATGAAGCGAGCTGGTTTTCTCTTCTGGAAGGTCACCTGAATGTCCTCTAACAATAAAAATACTGCTAAGTGCTTGTGAAATATTTTGTAAACACTGATCCTCACAAAAGCCCAGATCTGTGAGGAAGGAAGACTTCAGAGCAAACTATGAAAGCACTGCTTGTCCAAAGCTGTGGAAGGTGGTTTGGGAGCAGTGGGACTCCTAGCAGCTCTCCAGAGCTCAGCTGTGTTGGAGCAGGTATATTCCATCACAATGGGGGATTCAGACAATAGATTTGCTTCTCTGAGTGGGTTCCTCTGCCCTGGCACTTGGCAACACAGCAACCCCACTTGGCTACAACCAAACACAGCCCTCACCACAAGGCCTCATGCAAGCCCTTTTTAGAGAAAGTGCCTGCTGTCAGGAAAGTGGGCCCTAGGGGGGAAAAAAACAATCACAACAGCACTGAGCTCACCTTGCCTATTTTCTCTGCACATGGCTGGTTGCCATTACCAGAAGTAGCAGGTGGTTTCATCCCTTGGGCCACAGCATTATTCTTATTTCTAAATACAGTAGCTACCGTGTCCTTCCTGAACAAGCTTTTATTGACAGACTAATTTATTCTGCCCCAGCCCACTGACAAGAGCAAAGGCATGTATGCCAAGCTCCAGGCACCTCTCTTAGCATCCATTGCATGGATGTGCTCAGCACTCATTTACCACTCCTATAGCTGCTAACAGACAACCCTAGGCAGTAGACCCAAGCTGAAGACGTACCTCTCAGCCTCCTAGGACCAGGTCTGGGGTACAACTGGCTTGCACAGTGGAAAGACACATTAACAACACAGCACACAGCATTGCAACAGAAAGTGCTGAGTGAATGCAGACCACTGTGAATATTGGAGTCTTTGGTCAAAAAAAAAACAAACACACCACACCACCACAACAAACAACCACACCTTTTTGACCTTTGGGAAAAAGCCAGCAGTGGAACGGGCCCACCACCAGGCCTACAAGGCAAGAGGAAAACATGCCAGACCGTGGGAAGAGGGTTGGAAGCTGAGAGGTATGCCATGAAGTCACATAGGAAGAAAGATGAGGCCCTACCCTGGGTGTGACAGAGGGGGGGGAGCGTTCGATCAGCGGCCACTGCTGTTCACCAGGCCATGAAACTCCTCCCAGGCCCTGGCAAGCCAGAGGGAAAAAAAAAAAAAAAATGAAACAAAAAACAAAAAAATAGCACTTCAGATCAAAGGCTTCTTAACTTTTAACAAGAGCAGAAACATTCAATGGCGTTTGAAAGGCACTCGTCTTCAGAGAGCAAGGCAATATTCTCTGATAGCCCTAGTGGATAGAAGCATCCTTAAAACCCAGCCAAACATCTGACAGCGCAAGGCAGCTTTAACGTTCTGCACAGACATGAAGCTTTCCCACTGGCTGCTGGCGATATAGCCACATTAATACCCAGAGACAGGTATGACCTTCCCAGTCACAAATGGAATATCCATTTCCTATCGCTAATAAAATAGCCAGTGTTTTGTATTTCTAGAGGATTATCACATTCCTTGGCAGGTTGAACTCAGCCAGTTACTGGCCTCGTGCTTCACCACATATCTGCAGTAATCCCTACAATAGGGTCTTCTTTTAATGCCGTATGGCTCAGTTAATAGGCCAGTCCTCAATCAGGCAGCAGAATCCAATTGTTTATAGAAAATCTCACTTCCTATTGTAAACCTGCACTGTTAATAACAGCCCAGTAAAAACACCAGAGCTATCTGAAATGAAAACGTTTTCAAACAAGTTGGAGGGACAGGCCTAACGCCGCATTCCCTGGTGGAGAATGTTACTGACGTACAAAGTTAGCAGACTGAAAAATTGCTGTCTGTTTTACAAAGGCACCATTCTGAAAGCCCCTCTCAGGGAAATAAAGAAACGATGCTGAGGTTAATGTGAGCATGACTACTATCTTCCAGGATCAGAGACATCAAAGGACCTCATCGTTTTTCATACGCAGCTGAACAGTGCTGGAGGCTACAGCACATGCCAAGCCATTCACCAACCCAAAGTTCCACAGAGCCAGAGGGACCCTAAAGGGAACCCAGGTCAGCCATAAACCCAGGCGGTCTTGCTGAGTTTAGCTGCTAAGTGCCAGCCACACCTCACATCTTGTTTCCTGCACTGCCTCATCAGGCCACTGCAACATGACAGGAGAGTACAGAGACAGAAATTCCACAGCAGTTAGCACCTGTGCCTAAAATGGACCCTCAGCCGGCTGCTACCTGTGCCTCACAGTCAAACTCCTCATTAGCATTTGCAAAAGCAGCTCAGCTGTCACATGCTCTTTCCAGCAAAGGCCCAAATAAACAGAGAATATACCAGCAGAGTGAATGTCATGGGTACTGTGAAAGACTACATCACAAGCACGCAGGCTTGCTGGGAACACAGCAAACAGGGCATGAGCAAAAAGCCTGTTACCATTATATCTACCTTGGAATTTGTGACACTACCTTCCTGTAAAGCAGGATGGCAAATCCCTCTTTGAAAGGGATCAGAATTCACCTTTTGAGCATCCCCAGGAGCACAAAAATCTTCCTGATCATGACTAAGGTGGACAAGTAACAGTCATCTACAGGAGTCCCAGAGCCACATCTAATCTCTGAGCTGACACTCAGACATCTTAAAGCAAAGAAAACATGAAGAGAAAAAGCAGACAGCAAAGGTGCTGTAAATGCTGCAAGGACAGCTCACCAGACAGCTGGGGTTCACTAGCACATCAGTCTTCCCTCAGCACTCAGTTGGGAAAGTGCAGGGCAGAATAAAGAGTAAGTTAGCACAAGGTCTTGCTAAGGCCTTGATGATTGCTGAGGTCAGATCTGCAATCCAGTTTGCCATACAGCTTTGTCAGAGACAAACCCACAGGTAGCTCATTCTAAACAAGGCACCAGCACAGGCCCCTAAATGGGTGCATTTCCCTCAAGTCTCCCCTGATAAAGCCAACACAGATGCCCTGAAAGGCCACAGAAAATTGCCTGTTACCCAGCCAGTGCACAGTGCACAGATGCTGCAGGTACTCTCCAGAAGAAAGTTGTGGGAAGACAAACTTTTGCAGCCACAATCCTCCCAACTACTGAATACAAACTGGAAAGCTACCCACATCTCCAGCCTCATTCCAGTCGCTACCTTCATATCCTCCTTCTAATCTCCCATTCTTTCTATTCCTACCACTTTTCTACTACCAATAATTACATCTCTCTTTCCTCTCCTCCTCAAACCCAAAACTTCTGTCCTCTCCGCAGAAGGGACACGAGGGCAGATTATCTGTCTACATAATCAATAATGTACTACCCTTTCAAACCAAGGAGTTCTCTGTTCCAACATCTCATAACATCATGCACATAGACCTTCAGCTGCCAAACCCTTCTCACACACAGAGAAAAGGATCTTCCAGCCAAGAATTTTTAAGCGAAGACCCTCATACATATTATACTGCTAATTAATCCAACTATCTGCTGACTTGACTGAAAAAATCCACCAAGATGTGTCTGCTCTAATGTACCTAAACTGTGCTAGCGGAGCAAACTGCTCTCCATTTCGTACTGAACGAGGCTGCCAGTTAATTTTGTCTGGCAGAATCTTTATGACCTGTGATGTGCCAAGGGCACAGTGCCAGAGAGTCTAAGAGGTTATTTTTATGTATAGACATTTTTAGTACCTTAGTGCTATACTGTCTGTGTGACGATCAGATACTCAGTGAATTGATCCCCAACACTTAGGTTATTCCCACTGAACAGATGGGAAATGGAAACATTAGCAGCTAAATAAAGCCAGCCAGAGCTGCTCCTCCACACTCATTCCTGACCCACAACTGCTGAAGTTTCCCACTCTCTCCCTCACTCCCAGGGTCAGGATGCAAGCAGAGCTCCCTTTCAAGTTGAAGGAAAAAAAAAAAATGCAAAAAAAAGGAGCCACCATCACAGACTTCAACAAAAACAGGAAGAACAGCCACAGCTGCTTCAAGGGAGTTTCCGAATCTAAATTGTGAAAGCAGCACTAGTTGTTTTCTCAAAATCCCAGCAGTTCCCCTTCAATATTTTTCTACGTAGACCTGCTTCCCTACCATCTCCTTCCCCAGTTAAAAAAAAAAAAAAAAGAGAGAGCTCCCAGTATATGCTGCTCTCACAGCACTCACCGAGGTCTGTCCCTTCCATTAGTCTGCATGCAACCTGCCAGCACGTCCACCACTCACTGCACACATGGTGCCCAGAGCAGCACTGACTCTTCCTGGTGCTCCCCACACTCTAGAAAAGTGCTTAAAGGATTTGTCCAAAGCCATCCAGGAACTCTGTGATAAGCCCACAGGCCAACAGCTTTAAAAAAAATAAATATCTAGGATATTCTTGTAGCTCGAAATAATCCTTTCATTTAACAGGCAGTATCTGCAGCTAAGGCCAGCGGGGAAGCCATCACAACTTTGAAATCAACATATCTGAACTGACCTCCCTGAAAAGAAACATGAAGTGGATTACGGCAGCTTCTTTGCTAAGAGACAGGCCACCAAGATATGGGAGCCTTTTACAGAGTCACAGATACTTCTGAAGAATTGACAAAGAACAAGGCAGTGAATCCATCACTTCAAAGCCCGAGTCTACGGAAGTGCTCTTAACTTGCAGCACCAAGAAAGGTTACTGGAATTGGAGAATGGAGTGATAAATGGATTAAGCCAGCACTGCAGAGCCTCCAGAGAAGAGGACAGCTATCAGATCTGGAACCTCACTGCTCTTTTCTGTCTTTTATTCCTGTTCTTTGACTTGATGGAATGAGGGTGAAGCAACACAGCCCTCTAGAGCTGCCAAGATCCAAGACAACCCATTACTCCATTGAAAGGCATCAGTGTGCATGGGACCCATTTGCAAACTGAGCAACTTTAGACAAGGTACAAGCGAAGACAAAGATGACACAAATAGGACAGCACCACTGAAGAGTATCAATTCCTAATGTTCCTGGAAATTAGCAAGCAAATGGAAACTAGTGCTACAAAAACACCAAGTTTACATAATAAGGAGACTTCTCACCAGCACACCATCACCATCTTACTGCTTCAGAGACACTCATCTGGCCACATTTACCACTTCTCTGAGGATTTGTTCTGTCACATTTCCCTAGAATTCAAGACTGCACTGCCCACTCCACCCCCACTTTCTTTCCTTTTTTCTCTCTCTTTTTTTTTTAATTTAATCTTTAAAACACAACCTTGTTCCCGCATTCTTCTTACACTGCATACCCTTATTCCCTCCCTAGGATTATCTGTTTGCTTCCTAACTAAAATATTGTCCAAGGCCATTTCCTCCAACTGCCTGCAGTGAAATGAACCCAGTGCCAGCCCTATTAAGATCAACTATTCTTCTCATTTACTCGAGCCATCCCATTAGTTATCAGTAGTGACTTTGAAAGGAACAGAGAGTTTTATACCCTGCTCAGCTCTCACTGCAGCAGGCACTTACAAATAACTGAAGCTTTGTTTTCAGAAAAAAAAAAAAAAAAGTAGCCTTGCTTTTGAGCTGACAGGACGATCCATAAAGTCACAAAGCAACCAAAATATTTCCAGACCACTCAGCTCAGTGGAAGCTCACAGTACGGCTGCACAGTGAATGGCTTGTCTTTCCTGTCACATGAAGTAATGCTGTTCGATTCACGTGGGCATCCTGGATGGTGCTGCAGGTGGGAGCTCTCAGCACAGGAGATGGTCATTGACCACACACACGGGTATCAGCAAAGAAAAGTAAGGCTGAAAACCCCAGACAGGGCAAGGAGATATGCTTTCCAAAAACAAAAGAAAAAAACCGCACAAGAAAACACACTATAAACCACAGAATATACATTCTAAAACAGCAAAAAAGATTTGTTTTTCCTTAATTCTAAACCACAGAGAGTGCCCATAACCCAATGTCAGTGCTAAACCATGTCACTTTCAAGGTTAAGAACACTGATGACAGGCGAGTGCACCTCTGGGAAGGAACAAAGAGAAGCAATCTCTCTCCAGCTACTGAAAGAAGGCAGCCCACAAAATGTAGTGTTCTCAGGTACTGAGCACTGTAACATCCAAGGTACTATAAATCCTCTGGAATTAAGAAGAGTCCAAGAGAATGATCTAGTTCTTCCAGTAAGATTGGTAATTAATACAGACTAGGCTGACCCTTCCACTTGCAGGGATTCAGGCAGCTTGTCAATATAGCAAGCAAGAGAAAGGACGAACATGTGAATACTGCAATGAAAGATCTGCTTATCTAGCTAAACGCACAAGCCCCACCACTCTGAGCAGAAGGGACAGAATGCAGAAGAGCTCCTTGGAATAACTGTGAAGCAACAGATACTTTTCAAAAGCAGCCTGGCAGTACCACCACCTTCTGAAACAAAGGAAGCTGCAGCCTCACTGACAACTCATGAAAAATGGTGTCTAAAAACAAGTTAATATGGAGTGCAATATCACAAAAGGAATATATAAAACCTGAAACACAGTGCTCAGCTTCCACAGCGAGGGGCACGCTACCAATTTCTACCAAAGTGTTCATTTACAGTGTGTCAAAAGCTAATCCAGGTCAATTCACTACCTAAAAGTCAAGGTTTTGAGAAACGCCTGTTCTTTTCTTGCTAAGCATGCTCCCTTTCCTAAAGCACAATCAATGCCAATCAAACCCTGCACACGAGCAGAGCTCTAGTGGAGAGATGCAGCCCATACAAATGAAAAATGCCACAAGCTCCCCTAGAAAGGCAGTCCTGACAAAGCCTACAGCATGGCTCTTCCATTAGAGCCTTTCATAAAACACAGCCAGAGTGTGAATACTGAGCGCTGGCTAGAAAGCCCTCTCGAGCCATAAATCACATGGCACATGCACAGCATAAGTGGAGTTTATTCATGACGGACAGTATTTCAACAGGGCTTGATAGATGGCCGAGGAAAAGGAGCCAGACTTTATGGAGGATAGAACTAGTTACACAAGAGATTCTTCATTAGTGAGAAATCCTTAATGATATGAAGCTTAGCCAAGCGGAGTCAGCCTGAAAGCTGGGGCTGTCCTGCTCTTCTCTGTCAACAAAGCAGGCACCATTGCCTCCCTGCAGCTTGCTGCCTGCAACTCCTCCGTGCTAGCACTGATACTGAGCAAGAAAAGCACAATAAGTCAGTCCACGCACCGCTACACAGAAACTCCAATGACAAGCAGCTCTGGTCTGAATTTACACCAGCACCATTAGAAGAAAATGTTGGACTGCACTAAAACCAGAGTGCTGCAGCTCAAGCGAGGCGATGGAAAAAAAGTCTCATGACACCCTACATGATGGAAGGTTAATTGCTCAGACCTACTCCACTAGGACACCAAACCAACTTCTGACCACCACTCCTACCCACAGAAAGGTACGTGGGAGACAAGCCAGCCTGGTCCTATTTAACAACTGCTCCCAACAGTAATCTGAACCACTAAATTTGATTCCTCAAACACCTGTTATTCTTGGACAAGCTCCTCTTGCACCATACATCAGAAGAATAAAATGAAACCTATGCTACACAGAAAAAGAGGGCAGCCAACACGGTCTGATAGACTACTGTAGGAAAATAAGACCATGACACCGGATGCACCATTACTCAAGGACTGATGCCTGCCTGAGCAAAACCAGACACGAACATTGCAGCACTATGACCTAGGAAGTGCTGATGGGGACAGCTTATAAAGGAAAGGCCACATCACTTCCTGTCTAAATTTGCTACACAAACAAATATCACAGCTGCAAAACAGGCTAGGGATACAGCTTTCCTTACACAGTCTGGGAGAACAGAACAATCTCCTTCCTTACATCACAAAGCCGCAGTACCAGCTTGCAGTCTTCTACTGCAGAACAGAAGCAAAATATCCTGGAAAATGTCCACATGAGCACTTTGCTACCTCATAATACAGGTAGAGAGCTGATAGTGCCCTCTCCTGGCAATAAGCACATGAGAAATGTTACTGGCAAAAATCACAAGATTTCAACATAAGTAGGAACTTTCAGAAACACCAAAGCTTACTGGAAAAAGATAGGGTTTAAGAACAATAATTTCCCTTTTCCTTCTCCTTCCCACACACACAGGCAGGAGGGCCATGTGGAGCACTAGATGCCTAAAGGCAGTTTAAACACTCATGTATTATTGCTAGTGACTCACACCCCAAATCAGATGCTACTAGTAGCTACATTTCTGCTAAAAGCAGGACTGAGCTCACCGAACTCTCTGCCAGCACACCAAAGAGATGGTGTTTATGTAGAAAGGGCAAGCCAGCACAATGAAAATAAGTCATGAAAGGTATTTGGACCCTGATTAAGGTTTGGATTAGAAAAAAGCTCACTATCTTATTAATTTGTTTCACTTCTTCCAAGTGTTAATTTAATCAATATGACCTAATTGGTGTATTGGTTCATAATATATGTCAGAAAATAAAAAAGTTAAGTGATTCACTATAACGAATACTTGCACATGCAATTCTCTGTCACACTATGGGAAATAAAAGTCACCCTGAATGGCCTGGTATGGTAAGCTATAATAGGTTTATTTAAAAATACAGTTGTCCTCTCTGTGTACCATGATCTTCTAGTCTTGTTAAAGAGCCTCTGTCACCAGGGCCTGGAAGACTTAATATACGGCGTTTATTATGATTAGAAATCATTTGTACAGCACTGTAAATTCACACAGCTCTTTCCCAAGAACATTTATAAGTCTAATGGCACTATAAATCCCTGTTAGCTTCCGCACTTTATTCCCTTGAATCTCTATTTATTCAAATGATCTCACATATTCCCCCCCCCCACTGCAATCTTGTCTCTGAATATATGAAGCCACAGTCCCACATTGGGCAGCCATCTCCCAAGTGACAGGCTGGGTGGATTGCTAACAAAGCCCAGGACTATACACTTAAAAAAGAATACTATTAGAACAGAACGAACCTAATAACAGCACAATAATGACACAGACATTTAGCTTTCAAAGCACACTGGCAACAATCGCTGCTGTTTGCCTTACTGTTCGCAGCGAACAGCCCTGATACACATGAGCAGTTCTCTCTGTTCTTGTGATCTGCATTAAATTGCTCGAGCACGCATGCAACCTGCAGCAGGCCCTCCCCCTGCCACCATACGTACTTGATGCTATCGGTGTGTGTTTTATATTCCATGATGGTGTTGGGAGGTAGGTTGAGCACTCTTCGTAACGTGTCGCGTATCCGGGCTGTCGTGGCCTGGTCGCTGGCTGTCTTGTTCCATATCGAGATAATGTCCTCCTGCAGAATAGCAAGTAAGGAAGGGGTAAGCAGATGGCATTTTCTGTAGCCCTGCCAAATGGAAGCATATGCCAGCTCTCAGAACAGCTTACCTGGAATCGGACAGAGACGACTGCCCCACAGATTTCTTCGCCCACCATAAACTGTTCTCCAAGCATGGCCAGAATGAGATTCTCCCAACATCGTGATGCTAAGCCCTTTCGCAGACGGATAATCCATTTACCACCATTTTTGTTGGCATCATCCTAGGAAGATTGCAAGAAATCAATTTGTTTTCTTCTAGTAATTTTTCTGCTTCCCACAAGACAGCAAAGCCATAGATGGTAGGAGATATTGATTGGGTTGAACACCGGGATATTTGGTGGTATTTCAAAGCAAAAGCATTTCACTGCTCCCCCATACAAGTGGAGAAAGAGGAATGCCACTTACTTTGAATACAAAGTAATTGAAACAATGACTCTCAACATTCCAGAGAACACTACACACTGAAGGCTTGAGCTCTAGTATTTTGACCCCACTAGTAAAGACTACAACAGTCTATCCATCTGCACACAGAATCAGAGGCAAGAACCCTAAAATTATTCCAAACTCTAGCGTAATTCTACCTTTGTTTAATCCCCTATATACGTAGCTCTCCTTGTTAAAGGAGGAAAAATCCCTTATCGCAGAACATGGAAGGCAGGGAAACAGTCTGAAATATTCACATTTAAAAGTAAGGGGAAAGTTGGAACACACTTTCCTTCAGCATTTCCAGGAATGAGCTCACGTAACAAGTTAACACAGTATGCCCGTTCTCTGAAAGCCACTGTCATTATCACAGATACAGATGAACTGTACTGAGCCAAGGAAACACACAAAAATCGGGAGAAAGGAAAGGAAAAATTTATGCTAAGTGCCTAACCTGTCACCTCAAAATTGCCATTCTGTATGTTGAACTGAAAACTGCTACAGACTGCCCTGCTTCACAGAACACACAACCACATCAAACAGCAGTTCTTCCTTTGTGCAGAATTCTCACTGTGGCATTCCCTTGTAGATGGAAACTCTTAAAGGGGAACAAACTCCAACCATAGCCCACAACTGAGAAGTAGGAATAAATCTAAGAGGAGGCGGCAGTTAGGAAGGGAATGAACAGGGATCAAGGACAGAAACAGAGAATGAAAGAGAGCTCGTAGAGAAGTGTATTACACAGAACATCCCTGGCCAAATAATTAGCAATCCCCTTTGCCAACCTAAGTTACACTTCAAAGATGCTAGGCAAGACAGCCCAATCCATCTTAACGGAACAAAATTAACTTTATTTTAGCTATAAAGCTAAAGGAAGCTATAAAGCTTCCTTAGAACTTAGAAAAACTAAGCATTTGTGTGCTCTCAGAGAATGCAAATGCCACTGAAGCAATCCTGAGCAAACAGGAAAATGCCAGCATAAGACCAGCATTCACCAGACCCCCAGTCTTTGTATAAGTGTTAGAACCCATACTGCAAGGGGAAGCTCTGGACAAACCTCAAAGCATGAGAGCAGCCATGTGCAAGATGAAGAATCCAAATCAGCAGAAGTTCTAGGAATGTGGTACATTCCCATGAAATGCAAAGTGCTTTCTGATTAAGCATCCTTGTTTTCCAAGTTGTGGACACCCCACTCTGAGAATTAAGTCGCCCAGACTTCAGCCTTTGGATGTTAGATTTAACTCTTCAAACATTCCACACTGCCTTACAGCAGTAAGAAAATAAATTGGTATAGCTCAAAACACCTTAAACATTGTTTAGGAAGGTTCAAGGCTAGAAAGAGAATGGTCATTGGGAAGCAGATGCTGTATTGTGTGTTTTACGGTTATTGTTAGTTTTCTTTCAGGTTAAACAAGCTTTGGTTCAGTCAAGCATTTCATTTCCCTTTACCAGAATAATAATGATCCGCAGCCCAGAAAATCACATGGGAACATTATGCTTACTGCTATGACTTTACCCAGAAAAGGCACAGATGGATACTGAAAAAGATCAGAACTACATATATGCATACACGCTCACAAAAATTACTGTAATTAAGCTTACTTTCAAAGAGGAAGGAACATAAAGCCCTAAAAAGAGTAGCAAAGAGAAGGGAAGCAACAAGGGTCTTCTTCCACAAATACAAGAAGGCAACGTGACCAGAAATAAAAGAAAAAGAGCCTCTCCAACCTCATCTTAAAATGGCTACAGTGAGATTTTCTATAGAAATTCTGCTATCATTAATTTGTGGACTCTCTGGTGGATACATTATCAGAGCAGCTGATAGAGAGCTGATAGAGAGCTGACTAGAAGTCCAAAGAGGGTTAAGCGTTTTATATAAATTGTATTTGCAGTAACTGGCTATAAAACACCTTGCTTAAAATAATTGCCAACCAGGGTCACATATAAATTTCTCAGGACCAAGCAGCATAATTAGGTACTGCAAAGCAACACATAAAATTCTCATATTGCAAATGGTATTGGTCATTGCTGGAAGCCAGCCAGGAACTGGAAGAATGATTTGTTGGGCAAAGATTTTTTTTTTCCTTCTTTATACAGATTTGGACAGAAATGACCACATGCAAACCAAGTGCCTCGTAAAGAAAAAAAGTGAACAAAGGGCTAAGTATTCTTTCCATTTCCTGTTCTGTTACAGCTGTAGGCTTTTAAGCACGTGCATCTCCTTGCTTATTTTCTTATTTCTTCCCTTACTGAGAGGTTCAGTACCTTTTAGAGGAAAGCTCCATGCTGCTGTCATAGGACAAAGCAATAATAAGGGATAAAAGTTAGTATGTAGTGAGCACAGAGCTTATCTGGGCTACCCTTTTTACTGAGCTGCAGGCAACAGTGCCCAGAGGTATCTTCTGGACGCACAGCAAGCACAGCTAGCAACTCCCTTCATATGTACTCTCCTCTGCCAGAAGATCATAGAGCCACCAGGTTACACAAAACAGAGTTTTGAGAACAAGTTTACAGCAAATTCAGAAGAAAAGGCTGAAACTAAGAGTGCCATTAAGCAACAAGAGTCTCTTCACCGCAGAAGGTTTCATCCATCATTCTCTGAGGAAGTATCAAGGCAGACATGAGAGTTCCAACTCACCTCCCACATGGGCTTGATGCCCTCTTTGAAAAGATGGAAGTCACTATGGCCTGTCAGGTCCCCAGGACGTACCATGTGACTGTAAAACCGCCAGAACTGCTCCACCTGCAATGACACAAACCACACAGTGAGGCTGTTCTCAAACTGTTCAGAGCCCTTTCTACAACAGCTAGCCAGACTCACCTTCCCTCTCCTCTGTTTTATTTCTTGTCACAAGGGTGTTTATTAGGATAGCAATAGGATCAGAGATTGGGTGCCTACTTCTCATTGGCTCTATCAGCAAGTGACCACCTGAAATATTCAACAAGTGCCTGCAAAAATTACTTGGTGTTTGTCCAAAGCAGTCTGTGCTAAGACAGCTTCTGCTCTAAAGAACAGTTGCCAGATTCTAATGCTCAAACTTTAAATTAGTGGACATATATCAAGTGCAACAGCTACAGGCAAGCCTCCCTGCACTACAAAAGAATTCATTCCTGCACCAACCACTGTTCTCAGCACTAATGGAGACTGCAGAAGCCTCCAAATCTGACATACTTTGGATTGATTTTTACTGTATCCAGATTGTAAGACAACATTCTGATGCTGTTTTAAAATCTTTAGACACCACTCAGAGCTTTTGTTTAAATCCCTCTTATTTCCCTTTACAGCCTGCTATGACATTCTGGCCACTAGAAAAATACCATTTTCCATCATGCCACCCCCTGTGTCTACTTCAGATAGCAGGGCCAGAACTTTTAATTCTTAAAAATAAAACATCTATTCTTTTAGATTCTCTGGATGAAAAAGATTTTAGAGAGGCTGGATATCTAAAAGAAGGCATTGGAATTGATTATACTAATTTCCACATTTTAAGAGGATTCTGTTCAGTAAGACCACAGCTATTAATCAGATCACCAGTGAAGCTGGAGGGGTTAGACACTATCCCAAGTACTTTATCAGAGACCTCGATGACCTGGTCAGCATTTGGAATTCTGCTTCAAACTCTGATCTCTGCCATCCAAACGGGAATTTACTTTTATAGCCACTATAATTATGAATCAAGGCTGAGATGGGGTCAGAAACAATCTACTTCTGCAAGATAATTTTTACACTGCATTTGGATGTTAAGTTCTCACAATGAGTACACCTGCCCTCTAGTGGTTAGCATTTAAAAGCTTTGAGTTACAGCTTTCTACTGAAAAGCAAAGGACAAATGTGAACCCAGGCTTCAGATCACAGTCCTTCCTAGAGCTTATTCTCCCTCCTTCTTTAACAGAATTTGGAACCAAATCTTCTGACCAACCTCCTTCCATCTTACCTGAATTCTAACATTTCAAGCCTACAATATCAATCAATTTTTCTTGCGTACCTCGAGATCTTAACAATGGTTTTACATTACCAGTACCACAAAACAACCCAACTCTGCCCTTCTAGTGCTTACTTCATTCTAGGGATAAACAACCACAAACAGCAAAAGGGTAAAGGAAGAGCAATTTGCCTTCCAACCAACTTCGCTGCAACATCCAACTGCACCTCAGTTATCACTTCCACAGCAACAGCAGATACCAGGCCAACAGCTACTTACACACCAAGCATACCAGATAAATGTTCTTGAAACACTCTTTGTGGTGGAAATACTGGGATATAGGGGGAAATAGCTGTACAATCATTGCTTCACAGCTCTTCCTTTCTTCTCTTGCTCACCTGTCGAGTTATGTTGCACCTAGCAGGTTACAGTTATAAGAGCTCTCACCATTCTTCTATTATTATTCAAGCTGTCTAGCACAGGGCAGAGGAGAACTGCTTGGGACATGCCATCTGCTGTAGGTAGTCCAAGAACTCACCTGTAAGTCCGCTGCTCTCAACAGCAGAAGCACAGCATGCACATGCATACACTCAATGCACAGAAAGTAAGCCAGCCACAGTGACTACATCATGCCCAAATGATACAAGCACAACAGGGATATACTCACTGAGGCAAAGGTGCCAATCTGTTTGATGTTCTGTTCATAACTCTGCGAGCTGGTAGGCCTCCCAGGCGTTCGTCTGGAGTACCAAAAAGTGTAATTATACTGCAAGGGATGCTCAGCTGGTCCCGGGACAACTGCCTGCAGAACAAAAACCTCTGCTTATCTCTAATATGCTCCTCTACAGCAAGAATGGAAAAAAATATATTCACAGCATCAGAAATCCACATGTTCCCATTCTAACAGAGTGTAAAAAAAACAACAAGCCTTAATTTTCACTGAAAAATGCCATTGCTGTTAGTTGTCTGACATGAACCATTAGGCTAACAGCATTTCATTTCATGGTCATTTCAAAGAGTACTGGAAATTTGCTGTGTGGGGATGGTTAAGGAAATAATAACTTAAGCTCTAAGAAGTGTCACACAAAAACAAGCTTCATAACAATCAAAAACAGCATTATTAAGTTTACCTTTTAACTCCATACTGCGACTGTATCAAAAGAAAATGACAAACTAAAAATGGCAATATCTTTTTTCAAATGAAGAAAAAAAGTAATTCTTCCCTACGAAGAATAATCATTTATACTAAAACATGACTCAAAAGCAATTACAACTCATTGATGACTGCAGCTCTCTTATGCAACTGATACCCCCAACACTCTGGGAGGATTATTCTTCTAATGAGTGTGAAAAGAGGTTAACAAGAACTTATTATCCAGGAGTCAAAACTGACATGACATAAGATAAGGGCTTTGGGGCTTTTTTCCACTTGATATTGCTGCAGGAGTAAAAAGAGCTTAAATCTCCATTCTCTTCTTGTCTGTGGTAAATTTACAATGATTGTATTACTTCAGACACAGTATAAGTGCGAGATTAAAAAAAAAAAAACCTACAAATAAGCATAGAATCATAGAAACATAGAATCATATCCACTTTCTCAACACAGGAACACTGCACTCACTGAGATCTCATCTTTAGAGTAATGTCAGTAATGGGACAAACACAGCTTGTAAGCCAGCTGAAGGCCACCACTCCTCTGTCAATCACTCCTTTCCCCACATCCTCTTCCAAATTTTGTTTTCAGGGGTCAGGGAAATAAAGCTTCATTTTTTTCTAATTTAAGCAAAAGCCTGGCTGCACTTAGATGCAATTGTGAAGGAAGCATTCACTGTCCAGATTGTGCACCTTCAAGAATTTCAGACTGAAACTTCAAAAACAGAGTAACACAGTTCTTCTGTCATCGTCCCACAGTAACAAAATATAATGTGACCACAGTCCTCCAAGGTATTTTCCTTATCCTTAAACAGAGGGCTCTAGTACTCTCACCTCACGCCCTGGTGAGGAAAAGCAGCCACCAGCACCTTACCTTCCTCTTGGTGGTACTCTGTGGTTTCTCTCGATCGTTCTTTTCCTTCTCACTGTCTTTCTGTGTGTTATTCTCCTCGTTCTGGTCATGGTCTCCACTATCATCATCTTTCAATCTGGTAACGAAAAAGAACAGTGGTAGTGAGCATTATTTCTTGGACTCTGATTAGCTTCAAACCAAGCAGCAGCAGCAGCCTCTATTTACACACTCCTCCTGCTAGCAGTGCCACCGGTGGTTAGAAATCTACACTTGACAGCACACACAGCCCCCTCAGGGGCACGCAAAAAAATGAATTCAAGCACTCTGTACCGGACCACAGACCCACTGCAAAAAAAAAACTCCACCGCGTGGACCCCCAGTCAGCAGCCACAGAGACCCCACTGCAGCTTTCTGACCCTTTCCCTGGCTCTCCACAGCCTGGGCCAGGCGCGGCAGCCATCACCCCCTGCACGCCTCAGGGCTCCCGGCCTGCCCCACTCCCTGCCGAGGGCAGGAAAAGCCGAGCGAGAACCGTAGCCAGAAGGCCGGCCCGTCCCACGGCGATGCCTCCCGCCAGGGCGCGGGGCCGGGCATGGGGAAGGGGGCTGTGCGCGGCCCCGTGACTCATCGCGGATGGAAGCCGCGGACAGGGCCTGGGCCACGCTGCCGACTCACGCGTCGAATTTGTTGTTCATCGTCGCTCGCTGCCGCCACCCCCGTCCACCTCAGCGACTTCCGCTTCGCCGAGTCCGCTCTCCAAAGCCTTCCGCCACTTCCTGCGGAGACGCGACGCCATGCTCCCCGCCCCGGCATCGTGGGGGCGGAGCGCGGCGGAAGTGGAAGAACGACACTTCCGGCCGCCATCTTGATCTCTTCGTTCAATTGTGTGGGGTGTGCCAGTGGCGTCTCGCAGCTCTTCTTGGGCCAGTTCTGCGGCACAGAAATGAGTATTCAAGAAGGCGGATTACGTAGACTTTCATTTAGGAGCGCA
This sequence comes from Phasianus colchicus, assembly GCF_987193195.1. Lineage (NCBI taxonomy): Eukaryota > Metazoa > Chordata > Aves > Galliformes > Phasianidae > Phasianus > Phasianus colchicus. The sequence continues at coordinate 16,433,312 of NC_143445.1, forward strand.
CAGTGCCCAAGACAGCTTGCCCTGCAGGACGGGGGCAGCTGAGTCAACTACATTTTGCCTATTACAGTGCCACGAGCAAGGACAGTGACACGTACAAGTACAGACGCGTGCATTTCTCACCCTGTACTTCCAGACACCCCGCCATGTGGAGGAGAAGCCATCATAAAGCGCTAGTTGTGGCATCTGAGCCACGATCTGTGGTCACTTGGAACATGTTGGTGTCTGAATACAGGTTGTGGGTCATCCTTTGCCTGTAGATATGAGAGGTGGTGAGCTTTAAGAATCTTTTAATACTGTAACATTTCCAGCAAGTGGGATTTATCCATATGTGCAAATCCACATAATCCACACTGAGTTGGTGAAGTTGGAAAGACAGCAGCTGTGTAGCTCTACTAGAAAAATAATATTACTGACTGAGGAACGTAGTGTACAATCAGTTTTGTTCCAGTCTAGGGTGGAACAACATTACTATGTCTGTGTGACTGTCAATGAACACCAATAAGTACTTAGCAAAGTACTGGGCTTTTGAAGTGCAATTAAAATAAATAAATAACAGTCTCTCAGAAGAAAGAGGAAGAGGATGTGGGAAGACAACTAGAAAATATCTGAACTACAAACATTTTAAATATGCTGCAGCTGCACAAGAGACAAATACTCATTACCTTTAATTTCCTGAGCGAAGTATGCATCATTGAGAATCCATGACTCTCCTGGCGCCTGGCTCTTCTGGTGGTTCCTGGTCTCACCCTTAATAAGTGTTTGCAGATCCTGCAAGTGTGTTAGTGCCAACAGCAGACTCATTAACACAGGCTGAAGCACTTCGATGGTAGTGGGAAAGTTTCTCAGAGCTGCATGTGGAAATACAAGCGCAAGGAGCACTATGACATCTTGGCTTCATACCTTCATTTAGAGCCTGAATTGTCACAGCTGAGCTATGTCTAACCATGTCTATAACCCAGTTGTGTTACTTATCTGACTATAGGAAATAAATGCCCACAAAATTTTTTATTTTTTATTTTTATTTATTTTGGAGGCAAGACCTGTGAAGGATTACCATTAGTATACAGGTATTTCTCAGATAACTTGCTCTCCTGTACTGACTTTGAAATTTGTGGCATTTAAATACCATTAGATACAATTCTTCTTGTTTTCTAAGTGAAGCCTTGCCCAAAATGACATTTTCTATATTGATGCAAATAACAAAATCATAAACATTGCTTTTATTACCTTCCTGTGCTTGTTTTCCAATTGCTCAGCTGCCTTTTTCAGCATATCATTACTCACACAAGGAACTGCCTTCATTGTTAAAATAGAAATTATAGTTGCAATTAACACTAGCAGCCATTAGATGGTAATGTTTGCTCACCATTACGCTGGGTATTATGCTTGCCAAGTCTCACTCAGTGAGGCAGTTGAGACAAAGAATAGGCACTGCCTGGGGTATCTCATTTGATGTGGGTAGAGCATCATGAGTGGGCTTCAAAGTACTCCCATACTACTGATAGCTGCTAGAGTTTGGGTTCTTCATAATTCTGCACCCATAAATCAGAGACCAGTTTTGAACTCTTCAACCCTAGGTAGTTGAGAAAGACTTAATTGCAAGGAGGGAGGGAAGAAAATGTGGTGTTGTCTTGCACAAAGGATTAGGATTTCAGATAGCAACAGCATCAGTTAGAGCTTGTGACTGTATGGAGTAGGAGATAAGAATTTATGAACATCTGTTCCAGGGACAAATAAAGATGATATTTGCATGTGGTTTTTGATCTTCTAAATGTATACTTAATACCAAAACTTATGTAACTATATACGTACACGTATGTAACTGTTTACATGGAATATGTGATCTTTTTTTTTTCTAAGCAGTTGTAGCACTTTGTATGATGAACTCTCAAAAGATGAAGAGGCATCTTTCTGCATTAGTGATTTCCAGGGAACTGGTGAAGACTGTCTATAAAGCTGTGAAGAGTTTGACTAGGCACAGTTTCCACATGTGCACTGGCTTCTGCAATTTGCTCTCAGGAATCCACTGTCAATGTTGCATTGCTGAACCCACATCTCAGGAACATCTGTAGGCAGGGCTGCGTCACTTTGGAAGTAGGTGCAGGCCTCCTCCTTTGCAATTGTTGGAAACAAAGATGTTCCCAGGGATTGTGAAATATGCTGACCATACTGACAACTCATGCTAATACAATCAGGTGCCTGGTTGCTGTCACTTGATTTGGCCAATGGCTGCTTTCTGTAGGCGAGAGTAATTTGAAGAATGGCTTTCACAGCATTTGGAGGTCCATGCTTTTACCTTAATTAATAGCCCAAATAAGGTGGAAAGGAAAACAAAAAAACAAAAAAAAAAAACATAAGTGCTTGAATCCATGAATTGGATTCTATCTAGTACCCAAAGAACTGCAGAATCTATGTTTTTTTCTGTACATGCAGGAAAATAGGGAGCCTTGATGATGATGATCTCACACTGTAGTACATGAAATGTCACCTAACCACAGTTCTGTGCAGCCTCTTACTTATATAGACCAACACATTTAGATTCTAAACTATCCACTTCATTGTTTTACAACGTGTATCAGCTTTGATAATAACTGACACTTGCAATGCTCTTCCCAGATCAGCAGAATTCTGTGGAAAAGGAACTGTTGTCTCAGCCCAGCCTTTAAAATCTTAATACCACTGGTAACAAAGCTTTTCTTTGTCCTTTCCACTAAAAGCAATGTAATGCATTCCTATCCCCAACAGCAAAGATGGGCCTGGAGCAGGAACAGCTCCAGTGTGTGCAGTTTCTCTCACTTTGCTGCACCTGCAATGGCCAGGCCTCTGAAACCTTCCAGAGCCTCAGTGTGCCAAGACATAATCAGCTGATGGCAATATCACCAAAATAAGGACTACAGCAAAGATTCAACCGTCAAGCAAATAAGCTTTGTTGCCTCTCTTTAATGAGTTTTGCTTATTCTCCCTGTTTCCTTCCCTTCCCCCTTGTAGCTTGTACTGTAGTAACAGGCTTCCCCAGGCACTCTCATTGACTGGGTGATTGTCCAGTGAATTGCAGCATTTGCTACTATTACTACAATCCCTTTCCATTCAATGCTAAACCTTTCTAAAGTCCCACTAGGATACATGTAGTTTGAAGTTCTAATTAGGAAGCTCAGTGTTCAAACTGAAGCTGGGGAAGAGCAGAAAGATATTTTTGCCTTTGAGGCAAGTATATATTAGGAACAATTCATAAAACTATTTAAAAAAAAATCAGTATCTCCAAGAATGTTTCATGGTGAGTTTAGAAGTCCATTGTCCACAGAATACCAGTGAAGGGGAGAGGTGTTGATCTTGGAGGCCATCTGGATGTTTAAAAATGTCAGAGAAAACCAGACAAAATGACAACACCCACAAAAATTCGACTTCCAGAAAACATTGCTGTTCTCATCTCCCTCCTCACCCAGCTGTGACCTGCTATCCCCACAGCCCTTTTCTCCCAGATCTGCTCCCTCAGCCCAGTTGGAGCACTTGGACAGCACAGGCAAGTGAACCACGTCTAGTTCCAAGCAAACACAGATGGACTGCAAGAGAATGCATTCTTTGGACAATGCACAGAGTGAGCAGGAAGAATGGAAAAAGTACCACAGTAAGGATAAGACTGATATCCTGCTCTGGACATTAGCTTAGACTTTAGAAAACTAGTTTAGTTCCCTGCTGAGCTACATACAAATCTCGTGTAATTCTGGGCAAGCTGCTTCATGTAGTTTCATTTTACAATCAATCTGCAATCTACCTAGAAGCAAGATGCCTTGAAAACAAATGGTCCCATCCCCATGTTTCTCTTTCACCAGGGTTGCATCTTGTGACCAGAGAGCCATAAAGTGGGTGACTTCATCCAGCTGATCTAAGGGAAAGCCTTTCATTATTGGTTGCAGGAATAGGTTTCTGCTAGTTCAGCAGTCTAAACACGCTCACCTCCTGGCTGCTGTCTCACTACTGCAGCAGAAGCAGAGTGAGAACACAGTCAAGGACAAAGTTAGCAGAACCACCCCTTTTGGCACACTTCTGTTGATGGTTTTAGCTGCAGCATGAATCTTTATTGGAATTCCTTACTCCTCACAGTCCCTCCTACTTGAATTTGTCTTATGAACACATTCTCAGTTAAATGCTCCGGTGACCAGAAACAGAGAACTACTCTGAACAAAAATTATATTAAGCACTCTGGTGACAGTTTCTCAGTAATGCACTGAAACATTCTCAGCTAATTGCCTAGTAAGACTTTCTCACTTAACTGCCCAGTAGCATAAGGATGGATGTAAGTTTGGTCAGTATCTCCATGATGGGTGGGAGTCATGGCTCGACCTTTGGGCACCAACGCTGTCATGCATTCCTAGCTCACTTTCTGCAGACACACCTTCAAATGGGAAATTAAAACTCCATCCTTTCTGTAGATTTAACCACTGACAAGCAACACCGTCCTGTGATCAACAGGAAGTTTTCTCTTGTGGGCTGTCCCTCACTAGCACCCACATGGGGCACTTTAGTCATGGATGGGAAAAATCCCTCCTCTTTTATAAGAGATGCATCTTTTTCCAATAATACTCAATAAAATAGACCACGCAGCAGTAGAGAAGGAGCTCTTAGGACAGCTTTTGGAAGCAGCATTTATGTCACTTTGACTGTATCTGAATGAAGTGAGAGTGTCTTCTCACAGTCCTGTTATGTGCCACCTTTCTTGGCCTTCCTTCTGACTCTCAGAGAATGGAAAAAAGAGTGAATACTTTGTGCAAGGGTACAGCGCAACAAGATGAAGCTAAGAAGCCTGGTTGCATCTGTGATTCTCAGCAAACCAAAGATGTGTTTGTCTACTCGCCAAGGGTACAAATTTCCATGTGGATGCAGTTTTACAAATGTTTACCTTTGCACTTCATTCGTAATATCTTTGTGCTGACCTTGGTGTGCTCTTTGAGAAAGCACCATCCAGATGGTTTTACATGGAACTCGTCACTTTCTCCTTTTCTCTTGGCTGAGACAAAATCTGGAGCAGTGCCCACTGCAAAGTAGCCAGTGTAGTTCATGTTGTTGCTGCCAAAAAGAGATTGTGGAGAACCCAAACCAGATTGTCTTCATCAAATCACAGAGGTGAGGTCTGAAAGATCTAACCTGAAAGACTGCAAAATAAAGAACCCTTTGAGTCTCTTGAATTTCTTGACCACTGGCAGGCTGTCTGTAGAGACTTTTGCTACAGTGCCATACAGTCAGCTGGGATCTAATTGCTGCTGTAGCTGGCTTGCAGCCTTTTCTGCTTTCATGTTTTGTCCTGTTGCTCATTCCTGGATTCTTTGTATTTTCTATTGATCATATTCCATTTGTGCTGTTCATATTTTTAATTTTCTTTCCCCTGTAGGATTCTTTTGTATTAGGCTTTTTACATCTGCAGGATACAATCTTCAAGCAGTTTCTTCATTGGTTCTCCTGCAAATAGCTGCATACAACCAAAGGTACTTACAGGAGACTGGGAAATAGTACCCAAATTAAGCACATCATTTACTCTTTCTCTGAATCATGTTCTCTACATGTTGCTCATTGGGAAACAACTGCTTTGAGGACAAGAAAAAGTCTGAGTAATCAGTATTTTCCAGACTCTGCTATGTAAGGCCATACCAGTGTTTCTTTTGAGGGTGATAACAGACAAAGAAACCCAAATCTAGTGAAAGCATGCAGAAATGGCAGTATGGGTGATAAGCAGATAGGTAATCCTCTGTCTGAGACACTAATCACAAAGAAATAGAAACAAAGCTTTCTAGAGCAGGGGTGAAACTGTGTCTTTTATCATTTATATTTTTTTAATAATCTTGCTGTATCATTTCAATCGGTATTTTCAAGAAGGTTTATTTCCTCATTCTTCTATAGTAGTATGATCAATTCTGCATGCTCTGCTACTCATCAGCATTTCAGAAGAAACTACCTACAACAGACCCCTCTGTGGGAATTCTGAGTGCTGATATATGACAGTATGGGCTGTTCCCTTGTTCACCAACACTAACCTATTCACACTTAACAACACTGGAGCAGGGTAAGCTTTTCAAGTCTTACTTGGCACTTGATCATAAAGCCTCTGAAAACTCCTTGCAAATTAGTGGGGCATCGTGGATGCCCAGATTGGCTTACTGGCATCCCATATTGCTGATATTTAACACTGGGACCCCTGAACTTGGCCTGCTGGCATCCCACAGGGCTTATACTTAATGTTACCTGGTGTGGATTTGTCCCTATAGAGACATCTCTGATTTACCTGAATACACAGCAGTTAACAAAGCTCAGAATTAAAAGAAGAATGCTGAATTCTGGTGATTGCAGTGTTAGAAATGACCACAGAAATCCTGAAGGTGGAGAAAACAAGTGAAATAGATCCCTTGTGTAGTCTGATTCCAGGTCTCCTCTGGGTCTTCTCTTCATTGTCTTATCTATAAGGCAAGAATGGCAGGTCCCACCTCAGACCAGACCCCATTCTGAGTCTCCATGGCTCTGATGACCATGCCTGACAGCCCCTTGAATCTCCTTAGGGCAGTACATCTCTGAATTCTCCATTCTGCTCCATATGTTTCACAGCATTTGTCCCCATTGCAGCTTGGATTTTAGTGGCAGGCATGGGCAAGAATACCAACGAATCATCCTCTCAGCTCATATGCTCATAGAATTCACTGAGTTAGAAGGGACCCACAAGGAGATCATCAAGTCCAACTCCTGTTTCCACACACTGCCTTCTTGTGCTCTCTGAACTCCTAGAGAATCATAAACTCATCCCTCACTGTTCTTTTGTAAGCCATTTCTGTGAACTGCATGTACTCACCTGAGCTAAAAAAAAAAAAAAGCAAGCAAAACCTGTTGCCTTTGTAAGATTTGATCTCAGAGAGGGCATCCTCATGATGCAGCTGATTAGGTGCATTTCACAGTGCATTGACCTCCTGTGCTGAGTTACCATTAAAAGGCAAAAAGGGCACAGTTGTGTAATTTACCTTAATAAATGAGAACAGCATCTAACAGTGTGATTTAAATCTAGAGAGACATCTCAGTGTTCTTGGTCATAAGGATGAGATGAAGCTCACTTACTCTACATCAGGAAAAGGTTAAAGAACTGATACTCCTTAGGTACAGTTTTGATCCACAAATCTGATCTCACAAAATGACTCACTGTCACAAATCATAGCACCCAAATCTCCAACCGTTTGGTTTGCTGTGTTGGTTGCAGTGCTTTGAGTTAATCTGGCAGAGCCATTCTTCAGACCCCACATTTGCCATCTCTTGTCCTCCAATCCCTACGTCATATGGCTTATCTGATCTGAACGATCTATAGTATGAGCTGTTACAGACACACAGAAGTAACATTCACTACACAGTCATACTCTCAAACAGGTGCCTTTGCTTTATTCCGCAGTGCATTTCTGCACATGCAGCTATAGACCTCTCTCCACCACGCATTTGAGCTCAGTGTGATTTTTGCAGGTATATTAACTGTATTTTTCCCAAGTTGAAAACTGAAATATTTTAATGCTTCACCTATCTCTAGCTCTCCATTAGCTAGTTCTTTAATGACACTGAAGCTGGTTGTTTCCTGAAATTTAAGTCAGCTGCAAATGGTATTAATGTGATATTTCACAATGGTAAAAAAAGAATGGGCATAGTGTAGAAAGAAGAGGCGGGCAAACAATGACATTTATAGCATATTAATTTTATGGAGAGGAATTTCCTCATCTCGGGTTACCTTCAGTTCCCAGTTCAGGCTGCTCTGACGGCATGAGCTTGAATGCAGATCTCACATCTGATGATTCGTGGCTTCTTAACAAAGCATTACAGGAAATGTGTGCAACCCTGATTCAATCAGCACATTATCTCTTGTTTTGACCAGAAATTTCACCGAAGAAAATCTGATTTGCCATTCACAATGTATTTTTATCACCCGAAGACATCTAGCAAATGAATAAATTAAGCTTTGAAAAGAGCCAGCAGCAAGACTTTTCCTCAGAGGGAAGTGGATAACATTAAGTGCCTTTCAGGGTTCCCAGTTGCTTGAATGACCATCTCTTTCCAGTCTCAGCTATGTTTCAGCAGGCACGTGGTCAAGGTTTTGCTTGAAAGTAAGATTTTCAAATGGAAAATAGAAGATTATGGCAATAGATGGAAGTATGATATATTGAACCATTTTAACGTGGAGTGAATGGCAGAAAGCACAAGCACAGCCATACTGTGTCAGGTGGTAGTTCCACTAGTCAGTGTTCCATTTTGACAGCACACAATGGGCATTAGGAAAGGTTGTTAGAACGGGACAAATGAGAAGAACTGCATTGGTGTGAAACAGCCCAAAGGGAATTTTCCTGCTGAAAATTCATCCGATTAAATTTGAACAGAAGCAAATGTTCAGAACCTTCAGCAGTGAGGAGTTAAATAACTTACCAACAAGACATGCTGTGCCACTCCTTCTGGTTCTTTTAAGCAATCTCCATCTGCATTGCATTTGATATCTTCCATTGGAGAGACGGTGAATGTTTCTTCTTCTGTTGGCTCCTGTGCACACAGAATTTTTTAGGCCTCAAAACTACAGAAAAAATTTCCCAAATGTGCTATGCTTGTACAATAGAAGGTTTTTTCAAAGTGGAATCCCATCAGTGTCAATTTCCCCCACTACAAGCAATCAATTCACAATTTCATACACAGGAGCATCAACAGGGACAGCATAGCCTGAGCCTTTGACACACACCATTTTCCTAAACAACTTGTTTGAACAGAAGAGAAGACATTTGGTTTTAATCTTCGGAGGGATGCAAACTCTACCAAACTTTTATACGAGGTTCTCTTTGTCTCTACTTGCTGCTTTCTCCTTTTGCCAGGATAAATAATTTGCCCTGAAGTTCGACACACCACCTGCCATGTGGTTGTTAGGCTAATCATAGAATCATTAAGGTTGGAAAGACCAATAAGATCATCTAATCCGAGCATCAACCCATGTATGTGACTGCTCCAGACCACATCCCTCAGTGCCACATGTCCATGTTTCTGGGTCACATCCAGAGACAGTGACCCCCCTCCCCTCCTCCCGGGCAGCCCGTGCCAATGCACCACCACTCTTTCTGAGAATAAAATTTTGCAAATATTTAGCCTGAAATATTGCTATCTTGGAAAACCCCACCATGAAACAAAAACACAAGGGAAAAAAAAAATTAGTAGAGGATGTCAGTATCAGACACCTTGGCAATGTTTTCCTTAACTGGAACCTTTGCAGTACTAGGCACCATATAAAGTTGGGCAGCTCTCTCCTCTCATGTCCAGCAATATAAATCCTGTAGGCTTCTGCTTTCAGACTCCCGCTGTGCTGCAAATGTTAAGCAGAGCAGCCACCTCCTCATGCCACGTTCTGTGACATGATCTGGCTTTTTCCCAAAGGAATTGCAGTGGCTTAAAAAGCAATAGATCCAGCTGGGGATCTTTCACTTGAATAAACGCCTGCAAACTGGTTTCAAACTCTTCTAAACCATATTATTAAGGATGACAAAGCTACCACAACTCAGAGACTTGGGGCTGTGGTTGACATTGATTATATTAAAAAATAGATGGGGTGGAGGGTTAGTCACTTCACTTAAATGTTACATCACCCCCAGTCATCTGCAGCAGGGTGTATGCCTTCCTACCTGGCAGATCTCTGATGGTGTAATGCAGATGTGTGCCTAGGGTCTGTAAGCAGTGGTGACAAGGGGATCAGGAAATAATGCAGCACTTGAAGAGGCAGTAGGGAAATGGGAAGGGCTGTGGGCAGGGGATGACGGAAGCCAATGGAGCCAACCCAGTTTTCTTCAGATTGGCTTTTTTTTGGTGCCAAGCACAGCCAGGCACAAAGCTCTCATGGCTCACTGTACTGGGGCATATGGAGCCACCAACAGAGTGCTAAAGGACAGTAGTAACCAGGAATGCCTGGAAATAACACTAATGGCTAAAAACCCTCAGCACAACATGGAAGCAGTGGTTTCTTCCATAGTCCCACTGCTCATTGCTGTCCTATCTCTCCAACACCTGACTTGGAATGACTTCAGCTCTGTCCCCATGTTCTGCACATCTCTCAGCCAGTCTAGGAGCTGGGTGTCTGCAACCCTGTACAGGGAAAATGATCTCTGGGAGGGAAAGCAGAGCTGTTCTCTAAGACAGAAAGTCTCAGAGGACATAATGTTCCAGTCCATGAGAACGTGTCTTCTCATTAAGCCTCTTCAGTGAGTAGCAAGATGACAAGAAGAGGGGGCAAAGGCAGCAAGAGATGTAATTGATATAGCATGTAGTCAGCAGGCTGGATTGTTCATATTGCTATTGTGAAACCCATTAGTATTCTGATTTCCTTTCCAGCCTGCTGATACTGGGTTGTTGTGGAGCAGTGCCAGGATCTGGTCCATCTCAGCATGATTTTCAGTAGCTATCACTTCTTTTTAGTAACATTATTCTCCATTTTAAACTTAGGAAGTTCATATGTACCGCAATGATTTAATTCCAAATAATTTGTACCCCAGTATAAAACCACCTGTGGTCCTCATAGAAGTTTAATCCTAAATTTATAGCAGGGATTATAACTTTACTGAACTCCAAGATTTGAATCTTTTTCAAAAGTGATTTGGACTCAAGAGCACTACAGCAATTTGCTTGTCATCGCTACAGATGAACTTGGCTGTCACCTCCAGCTGTATGCTTAATTGTCTGTCGTGAATGGGATCAGTGCCTGTAAGTAACTACATTAGAAAAAAGATCTTTCAGAACTCCTGCATCAAATCTTCATTTATATTTTCTTACTCTGAGCTTCCTCCAGTGCCTCTCTAGTTACTATAGTGTCCTTTTTACGGTGTAGAACCACAGGAAAGAAAAAAAGGATATCTTCCAAACGCCACCTATAACTCACTGGTTGTGGTTTTCAGCTCATCACTGATGTGTCTATAATACTTGTGCAGAAAAGCGTAAGAGGGGACAGAACCTTGGTCTGATGAAAGGATGTAAGTGGTGGGAAACCAAAAGAGAAGGCGAATCCTGAAATAGAGTTTATGTGGATAAGGAGTGGATGGGAGCAGGAACTGAAAATTGAGAGGGAGAGATTGCAGTAAGATTGAATGGAGGACTGGAAGTACAGTATGGGTTATAATGAAGAGAAGGGCCCAGAAAAGATGGGAAACATCTGTGTGCTCAGAAAGTCTCCAGATGTTGTCTTCCAAAGTCTCTGTATTCCTCTGCTGTGAACAGTTAGCTGTGAAATCCACTGGCAAAGTGAATATCTCACCCCACATCTATGCCCCTTCCAAGCAGGGTTGATAAAGTTCTTCTACTGCCAGTTACTGTGTTCATTCAATGAGCAGAAGGTCTGATTACAGAGTTGAAGGTCCCAATCTTGTAGTAACCCAAACAAAGTCAGCATGATTCTACATCATAAAAAACAAATTTTTAAAAAATGACAAAATAAACTGGCAATACATTATAACAATGATTACACAGCTGAGTTACACATTCACACTGTTAGTAACTGTGAAATTTAAGTTCACTTGAATTCACATTGACTCTTTTTGTCTTATCCATGGGAGATGCTTACCTCAAACTCAGACATTAATGCACTCATATTCCAATGTGTTTCCATTTTATTTTCTTTTATTTCCAGCCTGCCAACAAATTAAAGTGTGTCATGATAGGAAAACCAAAGTAGGCCTTAAAATGTGCACTTTCCAGAGTCAAATGCCTTGAGGTCAGACTGCTCACAGAAATGACACCTGCTCAGCTCTTGCTGAGGTCTTCTATTTAATCACACTGACGTTTGCTCAATAGTGAGCACCATGGCAATCCTACTTGGCTAGGACAGGTGGGCACAGAATGCAATCTTCACAACTGGGAGCCATAGTGTTTTTCTTTGGATGCTCTCCAAAAGGGAAAAAAAAAAAAAAATAATAGATCCTTGCAATAATGCCTGGGACCTTCACAAGGACCACACTGAAGTACTGGTGGTCTGGATGTTGGCTTGTCTCCACTTTCTGAATAGTGCTGCGATAGACTGATGTCGATATACTGGTTGATCAAAGAGTGTTTATACATCTGAGAGGAAGTTCACTGAGGTAAAAGTGGTCTGTGATGTCCGCAGCCTAGCGTGGGATGGCACACACCTTGTATGGGTGGGGCTGCAGTGTGCCCCCAAAAATGGGCTCAGTGTTGATCGTCGTCACTCCCTCAGGGAGCCGGAAGGTGAATGCCCGCAGCAGGTTGGCAAAGAAAATGAAGAGCTCAGTCCTTGCCAGATGCTCCCCCAAACACACCCGGTGCCCTGCAGGAGGAAGAGGGCGATGACAGTGAGTATCTAGGAACTTAGTTGACAATCATTTTTTTCATTCTTGCCATAAGCAGTGGGGACTCTTGTTCAGGGTCAGGTTCCTGAAAGCTACAGAACTAAACTTCCTGAATTCTTTCTCAAAAAGTTCCCTTCCAGTGTCAGGAGGCATCACTTGAAAAGCCCTGAGGTATCACCATTGTTTCTTTCTCAGTGTGGCTGAAAATGACTTTCATTTTATAGGACATTTTGAGCTTCATGGTCAGACCCAAAGAATCTGCCAGTAAATTGTACATGCTTTCTTAGTGACTTAAAGTCAGTGGGTCAAAATTACCTAGCAACAGCACTTGCAACTGAACAAAACTTGGTCATATGCAGGCAAAGCAAGAGGCCTACTGTTAATTGCCAAGTGTTCCTTCCTGGAACCAGTGGTATGGAATGGCACAGAAACCATACAAATTAAAGAAAACAAGTTAACAATACATTCACATTTTCAGATTAGCAGACAAACAGAGGAAAAACAAAAGCCAGCTATTCCATTTGCACTAAGAAACCACTCCTAGAAAGGCATTTAAGTGACTACCTTGCTATGTCAGCAGAGATACTAAAACCAAACTGTCAGAGTAAGAACTTAACTGCTGAATGTGATCCCAAACTGTGCTTTTATCTTGCTTCCCTTATTTTGCAACTGGATTTTTGGTTCTGTAACTAGAAACTTTGTATATGAGGATGGATTTCTGCTTTTCTTTCAGCTTGTTCCTTTAGAAAGGATTGCAAGCAATTCCAGCACAAAGGAGACACATTGCTTATCAGGGAAAAAAAAAACACGTATGAAGAATAATAGAGGAAAAACAAATCAGCACCAATGGATGACTGCAACATGCAACAAACCCAGGAAGTTCAGGTGTTCAAGTGGCATTCCCACTGCAGTGTCCTAAGAGCACTCTGGGGCCTGACAGCACAGAATTGTCTCCCTCAGCAGATAATGTGTCAGTGCCATCCTTAAAAGCAGCAAATAGTGAAGGTATGAGGTGCTGTCTGAAGCAATACTCACTCTTCTGTATCCTTCATCTAATCTATTGGGGCCGCTCAAATTGCTGGTGTACTTACCTACTGAGAATGGTAAGAAGGCTTCTCTATTTACAAAGCTCCCTTCTTTATCCAGGAAATGGCCAGGGTTGAACTGTCGAGGTGTCTCCCATTGCTCGGGATCATAGAGAACAGATGCTATGTTTGGAATAACGATGGTGCCCTGCAAGGGAGAGACTACTGATAAAGTTCTGTTGACTCACTTCACCTATCAGTTACTACTGCCTTGTTGCCATTTCTTTTCAATGAGCAGATATCATCTGGTTAGGGGATTATCCTCCTAGAAAATGGGAGCTGTTAGTCATTTTCTATTGTAAATTATCAGTTCCAGCCCTGCAGCCATGTCAGTGGGAATTAATAGTATTGATTTTGGTACAGCTGCATCATGGTGACCATTTCTACTGCAAGTTTTAATGACATTTCTAGTGATAACCCACAGCAAGTAACCCGGGGGCCATACTCCTGGGTTATGTGAAGAACAGTTTATAGGCAGAAGTGATGATATTAAATTGAAATATCCATACCTTTTTGACAGGGTAACCCAGCAATGTTGTGTTCCTCACACACACCCTGGGCAGACCAACAAAGACAATGTTGCTGAAGCGCTGGATCTCATGAATCACAGCATTCGTATAGGGCAGCTTTTTCCGATGCTCATAGCAGATGGTCTGAGAGGGATCCAGAACAGCATCCAGCTCCTGCTGCACTTTCTCTATGGAGAAATATTCAACATTTGAGATGGGAAAAATGCACCAAAAGTTTCAATTGCTCTCTTTTTTTTTTAGAGAAATAGGAAAATTCAGTATTTCAGCATAGTACATGAAGTCTTTAACATACAATATCTCAATTTAATATATGAAAGTAAAACTCAAGAGAAAAACAAAACAAAACAACAACAAAAAAACTGTGTGGCCCAGAATCATAAGCAAGGACCACACTGTACTTATCCCAGCTCTGATGTTTCCCTCTCTGCATCCTTGGTTAGTGTAGGCCATGTCACTCAGCTTCAGATTTTGAAGGCATTTAGGGATTGCTTGTTTCCTTTATCTCAAAATCTAAATCTTTCTTTCAAAACGTACATAAACGTCTTGGATACTCTCAGTGCATGAGAGGAGTTAAGCAGAGTTGGTCCAAGTATGGCAACGCTGAACAAACTCCACCAGAACCAGCCTCGAGCAAAGATGTGAGCAAATATGCACACAGTGACAGCCTTTTCTGCCTCCTGCAGAGGTTGGGGGAATATGGGTATCTCCCTCACTTTCAGTGCGTGAGCACAGCAGATGGAAGAACCACCGACCCCAGAAGTCCTTTTAAGCCCTGGCCATAGCCTTTCTCTTCCAAGCATAGGTGTAAGATGGAGGAGACTCAGCCTGGAACTACATTCATTCATGGAATTGGTGTTAATTAGATGAGCAATCTCTTTTGCAGTATAACAGATGCAGTCTGTGTGCACTGTCAGCCGTTTTTGCTTGAAAATGTCTCTACACATCAGGCAGCCAGACTCCTCCCCTTAAACTTTTTGTTCTGCATTTGCAATCTTTCTGTCTCTCGCAGATGTTTCACATTCATGCTTTGTTTTCTCCTAAATAATCTGTGACAAGCATTAGTGGTTATTTAAAGATGAGATGATTACACCATTGGCTGGTTACACATAGAATAGGCTTTACTAAAATCTTGAGGCCACCCATATTCCATGAATGCTCACTGCCTCAACGTGTGCTTTGCTGAAGCACCCAGCAGGGACAAGGATTCACTCTGCTCTTCAAAGAGGTGTATGGTTCTGCATTGTACCTATTACCTTGCACATCTCCACCTTTTTCCTGAGGGGAAAGATACAGGAAGAGGCAGCTGACTCTATCAGAATCCCAAGACTTCCTGAGGGAAGCTGGCAGCCCTTTAAAACTTGCCAAGTTTTGACCAACTAGTTTGGCCAGTAAGAGATCAAGCAATCTGGTGGCATGTTAGGAGTATTGGTGTGCTTAGCACTGTGCTGTGCCAGAAATGGAAGAGAACCATTCAGCCACCTGGTTTGCTCAGCTCAGAGGACAGGGCTCTGTTTTCTTCTGCTGCTGTAATTTTAGCAAGTTGGCTTTAGTGTTCTCAGAGGGTCAGAGCCAAGCTCATCTAATGGCTCTTGTGCATTCAACTCTTTACATTCCACCATTAACACTGGTTATACTCACAGTATTTCACAGCAAGAATCTCTCTCACCTTGGATATCTGGATAGACTACCATATAGAGCAGTCCCCAGTACAAGGTTGTGCTTGAGGTCTCTGATCCACCGAGGAAAAGATCATTTATAACATGCACCAAGTTGTCTTCATCATACTTGGGCTTGTCCTCATCTTTAGACTGTAGATTATGATAAAAAGTCGAAGTTAAACCATGAAAGTTAGATCATCCTTCTTGTCTTCTGCCTGAGAGTCATTATTTCCACAACTGGCACATGCACAAAGAATATTCAGAGTTACAGTTTTTGACAAGTACTAAGAGGTGAAATGTTTCTCAAATGTACATTGCAAGTCTGCATTGCTCTTTTTCATGAGATGAAATATTATTTCATTTTGAAAAGGAAAATAGAAAGAAACAGGCAGGTGTACGCCTGTTGACTTAGGGATGAGGTTTCGTGGGCAATATTGGTGGTAGGTGGATGGTGATCTTAGAGGTCTTTTCCAGACTTAGCAACTCTAGGATTCTATGAAAGAAGTAGCAGCAGCTTTTACAGATTGTCCAGAGTGTACTTCTAAACATGCGGCCCACAGTGCGTCACTCTCTGTGCCTTGGTCTCAACAGTAAGATATCAAACAGTGCAGTAAATAACAAAGAATAAAGCATCTGAATCTTAAGAGATCATGATGATCATGTCCATTCTCAGTTTAGGATAGATGTCAAGTGGTGGAAGAAAGGTATCCAAGTATCTTTTTCTTATGATGAGTAAAATAGAAAAACATTTAGAAAAATTCAGATAAAAAGGTGCATCTTTGCCTCTAAAGTGTTTATTTTAGGAGTCACTCATATTTATTGTAAAAAGGATGTATCACCTTCCTGAGCCCATGTGCCAACACTGAGAACATGGCATCCTGACTAGCTGAAAGGTGATGACCAGAGGTAGTAGCTACATATACATCATCACCTCCAGGAGATATTTCTTAAGTATCTCAAGTTGCTTCTTAGCATCCAAAAGTATTCCAAAATGACAAAGTTTGCATCAGAAAACTCTGTGTCCTTAACAGAGCTTTTTTAGCTCACGAGACACTTCCTGCTAGGGAAATGGATAACCTGGGCAGAGAGACTTAGCAGACTTATTATGGCATTGTTTGTGTAAACAGAATGGCTGATGTCCTTGTCTGTTAGGCCTTACGTACTCCATCAGTGTGCGACCAGGCAGAATGAACACTTACTTTCTCTATCTCAGCCAGATAAAAGTCAATGAAATCCCGCGGTTCATCTGGTGTCCCTCTCTCCACATGTCTTCTGACCTCCATCCTTGAAAAAGAACTCAGGACGTCATAGCAAGACAACACTCTCTTATGAGGACCAGGGAGACGGCACATCAGCCAGGGGAGGATTTCATACAGCTGCAGGAGTGACACACCAACAGAGGTTATACACCAGAACCCAGTGAGACACTTCTCTGGATCTAAGGGAAGGTATTGCTGGAAACACTCAAGGGTCCTGTCTGCCTTTTTCACCCTGTTATCTGTTAGTTTACACCAGTCTCTTTTCCCTAAACCTTTGGACTGGAATGTTATAAGCTTGTAGCAGACATTTGTCTCATTACTTCCTGACAGTTTATAAGCTGTCTTTGCACTGTGCAGTTTTAGAGGGTATCTTGAACCTTGTCTGAAGCCTTCCATATTACTGAGGCAGGACTAAAGAGACTTTCCTTCTGCCTGCTTAAATAGCAGCTTTACTACAGGTGACCTGAATAGTGTTACTATCACATGATAGATTTGTTGAAGGTTTACTACCTCATCAACATTTTGGTTTCCTTTTTCCTATAAAACTCAGATATCAGTGGAATTTGTCACGCCATTGAAAATCCCCATTACCCAGTTTATTCACAGATGCAAACATCAAAATGTAACTAATGGAGAAAATCTGGATGCAAAGTTGGCCTTCATTTTATCTTATGGGGGCTGTCTAACAAAAAATCTCAGACAAAACTTGAATCTTGGGACTTTCAGAGACCTGTTTCTGTAACTGCCCTTTCATTTTTGACCTAGTTCAGAAAAAAAACAACCTGTTATTTACGCACCTGATAAAAGAAGCTGCCCGCAAAACTAAATATCTTCTCTGTGGCACTGATCAGCTCGTGGAAGGTTTTGTCCTCATCAGAAAAGTGATATCCAAAAACCACAGCACAGATTACATTTGAAATAGAATGGAAAAGAGGAAAAGAAGGATCCATAGGTCTTCCTGCAAACACAGTAACTAGAATTCACTTTCAGTGTTTTCTTCAGCTGTTCCTTACACAAACAGAACAAGAGATTAATAGAGATTGCATAAAATTCTCCACTTATTGAGCTGGGGCATGAATGGGGACAGATGTGGCATAAATGTGTATTCACAAAAATAATACATAGTCTTTGAGCATAGCTCTAAAACAATCTCATAGCCCTTCCTATGCTAAAGAGGCAGAATAGATGGATAGAAACTGCAAAGTAACAAAATGTTTATATACTCTCTACATCTGAAACTGTAATTATTTCTGATGATTTTTTTAAAAGATATGAGACAGACATCTGTCAAAGTTTTTTTGGATGGAAGTGATCCTGGCTTGGATGCTACACCAAGCCAGATCATCTGCTGAAGTTCCCCTCTCACCTCCTACTTTTGGTTCTATTGCCAATAGTTATTTAGCCAGACAGACACTAAAATCCTCCCCAATTTATGTCATGGCACTTGGCATCGTTGGAATTTAGAAAAAGGACTCATCTCTGCAATACTCTTTAGTTACCTACTATGGAAAATCCATGATTGACTTTGCCACACAATTCAATGACACCACGTTATTGTTCATTCAGTAAATGATACATAAATGATAAACACAAGAAAGAGGGATTTCAGAAGTTTGGTACTTCAGTAAGGTTAGAAAGTGCTTTTTAAGAAATTCCCACTTGTAATAATAGACTGAGTCTGCTCTTCAGGCTTCACTGAGTTTGGATATCCCATTCCGTACCCCCTCCGACCCAAGAAAGAGGGTAAGCTTTCATACTGAAGGTATGGATCCAGGACTGAAAAGTGTCTAATTTCATAGCAGACAGATACCTTTCAGGTTCCTAAAGAGCTCCACCAGGTGAGCAGCCTCCTCTTGCACTCGGTACTCCAGGCCTTTTTTCCCCATTCCCAGGTTGCGTAGAGTCATTATACCAAAGCGTCTCTGCTGCTTCCACGAGCGACCACTTGCCAGTAAAATACCTGAGAGCATTCCCTGCCATATTAATATTTACCATAGACACAAATAATTCATTTAAAAATAGTATACTGTGGAATATATGGAGTAAACCAGGTACCGCACTGTGATAAAAGTATCTTTAGGAGGTCAAATGTCAGTAATCAGAAATCACAGCCCAGTATATCCAAACGACATGGAACGTGTTTGGCAGCCACATGTATTACATATAGTTGCCAAACCTACCAGGATGCTTTGTGTCCATGTAACGTGCAGCAAAATCCCTTGCAGCAGGATGGATTATTCCATGCAGAGAGCAAGATTGCTGAGTCCTGAGCTAGGATTGCACACATCTTGAACACAGAAAAAAAAAGCCACCTAGAAATAACCTGATTTGGAGTGTTTCCCAGGCTTGGGAAAGCTCAGGATAAAAGGCATCACGACGAATAGCAGGATATGCATGAGGCTAGTAGGGGATTTGGGCAGTATCCATTGGATGAGCATTCTGAATGGGAGGGTAGAGGGTTTGACAAGGCTGAGGCAGAAGTGTTTGCAAAGTCAACATTACTCTGCATTATTTATCCTCATGAAGGAAAAATCTCACCTTTTCCTTTGGCCATTGCTCTGAGGAAAGGAGATACCATTCTCCCAGCAACATCTTCAGGGTGTGTTGTCATGCCATCCTTCACTGCTTGAAATCCATTCAGTATGATCACCGGGGTCCACCCAAACCACAAGGTATATATGTTGCCATAAGTTTTTGCCAGCTGTAGATGGGAAAGTTGCCAGAAGAGAACACGTGAAGCTCCATACACCTCCAGTAGATACCACACTTGGTATTCACTGGCCAAATGGCCAGTTTCACGCTGTGAACATCATCCCTATGAACAGAATTACAGCTAGAAGCAGTCTTGCTTTTCTGAGAATGAGGCTTTCAGTAGCCAATTTTAATCACCCTGGGGAAGTGACTTTCCTTTCAAAGCACAGCCTGCACCAACACGGCACCAACACAAAGAAAACTTTGTATTTTAGGTTGTGTCATATCCAGTCCCAAAGTTTGTACTAGTTAATAGAACAGCCACACTGTGCACATCCCAGGGGTTCTGTGCCTCCAGGTATCCCTTCTGTTGCAAGAGGAAACCAACCGATTAAACCTGCTTCCTCTGTGTGCTCCAGGAGAGAAGGTGGAACCACAAATTAGTCAACAGCTCTGCAGTGTGTTGCAGCTAAGTCACAATACTGAGAGCACTGATCATTGGAGGCAGTAGAAACCCCTAAGCAGAGACAAGCGTATGACAGAAGAAATTCAGTTAATAATGGAAAAAGAGCTTCATACAAGAATGGGACTCTGCTCCCACAGCGATACAGAAAAGATGGGAGATTCCGTGTAAGGCACCTCCAGAATTACATCCACTTGGTCACAGCAGTCACTTATTTCTCCTCAAGAAACACATTTGGAGTTAGAATCATGGAATCATAGAATGGTTTGGATTGGAAGGCACATTTAAGATGGTCTGTATATTCCAGCTCCCCTGCTATAGGCAGTGACACCTCCCTGCTGAGTTAGCAGCAGTGGAGAAGCATCTTTTTAACTCGGTATTCTCCCAGCTAAATAATGAGTCAGAAACCCTATCCACAATTTGTTTGATTCTTAAGAATCACTGAGGACTGAGCTCATTGTGAAGCCAGCTCATTTCACATAACCTGAATATAGGAATCAAGTTCATCTTTATACATATATATAAAGATGAGTTGGAGTCAATGATCCCTATGGGGTCCCTTCCAACTCAAGATATTCTATGATTCAAACTTTGTCTGCCCCTCTCCTAAGAGTTAAAAATGTCATTTGGTTGCTAATTTATCAGCTTTAAGTTGTGACAAAAATTAACCAATCAGGAGTATCTGAAAATAAATACCTCCATCAGAAGATCCCGATGAAACTGAAAGTTCAAGTGCAACAAGTTTCCAAGCAATGGGAGAGGAGTTGGTCCAGGAGGGAATTGCTGGCGTGCCTTTTGCAGTTTGAGAAACTGAACACTTAATAAAAAAATTACCAAAATGACAAAAGCTTGGCTAATTGTCAGCATTTCAAAGCTGATTTTTCAGCTTAGAGTACTGGAGCTTGGGAAAGGTGATCTTCCTCCTCGTTACGCCAGTACTCTTTGCAGACTGAGTCCTGTAGAGTCCCAGTTCTTTCCCTCCCTCTGTCCCTCCCTCTTTATCACTGCCTACCCTTTCCTGGCACCCCATCTATTCCCATTACTGAGATAGATCAGACTGATCACTGACCAGAGGCATACCAAGCTCTTTGTAAGTAGCCAGAACCTGAAAACGTGGAATGACTTCTGCTGAAGCCTTGGGAACCTTAAAAACATACATAGTTGTTCATCTCCTAATTACTGAATTCAGATGATGAGAGTTACATGGCAGAATGTAAATAGTAGGTTAGACTTAACAGGTGTTTTAGTCTTAAATGTTATTTATCTTTACATGCAGTTGCAAATTCGCATTTGCCTGCCAGTACACGAATAGCATTTTCCTCAAGTGAGGATGAATGACACAAAGATAATGCTTACAAACATACATCACAATGTCAAAACATAAAAATTATGCTGTACCTAACAATTAAATATAAATTTCCAATTGCTATTAATTTCTATTTTTTAGTACATCACTTCTGTTAAGGGTTTTGTTATCCTTGGTTTATTTTCTACAGTTTCGATCACAGTTTCAGAGTCCTGGCTATGATGACCAGTTGTCAGTAAGTTTACAGAACACGTCAAAAATCCATCATCTGCCAACAAAGGGATTCACACCTACTGCACAACGCAGAAGGGGGAAAGCATAGTGTCAATTATCAGGAGATCTTATCTTGCATTGGAAAGAGAAAGCGTCTTCGTTTGAAAAATTAAGCGCAAGCCTGAACAAGAAACTGCCCTGTCCTCCCACATACATGCAGTATTTTGCAAACCTGGCAAATTAGGGAAATAAGTGACTCAGTGATATCATTCTGTCTCCTTCACTTTGCCCAACACTGCAGCTATCACACATACCTTTATGCCTGCACTATACAGCGAAGACAGAATAGAAAAGTCATTTTTTACGACCTTATCTATGCAAAGCTAATAAACAGACTCATGCCTCCTCTTCCAGACACACAATCAGCAACGTTTATTTGCAGGACCAGTGTGGCCCGGGTCCCATCACTACCTTTAAACAGTCTATGTGCTCAAAACCAGGATGTCCTGGAGTTTATAGAATCATTAAGGTTGGAAATGACCTCTGGGAGCATCTAGTCCAACCATCTACCTACCAACAGTGTAGCCCACATCCCTCAGTGCCACATCTCCATGGTTCTGGAACACCTCTGAGGACTCCATCACCTCCCTGGGCAGCCTGTGCCAGTGCACCACCATTCCTTCTGAGCAGTTTTTCCAAAAAAAAACCCCACACAAGACATAAGGATGGATCTATAACTTCAATTTACTTCACATAGCACTAACAATAAGGAATGATTTCATTTCTCTAGTTCCCCAATCTATCAAGCAGCTCAGGGTGGTTTATCATTATTAACCACACTTACGATATGTCAAAGAAAAGATATCTATTCCTATAACCCCTACAGGATTATTTATATTTAAAATTTGTAACGGAGCTGACTTGCTAATCAGACAAGTATTAATACCCCTACATTTACACAGCAGGAACTTAAATTATAGTCAGCTGTGAAACATGAAAGGCAGAATCAGCCCAACTCAGTAATATAATTACTACACTCCACTTGTAGCAATACATTATCCCAGATTAGTACAAGTGGAGCTGTACCAACTCCCACTGCCTATCTTCAGCTTACACCTCTCATTGTAAGTCCTTTGCAGTCAGGTATTTACAACTCCCCAGATTCGTTAATTAGTGTGTGGCAAACAAAAGAAAAGCAACAGGAGGTACAATACAGGGGAAGGCTGAGACAGAAGTGGCCAGGTGGGCATCGAAGAGGGTTGCAGATTGGCATGTAACTGTCAGAAGATATCACATCCTCCGACCAAACCTGAAGTGGTGACAGTTCTGAGCCTTCAATTAATTACACTGCCATTCCTGCTTCTCCCATTGCAGACTTTATCTCAGGCTGGGTTACTTTCTATGACATCCCAGGTTTTACAGCTTGACTCAGGATCATAAATAAGCCTCCCAAGTACTTTGGAGAAAGATTTAGTGAGATTTCTGTATTTAATTTTGTATATCTTAAAGGGAAAAAAAAAATGAGTCAATAGCACAGAAGCTCAAAAACCTCCCATCACATCCACACTCCTAAATCTCCAGCTTGATGGCAGCCAGCAGCCCTACGAAGTGAAGCACTAACCACATTAAGCTGCTAAAAGAAGAAATCTGTTTTGCTAAAGCAGCAATGTGACAGTGGGCCGTGTAAATGGCCAGAAGCTGACTCATGCCTTTCTTCCCTGCTCAGGGAGTTTTCTTTCTTGCTTCCAAGGATGACAGGGACTGTGAGGTGTTCATATGAAGAGAACAGGAGGGTTGCACACCGTGTGTGGCAAGAAATTGCCTTTAAAATTGATCTTACAGACAGAACTGTGCCCTGACAAGCCCTGCTAATCTGCCCTCCCTCCCAGCAGCTGCCGCCATGCTGGTTCTTTGCTGATTTCCTGCCAGTTCCCTGAAGGAGGGAGGGACACATTTAATCAATGACCTTGTTTATCTAAACCTCCTGTGGAAGAAAGCTCTCAGACAGTGTCACATATGGCTCTGCCATGCAGCTGCCTTCCAGCATCTACAGCACCTCTGCTCGTGCGACTTTCAAGAAGGATGGAAAGCACGCTCAGCAGCTTTCAGCATTTACCAATTACTTACAGATCAGAGGTAACGATGGGTGGCAGCCACAGATGCTAAAGAACAAACAAATGTGCAAGAGATTAGCAGTCAACACTGGCACAGAAAACGCAGTCCTTCGGCGCTAAGTTTCTCAACCGATTGCACATGAAGCAACTGCAGCACATGGACACATCCCCACACTTAAGCAAAGGAAAAAAAAAAGGAAACATGACCTAATTTTTATTTACTGTCCCAATAAAAAGGTAGCTAGAAATTTCCAGGCAAGATGATCTGACCTTTTCCTTTTGTAGGGCTTTCAAGAAATAGGAACAGTTCCCGCACATGGGAGCTTTGTGGGGCTGGCAGCCAGGTGACTCAGCTCAACCTTCAGCCATGGACACCTCTCCAAAGTGAGGCTGTTTCCCACGTTTACAACCAGTTTCACATCGATCAGTGCCCAGAGTGACTCCAGTTAGAAAAACATCCATGGGTAAATGGGAAGATTTCTTTGCTGGCCAATGGGCCTCGTATGCTTTGTTACTTCCCTTATCTCTCTTGTTAAATACTTATAAAAACAGTAGGATAATTTTGTTTTTCTTTATTCTTGGTATTTCCAGTACACCTTCAGAAGGAGAAAATTCTTCTAGACAAGGCGGTCACAATCATATGATAATAATTTCTTTAATGAATAGACTTTTTGTCCCCCAGAGGTCCTTGTGATGTTCAGTTTATGGATGCCAAAAAGAACGACATGACCAAATGGAACCACAAATGTACAGTGCACTTCAACCAGTGGCTGAGCAAATCACTCCCAGGACTGCAATAATAAGAGGATGCACATGAAAGGAGGTAACATCCCTGCATATTGTAATTGCAAGATAACTATGCCACGCAGTTCCACTTGAATCTCTTACTCAGATTGCTGTTCCCATGTCAGAGCTCTGTTCAGACCCTTGTGTGCATAAAGTCTTTAATGATGTGCCACATCCTATCGGCAGCATTGCGTCAGTGCCCTGCTCCGTGAACAAATTGAGATGACAGAAGGCTTTGTCTGTTGCTTCAGGCCTTCATCCCTCTGCTGCAGGATTCTGATGCTGTCATGAAGAGTCAGGGAAGAGCAAGAAAATCTGGCCACACCAACAGAAAACCACTTTTCAAGCTGGCTTCTCACCCTGAATGCCTGCGTAATGCTTGGCAAGTCGCAGTCCCTACCCTTCAGATGTAGCCAACTGCTAATTGTATGTTCACTTAATGGATGCCTATCTTCAGACAAGAAAGTTCAGGTCTGGAGAAGCACAGTTTACTCGCAACGTGTAGCAACTGCAGTTGTGATTTGAGAACAAATGCTTCCTTTTATATTATTTTAGTGTTTTGATATAGAATCATAGAATTACAGAATCACCAAGGTTGGAAAAGATCTCCAAAATCATCCTAACTGTCCACCTACCACCAATATAACCCCACTAAACCACCTTAGTGCCCTTAGTGTGTCCCTTAGTGCCACATCTAAACATGTCCTGAGTACCTCCAGGGACGGTGATTCCAATACCTCCCTGGGCAGCTTATTCCAGCACCTCACCTCTCTTTTGGAGAATTTTTTTTTCCAAATACCCAACCTGAACCTCCCTTTGCACAACCTGAGGCCATTCCTTCTTGTTCTGTTACTAGTTACATGGGAAAAGAGGCCAATCTCCACTTCATCACAACCTCCTTTCTGGTAGTTGTAGATGTTAATATGTGCTGGAAGACTCAGTGCCTGAGCTCATCTAATGAATCACACAAAGTTGTTTGACACTGTTGGCACTGGAGCTACAAGGACTGTTTCCCTGTTAGCAATAACAGAGTGATCATTTCTGGAGCTGTGAAGGTTTAATTGTCCTCTTTTACACAGCATTTAGACCCTGTGATGAAGATGTAACAGGAAATGCTGTGTATACATGCAGTATTAGCTTCAGTGCAAATGCTGAGGATGTGGTAAGGCAGAATGCACCCACTGGGTGATAAGGGTGTTGAGATACCAAATGTAACCTGTACCATTGGCAGCGTCCGTCCTGCCCCATGGGTACCTGTGAATAGCACAGTGTGTGATCAAACAGTGAAATTTTAGCATGCCTCATAATGAAGGCTTCAGAGGGAGCCACTTAAAACCATGTGGCAATGGTCTTTTTAACATCTGCACTTGCAGCATAACCCACCTCTCAGGACAGGAAGGCAGGCGGAAAGGAGAGTCCTCTAACCTTTGTTCACTGAGCATTTCAAGTTGAGCTGTGGAGATATTTCCTGCTGCTCAGACGCATGGAGTACAGAGATTTCTTTGATCCAATGACAGTGCTGTTCAAAGGGAATCATTTTGACCAGCTCTGTCTTCATCTTCTTGTCAAAGTCAGCCTAAAGGAGCCAGAAATTCTCAGTCCCAATTTCTCTCCTGCAGAAACATAACTGAATGAAATAATGAAAATGATGGAAAATAGCTAAAATTATTCTATTTAATAATTTCTGGTTTGCTTTTGTTTGTTTTGAATTATAGCAAAGTTTTTCTCTCTTGGCAATACTTAACAGCGAGGAAAGGATAATAGAAAGAACTTCTTCTCCAAAAGAGTGGTGATGCACTGGCATAGGATGCCAAGGTTGGTGGTGGAGTCACCATTCCTGGAGGTGTCCAGGAGCAGTGAAGATGCAGCACTGAAGGATGGTTAGAGGTGTGGTGGGGATGGGTTGGGGTTGGACTTGGTGATCTTAGAGGTCTTTTCCAGCCTCAATGATTTTATTCTGTGATTCTGTGAAAGGACAAAGACAGGGTGAAAGGAACGATGTTCTGCTTCTAAGCTTTGCTGTTGCAATTCCCACATTACAAATTGTATAATTACTTTGTTTTTCCAGCATCTGGGCCTGGTGTAATGCCACTGTCTCACCTAGGGAAAATGAGGGTATGCACAAGATATGTTTGTTTGGGAGCTTCCTCAGCGCGTTGCATTCCTGTATGTGGGAGACCATAAACACAGAGCGAATATGGACCTCTTATCTTGATCAGAGGAACGTGGTCACAGTGAATTACAGCACCGTAGCCAGTAATCAAGAAAGTGTGGTGATGCATTGGCACAGGCTGCCCAGGGAGGTGGGTCACCATCCCTGGAGGTGTTCCAGAACCATGGAGATGTGGCACGGAGGGGCACAGTTAGTGATATGGTGGGGATGGGTTGGGTTGGACTTGGTGATCTTAGTGGTCTTTTCTAACCTTAATGATTCTATGATTGTGTTCACCAGCGTTCTGTTATACCAAAATCTCCAAGAAACTTACTGAATGCATCATATCACAGCACTTGAATCTGTGTATTTGTGCACAGCAGCTCCTTCCCATCCTGAACCAGACTCATGCTGATGGCAGATGAACACAGAACGAACTGCAGTGCACCCCAGTGAAACTTGTTCCTTTACAGCTAGCTCTCGCCAAACTGGTTCCAGCAACGCAGGCACTGCTCTGTGCAAGAGACCTTTGCTGCCCTCTGCCTGGCTCCTCGGAGGATGCACTGTCAAAATACTAAAATCAGACATTTTTTTCAGAATTTCAAATAACACTTCAGGATTTTCTTAATGAAATATTTCTTGTTTTTTCCTGCTACATCTTTTATTCAAGAAAATCTAAATAAAATATTTTAGCTCTGGACATCAAACTGGATACTCTGGCTTTTCAGCAACTCCAAACACTGCAAGATGCTCCATAGATGAAAAAGCATTTCTCTGCTGCAATTTACTGATCTGTGAGAACTGTAATGCTCAAAAAGATCTCCGCAGAAACTCCCCAGAGAAAGCTGGCATTCCTGATGGAAAGGTGTTGGAATAGGGTCACCCTCACCTCTCCAACTATCTGACATTAGAACAAATAAGGAGAATAGCAGTGTTATCACAGCTTCCGTAGACGCATGAAAGTAATCAAACCAAATATAAAGGTGTTACTTTTAGGCTTCCATGAACCACACCAAGTTTGGGAATGTTTTTCACCTTGCTGCATACAACAATTTGGGATCTGATAGCTTCAAGGAATGGGGCTGCACAAGGCTTGGTGTTTGTGCTAACTACCAAGGTCTTTGATTAAATGCTGAATAGAGCTAGATATAAAAATAAATCCCACTCAGTTTATCCTTTCCGTTTGACAAGGTGCCATCCATGAGTATTCCCAGAGTTTTTCATTAAGTTTTGCAAAGCTTCAGTCACCTCACTTTTCCCTCGGTTCTTTCTGAGATTGTCAGAGCCACATTAGAGAGCAGTACATTACACGAATGCCTTTTCTCCCGAAACCAGACCTCTAGCCACACCATCAATGAAAACATTAAATAAACATTATATAACGTTAAGTCAACGTTATTTGGTGATTGCAGATTTTTCTGCTTACCTCCCAGTCTTACCACACGATTACTTTTGCCGGGACATTCTGAGGAGTTGCCATCAGGCTGATTTATACCTCTGCAACTTCCCCTACCTCCTGAAGACAAACAAACGTTTGACCTTTTCCCATCCTCCACAGGTTCTCACAGATAATTGCTAATTGCTCGGAGGTTGATACTGCTCCCTCAGTGCCCTGGGATGAATCAGCCTCGCCAGTGTGAAAACATCACATCAATCCAGTTATTTTCTAACCTCTTCTCCCTAATCTAGACAGAAATCTTCCGTGAACGTCCCTGACGTTAAATGTATTTGCCTCTGGATCAAGACCACCATTTTCACTGACAAATGAAGCAAAAAAAAAAAAAAAAAAAAGGGTATTAAACTGTCCATCTCCCAAAGCCTTCATGATATACTACAGTTTTAAGGGATCACCACTTTCTTTGGGCTTCATTCATTGTCACATTTTGCAGTTGATCCAGAAGGAAGCAAGCACTGCTCCGTGGCAAGTTTAGCAAGCAGACAACTAGAAAAGAAATAACTGCAGTTATTAAAAATATACTCACTCCTCCCATCTCCTTGCTGCTTTATCTGTCTTCCAACTGATAATGGAAAAAAAAATGATTGTACTAATTCTAATGCTCTCTTCCCAGAAAGGCTTTAATTTTTTTCCTCACCTTTCTCCTTTCCTTAGAATTCCTATTTTTTCATCCTCACTGGGTAAAAAGAGGACTGCAAAATCTCTGCACTGTGACCCATTTTTCTCAACCTCTTACCTCTGAGAAACTCTTTTGTCTGATGTTGAGTGCCCTCTCCTGGGCACCTGTGCACTAAGGAGCTGTAACGCCCAGTGAGCACCTCCTGCCACAGACAGATATCAGCACAGCCACGTGCAAATACCCCACTCACTCACTCTGGAATGCCCTGTGCCCAGCCAAGCATAGCTATGCCCATTGCTTTGGGCTGTGCCATTCCATTTCCATCTCAGCCTATTTCTGAAATTTCCCTTTCGAAAGCAGATTTGGGGGAGAACATGGCCATCAGCAGTGACAGCATCGCACAGCACTGACGTTAATGCTTGCAATGCTATTGCTGTTTTATGCTTCATTTTAAAGAAGCAATGACAGCCCCAGTGCCCCTAGATCACAGCGTTTTCTGCTTTGCCTTATCTATCCACGCAAACATGCAAATCCATAGAGACTTTGACATCAGTTTTTAACAGGGCACACAGACTTCGGTCAAATGAAATGTCAGAATGTGGTCTTCCATATTTCACCAGTGTTATTCTGCCACTTAATTTAATAACAGCTAAATATCAAGTGCTGTTATAAAGTGCCTTTCTATTTTGATGCGATGTCCTATCAGCAATTGAACAAGAAATAATGAGACAGATCTTAATTTGTGATGCAGGGTAGACTGCCTAAACTCATCTCCATCACGCAGTGGCCGACGTCTAGTGCTGACTGATTCAGCACATGGTCGTCTGTTCAGCTGCCCTGTCCTCCCACACTGAAGTAAGAATATTAAGAAAGGGTAGGTTCATTTACAAGTCTTTTTCAGACTATATAAACAAAACTGGGGTTTTCAAGGTAGGTAGAGTCGTGGCACTGAGGGCCATGGTTAGTAGGCATGGTGGGGTGGGTTGAGGATGGACTGGATGATCTTTTCCAACCTGTGAAATTTTTACTCAACAATTATTTTTCTCCTTTTCTGCTATTACGGACTCTTTATTTAGACTTGACTAGTATTTTGTGTCTATAGCAAGCCTTTGTAGCTTCAGGTACACCACTGAACTTCTGATTTTTATAAAGCACTTCTAATTTTTCCATATATTATTTACAAAGCACTTCTAATTTTTCCATATATTATTCTCGCCATCAGCTCTAATTTCTAAATCTAGAAATTCACAGCGAACTGTAAATAAACCATAAACTAAAAGAGTTGCTAATATTTCTCCTTCACGTCTTTTATTAATTATCATCAACAAAAAGTTGACTGAGACGTTATGAGTGATGACAATAATACAAAGAGGCAGAATTTCCCACTCATGGTTTTCCAAACTACATTGCTTTAGACAGTAGAACGGCTCGGCAGTAGTGACTTAAGTTTTGAAGACTGCAGTCAATGTTATCATTTGTTCAGCAGATATTGTCTTTTAATCTGCCAGGCTAGAAAGCATCTGCATGATGGCTGAGTACAGGGATGGGCTCCAGATCAAAAGAGTAAGTTCAAAAACTGAGATCACCTTCAAGAGCATGTAACAGGATTCGAAAAAAAAATCCTCTACTGTAGATAAAAGGGACTTTCTGAGCAGTAGGGGAAAAAGTAATATGGTCACGCGACCATGTAGTTGGTATATACGGTCTCGAGACCGTATGTTCACAAAAGTAAGACTGCTGTGCAGGTGGTCTGTGATGTCCGCAGCCTAGCGTGGGATGGCACACACCTTGTATGGGTGGGGCTGCAGTGTGCCCCCAAAAATGGGCTCAGTGTTGGTCGTCGTCACTCCCTCAGGGAGCCGGAAGGTGAATGCCCGCAGCAGGTTGGCAAAGAAAATGAAGAGCTCAGTCCTTGCCAGATGCTCCCCCAAACACACCCGGTGCCCTGCAGGAGGAAGAGGGTGACGATGGTGAGTTTATCACCCTGACCTCGGAAGCAGATAAATTCATTGTCGCGTAATTGAGCACAACCACTGTGGGACACTGTTAGCTGCATGGTGGGGATGGGCTGGTGGTTGGACTTGGTGATCTTTGTGGTTTTTTCCAACCTCAGTACTTCTATAAAGCCAGAGTATTTTTGCTAAATCTGGAATTCCTGTAGGACTGAAGGCAATCAATGACACAAAATGTTCTGTAATTCTGCCTTTATACAGAGCCCTCTCTCCAGTTGTAGACAACTGAGCACCCCTTCTGCTTTGAAATTTGTTTCAGTTACATCAAAATTCTTACTTTTATCTGACTGACAACTTGAAATGAATTTGTTTAATCGTATACGTGAAGAATAAAGAATTGTTCTTCCCAGAAGATATCATGCTCCAGTTTTCTATGCATTAAGCATCAGCATAAGTGTTTGAAACTGTTTTCCAAATATATGCCTGGAGTTGAAATGTTGCCACAAATGAACAACCATCATCATTAGCAGAGAATTTCCTTCTGAAAATAGGGCAAGCTGTATGTATGTATTTACCAGTACGCCTCTGATTTTCCATGCTATTAGTTGTTCAGTAGAACAGATGCTTACAATTGGATTGGGAAATGTTACCAGAAATAATTTTAATTTTCTCACTGTGTTTCACAAAGAGGATTAAAATAGATGACCAGTAGGTCTTTAATAGATGTCTTACTTCTACAGCCCCAGCCCAACCCACTGATGTTTGCGGCGTCAGTAAATTTACCTATTGAGAATGGCAAGAAGGCTTCTTGGCTCACAAAGTTTCCATCCTTATCCAAGAAATGACCAGGGTTGAACTGTCGAGGTGTTTCCCAGTGCTCTGGGTCATACAAAGAAGAAGCAATATTTGGAAGAACAATGCTGCCCTGAAAGGAGAGAAACGTTAATTCTGGCTGACCATCTTCTCTTAGCAGCCTGAAGCTGAGAGATGAACCAGTGTTAGACATCGCTTGATTTCAGTGTTCAGCATCATGGGTTGGTAAGTTTGTTTCCCCAGCAGGAAGTGAAGAACTGGGAGGAACGGATTGTGGCCTTGATTTAAAACATCAGAGAGATGGAAGCTGCTGTGTCAGTAGAAACTAACATTATTTGTACCATTTTCACTTCTCACATTAAAAGTTTCTGTGATCTAGTGTCTTTGACAAAGCAAGTTGCAAACCTTACTGCTTTTCCCTTGATATTTTTCAGGCTTCTTGTGGACAAAAATTCTGTTCAGAATAATCCTACTGCTGTACCAACATAAAATCAATCATGGTATGCTACAGGATCAATCTCCAAGATTTTGTCTTTGGCTAAAATCTCATCTTCCACCCTTTGGCATCTTCCACTACTGATGACCCTCTCCCAAGAGCTGCATCACTCATCACAACAATAGAAATGGTTCCTTGTCCTCTTTCTTATTGAAACTCTGACCCAGAGGTACCCAACCCCAGTTCTGTTGAGGAAAAAGCCTTGGTAGAAGTAGAATGCACAATTTGTTCTGCTGATAGAGGAAAGGCCTGTAGCAGCTGTGAGAAATGGTACCTTTTTGAGGGGAAATCCCAGCAATGTTGTGTTCCTCACACACACCCTGGGCATGCCAATAGAGATAATGTTGCTGAAGCGCTGGATCTCATGGATCACAGCATTCGTATAGGGCAGTTCTCTCCGATGCTCATAGCAGATGGTCTGGGAAGGACCCAAAACAGCATCCAGCTCCTTCTGCACTTTCTCTATGGAGAAATATTCATAATTTCAGGTGGGGAAATACATCACCATCTTCAAAGTCATTTTCCATTTAGAACTACTACGACAGCAACAAAACTAAAACAAAAATGTAGGCCAATTTTATAAAGGAAAGTCAGTGAGGTTCCAGCAGTTTAAACTTGGAGGAATTCTACTGGCTCTGACACTATTTGATGCTATATTAAGAAAAGACATTTGTTGCTCAGATTTTTAGATCTAAGCATAGCCTTATGCTTCAGTGCAAGCAAACTGATTTATCATTGTGTTTTCTTTTGGCGAGGTGCCTTGGGCACTTACAGCCATTTACAACCAATACGGTCATAGCTGTCTGGAATTCAAGCAAGGTGAATCTGTACATAATAAGCCTAATTCCTATTAAAAGAACATGGGTCTTATGCAGGACATGTTAAATGAAGCAATGCCAGCTTCTTCAAAAAAAAAAAGAAGACACCAATTGCTGGGGACAGACATACTGGTGTCTGTTCATTACAAGAGTCTGGATGAAACATATGACTCAAGAAGCTGGGCATGGATCATCCTGCACACGCCCTGCTTTCCCAAGTATGTGCAGGGTGTTATATTTAGATAAGAAAAATTATTTAGGTGAGTCAGCGCTTTCATAATCTTAATTACAGGGTGATAATAACCGTGCAGTAGCACGAGATTAAGTAGACCTTATTGTCTGACAGCTACATGTTAAGCAATTTTTTCTTATCTTCATCTCTTTCATCCATTTAAATTCCTCTTCTTCTCTGGGTATTTGCACATGTTCTGCTATCTAACAATGGCTCCTCTGTTATCCAGCATAAGAAAGGATTCTCTGTTTTTCATTTAGTGCTCTATGTCAGTGACTGATATTTAAAAGATAGACTTAAAAATAAACAACTAAAATGTACGTAGACGTAGCAGATAAACCATTAAATTCTCCTCCCAGCTGGAATAATGTCTGCTGCAAGAAACTCAAATGCATCATAGAGTTAATTTAACCTCAGACTAAATTGACACCCTGATACCTTGGGCTCAGAAATGGACCAACAGACAAAAAATAGAAGCTGCCAATTGCCCTTCAGCTGGTTAGCTTTACTCCTCTGACCACAGAGCACATAGAAAGGCAGCACTCCCTATAGCCCCCAACACTCCTACTGGATCAACACAAAACCAAACTGAAGTTCCCCAAAAGTGGCATCCCTGCTATCACACATCAGTTTATGGTTTATTATCTTCAGCCATCAGTCAGGTTTACTGCTCTCTAAGACAGAACCCAACTCAAGATCCATTAAAATGTTATGTCTGTACTGTTCTACTGCACCAGAGATACATGTGATCCTCTTCCTCTTACCTTGGACATCTGGATATGCCACCATATAGAGGAGGCCCCAGTTCAAAGTAGTGCTCGTTGTCTCCGATCCACCCAAGAAGAGGTCATTTATAGAATAAACCATGTTTTCTTCATTGTACGTAGACTTGGGTTCATCTCCAGACTGCAAAGAGTACGAAAAAAATAGAGGTTTGTTATGTATATGCCAAAATCATGAAGGAACATTGTTACATTTTTGGAGAATGCATTACCGACATCTGGGGAGGAAATACCTTCTTTTGCCAATGGAGCAGGATGGAAAGTGGGAAGGATATTTTTCTCTACTGTAATATCACATCTTTTTATATTTCCCCTACATGCCTACCACAGACAGCTCTATTTTTTTAATAAGCAAACTTGGATGATTTCCACCCAGCAGCATCCCAAAAGAGCTCACTAAAACAATTTCTGGTCCATCAATGCTCAGGTTTCATAAATCTTAAAACAGTACTGAAAGACTTAAGAAGTACTTAAATGTTTTGAAAGGCCAGATGTGTTAATATTGTGAAAATAAAGCAAAAGGATCCAAGGAACCAAATGTTAGGCTGACATCCATCCTGGACTATATATACGAATATACAGAACATTGCACTCTGACTCTCCAATCCCTTTCCAGCTCTCTTGTGGTCTTCTTCTAAATTCAGTGTTCTTTCACTTAGGCCACAAATAATTGAGAAAAATTGCAGTACATTAACTACCCTTTAATGAAAGAATTGCAGGACTGTGTGGCATATAAATAAGGTGTTCAGGAACTGTGGAGATGTGGCACTTGAGAACAGGGTTTGGTGAGCATGGCAGGGATGGGTTGGCGGTTGGACTTGGTGATCTTGGAGGCCTTTTCCAACCTTAACGTTCTAGGATTCTAGGATTTAGCAAGTCTCAGGTTACTGGATTCACAATGAGATGTCCGTGATGGGTAAGAAATGGTGATAAAAAGGCAAAAGAATGGATGATTTAACAGTCTTTCACCTAACAACCCATTAATGTATGACCAAGCAGAACACACACTTACTTTTTCAATGTGAGCTAGATAAAAGTCAATGAAATCCTGCGGTTCATCTGGTAGCTCTCTCTCCTTGTGCCTTCTGATCTCCCTCCTTGTAAAAGAGCTCAAAATGTCATAGCAAGACAATGCTTTCTTATGAGGACCAGGGAGATGGCACATCAGCCAGGGGAAGATTTCATACAGCTGCAGGAGTGATATACAAGAGGTACCACAAAGTCTCCATCACTATGAAATGCACTTAGACCTACTTTAAAAAGAAGTTAATATCAACATTAGCACATGGAGATTTTTTTGTAATTAATAAAATATTCTGAGGATGAGTGCATTTATGTTTTTGAGTTGTGAAACGGTATACAGCATAATTTCCAGCTGTGTTAATGATGAGACTCAGAGTTACACGGACCTTCAAGCTCAGTCGAAATCCAAATTAGAGCAATTATCATTAGAAAGAACTGAAGCCATTTATTCAGTCATTCAACCTGTCTTCAGCTAGAATGAACTGTACTTGGGCTTTTTAAAAGCGAGATCCTGCCCTCCAGTGGAGAATGCTAGGAAATGAGGAAGCAAAGGCATTGCAAACAGTCCTCACCAGGGGGTATAAAGGCAGTCGGTGAACCCCAAAAAAGGCCACCTAGCAAAGGCTGGTGTACAAACTGGGTCGTTCCTCAAAGCACTCTACACTGAAAGACCTCTGAAAGAATCCTCAATAAAACTTGAAACAACTTCTACACAGATTTCTCTGTCTTCCTCTTATTGAGCTCATCTTGTATTCTGCTAATTACCCCTGGTTAAATTAGAGAGACTACACTAAATTAGCAAGACTAAATTAGAGAGACTGTGTCTATATTTGGGGTGGTGAATCACATTTTCAGACCT
Organism: Phasianus colchicus; assembly: GCF_987193195.1. Lineage (NCBI taxonomy): Eukaryota > Metazoa > Chordata > Aves > Galliformes > Phasianidae > Phasianus > Phasianus colchicus. The sequence goes on from NC_143445.1 coordinate 16,468,951, forward strand.
GACATTCAGCATTTATCATGATGCCCTAGGCAGGCCATTTGGTGAGCAACTGAGTACCAAACACGACCCAGGAGCATTCCATCAGCTCATGTCTTGTTGCAAAGATCTAAGAGTAAACTACTTATTGCGAGACAATGAGCACAAGTGATGAAGACTGGTATGTAGTGCATTACCATCCCATCTGAAGACAGTGTGATGCCCAGTAGAGCTGCATGGGATGTTGCTCACCCATTTGAAACTGTTATGCCCAACAGCCACCTCTCAAATCTGCATTTCCCGCTTTCTGTGTTATTCAGCCAAAGACAACAGATCATTTACTTACATGGTGAAGAAGGCTGCCTCCAAATTTGAAGATATGCTCTGTGGCTCTAATCAGTTCATGGAAGGTTTCATCCCCTCTGGAGAAGCGGTGTCCATAAACAACGGCACAAATTACATTGGAGACGGAATGAATGAGAGGGTAATAAGGATCCAGAGGTTTCTCTGCAACCACAACAATAAACATCACTCTGAATGTCTCATGTTTTGCTTCATAGGTTACCTAAAGAACTTTCAAGCAAGCACTGCATTTCACAATTAGCAACCCTTTTACAAAATTGTAATAATCATCACCACTTGAGTTGGAAGAGACCTTAAAGGCCACCTGACCCAACTCCCTGCACTGAACAGGGACACCTACAGCTCCCTCAGGTGCTCAGAGCTCCATTCAGCCTGACCTTGGGTGTCTCCAGGGATACCACCTCTCTGGGCAACCTGTGTGCCTCACCAGCCTTACTGTAAAAAAATTCCTTATAGCCAGCCTAAAACTCTCCTCTTTTGGTTTGAAACCATTTCACTTTATCGTATCACAGCAGATCTTGCTAACGTGTCCATCCCCATCTTTCTCACAGCCCCTCTTAGATACTGAAAAGCTGCCACTGGTATTCTACTGATTTTTTACAGCCATGATGCAATCAATAAGAAGATTAATAAGAAAATAATTTCACAGCTTCGGAAAAAAAGAGTATAAATAAATGTATTTATGCCTGTACTGATGCAGCTCTCCAACATCCAAGGCACAAGGCTTAGTCATTTATTGTTCTGAACTTCAGGAGTCTTCTTCTTTTCCTGCACATGTGGCCACAACTCCATCTTCCCTAGTTCTTAAGTCAAGAGACTGGGTTGGATTTAATTACGTCTAATTGACACAATGCTAGCCAGAGCACGTCCTGGTTTACTGTGCTTTGCATAATGATCAGTATTGGGAAATTCAACACAAATGCTCCTAACTGGGTTGATCAGGATAAAATGTTGTAATGAAAACAGAATTGTACTCACTGCCTTGCAGAGTGCATGCAAGTAGTGCTGCAGTGTTTAATTCTGAGCCTCCCACTGAGTCTGAAAAAGCACAGGACTGGGTTCTTTGTGTTTCCAGTCCATTCTACATCAGTGCAGTATGACTCATGGAACAGAAGATTTAGTGTGATACACTAAAGACATCAGATCAATGACAGAAATGAATTGGTATTTGTCACAGAGGTACCTTTCAAACTTGCAAAGAATTCCAGCAGGTGCTGGGCCTCTTCTTGCACTCGTTGTTCCAGACCTCTCTTCCCCAGACCCAGGTTGCGTAGAGTCTTCAGTGCAAACCTCCTCTGCTGCTTCCATGTGTGACCAGTGGCCAACATAATCCCTGAGTCCATGAAAGACAGAATTCTTTATCATGCTAACATTTACTACAGACTAAGGCATTCTTTCACCTGAAAGAACACTCTCATTCCTAAATATCACAGTGTTGCTGCAAGTGGAGATGCAGAAGCCTGTCAGGAAACATTTTGCAAGACTCTGACAACTGCAGCTGCTTGGTGACCTCAATGTATTACGATTACAATAGGCAAAGTCCTAAACAAATTTACAGACATACACCTATAATGCATTTTTTGTGCCAAATAGGAAGAACTTAGAGCTGTGAAGTGGCTTAACCATGAACTTCATCAATGCTGAATCAAAGTCAGATTGCTTAGCCAGGCTAGGTACAGGCCTGAGATAATAATGATGGGAAGAAGAAAATCAGGAGCTTGGGAATTTCCATTGTGGTTGGGGAGTGTGGAACCTATAGTGAGGTTGGAGGGCGTCATCCCTTATAGACAAACCTGCCATTGTGGTGCTGTTAGGGGCGGGTACAAAAGAGCTACAAAAGAGTTGCAATTGTAAAGATAATATTTCTGAGCAAAAAATCACTGCACCTTTTCCTTTGGCCATAGCTCTGAAGAAAGGAGACACCAGCCTCCCAGACACATCTTCGGGATGTGTGGTCATACCATCCTTCACTGCTTGGAATCCATTCAGTACAATCACCGGGGCCCATCCAAACCACAAGGTGAACACATTGCCGTAAGTTTTTGCCAACTGTAGATGGGAGAGAAGCCAGCAAAGCACAGCTGAAATCCCACACACCACAAACAAACACAAGATGAACCTGTTCTTATGCTAATTACAGGACCAGCCCTAACCTGGAATGATGTTCCACATCTTCTCCATGAGACTACAATTATCAGTGAGAAGGTATGAATGTCTTTTCCAGCATTCACTGCTGGAAACAGCTGAGTCTGCCAGCTATTCAGAGCCACAGATTTATGCCAACAGACATCAAGTAGGTTCTATTCGTATACAAATCAAGGCTCAGTTCACAGGAGTCTCATCATCTGCTATTCACATGATAGAGGATATTTTCCATCCAAAAGATATTTTCCAGACTTTATATCAAGAGGGATTCCTCCATTAACAAAGGTTTTGTGGGTCTTTGTAGATCCCATCGATACCACGAGCACATACACACACAGCAGATCTTCAGTGTCTGCTCACCAATGAAGTTAGAGAACAATGCTCAGAAAGCTAAAAATTCGTGCTGTAAAGTCACTCTTTAAAGTGTTTCTTTTTTCTGACTTCAAATCTGATATGTTATCCCTAAAGGTGTTTATCCTAAAGGATATTAAGTTTCACACGAGTTTGTCAAACTCAGGGTTAAAAGGGGAGAGGTTGAAGCATTGGTTTTCACACACATACAACACGAGAAACAGCAAATTACAAAGACTTCTAAGCTGTTAGGATTATCTGAAAGTAAATACCTTCATGAGGCAGTCACGATTGATCTGGAAGTTCAGCTGCAGCAAGGTGCCAAGAACGGGGAGAGGGGTCGGTCCAGGAGGAAAGCGTCTCCGTGCTCGTTGCAACTTTAAAAACTGCATAACCAAAAGGAAGACAACCAGTGCTATCACAACTTGATTTATGGACAACATTGCTGCTGCTTTTACTGGATTCTCGTTATTGAAAACAGTCTATTGGAGCTGTGAAGGCTGGTTGCTCAACCAGTTGTTTTTTTTCGTAAGAGTTTAAATTTCACATAATAACTATTTATTCCACGCCCCTAACCCTCCCTCTTCATTATCAACCACTCTGTTCCTGACCCACCCATCACATTTTCATGATGAAGCGTGTTTAGGTGCACATCCCTCTCCTTTTTGTTCAGATTCCAGTTATCAAATATGGATCATGGGTTTTGTAGGAGCTTAGCCGTGTCCAAGATTCTTAACCCATGGCCAAGATTCTCCAGGCAATCTAAACACACATCCCCATATGCAAGCTCTCCAGCTAATTTTCTGAGGCAATTGTGGATGTGAGTGCTCCTACAAATACTTCATGAATGCTTTTAGAAAAGCAATAACCGTACATACAAATTAAGCATGCAGATGTAAATGGATACTAAATCTTGGAGTTTCTGAAATGTTTTGTACGTGTTTTATTTATACCTACATTCAGGAGAGCAACTGATTAAGGGTAATGGCAAGGCTGATAAAAGCTAAAAGCCCACGTTTGTCATAAAATAGAGATACCAGTGTACTGGTATCTAATGCTCAACATGCGTAATTAACCTATTAGGAATCTTGAGCTACAACCAGAGCTAAAAGCCTCTCTTTGAGAACCAGTTGGAACATGCATGTGCCATACTTGGCAAGTGGAGAATAAAGGCTGTGTGAAGCAGAGTTCTTTGCCAAGACTCAACATATGCAGGAAGTATAAAGCTGTTTCCAGGAGAGCTTTATATGCTCGCAATCCCACCATGAAACTGCAAGACTTGTGCTTCAGCTTGCTTCTTACAGCAGCACTTCCTTGGGATAAAATTGGCATATGGGATTTGTGGCTGTGGGACATGCAATGGGCGTACCCAGAACGAATGGCCCAGAGGCTGCCAGCCCACAGTTCCCAGACTTCTGCATCAGCTAGCTTCCAACCACATTGCTTCATTAGTGTTAAAGCATAATGTAGGAATGCATATTAACCAAGGAAGGGCTGTTTCTGTGCTTCTACAAAAGCTTTATTTGTCTGTAATAACAAGCTTATTTTTCAAGGCACTCATTTCTAATTTAACTCTCTCGGCAATACTTTTTACTCCAGGCTCAAGGACCATCTTTGTTTCAGCATCTTGGGATTTTCCACTGTGAATCTCTGGAACATTAGAAAATGTATTCCACTAGGATGGTCCAGCTCCTTAGGCTGTGGGCATCAAACAATAAAAATCATCAATAAAAACTACATGGTTTAGTGGACAATATTGGTGGTAGGTGGATGGTAGGACTAGGTGATCTTAGAGGTCTTTTCCAACCTTAACAATTTGTGATTCTGTGATTAGTGGTCACGGGTCAAGCGCTGCCCAGTCCAACTTTTAGAAGCCTTTCAGAGGAATCCAGGCATTGCAGCCAAAACCCTCCTGACACCACCGATCTCAATGCTCTCAGTGATGAAGCAATAGCTGTAGGGCCTTGATCCAACACCAGGGACATGGAAGATCCTGGGAATGTGGGTAGGAATTCAGGAAGGAATAAACAAGGGTTGTGTAATTTCTGCTTTGTGTGCAAGAATGGTGATGCTCTGATGCTGATTACATTCTCCAAAACTAAATGTATTTTCACAAGAAAGAATTTGGGAATGTTCGGACATAAACTCTATGGGTCACAAAAGGAGCCCCACATCCATCACCTCTTTCCTGCCAAGGCTTCGGCAAGCATAGGGAGAGAGAAAGGAAAAGCTGGCATTTACCCATGCTGATATCCACATTATCAGTTTGTTATTTGTTTTTTTTTTTTTCCTTTAGGCTTTTAGACAACCACACCTTTTTCAAAGTGGTATTGTTTTGCTGCTCCAAGACAAAGCCCCAAGCTGCTTTCTCCAACATTGTTATTATTCTTCTGTCACTTCTGCTTGTGGGAGCGAGGAGCTGCAATTCATGCTGCCATTATCTACTCTTTGGCTTAATGCAGACAAAGCTGTGTTGTTAGGGAACATAACCACAGCTACTCTGCAGGTAATTTAAGGAACTGTATAAGAATATGGTAAGACAAACAACTCCTTAATGTAGGAAAGCAGTAAAAGCAGAAGGAGGATATGGGACAAACAGAAAGTGGAAGACACCAAAAGGAGGAATATACAAAGACAAATATATCCATCCAACAGATGGGAGAGAGATAAGGGGAAAGATTTCAGTGAGGAGAGAATACCAGACAGCACAGGCTTGGAAGGCATCCAAAGAAAAACTTACAGGAGAAGGAGGGCAGTGTGTGTGAAAGAATATTAACGGAGGTGTGTGCGAGGGGGTTGAAAACATGGCTGTAAGAAAGCACATTGGATGGAAAAGGCCTGAATTAGTGGGCAGCTGCATTAGGAGACAGAAAAAAACAGGATTTCCTTTGCAGGCACAACACACAGCTTGCATAGGCAAGCATATTCAAAGCTGAATTTCACACTGAAATATTTTCCCTTAGAGAGCCATGGATTACTGCAGTGTAAGAGCATGCAGATATGTTTTCATTTCATATCAGGTGGCACTGCAGATTACCTTCCAGTTTACCTAGGAATATTTTGTAATCTACTTACATCCATAAGGTTCAAACATCCAAGGCACACTGAAGAGAATCTGAAAAGAAAACCTCATTAATTCTCATAGATTCACAGAACATCTGAAGTTGGAAGGAACACACAGGTTCATCGAGTCCCATTCTCTCATGACCCCTAACAGTTTATCTGGAGGCTGGGCTCAAGGGTATGCTTTTAATCATTTGTAGTAGCCCTTCTAGAATAGTGGGAGTGACCTTGTTCTTTCTACCTGCCCTTGAAATCAAGAGACAAGGTTGAAGAATAGTCAAGAGACAGCTTGACACTCAAGCACAAAAAAAAAGAGCAAAAAAAAAGGGGATAAATGAGAAACTGGGGAAAGTTGCATGGACTGCAAATGGCACTATCTGCTATCCTGCGTATAAAACTCACCCCTCATATGCTGGCATACAGTAACCACCTTCTATGTTCACTGGAAAAAACACTTCCACTCTCTAAAAAAATCCCTTGTTAAATGTCAATAACTGAGCAAAAATCTGAATATCCATATCTACCACGTACTTAAGTACTATGATCAGAAGGAGCTTCAAGAAATCTTAAGCAGTGGCAAATCTTCTTTTGGCAGTGATATGATAATTTATGCTGATAGATGTCAAGTCAGCTAACTGTAATAAAGAATCCATTACAGAACTGAAAAGAATAAATGAAGCTGAATAAATTATTGAAGGATCTGGAGTGAACAACACCAGATGACTACTGATCATGAAAAATACACGTTCTCATGTTGCTGTCAACCACTGTGTTCATAAAAGCAAAACAATTTGCCAACACTTAGTGTCTGCCCCTGTCCCTGATCCTTGCCAGCGATATGAAAAGTTTCCACACCTGGCTGATGAACCCATTACTCTATTTCTATCCCATTGGGCAAAATTACTCCTGCTTTAGCAAGTGAAATGCTCAACTCTCTTAACACCTGGTTGCACAACAGCAGACCTGATCAGTCTAATGAAATCATAGAATCATTAGCATGGAAAAGATCTCCAAGATCATCTATCACCAATACTGCCCACTAACCCATGTCCCTTTGTGCCACATCTCCATGGTTCTTGAACTCCATCACCTCCAACTACAGCAGTGTACTTGCTATCTCAGACACATCATCTGCCTCTTCAGAAAGTGTCCCCCAAGATCTTCTAACTCCTCCATTCACCTGTATCTGGGGACAGACTGAAAGACCTCTACACCCATCACCACAAGTGCAACTGTGGTTTATGAGAAAGAACACACAGATATTTGATCACAATACTTCTAATTTATAGACCTTGTTCAAGTTCTTTCTCTCTAGATGCTGTTCTAATAAATAAGGCCCAATTCTGATTCTTATTTCTGTATCTTTATTCACTACACAGTGGGACAAATATATCAAGTGTTGATAACAAGAACAAAGTATTGACTTTATAGGATGCAAAAAAAAAAGCATTTTTCAGTGTAATAATTGACCAAATCCAGAGGAAGGCAAAAATCTTAAGACACAGTAAGTGGAATCCACATGCAGAATCACGCAGAGCTAAGTCTTCCCTGAATCTGTATGACACCGTTTCCTACCGAGGAATGGCACAGAGCTGGTGTGGAGGTGGCTTCATTGTAGTTGAAAACACAAACTTGGTGTTGACTTCTTTCACTCCGTCTGGCAGGGTGAAGGTGAACGCCTGCATCAGGGTGCAGAAGATGATGAAAAGCTCCAGCGTTGCCAGCAGTTCCCCCATGCACACACGGTGCCCTGGGAAAAGAGAGAAAAGGCAAAGGATTTCTATCAAACCTACCTTTCTAGCTCTGGGCTTATTAGCATTATGAATTTTTCTAATACTGTTGTGATAACTGGGTCTCTGCTAGAAGAGAAGCCAGATCTTTTCCAAGAAAAAGGCCTCTGTACGTCATTTCTTCTCTTCCAATCTTTTCCACTTCCAATTGGGCTTTTCTCTTCCTGGAGTTCTTCAAGACATTGGAATGTATTTCTATACCTCTTTGTAGATGCCTCCTCAGTTCACACTGAGGAACGACTGGATCTTTGGTTACTATCACATGGAATAAGTCAGTCCCTGTTCAGTGCATTTACCTATTGAGAATGGTAAGAACGCTTCTCTGTGCACAAAGTTCCCATCTTTATCAAGGAAGTGTCCTGGGTTGAACTGATCAGGTGTTTCCCATTTTTCAGGATCTGACAGAACAGAGTCAATATTTGCCAGGACGATGGTGTCCTGAAAAAAAAAGAGTACATTTGTTAAAGTGCATTGGTTTTACTTTTCCTATTGCTATTGTATTTTTGTATTGCACTTTTCAGTAACATAATGAGTAACAGTTTAATTTTCCCCTGTTACTCTGTGATTTCTGCAGTGCTGTAGTTGCTTTGAGCAGATCCAGAAAGAAGGGATGAAAATGCAACTAAGGGAAAGGAACTGATGGGAGAACGTCTAGAACCAGCCCTAATGCAACTTGAAAACGTTTCAGATTCATTATGACACTTGCAAGATGCCACATTTAGAATCCTGCAGTGTGAAAATAATTTCTTATTTCCAAGGTTTTCAAGTAGAAAACATGCAGCGTGGTTGTTGAGTACCTTTGGAATAGGAAATCCCAGCAGCTCCGTGTCCTTCACAGTATATCTGGGAAGTGCAATTAAGACAATATTACTGTATCGTTGGATTTCATGAATTACAGCATTTGTGTACGGCAAGTTTTTTCTGTCTGTGTAGCAAATTAAACGGGAACTGCCCAGGACAGCATCCAGCTCCTTATGGACTTTCTCTGGAATGAAACAGTCAGCTTTAAATGCACAATAACCTGTAAACCCTACAGTCACCCTTTTTCCTATTTTTTTTTTTTTTTTTTTTTTATGATTATACCTATTGGTTTTTTTACAGTTATAATTATATCCAGTAAGATGAAAAACACATTAAAAAGAAAAAAAAAATCAACTTCCCACGTGGATGAGCTAAATGAAATAGTAATCCCTTATAAAGAGACTGCTTTAAAAACTAAGCAAGGTTCAGTCTTCACTCAAATCATACAGGAATGAATTAAAAAGGCAATCTCTGCTCTGAAATGACCTGATTAATACCACAGCCTTGATTATTGGAATTAGATTGATTCTGTGCATCAGGAAACTCAGAGAGGCTGACAGACCTTGTTGTGAGCATTCAGCACACGCACTCCAGTCTCAAATTTTAGGTCTTTTGAAGAGCCATTAGTTAACAACTATGGGAAATCCCTTCTCTTTATCACCTCTGTTTTCTCCTGCCAGTCTCCTTTTGCTGGAAAGTACTCAGGAGCAAATGGAACAGCAGGAGTCACAAGTCAAAGGCCCATCAAGTGCTCATGGAAAGTCTGACCAATCTTAAGTGGAGGGGCAGGGGGCAATAAATCTCATCCTAGAGTGCATCAGATGGATCACACCCTGAATTCTGAGAAGATCTCCTGGAAATGAAGCCTGAAAGGATTCTTTGTTAAAACTGTGGCACTGAGGGACATGGGCTAGTGGGCATGGTGGTGACAGTCAGCCTAGATGATCTTAGTAGTCTTTTCCAACCTTAATGATTGTGTGTATGAAGAAACAGATGTATGCAGTTCGCCTGATTCCCGCTCTGCACATCCATTTCTCTGCTGTTCTTTAAGTAGCTCTGCTACTATTTGAACGTGCATGATTTCTAAGCAGCAGCAAAACTGTGTGTGCTTACCTTGAACATCAGGGTAAGCCACCATGTAAAGCAATGCCCAACGCAAAGTGGTGGCTGTCGTTTCTGTGCCAGCCAGAAAAAGGTCAAAAACAGTCTGTGTCAAATTGGCCTTGTCATATGTAGCATCAGCATCTTCTTTAGTCTGCATACGTGAATGGCAAACAGCAAGTTAAGACACAAAAAGAGAAGCAAAGCACCTTCTTGTATCACAGAAATGTTCACTCGTACGACCCAAAGTGGAAAAAAATAAAACAAAACCCTGAAGGGCAGAAAAAAACCTTATTGAATAACATGAAGACATTTTCTAATATTCCTCAGTGTATTTGCAAATTTATCCTGCCTGTGTGCTCATGTTGTTTCCAGCCATGACGAATTTATGCGGTCACTCCTGCTGCACATCCCACTACAGTTTGTGTTCTTAGATGTATCTTAACCATATGCAGATCTATTACTGTGCTTACAAGAAATGTACCTGCAAACCTACTCATATTACTACTTCACCCTCCTCCTCCCATCCCACAGTTTCAGCTTTTGGTTTTTTTTTCTCTAATTCATCCAACTATAAGCTTTTCTAGGGAGAGATTTTATATTCCCTTAACTGCTATTAAACACCATAATAATTAAAGGAATACTTAAAATCCCCATTTGTCAGTGGTGCCTAAGAGAAGCTGGTAGACACTCACTTTAGCCATCTGATCCAAATAGTAACCAATAAAATCTTCATTTCCATCTATTTTTCCTTTGTGGCTTTCAATTTCCTCTTCTAACAGAGCCCTCATAGCACGTATACTGGCCAAAGCCTTCTTACACCGTGTCAGAAAACAGGCTGCAATCCAGGGAAGTCGATCGTGGACCTGTAAAAGAGGTAATTCAGATATGTGGTATTACTGACATCAGCATGCTAAATTTGAATCCTAATATAGGACTGTAGGTAGTGGAAGAAGGGAATGAAAGACTCCATGACTGTATTTTCACTGCTACCTCCAAAGGATATTGCCTACCTGGTAATGTATTAAAGGTTTTTTTTAGTCCTTATTTTGGGATAAAAAAAACGTAAGGATTTTTAATTTCTTATTTATTTTTAACCAAAAGTTTCAAATTGACCCTCAGATTAGCTAAGAACTCAGTTAGTGAGAGATGGTGAAAAATCATGCAAGGTGCAAAGCCTGCCAAGTTCCAGCCATGTACATTGGTATTCTTGCCTATATACAGCGCTGCAGGTCCCATCTGTAAATGGTTAATAGTATAACTACCCTGGTTTCAGGCTGTCTGCCCAACTGCTTTCACAGCTGCAGTCACAACTTCACGCAGAACCACAACAGCAAATTGTTCTGTCCATTGAACCAGAGGTTACAGTGGGAGCTGCTGCCATCAGTGGGGCAAACATCAGTTTTGAACGGGTCATCTGGAAGTACCATTCCAATGTGTGCTTCAGTACCTCTAGGTGCACCAGCATTCGTTTTTGCTATAAAACCAGCCAGATGCCTTTACAGTATCTGTGTGTAAGATAATATAAAAAATCATTATCCTCACATAAAATGAGATGCTGTTTGTAAATGCTGATATATCGTCCACAGCTTCAATCAAGCGGAGAAGTCTTTTATCTTCTATGGAGAAGCGGCGTCCCAAAATCAGAGCACAAATTACATTGGAGACAGCATGAGTAACAGGCACGGTGGGGTCCACAGGTTTTCCTGTAAACACAGCAAGCAGTTTCACCATTAACACCAAATCTGCTCTTTCCCACTGAGCAGAAAGCTGGAGAAATAGAATCATTGAATCATTAGGGTTGGAAAAGACCTCCAGGATCACCAAGTCCAACCCCAACCCATCCCCACCATGCCCTCAGTGCCACATCTCCACGGTTCTTGAACTCCAAATAACATTTTACCAAATTCCCTTCATGCTACTACATTATAAGATGGAAAGTTGCGATTTGTCAGCAAAATATATGAGTAAAAATAACTTCAGACAGCCAAAACGTTGTTGTTGATTAAATAAAACAGCAAGACAGACAGAGGAAATGGAATTCATAGTGGTAATAAGGAAAACATAACCCCTTTCAGAGAACCTTGGCATTCTGTTTGGCAATAATTGGTAGTAAAAAAGGGTAGAGGCAGATACCTTTGGTGTTCCGCAGGTACTGAACCAGGTGACAGGCTTCCTCCTGGATTCGACGCTCCTGGCTTTGTTTCCCTACTCCTAATTTCCTCATTGTTAGGAGCCCAAAGCGCCGCTGTTGCTTCCAGAGATGACCATTAGAGAACATAACACCTAGGATCATAATGAATTAATGCTTTATGAATGAGTGAATTGAAACTATTAACGTTTCAAAGATGTTTCTCCGCCATGCTAATCTTTCTCAGTTTTTGCCAGCAGATGTGTAGCATTCCTCTTTCCCTTTCCTTCCTCCTTCCTTCTAGTTTTGCCATTTATATCCCATATAGAAACTTGCCATAGCCGTATTCTGCCATTATTGTTACAAGAGAACCCAAAAAGAGACGTTTCATAAAACCTCGTGAAAATATCAACCTATATTCCACTATACATTCAACACTGTTTCCAAAACCACAGAAAATAACAGTTACCATTTCCATTAGTCAAAAACCTGAAAGCTCTTCTTAATGGCCTTCCGGCAACCTCTTCAGCATGGGCAGTCATCCCCTCCTTCACTGCCTGGTACCCTTGTAGAACAACTACAGGTATGCTCGAAAGCCATAAGGTGAAAATATTGCCATAGGTGCTGGCCATCTGTAGAACAAAAGAGCATCACAACAACACAAGTGAGAACTGGCACTTTAAAATCCAGCAAGGTCAGGCTGGATGGGGCCCTGATCACCTGGTGGAGCTGTGGGTGTCCCTGTTCATTGCAGGGAGTTGGACAGATGGACATTAAGCATCCTTCCAACTCAAACGGTTCTATGACTCCGTGATTCTACATTTAACTGATCCCCACTGATTTTCACATTCATACAGATGAATACAGTTCTGAATGCTCCCTCCAGCATTCAGAAGAAAACTACGTGAACAAAAACTTGCCTTCATTCTTCAGCCAGCTGATGAGTCCACCAGTGAATTGCCTGCAAATACATACCTTTCTAAGGATGTCGTGGTGAATCTGGAACTTCATCTGCAGCAGATTCCCAACGAGGGGGAGTGGAGCTGGACCAGGAGGAAGCTGTCTTCGCTTCCATTGCATTCCCAGGAACTGCATGAGCAGCAGAGAGGCTGCCAAACATACAAGCACTACACTCACTGTTAACATTTCCCTTCTGCCTCACACGGCGAGCTTGTCTCTGAAAAACTGCTACATAAAGAGAGGGCAGATCCATTTATCTTGTTCTGCTGGTACCTCCCCAAGAAGAAAATGTGCAGACTTCTATTCTTCCTTCTTTATCACTTTCCTTTACCTTCTGATCCCAGAGAATTACACGTTGCTTTCATGCACATGGCATTGCTCCATTATATTACAGCCACAAATCCAGCAAGTGTTGGTCCTTCAAGGGATACCAAAAGCAGTTAATTACACCCTGAGACCACGGTGACAAAAATCCCTGCTAAAGGTGCTGGTTTCATCAGGGGCCTCTTGCAAGAGCAGAGAAAACCAGCAGAGCTTTCTGGGGGTGCTGCACAGGTAGGTGAGGCTGTGAGGTGGTGGTGACCAAGCAGAACGAGGAATTTCTTCAGCCACTGCCTGCAGCAGAAATAAAGATGACAGCTTCGTGAGCCTCTTTCACAAGTGCCCTCAAGCAGCTCCACTGGGGAGCTGTGCTCTGCTGCTCCTTTATGCAGAGGAGGCCACAAGGACAGTGCAGCTCCGGTGCCGCTTTGGCATTCTCCCAGGAGCAGCAGCAGCTTAAAGCCAGGCTCACCTGGCTCCAACTGGGGCATGCGGCACTCTGGGAGGTCACCCAGATGGCTTAGCTGCACGCTCACCAACCTTATCCACTTCAGAGACCACTTGGAATTCCTTTCTTGTGGCACTGTCATTTTCTCTGTCTCAAATCACTCCCACCTCTAAAAGCAGATTACCCAAAGTCTTCTCATGAGGAGGAAGTCGTGATGGAAGCAGCTGTGCTGGGAGGACGCCCCAAACAGAACTGCTGTCCTTCAGCAGTTTTCTCTGCAAGGAACACAGCGTGCAATTTCCTGGCTGTCGCTGACTCTGCATTGCTCCGGCCTTTGGGCAGAGCTGGACGCAGGGCTCCAGGCATGGCCTCACCAGTGCTGAGCAGTAGGGAAGGATCACTTACCATGACCTGCTGGCAACACTGTGACCCCTGGCACTTTGCTAGTGGCTGGCCCCCACCCAGACTTCACATCACTGAGCACTGCCCCCTGAGCCCAGTCATTAAACCAGTTCTCTGTTCACCCCTCTGTCTGCCCATCCAACCTGTAGCTCGGCAGTTTATCAATGGCAATCTTATGTGGGACAGCATCAGCGTCCTTACTGAGGTGCCACATTCACTGCTCTCTCCCCATCCATCCTGCTGATCGTTTCACTGCAGAGATTCATCCCGTTGGCCAAACACAACTTTCCTTTGGAAGCATTAGTCTTCACAAACAAACAAAATTAAGAAATTCAAATTGGTAAATTGAGAAATATCATAATAATATAGTAAGAATACAAGCAAAATAAAAATGCCAAACTAGTCATTATTAAAGATTACGGCGTTACTGAAGATACCAGGGTGGGTGGGTAGAGCATACATAAAAAAATAAATTTGTTTGCTGACCGGCTCAAAGCTACCTGTAAGCCTTTTTGAAACACTGAGATTAAATGTTTATGAAAGCCATTCGCTACTTGCCACAATGTACTTTCACAAAGTTAAGACTGTTCCCATGTGCTTCGGGTTGCCACAATTGTTTGGACATTGATTTGCACAAATCAAGCACACGCTTAAAATTTTTGGCTTTGTTCTGTTAGCTTAGGGTGTGAAAGACTTTTGCTTCCATGCTGACCTTGCTGCATTGTTGCAATCACCTCTGTAGACAGAATCATGCTGACTGAGATCCATTTGTTTATGAGTTTGGGGGATGTGGTACCATCATGTTGGCAGAAAGGCTCTAGAAGAGCACACGGTGGAGGAAGATCCTGAACAGGACAGAAGCAGCAGAAAGATTTGTTATGAGCTCTCACAATGGAATCAAACTGCAGTGCTGACCTGCTTCTGCAATAAGAATGACAGGTGTTATAGCCACAATTTGGGAACCACAAGTCTGGATAACAGTGGAGAAAAATACTGGGTATTTTAACAATGATATGAAACCTCCATAGCACTTGGGATGGAAATTAGAAACAAACTGCCTAATATATCACATGCAGCAGCTGACAAACATGCAAGCACAAAGTATTCCTTACTGAAGTTTGTCCCGCTATGACTGCAGAACAGCAGCCACCACAGGTTCAGGATCTATTTAAAAACACAAAGTTAAATTGCACAGATTACTTCTGAATGAAAGATGACTCCAGTGCCAGCAAGCTTACTGCTTTACCTAGCACATTTCCTTTTGCCCACTGGAGTTTTTACTTTCTCCTTTTCACAGAATAGTTGGGTCATCCAGTCCCAAGCCTTTTCTGCAGGCTGGTTGCTGCCCACCACATCAAGCTGTCTGAACTGACCTTCAACACCTCCACAGCTTCTCTGGGCTGCCTGTGCAGAGCCTCACCACCCTCTGAGTAAACAATTTCTTCCTAACATCCAACCTAAATCTCCCCTCTTCTGGTTTATAGCCATTAGCTCAGCTACTAGAAAGCTGTGTGCTGAGGTCTGCACTGAGGCCCCGTGCTCATGGAAGGAAATTTGCCCTTGAGAAACTACAGCAATATTTCCTGCCCTGTGTAGACACACCAGCTGGCGCACAGCTCATTCAGAGATCCCTGAACAACTCTTTTCCTCCTTGAAACCATCCTAGGGGCTCAGAGCCACCACCTTTGGGAAGTGCATTTCTATATCCCACTCTAGAATTGAGAATCAGAGGACCATTTGAGTTGGAAGAGACCCTTACATGCCACGTGGTCCAACCCCCTGCACTGAACAGGGGCCCCTACAGCTCCATCAAGTGCTCAGAGCCCCATCCAGCCTGACCATGGGCAGCCCCAGGGATGGGGCATCCACCACCTCTCTGGGCAACCTGTGCCAGTGCCTCATCAACCTCACTTCATTTTTTTTTCTTCTATCCAGTCTAAATCTCCTCTCTTTTAATTTGAAAATATGCATGAATGCATAGAAATGCATGGGAATGATGGGAAGCATCCCTCAGGACCTAGCTTTAACATTTGTTTTCCCCCATTGGGATTCCTATTGAGCCTTGAAGTAAGACCAGACACTCTAATAATTTTCTGTGTTTATTTCATTTCTAATATATGAGAAAAAATGTACATAGATTTTTCCATATGCTAAGAAAAGGAAAACCAGAGTATTTTTCAGGTCCAGCTTCTTAAAAACGTAACACAACAGTACAGATTCACGCTGAACTTGATCTAGAAATGGGGAATATAAAAGGTACAGAAAAGAAAAGATCAGTGTACTTGCAAACCCCTGGGAGTGCCTCTTCCCCAAATCTACCACGCGCTGCAACCTAGCGAAGAACTGCACAGAGCTTATAGGGGTGAGGTTTCATTGTGCTCCCAAAGACAAAGCTCAGATTGATCTCCTTATCTCCTTCTGGTGGGGTGAACTTGAATGTCTGCAGCAGGCTGCAGAAGATGATGAAAAGCTCCATCTTGGCCATCACCTCTCCCAGACACACACGATGACCTGCAGGGGAAGGGGAAATGCAGTCAGTCCCCATCCCAGGCTGGAGCCTTGCACTTTCTGAGATTACACTCCCTTTGTTTTGCTTTTTTTCCACAAGGAAAATATTACTGCTTCACACTCAGAGTCTAACTCTGTTAGTTATTAGCACGCCTACCTGCTGAGAAGGCTAGGAATGCCTCTCGGATCACAAAGTTCCCATCCTTGTCCAAGAAATGACCAGGGTTGAACTGGTGAGGGGTCTCCCAATACTCAGGGTCAAAAAGAGTTGAGTCTATGTTTGCCATGATGATGGTACCCTGCAAGGAAGTTGCTGTTGGCTCAATTCTGCCTCTCAAACATTGAGAACAAAAGGACACAAATGAATTCCACATAGAATCTGGGGCACTGCTGAGCACATGGTTAGAATAGAACAAGTTTTTTATTGGGAAAAAATGCTTAATCATAAACTGTCCTATTTTGTTGAGGTTTTTATAGTGTTTTTGTGTGTTTGTTTCTTCAAAAAATGAAGAAAAGAAACCTCTGTATCTCAGCTTCAGACATTTCCCTGCTTTATTCCCTTTATGCCTCCTTTTCCATTCTGTTAGCAAATGCAACAGGGTATGAGGTCATTCACCTTCTTATCCTAAACCTAGTAAAATGATTTTCCCAATTCTGACAAGCTTTGATAGATTTACAAATGAAAAATAGTGCACCCTGCAAATGAAATAGTACATTTTAACTTATAATTGCCAAGGCAAAGGGAGAGCACAGAGCGATGCTGTGCAGGAAGATCACAGAATCACAGAATTGCCAGGGTTGGAAGGGACCTCAAGGATCATGAATCTCCAACCCCCTGCCACACGCAGGGCCACCAACCTCCTCATTTAATACTAGACCAGGCTGCTCAGGGCCCCATCCAATCTGGCCTTGAACACCTCCAGGGATGGGGCATCCACAGCCTCTCTGGGCAGCCTGTTCCAGTAATGTGGCCAAAGATCACACTGGAACAGACAGGATACCTTTGGAACCTGATAACCCAGCACGGTTGTATCCTTCACTGCTTGTCTGGGAATGGTGATTAAAATAATGCTGCTAAAGCGGATGATCTCATGAATCACAGCATTTGTGTAAGGCAGTTTCTTTCGATCCTCATAGTCGATTTGGTGGGAAGAGCCCAGAACAGCATCGAGCTCCTTTTGGACTTTCTCTAGGGAGGAAAAAAAAAAAGAACTTTATATGTAGAATAACACTATGACACTATGTTTTGTATGAAATGGCTGTCTTTTCAGTTTCAGATTACTAGTAGTAACAGAAAAAAAATAAAATATGTAAATAAATTATACTTCTTATATCCTAAAATGTAAATACAATTATTGAGGTACTACTTGACTAGAATCTGATATTTCCCAAACTTTAAGTCCTGTGGTTAGATGATTAAGCTCAATGGATTTATTGATCTTCATAGTTAAAGGAAGGGGAGCAAATTAATTAAACAAGAATTTCTGAGCAATAGGTTAAACTCAAGCTACTGGTTTTACTCTAGCTTGAAAAGGTGATCTTAAAGAAAATAAATAAAATAAATATGTGGAACAGACAATTGATCTACTTGAAAGATAGAATCATAGAATCACCAAGGTAGGAAAAGGCCTCCAAGATCATCCATCCAACCATCCACCTCTCACCAGTATTTCCCACTAAACCATGTCCCTCAGTACAACAGCTAAACACCTTCATGTCTGTCTCTGACTCACCTTGGATGTCTGGATAAGCCACCATGTAGAGTAGTGCCCAACGCAGAGTGGTAGCAGTGGTCTCTGAGCCACCCAGGAAGAGATCAAAAACAGAATGCAACATGTTTTCTTCATCATAAGTAGAATTTGGGACATTTTTAGTCTACAGGTGTCAATGAGAAAGGTGAAGTAAGAGCACAGAATCCATCTAAATATCAGCATCTTTAAAATCACCCGTTGCCCACCCTGCCCTCAGGATCCCAGAGTATAAAAATAAACGAAGGTACTATTTTTTACTTCTGAAACAGGTAATTGGCTATTCAAGGTTCATATTTGAATTTGGTAGGGATAGCATCTGTGCCAGCTCCAGCACAAATTACTCACTTTCTCCATCTGATCCAGGTAAAAGTCAATGAAATCTTTGTGTTCTTCCACTGTGCGTCTCTCCCTATGACTTTTGATCTCCTGCCTTATGAAAGAATGAATAAAATTACAGCAAGATTCTACTTTTCGTATGGATCCTGGGAGGTACCCTAAAGGCCATGGGAGAACTTCAAATATCTGTGGAGCAAGCATTCAACACAGCTGCTGTAAGTTATACAACACAAGCAAGGCCACACAGAAATACATGCAGACATTTTTGGTGATGAGTTACTGAGTTAATTTCAACCTTGGGTTCCTACCTTTGCTGCATAACTCAACTAGTATCTGCCCTGCTAATTCATCAACAAAAGAATCCAGTTTTGCAGATAGATCTGTTTTGTGTGCATCAACAGTGATACAGTTAATATTAATATATATTACCTTGATATATAGGAAAAAAAATCTCTTTTATTCCAGTATAATGAACATTACTTTTCAACTTAACAATAGTCATGTTTCCAGTTCAGAAATGGAATTCAGAAATTTCAACGCCCCCAGCACTTTCCTTTCCTGGGAAATTCTAATAAAAATTATTAATATAATGGTTGGACAACATCACATCCAAAGCGCTTCAAATCCAGTTCATAGTCATGGTAGGTATTTTTTGTAAAATCAGCATTTAATGTGTACTAAATACTGCAATAACTATGACAATATATAATGCTATAATTATTATGGCATGAAAATTGTCTAATTACTATCACCCAATAGTGCGATATCATGTTCAGTAATTAAATAATTTGCATGTTAAACGAGCCATTTTCTCACATAGTAAAGGTAGCTGTTCCCAAAAGCCACAATCTCACTGTATGCTTCCATCAGCTGGCGGAAAGTTTCATCCTGCAGGGAGAAACGATGCCCGAACACCACAGCACAGATCACATTGGAGACTGCATGAACAATGGGGAAGGAAGGGTCAACAGCTCTTCCTGCAAACAGAGAGAAGCGCTGGTCACAAAAACACCATCTTCTTTGCTATTTTGAAAGCAAGATCACAATGATGTTTTGCCACAGATATCCCCTGTGCAAAAATTATCTTTCCCCTCTGTGTTACACAAACTACACGCTGTGTCAAAACCACGACCATGCTCCCAGCCACTTCGGTGCCATACCGTCTTTGCTCCTGAAGAACTCCACCAAGTGCCGGGCCTCGGTTTGTATCCCACGTTCCATTCCTTTATTCCCCATTCCCAGTTTCCGGAGAGTCGCAATTCCAAAACGTCTCTGATCTTTCCAGATGAGACCATTTGAAACCAGGATACCTTCAGCCATCAAGAATCAATTGGATGCCGTGTTAATATTCATGTAACGTCGATACTTGCTTGCAAGCTACGTTTGCCAACATCCCCACACGGGTATTGTGTCCCTACAGATGTTGTGTCACCACTGCAGGAGTGGCAGAGAGCTTTCCTCAGACAGTACGTTCAGGTTTCTACCACCTGGAGATACGATGGCCTCTCACTTTAGGCTGCTCAAGGCCTAGAGACCTTTCTGAGGAGCCCATTGGAGAGGTCCGCAGGTTTCCTGCTCTTGTTCCCCTATGTTTGGATGGATACGAAGCTGGTGGGAACCAGTGTAACCACTCCTGTTTCAAATACAGAACTCTATCCTCCATCCACCAAGATTCATCAGTGCCTGATGTAAACAATAGCACAATAAGAACTTCTAAACAAGGACATATTGCACCTACAGTCCCACTAATGCATCTAAAACTCCAGTGCCGTGGGACAGCCCCAAGGGCCACTTCTTGTTCAATAGCTCAGTGCATGCTTTCTCCATAGCAGCCATTGTGTAAACAAGCTTCAAGAATTACTTCAGCCTCTACTCTCAAGCTTCAGATGAAGGATTGAAAGCCATCAGATGGATTACTTCAAAGCAAGGCACAAACTCAGACACCAATAATGGATAAATTAGATTAGCAAGTACAAACGCTGCTGCTTTGGTAAGATTCTGGAACACTTGTGTGATAGTGGGACATAGCAGACAACTGAGGAATGCTGCAGAATTGCTGTATTTTGTTTCTCCTGGACAAATGGAATGGGTGAACAGGGAACTAAGAGCTTGTCAGCAGACAAAGTCCTTCAGCAGATATATGCATCTCACCTTTTCCAGAAGAAAATCTGTTGAACAAGTGGGTCTGTAGCCGCCCAGAAACATCCTCTGAGTTGGTGGTGAGGCCATCCTTCACCGCTTTGAAGCCATACAGCACCACTACAGGTTTGTGGCCCAGCCATAGGGTGCAGATGTTCCCATAGGTTTTTGCTAGCTGCACATTAGTCGATGCAAAACAAAAACAAACAAACCGAAAAGCTGTTGGAGAAACATCAACCAAAATGCACACACAATGGGATCTGCTCTTCCAACATGACGTTACCCCAGGGTTCAGGAAATGAAGAGGGGGAAATGGTTTTGTTCTGTGATGGGAACATTTATGGCAGTAAAGCTGTGGCATTGCTCTGGAATCCCACTATTCAGAGTAATGTGAATGGTCAAAAGCACAGCTGCTCTTGCTCTTTTTAACACATAGCGTGGGTTGTCTTTGGGATAATAACAATTATGGAAATGCTCCTGGCTGGGTATTTACAGCTCACATTAGGTTTCATATGAATGTTCAGCTGCCCAATTTCAGTTACATTTATCAACTCCTCATTTTGCTTCCTCGGCCAAAAAAACTAGAACTTCTTGAAATTACACATTTACATACAGAACACTGGAAAAACAGGTTCAAAAATGCTGAAATCCTCCATTTGTCTTTAACCCGAGGACATCACTATCCCAATATTCATTTTATTTGACTCCTTTAGGCATTACATTTATCTTTCCATCTTTCCTCCAACTGAAGTTCTCCTAACCAACACATCAGCCTATCGACAACCATCGTCATTGGTTACAGCTTTTGCTCCTTCACTCCCATCCACAAACACATACCTTTTTCAGGCTCCCATGATCAGCTCTAAAATTTATCCACCACAAGCTTCCAATGATGGGAAATGGGATCGGGCCAGGAGGAAACCGGCGACTTCTCCATCGCAGTCTCAGGAACTGCAAACCCAGCAGAAACAAAACTAGGGATAATATCATCACAGTCACCATTTCACACCTCCAAACTAGTCTGTCACTGAGAAAGCTGTTATTAATCTGTTAAACTGACTCTGTTCTACTTAACTCTTCCCAAAGAGGATCCAGACTGACACATCCAAGCTTTCTTTCCTACCACATTTCTCTAACCAACAAAATGAAGAGCGTTTCCACCTCTGAGCATACTTAATACATTGCTATGCTGCAATATGCTAATAGCTGCCATCACATTGAGATCCAACCAAGGCCAGAAGGCGGGCACTTCATTCTGACTCGCATCTGATATTCAGAAACGTCCCCTTGAGCAATTAGTTTGGTTGGAAGTGTCACTCACAGCACTGGCTATGTGCAAGCTGAGAGCTGGGATACTAAACTGGAGATTTTGGTGTGCCTGCCTGTGTGTGGGTTGTTGCTTTTGTTTGTTTTTCCGTATTTGTGCATGTTTTTTAAAGAAAAAAAAAAAAGACATTTGGTTGTTGATAGCTTATAGATTTCCCCACTGTCGATTATCAGAAGTAGTTCTGAAAATATCTATGGTCTGTTTCATCCTTTCTCAGTACAAAGCCTCTGTGACATCCACAACTTTCCAAACACACAACTTTCAGAAAAATAATTTTCTCTTCCACAGCCCTCCTCAAGTCCTTCTGAACAGGAGACAGGTGAAAACATACTGTTTTCCAGAATAAATCTGTATCATGAGTGAGTGCGCTGGGGATGGGTTTATGGTTGGTTGGACTAGATGATCTCGGAGGTCTTTTCCAACCTTAATGATCCTAATCCTGCTTAAAAAATGTACTCTATCACAGAATCACCAAGGTTGGAAGAGACCTCTCAGATCACTCAGTCCAACTGTCCTCATATTACTACTATTTCCCACTAACTGTGTCCCTTAGTGCAACATCTAAATGCCTCTTGAACGCCTGCATGGACAGTGACTCCACCACCTCCTCGGGCATCCTGTGCCAGTGCATCACCACTCTTTCAGAGAAGAACTTCCATCTGTGTCTGTTCATTCTGATCTGCATCAGATTTCTCACCTATCCTACAATTCCAATGTTACAGTGGTGTTACTCATTGACAAATGAATTGTCTCACAACACAAACGTAGAACTCTTAAGATTTCTTGATCACTCTGAAGTTTATATGCCAGATGCTTCTGATCACGAAAGGTAGGACTGATCCCAGAGGAAGAGTTAGAAAAGAAACAGGAACAGAGTGTGACTTCTTGTCAGAACGCCACTGGTACTTCACAAGCCCACACTGCCTCTGGGAAAAAAATTAAGAGTAAAAAGAGACGCTTGATTTCTACTGATTTAGTATATCACAAAAACATACATTTAGTTAAAAACCTGTTCAGATGTTGTGTATGCCTGGTTATATAGGACACAACTGTATTTTACAATGGTCATGTCCTCATCTGGAAAATTTTTAATACACATCTTGTCTGAAATCACTCCCAGCTTTCTATCGAATCGCTTCTTGTTCTGTTCAGGTTTCCACCTCTGTAAACACAGCTATGGCTTTGCATACTTTGGCCCCATAGTTCAGTTCATGGAACTTTCATAGGCATTTCCTACACCCGTGCTTTCGTATGGTGGTTACTTCCCCAGAGTAACCTTCCTTTCTCCCCAGAGACAGACAGAGAACATAGGACCATTCAGGTTGGAAAGGACCACTAAGATCATCGTGTCCGTCCATCAACCCACCCCCACCCTGCCCACTCATGTCACTGTGACATGAGTGAGTTTTAAGGGCTTTTATTTGGTTGCTTGTTGTAACTGAAGGATTCCTGGACACTCCTTCCTACAAACCCAGAGAGGAATGGGACAACTGAGTTACTTCTTCTCAATACATTGCCAGCATCAGTCCTTAGGTCAATCAAGAAATGGGACAAGCAGCCAGTGTCATGAAAATTAATTTTCAGGATTAAAAAAGTTTTAAAGCAAAACTTTCTTCTTTAAAAAAGATGAGTATTTTCTAATGACTCTGAAATATTGACTCATGTTTCAGTTTGTGATCTGCTACAAAGCCCAGATCCTCATCTGCTTACTCCCACTCCATCTTCGCCGTACAAGGAAGAATAACGCGCAGTTACATCATCCCCTACCTTAGCAAGTGGCAGCTGAATTTTTCAGGTTATCTGCCCAAATGATAAGAGAAACTGATGGAAAAAGAACAAAAAAAGCTGAGAACTGGGAGACAACAATGGATATCATCTGGATCCAAGAAGCGTGGTGGTGACATGTCCCCACCCGATAGCTGTGCTAAGCAAACACTCATGCGGTGTCTCAAGAACAGCAGCAAGCATTAAGTAGCAGGTTGACCATTGCTTGCTGCTGTGTTGGGCAACAGGTAATTGCTTTGTGCATTTCAACTGCATACATTCTGCTGGCAGAGCTGATGTAAAAGGTACTCTGCACAGAGGTGATGCAGTCAGGGTAGGCTGCAATGTAAGTAGTCACATAGAAGGGGGAAAAAGAATTAAGATATTCAATTTGTTTCATTTTTATAAGGTTTGAATAGGATATTTGCAAGACAACTGTTCCAAATAATTGTAATCTTTCTGTATTTTTTTGTCCACATTGAGGCTTGTCATTCAGTAGGTTTCTGCTGCAGCTTCTTCAGAATTTCTGCAGCTATTGCTGACCACACACTGCACCCAGTAATGGACAAAAGAAAGGTGGGAGAAAAAACATTAAGCACAAAGCACGTCCTAAGATAAAAATAAAAACAAATGAATGCACATCATTGGCCTTTTCCTTTGAGTCACTCCTAGATGAACTCACAGAATCACAGAATGGCTGGGGTTGGAAGGGACCTCAAGGATCATGAATCTCCAACCCCCCCTGCCACAGGCAGGGCCACTTAATACCTCTGCATAAAAATCCATCCGCCTGCTGGTTTCTCTGGGTGTTGCCACACTGCTGAAAAATAGATTCTACCTTTCTCAATCCTGAGCAATCCAAAACCCTTCAGTGTTTCAGCTCATGTTCTTTTCTGAAAGAGAATGGCATCAAATGTATTTATGTTCTTCCCAGTCCCAAAAGCTACATGTGCAACAGCTGAGCATTTCTCAGCTACCATGGTAGAACTCAGAGTTCTTCTCAGGGAGAAACAGAATGTTAATAGCCATTTCAGCTTTCTCTTATCTGAAACGTTCTGTTCTGACCGTGACTATTAGCATTCCAAGTGCAATATTTAGGCTACTAAATACATCAAAAATGCTGAAGCAAATACTCAAACCCTAGGAAATGCCAAAACTAAGACTGTCCACACAATAGGGATTGCTTCTTAGCGATACCTTACTGAGAGCAGTACCAGATGTACTGTGGCTGAATCTAAGGCATTCAGCATCTCTTCCATTCCATTAAATAAACCAATGTGCATCAGAGGACCAAGAAACCAATAATGGTGGGACTGAGCAGGTAGAAGAGGACCTCGCAGAGAGGATTTTGGAAAGAGGCTGTTCTGAGGGCAATCCGTTTTCATTGTTCAATGTCTCCACTCTGTGTGAACAGCACCTTCCCATGCAAGCCCTGCATACACTGCTGTGCCAAGCACTACCTGCACAGCACAGAAACAGCACACTAAATCCACCTTTGCAACCCGCAACTCAACACCTAAGCCCTGGTATTATAACATACAATATATACAACATACAATATATATAATATAACTTACAATAATTATATAATTATTATAATTATTTTATATTATAACAATTACAACACCATCCCAACAGAAATAGTTAAGGTGGGAGATGCTTTTCAGTTGTGGAGATTCCAGACACTTTTAAGGCAATCTACTTCAGAGAAAGTCAATGAATAGCAACTAAGAAAAGAAAGGCACTTGAAACTTCAGTTTAGCCTTCTGTTGCTTGAATTCAATTGTTTTTCTGCTCAGACTGTATCCTATTGTGCACACATTTCCACTTCCACAAAAGAAACCGCATAAAAACGGCAGTGTTTCAGAAAGGTAATAAGTAACACACCCTCAGCATTTAACTATAAGAAACTTCAGGAGGTGTTACCATTATGCAAGACATTTGGTATTCTTGGATTACTGCTTGACAGTGACTGCAAAACCCAATATCAACACACCACACACCAAAAAAAAGAAAGAAAATTCTGGATGCGTCAAAAAATTGTGACAGATCACAATTACAGATCATAAAAGAGAGTAGGTGTGGCTTGGCTGACTGCGAGGGATCACATATTTCCAAGTTTTCTGAAGACTTCAGCTTAGGCAAACTGTAGATCGAGAGGGAGGGACAGACAGACAGACAGAGGGTCAAAGGAGGCATAGGTTCCCTAGAGAGAGCTGGTCTTCAGTAGAAGCACTCATCCATCTGCACAGCACCATATTTGCAGAGGAAGCCACATACAAGAGCAGTGAGCAGCAGAGATTTCCATAATGTTGGGGATTGTTGAGCTGTTTGTAGCCCTGGTATCCTCCCTCCTGATCTTGCAGTTCCTGAAGCTGCAGTGGATGCGTAGCCAGCTCCCTCCAGGACCAGTTCCTCTCCCCATCATTGGGAACTTGTGGCTGCTGGACTTCAAACTTCGCCGAGAAACTCTCGCTAAGGTATTTAGTTATGTCTTATCTCTTGTACGTGGGTAGTGGGGAAATATTGGTGGTAGGTGGGCAGTTGGACTGAATGATCTTGGAGATCTTTTCCAACCTCGGTGATTCTGTGATCTCTGGCTGAAAATCTGTCTGAATCTATTTTAACTTAAATTTAAATATCAATAAGCATCATGTTTCATTACTGGATTTGTTCTCTGTCCTTGCATTGATAACTCTCACCTTGTAAATCATCTTTAGTTGAATTTCCTTTGGCTGACACTAATGTCACTGGAACACCTCCAGGCTGTGATGGTCCAATCTCCATTAGCAGATCAAACATACACTCTAAATGGACCCTTCTTTTCATATTTGTATAACCAAAAGTCAGCAAGGCACATTTTATTACTAAAATGAAGCGGGGAAAAAAATGAATTCTTGTTCTGCTCACAGCACAAGTTCTTAATAAGCCAATTAAAACTCAAGATTTGCATCAGATTAAGGAAAAATACAAGCATTATCTGAGGAAAGACAATAAAAGCAAATATGAACAATAGTGGGAAAGCAACAGGAAAAAACGCAAAAGCATTTCTTTTCTTTTTTTGGAAGTTGGAGGAAAAAAAGATCATTGTCAATTTTCATTTGTGAAAGAAAACAGAAAATCTTTGCCATTTTGCATGCATTCCTTTTTTTCTTTGATTCTTAAAATGAATACTCATGTGAATGCATTGTTTCCTATTCACTGACGCACTGTTATTAACTCTTCAGTTAACCACCATCTATGGCAACATCTACACAGTGTGGATGGGACAGACTCCCGTGGTTGTACTGAATGGCTACAAAGCAGTAAAAGATGGCATCGTCACCCATTCAGAGGAGACTTCTGGAAGACCTCTCACACCATTCTACAGGGACATGATGGGCGAAAAAGGTGTTCCAATACCAAAATATGCATATCTTTTTTTGCTAGTGCAATATAACCCAATCCAAACCCAATTTTGCCTTCTGCAGCAAAAGGCTTTCCCTACCCAGCACCAAAATCAATGTTTCTTGTTCTTCAGGCATTTTTCTGACAAGTGGGCACACCTGGAAGCAACAGAGACGCTTTGGGATGACCATCATACGGAGCCTAGGATTTGGGAAGAACAACTTGGAGCATCAAATTCAAACAGAGGCCTCTCATCTTCTGGCTATCTTCGCAAACACAAAAGGTAAATTCAATAGGAAAATAAGACTTGGAGTGCTTTCTGAAATATAGTGGGTTAGGGGAACTGAAGTTTCACAACACATTTTTTACAAGCTATATTTTTCCTTTTAGTGGGGCTTCTACTGGCTTCTTAATTGCATTCTTGAAAAAAATGTTTTGTCTGCACAGCTGGCAATATGAAGCTTTTTTTTTTTTTTTTTTTTTTTAATAAAGATACTAGAAAATATTTATTATCAACCTTTTCTCAGGGACAGCTGGTAACAATTTTTACATTCAAGGAGGATAGAAAGCCTGTATGTTTTCCTCCATAAAGAACAGAATTTGTGACCTGCTGGGCAGCAAACCTCTACAATTTGGCAGGGAAAAAAGCCCAGCACAAAGAGCACATCATTCTGTTGTCCAACAAAATTCCTTTGTGGGGAATAGAAACTGGTAAAATTTTAAGAATATGCCAAAACAAAACACCCAAATGTAAACGTTCTGAACAGCCAAATCCCTCACCCACATCATATTTCATAGTGACATGAAAGCACAGAGAGGTCTCCCAAGGCCTGTCACCAACTCATTTAGCCTTAGAAATACAGCAAAATGGTCCTATTGACTTCTGAGAGCAACGTTTCTAAGGTCAGTGGATACAAAAGATAGGAGCACACCAGGTGGTATGAAGCCTTGGTACAGCCCAAATCTTTACTTGCATGCAATTCTTCCCCATATTAAACTCAGTAGTTTCATTTACTGCTTCAGAGAAACAGAACAAGTATTGGACTGAAGTCACAAATGCATAGGGGACTGTTTTACTCTGGCCAGTTTGAAGGTTGTCCTCACCTTCAGCACATGTACTCAATTATTTTTCTAGATTTCACCTTTCTGTTTACTTCAACCCTTTCTAACAAGAGCTGTGTTCCATCCTCTAAAATAAGGAACGTGGGTTGGTGGGCATGGTGGTGATGGTGGTGATGGGTCGATGGTTGGCCTAGATGATCTTAAGGGTCTTTTCCAACCTTCAAGATTCTATGATAAGAATTACAGAAGTTTTGCCCTCACAGTCTAAGGAGAAAAATATATATATACATATATTATATATAGTTGAATGTTATGCTGCACTTGAAAACAAAACAGAGAGAAGACAATTCAACGTGACTAAAAAATTAAGACTTCAAAATCTTTCCTTTCTGTTTTGTTATCCTCACCCCCCCCCCCCCGCCCTGAGTTAAAATATCTGCCTGCAGATCCGAAGGCGTGTAATCCATCCAGACCACCCAGATCACAGCTCAGAGAGGTGGGGGAAGAGAGACCTAGCATCCATCTTCTCAAAGGCAAAAATTACCCTATTTTACAAGAATTAAAAGCAGATTGAAAATAAAGATTCCCTGCCATTACAGAGATTTGCATGAGTTCACCTGCAGAAGATCAGACTCCTTTTAGACCAAGTTTCACACACCTTGAACTACTATTATTTTTGCTTTTAAAAGAAGTGTTCCTCTTCCTTAATTTTTCTCACTGCCACCTGTTCAGAAATACTCACCAGTAGCTCCTGTACCTGCAGGTGAGCCTTTCAACCCCCGCACTTCCATCGTCCATGCCATTGCCAATATAATCTGTGCTGTTGTTTTTGGCCATCGCTTCTCCAGCGAGGATGAATCTTTCAGCAAGCTTATCAAAGCAGTTTATTTTGTGATCTACTTTCAAGCTACTATCTGGGGCAGGGTAAGAACCTGTACATTTAATCAGAATTTCCCATGTTCCAACTTGTGCACTGCCTCCCATCGTGACTGAAACGACTCTTGCAGTGCTTTTACAGTTATCAGGAAATCGGAATTGGGCTCTCCATTGAAAAATGCTCATATTTCTTCTTATTCATTTACAATCACAGATGTACGATGCTTTCCCATGGCTTATGCACCACTTCCCAGGTCCACATCAGAAGGTGTTCGCCTACAATGACTTCATGCACAGTTTAGTTATGAATGAGGTCCAGATGCATGAGAGAGAGAAGACAAGTGATCCACAGGATCTCATTGACTTCTACCTAACCCAAATAGCAAAAGTAAGTATCTATTTATCACCACTGCCCCTCCTTGGCCTCAGTGTTCACTACAAATACTTGCTCTTCAAGTGACAATAATAGAATTTTAATACACACACTTTGTTTGGCATTGAAGAGTTTTGCACTGATGGATTGCTCACCATTTACCACAAAAGTTATGCCCATTGCTACCTCAGGAATTGTACTTATGAAACAATCCATTTCATAGCCTTCATGTGAATGTATCCTACAGACCAAAGATGACCCCACCTCTACGTTTAATAAAGACAATATGGTTCAGACCGTGGTTGATCTCTTGCTAGGAGGGACTGAAACAACAAGCACCACCCTCCTCTGGGCACTGCTCTATATGGTACAGTATCCAGAAATACAAGGTGAGTAAAAGCCTTAGCAGAGAACTGCACTCAACATTACATTGTAATGAACGCCATTACAATGTAAGCACTCACTCAATCACGTGCAACAGATCAAAATAAACATTAACAATGAATACAAGAGGCAGATCTCAATAATTGAGATCTAAAAATGAAAGCTTAACAACCAAAACAAAAAACTTGTGCTTTCTCCACCAGCTCATTAAGATCATTTTAATTAATAGAAAGCACTGCCACCCCCTTCCAGTGAGATAAAATAAGAAATACGTTGCTAAGCTCATGACTACATATGCAGCCAGAACTTTTAAAACCTTCAAAACAGGAAAACTTTAAGAACACAGAACCACATTACCCTCGTAGACATCATCCTGTGCTTTGGGAATGTGCATTTTCTCAATCACCTGAAACCAACACAGATGCCAAAACACATGCCAAGGCATTTCAAAGTAGCACAGTCTTTTCCCCCCTATCTTGGGGCTGGAAACAAAGAGAGAAAAAAAAAAAGTTAAAACATTGTTATTACTATGCAGAAAGAGTTCAAAGAGAGATAGAGGCTGTTCTGGAACCTTCCCACGTCATCAGCTATGAAGACCGCAAAAGACTGCCCTATACAAATGCTGTGATTCACGAGACTTTGCGGTACAGCAACATCACTTCTGTGGGGGTCCCTCGACTGTGTGTGAGGAATACGACTTTGCTGGGCTTTCACATTAAAAAGGTATGGAGTACGTATGTCTCCAAGCTTTGGATAGTTAATATTTACTATGCTGAGCACATCAGCTCCTACAATTCCTGGCTTGGCGCAGAGAATACATGGCAGCATGTCATAGACATGAAACAAAGCTGAGTGCTCCAAATCAGAGCCCATATGTAACACCTTATGACAAAAAAGAAGATAGAAGGGTTTATTATGCCTAGAAGCACGCAGGGTAAGGGCAAGCTGAGGCCAAGCACCTGGCTGTAGACATAGGATAGCACAGTATCTACTAGAGAGAAGAGCCTGAGAAGAATCAATACATAGAAAATATCATCTCTTTCTTGCAGGGCACACTTGTGCTGCCAAATCTGCACTCTGTGGTGTATGACAGTGACCACTGGGCAACCCCTTGGAAGTTCAACCCAAACCATTTCCTCGATTTGGATGGCAACTTTGTGCACAAAGAGGCATTTTTACCCTTCTCAGCAGGTAATGCCCCAACATTTCAGCATCTCTCTTCATTTTGTCTTGCAGCACAACAACAAACATTCTAAATTCTAAAACATTAAGAAACGTTTTGATAAAAATATATTTGGCACAAAGATTCAAAGTCACATATTTTACTGTAAAGCCCACAAATTTTGTCTTGCTCTGTTTGTTTTTCGTAGAATTTAGCTTCACACTGCTAACTTCTTTCTCTTTTCCCTGCAGGGCACCGTGTGTGTTTGGGGGAACAGATGGCACGAGTCGAACTGTTCATCTTTTTCACTAATCTGCTTCGGGCATTCACATTCCAGCTCCCTGAAGGAGTAAAGGAAATCAACCCGGAGTACATTTTGGGTGCAATACTGCAACCACATCCATATGAAATCTGTGCTGTTCCACGTTAATCTGCAACACACCATAAAGCAGAGGGACCCATCAATAACTGCAGAACAAATATCACTATCTTATCTGTATTCAAATTCACATAGCTCATATCTCTCATAGAGAATTAACATAGAAGTATTTCTATTCAGGAAGGCTGACCTCGTGCAGATGAGCTGAAACTAGAAAACTGCATTCAACAAAGCTCGTATAATCACACCGTAGGTATATACAATTACTCAAGGTGTTACCAAAAACATATTTACACACACAGTAACAATTAATCAGATGTACTATTTTAGAGAAGTGATCTGTAACAACAGCTTCCTGAATGTGCACTCAGTAACTTATCACATGTGAAATGGCACAACTGTTCCAACACAGTAAGGATGCCTGAAAACACCATTTGCTTCAGCACAGTTACTGCTTTCTGTTCACAGGTGTTTCCTTGCTTCCTCCTGCAGAAAGTTCCAGGGCACACAACCCCTGTTTTGACTTCTCTTCCTTTCCCACTCCCTGAAAACACTTCATATAGCAGTGTCAGCTTCACATATGCATCAATGTTGGCAAAATATGGTCTCTTATAATCACATTCCACTTGGAAATACCCACACCCTTTTTTCTTTACTACTTCCTATATCTGTTCTCTATTTTATCACTGCTCTCAGATCCATGTATTATCAAGAACTTTCCTTCTGCTTAATATCACCATTACAGCATCCAATAATTTACTCTTTGAAGACAAATAACAGCCTTTCAAGAAAAGAAGATGCCAGTATTCGTCAAAGCAAGCACAGTAGAGATCTATTACATATAGCCTTCTCTTGTTGTCCTGTACTTCCACAACAAACGTGGAAAGTCTGGACCACTTAAAATTCAACTGTGATCACCCTACATGCTCAGTTTTCCAAGTTCAACAGGGACAAACATAAGTTTTGCTTTTAATAACATCCTAGCGTAAGTGGAAAGTTACTTATTTCACAGACATAAAACTGAAGGAAATCTTCATTCTCCTCTCTAACATTTCCAATTACCACCACCCACGTGCTGAGAATCCCATGGCTTTACCACGCTGTAAAGTTTGCTACTGCAGAACAAATAAAGACTTGACATCCACAGATAAATTTCTACCTTTTTAATAAAAGACATTTTAAAACTTTTAAACATTACTCCAATTTTATTGAGGAAAATATAACATCTAAAAAAATCCTCCTTGATTTAGAAATATTTTCTAACAGAAATCAAGAAAAAAAAAAATCTCTCAACCTTCAGATCTCTTGCAGTGAGGGCAGAAGGTACCTGGCATAAAACACATTCTCACAGATTTATGAAAGCAGTCTGATGTGGCAGTTCATAAAAGTTTTCAAGTCTTATCTCCACCTTTTGTGGGATTCATTAAAGGAAAACTCACAAAAAAAATCTCTTTTCACCCTACCACTCACACGGTGCAGCCAAGGGCCCACGGTAAAGTGCTCTGCAGTATGACTGGCAGTGTAGGATACAAGCTTGGACTTGCTCTATTCCAGTTTATTCTGATGGTTCTTGAGGTATGTCCTACGTGAGAAAAAGATTTCCAGTTTACTTCTGCTGTGTTCACCCTTTGGTCTCCTGATTGATTTTTTTTCCCCTAAAATATTATTCCATTATGCACTAGAATTTCCTGGTTTTCTTCTAAAAATGCATCTTGAGTGAAAACATGCACATATTCTTCACCTGTATTTGTGAGGAACTGAGGTACATGATGAAGATCCGTTGTATAATGCTGGTTCTAAAACACGTGGGAAGAACATATGCTTACAGTGTACACGATAAAGGAGGTATTTTTACAGAAAAGTTGCTGTAGACCTGACAGTTGTTACCAGTGGAAAAACAACCGGGCTATAAATTTCTTCTCTTTGTCTCATTCCAAACCAAAACCAGCAAGAAATGTGCATTCCTCAGCTTTCCCATGATTCTCAAAATGTCAGCGTGAGAGTTCCAGATCACTTTTTCATCACAGTTGTAAATGAAACCTACAAGAAAATGATCAGGGCAGAAAAAAAAAAAAAGTTATTAAATGAGAGAAAGAAATTCATAAGGAATTGAAGTAAAACAGAAAACAAAGATTTAAAAACCAGGACTAAGAGCTAATTCTGTCCGTGAAGCATTTTAATAAACTAAGAACTTGTAAATCCTGTAGTGTCAGTAATGAGAAATCACATAAACACAAAAAATACACCAACATTCAGCTCTATTCTGATGCACGACAGAAATCAGCAGCCCAAGTTCTCAGTAAGGCAGATTGCCACCTCCTCCAGAGATTACAGCTCTGAAAAAAACAAGTGATTTAAAATCCAGGCTTTAGAAAAACCTCTTGGAGGGTCCTGGATTCAGACATTAACTTCTATCACTGCTAAGGAAACTACAATTGCCACTTATTTCCAATTTTTTCATGTCTTGAAGCCCTGAAGAATCTAAACTCTTAGTTCCCTTGGTGTTGGGAGCACTCTTTGCCTAAGTCCCTCCATTTTCAAGGAACATCCAAGAAACACATCTTGAAATATAACCCCTCTGTAACAATGGCCTTGCAATCTTGTTTTCCCAAAACAACAGTAATGAAGAACTTCAATACATACTTCACCTCCTAGATACTAGCTTAGCAATTGCCAAGAGGAAATTGCCAAGAGGACATGCTGATCTTTACCCACTGCAGTGAAGCACACAAAATCCATACTGTTTGTGTGGTTTTAAGGACAAAATGTAACCACTGGTCACCATGACCTAATTCCAGAAAACTAGCAAGCCAAGAGTTTTTCCTAAGACTTCTTTTTAATGAAAGTTTCACAGAGAAATAGACAAGTATTTAGATGGTTGTGATCTCAAGTAATAAGCAGAGTATTGTCCAGAGCATCCTCTGATCCAGCAAACACATCAGATAAATTAAAGAGTTGTTTAAAAAACACACTCAAAGTTCTTCTCTCCACACTCAGTTAAAACTCTGTATGCAGTAGGAAGTCAGCACTTGCATCCACCCCTTCAAGAATAATATATACATACCTAATTAAGCAAAATACAGTCATCAAAATGTTAAATATGTGGTATTAGTTCTTAATAGATAAGTCTGTATGCCAAGAATTATGAAAGGATATGCAGGCTGTGAGGAAACCAGTAAGAAATTAAACTACTGTGGCACAAGGTAATCTCTGGGTTGCCCCTTCTATTCTTTTTGCTGTATTTTCTCTATTTTTTTTCAATAATATGCTATCATTAGAATTTCTAAATTGGGCATCCAAGATATTAGTATTAGTATCAAAGCCAACAAGGTGGAGGAAGATTATGATATTTAATTAAATCTAGTAGACCTATGGTAACTCAAAGAAACAAATTACATCAAAATGCATTACAAGTGTTAACACTTTTGAAAGCAAATGCAAAGGTCAAATCCAACCAGTTATTCCTCACTGACAGCCCCGTTTCCCATAGACACTTTGGCACAGATACACACTGGGGAAGGCCTTCAAGGAGTAAATAATGGCTTTATAAAACAGTCATACATAAACTTCCACGTATCTGACCAGACTGGAAAGATAAATGTTCTTAGTTGCTAACTACTGCTACTCTGCTGGTAGAGAAACAAATAGAAGATTAACTGCTTGATTTGATTACCGGTTTGCAGCAAGTAAATGAGAATATTCAAAGTCCAGTCCACTGATGTGTGACTCTCAAATATTATCTAATACATAAACTTTGATTATTCCTCTGTGTCACCATTAGGACAAATTAAAGTTGTATCACTTACTTCTTGCAATACTTGTCCAAGTGTCTCTCTGCTGTGAATGCGTTTCCTGTTGAAAACCAAAAGTACATTTACACTTCTGCACAAAGCACTGAGGGATCTTGCAAACATTAACTGTTACTCTAGGCATGGTTCCACATCCTTATCCACATGGAATCTTTACACAATCTTATCAAATCTACAAACTTTGAGTCAGACCTGCTATCACTCAGTGAGGCGTAAGAACTCACTGCAGCTTCTCATACACAAACAAATGTTGTTTGTTAAAAAGCTTACTAAGCTTTCAGCATAAATCCAAGTAACTGCATATAGGTGACAACGAGTCATGTCAGCACATATTCTCTGAACCTAGACATCTGTTGTTCAGCAACTGATGCAAGAAGATCAACCACACTGCTACTTCAGTCATTCTTCCAACATAGTCAAAGATGGTAGGAGTGCTTGCTACAAAGACTTGAAAAGGAAAAATGAAGATTCTTCATTCTTCAGAAGTGACAGTAACTATAGTTACAGTTTCTGAACATCCTGCAATACACGTACTAAAAATTACTGTAGATCCAAACAGAAAGCAGCGAATTTTTACCTGTCTATTTTGGTTGCTATGATCACTGTAAAACTGCCTTCTGTGTTGGGCAGGTACGTAGATGGTATAATTACATAACTTCCAGCAGGAAGCCTGCACAGTCGGCTTACTTCCTGTGAATAGCAGTGAGGTACACAGCTCACCAGTGGCTCCAAGTGCAGAAAAGAGGAAGTATTTGGCTTCCAACTGCTGTTAGGTACCTGCAAAAAAAAAGAATGAAAACATGCTTATCTTTTCAACACAGGTATACCTGTACCAGATGTACCACAGTAAGATGTGTTCTGCATGTATTCTGCTCTGAATTCTGCTCAACCTTATGCACAGAACTATAGAGTAAACATTCTCTGAAAATAAAGTCAGCTGGGTGCTGTAGAAAAAAATAAATAAAAGAGCACACTTTATCTGTTTCACACACAGATTTTCATATTTGTCAATGTTTGTAAAAGCCTTGTGTCACTGACTCACTCTGAGTTCACACTCTACTAAGCCTACATCTGGCAAACAAGTCTTACCTGGAAGATATGAAAACCTATTGGACGACACTTGCTGTCTTGGCAGTGCTGACGGAGAGTGATTTTCACACTGCTTTTTCCTGGTCCTGCAGGAACGGAGAGAGGAAAGCAGGGATTGATATAGAAGGAGGGGAAGTTCCTGCTGCCTCCAGCACTTTGTCCATTTTTCCAGCATCCTTCCAGCTGCAGCGTTTCCCATTCACCAACTGGGAGTTCTTCAGTAAGAGCAGCATCTGTGGGTGGTGGTTTTATCTCACTATCAAACACAAGAAAAAAAACAAAATGCAACAGAACATGTATGATTTCACAAAGCTAAAAAACCAGCTCACAGAAATAAATCAGTATTACATAAACTTACAGGAACACAGTCCAAAGCATACACTGCATTGTTTGTTTGTACATCTACCACATCTTCAGTCAGAAACTACCATTTACCTGCTGACCTGATCACTGCAACATTAATACCTATTTCAATCTTGCCCAGCATCACTTGGCATTTATTATCAACACCAGTCCCACAGCATCCAAAACAACATTTCAGCATAAGGACAGATGGTATACTTGAAGTTATTCCCAATCCTCCATTCACTTAAGAACATAACAGCTGTTCTGATATCCTATGATTGTCATTTTAACTCACATCCAACACCTGTTTCAGACTTAGCAGTGTTACACTTAACAGCAGTAGATGAGAGGACATTTGTATTGAAGTGCTCTGCAGATGCTGTACATTCAGAAAAATACATTGCCAACACAAGCCCATGTCTTATACCCCAAAATTAGCAAAATTAGCCTCATTGTTTTGCAGACCTTTATTCAGCCTAACGCTTGATAATATTTTGCCTCTAAATTCTACAGAGTAAATGATCTGACTTTATAGTGTGACTTGCCAGCTTCTGTCCATGAGCATATGAGTTGTTAGTGCACTATCAGAAGTATCAAAAAAAATATGAATAGCTTTTAAACACCTTGTCAGTGGTACATTTTGCCTCCATGCTTATCAGGCACAAGCAATTGACACGTCCATATTTTTTCAGGTTTACTGCACGAAGATACAACTTCACCACACAATGACTCAATCATCATGTCTCCATATGCATTTATTTGAGGTGTGTGGTCACCAAGGCAGACTTGCTCATGAGTAACTGACTTTGAAGTGTTGAGATATCTGCTACAGTTAAGAAAAAAGTATGTAAGTGATCTGAAGCTACTGGACTGACATTGCTGATGTCTCACATTGGATCAGCAAGCATTGTTACACAGAAAAAAACGCTTTTTAAAGTTCATTATAAAAGACTTAATTTCTATCACAAGCTACAAGGGAATATCAAATAGGACACAACATGGAGTGATGCTTACAAGTATTTTTGCAAACTCCACCATCTGGGTTGAATGCTTTAACTCAAGACACAACCCTTCATTCAACTAAGCAAGACAGCACTGAGGTCAGTGCTATTTTTCACACCTGTCCTCGCAAAGATGAGCTACAAGTATGATATCACCCGAGTCCACTGCAGACTCTGCATCTGCATTTGAAACTGTACTGCTCACCCTGAAAAGTGCTGTACACCTGGCAATGTCAGTATGTGTGCCAACATTTTTTCCACTACACATGATAACATACAGCTCTTTTCCATCATCCACTGTGGTAAGATAATTTCTGTGGTACACCTGCATTTTTCCTAACACTAAGAAATCTCATTACTTCTGATGTGTGATACTTTAAACACTTTGTCATTACACGTAAGAGCTGTTTCATCCAAAAAACAAGGAGATGGAAGAATGCCTCCATAAAAACAAAGAGAAAACTATACTATAATTTGCTATTGTGCACAACTGTTCAGAAACACTTTGAACATTTTCATACTGTGCAAATGTATCTTCATGCATCTGTTCGTGCCCACAAGAAGTTTTCTGC
Source organism: Phasianus colchicus (assembly GCF_987193195.1). Lineage (NCBI taxonomy): Eukaryota > Metazoa > Chordata > Aves > Galliformes > Phasianidae > Phasianus > Phasianus colchicus. Next base: position 16,507,067 of record NC_143445.1, read on the forward strand.
TTCTTTTTAAACATACCTGAGAGAGATTCTTCCTGTAGAAAATACACGAAGCAAGAAATGCCCTACAGCATCTTTCAGGAAAGTGCTGGGAACAACAAGATAGTACCCAGGAGAAAGGTCACAGCATACATGCACTTCTCTGTCATAGGAATGGCAGACGGTACCTACAACTGGAGGAGCAGAGAGGGTCTTTGGAAGGTTAAATCGTTTCTTCTCCACCTAGAACAGATGCATAATGATGCACAATGGTTTAGGAAAAATGAGCAGTTTGTAATAAAAGCAATCAAATACTGTTTAAACACACCTACATTTACAAAATGAAACAAGAAAGAGAGTATCAGCAGCATGCTGATTATCAAAGAGGAACAGAAAGCATTAATATTCAGAAGCAAAATTTGGAATAGCCATTAAGTGATCAGCCTGAACTGTCATTCACTAGTTTGGAATAATCCCAAACATTCCACTATATGGCACTCACAGAGTAAAATCAAGTGCTGGTTCATACCTAGGCTGTACAGACTGTAACTTTGTGACATATTCAGAACGTAAATCAGATGTGGAAAATGTTTAAATAGTGGAATAGTTTCTCACTGTTGTAAGAAATGAATTATTTTAGTCAGATGTTTCAATAGTGCCTTAAAACTACTTGCAAGAGAAATATGTCGCTTCCAAATTACCTTCCAGACATGCAATCCCACAGCCTGATATTTCTTCCCCTGTATGCCTTCAGTCAAAGACAGATTTTCATCTACTAAGCGAGTCAGGTTTTTAATTCTTCCAGCCCAGTCAGCACTGTATTTTCTGTGTTTCTGCAGCAGAGCAATGCACACCTCGCTCTTCTCACAGACTCTCAGCCAGAACTTAGGGTTGGTAGGGAAGCTGCTGTTGTTACGGCAGCCACCTGCAGACTGGCCTCTCACCCAGGATCCAAACAGATTCCGAGAGTGATACAGGACTTTCTCTAACAAAAGAAGAAAAACACGGTGCAAACTTCAGACACCAGAGGTCATTTATTTTATCCAGCAAATATATGGCAGAGATTTCCCAGCCCCAAAAAACACGGTGTGGTAGCCTTGATGCTTTCTCTCAGTAAACACTCATGAACAAGATTTTGAGAAAATTGAAAATGAATGTCATGACTGGTAATGGCAGACTGACATGACTTTTACAAGTAACAAAAAATTGGTTTCAGAAATCTGACGTTTGTATCTTACTAAGAAAAAAAGAATCTCAAAGCTCTGCAGAACAATAGCCATCTAGAGAACGCTCATCTCTCAACAAACTAGCAAGTATCTAGAACTCAGAAGAGTATCAAAGGCTCTTCTAAACACCTTCAATTTCCTCTCACCCCTCTATTTTTCCCAGCAATAGAGACAGAAAAGGCCTACAGGTATAGAAGAGAGGGAAAGACTGATACAGAGAAATTACAGTCTACTTGACAGCTATTTGCAATTCAAATCACTTTATCCCATTGATTTAATATTATCCATACAAGAAAGATGTTTTTTCATACCACACCTGTATACAGGCTCTGCAGTTGTCCTTCCTCATTCACTGGAAAGCCCACAGTAATCTCATCAAATTCTCTGAAAAATTCCTCTTCATCAACCCAGAATTCTCCATCTTGGATCTGTGAGAGGAGTTCGGAGGCAACCATCGGATCCAGCTGGCTCCATCCTTCACCACTACACATAAGACAAGAGTTAAAACACTGTTCTTTACACAATAAAAATTCCATAACAATCTTTCGTTCTTTATAGCAGATTTGCATAGCAGGACAATACAAGGAGGTTTCTTCATTTTAGTGTCACAGACTTGCCAAGAATGCTTCCTGGATACAACGTGCTGGTCAGTGAGATGCATCATCTAAAGTACGAATCATAACATTTCAAAGAAAACTTGGAAACAAACAGCAATCTAAATATTCTAACACTTCTCAAGATAAGCTCCTAGGGCCTGTCCTTTCCTTCTAACTACCTGCAAACTATTTTGCCATCTGAATTATTAACAACAATTCTGCATTTCTTTTAAAACATCTCTCTTTATATCTACTTGGCATCAATTCTAGTTTCTCCTATTCGTGTTAACCTACATAAATATAAAAAACAGACAAGCAGAACAAACTTACTCACCCCTCACACCAGGGACCTCTCCAGCACCGCCTTCCCCAGGGATTTCGTATTCGTAGGAGGATGATTTCCTTGCCTGACACTTCAGAAAGATTCAACATATCTGTCACTATAAAAGCATGAAATTCTCCTAGCTCACTTGCACCTGAATAGAAGAGATAACAACAACCTAGAATTAGAATGTATATAAAAGAATCCAGACCATCATTTCACAAAGACAGACTTTAAATCATTCTGTGAAAGAGAGCAAAACAAAGAAATTGTTTATTGGATCAGTATTAAAACAGCATTAAAAAAAATTTACAACTATATAGAAATAAGACAAATAAAAACTTTAAAGCATATTAACTCCCTGTTGATCTCAAGTATATATAAACCCTCAGTGATTTTTTCTAACTATTTTTGGGGTTGGCTTTGGGTGATTTTTCTGTTATCTGCTCTGAGAATGAACCTTAACAACTTCCCACAAATCTAACATAAAAAGCACCTCCCAAAAAACCCCTCTATCCTGAACCTAACAACATCTTTAAATCCTTCTTTATCCAAGGTTACACAAAATCACACCATGCAGCTCACACAATACAACAGTCAGCAGTGTGCAATGGCTGGCTGTCTTGTGCTCAGAGCAACATCAAATTTATTTTAGATTAACTTCACTGTTACCTTGTCTGGAATCGAGGACTGAGCAGCTTATCACACATTGCTCTTTCAAAACCATTAGTCTCCTAAACACTTCTTTCTTCAAAACCATGCCAGACTTCTCTTTCCCTGTGTTTCTTGCAGGCTCTTTCAAGGCCCATCTTTCAGCAATGCCTCCAGTCAGATCCACCAAAGCATCTGCCACCTGTCCTGCCCACAGCTGCTCATAAGATCCATGCACTCTACAGGAAAACACACACACACAGAAAATGTTTCTACAAACAGCAGAACTAAGGAAACAAAGTTCCTGTGTCCTTCCTACCCTGCCCATCCCCAAGTAAGCAAGAGAAAATCCACAATTTACTTTACAGAACAAATAATCTAAAGAACACCTAACAAACCCATCAACCAGTGAGATGTCTGATGGGTTACAATTCATTTCTTCCTATATAGAAACTGCTTCAGCCTTGATGTTTGTACCTTATTTGCACATCAGCTTTCACAATATAATAACTGCTTACTGCATATAATATTTGTTCCTCCTCCTCCTCTAGGAAGAGGATTAAAATGATTTAATTTTGTTCACTCTGCACAAGGTGTGAAGAAACCACTTTAAGTATGAAGGCTTTTTCTGCCCTCTGCTGGCAGCCACACCATCCTCTCTGCAGGTTCTTTTGTACATTTGATGTCAGTGCATTTTTCTACATTTCCCCATGGATAGCAAAAACTGGCAACCATTATCCTTTACATCGAATTACATAGAGACCTAAGCCCAAAACTATGACTATGCCAAGTCAGATGTCGAAGCAAGCAGAAGGTAAAACAGACAAGTATTCTACCTCCCTTCATTCCCCTCAATTACGGGGCTCACATACTTTGCATAAGCTTTTTCCAGTAGTGGAAGCCAAAACAAATCTTCTGTCTGACACTGGGAAAAACAGAGTTTACCACCAAGGCAAGGCAAACGATCATCAATGGTTACTTCCACCCAGTGTCCAAACTGCCAGACATGGCAGGTGAAACGGCCTTGATACAACTCATCTGTCCAGCTGGGCTGACCTGGAGGGAATACCTAGAGGACAAAAAGCTCAAATCAAGACAAATAATGAATGGTTGTTGTTTCAATAAAGAAAATTAGTTTAAATTAGGCTGAATATCAACCCCTTGTAAAAAATGCAAAAAGAAAGACACAATGCAGTAAAACTAAGTGTAACAAAAGTGATATTTACATAGTGGCTTAGGAATAAAAAAATAAGCAAAATATAAATGTAAATCAGGAAAAAAAAAATCTGGAATATGAAACAAGCTCTCTATACCTTATTCAGCAGGTATTTACTCTTTTGCAAAGCTACACAGGCACAAAGGAACCAACAGTCTCCCAGGATTCCTTGCTTCACCTGTACATCCTGCAGATTGTTTGAAAATAACCGAGGAGTAGAGCAAATGTCCTGCAATTAAAAGAAGGGAAACTGAAGTTGAACCCTGCACAACAGTCTAAGGAAGCCTATGATTTGGAGAACTGGAGGGCACAGAGGCCTCTCTCAAAATAATGGAGCTTTTACCTTTTACATTTCTTCTCCAGACTCAGCCCAACCAGGCAATTACAATGACCATCTTGTGGCTTTTTACAGGTACTTTATGTGAGGAAAAACTTGTTCTCATATAGATTTTATGGCACAAATACCATCACAAGTGCAACCACATCAGAAGGACCAAGAAGTAAAAGACAACTGAAATCACGATTTCCTTGCAAGAGATATGACCAACTGGGATAGAACAGATGCCATTCACTTTGCACTGCACTCCTCAGTTTCCAAGAATCTCCAAACTTGTATGATAGAAAAACCTTTTCTAGGGCAAATAAATATGGATTGCTTGCTAATGAAAGAGATTACTACAAATCTAGGGTCTTGAAGTACTCAATCTGATCTGAAAGTGAGCTTTTAAAATGGTTCTTCTCTCACCTGCAAGCACTGGCAATTAACTGATCAGCCCTCAGTAGTAACGTAGGTACAACGTACAAAACAAAGCTGCTCACTGGGCTTGAAAAATCTTTTCTTTGTTAGTTGTATCTGATAACAATAGCTCCATCTCTGTTCTACAACCACCCCGGATGTAGGGCAGCAAATTCACTTCATTATGTTTTTATAGCTTTATTCTTTTCCATACTCAGAACCATTTGGATGCTGGATGGGATCCTTAAAGGTCCAACCTCCTCCACTGAACAGGGACACCTACAGCTCCATCAGGTGCTCAGAGCCCCATCCAGCCTGACCTTGAGTGTCTCCAGGGGTGAAGCACCACCAGCCCTGTGCAATCTGTGCCAGTGCCTCATCACCCTTAACATAAACAACTTTTTTCTTATTCCCAACATAAATGTCCCCTTTTTTAGTTTCAGACCACTTCCCCTTGTCCTGTCACAACAGATGCTGCTAAAGAGACCATTCCTCTTCTTTTATTATAGCCACCCTTCAGGTACTGAAAGGGGATCATAAATATTTTATTTATATTGAAGGTATTATGGAAATGTATCCTACACTTTTTAGCTTGCATATGGCTTACTCCAAAATCCAGATATTAGTTTAAAGGCAATATGACAAGAACAGCCTAAAAATAAAAACAATAATAATTAAAACTGTTTTTTGTTGTCATTTCATTTTCATTCTCATTATCAAAGCACAATTTTTCCTCAGCAACAGCAAAGGGATCAATACAAACACTACAACCTGGTTCTCTTCAAGACAATTAGACAACATTTTGAAGAAACGAAAATGACATGGATATGCAACTTGATACGTGCGTAATTTGTATAAGGAAATGTATTTCATAGAATCATAGAATGGCCTAGGTTGAAAAGGACCCCAATGATTATCTAGTTTCAATCCCCCTGCTATGTGCAGGGTCACCAACCAGCAGACCAGGCTGCCCAGAGACACATCCAGCCTGGCCTTCAATGCTTGCAGGGATGGGGCATCCACAACCTCTTTGAGCAACCTGTTCCAGTGCCTCACCACCCTCTGTGTGAAAAACTTTCTCCTAATATCCAACCTAAACCTCCTCTGTCTTAGTTTAAAACCATTCCCCCTTGTCCTATCAATATCCATCCTTGTAAACAGCCATTCCCCCCTCCTCTTACAGTAGAATACTCCAAATTCTACCGGTACCACGGAATGCTGAAGTTGTAGCAGGAATTTGGAATCACAACTACACAAAAGCACAGGCTTTTCTATCTCAGAACTCACCTGAGGTCTCAACCACGATATCTCACCCCTGAACCGGGTGAGCGGGGTGCAGGAATCAAAGAATATGGAGGTGTCGCTGGCAGGGAAGGCAGGGTCCGTGTACAGCTCTCTCCTCACCGTCAGCTGCTTTGTCTCTCCCAGCATTTTCAACGCAATCCCAGGCGGCTCTGCCGGCTGTTCCCAAGACTCTGTTTCCGAGCATCACCCTAGAACGCAAACGAGCGTTGTAACTGAGAAACCACGAAGAAGCGCTGGTGCCCAGGAAGGGAAAGGCTCTCTTACTCTTCCCACCGAGCTCCCCGAGCCACGCCATCACCGCTTTCTTTCAGCGCCGGCTGCCACTCCCGGGGCTCCCCGACCTGACAGGAAACAAGAGGAGGCCTCAGCTCCCCCGCGCAGACACCCCTCACCCCGGCTCCCCCAACCCCTCCCCCGGCGGCCCTCCCCGCCCCCCTCACCGCAGGGCAGGCCCCGCCGCCATGCCCGGAGCGCCGTTCCCTGGGCAACGCCGGACACCTCCGCCCTCTCCCCTCAGCCCAGAGGTAACGGATTGAGGCGACGACCAATGGGAAGGCGGAAAGCGGGCACGTGATGCGGGCTCCGCCAATCCGCGGCCTCCTGCCCCTGAGGGACAGGGTGGTACCCAGCGGGCCTCGCGGCGCTGCGGGGAGCGAGGCGGGAAGAGGTGAGGGCGGGCTGTGCTGCCCGTCACCTCAGGGCATGGGCGGGTCCTCCTGCCGCCTGTGGTCACGTTCGGGCTTTCCATCCTTATGTGACCCGAAAAAGACGTGCAAACAGGCTGCTGAGCCAGCGCGGGGATGCTGCGCTGACCAAAGAGCAGCGCTATGCCAGTCCGCTGGTGACACCAGCCTACCTGAGGGCACAGAGGCGGCTGGAGAGCCGCAAAGCACGCTGCTGTGGCTCGCTTCTGTCAGAAATGAGCGCAAGTCGTCACTCAGCCCCACGGGCAGCGCTGCCCGGGGATGGGCTGACCCAGAAACGCTCTAGCTGCACACACAGGGCTGTAAGAATGTCATCCACAAAGGCTTCCCACAGCTGAGCTGTGTCCCTTCGGGCACCAACACGACGGCAGGCAATAAGGGCCCCTTGTCTGCAGCTCACAGCTGCAAGGCACAGACACAGACGGGGCTCTAATGGGGAAAATGGGCCTCTGTTTGAGGAACAGAGAGAATCTCATCCCTGCGACTTCACCCTCCCTGCTTTCTTTAGGCTACAGCGATCACAGAACAGCGTAAATGTAATTAAATTACAGCTAGCACCGCTTTCTGTAACGGTGCGAATGCTACCTGGAACAGATCTAAACACAGATCTGTATTTATCATGCTGTTATCTTTGTCTTCTAGAAGTTATGTTGGTCTGCAAAACATCTGACGTGCTTCCCTTGCCCTGGCTGCAGTGTTGGCAGCAGGCAGTCAAATGGATCCATTATACAGCTGGCAGTGTGATGCCCTATTGACCCAAAGCTCTCTGGGAGAAAAGCAGCCATTTTCTGTGTTGCCTCTTGGCAATCCTGCTGGATTAAACTATTCCTGAAGGCAGAAAAGGGCTTATCTAGATAACAATCTTAGAATGCTGTAAGACAACACGACACTTACCTTTTTGTCAGCCTGCTTCTCAGAGTACTTGATGCAGGTGCTTTATATTTCCTCCAGAAAAGCAGATGCCAATAGGCCAAGTCCAGTTGCTATGGAAATTCAGAGTTAAGAGGGATTTGCATCCAGTGAAACAGCCAGTTCGTTTCCATGCAGAGAAAGCCTATCCTTTGACATGGTATTTTCATGATTTTTTTTCCCCTCAGTTTTGGAATCGAATCAATTTCTTGTTCGCCTCTGTCATTCATTTTCCATTTCAGGCAGTTCAAGGTCAGGAAGACCACTAAAAGGGACCTGAATGTATGTGCGGTTTGGAAACTGAGACACACATAAGTCCTCTAAATTACAGAGGGGAACTCTTCCAGTTCTTTGAATCCTGATAGCAGGCTTAGAAAGGGACAGGCTTAGTCACCACAACGCTGCCAAGCTGACAGTGGCTGCTGCTGTGTCAGAGCCATGGTGCAGGATGTCCTACTGCTGCTTAAGGGAGATTTTGGAGAGAAGATTTGAGTTTTATACTCAGAGCCTTCTTCCATACCACACAAGACTGGTAGCACACTGCTCTCTTCAGCTACTGGGAAGACAAGCTCAGTCTCTTTCCATAAAGACAGCAGGGCAGAGGAGACAGAGCACAGCTCCAAACTTCCCTGCTGGCTACCATACAGCAGGGCAGCACAAGGTGCCTGAATTAAAGCAAGAAGACGATGCTTCTCTATGCACCATTATAAGTGCATATACTTAAAATCTAGGACAATCTTCCTGGATTTTCAACAATTCAGTGTCTTTTAAATTGAGTCTTCCCAAGAGAAAAACAAATCTTGTATCAGAAGGTTGTGGTTTGATAAATCTCATACTGTGGTTTTAGTACCCCAAGTCTGATGTTTTGGTCATTATGACTTGAAGTTGTTATCAGTCTGTAACAAAATGTGTGAAAATAAATGTCACTGATTACTATTGAATGTATGACATTCTTTCTAGACAGATCCAAGCAGGGAGAACAGACTGAACATGTGTACTTGATCAAAAGCGAATTGTGAAGTGAGCTTAGAATAGGCAAACAAAGCCCTGTGCTATCCAGACAGGGCAATGGCCAAGGTCACTTTGTGTGAGACCATGAGAAAACTGGTTAAATGAGAATATTTGACATGTTGTTCTTGGTTAATGGAGTGCACAGCTGGGATCCTGTAATAATCCATGGCAACAAAATGATTGATATAAGCTTAACAGAGTAATATGTGTTGCTAACAGGAATTATACTTACATTAATCCATGTGGCAATGAAATGCTAAAAAAAAAGTTAGCAATAACCCATTTTATTAAAGTGTTTGGTTATTCAGAGTTTTTCCACACCTGATACTGCCAGACCACACTTCACTCTGCTCAAGGCTGCAAGGAAATGAAATAATAGCTTTCATTTTTAAAAATAAGGAGAATAACCCTATCTCTTGGCATCTGCTTAAACAGAACAGTTTTGCTGTATTAATTTTACTTTAAGAGATAAGAAATGAGCCCAGCATAGATAAGGCAATAAAAGTTTCTATTTAATCTCAGCCTAATTTGCCATTCAACGTCAAGTGTATTACACATCAAAATAAAAAGTTGTTTGAAGCATTAATTTATTTTATGTCAACAAAAGGAAGGCTTATCTCCAAAAACTTGCTTCCAATTTTTTTCCTCTTCCAAATAAAAATACACTCCCAGTTCATGGGAGGAGCAAAAGTACCTGAAGTAAGACAAACAGAATATTTAATACTCAACAAATCCTGCATTTCTCTGTGTTTCAGAGAACAAGTTGTATGAAAATAGCCCTCTGATGTGTTCTCACACGGATGGGAGCAGAAATGCTAACTTAAATCTTATATTCTTCAGTCACAAAACAGCCAGTTAGGTCCAGACAGCATTTCCCTGCTCTGATGCATGCATACACAAACACACAGCTGATCTGATGCCAGCTGCAGTAACAACAGGTAATATTCCCTTTTATTTTTGCCACCTCTCCAGCTTTATGCCGTGCAGCTTTTAAATAGCTTCCCAACCCCCTAAACGCTGTACTCCAGAACAGGACAAAACAAAGACAACATACCAAGTCAGTTCTTCCATGTGTCTGTAACAGTGACACTGAAAAACAGCCCAAAAAGGCTAAATTTGTCACAAAGCGTAGTTTAATTTGACAATCATCATAAGGCATCCATGTAAATTAAAAATTCCCACCAGGGTCACATACATTCTCCCACAAAATAAAACGTGCTAAAACGGAGGCCTGGGATTCCAAAGGATGCTTGTGGTCACTGCCTGGGCCAGGCTGCCACTACCCACAGGGGGTCCAGGAAACACAGCACCAGCAGTGCAACTCAGGAACTGGAAAGTCAGCTCACACAAATTTCTATCAAGAGAGCAACAAACAAAAAGAGGAAAGAGATCTGTACAAAAAACGTCATTCTCTGTCCCTTCTGGGAAAACAAGACAGAACAAAAAAGGTAAGCCATTTACCAAGCACAGAGTAGAGCTTGGAGTTCAGAAGCCCAGCGATGCTGATGCCCCGTTCTGAAAACTAATGAAGCACTAAGGAGGCCTGAGTTCATTATTGCTTCGTCCCAGTTCAGCCCAGGCTAAGGCTATGGTGAAGTCCAAATTAATTTAAAGCCAGAAAACGCAGATCCAGTAACAGCACCTAAGTCCCCATCCACACATGGGTGTAAACAGATTCTTTTGGTGAAAAGAAATCTCCCAAATTTCCCCTCTCCCTGTGCTATGCAGATCCCCATAGCAGTGCTAGAATTTATATAACAGCTTCTCTGTCACACCTCCTTTAGCTGAGCATCTGCAAAGTGTTTCATTTTGCATTCACACTCATCCACTACCCTGCTGATACATCAGCTCAGAGAAGTTCACTGGGAGCTCACCAAGAGGCACGCAGTTGGCCGCATCTAAAAGAACGTGGCACAGAGTCTAAGAATCATCACCTGCACTGTGTGATAGTAATACCAGCCATGCTCTGCCTTCAGCGCTTCGGAGACCAAACGGCACAGACAAGAGCTCCTCTCCATCCTGAGTGCCTGGCCAGCGATCAAGAGAAAAAGCACGCTGTGTAAACAAAATGGCATCTTGCCACCACCACGAGTCAGAAAACAGACTCAAATCAAGTGGGGCTTCATATCAAGAAAGAGTGCTTCCCTTGGATTTCCATATGATGGGGCAACTTTTAGAGGCAAATATTATTCAAGGCAGTAGAATTTGAGTGTGGGTATCTCCGGGGCTGACTTACAGGCCCACCATATGCTAGGGATCTAAAACAATTAAAGGTCCTGTTAATTTTTCCGAAAAGGACAGAACAGAGAAAACACAGTGTGTCTGATGAACACACACGCTAAGACACTACCAAAGCTTGCAGTTAGACTTGTCAAAACAGTTAAAAAGGTTTAGGCATCCAGTTTGTACCAGAATGGATGGCATTTGGGCACCTAACTTAACTTTGTGAAAATTCGAGCCTAAACATTTCTTTATTGCTTGTCCCATTGAGTGCAAAGGGAAAAGCGAGGGGTTAACCACAGAAGGATTTCAAATCCATCATAAGGTTTCCCTGCTCTTCTTTACATGTATAAAAGCATATCTATATGTGAAGCATTATCATTCTTTAGCCACCTGGAGTAGGGGGATGAGGGAAACAGGAGCTATTTCATTTCTTAGTTATCTGAGCATCAGACCCTGCTTCCCACATGATGATACCTCTGTCACAGTAAGAGCATGACATGAAAACGTATCTACTGCCGCTGAGAATTCCCAAGTCTGCAAAATTTCAGCCCAACTATCAGGATAACGGCAGATTGACACCCATACACTCCTCAGCAACGTACACACAGCAAGTAGGACATGCCTCGGTGACCTCAGATGGAAAAAACAAACAAACAAACAACCAACCTCGGAGAAACCAACCAGAAGAGCCTCAGGAAAAAGAACTACCCATATTCCCCGCAAAGGCAACTGCCCAGGAGTCCATGTGCAGCACAAACCGAATCCAAATATCCATCCCACAGCTGAAGATCTCCGAAGCCTGGCAGCGTCACACACTGGATACTTGAAGGCACATTTCCTACGTGTTTTGGAAGAGAAATCCAGTTACAACAACACACTGCAGCTGCAGGGCTGAGGGAAAGGAGGCGACACTTGGCATCTCTGATCCTGTCCCCACGTTCAGGCTCTGTGGCTGATGTGAGCTGGTGATCTAAGCAGACACATTAACATCCCTGAGTGAAATGGCACCGTTTGTGGCCTCTGAGACTTTGTCCTCGAGCACCATTGCTGGTGTGTCTGCAGTGCCTGCTGTAGTGTCTATGGCAGGAAGTGGATTTAAGCCCTGTGATAAAATCTGTTGGATGGTTTTCCGCAAGTTGGGGTGCAGCTGGTTTTGGGTCTGGTAAAAAATTTCTAAGGCAAAAGACTTGAGCGTGCCAGTGCAAAGGTCCTCATAAAGTGGAATTGTGTACATCCGAGACATCTGCAAAAAAGGAAAACTGGATAATATCACTCCAGTAAAAGCCAAGAGGTTCAGCTCTCCTACAAGCGTATTCCAAGAGACCTCAGTGAATCCAAGCAACACATTTCTTCAAAAGATGAAAAGTCCCTAGAGAAGTTTAATGCAAAGTTTGATGTAAATGATAATCAAAACCCACTTACTCTCTATGACTGAGCTACTTCCCCACAAAGAACAGAGCTATTTACAAGGCCAAGGAGAAGAGGCCACAGAGAACACATGCATTAACCTTTTGCTCCTGCATAATAAAAAACACTGAAAGGAATCTCTTGAGCACTAGCTTTGTCTGAAGGGTACATATTCCAACAATCACATGATTTAGTATTGTAAAAAACTCTTCTCTGGAAACGCTGGGGCTGCCATAACGCAATGCAAAAACGCACTGGGCAGAGCTGGGACAAGGACATTGAGTTAGGCTGGAAAAGCACAGACTATCTGTAGGCATTTCAAATTCCATCTGCCCATTCCTCCCCACCACTAGCAGGTGAGCCGTGCTCGGCCCCTTCGCTACACACCTGGTCTACACTTGGCCAGGAAGCAGAAGTTCCAAGGTCTTTCACGTCGCATGTCTCATGCACATGTCTCATGCACTGAGAGGTGCAGTGATTTTAATCCAGCAGTTAGTACCTGGTTTTCCAAGAAGCGACGGACTTTGTAAAGGTCTGGGTAATAGTCATTGCGGACTACAATCTGCAACCAGCGAATGCGGATTTCTGCGTTCATGGAGTCCAGCTGAGAGGAGTAACATTCCGAAAGCCTTTTTATCACCTCTGAAAAGAACATACACAGAGAGAAAAAAAAAAAACAAAAAACAACGATGACCTGTTTTGTCAAGTTTGGAGGTCATCAGAAAGTGAGCGATAGCACCAAGGCAGAGTAGGGCTATTTAGAATACAATCTGTCATTCCAGGAATACGTTTCCACTGTCCTTACAGAGTACTCACCATGGCGCAGAGGTGACCCATCCAGCAACCTGTCCAAGAAGAGCACAGTTTGGAACGTTTTCCATTTAGTGAGGTCAGCACTGCTTGCAGCAGCATCAAAATCCAGAGGCTCAGTGGTCCAGAGTTTGAAGAGCGTCTCCACTGGTCTGGTCAGGCTGGATCCCTGAGATAAATCTGGCTCAGCTAACGGAGGTCCTGTAGCATTGAGCCAACGTTCAAACTCCAGTCCTGGAATGAGGAGCACCAAAAATGTCGAGCAGGAGTCTCTGCAGATGGCTTGGCTGTCTCAAGGTTCGGGACTGCTTCTAGCACAGTTAAGAGAGGTTCTAACAGTAGCATATCAGACCAACCCATAGTTACAGTGATATAACAGTGTTAGGTTCATCAAGCCTGTGCTCCATCTGGAACAGAGACAGCAACATCTCTACCAAATTTAACCATGATTCTTCTAGAGCTCAGCATTACAGTGAGTAAATAAAAGAAAAACACATGTGTTCATTGGGCAGAACGGCTAAAAAGTATCTGTGATCAAATCATGTTCTAATAGCAGATTTGGCACATTTCTCTTTTGTTGAATTTTGAGGAACACTGGAAAACGTGAAGCATGTTTCCCCCAATAAAAATAAAAAAGAGATGAGAGGACTGCCTAAACTCATCCTCATCCACGTGTTTATAGAATCGGTAACTAAATCCAAAACAAGCTTTAGCAGGATTTGGTTTCCAGACACACTGATCACTCTGCAGTGTGAAAGGTGAGCTAATGAAAGTTAACCAAGGGCCACTCAGATGATCAGTGCCAAAATGGTCAGCAACTTACAACGTTCTCATTCCTCACGACAGAGAGGGTAACAGTAACACAAGACAACCATTTGTACCATAGATGAATGGCTGTTGCCAACGTGTTTTGTTTCCCTCGACCTTAGGATTTGCTTCTGCAGCCAAGTACAAAATTTATCATCCAGACTTCTTAGTTTTGATATCTAACTAAGTAAACTGCATCCTACCTGCTTTGTTCTCAACACATTGCTCTTTCAAATCTGGAAAAAAATTCAGGAAGGAATCCAGAAGATCTTGAGCCACAACACTGGTAAATTTGTACTTCTCAATGTAGGCCTGAAACAGTGAAAGGGATAAATGACAGTTAGGAGGAAGGTAGCTTCTTTTCAACGAAGAACCACACATACCATTAAAAAAATAGAGACGAAAAAGTGAGGAGAAGCACTCAGAAAGGTGAATGACAGTTCAAAAAAATTATATATTTATATATAAAAAACAATAAATCAAAAAAAATATTCTCCTTCTCCCTCTCAAATAAGAAAAGTGACAACTCTCAATCTCCAGAGGAACGTATGTGCATGCACACTAACTCTGAGGAAGGAGTCAAAGCGTCCTGGGTCACCACACAGCTGGGACAGGTAGTAAACAAAGCAGTAGCCTTTCTCATAGGTGAAGAGGTTCATTAAATTACTAGGATTTACACCTGGAAGGAAAAGATAGTGTTATAAGAATGTGCAACAAGAACACTGATGTCCAACCAGTCATAATGCAAAGACACCCTAGAGATCTCAGAGTCAAGATGCAGTGACTTACAAACAGAACAAGCCTGTGTCAGTACATGTAATTTACTGCAGTAAAATAACAGAAGCAGTTTACTGCAGTAAAATAACAGAAGCAATCTAAGAGTCAAACTTACACTGTATGTTTTCAAATATAACGATATAAAGCAAACAATACTATGCTCCATTTCTGAGACCTCCAACAGTCTTCCATTCAGATTCAGTATCCCCACATGCATTTGGGGTTTATATATCATCTAGACTGAAGACTGCTTCACACCTCCAGTGATGATGACAAAACTAGAGAACCATCAATCCTGCACTCCATATCTTGCTCAAGGGACAATCAAGCAGCCTTCACCAGCACACAGCTCACTCAAGGGGAGACCAAGTATACATCTGTATATGTACTTATAAAGATGAGTTAGACCATTTTGAAGAAAAATTCAATGCAAGTTTCCTTGCTTCCTATTAGACTAGTTTACACACAAGTATTTTGTTTTTCTTTATTTTCTAAAGGGCATTTTAAATAACATAATTTTGGTCTGCAATCCAACAGTGCAGATGTGCAGACATTTTGTACAATGCTTTCAGCCAAAAGAAATACCTGGCTCCAGTTTAACCTGAAGCTTGCTGACCGGGTTGTCTTCTCCAAGGAGCTTCATCTGTCTGTGGAGAGCATCGAGGCGGAACGCAGTCTCCAAGCACGTGAAAGCAGCTCCTGCCCAAGAAACAACACGGTAGTCATGGGACAGTGGCTGAAGAACTAGAACAGGTACAAAATAAAGATGACTGAGACAGCAACAGCAAGAGAGAATCTCAGTAATGTACAATCATCAGAATTTGAGTGCAAGTTCCTTTCAACTCCTTGCAGTTCGTAACAGTGCATCATACAGGTTTCACCTTCCACTCAGTAGGACCTCTCTTACAGGTGCAGCTGGGGATGCTGCTCTTCTAACTACAATGCAGAACTTTCTATGCTTCATGCCCCACTAGCTGCACTACACTGGCAAGTCAAGTCATCTTTCCTACGCCTTGCAGATGTGTTACACTGTGGAAAAGACATTTCCAGATGCAGCAGGTAAGTATCTAGGACCACTAACGTTTTGGTTTTCTTCAGCAAGTCTTCAAGAATAGTGCTTATTACATAGATACAAGCACAGAGTCTCACTGTATACAGAGAAATCTGATACAAACTGAATGAGAAGTAAGGACCAGGACATATCTGGAAGGTAGAAGAATCTGTACTGGCAGAAAAATGGGTAGATGAAACAAAAAGAAAACAAGAACACTGCAGAATAACTAGTGCTTAGGGCAATTACTTCAAGCTGTAAGCAGGGAGGAGGATTAAGCAAGATCCAAGAGGTGCAGTGGTCACTGGGCTCCAGTTTCTGTAAACAATGTCATTACAAAAATGCCTTTTTATTAACTGCAGAAGATATGCCAGAAATGATGTCAGAAATGGCAAGATTTAGATCAGAAGTTTGTACTTGAAACAAAATTGAATGCAAAAAGAGCTTGTTACAGAGTGGCATGGAGAAAAGCACTGCTTAGTTTCCTGAAGTGAAACAGCCAGCCCTGAATTCCAAGAGGACACAAATGAGGACCTTGCCTTATGTCAGACATACGGCCTGAGATGGGACAGAAAACAGTTCAGAATCTTCTGAACTGTTCATATTGTTCCCATATAGAATACAATGTGAGGTATGAAAAAGTCCTGACCACTGAGAATTACTCAACATAAAGCAGCTCACATAAAACACAGAGTAACATCTCCATAGCTGCTACAAGCACTTCTTTCTCTAAATTTCATTATCATCATCTCCAAAAACAATATACATGACTAAAAGCTAATATACTCTCCTAAGCGCACTTGCTGCCAACATTTCCAGGAAGGTGAAGTAGAACAAAATCATTTACATAGGACACATGAAAATACACACAGTACAAGCTTTTAAGAACATAATGGGACAAACTAGTGAAACATACATTTCTATCATTTCATTTCAAATTAAAAAAACAAAAAGCAATAGGAATGATTTACTACTTACAGTTGCTATAGATGGTACCCCATGCAGTTGACCTATTAATTTCATTGATA
Organism: Phasianus colchicus; assembly: GCF_987193195.1. Lineage (NCBI taxonomy): Eukaryota > Metazoa > Chordata > Aves > Galliformes > Phasianidae > Phasianus > Phasianus colchicus. Next base: position 16,523,822 of record NC_143445.1, read on the forward strand.
CAAGCAGCTAAAGTAGAGCTCTGCAATCCTACAAGCAGCCCCTGGTAGCTCAGCAGACAGCTACTAGTTGTGTGTATTGCATTTACTGGCTACTACCATCACTCCTTCCCACATTAACTACCAACTGACCAGGTGGAGACAAACTGTAAGCATCCCTGATGTTCAAAGCAGAGTTTGGGACCGCTAACGTTCCAGAAAAACAACGACAACAAAAAAAAAAAAACAGCTTCCAACATATTTTTGAGCTCCCAAGGAAGCAGCTCTCAATTGTTGGTTGCACACATCAGAAGGAAAATCCTCTCCTACCATAGGTCTCAGTGGTGATCCGGCGCTGCGCGTACGTGGCCAGCCCTTCGCTCAGCCACATCTCCTCCCATGTAGCATTGGTGACCGCGTTTCCAAACCAGCTGTGGGCAACTTCATGAATGACATCGATGATTAAAAACTCATCGCTCTCCAGAATGGAAGAAATGATGAAAGTCAGGCATGGGTTTTCCATGGCAACAATAGGAAAGGATGGAGGAAGAAAAACAATGTCGTATCTAAAATTAAAGGGAGAGAAACAGTACAGCGGTAAATTACACCTACTTCAAAAGACTTACATAGAAATATACGTGTATATTTTTCCCCCTTACAGAAAGCTCTTCTTAGAGGTCTTGAAACTTCAGGAACAACTTTCTAGACCACTGGTTCTTCTAAACTGGGAACCACAGGTTTGTTCCCTAGGCCAAATTGCTGCTCATGCTTGGACATAAGGCTGGAAGCCTTCAGCTCTAGCATGTCCTGCCCTTCCCAGAAGCACCACACTCTGTTCACACATGCAAACTCACCACAAGTTGTGTATCTGACCGCCAGAACCACGAACTTTACATACACTGCCCACATACAGATGCAGATCTTCATGACTCCCCAGAGGCCCCCAGGAAACAGAGGCTGGGAAGCATGGAGGCAATGAACTGATTCCTGCATTGCCAGCAAAACGGCACTGGAACATAACAATACTATTTCTTTGGTTTTCTGAGTTCCTCCACCAATGATCAGCACTGGCACTTCATACCAGGCCTTGTTCTCAGACCATTTCAAACAAAATTAAAAGAGTAACAACCACACCTATTCTTGCTTACCTTTAGCAAATAAGTGTGGGAAGCCTTTGCAAACATTTGCTCCAATTTGAAGAATGAAAATACTCTCAAGAGCATTCTCTTTTAAGACATAATCAAGCTTAACTACAGAAACTATTAGTGTTGGAGCTAAGATTCTAAGTCCATAATGAATCATTTCAGCATTTTCAGGCACAATGCAATAGATATAAAACAAGACAGCACCTTTGACTCTCAGGGAAGGCCAACTGTTCAGAACCCCCCAGTGCTGCTCACCATACCAGCAAAATACCTCCATGCTCCCATGGTCCTCGTTCTTATTATTTTGTTCCCATCACACGTTCCTAGGAGACTTATGAAACTCACCTTCCCCAAATATATGGGCCATACAGGCTCTCTGCAGCAGTCAACCAGCGCTCGACCATGCCAGAAAGCTTGCTGATGGCAGTTGGCAGCAGGCAAGGCTCTGCCCACACTCTGCTCCTGTCAGAAAGCAGAAAACATCAGGTGATACTTCAACAAACGGAGTTATCTCTCAGAAATAATAGCCTGCTTCCTCAGCGCGTGGCCGCAAATGGTCATAGTTCTAAAAGGTCTGGCATCAGGCTTCAGCCTTCTTTAGGCCAAGCTGCAAACCTTACCTTGGACCTATGTCTGCATGTATAAGGTCTCCTGCCACCAGGGCCACGAGGTAGGCAGGAACTGGATGTTCCATGTAGAACTGATACACTCCGTCTTCTAAGAAGGTGCTTTGAGTGGCGCTCATCAACACCTGCATGCCTGCTGGAGCCTGGAAGAGCGACATGGTAACACCAGCTGATGGGAGACCAAGGCTGAAGGACTACAGCACAGATCTCTCTGTTTCTGATGTATGGTAACGCATGTAGTTTTTTTTATACCATTAAATATCGTAAGGAACGTTTTATATTAAACAGACATACACACATACAATCTAACTATGCTTTCACAATTAAGCTCTCATAGCTACACCAATTTGTCACTGACCTTGACGGTGGCAGAATAGGTGCATTTCACTGCTGGTGTGTCAAAGCAGGGGAAGAAGGAGCGGTTACACACCGAGTGGCCCTGCGTGAAGACAAACGGCTTGGCGTTGCCGTACGTCAGTTCTGGGTCCAGCCACCAGATCTGTTGAAGCATTGAGAGAAGAAGTGAGGGAAAAGGATCGAGTCTGAACCGTCAGAGAGCAAAACCCCAAAATCAAGAGGATCCAACACGAACAGGAATAGCAGGGGTCACGTAGTGCAAGCAAAAACCAACACAACCGGAGGCTGAACAGTGTACACACTGTTATCTCTGACCCTGACACTGCCCTCCCAGCTGCAGCACCAGCGATTCTGACACTGCACAAAATGAGTCAGCGTGCATCAGGAATATCTCTGCTCAGTAGCACCACAGGCTGCTTCATACAGAGCGATGAGGTTCTGAGTGGTCACAAAAAACCCCACAGCACTGAGTGTGTCAACTTTCAGTATCAAACAGTAAATAAATCATAAGTCAGAGCCTCAGCAGATCATCAGAACTCACTAAGAATCATACGAAGAAGGGCAGTTATTTGCCTGTTGGGTTTTCCCGTTCTGAGTGCCATGTTTATGCTTTCACATGCTCCCTGCCTCTAACTTTGAAGCACAGAAACAATCTCAAATCACAGAAACAATTTCAAGTAAGTATTTTCTTGTAATCCTAGAGCTCTGGAGCTGAACTTTTATGGAAAATAACAAACATTGTGAAATTTGCAATAAAGTCAGAACTGCCTGAAGTCCTGGGAACAGTCGGGCACAAGGAATAAAGCTTCTGAGTCTACTCATTCTCAGATCAAAGCGGCCAATAAATCTGAACTTGGGGAATAGCAGTTAGTGCCAACACTCCTTTGGCTCTTGTTTTCAAAAGAAAGACATGAAGAGCTTACAGAGAGAAGCCAGGGTACTATCTCAGCTCTCATTTTAATGGCATATTACAGTTTTGCTTCCTACTAATCTGTGTTCTGGAAGGCAAAGCTTCCCCTTTCTCCCTCTGCCCTATAAAGTTACTCTTTAACTTTTTCCCTTGCCTTCAGACCCTTCCCCTCTGATGCCAATGTGTTCCTCTCCCAAATCACCCACTTCAGCACAACCCCTGGGGATGGGTGCAAGGGACAGAAAGGAAACATACAGCTGTTTCTGAAGGGAATTAGGGACAAATACCTCATTAAAACTTAGTTTGAAGACAAAGCTTCTCACCAGAACACACGTTCACATACATACACAAGTGCTGTGCTTTAACCCAGGTAACAGCATTCTAATGACCCAGGAAGGAGGCTCAGGAAGTGACTTCTTCAGGATGTGCCCCAGTGTCAACACTGAAAAGCACTCTTCCCAGCAGCACTCTGTGCTGGTAGCACAGGTGGGACCAGCAGCCTGTCACATCAGCCTTGGAGCAGAGACTCACCTTCAGAAAGCCCCATGCCCTTCATTTTCTGAGCAACATTAAGGCCAACAAAGTGCAGAGAGAGATAAGACACCGCCAGAACTAAGCACAACCCCAGAATAGGATAGAAAAAAGGTTGACAGCAACGTCTGCAGAGCAGAGAGATAAGGGGAAGCGCCCTGACCAGCACAGGAAGAAAACATAAGCAGGAAGCAAAGGGGAGCTAAGAAATTAATGCCTGTTTACAAGAAGCTCCAAGAATTTACAACACTTTCCCTTCAATGTGCTTCCCTTTCTATGACATTTGGTTGAGGTTAAATGAAGCAGAAGCCCCACGGGCCAAAAGGAAAAAGTCTGCAGAGAATGAAGTATTTTTTTCCCCTGTTTCCCAATGCCTGCAGCTATGCTGCAATCCTCCGCCTCTCTTTCCAGATGCACTTGGAACAATGATTAAAGTTATCCTGAAACAATATAAATAGATCTGCAATATAAATAGAGCGGCCGTGCTGCTGGACAGGGCTGGGGATGAGGAGCAGAGGCTGCAGCCCAGAAAGGAGTGCGATCAGCAGCCTGTGGGGGCAGGGAGCTGGGCCACTGTGGGGCAGAGCAGCACATGGGTGCATCACCAAATCCCAACCGTGCTCCGCTGAGGAAACGCGTATGACAGCATCGCGATCTGGCAAGCGACAAAAGTAAACAGCTGAACCTCTTCCAAGTTTAAAGTCTTTCCATGTTTCCACCTGCATTATTGATGGAGGAGAGCGGCGGTGCCACAGTGGCCAGCAGTGACTGCCTACAGAGCGTCCTGTGCAGCTGGGACATGGGGGATGCGATGGGACCCAGACAGCAAGTCACGAGAGACTGGGAAAACTCAAATGGATTGCCAAGGAAGTTCCCAGCACTGCCCTTTTTGCTAAATCATAGTGACAAGGAAGCGCACTCACTTTTACAGCAGCACAGAGCAGGGTTTGCACTGAAGGTTGTCATGGAAAGAAAACAGCACCGTGTTGAGATGAGCGCTGCCAAATAGGAGGTGCAGCAAAGCAGGTCAGAGATGGGTGTGTATTTTTCCCTCCAGGACAGGAGAGCAAAAATACTGTGAAAGAGTCTCCGCAGGGCCAGGAGGTCAGCACAAGGAGGAGCTGCTGCTTTCCCTACACACCTGCACCATGGGATGCACGGTGCTCAGCAAAGCCTCGCTCCTGAACAGAGGACGTGATGCATGGTTCCCTGCACGTGGGCAGCCCAAACCCTCTACAGAAGTCAGGTTTAAGCTCCCCTCTGTCTCCCAGGATCCATCACACAACCAAAACCATCAGCTCCTCACTCCATAGGAACGAGGAACAGAAGTTTTATGAGAGGCGTGATGCCGTGAAGTTGCTTCACCCACAGGAGAGAAAAGGGACCGCACAGAAACACGTAGGTCAGGCGTGTGCATGAGGTGACTGTTCCACATTTGGTGTTACTCATCGCTGTTAACACAGCGCGAGGCTGGAAAGGCGCTGACAGACAGCATGACAATAGCAGCGCATGACTCTGGAGCTAAAAAGATAACCCAGCGAGCCCCGAGCAGCATGAAGGGCTGGAGCAGGTGCTGCTTGGGGACAAGTATTTTGCCAGCCAAAACCTGCAGTCCTGGGCAGGCTGTGAGATGCAGCACTATGTCGGAGCGTGCCTGCTCCTGCTTCCCAGCACCACTCAGAAAGGGCAGCGTGTGGCCCTGCTCCATAACCAGCAACAATTCCAACACCAGGCCTCGGAGCTTCGTTTCAGCCAAGCACTATTAGCTACTAGCACTATATGCTATTAAAGCCACAGTAAAGATGCAAAAAAGAACGAAGATTAGCTCACAGCGGATCAAAGAGCAGCGGGGTGAGCTGTAGGAATGGAAAAAGGGCTCAGCTCCCAGCATCCTCACATACACGTGGATAGGACGGGTGGTGAGGCAGTGGCAGGACTCCCTCTGCACACAGCAGGGCAGGCTGCCCCTTGGCATCAGTGCTGGGGAATCCCAGCAGAAGCCCAAAATAAAGCTACTCGCTCAAGAGGGGCAAAGTGCGTTATCGTGCACTGAGGGAGCTGCGGCTCAGCCAGGCTGAGAGCGATTACAGAGCACGGCAACAGCCAATGAGCTTCAGAGCCTTCCTGCCATAAATAAAGCGCCGAGCAGACAAAACACACCGGTTCCTTCATGAAACTTTCAGGGTTTCAAAGACCATCGACCCATCCCCACTGACCACGGCCCTCAGTGCCGCATCTCCACCGCCCCTACAACAGAGACAGTGACCCCCCTCCGCCTCCCTGGGCAGCCGCTGCCAGCGCAGCGCCGCTCTTACGGAGAAGAAATTGTTGCTGACAGCCAAGCCGAACCCGCCCTGGCACAACCTGAGCCCGTCTGCCCCAGGCTGCAGGGCTCTCCCAAACCACTCCTTTCGCCCTGACCGGAGCACCCCCTCCCCGCCTCCCCGCCGTTGATCCCCGTACTCACGGCGGGGCCGTCGGCCGTGGTGTAGCGGACGATGACCTGGAAGGGCTGGTGCGGCTGCAGGGCGGCGGGCAGCGACAGCGTCAGGGCCGAGCCGTAGTCGGTGAAGGGATCCACGCGGAAGCCCAGCGGGCAGGCGGCGGCGGGCGGCCGGGCGAACAGCGGCAGCGGCGGCTCCGCCAGCGGCGGGGGCCCGGCGGGCGGCTCCGCGGGCGGCGCGGCGATGCAGGGGGCCGAGAGGAAGGTGGCGGTGGAGGGCGCGGCGGCGGCGGAGCACGGAGGCGGCGGAGGAGCGCAGGGCGGCGGCGGGGGCGGAGGGGGCGGCGGGGCCGGGGCGGCAGGAGAGGAGGAGGAGGCGGCGGCGGCGGCTTCGGCGGGGGAGAAGGCGAAGGAGCAGGGGGCTTCCCCCGGCGGGGCGCGGCGGTAGGCGGCCGAGAGGACGCGCAGAGCCGGGTGCACGTCCAGCACCAACGCGCAGGGCTGCGGGCGCAGCGCGCACAGTTCCAGCACCAGGCAGCCCGCCAGCGCCCGCGCCTCGGGCCGCAGCTCCAGCCCCAGGTGCAGGTGGCGGAGGGCGAAGAGCTGCGAGCTGGAGGCCGACGCCACGTCCGGAGGCGGCGGTGGATCGGGAGGAGGAGGCGGAGGGGCCGGCGGAGCCTCCGGGCCGCCCGCGGAGCCCTTGCGGCAGCAGCACAGGCCGGGCGGCCGCGGGGCCGGAGCCGCCATGGAGCGGCGGAGGAGGAGAGGAGGCGGCCGCTATGTGAAATCCATGGGCGGGCGGGGAGGAGGGAGGCCCCGGCGGCCGGAGCGGCCGGGGCGGGGAGGAGAAGGGGCCGAAGGGAGCGCAGGGCCCGGCCCGGAACAGGCCGGGGGGGGGGGGGGGGGGGAAGGGGCTGCGTGGGCTGGGCCGCCCCGCCCCGCTCTGCGCCGCCCGCCGCCTGCGCGCGCACAGCCACCGCGCCCGTGCGCCGCCGTTCCGTCGGGTGCGCGCAGCGACAGTCGGGCAGCGCGCGTCCGAGTCCCGGCGCAGCCGCCGTGCCAGCCGATGAACCGCCAAGGCAGCTCTTAAGTGACACGGGAACGTTTATTATGTGGTTGCGGGTTTGGCGAATCCACAGCGTGCGTTCCCAAGGGCCCCCCAAGCCTCACACCGTGACAGCGGAGTCGCATCGTTTCCCATCGCACCGACGCGCCCGGGCGGCACGGCGCGGCACGGCACGGCTGGCTCAGCTGCAGGCAGCGCCGAGCGGCCCGCAGTGTGAGCCCGGCCCGACGCTGCGGCCGTCCGCAGCACCTTTGGGTGACGGCTCGTAGCCAAACGCACTGTAGCCGCAGTACAAAAACAACGTGCTTGCCTGGCATAGGCACTACAGCTACCCGGCATCTTCTCATCGTATTCTTTGGACGCATCTTCAGGAAGCAATTCTGTCCTCATTCCATTCTAACTCAGAGGAACTTTTTGTCCTCCCCTCATTTTTCTCTACACACTCTTCTTGTAAACCGCATTTTCTGCACTCATCCTTTCCTCCCAGTGCCTTTCCCCGTGTCTCAGTCATCCCATTCACCTCTAGGAATAAATGTCCTTTCTCAGTTTTTGTTCCTAGCAATGTTCTAAGGCCGCCCGCTCTCCCTGTGGGTTTCCTCGAGGGCTGAGCAGCAGAGCACAGCCCCAGAACTCCGCATCTGTCCACATATCAATCAATCTTCACCAGAGGTAACAGCCATGTCCCCAGAGGCACTCAGACTGGCACAGCTTCAGGGCCTGACCTCAGATGTAATTACGCCCATCACACCGCAGAGCAATGCCACTGGGCGGTTTTAGAAGCCTCCAACATCCATTTTGTTTGATGTCCCAAGCGAGTGGTAATGCTGCACTAACCAGACAAGATCAAACAAGCAGGAACGTGTTCTAAGAGTTTCTAACCTTAGGACAATGAATCACGACCTGTTGCACTCAGTGCCCAGAATGGATGAAATTCCCAAGGCCCATATAGCAAACCTGAAAGCTATCTTAGGTATGTTCCTCTCAAATTGTACATCTGTTGCTCTTGGACCACGTTCACCACCAACGCAGAAGAGCATGACTGGCAAGCTTAGTGTAATTAATCCTGAGCGCAGCTCCCTCTCACAGCTATGCCAGTGTTAACATCTACTGAAAAGAGCAGTCTCACTTTGCCTCCCCTCCAGGTGTGCCTTCCTGTCTCCTTTGGACAGCATTCCTGATTTTGGAGGGTGAACTTTCTGCAAGTTAGCTTTCTGGGTCACTGCTGGCAAGAGCCAGGGCTGGCATCGGGAAAGCTGAAGGAACTCCCAGCCTGGAAGAAGAAGGAGGACAAGGTCAGTGGCAGCCTCAGGCCACTTCGTGTTCTCTCTCTCCCTTAAAAAGTGTTCGATTTCAACCAATGACATTTTATGTGCTGCTGCCTTCAGGTCACAATCTAAGCCCTGTGAACGGTATGATTTACCTGCTATAGTGGTAGGTAGGAATGCTGCAGTCGTGTCACATTATAAACAGTAACACACGTAGGTAAAGTACATGAAAATATCTCAGCTTAAAAGATTTTCTGTATTCCAGCTGGCCTCCCCATTGCTAAGTGACTTGACAACTAGCATTATAAATGGTTACTCTCTGTCCTGCTCAACACAGACAAACATTGCAAGCCTCCTCCGCACTGGAGGGCACAAGTTACCCACTGCATTTTCTTGAAGAAAAAAGCCCCACTCTGAAGGAAAACAAATGAGGCCATGGTGCAGAAAGGAGAAGAAAGCCAGCCTGCAACAACTGAGACAGGGCTCAGAAAGGGGAGAAGTGATTTACACGCTCAGAACAAACCACTTAAGCCAATAAAATTTACAAAACCCAAAATAGTTTTATTTACTTTTCAGATTTTTGCCTCGGCGAGACATTCTGCAAACATGCTAAGGCTACAAAATGCCCAAGTTGACAAAGACATGCAACGCTGACCATTCAATAAGTCACGGCTATTATAGGAGCGACCGTGCCCACCTGGGCCGCAGGTCCCATAGGACAGGGATGGTGTACAGTGATCATGGCAACGCACTACACAGGACCTAGTAACCTGAGGTAGGTCTCTTCACAGTAAGAAAACAACATCCTACACCAGTGTTACATCCTGATCAGCAGGAACCCGTCTGAAGTTCCCGAAGATGTGGAGTGGGGGCTGTTTCCTTAACAAGTGTGCAATAAAGAAACAGGAAATATTGATGTTGTTTAACCTTAGTATACGTGAGCGGAACAAAGAGTTAGTGTTACTCGTGCCAGAGAAAGCCAACCTAAACCTCTGAGGAGTGTTAGCAGCTTCAAGATAAAGGAGTCAGTCAGCTGGAGCAACTTGGAAAAGGCTTTCCTGTCAGCATACAGGGTAATGGTTTGAACCTTACGATTAATTTGTTACAGATCATTCCATAAACAGTTACATTCTGGTTGTGTTAGATCAGCGAAGCAGAAAGAGCATAAACCCTGCTGATACAGTCAGAAATACTGCATCAAGACACTGAGAAAATATGAGGCCTTATAATGTGACCCAGAAGTGGTTCTCCACTCAGGAGATCACTAAAAACCCTGCTTTGGGAAAGCATTATGGCAAGCAGCAGCCGCTGCTGTGGTGAACATTAGCGATGCTCCAAATAGCTTTGATAAATTACAATGCAATAGAGTTACACCACAGTGCTCTTCTTCCCTGTGCTAGACAACAATGATGTGACAATAAAGGACACTATTGCAAAGCTTCACTTCCACTCAGACACGCAGAAAATCTGGCACTAGGAAAAGACAACTGTAAGAGACAAAACGGTGTCTGATACAGCCTGATAACAAAGCCAGATCTCTGGTACCATAAACTGTACAAAAATGATAGAAAAGAATATGCACTGTTATTAATACAGTGCTTATTTTAATATAAAATAAACAGCTTACATTTCCACTGTAAATATAGGCTATATACAGAATTATGTATAGATATAGCTACATGTATAAAGCTTCATTATAGGCCTCTGATACATTTATAACTATGGCTCCCTGAGCCATTCGTAGAGTGCATTTAATAACCAAAAAATTAGTAATATGATTATGGAATAAATACAATAATAAAAACATGAAGAATTCTCCTGACACGGTTTTAAAAACTCTCTGGCTTGACATACTGTGCTAAAAAATAAAAGATGAAAAGGCAATAATCTGCTTGGAGGAGGAGGGAGAGCTGGCCTGCCACAGGCAGGGAGTGTAGCTCTCCAAAATTAAAGTGACTTTGCCCTGAATTTTAGCCCTTGACAGCGACCTTGTTCTCTGCAGCAGCAAACATAGCATAGAAGCGCGAGTTCTCATTGGCCAGAAGGGCAGACGGCGTGTCGAATTCCACTACCTAAAAACAAACAAGGCAGGTAAAGCATGTTAGGAGAAGCCAGCAGAAGATGGATTCCCATTCACACCCCCTTGGACTTGTAACGTGGCAGTAAAGAAGCCAAAACTTGGCAGTCTTTAGACAAGACAATAGACAGTGAAAGCATCTGCCTTTATGCACACATGCTATAACCAGGGATGCTTTAAACTACATTACACAGATGTTGGGAGAACCCAGCAGGCAGCAACCCCTGGTGGCTCTGGCAAACAAACTGAGGCAGATGCTATGGGTTTTTACTTTCTCTATATTCAAGAGTGTTTCCAAATGTTCCTACATTTGACTTTAAGTGTTTATAGCTTCCAGGTGGAAGCCTGAAAAGTGGTTATCTGTCACATGGCAGTTCGGTATCAGAATGCTTTGCAAACTGCTGCTGAGCCCCAGAGGTGCTTACATTATTACCCATATCAAAATTAAATCTACAAAGGACAATTAAAAACACTTTAGGAAGTTTGTTACCCTGTGGTATTTTCTTGGAATGTAAAAGAAATTTTCCCATCTTTGATCTTGTCATGTTGAGGCAATTACTGATGTTGTTAGAGAATTACAACCAAGGACATGAAGGAACACAGGATTTTCTACAGCAATGCCAGTTGTTCCTTCAGTTTAGCCTATACACATGGCACCACCAGACTGCAACAGGAACTGAAGCCACAAAAGTCTTTCTGCTTACCTGTCCCTGTGTTAGCACCATGATCCGATCGGAACCCAGTACAGTATGCAGGCGATGAGCAATTGTTAACATAGTACAGTCTGCAAATGCCTCTCTGATGGTCTCCTGAATCAGCAAGTCAGTCTCTGTGTCCATAGCAGCTGTTGCTTCATCCAGTATCAAAATCTGAAAGTAGTGCATAATCCTGGCTGTTACTTCACAGTAACTCTATCCCTTTCTGAATATCGAAATACACAGAATGGGCTGAATTGCCATCTGTGGTAACTCCTGGTCACAGCAATCTTTACAGAGTTGTGGTCACAAAGGTAGTCTTGACAAGCACCATTTCACCCTACACCAGGAGTATCCGTTGGTGCAACCCCTATGCCAGTTTGAATAAATCTGACTGAAAGCCATTTCTCAATGCTACCAGTTTGATATCACCAGCTATTTCTCCCATCGATGAGCTCACCTTGCAGCGACGTAGGAGAGCTCGAGCTATGCACAGTAACTGCCTCTCTCCAACTGAAAAGTTTTCCCCATTTTCCATTACTTCTGAGTCAAGTTTCATAGGCAGCTGGGCAACCTGCGTGGGAAAGAAGAGAGAAAAAAGCCTCAGAGTTGAACAGGCCTTTTGTGTCTCCATGGCACGAGTGTCACAGCAGGGAGACTTGCTGCACAAAGCCTCACAAAGGACAGATTTTAACTTCTGTATGAATATGCATGTATGACATTTACACTTAAAAATGTAAATGCAGAATGCACGTCTACCTAAGGCACACAGAAAAGCATTACTTTTGAAATTCTGTAGATCCTGAAGAGTCTCTGTGATGAAGCAATGCTCTGCTGTGCTACATACTCAAGAGTACACTTTTGAAAGGTGGCATTCTCCAAACATTCCATCTCATCTTTAGAAATGAAGGGAAAAAATTCCAGAGAAATGCCTTTACTGGAGGGTCTCTGAATTAGCCACTAGTGGAATGTGTAGCTTGGAAAGCCAAAACACAAACAGATATCCCATAGACATCATAATACTTACACACTCCTTCATGTGAGTCCTTTCCAAAGCAACCCAGATTTGCTCCTCACTGTATTGATTGAAAGGATCCAAGTTTGATCTGGAGGGGGAAGCAGAAAGTGTAATCAGAATTTGTTTTTCAGCAATGAATGGCAAAGAAGCAGTGCACTAATTTGTCCAGATGGACAATTCCCATCTAAGGTTCCACTGAGAGAATTTCCTTGCCAAGGAAATGAGATGTTCCCACTATAATAGTAGCCAAGAAATTATAGAGTAAAAACAGAAGACAAAGATGCAAAAATTTCAAGCAAATCTAAAGGAAAAGCAAGAGTTCCACAAAGGATGATCACTGAGATGATTCTACCATTTACCTGTGCTTTTTGCTCTGTTGTAAGAACAGAACAGAAGCCAGGCTGCCTTTGTTCTAGTCACAAAGTCTCATATGACTTCAGTATGAGCTGGCAGCTGCCTTTTTCCTTCCTGACTAATTATGGTGCACTAACCTTACAGTGCCACTGAACAGCACAGGTTCCTGAGGGATTATTGAGAGTTTGCTGCGAAGATCTGCCAAACCAATGTCGTTTATTTTCACTCCATCAATTTTAATGCAGCCTCCAGACAGTTCAACCAAACGAAAGAGTGCCATTCCAAGGGAAGACTTCCCTAAAAATGAGACAGAAAAACATACCAGTGTAGAAACTAGTATAAGAATCATAGCAGACATTTGAGACGAGACAGCATTTCTAAACTTGTCCTTTAGTAGAAGTAGTGTTTTAAAGTAACCTGAAGTCCTGGTAAACAATGGTGGTAAGTGCTGAGGTTCAGCATTTAAACTTGTAAGCAATAATAACTGCATATTTAAAAATTCCATTTTGGAGCTGGTGTAAAACATCTTGCAATCAAACTCTTCACGTGACAAACTCCTGAGATAGCTTAGAGCCAAATCTAGCTGCAGCACCAGTACAGAAATCTTTCATGGCAGTCAAATAAGCTACAACAAGCATTTATAGGCAGCATTCTGTGCTGGTAAGTGGTTTGGGGTGTTAAACATTATAAGCATATTGGGGCTCAGGTACAGATACATTTCTGTTTTAAAAGGAAGCTTGTTTTTATTGTTTACAGGGATCCCACTTCTGTATGCACATGAACAGAATCCACCATTGACAGGTTACTGGACCACTCTTAGGCAATTAACTTATTCAAACACAGAAACCAGAAGAGCCAATATGACTGTCCTGTAACTGTAGTATGTTAACTCTGCTTGGTTTTTCCTTACCTGAGCCTGTCCTTCCCACAATGCCAATCTTTTCCTTCGGTTTGATGGTAAAGGACACTTTTTTAAGTACGAGAGGCAGATTTTCTCGGTACCGCATCTCCGCATTTTCAAAAACAACTTCACCTTCCTGTGGCCAGTCCAGAGGGGGAGTTTTATTCTTAATTCGAGCAGGAGCTTCCAGGGAAAGAGTCTTTAAAAAGAAAAGAAAAGTTCAGTTTCCAGTAAACAAAGCACCAAAAAGGAAAGCTGCAGCTTTCAGTAGTTCTCTGCAGACTCAGCCCACATCAGTTTGCAGCACTTTTAAGATGAGCAGTGTGGCTGGATACAGGATCAGGGTTTCAGAAGCAGTTTCTCAGTCTCTTACTGCCACACTAGTATTCCCTGCTGCTGCCTCAATAATGATATTGGACCTTCTTCCCAACAGTGTTTTTCATCAATAGGATTAAAAATGTATTTTAGGCCTATTTTTTATGTCCACAATCCTATTGAGTTTTCTGGTCTTCCAAAGATTAGATGTGACATCTGCTGTATTTCTGTGTCTCTTTGGCTATGCTGTGCCAGGGTCTCCTCTGTTGATTCTGACACAGAAGAAAACATCTACATGAAATACTGTACAAATATTATTTTCCTATTCCTCATTTTCCCCTGTTTTGTTAAATCATTGAGCCAGTTAGGCCCCTTCCAGCTCACTTTCACTGTTATACCCCTCAGCAGTAGGTCCCTCATTTAGGCAGTTCACAAATTATACAGAAAATTATACAGAAAAGCAGAACTTCAAAAAATCAAATTGATATTTAACATGTTTAAAATGAAGATCACTTTCTCATAGTTGGCGCAACCAGCCTTGGAGAATGGCAGAAATCCTGCCATGAGATAAATATCACATAGCTTTAAGCACCTAAATGCAAATATCTCCACTGAATCACATCCCATCAACTCCTTTATAGTAACTACAAAGAAGTTGATGTTTCTATAGTGTGATTTCTCTGCATTTTAATAAAAACATTTAGAATGGTTAATAATTGGCCTCAGGAGATACCCTTTTTCTACACTGCCTATAGAGAGATCCCACAGGGACTATGTCAGTTGTGGACATCTGCAGTAATGTAAGTCAGAGGCAGATTAATTGCACCCTGAAGGGTTTGAGAAAAACAATGGTCTTCTACAAAAGAACTGGCATTCTTTGAGTTTGGTGCTCAAAAAGCAACCTCAGTGCTTACACTGAAAGAAGCCAAGCCTCAAACTTGGTAAGACACCCAACCTTCCACTTTAGCTTCATAGTAGTTTCAGAGTTGCATAATAAAATGTCTGTCTGGAGAGATGAGTAGGACAAAAATAATTTCAAAAAGCATAACTTATTTGGGATCTCAAATGATAGCTGGTAACTTATAAAACTTATAACTGTAGCCTACGACTACAGGCTTTGCCACTGACGGCCTAGCAGTGATAAACCATCTTAATCCAGTGAGAGGTATCAGGCAGTATTTGGCACACAGTTGTGTGGTACACATTTCATACTAAGGTGGACCATAGCTGGCTTCCTCTTCCTTTACCCTAGTGATAAACAAGAAATTCAGCTGAATGTGTTATTGCCCTACCTTGATGTAGTGATCAATCCTCTCCACTGATGTGAAGCGAGCTTCTGTTTCTGAAGCAAGTCTGACTGTAAACTGGAATAACCCTGTTAACTGGATGATGGGAGGAAACAGAGAGAAATATATATTTTTAGTTGATTTAAATGACTAAGCTAAAGGATACTTGACACATGTACTCTTGTCTTGGACCCCTTATATTTATCTTCAAGATACCCTTCATTTATGAATTGCTTGAAAAGCCAGCAGCTTAGAAAGGTTTCCCACAAGCAAAAGCTTTAAGTGTTAGCCATTTAAATTCTGTAATTTTACGTTATTACCACCAGGAGGCAGAAAAGGGCAAACAACAGGACCAATAACCATTCTGAGCCATGATGCTGACTCTGAATTGACATCCTCCCCATTACCAAAGGGGCATCTTTTCCCATTCTTGTATATTTAGAAGTATTCACTGGTCTGTTACTCTCACTTGTTACTGTGAGGTACATTCAATAAGAGAGTAAGTTATGCAGACACACTCACTTGCACAGCATATGAAATAGCCAGTCCAGCATAGGCTGGAGGAATCTGGCCATGCATCAGAACAATCATAAGGCCAGTGGTTGTGATAAGAGCAATGCTGATAATGTCCAGCCGTACAGCCAGCCAGCGCATTGCACAGCTGAACAGGTAAAATGGTGCCTGATTGTCATCAAGGAGCTCCTGATACCTGAAATACATAAATAAAACGTCAGTACACCTTCCTGAGCTTGCAGTGCTACAAAAAACCTAGCATTCTGCTATCTGATCTTGCAATTCAGTTTCACACCGATCACAGTCGCACAGCAGAGTGTTTTCCTGCTCTATTTAATGTAAGCTGCTATCTAAGCAGTATCTTCCCAAAACCTCTGTGAAAATTTTATCTTGCTCCCATGCTGCTGGTCTCATGACACCTTGCACCTGCAAAATCTGACACTGTTATAGCAGGTTCTCATGGGAAGCAAATACCACTCAGAGAAGAGAGGTCTCACTTTCCCTCACTATCAGTTATTTTGCAGTTTTAGTTTATACCAGAGAAAACCAAACATAGTCCATGACGAAGCGGATAATAGTCACTTAAATACTTGATAATTGCTGTCTAAGTATACAGGTGCACAGCTCATCAATACGCACACAGGGGATTAGTTAACATGCCAAAAAATTGCCCTCATCATTATCACTGCCACCTGCTGCAGAGAAGCCCAGAAGAGTACACTCATCTGGGACTCCAGCACTACTCTTCCCAGTTGGCTACCAGACTCTTTTTCCTTCGCATTCTCTTTCTTGCCCTTGCTCATTTTTTCCCCAAAAAAGTAATTTACACTGTTAGACCCAATGTATGTCACCAGCTACAGACAACACTGAAGTCTTCCTGAATGTTAAGCTGTCACACTCTACTTTTTGCTCCATCACTTTCAGCTATGTATTCAGACTGACCTGTGCAGGAATTCCTGTCCTTTGTGGTATGCATGGATCGTGGAGAGACCCTGTATGCTAGATGTAATGTGAGACAGGAACGGAGACTGTGTGATGTTATCCAGACGCTTAAGCTCTCGAATAAAGACTCTGGAAAGAAAGAAACACTTTTAAGTGCCATGTACAACCACTGTACTGATGCATATATATTTTAAGAATCCTGTTTCCCTACTAACAGGTCAAAGTATCTCTACTTCTAGTCACAGCAGCTGAAGAACTTACCTAGACACAGCATGCAGAACCATGAACAGGACAATGAGGGGACCCACTGCCACCAGGAACCAAGGGAATACCCCAGAAATCACCCCCACACAGAAGAACACAAGAATAACGTTCTGGATGAACATTTCTGCTTGAAATGGCAAACGAACATCCACTGGAAAAGATGAAGGGAAAAGATTTTGAGTACAGGAGGTTAAAACAACACATATAAAGCAATTCAGTCCAGCTGTACACCATCACTGGCAGGAACAGTGATTTCTCATGGTTTTTTTCAAATGCAAGATGTACATCATCACTAGAAGCACTTTTATTTTCTTAAATGCCAGTTGTTTTTCCAATTATTCCCATTAAATAATACTGATGCAGCTCTGACCTAATTACCACCTTTTCTGCACATGAACTTCACTCTGATACTCCAGGTTCCCCTGCATTAACTGTTAAGAGTTCACGTGCATACTGTAGGTGCAAAAGCAGCTATGCATTTTCTTATTCATAAGTGGACAGACCTGAGATATCAGCTGCCTCCTACAAGCAGAACCCCGGTATGTCCCAATTCCTGCTGAGTCTATTGCAAGTACACACTTGACAAGAGAGACGGGTGGAATCAACACTGTCATACCTTCATCCATGTCTTTGGAAAACCTGTTGAGAATCCGGCCAGTAGGTGTAGTGTCAAAGAACTTCATTGGGCTACGTAGAATCCGCCTGAAGAGCTCATCATGGAGCCTTGAGGATGCTCTGAGTGTTCCCTGACAATGTAGCAAATGTTAGAGCATTATGAAAAGATGCCTGTCTGTTACTGCCACCGATCCCTCCCTACAAGCATGAAAAAAAAAATTCTGCCAATTTACCCTCTTCAATTTTAAGTATAGATTTTTTTCATACACTTTGCACTTTGAATCAGTGGAAGGAAGCTATTAATTCAAGCAAAAGTTTAAGGGAAAGCATGATACAGCTCCAAGAGATGACACGATAGAAATTTTATGATCCATGATCTGACCTTATCTAGCTTCAAAGTGCCTCTGGGGAAGTCACCAAAAAACCCACAGAGACAGCAACGTGCCAAAGCAGGGAGGGAGGGGTAGGGATGCATGAGAAAAGCATCAGGCAGCACTGACACTTACCTTTACAAAAACAACACCACGAACAGCTTTCAGAATCAACATCACTGCCATAGACAGTGCATAGATGCCAGCGTAGTAATGCATGTGGGGGTTATCTTTCATGCTGTTACTTATGACAGTGTCATTTCCCAAAGTCACAGTGGTGTTCTGTGGGAAATTCAAGGTTTGAGTGAATAGTTAAGATAAGGATTAAGCACATACTTATTTCACATGGTAGAATTTAACTGACCCCCACCACTGACTGTTTTTGACACTTCTATTCTCAAGAAAGTACTTCAGTAATCTTTGAATACTTCAGAAAGTGGTAGGTGATATGTGCTATTTCTGTAGCATCAGAAACTCCCTAAAAGGTTACTTCATTTGATTCCTAATCTCCCATTTCATACCTATTGTTTCTATACCTATTGTTTCTTGTGCTCTGTAGAACATCAGATACTTGTACATCACCAGTGCTATTACACAGAACTATTCACCTTGGATGTGCGTTCATTGTCTCCTTATTAAACACAGTTATTTTCTGCCAGGATGCAGAATTTCTTTAATAATATACTGTCATAATTTTTTTTTTTTTATTTAAAGTATATGTAAGGATCTCATTACTTATTTTAATATTGCTGGCAATGTGCACTTCAGGATCTATTCTCAGAGGCTAGGTTGTTAAAGCACAAGCAAAAAAAAAAATCACAAACCCAGCAGTCATATTTGAATTTTTAAAGGCAACAAGACTTGCAATCAAAGCCCCCAGAGTGGAAAAACCCCAAACAGTCTTCAGTCATTATATTCTTCAAAGCAGCTCCCAAGAGTCATTTGACTTAAAGCCATAAACCATAACAAGACTATCCTGCTCAATGTAAGGACACATTCAAACAAAAAGTAGCACTAAAACTAGCAATTCTTCCTGCAGCTTGTTGGGGCCGCTTTCACATTTTCACTTCCTTTTCTTTGACAAACCAAGACAAGGAACAAGAGGGCAGTATAAAACCCCATGAGCTATTACATCTTTTTCATTACTGGAGTTCTTAGTCTTGAGACGAACTCTCTAGCAAGATCACCTCTTGGGGAGCCTTACAACTTACTTAAGTTAGGAAGCCCCATTTGGTCTCCTGTGACTGCTTGGGATTAGTCTGAGAGCAATTCCCCTACTCATTAAGTAAAAGAGAATAGAAATGCTATTTATCTTACTCCGCTGCCTTGCTTGATCCAGAAACTCAGCCACCAGTTGCTAAAAGCCGTACTGCCCACATTCAGCACAAATAGTGCCATTATCACAAGGAATGCAAAGGGGCCTCCAGCTGCCTGAATGTAGATGCCATAAACAGACCAGGGGACAGAGCCTTTGCCTTTCTCTTCCAACTGAACCAGTTGGCCTATGAAACAAGAGGAAGAAGGAGGAGTGAGGAAAGTTGCTCTTTTTGTGAACATACACAAAACAGAAGCTGCTTCCACACTGTACAGAATGCTTTCAGAAACAGTCATTATTTAATATGTGGAAGATAATGGTTCGGTTTTTCAAAAAGTCACAACTCTTCTACAGAATCATTCAAGTCTGAAAAAGCTTCATCAGCACACTTAAATACTACGAGTCTCACTAAGGCTTTTAAAATCCTGCTAAAGGTCAAAGTTAACATTAAACAGATAACCTCACAACAAAGGTCAGACCTTCAGACTCTTCATACATAAACATCATGTCCTGCCTAGGAATGTGCAAGTGCCAAGCTACACACACTGCTCTCTTCAGATAAGAGGAGAGGTGGTGCTGGAGACAGTACTGTGAACTCCTTCGCACCAATGGCAAATGATCCATGGCAGACTGATTAAACTTCTAATCACTGTGCTGGCACCAACACTAAATGAATTAATGAATGCTCTCTGCCCACTGCCTGAGTCCCATCAACGACAATGAACCACCAGGACTTGAGACAGCTTTCAAAAACTTAAGAGGCACATTCATAATATAGTTTGAAAGCAAACACTTTGAGCTTATTAGTGTATGAAATAACTAACTGCAGTACAAAACTTAACTACGTAGTTACCCTCTTCCTTCTTCACAACCTTCTCCTTCTTCACAGAGCCTGCTTTGGTACCTTTATCCTGGGGTCTTTTCAGTGAACTGTTTGTGTTCTTCTTTATGTTAATCTGTAGGAAAACATTGACACAAAACATACACAAATAATTTTCCTTTACATTTTCACAGCTGAACAAAAAGTTCTTAATAAGCTGCCTCCTAAACATAAAGGCTTTCAATAGCATAGCACTGATTTCAGGGGAGATGTAAATTTTGCTGTTATAATGGATGATTGCCAACTCTGATGGATTCAATTCTTCTCCATTGACCTCAACTGCTACAGATCTGTACTGGTGGTGTGCAAGGGTTAGTTTTAAACAATTTTGGAAATATATGCATACATAGTAGAAGAACTATACTTCTACTACAGAGAGATACAATCCCCCACATCCCTTGGAAAAATAACTCTCAATGTTATTAGGAGGCTTTCTTTTCCCCAAATGCTCTCTCTACTCTTTCTCTCAGGAGAGCTCTCATGAAACATCTCTAAGGACTAAGTCGGGCTTCCAGAAATCAGATGTCCAAACACCTAACTGCTCACACAACTGCTGTTCTAAACCTGGCCATACTCCCACAAAATGAAAATGACTATCTGTTCAGAGGCAGCTCAGTTTAACTGAAACCCCCTACACATCTTCAGGAACATCAGCCATCTCCCTACACCGTACGTGACAAGAGACACCTGGCACATATCAAACCACAGAGAATCCAACTCCACAATCCCTTTCCTCTTATCCTGCAAGGAATGCAAATCAATGCTCTCTCTGTGAGCTAGTGTTTATAGAGAGACACTGAAGGTCAGCCAAGCATGCAGGCTGGAGAATCTCATGTTAACTGTCATTACATTAATCTTAAAATGGCAGTACTATAATCTTCAAGTTTCACAATGGATATGCAGAGTAGTATGTGACATTCCTTTGCTTCTTTCACTAACATCTCACAGGAGAAAATTCCACTGAGCACCTTCTATCTGTACACTTACTACAATGCTAACTTCTCATAGAACTGCAGGGGTTGGAAGGGACCTCAAAGATTGAGTCAGTAATTCCTCTTTTTTTCTTTAATGCCTGAAACTTTTGAGTAAGGATTCTTTCATCAATTAAAAAAATAGGCTGCTGATACACTTGTGTTTCTTACTCCAAAGAATAACTTCAAGAAACAAACAGGACAAAAGTGGGAAAAATTAAATAACTGAAAATTTAAATGTGTATCTACTGAATGGAGACGAGAGCACCACCAGACAAAACAATTTCTTTCATCTTCAACGAGCTCTCTGGCAGAGTCCTTTCTATTATGCATTTCTCTAACTAAGAACTGTGATTGCAAATACAATGTGATAAAGCACAGATGATTCCACCAGAAGCATACTAGTCAGAGCAACATGTGAAGCTATTTTTCACTTTTTCATTTCATTGGAAAAATCAGAGTGCTTTAAAATGGAAAAACAAGTACCTCGATATGTGGTGTTTCTCCCAGCTGTAGGTTATTAAAAATGGTTGCATAGTCCCCACTTAAATTCATTAATTCCTCGTGACTTCCTCGTTCAGTAATGCAACCTTCTTTCATGAAGATCACTTCATCACAGTCAACAAGATACTGCAGAGAACAACAGCAAGAACAAGTCTTTATCACTGTGTATAATAAAGAATTAGATCATGCTCTGTGCATGCACAGAAAACTAGTTTAGAAAGCTAAACTACACATTCTATAGAGACAGAGTTTTGCTGTAACAAGTTGGGGCATAGCAATCTCCAGTATAAAGGTAACTGACTAGACAGCATTACAGGGGAGTCCAAGAAAGCAAGCATGAGAGATGTAGTTAGTACCTGAAGCTGATGAGTGATGAAAAGGACAGTCTTTGACTTCAAGTGCTTCCTTATTGCACTGTTAAAAATGTGATTTCCAACATGAGCATCTAAGGCACTAAGGGGATCATCAAGGATGTAGATGTCCCTATCACTGTACAGGGCTCGAGCCAGACTGATTCTCTGACGCTGTCCTCCACTCAGATTAGCTCCTCGTTCACCGATCTGTACAGACACAAGCTTGTTATTTTATTTCTATGGCACTGTGATGCAGATATTCAGAACTCAAGAGATGACCAGAATGAAGCAGACCACAATATTCTGTCTTTATATAAACCACATACACATATACACTATAGTATTACACATACATTCTATAGTTTAGGTATCTACACCTTTCTGAAATGCATTACACAGTCTAACTCAATGTTAACGTGCTTGAAGTGATGCAGCACTTTTTTGCTTAGCTATATTAAATCAAGTTCAAATAGGTCCTGTTTAGGCAGCAAAATTTACAACACAGTGAAAAACTCCCATAATGGTAACTTCTCAGCCAAAAACATGGCACTACTCTCAATAGCTTTGGTGCTCAAGGTGTATCCAGCAGTGTGGCTTATATGCATACCATTATTATGGTGTTCCCCCTCACTCCATTTCACCAAAATAAAATTCTACTTTTTTTTTTTTTTCCAACTACTAAGTAGTTTATTATAAGCAAAGTTTATACCTCTGTCAGGTCCCCATTTGGAAGGATGGCTAGGTCAGGTCTTAGACAGCAACCATTCAACACAGTATTATATCTAAAGAACATGGATTAGATAAGTAATAAGAACACTTTTCTTTTCCCCGAAGTATCTAACTAGCACAGCATTATTTCACTTTCTACACTAATAGCAGAAATTCCACCAGCCTTAAGCAAATGATCTGCCTTGGATTCTCAAGAGAAAACTTTGGATAATAATTTGTTATCAACTTCTCATGTCCTGGAAAGGTAAGGAGGCAATTTATTTTCAAGGATTGCTAGCATAGGTCCCAGGGGTGGCCTCCACTAGAAGAAGGTCACGTAATGTGCCCAAACATAGCAAATGGGAGTTATTGTACTTAGAGGGCAAGGCCAGGACAGCAAGAGCAAGTGTCATTTCAGTGCCACTCCACAGCAGCTGCTACAAGCAGAGGTCAGATGGTACTTAAGCATGAGGTACAGCCCTCACTGCAGATGAGCAGTGACAGCCATCAGCCACAGCGACCACACACAAGAGATTCAGGTTCTAAAATGAATCTTAAAGGAGTCCGAAAGACAGATCTCTAAAAGCAGAGGTTTTAACTGCAGCACACTCTGTATTAAGTTTTCCTTTACTTGGGCCAAGAATTCCTAAGCTTTCATGAATATCAGCAAACATTTCTGACAAACCTTTCTTCATCGTACTCTTTGCCAAAAAGGATGTTGTCCCGAAGCGTGGCATTGAGAATCCAGGCCTGCTGGGCCACATATGCAAACGTTCCACTTACTGCAATGCTACCCTCCAAAAGGGTCATCTGGAATTCAAAACCATGAAATTATTGCAGGCCATATCTATAGACAGTCTCCTACACAGTGTAAATAAGCAAAATGGGAGATAAGAAAGAAGAGCAGAAGTCAAAAGAGAGCATCTCACCTGTCCTAAAATTGCTGAAATAAGTGAAGTTTTTCCACTCCCCACACTGCCACAAATTCCAACAAGTTTTCCCTAGAGAGAAAAACAACATATGTATGGTAGTCATTATGCTCGTTATTTACATTCTCCATCCTTTTCAGGACTACCCTTTTATCTCAGAGATTAAAGTCAGACAGTAATGACAACTGAAAAAGGACAAAATAGAAATGCAAGTGAGTCAATGTTTTAATTCTCCAAAAATAAACATTGAATACTATTCCACTGTGGACTAAAACCAGAGAAACTCCACAGGTGAAAAGGAATGTATCTTAAGATCAGTTTCCTTCTGATTGAGCCTGATAGATGCCCAAGCCCAGAGAATACTGCGCTCAGCCAAAAGTTCCAATGCCTGCCTGAACACCAAAAATACACCAAGATGCTCCTGAAAGCCTGGTTTCCAAAGTCCTTTCACTGTCTTCAGTGAGTGACAGATCAGATTAAAAAAATAAATAAATCTGTATCTTAGTCAGAAAATAAAAAAGGACATGACTGCAGTGAAAAGAAAAAAAAATCACAGATATATGAAGGGTTTCATACAACTGATTAACTGATTTACAACACCTGGTCAGTGTGATAAGAAAAAACAAAGAGGGGAGGACTGAACAAAAAGCAGATTTTAGGAAATACACATCCTCAGACTATAGGATACAATTTGCTAAGAACCACAGACCAAGAAAAAGCTGGAATCCAGTCACTTTGAAGCACTTATCTGCAATAAAATGGGTGGGCTGATATCCACATCAAACAAGCAATAAATTCAGAAAAACTATTTTTCTTCCTTCCATTAAAAAAAAAGTTAAAGTGGACAAAAAGGGTACATAGCTGCTTTTATATTTGTAAAAGATAGCATGTATTATTTGGAAGATTTTCTTTGAGTTTGTACATGCTTTTACCTGTCTTGGAATGAGAAGTCCAATTGTTTCTTGAAAATCTTTCTTTGTCCTTCTACTGCATAAAAATTCTCAGTCAATTAATTGCACATTCTTCAATTAAAATCCACCATTATGTTCTATTAGAACACTTAATCAACTAAAATGTTTACTCAGAATATAGCTGAAATCCTATGAAATTGTCAGATGGCTGCAGGAATTAACCATCCACCAATACCTCACCTACACTTCTCTGCTGATTCTCTAAGCTCAGTAGCTCAGATATGGTAGTGAAAGCTACAGGTAGCAAAACCACAATATGAAGACTATATATCCTGCAGTGTTTCATAGGCTGTTTGCAAAGATCTAGTTTGCTAAAATGGTACAGCTGTTTATATCTAGATCAGACACTGCATCCTAGATACTACAGTTGCCATGGATTTAAAAGGAGTGCACAAAAGCAATATGCTTCATTTCATATTCTTTATTCCATAGGACAGCTAAATATGAAGCCTTTTGAAAGCTCACATATTCTCCTTTCTTCTCTTACCTTTTCTATCTCCAAGTCAATGTTGTACAGAGTCCTCTGAAGCCGAAGGTTAACCAAGTGGATGATTCTGTTCTCCTCTTCGGGGCTAGGATGGTCGTCACTGTCCACTAGAAGATGGCCCTTCTGTTCTGCCAGCACAGCTTGCTGTCCCTCATTCTGCAGCTTCATTTTCTCTTTCTTGCCCTTGGTTACTTTCTTGTCTTTTTTCACTTTGGGGGTCAACTTTGGTGAGCTCTGGACGCTGGCGTGGGAGAAGTCCCAAGCCAAGGTAGCATTTTTCACCTCTATCGCGGTGTGAGGATTGGCTGGTTTTTTCTTTATCATATGAACCTCTTCCATTAGAAATAAACTCTGATAGGAGTTGTGAGAGAGGTGTAAAGATGAGACACCTGATCAAGACTGGGAGACAAGCCTATGGCACACTCACGCAGCAAAACACATCAGGCTATATAGTGGGAGAAAGCTGAAGAGCAAAAGGTAGCTCATTAGTGTAAACTAACTCCAGGCGTGCTAAGTGGCTGGGGCATTCCTGGATGTGGTGGAAGTGCTGAGATACACTAGGACTTTCAGAGAATTGCAATGATCTGGGTGCTTTATGAGAAGTCCAATTCTACTCAGATTGCTTACAACTGCAGCTTTGTAATTTCCAGATACAAAACACAAATAGAATGCATAGGTTGAAGAGGAGACGTCACCATGACAGAAAGTGACTGACTTGTCCTGAACACCAGCTCATGACAGAAGGAGATGGAATTACTTTTATCTTTGGCCTTTATCCTTCACCTCTTCTGCTGGGAGAATGTAATCACTCACAAATTTAGCTGATCTATGCTGGAATGCTTGACAGTAATTAAGTCCACTGCATCATGTCTTCCACCACATCCATCAGTACTTACAATCAACACAGATGAAAAAGATTTTTTTTACACAGTTTAGTTAAAAATGAAAATCATTTTCTCTTATATGACTTCTATTCTGAACTAAGAAGCCCTAGTGATTAGATTTCTCAACTGTCACCACTTCTTTACTTTTGAAATTGCTCTGCCCAAATCATATGTTCATAAGAAAGCCCGTACCATTTACAGAGCCCAAACATCACTTACATTTTCAACGTGCTATTAGAGTATCCCTACCTTGTGTTACACTCCTTATACAAGTTAAGCTTCCTCTCTTCTCCTCTTCCCCCAAAAATTCCCTTCAGTATAACTGTACTCAGGAAAATTGATTTGGGATAAATCAATTAGAAGATTAAACAAAAATGCTCAGAAGTAACGGGATCTCTCAGCCATTCTGTGGATTCCACTCTTTCATGACTATAATTTTCACATCTAAATTTGTTCCATGAATCCATTACACAGAATCTATATATCATCTTTTAATATTTTTGGAAGCCTGTATGGAAATTTCTGCAATGTGCAATATTACTGTGCACCAATCTCTACAAGAAGGCATAATAAAGACTTGTCCTCTGAGCTCATACTGAACTACATGCTGTATTCACAGGTGTTGAAGGACGAGATCGGATTGTTTCTGTTCTCTGGGTTTAATTTTCTGCCATAGATTTTTTTTAGTCAGGTCACAATTACATTTATTCATATAATGGAACTGTTTTTTCAGTCACAATTTGCTCTGGAAATACAAAATCTTTGTTTTTCATGACTACAAATAAAACTCTAATCACTTGTGCGGTGTGCTGATGTACCACACGACATTTCCAAAAAGTTTTCACTGTAGACAAGTTGCACTGCCTTTTCATGTAGATGGTCTTAAAAGAGACTGCAAGAATTATTATCCTGTGAACTACCTATCTCCATATCCCATCTTCAATGGTGACCAACATCAAAATCCTGAAATCATTAAATAAGTCTATTTTGCTTCCCACAACAGTACTATCTTTAGATTCTATTACTCCCTGACTGGGTTTCTATCCCTTCTGCAGAATAATAATAACCTGAAGTGCTAAGTATACAGAAAAAAACTCCTCATATAGCAAACCAGCATTGTCTTCAAAAAGTTCTCTTAGCATCTACTGTACACATACAACACTCCACACTTACAGTTAAAACTGCAAAGCTAAAGGCCTGCTTACCTTAAATCTGTCAACAGAAACAGATGCCTCAGATAGAGACTTCACTGAGAAGGGTGTTACTTTCAGAGCAAAAGTCATCGAATTAAAGACAGTGACCACTGTGAATGCCTAAAAACAAAACAAGTAAGAATCACATTTGGATGTAATACACTCAACAAACAATTGCAACCCTCTAAAGGTTGAACTGCCATAGCAGAAAGTTAAAGCCATAGGAATCACCCACAGACCAAGAATAACCCTTTAAAGATTCAACATGCTCTGGACTGGTAGAAAACAGAGCTTTGTAACAAATCAAGACATCAATGTTTGTAGGTCCACAGAACAAAGCAGATGACAAATTCTGCATTAGCCTATTACTTGTGAAGAGCAATGTTCAAATTCTGTCTTAAGTCACAAGGGAGGACAGATCTGTGCTGGCTGCATACAAGCACACTGTGAAATGGAAACATCCAGTCATCCCAAGGTTGTATCCGAATAGTGGAAAGGAGTGTTGATTCACACCCATCTTAACACCAGCCCTGAGGAAGGTCAGGGCTGAAACAGCATGGAACATTTTCTCTGCAAAATACAAGACTACATCTGCTGCTGCTGCATTCATCAGATGTTCACTTCTGTCAGCCTGGCCCCAGTCTGGCCACATCGGCACAGAGCAAAGAACAGGCTGAAGAGAAATGGTTTAACAGAAAAGTTACTGTAGCAATACAATAAGGAATTCAACACTGCAATTAACTAACCACTTACCTGAGCTGCTGTAAGATCATAGCCAAGTATCATATGGACAGAAAAGGTCACTACACTGGCTATGACTACAACTATGGGAGCCACTCCCACAGTGATGCTCTGGAAGTAGCCCGCACGCTCCAAGATTTTACGTTCTTCCTCACGAATTTCTAGAAATATAAATAAGGGAACTAAGTTTGGAGTATTTTTCAGAGGAGTACATACACAACACACACTATCACAGTATTATTTAAAAATGGAGATGCCAGTAAATTTATTAAATAATTACAAATCAGAACAAAATTTTAAAATTTAGGATAACAGCACAATTACAAATATAATTAAGAAAGTGAAACTTCAGAAGCAGGACTGTTTGTCCAACCCACCAGGCATATGATGGATGGAAATGTTATTACAATGGAAGTGTTAATACAAGTGTATATCATCACCTATGCATCTATGCTAGGATGATACACCGAGCTACTAAGCAATGGGACATCAGCACAACAGGACGCATATATAAGTTGTGTGAACTCACTTTGAACATTCTGAGAAAATGGTTTGACCCAGGCATACATTTTAATGAACTTTATGTAATTAAGAACTTCGTTCATCTTCTGCACACGTTCATCTGTTGTTGATACACATTTTCTTCTGAAATAAGCAGTGAGGCGTGATACAAACATCTGAAACAAAAAGTAACGTTGTACACTATTAGTAGAACATAGAAAGAACTTATTTTACAGCTGAGCAGAAATGGAAGCAGGAACAACTAAGGAAGAGCACACTCCTCCTAGATGCAGCACTTCTTAACACCTTTCACTGAATCAACAGTGATACAGTCTTGGCTGAAGCACGTAAAGTTCAGTCTCCATACATAAGATGTCCAACCTCTGCCTGAACACTGCAGTTTAATTTAGCTATAAGTATTTACCTGGAAGTCCAATCTATTAGCTTTCCTATTTTCATGGTGTTTTTTTTTCTACCATTTTGAGTTTCCTGTTTCCAAATTTCTGTTTCTCACATTATCTTTAGGAACACCTTCAGTAACATGCAGTGCCAAAAACAGCCTTAACTTAGCACATTTCAACACTTTCTATTCAGAACCATGCATATGTCTGGCCTAGGAAAAAATGAAGCGGGTCTTAACTCATTTCAACTTACCATTGCTGGGTAGAAAAGGATGAAGACAGCAGAGCCCAAGAAGCCTGTCGGGCCCAGAATAATGACATTGTAAACCATTCCTAAGATGGCCACGATAGGGCCCCCAGCCAACAAACTGCCAACTGCTGCAGCTTCAAACATCCTTTGACCGTCATTGGAACACACATTTATGAGCTGAAAAATACACGTGACAGATGATGCAGATTTAAGGCACAGTTCATTCTCAAAGGAATACATTGCCTACCCTTTTCTGCCCAGCTATTTCTCAAACGATACTGCAGCCTACCTCGCCAAGAGACTTCTCCTTGATGTTCTTCAGCTTGAGGATTTTCTTAAACGCCATTGTCAGGACAGCTCCACGCAGTCTAACCCCCGTGCGGTAGTTCAAGGCCCACGTTAGTGCAAGGGACCAAGACCGCACTATTTCCGTCATAAAGATGCCAAAAACTAAAAACAAGCTGTACTGCAGGTTGGACTCACTCTGTTGGGTGTACTCCAAAAGATGTTTCACAACGAACGCCTACAGGAAGAAATGCAAGCTTGCGTGAACACCCCATCATCCCAGAGGACCATGCAACAACTTTATGTTAAGTTAGAAATAAGTAGGCTACTTTGCTTTTAAAAGAGCCATTTGAAACAGAAGGCGTCTTCTTTCGAGAACTAAAAGATGACAACACAAGGAGCACTGTAACAAAGCCCTGCTGAGAGCCGAGTGCTGAGCCAAATTTATCAAGAGAGTTCAATTGGAACCACATTCCTTGCAGCACGCTTCTAATCCCGTGTCTTCTAACTTAACATAAATCTGTCAGTTAGCTGAAAGCAATGCATTGTCATGTAGAAGAGTTTTAAAATATAGTCACTACTTATACATCTGAGCACATTAATAAAAACATTCCTTTACGTGACATTAAGACCTTTTTACTTTATCTTTGGTTTGCTTCAAACGTGCTTATTTGATAAAAAGGAACAATGTACCTACAGTTGTGGAGGGGAAGAGTGAGAAGGACATTTGCAAAACATTCCTGGAAATAAACATCAGCAGTTTAATCGTAAAGAAAAAAACAAGCAGAAAGCACAAGGTACGCAACGCCACAAATCATTGGGGCAGGGAAAATAAAAAAGGAAAAGAAAAATTAACCACTCAATCCCTCCCCGTACCCCTTCCCCCCAAAACATGAACACTTTACCTCAGGAATCACATTGCAAATATGACCTGCAGAAAGAACGCAGCCCCCAGAACCACCAATTCCCACCTCGAGCTCTCTGTGGTCCAATGGCACAATATAACATCATACAACTCACAATCATCAGCAATATTAAATACTATTGACTGAGAAGCAACAGGTTTTTATTTGAAATAAAGTGTCATCTCAAACGGTAACATCTCACAAACACGGTACAACAGGTAGAGAATTGTAAAAATATACAATCTGCACATACAAGATAATTATGAAGGGTTAATATTTAACAGTTTTAGCCTCTAACATAAACTATAATTGAAACTATACACAATTATAAAATACAAGAACAGAACAGTGTGTTTTCATGAAGTCCAAAGGAAGTCAAATTTGCAGGTGCCAACAGGGGAGGCTTCCGAGGCTGCACAAATTCTGAAATCTGCTTTAAAATGTATGCTATTGTAAGGCTTCGTAGGTAACAAAATGAGCTTTCCTAGACAGCTTTTCAACAAGATGCTTTAAGATACTGGTGCTTTTGATATGCTACTACAGAGCAGAATTACCTTTGCCCACAATGGAAATCAACCAAAAAAAATTTTAGACCAAAGAAAATATGTAAGAAGCCTTTTTCATCACAGTCCTTTGAAGTCCTCTTGACTAAACCACGTTTTGTAAATAAGAGTTCTGCATAGTTTTATAGTGTGAAGAGAGATGGAAAAAAACAAAACCCCACTATTTCAGCAAAGGTATTGAAAGCTATAGCCCAGCACCAAATAACAGGAAAAAAATGGAGATCGAACTCATCTGTTCTGAGGAAAATAATTCTGCATGTCAGAACCAAGGAAACATGCTGTAAATAATTTTGCTCTTTCATTTTCACAGGTGTGAATTAAAGCCAGATGTCCATTGGTTTCTAGAATGGCAACTGAGAAAATTTACATATCGATCCCTGAACAAATGTGAGGAGCTCACATTCACAGATCTATTGCACTCCAACTTTCTCCTTACTCGGACTTAGTTTTACATCCACTGTTTGGACGACTACTGCACACAGTTGGTTTGCAGTTACTAAGAAGATTACTGATTTCTTTTTTTCCAGTATTCAATCCAACATATGCAACCGAGTCACTGAGCACTGGGGTGAAAATCCCCCTTTTTCCTCACGAGTTGTAACTCAGCATGGTCGCAGACTGCAAGCCTTTCCTCGCACACCACAGCATTGCTGAAGGTCTCCAAGAGAGGATGTATAAAGATAGCAGATGTTTCCTGGGGTCTCATTCCTCCCAAAACTTTTTAGTGCATTTTTTTTCAGCACTGTTTTATAGAATCAGCATCTCCCATGATGAAATAGAGACCAGACATTAAACCCCATTTTTTTTTTTTTTTCCAGAAGAAAGAAAGAGGAAAGAGCAGATTAAAGAATTTTGAAAAGGGAACGGAAAGAAGTCACACAGAATTAACATTTACATATAAGCACATACTACTTGAATTCAAACTAATTTAATGAAAAGAATCCAGCACAAAGTTATTTACAAAACAAGAAAGCTGTAGTACAAACTTAAAACGATCTAATGGAAAAAAAGGAATTCCTGTGACTATTACTGTAGTAGATGGTACTAGCTGCTTGGCTGTCTAAGCATTCTCATTGAATAAACATTACCTTACCTTCGCTCTTGGCGTTGGCTCTGCCCAGCAGGACTGCCTCATTCTGACGCAGAAAACAGCCATCCTGAAAATTCTAAAGAACAGCTTCTGTCACTGGTCCCACTGCAGCGCGGCATCCCCACCGCAGCCAGCGTGCAACGGGGTGGGCTGCAACTGGAGCCAACTGGGAAATGGGAAACTTACCTCCACCAGCTTACCACTCCCCCCTCCAATAACTGACCAAACTGTCAAGCTGTACTCCACTAAGATGGCAAGTTTCCCCATCTCCCAGACAGGAAGAATAGCTCTGAACAGTTGCAAATGGGTACAATGTTCAGACCTGGAGTTAAACTACGTTCAGTCATAAACAAAACTTCTCTGCTCCCTCATCTCAATGTGAAGTTCTGGTAGCTGATTAAATGGTAGCAAATATTTCTGGGAGATAAAAAAATCTCACCCATACTCATACATTCTGATGGTTATGACAAGGCAGTCTGACACATGCAGCTATCTGACCATTTTACAGATTTAGGTACTGTGTTGGATGAACGAAATAAAATAAAAGCAAGACCCTTGAAGGATCTGGTATCAACTGAAAAAGAAGACAGCGGCCTTTCTGGTTATAACCATCACAATGTTCATTAGCGAAGCCACAGCTGTTGGCTGGCATTTCAAGGTCACAGACACCCCAAGTTTTTGAAGTTTAATATAATTGTTTAACTCCATTTTGCCAGTTTTCACTAATATACGAAGTCAAGTGCTTTTCCTGATCTCCCTTTTCACCTTCTGGTGACTGAAAGGGCATAACAACACAAGAAAGCACTAATGTACCAGAGGAGACAGCACAGGCATATCCATGAGGCATGCCACTAAAAAAAAACAGGGAGGAGGGATGGTAAAGACTCATTTTTCATGCCAAATGTTAGAAGTAAGAGGATATTGCTCCTTATTCAGACAAATGAATAAGGTTGTCTGCAAACAGGCAATGTCCACAGATGATTTTAAGTTATCCAAACTGAACATCAATTGCAGTCATAGCTCCCAGCCTTGTCAAGTTGGTTTGTTTTTTCTTTTCCCTTCCCACTTTCATTCAGCAGTTTGGCTGAGAGAAATTGAGATGACACTACAGAAATTAGGGAACACCCTGCTGCAAGTTTGTTACTAAACATAAAAGCAGCTGCAAAAGCCCTGCAGTGAAACAATGACAGAAGCTCTTCTTGGGGAAAGCTAGTGCTGTGAAAATCTTAATCATGATATATTGTTAATTACCACAGTATGTTTGTACATTTTATAACTAATGTGAGACAAATTATTACCATGAAAACAATACCACAGAAACATTTGTTATTCATTTTACATAAGAGAAAGCAAACATTAAAAAGGGATAAAAAGCAGAAGAACATTTTGATAAGACATTAAAAGCCGGAAAACATTTTAAAAAAGACATTCCACCTAACAGTGCACCCAGGTGTACTTACCCCAGAAATGAACCTTCAGCTTACCAGCACACTGAAACGTGTACTACTAGCAGTAATACTGCTCCTACTCCTCAAGGGAAATGTGTAGAGAATAAATTTAGTCAAAATTTCAACTGCAAATCTGCACAGCACGTGCAACAAACAGGTGACAAAGATGTTGTGAATGCCAAGTCCCATATGTTGTTATCTTCATTACGACCCATATCAACAAACTGCAGCAGTTCCTAGAGGCAATAACATACTCTAACGTGAACTCTACATGAAACCTGTCTGACCAGACCTGCTTAATTATTTTTTAAGTAGTGCTCTAATAAAATTGCTTGGTTCCACTTCTTGAAGACTGTGCTATTAATGCCAATAATCTAAAATTAGTGTTTCATTGCAAGATAAATTTACAGAATTTCAAAACAAAAGGAAAAAGCAACACAACACAAAAGACCTGCACATAAGAATTTTATGCAAAGAGATCGTGTATCAGTTAAGGAATAACTTTAAACTACTCTGAAAAAAAAAGAAAAAACAGGTGCGCATTTCCTCCAAGGTATCTAAAAGTCCCCTCCCTTTTCCAAGAACTTGGCCTCGGTATTCAGCAACTGATCCACCAGCTGTAGGAAACCTATCTTGGATTATCATAATACTCTGGAATTTCACCCCGAAATTTCTAGCTAGTCAAAACATTTAAATGACTCCGCAATGAAACCTTCATATTTTGCACTTGGCCATGAGATGGAGCCCTCCGGGGTTGTTAAAATAAAGGATGGATATTACTTACTGGTCCACTGAAACCCGCGAGCTGCGTGATCATCAGACACACGATGGAAATGATGAGTCTGGTACGGCAGAAAATCCACACAACCCTCCGGAGAGAAGCATCGTCAGGCCCACTTTCTTTCAGTTCTTCCTGCCACAATCTCTCCAGCCTAATAAAAACAGGTGTCTTATGCTACAAATCTTTTGCCATGAAAGAAGGTTCAAGCTCACAGGTACTTTTCTGTGAAAACTCCAAGTGCTTTCTAGCTCAGAGCAGCAATAATTCAATAATAATTTCAAGATATATAAATGCCTCGTATATTCTGTGAGGTAAAGAGAAATCTCTGCATCTTGAGATACCTATATTTAGTACAAACAGTACTAAAGAGAGGGACAAAAAGTAATGCATCAACGCCTTTTTTTTTTTGCTAACACAATTTTTTTCATTGCCTGTAAACTTATAAAAAAAAACGAAAAACAAAAAGAAAACCAGAGAAGATGTTTCTACCTTCTACAGTTGACATCTGAAGACTCGTGCCTTGACAAAGACCATACATCATCCATGAACAACTCCCCTTTCTTGTATGCTCTGCGGGCCAAAGGAGTGAGCCAGGAGAAGGTCATGCAGGAGAAAAGCCCAGCATTATCAACAGGGTGCTGGTGTCTAGAAGAAAAAAAAAAAAAATCAGAAACAAATGAAAAGGCTCTGGGCAACCTGATCTAGTCGTGGATATCCCTGTTCACTGCAGAGGAGTTGGACTAGATGACCTTTAAATGTCCCTTCCAACTCTAAGGATTCTATGATTCTACAAAAAGGAAAAAGAATTGTAAAGCCCTGAGAAAAACAAAACCTTCTCCTATTCAAAGCACTCAGGGTTCCAAATGGTCCATGCAGGTCATTCTGGCTGAACACAATCTAACGTTCTCAGTACCAGTCAGCAGACTATAGCTGCAATCCT
This sequence comes from Phasianus colchicus, assembly GCF_987193195.1. Classification (NCBI taxonomy): domain Eukaryota; kingdom Metazoa; phylum Chordata; class Aves; order Galliformes; family Phasianidae; genus Phasianus; species Phasianus colchicus. The sequence goes on from NC_143445.1 coordinate 16,558,592, forward strand.
ACTCTGTACAAGGTCTGAAAAGCAAATGCTGCATCAGTTCTCCTGCAGCCTACAGACTTACTTGGAAGTGGTCCGTATGGGTTTCAGCGCATTCAGGCCATGGTGGTATTTGCCCTTGTGATGCTCTTCATCCAGCATTCTCAGCTGGGAATGCACGGAGGTATCCAGTGGAAGCCCCTCTGCGCGAGCAGCTGCTTCCAAGGCATCCTGGCATTCAATCTGCTCTTACAAGAAAGACAAGAGTCAGAGTTCAAAGCTGTGTTTGAAGTCCACAACTCCTGAATCCAGCAACCGTGCACCTCTTCCTTCTGTAAGTCACTGCAACATCCCCCACTGCTATTGAAATGTTGTAGAAGACAGATTTCAAAGTCACGGAAGGCACATACATCCTAGATCTGCAATAGACTGTTGCATTTGTATAATAAATTAGCACCAGTTCATGTCTGTGTATTCAAAGGATAAATGGAGAGATTAATCTTGAATACTGTCACAGGACCAAAAGTTTCAGGGAAAGAAAATATGATGGAAGAAATTGCAGAATCAGTTATTACATCAGTTCTCTGTAAATTCAAGGAATCAATGACTTCTGCAGTGAGATTAAGACATACATTCTTAATGAACTTGCACCCTCTTAGTACAATTTAGATATTTCATCCTCAGAAAAGTCAGACTACTTTCAGAATCCTATTAAACTCTCCTCAAAAACACCTTACGTTAGATCAAAGAAAAAATACATATTATGCAAAATAGTACATACTTTATCACATGCCCATTTTTTCTCATTCTCTCTGAACTAAAGGGAACAAAAACAGTAATTCTATCTGCTCCCAACCATACTTCTCCATGGCTCAGCAACTTGATTAACAAGCATTTATAACATAAGATTTATCTCAGGAAAGGCTTCCCACAGCCTCAGAAAAATGCAGCCTCTAAAATCTAATCTAACAGGAGAAAGTAAGCAGCAGAGATATGGAGAAGTCAAAACTTTGCAGAGTTCAAACAAATATTTTGAAGTTACATGTGGCAAAAGCAGAAGATAAGCTTGCTATCTTCGCTTGCAAAGAGCTCACTACTGGATCTGATGACTTAACGGACCATTTATTGCAGAGCCATGTCATCTGTTTGCTTTCTGGTTCTTTGAAATTTAGATACTTTGTGGATTCTGGTAGAAATCTTCCTGTCTTGCAAACACAGATACCAGAAAATCGTTACATTCAGGTCGGAAAGGACCTTTAAAGACCAGCTAGTCCAGCCCTCTGAAGGTACCATGTTTACCCTCATCAGTTGCCTTGCCAGGGCAAAGTTATTTTATTCCTTTGAAACTGCCTTGCAGCCTCCTAAAAACACAATACCCCCGAAGCCTTAAATGGCCATCATTAGCAAGCATTTGATTCCTAACCTTGTGTTATATAATTTGTGCTAGAAGTGCTATCTCACTCTGTGTTATATTAACACCTAAGCATATAACAAATTAACACAATTAGCTCCCATTCGCGTGAAGGACGAGAACAGGAAATTGATAATGACAGCATAAATCTGCCCTTTATTTATTTAACCAAGTACTTAAATGCTGCCTAAGCATGGTGTCAGCAGCCTATGGTCCTGATCTCAAAAAACAATCCAAATCTAGAGCTGTGATTACAAAAACAAACAACAGAATGAGAAAACAAAAGAACGTTACAACATCCTGACACACGGAATAATCCAAAATATATAACACTTGAGATTGAAAGGCTTCTCAATTCCTATCAAATTACCACCTCACCTTCTTACCAACTCTACCCTAGTCAGCATTAATATGGGATCTGCCACAGACATCTCCAAGGACTCTGCAGCAGAGGGAAGTTCTGCACCAATACCTGCAGATACTGCAGAGAAATTCACAGCCAGTTTGCCACAGCACCCATTTGCAAAAGCCCCAGGCAGACCTGCCCAAGCATCCTATTTTGCTGACTGTATGCTATGCTGCAGCTATTTGTACCATCACTGTTTTTCACAACACAAGGGCCTGAGTCCAAAACAAGACTCCCAAAATCAAAACCGTACTATTTGTCAGGATAAATGTAATGTTTTTCAGCACTTAGAAGCAAGAACAGCTTTTAATAGGAAAGTACAGTTGCAAGACACTGTGTTTTTTTTTAGTATTCTTAAACACTCACTAAAAAATAATTATGCACTCTGAAGCTGCTCAACAGAACTGTCTCAGCAAAAGCAGGAAAAATAAACTAACAGAAGACCAGGGCACTGCCTCACAAAGGCCTGTAGAATCAGGTATATGAGAGGTCCATAAAGTCATGAATGGCACAAAGAGAGAACTATGGAACAGCCACAGATTGCTCCTACTACAGAAGAGCCAGGACACCTGGAGGAAGTAAAGCTTTTCACACAAGGCATGTGTATAAATGGACTACAGATGGGAGAATTAAACTCACAGAAGTACATCATGGCTCTCTAAATACATGACAACAGAGGGCAACAGAGAACTTTACCCAATACCTTATTAACAGTTTGTGGTCTGCAAATAAAATCCCTGAAAGCAAAGGCAGCTTCTAACAGAAGGAAATGGCTCTGTGCTTGGCATTTGGTGAAGCTGTGCCACACCTGGGGGCAGGCTAATACAATTCAAGATACAGTGAAGATAATCAAATGAGGAACCCAGTTCAACTTATAATCCCTCTGCTGTATGCTGCTGTGAATACACTGGGGCAGCATCGCTACACACCTGCCCCTCTCTGACTGCAGGGAACAAAACCCTACCAGCAGATGTAATCATCATTTCCTTGTACAAGGTCAACTAACTGCTCACAGTGATGGTAAGCACATACAGTGATGCAAGCCAGAGCCAGAAATAGCAGCTTTTATAGACATTTCCTCCTAAGCAGGGAACAAGGGCATTTATTTTGGCAGGGCTGATGAAGCAGGTGAAGAAAAAGGAGGCAGCTGTGCTGCAGATATGAAAAAAACAGCAAGGTCACAGCCTTTCATACAGGCAATCTCACATTTAGCAGAGACTGGCAATTTATTGGTTTGTAAATTGTAGCATCAGATGACAACAGCAAAACCAGACAAGTTTAAAGGCCAAAGAAAGCAGATTTTCCATCCATTTCTTTTCTTGCAGAGAACTGGATTTGTTTGCAGTCCACATGCAAATCAAATCCCACCAGTCAAACAATCACCATCTTATCTTCTGCAAGGCAGACCTTCCAGGGCTCAGATCAGTACGGAGAAGGAAGAAAATTTCTTCTTTTACCTAGAGATCTTCTAGCAAACTAGAGGAGACACAAAGTTTTATTCATTAGTGCTTGCAGCTGACACTGAATATTAAAGCTACTGTGGCTAATTTAACATTACAGTTAAAATTGGTTTATTCAAGCAGTAAAGAACCAAGTTGGCAATACAGCAGAATAGGAACTCCCACCTCTCCTATTTACAAGGCAAAACTCAGCAGGCCTCCTCACTCCTACATTCAAATTCCCAGTAAGATGAGGCAAGTGGGAAGCTAAGCACAGTATAGCTCAGGACTAGGCCAGCACACTGAGAAGTGCTGAATCCAGTGATTACCAGCCCTGTTCAGTCATGCTTAGAACATTCTCTATTAGGACTCTGGGCTGAACAAAAACTTCATGTTTAAGAGATCGCATTAAAGGACTGCTGTTTCAAAGCAAGATTAGTCACTAGTTTCCATGGGACTGGGAAGAATAGGGCCAACTGATCCCAGTTAGCTTAAGAAGAACTGAAGTAAGAGTCTAGGAAACAACACTCTGAAGCATGTCCTTCCCAGCAGTTTTTCTGACTCTCTCCAAGCACGTCACAGAATAACAGAATGGTTTGGGTTGGAATGGATCATCCAGTCCCAACCCCCTGCCGTGGGCAGGGATGCCACCCACTAAATGAGGTTTTAACATCCCAGGGAGGAAAGCTCTGTAAGGTTTTAATACACCACTTTTACAGGCTGCACAAGCTATTGCTCAAGTACTGTTGCCTTCATCACCAGAACTAAGAGCATTTGAAAGTGAAGTATTAGTGTCAGTGCGTGGGACTGCAAAACATTCGCTATTGTCTGGTAAAGCAGCAAGTGCTCTTTTGACTTTGTATTCCATTACAGCAATTGCCCTTTCTCCTTTCACTGGATCTGATGCAGTATATGATCTACAGAATTAAGAGGATTTGCAGCATTAGATTCCCAGCCTACTCTAAGTATAATGCTATATAATATCCTGCCTGATTAGAACATGAGCTTTTCAAGACTAGTTTGGTGCATCACTCATCCATGACATCTCCTGGGAGAAGCAGCAAGAAATAGGCAATGGGCGTGAGAAAAGAGCCACTGATCCTTCAGGCATCTGCATGCACTGATCACAAAGTACAGGCAGCAGCAGAATTCACACAGCACCAACAGGAGGGAGCCAGAGAGCTCCCAGCATCTAGAAGGTCTAGTTACTGCTTCCAAGATTGCTGCAGTGAACCAAGGCAAGAAATGAGGGTCTCTATTCTTCTACCTCATGACAAGCAGAGGTCTCTGCCAGCTTCTCAGCTTCTGCCATAAGGAAGAACAGCTTCACATAGCACTAGCCATATATCCACACCTAGAAGAGCAGCTGTGCTGTCTTTTTCTTAAGAAAAAAAACTGTTATGTTCTGACTTCCTACAAAAAGTACAGGGATTCAAAAGCTTAAAATCCAGTCATACACTCTAACACACATTGCAATGTGACAGTACACAAGAGCTTCTTAGCTGTTTTTTTTTTTTATGAGCAGAAGTTGTATTAGTACTTCAGTCAGGATTTCAAAGTCAGTCTTGAGCTTGCTAATGAATCTCCAGTGAGAGCAGCAGTCTCTCAGTATCTAGACTATAGCCAGACAAGACCATGGTAGGCACGCTTGTGATGAGTCTGAATACTATTTTCCTGCAGAGTCCTCGCTGAGGACAAATATATCAGTTTATTCCAAGAGCATTATTTATTTGACCTTGCCCTTGAATTCTAGGGAACATTAACATTGAGGCAAGACACTTTAACCTCTGCCCTAGAAAACCCACTTAGTCTAACAGTCCGAGAAATACATGGTTGGTCATATCACATTCATTTCGGTTTTTTTTAAACAGCAGCTGCTGTGCATGCATCTGATTAGCAGCTGTGCCCCTGTTCAGGTTTCTAGTGTACATGTGTTGTTTTCTATTCAGAAGAGCACTCATGATCCTGTAAACAAATGACATGGAATCCACTTGGATCTGAGCTTATATACTTCTTATCCAGCACTGGAGATGCATACATCAACAGCAGAGCAACAGCAGATCCCTGTTGAAGGAAAAATATTGATCAGCCTGAACTGTAAGTTGCCTTACAGAACTAGCACCTCATGTGTGCTGAGCACAAAGCTGGGGAGCCAACTCCTCAATAAGCAATCATACCAGCACTACCTGAACATTTGGCTCCTGACTTAGATGCTGAGACGTTGTTAGACTAATACCTTCAGTCAGACACCCCTGAGCTAGGTCACAACAGAAGATACGCATATCAGGTCAGGAACAGTCATTGAGTCTTAAACTCAATGTGCTGTGCAGTGAAACCAGCAGGGAACGACAGCACAAGCCCTCACACCAGGGCACTTACCAGGCCTGATACAGCCATTTACTCAACAATCCTTTCTGTACCAATACATGCTTCCAAGTGCAAGGGCACCCTGCTCAACTGGCAAATGAACCAGTAAGCTCAGAAATACCTCAGGTCTCCTAACATAAGTTGACTCTGACATACTTTAATCTTAGTTTTCAAATCAGACTGAAATACAGACTGCTTGTGAAACAGGCGTGCAGTCCAGACCTCAACTCACCTTAACCCCAGGATTGAGCATTGACAAACTAACAACCACCTCAGCATCTGAAAGTATCAGAACTCCTTGCAGAAGAGTTTCAACTCAAATAAGGTTCTCCAGGTCCATTAGATCATCCTGACGATGCTCACAGATCTGTATTAATGAGTTTCCATGACAGCCACAGGGCTGTGCCTAGCACCCCACCACCATTTTAGAGACCTATTAATGGAATGTTTCCACACACCATACTGCATTTGGTCAGATATCACATAAACATACTGCAGAACTCCAGTGTACAGGAGTTACATACTCTGCACCACACCTTATTGACAGTGTACACCCTAGACTCTTCATTTAAAACTTCACCCTTGCTGGGTTTACAGCTGTCTGGCACTTCCTACAGGCACTGTCTACAAAACTCATCTATTCAAAGCCACCTAAATTCCCATGCTACATCAGCTGCTCAGCTACAGCATTACTGAGAAGACTGTATCAGATCTGGTGCATCTCCTAGTTAGTCATTAGGAATCACTTCATCAGTGCCTCAGACTGCCTCATTATACATCTGTACCTGTCTCAGGTTTATTTCTTTAAATGCTTTGTGGCAACAACTCAGTTTTATCACCTTCTACATAGTTATGATCTGAGAAAATAAGGTATCTAATACTGCACTTGTGTGGGGGCTGTTATTAACTGTTAGGAGATCTTCAAGTATACAGACAGTATAATGGCAGCTATTATAAGTTTCAGAAATAAGCACATCCAGATCTGCTCTGCTTTTATATGTGCCTTTCAGCACAACCAAATACCAGTGACATGGACAAGTCCAACATTTTGCCAGACAGCTTGATTCAGTAGTCAAATAGCTTCACCTTTTCATGCAGTGAATCTGGAATCAGCTCAAGCTGCTGCAGCTTTTAACTGCAACCTGTGAGTCAGTCATATAGCAATACCTTCTTGCGCAGAGACTATGAGAGCTTCAGCCCACAAAAGCCTACTCAGGCAGCAATTCTTAGTTGTGTGTTTATTTTGTCATGAAAATACAAAGTCCTCCAAAAAACTGTAGCCCTAGCTGTTGAAGGTCTCTGCATCTAAAAGTTTACAATTAAGCTGCCCAGGCCTTCTCCAAGCATGGAGAATCAAGGCACAAGGACCCAGGCTACATTCACAGCCCAATTTCTGAACATGTTCAGAGCTGTTCAAACACTCCAGATGTTGCAGAGGTTTAAAGTTAGAGATATTTGACTATTGCACAGCTCAGTGATAAATTACTTCAAGGCTATTAGTGCCTGAAGAATTTGCATCAACTCCAGCAAGCTCTGATCACATTCTGTTGTCTGGAAAAGCTATCAAGGACAAACCTGAAAAACAAGAGACCAAGATGAGGACAGGAATATTAGTATGGTTTCTCAAAGTTAAAATTGCAACATGCTTTTTTTCCCTCTGCATGTTTCAAGCATCTCTACAGTACAACACTATTCAGTCCTATCAAATGTAGGAATATGAATTTTAGGCTTGCCACAGAAGCTCTAGATGAAGTTATTATGCTTCAGCAGCAAAAGCTAATCCTGAACACAGTCAAATTCAGTATCAGCTTTGAGCACACTTTTTAAATTGGTGTCCTAGGATTAACACAGACTAGAGCTTCACGAATTGAGTTCTCAAGCACTGTGCATCGTGAGAACTTATTTCTCATCCTCTTCTGTTGTTCCAGATGTAATGGGTAGGGGAACAAAGTACTCACTTGCCTGCTATTCCATCAAAAACATGCACAGAAGCCTCCATTTGAAACTAGCTACTCCAAAACTACTCTCAGAAGAAATTCCCTTTCCTTATCTGTCATTTTATACTGCATTTTATGGATGTAATGAGGTCTCGTCCTGCTCCTCAGGGCACACTACTTCTGTTAGAACAGCTACAATTATTTCAGATACAACTGAAGAGCACAAAAGTGTTTGGGAACAAGGAGTCCTAAAGGTATAAGAAGAAATCATTATTTAAAAGCATCCCTTGATTTTCACTCACTGGTAGCATAATAGCATCTTACAAGTGATGTCTACTGATTACAGTGCTAGGCAGCAAGTGCACCCAGAAGTTATCTTCACTCCAAAGAAGAATGCCCCAAAAATAAAATAAACCCAATTAGTATGGTATTATGAATTGGGAACATGTAGTTAACACCCCATTTTATAAGCTACATTGAAGTCTCCAACAAAGACCTAAAAATCAATTGTTAAGAGCATACTGCAGATGCTTATTCATGAATAAGAACTGGGTTTTTTGAATTTCAGTTCCAGAGTGCCTATTTCAGAGGCCCAAATTTCTATAGCAACATCCTCATTAAGCACCAGGAAATGGGAGATCTACTTATACTGCAGCATAATTTCAATTATTCCAGGAAGCCTGCTTGAAAAGCTCCTGCCTTTCAAAGAAGTGATTTTTGAAGTTGTGACTGAACAGCAGTTGAGCTTCTAAGAAGTGAATTAGAAGTTCTCTTCCATTACAGTCATGAACACCCACTGACAGCCTTCTTCCAGCAGGAAACCTGAACACCACATGTGTCAAGACAGAAAGAACGTACGTAAGTTGTCTTCAGCTTTACTAAGTAAGATAAAGAGCAAGATACCTGAAGAGGCCTCAGGACCTTGGCTTGGTAGTCAAATCAGCCTTTCACCTACCGAAGTCTTTTAGAGAATCAATACATCTTGTCCATTTGTAGTCAAGTCTGTATGAAAATGCTGCAATACTGGCAACAACAGGAAAGTGAAGTCATGTTATCCTTCTTGAACCCCATGAGAAACAGGGCTACTTCCAGTAGCCACTAACCAGTGCTCCTTGAGCATGTCCCTGTATCTACTTCACAGGGTATTATGCAGTTCTACCTTCTGCTATGAGATACATATGCAACGTGTTAGTAAGAACTCTACCTTATGCACTATGATGGTGCAAAGTAGTTCCCAAACCTTCATATCAGATTTTAAGTTCGTGGTGAAATAAAATAACAGCCTTAGACTTCTTGCAGCATCAGCTTGTTATTGCTGAACAGGTCAAGCTTCTGGTTTGTCATCTTCTGGCCAAGCTTGTTAAAAAAACTACTCTAGAATTTCTACAAAAAAATTAAGAGTACTAAGAGCTCTTTACATGGTGCGCTGGACTCAGCTGCCCAGACAACGAAGTCCCACCACAGCTTAAGCCCTCCATCTGCACTGCTGTGGCCCTACCACTCCTTCTCATGTCAGCTCTCCACTGGGTTCTGAGAACAGCATGTACCTACACGTGCCCAATAAACCAGCTTAAGCTGACCCAGCCCCAGGGCTCACAAAGGATCAAGTACTGAAAGACACTCATTTTCCCCTTGAAGCACTGGTTTTCTTATTAAGAGCTGCACCATGTACATGTTTGCTGCCCTCTTTTTTTAATGTCTCAAAATAAACAGAAGCTGTTACTTACATACATTATACAGTTTATGTGGCCCAAGACAATTCCTCTTCACTCAATGCAGCCCATGCAAGCCAAAAGGTTGGACACTGACAAGCTACAGCATGTACCCGTTGTTACAAACCTGTGCTGACTGCACAGGCAAAGGTCAATCTCACAAAAAAATTAAGTTAGGAAACTATGAAGCATCCTAAAAAGTGATAAGGCTAAGAATGCAAGAACTAGAACTTATTTCAATTTGAAAAGAAACTTGGTACATGCTAATGCAAACACGTGATTTTGATACTGTGTTATGACAACAGTTCCTCACCCTTAACCTCAGTATTTTGCAAGCAAGCAGGATTTAATCTCGCTGACATTCAGCAACAAATTCAGTGCTGTTTGTGTTTATTGACTATAAACATCCAAGCTACAAAGCTAGCAGAAGAGAACAAAAGTTTGAGCTCAAAGTTAATTCAACGCTTGACAACACTGAACAAGACAAATAACAAGTGAAATAGCAGACCTAAGAACTTACCATTAGTAAGATAACTATGTTCATTCTTCTACTCCAGAAAAAAAAAAGAAGGTCCAGGTAAGAACTGTAATCAGCTATTTTCTTGCATCAGTAATCACAAATGGTACAGATTCCTTGTTTTACAATCAGTTACCTGAAGCTGTCACCCTAAAATTATAGGCACCAGTCTAGTAGAGGTAAAAAAAAAGCTAACAAAACCACAGCAATTGAGTTAAGGTGGTTAGAAGGCATGTCCAAATCAGAAATTTTAATGCCACGCTGTGCATGTAGGCAGGACTTGCTCTTTCTCAACCCTCAAAAAATAAAAATGCTGATTTTATTTCACTCATCTAAAAGATTAATTCAAACATTTGCCAGCTCTCAGGATTTTGTCTGCAGAAGTTAAACCAGAAAACAATCAGATGGTGCAAACCAACAGGGAAAACACCACACCACAATTACTGCTTAACCCTCCTCCCACTGCCTGGGAAACAAAGCTGCCACCAATGGCATCACCGTTGTCATCATTAATTTGACAGAGCAGATTTGCTACTGGATGATGTACACTGGATGGCAAGCCAGTGACATTAACATAATGAACGCAGTTAAGCAGCAGCACTGTGACTCCAGAGGGCTCCCAATTCTGCATCACTGCCTGCTTTAATGCAATCACTCTACCTTCCTCTGTACATCAGCAGCAAGAGTCTGCTGAGTCATAGAGCCTGTAGGGACACCAGGAGCTGCAGGGCCTGCGACTACAAACAGCCGCGCTCTGCTTTGCTGCAGAGCAAATCACTCCCATCTCAACAGCAGCAGTGCAGCACTATTAGCCTGCATTCAAAACACACCTGCCCAAAACCTTTAAGCCTCGACAAAACAAGGGAAATCTAATCTGAAGCAGATTGCATCTCAGTGTCCTGTACAATGCAGCAAAATTTCAGCCTCTAAAAAAATAACAACCTTCATGTATTGGTATGGAAGAACTATGAAGTCTTCCATTTCCAACCCTTGCAGACTAGGACAGTCACAGGTAGCCCGTACAAAATGCCTAGGAACACATTTACATCCTATCATTGTGAAAATCTAGACATAGATTTTCATATCGTATATTTCATACAATATTAACCTCAGCTTCAGTCAAATACACATTAGCATTGTAGTGGTTTTTGAAAGGTTAAGAGCAGCATATGCAAGAAAATATTTCTTTATTTAGACCAGTTAATATCAATAACTTTCAAGTGGCATCAGTTAATTAGTTCCAGACCATGTCTTCCACCAACGTGGGGGTTTTCATTTCAATGGACATTTATCTGCCCTTCAGCACTCAGGTAGCTGTACATACCCTCATCAAGCTCCACATTACATGTTTAAAACACCAACACACAAGCTTTAAGCCAGTGTGTATTTCAAGACTCAGTTCTCAATTTAAATTAGAAGTAATTATCACTGCACCACATTAAGTGTACAGATGCATAAGAAACAGTTTTCCATCTGGGTGGAAGTAATCCATACTGAGTAAGAAGGAACCATGTTATTAAAGCTTGACATCTGCTTCAGAAAAGTAATCCTTGAGGAAAACATGCCATGATTAAGATTTTTTTCTTCCACTGCCAGCAGTAAATGGTACATGATTTAAGCTGAGCTCTTCACTGTTCTTACTTGGTTGTGATGATTCTCTTAAGTACAAAAGCTTGGATTCACATCAAGATCTCAATGCTAGAAAAAAAATGTATTCTGTTTATAGTCAGTGACATTTAAGTTAAAAATGCTTACTAAGTACTCACATTTCTTACAAAGATAACTACAGTACTCCTTGAAATGACCTCTTCCACACAAAAGAGAAGATTCATTGACCTTCAAGATAGTAATCCTATGCAGAGCTGGCCCAGCAGAAAGGTTGTTGCGTGTCATTTAATAAGCAAAACAAACAAGGAAGGAAATAAACTGACCTGGTGTTTAGCATGCTGAAATCTCGACCCCTCTTGCTCATCATGCTGCACTGAGTCAGCCCTCTCCCTCACACTCCTGTACCCAGGACTGGGTATGATGTACTCTTTTCCGATGTCGATGTCTTTCATCTTCTGTAAACGCCAGGGTTTACAGCTGTGTTTGCACCTCGGCAGTCTGGAAAGAATCAAAGCGCACTTTGCTCGATTACACCCAGCACCTTAGAAACAGTTGAGTCGAAATAATTAATACAAGTAAAGAAAGCAACTATAGAGGAGTTTTGTTACGATAAGGCTGCAATAACTGCCTGCAGAGTCCCATTAACACCAGCTTCTTCTGAACTAGTTCAAACACACCCTGAGGTGCCTATAAATGGCACAGAGGCTCTCGGTGCACTGGAATACAGCCACAGCCCCCCCAGATCTACGACTACGCAGTCTGACAGGTTAAATAACGGCAGCATGGAGTCAAAACCTTGAGAAACTACGCTCAGCTCAAACCTACCCCCAAGTCCTTCATTAACACCGATAACGGCTCAATCCCCACAGCTCGCAGTCCCGAATAACGCATCTCCCTACGCACACACATTGCACGTTAAGATGAGTCACCCTGGAGAAAACACTCCTTCTCTATGAAACCACTTGCTCGCTCCAGAGGCCTGAGCCAGCATTCTGCACAGGGCCACCCCCGAGCGCTGCCTCAGCGCACGGGCCGCGCCGCGAGGCCACAAGAGGATCAGAGCCCCGCGCCAACAAAGCGCCCCTCCCGCAGCGCCGCGCTCAGCCCCCCGCCACGGGCACGGCCCGCACTGCGGGCGCCGCGGCTCCCCTCACAGGGACGAGGGGCCCGACCCCCTCCTCACAGGGCGGGGAGCGGCTCCTCACCCGCACCGAGAGCCCCGTCCCGCCGCCGGTAACGGGCGGGGCGCTCCCGCTCACCTCCGCCCGCCGACTGCCCCCACTGCGGCTTTTCCACTCAGCGGCCGCACAGCCAAACAACATCCCTTATAGCGGTTCCGGCGCCCCCACGGCGCACGCGCGGAGAGGAGGGCGGGGCCGCGGCGGCCGCTCCCGCGCGGCGCCTCACGGGAAATGTAGTCCTCCCGACGCGAGCTTCCGCCAGGTGAGCCGCGCGCTAGGAACTACATTTCCCAGAATCCCTCGAGAGCGCGTCGGCCATCTCGCTCCCCCCTTCCCGCGCCCCGCCCTGGTCCTGCCGCAGCGTGGGGGGTCTGGAACGTTCGCCGCGGGCCGGGGAGAGCGCGCGTGGGGGGCGCGCGCCGCGGGGCTGCAGCGGGCGCGGGGCGATGCGGTGCGGTGCGGTGCGAGGCGGGGCGATGCGATGCAGGGCGGCACCCCGCACGATGCCGAGCCCGGTGCCGCTGAACAGCCCTGCCTCGCTCTTGGCTTTGCCAGCTGCTGCTGGTTCGGGGGTGATTTACAGCCTTTCAGCCGCGCAAAGGGGAAGTTCCCCGCCGAAAGGCTGTAAATCAGCCCCGCGGCAGCAGCGCTGGCTGCGTGCTGACATCCCCTGTCCTCGTGTGACACCGCCCCGCCTGCAGCCGCGCTGCGCCGCCTGCCTGAAGGGCTTTATGTAACCGCGCCCGGGGCTCGGCCCCTCCTCATGCGCCGTGCTTTTCCACCCCCACCGCTCCGAGCTCTCAGAAATGAATTGGACGGAGGCTGCAGAGCGCCGGTTCGGCCTCTCAGGGCCGTATTTCTCTCCCGAGAGCCGCCAACAGCCCATCGCGGCGCGGTGCTGGGCGGCCGCAGGCCGTGCGCTGCCCCCAGCGATTGCAGACAGCGGTGAGCTGGGTTTGTCTCCTGGAAAGCACAGTCCGGCCTCCTGCGGACAAAGGCGAGGATAATCAGCAATAATGTCGTTGCATAATTAGCGATTGGCTGATTTTAAGAATAAATGGGTTTGGTCGGGTTCCACGTAAGAGGAGTTACGGATCTGATGGGCTCGGCCAGAAGTCACAAAGGTTTCCTGCAGGCTCAGCACTGCCGTTCTCCGCAGTGAGAGCAGATGTGATGGGCTCGGACCAAAGGAAAGATTAATCCTCCCCTCTCCTGACCTGCTTGAGGCAGGAGTTCATAAATCACGGAATCATTGAGTCATAGAATTGATTTAGAGGGGATCTTTAAAGGCCATCTAATTCAGCTCCCCTGCCACGCACAGGGACACACAGCTCGATCAGATTGTCCTGAGCCTGGTCCAGCCTGACCTTGAGTCAGGGACTGGCAGTGACCCATCCTGGCTTGATGTTACTGTTGCTGGCGTTGCTGTGGCAGCGTTTGGGAGAAAAAGCTGTGCCACTCCTCCCCTTCCCTGCAGCCCAGCTTGGCGCTGAGCCTTCACAGCCCAGCTGACACCGCTTCCCTCATCTCAACACCTTCTCCAAATAGCCGTGCCTCTGCAACAAATGGCTTTCGGTGTTGCACTTTGTAGGTGTTGATCATCCTGCCTTATTTTTGCAGCATTTCTGCTTGTCAGCGTGCAGGAGAGGTGCGATGCTGCGCCACGTGGATTAAATTTGGGCTGTAATTCATCATTTGGGTCAGGAGAGAGCACAGAAAAAGTTCACCTTCTTGTTCCGTACGCTGCTTATTTTGGGCTTTAGGAGAGTAAAATAGAAATAATGCTCAGCAGCAACCAACATAAACCTGCTTTTTTTCTTACAGGGAGAAGCGTTCAAAGCTGTTGCAACATTTAAAGCATAATCCAGCACAGAAAACCAGTTCAAGGCAGTTCACAATTACCCTGACAGTTCGATCTTTCTTCCACAAACCTGATGATTCAGAGGGCAAGATCAATCCAAGGGCAAAGCATTGCCCAGAGAGCAGAAGTTGAAGCAGACCTATGCATGCTAGCAAGTTGTGTGGCTCCTACAGCTTGCTCCACACCCACAGTTAATGAGTAATCGATGGAAATCAGCAGCATGGGTTGCAGCATAGGTTGAGGCAGAGCCTGTGTGCTCTTGCTGGTGTGGTGAGGAAAAGTCAGGCTCGAGCCTAGGCTGGTTATGTGGCTGCTTACTTGACAAAGTCAGTGGAAAGGCCAAACAGCTCAACAGTAAAAGGCCGGAGCAGAGTCTGGATGAACATTGGAGGCTGGGACTCCAGCACTTGGCTTTGGGATCTGTACCCATAATCTGGCTGTTAGCCATCCATGGTCTGCAGATGTGGAGCAGCAGCTTTGGTTGCTCCGCAGCAGTAAGAATGGGAACTCCTCTTATCCGAGAGGTGCAGCATTTGTCCCAGAGGGGAGGGCACAGCCCCTCAGAACACTGCTCGGATCCGAATGTTGATTCTGGAGATGCCAGGGCTCTGCAGCAGTGGTGGTGACCAGGACATGGCCAGTGTGACCTTCCCTTTGGCTCCCAGGATGCGGTCACAGTATGTCACCAATTGCAGGCAGAACTCGCCTTCTGTGCCAGGCAGGCACCACCACTTCCACCACTGGGAAAATGAAGAGTCCACCATCAGCTGGGCTGTGGGACACCCAGAGGTTTGGAATAAAGCCTGGGCCCCAGCATGGGTCAGGCAAGGTGAGGCTTGCAGTGAAGAACCCCTGAGCGGTCTGAAACCTTTGGGCTGTTTGCTAAAGCTACAGAAATCCCAGAATGGGGAAACATATGTCTGGAGCAGGTTTGCTTTGCCAAATGGAGCAGTGTCACATGCCCATCCCACGTTCTGCATACAGGCAGTCCCCAGGCGTTTTGCAGCCTCCAATAGGAAAATTGCTGCATGTGATCAGGGCTTCGTCAGGTCAGCTGGAAACAAAGCACTGTGCTGCCACATGCTGCAGGACAGAGATTGGGATGGTGCTCGAGGAGTGGCAATGCTCAGGATAATAAGCCCAGTCTAATGCTGACAACCAGAGACTGGCCCTGCTGTGGTCCCAGGACTGAGAGCACAGCGCTGTGGGACGTAAGAATGAGAAGCACCAGCACCACGTCCTCCAGTGCATTGTTCCTGAATAGGATGGTGCTCAGCCACCAGCTTGCTCCATCATCCCATGTGTATCACACTTTAATCCCGTGGCTCCTTTTCTCATCTATAAAACACATGACTGCTGGAAACCATGTGGGAGAGGCGAAGGAGAGTTGCTGCATATAAAAAGTAGAGCAAGGTCCCAAACCACTGCTGTGAAGAAAAACCTTCCCCATCAGTGAGCAGCACCAGGCTTCCTCTTAAAGGCAGAAGACTGAACCAATGGAAAACTGAAATAAAGGAAAATAACCTGCTGGCATTTTCAAGCAATCAGACCTCATTGTCTGAGGGAGGTAACATCAGCCACCATCTGATCCTGCTCTGAAATAACAGCAGCTCTTCCTGAAAGGGGAAGAACAACCCCAAGTGCTGCCTTGTGAATCCTGGTGCTTCTGTCTGTACAAAAAGCCAAGGCCTGCTCTATTTCCTCGTGCAGCATTTTGCACAGAGGAAAGCAGAGTTGGTTTAAAGCACATTTTGCTTGTGAGCAGACACACAGGGATGAGACAGTTCAGACTAAGTTTCTGGCTGAACTCCAGCCTCACATGTGGGTAAGATGCTCTGTCTGCTACCAGCTGTAGGGGATCTGAGTTGTGCCTGTGCGTGCAGGGATCCAGGATCCAGGCTCTTCTTGCATCAGACTTGAGTCAGCTCAGCTGCAATGCCTTTGGGCTCATCTTCTTTCCATACCTACAGCACTTGCTGTGGCCAAGCATGCAGCATCGTGTTCCTGCCCTGTGGAGCTCATCTCCTCTCAGGTGACAGCGTCAAGCCGGAAGCAAGTTTGATAATTTCCAGGCATAGGAATCAAATGTTATGAATGGTGACCAGTGCTTCACTCCATGTTCAAAGGGTGAAAAGACATAGAAATTGTACATCTTTCTAGGGAATCAAAGCCAGCATGTGAAGTAGTGCTGTAGCTGTGGAGATGGAGAAGCTGCTCCCAGGGACAATCCAAGAGATTTGAGTTCTGTCTGGTTTCCATATATTCTGTTTTCTTTGGTAGTACTGCAACTTGAGCCAGCACTTCTGCACTACCAGGAAAAGGTCATCAATCTGCTGCTTCCTTCTGCTTTTCTGCAATGTTGTATTTTGAAATATATCTCTGACAAACTAAAAGAAGTGCTGGAGCGATTCCATGGGAAACATCAGTACAGTAACCAAATCTGTAGTGTACAACATCTGTCAAGATAATGTGACCTCTGGCTGGCTTTGATGTGATGGAAGCAGGCTGCAGAGCTCTCCCTGAGAAAGTTCCCCTTCGCCTTCACTAGATCTTAAGGCAGCCCCAACACAAAGCTTTTCTAAAACAAAATGAGCAGCGGAGTGGAAACATGAAGCCCTTGGATGAGGGGCTCTGATACACACGCCTTTCCTGCAGAGAACCAGCTGTGCAGGGAAGGAAGGGTTACAGGAAATGTGGGCTCTGCTCTGAGCAGCACACAGGGAGCTATGCCTTGATCAAAGGCTTCTGGCAGAGGGCTGCCTGGGAAGTGGGGCTGCCTCCTTCCCAAAGCGATGCATCTGGGGCTGCAGCAGGCAGCAGAGGGGTTCCTTCTCCCCTGGCATCCCCTCCAAGTAGGGCCAGGGCTGAACTCCAGGAGGATGCTTCAGGAGCCCTTTTCCTCCGCTGGCAGAGGTGAGAGATGAGGAAAAACCTTGCCCTCTGCACAGGAGATGGGGAGCAGCCCCAGCTGAGCAAAACAGCAAGAACAGAGCAACATCTGCACACAGCATAGGGTGGGAGAGAGCTGGAGCCAGCCGAGCAGATCTTCAAATGAAGTCCTGTGTTATCCTTCTCAGCCATCTTGGCTCTTTAAATCCAGGGGATTCCCTCCGTGTCTCTGCAGCTCTGACTTAGCACCAAAAATTCCCCTCTCGTGATGCAAGTGACACCAGGCCCTGTTCCCATAACACTGACATTTCCCTTTCAATCCCTCCAGTCCCAAGACTATGGTTGCCAAGCTCCGTGTCTTGCTCAGCCCTTTGGTTTTCCAAATGCATGGTAACTGTTGAGTCACAGCCTGAACCACTGATTGAGCACCTGGGGAAAGGACCCAGTCAGCACAGGTGAAGGCAATTCATCTGTGCAACCTGAAGGGGTGGAGTCTGGCTGCACCTCTCTTAGACCTCATTTAAGGGCTGACTGCCACTGGGGAAAGATCTCTGATTGAAGATCTTTCATTTGTGGAGTCTTTCCTGTGAACCTAGATCTTTGGAGATGGGTGAGTGCTTTTCCTTTGTAACACCATTCCATTTGTGCCAGTTCTTTTGTTGTTACGCTCTTGTACTGTACTTCCACCGTGTTAATCTTTCCTACTGTAACACCAAAGAAAACGCCTTTTTTCTCCCTGGCTCAGCCTGCAGGTTGCTTCCTACCAGCCATTGCTTTAATTCCAAAGGGTGACCCTCTCTGAGCTGACTTCACACAGTTGCTTGGGAAGGGCTATTCTGCTTTAGAAATCTGCACAGCTCAGAACTAGAGAAGGGTTATTTGAGAAAACAGAAGGCAGCTCTGCCTCAGTGCCCCATAAAACTTGGAGGAAACCCTTCAACTCATGTGGTCTGATTACTTCCCCATGTGATCTCCTGGTGTTGTGCAAAGGAAGTCCTCTTCCCCGTGACTGGGAGCACTGGTTCCCATGATGGTTCCAGCTGTGTTCTCTGATGGGAAACCCATCTCACTCTTCAGCCTTCAGTAGCCTCTGGGGTCACACAGGGTGGCTGCTTCCAGGAGCATGTGCCAAGCCAGATGGCTGCTGACTCATTTTCTCCAGACAGGGTGTTCTTGCTGAGAAGTGAGGAGGAGCCTGTGCCTTCTATGCCTGGAGTCCTGTCGGTCTCTGAGTGACCAGCAAGGTGAATCAGTAAAGGATGGAGCCAAAGCACAAGCAGCAGTACCAGAAGAACACCAGGTAGAGCATGAGTCTGTCAGCTGGATATGAGCACTGTCACCCAAAGCTGGTGCTTCTTGGGAAAGCAACTGGTGAGGGTTGATGGAAGCGACATCCTATGGGATGGGGCAGGGCATCCCATCACATGCTCTTTGCTCAAGAGCCACATTAGGAGTTTGTTGTCAGCTGAGAGGCTATGTGGAGAAAGCAAGAATGCTGTGAGGTTTGGGGCAATGCTTGTAAAGGGTTGGAAACTCAGCTAAACTATGCAGATTTGCTGGGCAGTGTACCCTACAGCCCAGTCAAGGTGAGGGCAACTGAGGTGCAGGGAGCTGTGGCAGCAGTAGTGCATCTTGCCCATTGACAGGTGAATGATGCCCAGCACCTTGCTAGTGAAAAAAGCTACCAAGCAGTTCTGCAAGCAGCATCCTATGACATGTGATAACCCCAGGAGGTGCTGACTGGGTGGGTTGTTGTCTTTTTCTCCCCTTTTCAAGGCTGTCAACAAAGGAGCAGCAGGATACTAAGAGTGGATGAAGCCCAGCAGTTCATCTGGCAGAAACCTGCTTCTGAGAAACAGAGGGGGACAAAAGAGCAAAGAACAAGGCACAGCCTGTGAGTCAACGCTTACTGCTGCCAGCCTGGCTGGAGCCCAGGATGTGGGAGGATTGGGACGCAGAGCAGAGTCAGTCTGGGCTTCACCTCTGCTGACCTACTTGTGGTCTGCAGGTCTCTTTTTACCTGCAAGACTCTGTTTGGTGCTCATGCAAATCCTGAGACAGGAACAGAGCTGTTCCAGCATGCAGGAGGGCTGGATGCTGTGAGCATGTTCCATCATCTGCTCATTATTGAAGGGGTAGGAGCAGCTCTGGGGCAGCTCAGGTAGGTGGACCCCTCTCTTTACCTGGCAAGCAAGCATCAGCCATTGTGAGTAAGCCCAGGTTGGCCCTGGTGTCAGACACCTGTACCAGGTGCCCCATATCACCTCTGACATGCATTGGCCACCAGGCAGAATGTGCCATCTAGCGAGGGGAAACTTATCCTGTGCTATGTACATGGTTCCTCCATGCAGACCTCCTGTCATCCTCCTCACTGTGAGCCTCACTATCCTTGGGAACCCCTGACACAGCTCTGGTTGTGGAGGCTCTAAGATGTCTAAAATAAGACCAGATCTGGAGCTGCCTGACAAGGCTTAGCAATACATTGTAGAGCATTTTCTATGCAGAGAGAGAAGCCAGGGAGATGCCAAGTGATCGGGAGGGGGGGGGGGGAGAGTTACTCATGTAGGGGCAGAGGCTGGAAGGAGGATCTCTGGAAAGCAGAGCATCCCCACAGTTTATCATTCCCAGAGCTGCTGGATGTTCTTTCATGATGCTCTAAGGGGTGAAGGAGTAGGAAAAAGCCCTACAGTTCATGGCTTCTTCCACCTCCTGCCCAACTATTGCAGCATATTGGGCTTGGTGGACATTCAGTTTAACCCAGTACAGCCTCATCTCAGATTCCATGAGCTATTTTCAATTTTAAAAGCTCCCCTGCAGTTATATTGCTTTCAAAAAGTGTTTGATGTGAGTGCTACTGGCCTGCAGGTCCTCACTGAAACCAACGTGAAATGTTTCTGCAAAGCCTGAGGAATATTTATCAGGCTGATTTTCTTGAGTTCAATTCATTAGCAATTACACTGATTTGCCTTCCTTTGCTCCTGCCAATTTACCAGGGCAATGTCTTGGAAATTCTCCTCATTTGTGGAGAACAGGATGCAATTATACAGATAATCTGCTCAGTGTCCCATCAAGTTCTGTGTGTCCAGTCTTGACATCGGCAGTGGCTGTGCAGGCTGGATCAGACCTGATTTCTGGTGCTGTTTATATCTTTAATGCTACAAAGCCAGGAAGGAAGATGCTGTCCTGCCTTCAGGCAATGACAAATCCACATCTTGGTTACCACCTCAAGTTGTAACAATTAGAGTTGTTTTTTTTTTTTTTTAGGGGTTAGCTTCTTTGCTGTGGCAACAGAATTTCCAAGGGGATGCAGACACCTATTTTTGAACAGAATGGGAACAATTTATTTCTCCAGGACAGATCATTTTTATTTTATTGCTGTGTCCATCCTTGCTGCTTTATTTTAAACCATTGTCTAAGGTCAAGCAGCTCAGTCACAAGGTACATAAAGCACAGCATGGGCTCAGTCACAAGTATCCGGGGGCAGATGGCACCATATCTTAACAGCTAAGGAAAATGCAGGGAATATCCAATACCACAGAGTCCTTTGTGAGATAGAGAAGAGTTGTTTTCTATTAAATCAGTCCATGATATGCAGTTCAACTGGTGAAAAGAGATGCTGTATTTATTACTATCTTTTCCCATTCACAGCTCAATGAAGACTGCTCAGACACAGGTGTTGCTCAGGCTGATGATAACACTGGGACAGCACTGTCACTCTGAGTTATGACTCCATTACTTTCTCAGCAGCAGAATGGGCAGAGCACACTGTGCGTGGGCTGATAAGTGTGTGCTGTGTTTCACCCTGGGGAAGAGCCCTATCTCAGAGGGAGTGGGTGCAAGTGTCCTGAGCAGATTGGTCTCTGCTGGTCAGTAAGTAGGTGGGTGCAGAGATGCTGGCAGATAAGAGCAGCAAGAAGCAGAGCAGGCAGAGTGGGTTATAGCAAGTGAGAGAACCAGAAGCCAAGAGAGGCCAGCAAGGAAGCATGGCAGGAGCTGAGTGCCCACCCTGTGAGGGAGGCAGAAGTGTAGGGTGCAGGACAGCAAGCACAAGGTCCTGCAGCATTCAGTGCTGGCAAGAGGGACAGCAGTGCTGTTAGTGGGCAGCAGACAGACATGGAAGAGGACGGATTCAACTGAGGGTGTGCCTTCTACTCTAAGTACTGCATGCAGCAATTCACTTCTGAGCATGAGGCTGATGCTGAAGCACTTTAGAAGGGACTTCATAGAACTGTAGATCCACTAGAGTTGGAAGGGACCCTTAAAGGCATCTAATCCAACTCCCTGCACTGAACGGGGACATCTGCAGCTCCATCAGATGCTCAGAGCCCTGTGCAGACTGACCTTGGGTGTTCCCAGGGATGGGGAATCCACCACCCCTCTGGGCAACTCAAGTGTGGTGAGGCACTGGCATATTTTAATTTTGTTCTTTTATATCCAGTTTAAATCTCTCCTCCTGTAGTTTGAGCCCATTTCCCCCTGTCCTACCACAACGGTCCCTGCTAAAGTGTCTGCCCCCAACTTTCCTATAGCCTCTCCATTAGACACTGAAAGGCTGCTCTCAGATCTCCCCGGAGCCTTCCCTTCTCCATGCTGAACAGCCCAGCCCTCTCGGCCTGACCCCGTGGAGGTGTTCCATCCCTCGGATCATTTTTGTGGCCCTCCTCTGCACGTGCTCCATGCCTCTCCTGCACCGAGGACTCCACATCCGGACGTGATACTGCCGTTGAGGTCTCACCAGCACAGGCAGGGTCGCGCCCCTCGACCTGCTGGCCACCTGCGAAGTGACCGCATGGAGCAAATACACGCCCACCATTTCCTGCCATGCTGAGATGCGAGCACTGCGCGTGCGCCGCCCGCCCACACCTCTCGCGTTCTGAGCCCGCCGAGCTCCCGTCGCTACTTCCGGCGCAGAGCCGGAAGCGGAAGGCGGAGCTGTGGCAGCGTGAGGAGATGGCGGCCCGCGGCTCCGCGAAGCGTGGTGCAGGTGCTGGTGGGGCCCGCGGCTCCGAGCCGCAGGAGGAGCCGCCGCCGCCGCTCCAGGCCGTGCTGGTCGCCGACAGCTTCAACCGCCGTTTCTTCCCCATCTCCAAAGACCGTCCGCGGGTGAGGAAACCCTCTCCTTTCCGCCCGCTGCCCTGCCGGGAGGGTGCGCGGTACCCGGTGGGGCTCGGGCTGCTGTCGGGCCCAGATGCTTCCGGCAGTTCTCTTCTTTCTGAAGGGGCAGTGGCCACATTCGGGAGGCTGCGCTGCGCTGGTGGTGATGGCTTTGCCGTATGTCAGGGAGAGGCGGGTCGCGCAGTGTTGTTAAAGAAATAAGTGAAGTCTTCGTTGTGGGTGGAATAATACGGACGGCAAAATGGATGGGGAAAGCACTTTAGTTACCTGGATCAGAAAGCCGTGTGTTGAAGGAAAGGGTGCTTCCAGGGAGCTCAGGTCTGAACTAGTACCCTTAGCTCAGTACCCTTAATTTGCTAATTAAATGTTTGTGGTTGTCATAATTATCCTCATAGCATCAAGCCTTGAACAAAACATCACAAAAAGAGTTAAAATGTAGTAAGACAGCATTCAGCTGTAAACCAGTGACTTGGTTTAAAGGCATGAACTGAGTATCAAGACAAGGGAATACTTACCCTGCATCACATTGGGTCTTTTTTCTTTTTCCTACTGTTTTGTATTCTGCACACGCATATTCCTGAGGCTTCATCACTCACATCTGACAGGTTTTTCTTGTAACAGTTGAAGCCTGAGTCAGGGAATTGGTATGCTGGGATTTTTTCTATTTCTAGTCTCATTTAAATCCTCTTAAAGAGCTTTGTATGTGATAACTTTACCTTGTTCATGCCTTTCATTGTGAAGTGAGGATCTGACCCAACAGAACATCAAAAACCAGTTCTCACTGTTTAGGCCCACTCTGAATATTTTGGTTGAAAGGAGGTAATGCAGTTATTCATGGATTTTTTTTTTTTTTTTTTTTGAAACTGCTGGTAGTCTTATGTCCTGAAGTTGGGAGGGACTTTCTTCTGCTGAGGTACAGTGTTCAGTTCTCTGTCTCTCTCTTTTTATCAGGCTCTTTTACCTATGGCAAATGTGGCCATGATTGATTATACCTTGGAGTTCTTAACAGCAACTGGAGTAGAAGAAACCTTTGTTTTCTGCTGTTGGAAGTCAGCTGAGATAAAAGAGCATTTACAGTAAGAATCTCTTTTTCCTTTTTAGCTTTATTGTGGAATATATTCTTATCCTCCAACAAATCTCAAAGGCTTTATATTACACTGATCCTTCTGCTAAAAACCATGTGCTATAGATTGCCTTTCAAGGAGTGCCTCCTAACACATTTCAAAAAAGACCATTCTTGGTGTGGTGGTTCAGTGTTTTAAAAAGGTTGAGTGTTTGGGGACCGCATTTAAATGTAGGAGTTGCCTGGCTGGCTGTGTAAATTGCAGTAGCAGCCCTTTCATTACATCCTGTCTTGATGTGTAATGAAGTTTATGGAGGCAGGTGTGTCCGACAGCACCTTTGTCTGCTTTCTGCAGCTTTGCATGCTAAAGGGAAGCATACGGTCTTTCCTGTACTGTTTTCAGAGATAAAACATTGGGCTGTGTGTAACGTTCTTCATTTCTCCATTGTCAAACTTGGCTTTTAGCAAAGTCCAGTTTCTTAAATTCCCATAAGCTTCAGTCTTGGTCTAATGTTCTTCAGTTCATCTGCTGCACATAAATGGACGTGCCTAAGCGTGTGGATGGAGGGCTCACTGTAATGGAATTCTCTGTGCATTCACTTACAGATGTGCCATGTTCTGGAACTGTGTCCTACTGTGTTGTCTATAGGAAATAACCTTTTAATGACTTTTTGATGTATTTCTGTCCTTTAGAAGATCCAAGTGGTGCCGCCACACCTCTCCCAACACAGTGCGCTTTGTGACTTCAGACCTGTACCGCTCCCTCGGTGATGTGCTGCGAGATGTTGATGCCAAGTCCCTTGTTCGTTCTGACTTCATTCTCGTCACTGGGGATGTGGTATCCAACCTCAATGTATCCAGAGCCTTGGAAGAGCACAAGTAGGTGCTGAAAGCAGCTCATGCTTGTCTGGGCTCTAACTGTCTGAAGAGTGATTTTAAAATTGTCCTCTTTTTTTTTTTTTTTTTTCCAGGTTGCGTCGTAAGATGGAAAAGAATGTTTCTGTGATGACGATGATTTTCAAGGAGTCCTCACCTGGTCACCATGCCAGGTGCAAAGAGGATGACATTGTTATTGCTATGGATAGTGCCACAAACCGTGTCCTTCACTATCAGAGAACCCAGGGACTGAAACGCTTCCGCTTTCCCATGGTGCGTCTGGAAGCTGAAGGGTGGAAAAGGGCTGCATTAGTGAAGCAGCCCACCCCAAGGAAATCCTCCTTGAGTGAGGGCTGGGAAACTGTTCTTGCTGCTTCTTTTGGAGGAGCAGATGATAGGAAGTAACTCTTGGTAAACTGGCTTTTTTTCCTTTAACTTTATTTAAGGCTTGGTGAAATAGTGCTGGGACTCATTTTAGCATTTGAAGATGGGGCAGACATTTCTCAAAATTCAGTTAGAATCCTTTCTGCTTTGTGAGACGAGGGAGGTGGATGATCTGCATTGACAGATGATTTGTTTATGACAGTAGTATATAGATCTCCTATGCTACTGCCATACACAATCCATTTTAAGCAACACTGAGCCTGACACAGAGTGGAATTAGAGGAGATGCAAGTTGTAGTACTACTCACCTCTTCTATCTGTACTGTTTCCTTATAAAGCTATGGGCTCTGCTAATAATGTAGCTAAGTGCTCAGTTAACATCTCAGTTAACATCAAAATACCAGTGGAGGTATTTTCTCCAGTGAGATAAATAGATGTTTTTCAGCTCAGAATTAAGACTATGAATATATGGCACTTCCATCCTCAAGTCAGTGATCAGTAGACTTTTTTTTTACCTTCAAATGAACAAATCATTGCCTGAAATCAAAAAGGGGAAAAAAAGCTGTGAAAATCCACAGGAGGTATGAAAGCTATGAATACTGCATTTTGATTTATTTCTTTGTACATTTATAGTTTTTAGCAACTGAAGATAAGGAGCCTCCTGAAAGAAAAGGGGTTGTTTAATGTGCAAGCTGTTTTTTGCAGAACTGCATTGTGTAAGGATGAGGGCAGTCCCTGCTGACTGATGCACAGCTGTGTGCACCAGGCTGTGCCTGCTAAGCTTGTGTCTCAGTGTTGATTGTAGACTACTTTGATCCCCAGAACAGCACCTTGTTTACGAATTCAATCAATATGATACTTCTGGCCTGTAAAAGCCTTTTGGGGTTCAGTACTGAGTGAGACACTCAGATCATCTGAATTTTTTCCCCTTACAGAGTCTGTTTCAGAACTCTATTGAAAATGTTGAGGTGCGCCATGATTTGCTGGATTGTCACATCAGCATCTGTTCTCCACAGGTGAGTTCTGCCCATCAGAGAATCCTAAATTCAATTGGCGTTGCTTCCTTGGCACTGCTGATAGGTAGAGGGTGCCTTTGTTGTACTGAGTTTGGAAACCAGAACTCCCAGCCATGCTCAGTGGCTGAGCTAGGATCTTGTAGAACTGCTGTGCTGACTGCAAGAGCTCAGTGTGCCATTCCATGCTCAAGCCCAGGCAGAGCTAAACAGTACGTGCATCAGTAGATTGGATAACTGCACAAAATGAAACCATGCTGGAAAGTAAGCAATTTCACTTGGAGTGAAGTCAAAGTATGGAGCAGAGTTGATGGCTATGCTGTGAAAGTGTTTATACGTGAAAGTTGGTACCATGTTAGGCTAAGAGTCAGGGTTATTCCAGATTAGGCTTGGTAGTATTTCCTCCAAATCTTAAAAGGCTGGTCTCAAGCCTTGCTTTAGAAGTAAAACTACAAATCAAGGCTAGGTGGACAGCTTGGAGGTGCTAAATATATTTTTTGCATATTCTGAAAACCAGAATTTGCTCATATCCTAAGAAGGGAGGAAGAGATGGGAAGGTCAGCACTCCTACCAGCAGGAATCAAAGCTTTATTCAGGGCAAGAGCATTACTATCCTATAACACATAGGTCATCTCTCTGAGAACCATTGAGTAGCCATCAATTAACTGACTTCCCTGGCCACTTTTTCTGTAGTTACATTACTTCTTTACATTTTATTCCTGACAGGTGGCTGAGCTTTTCACAGACAATTTTGACTACCAGACACGGGATGACTTTGTGCGTGGTCTGTTAGTGAATGAGGAGGTAAGGAGAGGAATGTTACAAGGGAGATCCTGTTACCTTGGACTAGAGAATCCTCTGACATATCCTGTTTCCAGATCCTGGGGAACCAAATCCATATGCATGTAACGACAGAAGAGTATGGTGCTCACATATGCAACCTACTAATGTATGAAGCTGTGTGCTCTGACATCATCAGGCGCTGGGTTTATCCTTTGACTCCGGAGATGAACTTCACTGATGACAAGAATCAGAGTTATACCCATTCTAAACACAACATTTACCGGGGAGTGGATGTTAGCCTTGGTCATGGCAGCATGCTGAAAGAGAACGTTCTCATTGGGCAGGGAACAGTCATTGGCAGCAACTGCTCAATAATGAACAGTGTTATTGGACAGAACTGTAGGATAGGTGAGTACGAGAATGGGGAGTGTGCATGGCATGCCAGATAAGGGCACAAGTTGTTGGGATTTTATTTTTCGAGTGCATGTGGCTCTGGGGAAGGATGCTGGATACTTCAAGGACTTCCAGTGGGAAGAAAGGAGAAAAGCTTTGTTTCCTCATGGAGGACAAATTTTCAGGGTATGGTAGTGATGCTGAAAAGTGAAAGGTGCTGCGTGTGAATAGACTTTTTAGCAGTAGAGAATGTTTAATGCAGTAGAGAGTGTTTAATAATCTAGAATTATTACCTGCCCAAATCCTACAAATAAAGGATATCTGCCCCTGTTTTTGTAAGCTACATGGTAGTCCGCTTTCATGTTCTGGATCTGTTTTTCTGTTTGTGAGTTGGCTGTGATTGTACGAAACAAAGATGTCAGTTGGTATTGTCAACTTGTTTGTTCTCCACAGAGATCTAACTGATCTTTTAGCTTTGGGTAAGAAGTGGATGTAGGCCTGTAAGGCTGCTTTTTTTTGTTTTGTTTTCATCTAACATTCATTATGCATCAAGGGCATTTAGTCCTAGATTCAGTAAGATGCTTACTAGTGAACTCAGTACTGTAGGAGAGTAGCAGTCTGCCTTGCTCAAAGTATTTGTACTTGTTGTGTAATAGGTAATGAAGTCATGTTGGATGGAGCTTTTCTTTGGGATGGAGTACACATAGCAGATAATGTGCAGATCCAGCATTCTGTTATCTGTGATGAAGTTGAAGTGAAGGAGAAAGTAAAGCTAAAACCTCACTGTGTCCTCTCCTCACAGGTAAGCTATGTTTCTATTTTGCTTTCTACTTTCCTTGACCATACCAGAATACAGGGCTATTCCAGGCATTTTCTGAGAGGTGGTGGAATGTTGCTGCTCCCACTTCTTCCTTCAAGCATATTGGCTAGAGTAGCTTGATATGTGGTCTAGCAGTGCTGTCTTCATTTCTGTTTGTCTGACCCTCCATTGGAATAGCCTTTCTGGAGCTGCTACCCTCCCTTCTGATGGAGGGATAAAGGAGCAGTCAGGGTATTACTTCACTGAGATAGGTTGCGTGTATTTTTCAGGTGGTTGTTGGTCCTGACATCACTCTTTCAGAGGGCACGGTGATCTCTCTACACCCACCAGATGAGGAGGAGGAGGATGACGACCAGTTCAGTGATGATTCTGGTGTGAATAAGGAGGAGAGCAAAGTGAAGCTGAAAGGTACGAGTATTTCTGGCTCCATGCTCTTGGGACGTATAAAGGACTTTACCCTTCATCTTCTGGGAGTCTTTTCCTTGTTCTATACTCTGCAGTTGCAGGCAGGAACTTAACACTGCATTCAACTTGGAACATGTGCTTTCAGTAAGTCAAGCAAGGATATTTGGTGGAAGGGGGACTGTGGGGTGTTCTGCCTTGTATCCCAGCACTAAAATCTGTGTGGACTCAGCTGTTTTCCATTTTTCCTGGAGTTAAGCTGAAGTTGAAAAAGATGTTCCATTCAAGGAAGGTGTGAGATGTATGTCCTTGTACCTGGACTGTGTGCAAGGACTTGACTCTACATCAAGTCTCTTGACGTAGAGTGTTTAGGAGCAGTAGAATGCAAATTTTACTAGTGTATTTTGAATTAACTGGTATTGGACCTGCTTTTGGGTAAAACTACCTTTTAATTGCTTTTTCTTTTTCAGGCTACAACAAAAAGGATGTAGGCTCAGAAGGCAGAGGCTATCTCTGGAAAGCAGATGACAAAAATGAAGATGATGAAGAGCAGAGACAGAGCCTGTGGGGTGAGAAGGAGTTTATTGTGGTTAACCTGGGGATGGACAGACAGACTTTCAGTGTCAAGCAAACTTGCTGAGTGAAACACTGATTATAGTTCCCAGAATAACGCTTGGGCTTCATGAAGCAGTCAGGCTTCCAGATAATGGATTTGTGTGTGGATATGAGAGGTTACATAGAAAGTGATGAGCTGGGTTCTCTCTTCCTGTGCTCTGCGACAGATAGCTCACCTGCATAAATGCACACAGCTGTCTGTTCTCTGAAGGGCGCACTATGGGCTACCAGATCTTCCTGTAGAGGGGATGGGCTTTCTCTGTCCTGGGTTCTGGTTTTCTTCCAGCTAGTGACAGAGTGCTGACACTGCTCTATAATGAGTCAGCAGTCTGCATGAGATGCATTTGCTTCTGTCCCTGTCCTTTGCTGTCTGTCTGCAGACTCTTAAATAAAGTCCCCTTGTCCCAGTGCCAGTTATAGTGTTTCCTCTGCAGCAATTCTAGCCATCTGGACCTGTAAGTAAAATATTCCATGCAAGGACAGATAGTTGCTGACTCAATTATGAATTCTCTGCAACACCTGTTTTTTTACACGTGTGACAACTACAGCTTTTGAGCACTGAATACCGTCTTCTCTTCTTCATCAGGCCCAGCTATGCTTTCGGAAGAAGAGAGTGAGTCAGACAGCGACCTCAGCATGGGCTCTGAGGAGCCAGACAGTCGGGCAGCATCCCCTCAGCTAGACGACATCAAAGGTGAGAGATGGGGCTGTTGAGAACAAGCTTACTGCACTCAATAACTTTCTTGTAGTAGCTGCCTCTTTTGGCAGAGATGCTTTATTTTTTTTGTTTTGTGAAGTTAATGTGGGTTTGAAATGGATTCAGACAAAATGGGGAAAGAAGAACTCACCTTTTTCCTTCTTCCTTGACCTGTTGAACTACCTGTCCTTTCTTTTATTAGTTTTCCAGAATGAGGTTCTGGGTACATTACAGAGGGGTGAAGAAGAAAACATTTCCTGCGACAACCTGGTCCTGGAAATCAACTCTCTCAAGTGAGTGTCCCCTTGTGAAGATACTGTATGTTATCCTGAGCAGTTGTGTTTTGCAGCAGATTGAGAAGTCGCACAGATACCTGTATTTGATTGTTACATATTAATATTGCCGGTGTTGCAGAAGGAGAAATGTAGATCAGAGATTATGACTGAATGTTGATAGGTGGTAATGCATCTATAGCTTCCTCAATCATTGAGCTTTACTAGCCCTAATTCTGTAACAGGAGGTGGAATTATTAAGTAACTATAGACCAAAAGAGAGTAAGCCAATTCTTAGCACCAATTTCATGTAAGTTCATGCAGGAACTGCAGCTCTTTGCACTGGAGAGCTCAACCAGCTGCCTGCAGCTGAAACCGTGCTGCGGTGTGCTTGTCTACTGTCTTTATACAGCAGCAAGTCTGGAACATGTAATCAGAGTGCCTTTTACCTAATGTTTCTTAAATACAAACCTGTTTTCCTTCTTTTGCGCAACAGTATTCATGCAGCACTCTAGTAAACATGAGGGTGCTGTCCCTGCAACAGCTTGTTTCTCTGTGATAGCAGATTTTCAGGACTTTTGGTCTTACACCAGGTTAATGCAAGGTGTAGGTTTTTTGTTTTTGGGGGAGAGGGGATGCAGGAGGGAGAGTAACAACCTGGGGGAAAAGAAAAAAAAAGAGCAGAAGATTTGACTTACGTTTTCCACTGTATCTCTGTGAGGAACCACCATCTGCAAAGATGAGATTCTGTGAAACGTTTGTTTAATTTTTTGTGCCTTTTTCCTTGCAGGTATGCATATAACATCAGTCTGAGTGAGATGATGCAGGTGCTCAGTAAAGTGATTCTGGAGTTCCCATTACAGCAGCTGGATGCAAACCTGGACTCCCAGAACTATTTCTCAGCATTACTTCCTGTGAGTGCTGCTCCATTTGACTCTACTTGGGGCTTGTCTTCTGGTGTGTAGGAGTCTGCCTGAGGTACTTCCTGGTTGCTAAGTCTTTTTTCTTAAGCCTGAAGCCACTTGAACTCCTCAAGTTTGTGAGCCTTTTTGTCTTCTAAAGAAGTAAAAATGAGCTGAAATTTTTGTACCTGCTTGATGGAACTCTACTTGGACTGCAAATGTGGGGAGCTCTACTTCAGTACCTCTGATTATTGCCTGTTTTCTATGTGGTAGTTGAATGTATAACTTGTAGAAGAGATCAGAGAGGGACTAATAGAGTTGTCTTTATGGGCCCGCATTCCAGGAACCTGATTCCAGTCTATCATAAGTCCTATCCTTGGGGCAGCAGGGAGCTCTCCTCTCCCAGTGGGATCTTTTCCAAGGCGTCGGAAAAATTAGAAATAAGGAAGTAGTGTGGAACCATGTGAAAGGCCTTGCATAAATCCAAATATATGACATCAGTTGCCCTTCCTTTGTCCATTGATGCCATCACTCCATCATGAGAGGCCACCAGACTGGTCAGACATGATCAGTCCTTGGTGAAGCTGTGCCGGGTGTCTCTGATCACCTCCACATCTCACATGCTCCTTAATCTCTTCCTCGAGGATCTGCTGCATAATCTTCCTAGGCGTAGACATGAGGCTCGGTCTCCAAATGCTTCTGTTTAAAAAATAGCCACCAAGTTTCTTAGAGTAGTGAACAACTTGTAGTTGCCTAGTCAGAAAATTGCAGTCCTTTAAGTTACTAATATTTACATCCTAAGAATTCCAAGCACTGCTTGGTATAGGTTTGTGCATAATGAAAATGTAGCTGAAGTTTGTAGCTATGCAGCTATAATGGCTTCAGTCAAAGTTGTATCAGGCTGAGATCTGCTTATAACAGCTTACATACAGCAAAGTTATTTTGTATGAGATGGGAATACTTGACTTGTGAGAGTCTTGAATATTGGAAGCCTACTAGACTTTGGAGATCTGTATCACATTTCTTAATCTCCTTGTAGCTCAGTTCTGGTGAGGAGATGCTGAAGGAAGGTGGATTGTTTGTGCAAGAGCAATGGTGGAGCAGTCTCAGACAGCTCAGATGGGGAAATTGTGGAAATGCCATAGTTATGATGTATGATTTGACTTGAAACCACAGTATGTGCTCTGAAGTGCTGGCTCCTGAATATGAAGCTCCTAAGTGTTGCAACAATTTAAGAAATGACCATCTGTAAAGGGATATGCCTGTGGGTATTTTTCAGATGAGATGTAGAGGTCTGAGAAATAGTTATCCAGTTTGAAGTGTACCAGTTGTCTTGTTTGGCTCTTGTACAAGTTGTAAAGCAGAGATGGTACAGAAAATATGACCCTTCCCAGACTGTAGGCACACCTTGGGTGAATGTGGCTGCAGTTGCTGTGTTGCTATTGTTACTGGTGCAGTATCAAACAAAGTTATGTAGGTGAGGGTGTCTAAAAAGATCTCAGGGAGGCAGTTTTAGCAGTTCA
The DNA here is from genome assembly GCF_987193195.1 of Phasianus colchicus. NCBI lineage: Eukaryota > Metazoa > Chordata > Aves > Galliformes > Phasianidae > Phasianus > Phasianus colchicus. The sequence continues at coordinate 16,590,754 of NC_143445.1, forward strand.
TCAAGCTAGTGCGTGGGCTTCTCAAATCGAAGTATTAGTAATTGCTGAGTGTTTGCACTACTGCCCAGAAGCTAGCATCTATGGTGCATCTCTTCAGGTTTCTGGTAGGGATCCTTCCTCTCTGTAATATCACGCAAGAGTATACAATGTGGGATTGTGCATTCAGGGAACAAAGGGATCTTTGCTTACGTGGAAACTGGTAATTTTCTTGGCACTCTTTTTTTTAATCTTTGTTGTTATTTGCTCTTCTGCTTCAAAAGGAAGTTCCACTAAAATGTTAGCTGCTTTTGGGTGGAAAGTTTGAGAGCATGTACATACCCCTGTGCATCAGTCTGCCTTGAAGTGATTTGAAGGCTCTGTTAAACATGTTTATTGCGATAATCCAGTATTCCAGTCAGGGAATCAAAACCAAGAACGCTAACATGTTCTCAAGGTTATTTGGTAAAACTAGGTCTTGTTATTATATTTCATGTGTGCAGACATCTGTTTAATGGACAGAGGAGGGCAAGTACATTAACTGGTCAGCTGAAGAGTTTTGTAAAATGCTGTTCTGGGTCAGTTTCTCAGTGCAACACAGCTGAGAAGCTGGGCTGAGCACACACACCTATCTCACAGCTCAGGAACCCTTGAACACTTCTGTATCTTCTCCCTGCAGCTGTTGAAGAACTGGACCCCATTGTTTAAGAACTACATAAAACGTTCATCAGATCACTTGAATGCCTTATTTGCCATTGAGGAATTCTTCCTGGAACACGACAGTCTTTGCACATCAATAGCTAAAGTGAGTATCTGCTCCCAGCTCTGAGGACTTGTTTTTGCTGCAGTTGTGATGAAATGCATCTTGTTCACATCATCAGCTTGTCTGCTTCAGAGGGGAGGGAACTGGGGTCTCAACTGGAGAGTGTGTATAGAAAATCTAGCTGTAACAATTGTTTTTTTTTTTTTTGTCTGCATATGACTGAGCACAGCTGAGGGTAATTATTAAATACTGGCATGAAGCCTGAAGTGAGCTGTTACTTTGCAGCTTCTAACCTACGTGCCCTTGTGTGGTGTTGTGTGGAGAGTTGAGGCCATACACCTCTGTCTATTTGTGATGCCTGAGATCTAACTGCAGATGATTTATGCTACTTTAGAGTACAAAATAAGCAATGCTGGGAATAAGAAAATAATTTATTGTGACCAACCTAGTTGTGAAACTGGAAATAAAGAAAAGCTGACATGTGGCTTATTACCTATCTTCCTGCTTCTTAGAATGTTCAGTATATCCCTACCTACAAATATTTTGTCCACACATTCTTTCTGCCCTTTCAAACTGAGAGTATTTGATTTAGATTGAAAGTTTTTTCCCATACCAGTGTCTCAGGGTAGCCCCTGCCTATTCCAGAGGAGCTCTCATAAGGTTTGCTTAACTCCTGGTTTCCCAAAAAAAAAAGTAATCCTAACTTCAACTACCAGAGTTTCTGGCAAACGGCAAAGCACTTAGCATGGATCAGAGCCAAAACCCTGAGGTTTGGTGAGGCAAAATGTCATTGAATTATAGCAATTATTTGGCATGTGTCCATTGTTGTAGGAGCCTGGGTTTCCCTGGAGGCTGAGAATTGAAGTGACACTTTATGTTTGGAGCTGGCAGCCAGCTTTGTCAGTGCTCTGCCACAAGGAGATCAACTGCAAAGTGCCTGCTTTGCCACAGCACAAAGGCACCCTGAGAAAGAATGATTGCATCTTACCCTCACTGCACTGGGCAGGAGTTTGAGCTGTCAAACGACCAATTGCTTTGACACCTGCCATAAGGCACTTTTAAGAGAGAACCCTCAGAAAGAGGGAGCCTGGGGCAGGTCTGATCTACTTCATTGGATGGGTTTTTCGGTGCTTTAAAAAGAGAACCAAAGCAACATCTTGAACTGATGACACCCTCTGTGGCCTCTTGTTGCAGGGTATGCTTGAGAGCTGTGGGCAACCACAGAACTGAAGCTGATGGGGTTTGAGCTTTGACTCATCACGTGTCATAGCATCCAGCTATCAGGAGCATAAAGCTTAATAGGGAAAAACAGTTATTTTTAACATCAAAATCAAAATGAAACAAAGGGATTGTTTTCTGTTAAAGATGGAGCTAGGAGCCATAAATTATATGTAGACTTGGAGCTTGGATGTGAGCTCATCCCAAAAGAGTTTATAAAGAGCCTTGTTCTTTTCTAATCAATGCAGGTGTTGATGACATTTTACCAGCTGGAAATTCTGGAAGAAGATGTAATTCTCAACTGGTTCTCTCTGCGGGACACATCTGACAAGGGAAAGCAGCTTCGTAAAAACCAGAGGGTAAGTCCCAGAAGTGTGGAGTTTACTGTGTGTGTGTGTGTTGTAACAGCTTCTAGAAGGAACTGCTGAATTGAGTTCAGTGCCACTGTCACCTTCTGTGGAGCAGCTGCCGTTGCATGGTAGGCCAGTAATTCACCAGTGTATTAAATGCTGAACAGTGCAGCTTTGCTGTCCAAAAAGGGTATTTCTGTGCATTCTGCTGTAATCATCCTGTTTTGATGAAGAATGGAGGTAGGAGGAGAGAAGCATTGTTTTTAGTGGGTTCTGTAGTATGAAGCCTGTGCTTTCTGGACTAGCAGCACAGTTTCTCTAAGTCAACACCCATTTGAAATGGGCCTTAGGCCAATGCCCTGTTTGCTGGCCCCATGCAATTCCTTTGAAGCTTTCATTCCTGGCTCACCAGCCCCTTTGCATATATTTCTAAGCATTTACAGTAGTGAGTGGTTTCATTTGGCTTACGTTGCAAAGGAGTATATAACTTCCCCCCTCCATCAGACAGAATTTTATGCTGCAGTTTGGCTGAGCCTTGTTCCAGTCCTCCTCCATGGATGGTAAGAGGAGGAAGGGAAGAAAGATATCTCTGAGAAACTGCAGCTTTGTTTAAAGTCTTTGCAAAGTTAACTTGTAGCATAGGTCAGCAATGCTTTCAGCTGCTTATTCAAGGTAAAAACAGGCTGCCTTTTTTTAGCAATATATGAGGGAGTAGGTTTCTTCTGGCAGAGCTTCCAATGTCTTAGCTAAGGGATTGCTGTCATCTCTCCTCCCTTGAGCTCTGGAAAACTCTCACACTTTTGTCATCTGACAGAATGTTGTGGGAACTGATTGGAGGAATCCAGTGAATCTGTTCTTACATGCAGTAGTAGTACTTACAACAGCACAGTATAGTTTTTGAGTGTTTCCAGCACCTGTTTGTCACTTGTGACCCAGTTACATTTCATTCTGTCTGCAGCTTCAGAAGTTCATCCAGTGGCTGGAGGAGGCAGAAGAAGAGTCGTCTGATGGCGACCAAGACTGATGTGGTGACTTGGCGTGAGAAGAGGCACACTCACTGCCTTTCTGGGCTGAGTGGGCAGGGCAAGATCAGTGCCAGTGCATGGTGTGTAGTTGTGGGGCCTGACATCAAAGTGACTGACAATCCCATCACTAATTGTGTTGTGCATTCCCAACTTTGCCACTTCCCTCCCCCCTGCCTCCCTTGCTTGCCTAGTGGCACATTATGTTGGATGGTTGCAGCACAGTGTAAAAACAATATGGGAAAAGCAGGAGGCAATGGCATCTAGAATCCCTGTGGAGCCTGGATACGGTATACTGTAAGCTATCTTTTGGGAACTCCTTGTTACTAATACAAAAGGAGCAAATAAATGCAAATGCATATACCATCCTTGTAAATCAAACCATTCGGGTCGTGGAAGAGTGGTCGTACAGCTAAGTTATTGGGAGTCATTGCTTCTGGAGCTAAGAGAACTCCTGCTGAAGAGACACTGGCAAGGTTGGTAAGTAGAAGCATGTGAATTAGGATCTGGAGTGCAGGACTCCAGAGTTCCTGTGCCTTGAGAAGATACAGTTAGTTGTTTCAGGATGCCCAAGGCACTTTGCAGTCCAGAAGGTGTTTGTGATCTTTACAAAAGGGAGAACCTCTTGCCATCTGCTGTGCTAGGATCTGAAGAAAGGTTGCACAGCAGGGTTGGTTATAACATGTGTTTCCTCTTTCTTTAGAATAGGGGATGGTGTAAACTCAGCTCCCCTAACAGGAGTTGGCTAATAGCAGATGCACACTGCTCGGTGAAATGCTGTACAGTTTACTACATCTTAGGTGCGATCTGCCTTCTGTGCATCCCCGGCTTAGCAGACACATTGTTTTAGAAGTGTCTGTTTCTTTGTTTGTTGGTTAATTTTTTAATAAAACAGGAGAGAGATGTCTAGCTCCTCCTGCTGCACAGCTACGCCTGTGTTTTGCTCTGTGGGCACTGACTGAACCAGCTGCTTTCAGGAGCAGCTTCTGTTCATAGGTGGATTATAAGTTGGGTATTCTGACCTTGCCTCTGCCCCTTCAGGAGGAGTGTGGAATAAACCCCATGAGAGGGAGGGGAAATAAGCACTGGAGCTGCCCACTCAGGATCTTTACTTGGCCGTTCCATGGTGCCACAAATGTCAGTGAGGGGACAGCAGTGGATGCTGGAGGCTGGGGGTTCTGCCTCTTCCAAACTGATGCTGCAGGGCCATCTTGTGCACTCACACTACCAGTTGCCAGGATTGTGCATAACTGCTTGTTTTCTACAGTGCAAACTCAGCCTTGTAAATGTTGGGGAAATGGTATCTGAGTTTTCTGTATCTGCCATTATTTAATTCAGGGAGCAAATAAAAACTATCCTGGTGATACTGGCCTGCTTGGTTTGTTTATGTGTGTCTTTGTTGTATAGTTAAGCAGGGCTTACAGGTAAGCTAGGTAACACACAGCTACTTTTTGCTCAACAGATTTCAAGCACATGTTAAGCAGGTGAGATGTCAGCATTCTGAATTGGTATAAATGCTCAATGATTGCTCGTGACCTCGTTATTTGAAAGTAGAGAACAGTTTGTCACAACTGATGAACTTAGGTTCATTCATGAATGAGGTTTAATTTTGTGCGGGCTTACGGAAATCCTCTGAAATCTGCTTTTTCTTTGCTATGATGAGAACTAGTGTGAATATTGGTTATGTACTGTGCCGTGCCCTCCTGATAGTGGAGTGTAGTGGGTTGCATTGGAGGTGCCAAGAATAGAACAACAAAAAGGACTCGAGGTTCTCCAGCGTGGAGTTCTGGCATAATTCAGCATCCCTATGGGCAGGTGAGTGCATACTTTTTTACAGAAGCATTAATTGCTTTGCTTAATCAAGGGGGCAGCTTGATGGTTTCTATTGCTTTCTGTCAAAGCTTTTGTGTTTGGTTGGAAGGCTGGAACTGCCTTTGAGACCAGCCTTGACTGCAGAGTTGCTGTGTTTCTTTGAGCTGCGTAAGCATTAGGGCCAGAGCACTATCTTGTCTGATGGATACGTGTTTCTCCTGGTGTTTCAGCTAACCATAGCACACATCTTAGAACGAGAAAATGCTGCTTAGAGGCACAGTGGAGAATAGGGCTGATGCTGTGACCTGTGCATGGCCGTCAGGGAGGCTGTGAGGCGCAGAGGGGATCAGCACAGCTGCCGTACGCTGTGGGGACAGCAGAGATACGGGGAACGTGCAGTTCCAAAAGGCCTGGAGCTGCAGCATCACGAAGAGCAGAATCGGTCCTGCAAGGTGCAGGCAGGGGTGCGCGAAACACCGCCGTGCGGGCAAGGGGGAACAAAGCCGAAGGGGGGTGGTGGGAGGCCGCGCCTGGGGTGCGCGCGGAGCGCCGATCCTCCGCCGGGCGCCGCGGGACGGGGCCGCGCCGGGAGGCAGCCGGGGCTTCGCGGGGTCCCGGCCCGCAGCGCGGCCCCGTGGGGCGCCGGTTCCGGTTCCGGTGGGGCCGGGGCGGCGGGCGGGGGGCGGGGCCGCGGGATCGGAGCGTGCGCGGTGCGTCCGGGCGGCGCTGGGACCCGCAGAACAAGGGGCGAGGGGGGAGCGGCGCGGGCAGGCCGCGGGCGGGCCGGGCCGAAGCGGGAGGGGGCCGGGCCGGGCCGGGCCGAGCGAGACCGCGGCGGGAGGCGGCCGGGAGGCGGCCGGGGGTCTCGGGCCGGGCCGGGGGGCGGAGGAGCGGCGGGCCCGGCGGCCGGGCAGGGGCGCCATGGCGGCGGCCGAGACGAAGATCATCTACCACCTGGACGAGCAGGAGACGCCGTACCTGGTGAAGCTGCCGATCCCGGCCGAGCGCGTCACCCTCGGCGACTTCAAGGGCCTCCTCAACCGCCCCAACTACAAGTTCTACTTCAAGTCCATGGACGACGACTTCGGGTGAGCGCGGCCCCGGGCCGGGCCCTCCGCGGGGCCGGGGCTCGGCGGGCTCCGCCGCGCCCCGCAGCGTTGGGGCGGGACGGGGGGGGCGGCGGGACGGGGCGCCGGGGTCCCCGCCGTGCGCGTCCCCGCTCGCGGCGCGTGGCGGCGGTACCCCGCAGCCCCCCGGCCTCGGCGGTTCCCGGCTGGCCGCCGCGGCCCCGCGCGGGGCGCCGACAGCGGTGGTGGTGGCCCCCGAACGTCGCCGTTCCTTTCCCCGAAGGCCGGGCGCCTTCCTTTGTGTGCACCCGGGGAGGGTGCGAGGGCACTGCTCTCTGCGCGGCCCCTGCCCGGGACGGCGTGGCTCTCCTCCCATCCATTTTGGGGAGCACCGTCCATTTTGGCAGTCCCTTCTCCCCTCCCCGGCTCTGGGATGGGGAAGGGGACCGGCCGTCTCCTGCTTTCTCGCAGGGGGATTGAGAGCTCTCCCTGTGCTGCCCAGCTCTGGGCAAAGCAGTCGAGATGCCCCCTGCTCCATCCCCACTCTGTGGTGACTCCAGTGGACACGCAGAGTCCAGGGTCTGTGTGGAAGCAGGGAGCAGCCCTGCCTTGTGTTTCGTCCCCTGTTGGGCCAGCTCTCCTCCAGCACCTGTGTTTTTGTGGTTTCTTCTTTGCTTTTTCCATCACGTGTGGTTGTTTGGGTGCGAGGCAGTCAGTCCTGCTCCTACCGTGGACAGTTGTGTTGACTGATCTGCTCTGGAGCTGCTGCCTCGTATCTCCCTGAGGTCACTGACTGTCCTGGGGAGCCCCATGAGGTCAGATTTCAGTGAGACCCTTTGTTTGGTCCTCAATTCTTGGTGACACCCTTTGTTTTGCCTGGGTTCTTCCCACCTCTGGCTCTCCTCTGGCTTTGTTGTGGAGCTCCCTTCCCTTCACAGCTTCTTTTGGCCTCCACAGCACGTGACCCGTCACCATTCCTAGCGCTTTGCTGTTTGAAAGAGTTGCGTGATCTCCTTCCCTTTGCATTTTTTCCTCCTCTGAAGACTGAGTGTTTACAGTAGGTCTTGCGGATGGAGGCTAGGACTGCAGAGAGCTTTCAGTTTTATAGCCTTCCCAGTGTCTTCGTGCCGTGCCAAAATGCCTCCCTGGGCTGCGATTTTGGCTCCTGCCGTAAGTTACACAGGGCTGGGCCTGTTTGGGGCTTGGATGGAAAGCCATGTGGCTGCCTCAGCAGGGGGTGCTCTCCTCTCTGCAGCCAAGCCATCCCGGTGCCCAGGTTCCCGCTAGCTCGGGAGGTGCCAGCTTTCAGATGAGGCTTGGAAGTTGGAGTCACTCCTATGACCGCAGTCTGGGACGCTTCACCTCCCTGCATTCTTCCAGGCCCAGCAGAGAGCTGCAGCCCTCAACAGCTTCCCCCTTCCCTCCAGCCAAATAGAAGTCCTCAGCCCTCATTTTCCATAAATCTCCCCTGTGCTATCAGTTGTTGGCCGATGGTTTCCTGTCCCTCAGCTGTTGGGTGCTACAGAACAGCTGCCTCTCCTCGGCTCTGAGGGGACCGTGTCTCAGTGGTGGGAGAAGTGAATTCTCCATTCTCAGCGCACGCTGTTTGTAAACAAATGCTTTGGGATCCTTTGAAATGTTCTTGAAGTGAATTCAAACTTGTCTTGAATGAAATACTGCCATGTGGGTGGGAGAGCGTCTGCACAACTATAAACAAATTTTAGTAATAAATAGCAGTGTCTTGAATTGGGAAGAGGGGTCTGGTGCAACGTTCTGCCTTGTGCCTTTTCATCCTCCTCTGTGTCTTTAAGGCTCTGTGAGAGGAGGCAGATGGTGCATTAATGAAAGTTGAAGATAAAGCACAGAGGGTACGAGGAGGGAGAAGGAAGAACGGCTTGGGAAGACCCGGTGAGGTCAGATGCACAGGAATGTGGGAGATGAGGATGATTTCAGCTAGCTCCTCTGGGAAGAAGTGACATTGGGAAGGGAAGGTTCTGCAGCTGGAAGAGGTCCATTGGGATTTGGGTAAGGTCCTGCCCCATTGTGCTGAAGCACTGCATGGAATGGAGGGCAGAAGCCTCTCCTGGTGACACCGGGGCTGCCCCATCAGGGTAGAGCTGTTTGGGTCTTTCCTCCTTTCCAGAGATCCGAAGGAAGCCAGGGAAGGGTTGGAGCAGTTCAGCTGCAGCATTGTGTCCAAGATGCTGCGGAGCTCCAGGCAGCATTGGAAATGTTTTGGGATCCCTGCTAATCGGTGTCCGGGAGAAAGCAATCAGTTGGTCTGCAGGGACAGGCAGGACGGAAGGGCAGGAGGAACGTCAGCTGCTCCATATAAGCCTGTAAATATTGGAGCCATTAGTGAAAACCAGTAAGAGATGAATGCTGGCTGTGCTCAGCAGCTGTGTGCCAAAGAAAGGCATTGCAGGGCTGTGCGTTCATCCCTCAACCCCTTTCATAGAATCACAGCGTGGCTGCTTCGTTGGAATGGACCTTGCAAGGCTTAATCCAATGTTTCCTCTCACCTCTGGTGAATAGGTTTCTCCCTCTTCCTTCTCTTTGGAGGCTGTGCATCTCCAGCCCAGTGTTCCCTGCAGCTTGCCCATCCCCAGGGCAGCGTTTCAGCTGCAGTCTTGGTGTGTGGGATTTTTCATTCTTTTGTTTATCTTGTTAATATTTGTTTGCCCTGAGAATCAGGGCAGTGATGGAGCAGCTTCAGTGTTTACATCTCCTTGGAAATGGGAACCGAGGGTTCTAGGGTGGCTGTGTGGCTGTGCCAGGGGCTCATCCTGGTCAGTGCTCAGCCCCAAATTAAGAATGGTGCCATGCCCAGGTGGGAAGGAGGAGAAACAAGAATTCATCTGATTGAGGGGAGAGCAGTAGGAAGGCTGCAGTGCTTCTTTGCCTCAGCACAGAGAACACAGCCTGAGCGCGGAGCACTGATTTCAGGTGTGGACACTTGTACCCATGCTGACTTCATGTTTTGCTAATCCAAGAACTGGAGACAGCAGGAAGAGCTGAGCACCGATGGTGGAAGCTCAGCAGCGTGTAGATGTGGTGTATTCTTCTTGGACCTGAGCTACTTTGTGTGCATGTGCTTTGCTGTGAAATATGAGAGTGTCCTTTGCCCTGCTCAGACAAGGAAGGTTTTGTCTCTCTGGCTTAAGTCTTTTCATCCTGTGCTTTCCACGTAAGATCTGTGTGCTGGTCAGCAGGAGAGAGGGCAGTGCCATGCTCTGCCCACTGGTGAGCTCTGTCTTCTCCACCCACAGCCTTTCAGGAACGTCTGAAGAAGCTGTTCGATTTCTTTGTTCCTGATCCGTGCTGCAGATGTTCTTGCAGTGCTTGTGTGGCTGACACTGAGAGTTCTGTGAGCACAAGATTGTTTGTATGGATCTCAGAGTGTTGGCTGCTACAGCTGAAGATATTCTTATGCTGATTGAATGGTGATATTCCATTGTTTTTTTTCTGTAACTGATGCTACTCAGTGCTGTCAATAAAGGGGTTCCCATAGGGGCATGCTGGAGTTAAACTTTTCAAAGCAGTTTCAGTTAAAGGAGTGTGATTTATGCATCCAGGTAAGTTCTCAGTATGTGGCTTCAAATTCTGTCTCCTTGTCCATAAATGTCAGAGTGTCTGAAAGCCTGACTTTCTCCACTGTGTGGAGGAAGCGCTTGGGCAAAGCGTCCTTTGTGATGGCTTTGCTTTTCTCTGCCTGGTCAGGGTGAGCTGAAGGGCCACTCCTCTTGCATGGGGATCTCAGCCATGTGTTGCTGGCAGGACCTGGAGCTTTGGGGCGCAGTGTGGGGCGGTGCTGCTCTGCTGCTGCCTTCTCCCTCTTCTCTGCAGGATTCAATTGCAATTTGAGCTTCAGAGCTGCCGTGATTCTGAGGTCTCAGCTGTCAAGTGGAAATTGGTATTGAACTAATCTCTAGCCCGGTATCTAATCCAGACCTGCTTAATTATCACCTGCCCTGCGAAGCCGGGTACGAAGCAGTGATTAGGGCAGCGTTCTGGAGGCAGAACAAAGCGGGCGCTGCTGGAATTCCCAGCACAGGGGTCAGATGCCGTTGGTATTTGGCGACCTCACCCCCTGCACATGTGCATGGGGAAACGCACTGACGCTCACTGAAAGGCTGAGTGATTTATTTTTATTGCAGGATCTTTTTTTGAGATCGATGCCAGGAGTGACTGTCCTTCTGGCTAGAAGTGTTCGGAGCTGGGGAAGGGATCCTGAGCTTAATAAGCTGTGTCAGTCCCGAAGCCTGCTGGCACGGTGCCCCTGCCTTCCTGCCAGGTCTTTGTAGTGCAAGCCTGGGGGAGTTGCTTCATTTTTGCTTTGTTTTTTGAATTGGAAACTTTACTGTCTGCAGAAGACCTTTGCCTGTCCCATGCTCCCATGGTGATTCCATGTCAGTGTGGGTATCACGCAGGGAGGGGTTGGCAAGAAGTCTGTGCTGAGATTGTAAGTGAGCTGAAGCTCCTCCAGAACTGTGTGTGACTCTTCTGTGTGCTCAGTGCTTCTGTCAGCAGCAGCACTGCCCCACTGCGCTGTGGCTGTTGCATCTCAGCACCTGGCCAGTCCTCAGTTCTGTGCGTGGTGGGACAGCAATTTGAACCTGAGCCCTTTGAAGGACTTAAAACTGCATCAAAACACCTATGTTCTCCTGGATCTGGATCTGTTGCCTGGAGATCAGACCAGTGAAGCTGCTGTAGAGCAGCACTAAGGCATATGAGCAGCCACAGCACTTCTCCTCTTCTCTGCTCCAGAGGAACATGGTTCCCTGCCTGCTCATAGGAGGTGCCTGACCCCATAAGCAAGGCTCTTCTGGAGATGGTTTGGGGCCATTTGTGTGCATGTTAATGCAACCCATGCTTCTGTCTCCTGGGCTGGTAAGCGGAACTTACAAGGATGAGGAGGATGGACTGTTTGCATGGTCTGCACAGATTCATACGGTCTGAAAAGAAGGGAGATTTAGGTGAGACACTAGGAAAAAATTACTCAGAGGGTGGTGAGGCACAGGCTGCCCAGAGCTGTGGGTGCCCCATCCCTGGCAGTGCCCCAGGCCAGGTTGGATGGGCATCCTGAGCTCCTGGGGGCAACCAGCCCATAGCAGGGGGTGGGGATGGGTGGGCTCTAAGGCCCCTTCCAGCCCAACCATTCTGCCATTCAGTGATTCTATGATCTGTTCTTTCTGTCCCTGCTCAGACCCAGCTGGGCTCTGGAGGTGGAGGTGCCCAGCTCCGTCTGTTGTGGTTGGAGCTGTGCTCGTGAAGGCCACGTTGGATGGCAGTCACAGCCTGGTTTCTCTGCCCAGGGGTGGTGTTCTGAAAGCCAAGTTAGCCAAATTGGGCTGCGGACCAATTTCCCTAAGGCTTTGTCTGTACTACGCAAACAATGAAGCTTTACAGCAGCTATTGAACTTATTTGCAGGCAGAGCTGGTCAGGATTTTTTTTTTTTTTTTTAATTGAATGCATTTCTACCAAAATATGGTGTCATGTTGAACAAGCATTTTGCTTGGAGAGGTATTGTTTTCAGATATGTTTTTGATTGAAATGTTTCTTAATTTTGTTCTTGGCCCATTTGGGGATGCACGGGGAAAAGAGAACTGAATATTGACAGAAAAAATTGGATTCTGAGGGTCTCTGCTATAATGAACTGCTGCTCCTCCACCCTTGGCTGCATCCAAGTAGATACAACAGTGTTGTGGTTTGGGTTATTTGTGTAAAAGCCCACGGAGAGCTGTGCCTGCAGGAAATCGCCTTCATGTTGTCACACAGTTTTGCATCACACCGCACAGCTGATGAGGCAGCAGTGAGGGCTGTGTTTCTCTGGTGTTTCCTATGGATTTCCTCCTCCAGCCATCCCTTGTTTGTTGTTTGGAGCCTGCCCTGTGACCCCAGTGGTTTTCCAGGAGGGGATGTGGCACCACGTGGCTGTGTCACTGTTTGTCCCCAGCTGTTACACAGCAGAGTGAGCCTTAACTTTGTCTGTATCCCCTAGGAGTGCATGTGAGCTTTTGTGCAGTATTGCTGTCTGCAAAGAGCTGCACTAGAAATCTCATTCAGCTGCCGTGCTAATATCTCCCAGAGCCTCTGATCTGAAGCTCTCGGTATCACTTGTTTCCATCACTGTTTTTTGTTTGTTTTTTTTTTTGGTAGCAATAACATTGAGCCCATCTGGCAATGGTCGAAATTCTCTGGAGGGTTTGGCAGACAGAGATGCCTGATGCTGACCTTCCTGTTGTGTAGTCCTGTATCACAGGGCGGGATTGGGCTGTCATTGCTGTATTGGTTGTTTACTGAAGATGTGCCAGAGGCATTGTTTCCCCAGGCTGACTACTGAAGGCAGCAGAAGCAGTGGTTGGTACCCTGCCCTACTGAGTATTCTGTTGGTTATCTCCTGGCTTGTCTGCACATGGCTCTCTCAATAGAACTGGAGGACAAGAAGATGCAGCAAGCAGTGACCAAATCACTGCAGTGGGAGCCCAGTCCTGGCTGAGGTCAGGAGCTGTGAGAGAAGCAGAGGTTTGCTTCTGAAGGACTGGCACCAGCTGCTGTGCTGAAAGGCTTTTCTCTGTTTTGTGACCTGCCCTCAGTGTCTGGAGAGGACCTGGTGTGCTGCGTGGACCCTCTGGTGGTTGGCAGCTGTTTCTGTGATAGCCTTGGAGCTCAGGGTTTGGCTAAAGGAGGCTGGGGTGCTCCTCATTTCCTGGTGGCAGGATGGGCAGGGTGAAGGCTGCTGTACTGATGGTTGGTTGCTGTATTGGCCTCGGGGTGCAGCAGCTTCTTACATTGAAGCTTTTTTTTTTTTTTTTTTTCCAGAAGCTGTGATGGAAATGCAAACTCCATCCTGCTGTTTGCATGCAGCTAACAAGTTGTCCCAGTTCATTCAGTCTTGCCCAGCCCAGCCAGTATTTTTGTGCCATTCATACAGACTTGCCCATGGGCCTGGCTGGGGCTGTGCTGTGCTGGGAACCTGTGCAGGAAGCTTTGCCGCTGCACTGCATTGGGTCATTTGAATGTGTTCTTAATGACTCCTGTGGCTCTGAGGAGCTGCACGGCCCTGTGGCAGGCCTCCCTGTTGTCTTAGGGAGCTGGTAAATGCACCTGAAGGGGCTCGTGTGAGATAATTTTCCTTCCAGAGTGAGCTGTGGAATGACATGAAACTCTTTAGGTTACATAAATCCAGTTATTCCCTGCCCAGGGATCCTGGAAGGGACAGAGGAAGTTCAGGAGGCAGCACCTGCTTCAGCCTAAGGTACGCTCTGGCTGGGTTTCCTTGGGGCAGCTCAGGTACGTACTGCACAGGTATGTAGTATCCATATGGGGCTGCACGCTGAGTCCCGTGTGCCAGGCTGGCTCAGAACCATTGCATGTTCCCCATGCGTGAGTCTGGGGTCCTGCTGCAGTGGTCTTCTTGGATGGGCTGGTATTGCCAGCCTGGGATTGCTTCCAAATCTTTTGGTCTCTTCTTTCAGCATTGCCTTTGGTGCAGTCGGTGCCTGTGCTCTGGTGCAGGGAGCTGTGTGTAGGTGTGTTGTCTGGAGGTGGGGACTGCTGGTGTCACCTGCAGGCCATGCGAGCTCCCTGTTGGCTGACACAGAGTGCTTGTGTGACTTCACATGTGAGTGAAGGAGAAGTGTTTTGTGGAAATCTGATATCGATATCACAGAAATTAGTAAGCTCAAAACCAAGGTCTTGTAACTTGATTTATCAGCAGATCCACTAACCCAGGAAATGGCCCTATTTGCAGTAATGACACTGTGTACAGTGACCAGTGAATGGCTGCTACTGAGCTCACAGGATATTTGTAACTGCAAACAGATTGTGCTACGCTTCTCCGTCCTTGCAGGACCTAGTTGCTGGCAGCCTTGGCTCTGAGATTCTCTGCAAGAGCAGCATTTTGCATCACGTGTGGCAGTGACTCCTGGAGGCCGCTGGCCACTCTCCAGCCTGCAGTGCAGCTGTTGGGGTGGCAGGTGGGAAGGTTTGCAGCGGTGTGCAGCAGGGTCAGGTCAGGCTCGGGAATGTGCAGTCAGAGAAAAGCAGCTCTGAGCTGGGTTTTTTCCCTCGGAGGTGGGGTACGTTGCTTCTAAATTGCAGGGAAACTTTTCCTCCTGTTGAAGAGGCTGCTTGGTGGGGAGGCAAGTCCCAGCAGGCTCCAGGCTGACTTCTGTCCATGACACCTTGCTCTGACTACTGACTAATGCCAGTCATCACTTAGACAGGCAGCTGAATGGCACAAGCTGTGCTGCTCGCAGGAACGCCTTCCTTCCAGATTGTCCCTGCATCCTGTGCCAGGAATGCTCTGCAGCTCCTTTGGAGGAGTCCTTGGCAAACAGTCATCTCCTGGCTGCCTGGAGAGAACTTTATCCAGCAGAACATCCATCCAATGTTAAGAGGAGTCCTCTGGGCTTTCATAAAGACTAGAAAGAGAAGTGGGAATTTCCACTGCGGAGAATAAACCAGCAGCAGGGTGGAGACAGCACGCATTTTCCCTGCTTCTTGGCTAATCAGATTCCTTTCAATTTACAGTAATTGATTGGCTCCTGCTTTACAACTAGCTGTCACCCGATTTCTGGATCTTGAGCTGAGGATTGTGTGCCAGCACACGCTTGGTTAGTTTGGGACGGGAGCATCTCATCTTTTCCTTCCAGCAGTTGAACAGAATGTGCCTGTTTGCTGGGTGCTGACTGCAGGACGAGCTTGGCTGGCTGGGGAAATGGAGCTTGGTAGGAGATTGCTCTGCTCGGTGTGTTGCTCATCCCTGTATTTTCAGGGGAAGATGGTTGGTATTAGCTAAAAGAAGTGATATGTGTGGAAGGCTGCTTAAATACTCTCCAGTTGCTGTCTGGTTGTACAGGGAATACTTGTACCATTCCTTCTATCAAAGGCAGGTCAGGTGAAGCAGCCAGCCTTCCTCTGCCTTGAAATGGTGTTGTCTACCAGTAGGCTGAGCCTTCAAAGTGTGATTTTTATGTTTTGCTTTCCTCCAAGTTCTTTCTGGCTTGCTGATGACTTCCTGAGAGTGAATATTTTATGTTTTGCCAAAGTTATTCAAGTTCTGGAGGTGAAAGAAAAGGATGCGTGTCCCTGACCTAGTGATGGTCAGAAGTGGTTCTGACCATTTAGGTTCCTTCACACTCTCTCCTTCCTTCAGCATTTCATGACCATGGGGATGTAGTATCACCACTTGCCCTTTCTTCATGGTGCTGCAATAGCCTGTGATCAGCGGCAACATTCTGTCTTTGCTACTGTGCAGCTGCCACAGCTTTGAAAGGCTCTTTGCATGAATCCTTCTCATTGTCTTTGGCAAAAGCTTTGTGGTAGGACATCAAGTTTGGAGCTTTAACTCACTGTTGTTTTTATAGGGGTTGTTCATATGGTAGACCCAGTCAGCAGAGCTGTTGCTGCTTGTAGCCCAGATGGGTAGGGAGAGTAGGAGCAGTCATTATCCATTCTCCTTCTCGTGCCTTCTCGCCACCAGGTGGGAAGTTGGGGAGGTCTCTTTGGGACATCCCAAAGCTATTTGTGCCAGGAGAGGGTAAGTGTGGGGAGGGATGTGAATAGAGGCTGATTTGTCACCTCCTAGGGGAAGTGCGTTATTAAATACAAAAAATTGTTAGCGCAACAGGAGAAATGAACCTCGCTCTTCCCCACGGAGGTCTGCTGAGGTCTGTGCCTTCCCAGCCCAACTCTGGCCAGCAGAAAGGTGCTCCAGGAG
The DNA here is from genome assembly GCF_987193195.1 of Phasianus colchicus. Classification (NCBI taxonomy): domain Eukaryota; kingdom Metazoa; phylum Chordata; class Aves; order Galliformes; family Phasianidae; genus Phasianus; species Phasianus colchicus. The sequence continues at coordinate 16,606,687 of NC_143445.1, forward strand.
CAGAGGCAGGTGCTGGGCAGGGCTGCTGTGTGAGACCTGGGACCAGGAGTGCTGGCAAGTGGATTGTCATGGGGCAGCTCCCAGCCTTCCAGGTGTGGTGGTCTGGGTGTTCAGACTTTGTTTCCCACCCTCCCCCTCTTCCCTTTTTTCCCCTCTTCTCCTCTCCTTGCTCTCCCACTGAGTTGATGCTTTTCCAGGAATGAGCTGTACTGCTAGCCCAGCACATTCCACAGCGGCAGCACTTTTTTGGCAGGAGCTTTGCCTGCTGTTAAGAAAAAGCAGGACTGACTTGGCGTCCCTCCGCCGAGGGCCAGGATAGGAAGGAAGGCCCAGGCCCACCTTCCTTGCGGTGCGGGCTGAGTTTCCCCTGTCCCATTCCCTGCCCCAGCACCCAGCCTGGGGCTCCTGTTCTCTGCAAGGAAGGTGAGCAACAGCCCACCCAACATTTGAGAGCAAAGCAAGGGGTGTAGGTGACCCTCGTGCTGGACTGTGCAGACAGCTCTTGGAGTTCTTGAGGAGCTGAAATCAGAGGGAAGAGTCTGGCTGGGCTTCTGCAGGCAGGTCCGTTTGTCCTGATTTCCAATTCAAAGGGCTGAGAGTGTCACCCAACCTTCAGGGCCCTGCAGAATGCTTCCTTTGATGGTGGCTCCCAGCGTCCTTCTGGGATTGAGAGCTCGCTGGGCAGGATGAATTAGTGGAGGTGCGTCCTGCAGCCCCACACAGCTTCCCCCAGGTCAGTGAAGGCTGTCCTGTCAGCCTTGTTGCAGCCAGATGGGCACTGCAGAGCAGGAAGGGCTTGTTGGCTCGCTTTGAAATCCAAGGCTTTAACTTTGCTTTGATAAGGAGTGCTCCAGGGCAGGCCTGCAAGGTCAGGCAGCTTGTTCCCAAATGCCATTCCTTTTCCAGTCTTTGGGCTAGGTGAGCACTAAGCCTGTCATCTCCCATCTGGTGAGTGAGTGCAAGTCCTGCTGGAGCCAAGCATCTCCTGGTGTATGTCCAGTGGAGTGACTGGTAGGAGTTCTTGGGGAAAACAGTTGCCATTTCAGATGTCACTGGGGCAGGGACTGCTCAGACTATCAAGGGGATAGCACGGCAAACATGGATGCTTTGGGAGTGTGGCTGAGGGAGGCTGGAGAGGTGTCAGGCTGAAAATGGAAGAAGTTGTTCTCGTGTTTTTGCTCTTAGGCACCGTGTCCCTGCTCCTGAGTGCAGGCAGTAGCTTGAAATGTGGTGATGTGCTCTCTGAGGAATCCTTGTAAACTGCCCTGGGTTTACAAGGAGAGCAGAGATGGCTTCTCCTGCTCCATGCAGAGCCATGTGTTGTGTTTTTGAATAGGAGCCCACGTTCAGACAGTGCTGTGAGGGGATTTGCCCTGGCACAAGGGACAGGGGCTGTTAAGTGACAGGAAGAAAACAGCAGCTCCCTGGGAGGGGGTCTGATGGAGCTCAAACACCCACCGGTCTGCACTCCCTTTTTACCCTCTGCTACTATGACATAGAGGCACAGTGGAAGATACCGTGTCTGGGGGTTTGAAATGGGGAACGATGGTCTTTGTTTACAGAGAAAGACCTTCTCACCCCAGTGTACTGCACGGTTTGTATCCCACTTCTCTTCCTCCCCTGCATGAGAGATAAAAATACAGTGAGGAAGACCCAAAGAATTCCCCAGCTTCTGGAGACAGACGCCTCCAATCCTCTAATCCTGTTTGATGCACGCTGCTTGCTGTGAAGCCCAAGGTCTCACTGCTCCACTTGTGTATTCCTGGGTAGGACCTGCAGCCCTGGAGGGGATTGTATCCCTGCAGGAAGCACATGTGCTCTGTCTGGGCTCGACCTAACAGGCGAAGAGTTCCCATCCGACATTTCAACTTGCTTGGAGAATTGCCCTGTCCAATTTTCTCTTCTGGCAGTAAGACTGCAGAGCTCATCCTCATGGCCCCAGTGCTTGATCCTGGAGAAGGGAGGAGGATTTTGCTCCAGAGCTCAGCAATGCTTGCATTTGGATGCTAACACATGAAGGTGTTTCCTTGTGCTGTTCAGCATCATTAATCTATACAATCGTTTGGAGACAAGACATCCCTGCCCTAAGGCGTGTGTGTACTACAGGAGTTGAAAATGAGATCACATTTTTTGGTGTGCAAATGCCTGAAGCTTAGATAGGAACGTCTCCTGACTTAATTTTTTTTCCTGTGGTTCTGCAGGAGATGGGGGCTGGTAAGGTCAGAGGTGCAATCTGCCTAGACTGCATTTGTGGGGAGTTATAAGATGAGGTAAATGTCAACATTTAATTTCTTGTCTTCATGATCTTGGAAGAAATGTCACTGTTCTGTGAAGGGCTTTCAATAATTGAACTAAACAAAGGAACAGATCTTTTTTCATCTGCTCTACTGGTTTAACATCTTCTTTTTAACGTGCAGTTGTCAACACTTAATTGTATTCTCAATGCCTGCACCTCCCTAGTGACAAAACTCCTTTTCATCCTCACCATCGAGCTGTCTGACACGGTGAGGGGCTCCATTCTCTCACTTCTCTTCTTGGTGCTGACCGAAATGCAGCTTTTCTGATCACTGCTGGGTCCTGTGATTGCTGTTATCTGAGCATCCTGCCCTTAGGTAGGCAAACTGGGGGACAGAGCTGCTCGAGAGGAGCAGTGACTGCTGCTGAGCCTGCTGAGCATCCAAGGCTGAGGCTCAAACCCTCCTGGCCGTGCCTTGGTTTGTGCCTCCGGGCTTCCTTCCCTCCCCAGGCAGTCAGCTGGTGCTGCTCCATCTTAGCTCTCCGTCAGACCCGCTGTGGTTGGCGGGCCCTGCTCAGGAGAGACCTGCGCTGGCTGCAGCTAGAAACTGCCTTGTATCCGCAGCCTGGGCTGGGCTGGAGGCCACCGAAGGGAGGGGAGAGAGGGAGGTGGAAGGCTGGATGGAGCTCAGCAGCTGTGTGCTGGTAACCTCAGCATGGCTTCTAGCGCAGCGCTCTGCGAGACGGCTTTTACTGCCTCCTCCTCTCCTGTGCACACTCTCGCTCTTTCCCCACCTTCCCTTCATTCCTAGGACATGACTGCGTGGTATAAAATACCCTCTAATTTCCTGAGCTGCTCTGGGACTCCCCAGAGAAGGCAGCGTCTGCCCGCCCGTCCCTGCGTCCTCATTGCCGGCTGCCAGCAGAGCAGGAGGGAAGCTGGGAGCATGGCACCTTCCCAGCCAGCAGAGAGACGATCTGCTGGCTTTATACAGAGCGTGGGGATGGGGTGAGGGCCGTAGCTGGGCTTTCTCCCCTCCCTTTCCACCCTTCCCCCAGCTGCATGGGAGCAGATGTGCTGCTTGTGTCAGCCTTGGCAGGCTCCACTCTCCTCTGCAAAACCCGAGCCCAACTCCTGCAGCAACCAGAGCCTCGTCCCCTCCTCCCCCTCGGCCTGGCCCCGCACAGCCGCCCCCGTGTCGCTGGGGATGGAGGCTGAATCATCCGCCCACTCCGCCTGCCTCCCGTCACCCTGCCTCCTTCTGTCCCTCCTTCTTTCCCTCCCTCCCTCCTGCAGGTCTCTTTGTTGGAAAATTCAATGCAGATGAGCACTTGGGAACGCTGGGCCGGGCGCCCAGTGCGTGGCTTGTCCACAGCACGTTGGTGTGGAGCGAAGCTTTTGTCGCCCAGGGGAGGTCAGACACGGGCTCGCCTGGGCTGCAGCTCTCCAGCAGGGAGCTTTCGCCATCCCTCACTCCCTGCCGTGTTGCACACATCCCCAGCAGGGCTGCAAACCTTGGAAAATCCCAAATTGGGCTGTCCTGATGGTAAAAATAAAACAAGCCCTCCGCCATCAGCGTGGAGCAGATGTTTTCCCCAGGCTGCTAAATGAAAGAACTGGAACTCCACCCGGGTTTGCCCTTTGGGGATTCCCAAAAGGCCCTGCAGTTCAGGGCCCATCCGTGGGGAGGTTTCCCCGCATGGCCGCCAAGGAGAGACGTGGCACCGCACACAGCTCCCCCAGAGGCTGCTTGGCCTGCTGTGGTGCTCAGAACGCAGGCAGAAGTACAGCTGTGCAGCTCAGGGCTTTGGAGTACTGCATCCCAATAGCTGGGGTTGGTGGTTGGTTGTGAAGACTGACAGACAGGAGCAGAGCTGCAGGGAGATCCCGTTGCCCAGCCTTCCGCCGTCAGCTTTTGCTCTGCAGAGTCTAAGTATATAATTCACCCTGCTCTGGTAGGAGAGGCAATAAGGAATGGGACTGGGAGAGGGGTGCTCTGTGGAGGTGGGCAGGGAGTGCTGACCCCAGGGTGTCTGGGACTGGAGCGAGGTGACGAAGCGCTGAGAGCTCAGACAGAGGCTGCTTGTTCTGCCCTGCTGAAAGAGGAACAGTTCGTTTGCGCCCAGCGGTTGGTCACCTTGACCCTGCAAATATATCACCCCGTCCCTGCAGCCACAGACCAGACTCTGTGTCCCCGAGCATGCGGCGTGCAGCACTGGAAGTTGGCTCTGCCTGGAGCTCTCTCTAGGAATTGGATGGGCTCCAGGCTACTGGCGACAGCATGAATGGATGTGAGCGTGGCCAGGCCGGGTGCGTGCGCACCAGGAGCAGGGAGAGGCAGCTCGCCTGGGCTAGGAAGGGTTGGTCTGCGTGCCCAGGGGGCCATCCCACACTTGTATCCTCATTGTCACTGAGCATAGAGGGAAATGAGCTTGTTGAAGACTGTTTTGCCGTTAAATCATAGAATCATTTGAGTTAGAAAGGACATTTAAAGGCTATCTAGTCCAACTCCCCTGCAATGAGCGGGAACGTCTACACCTCAGTGTATCTATCAAAGGTAGATTTGCTGTGTTTAACTAACACTACAAGTTGGTTTGGACTGGAGAAAAAGTCTTCAGGTGCCCGGAGATACTTAACGCAGAAGAAAAAGGATGTTTGTACTGTTGGGGGGAAAAGAAATCAGTGATAGCGGTGCAGCTGCTTGTGTAATGCAGGAAGATGACATCGCGGCACAGCTACAAAGCTTGATGCCATGTTGAAATATTATGTATGTAATTAAAAAGCAACAGTAACATTTGGGAGGCAGCGTGTTTCATGTATTTCCCTTTCATCTGTTAGATGATTCTGGCATGGGCTGTGATGATTTCAGATCTTTTTAAAAGAGGTTTAAATTATGCATTTCTTGAGAAGTAAGCGGAAATATGTATCTGGGGTTTTTTGGTTAGTTTGTTTTATTTTACTTTTTTTTTTTAACTGAATCCAGAGTAAGACAGCTGGATGCACCCAAAGGGAGTCTGTTCTGCCCTGGTTTTCTCCCCTCCAGCCTGGCCGTGGTGACAGTGACACAGGGGGGGTCACACAGCCCCTCTCTGCCCCCTCCCAAAGCCTGGGCTGCGTGTGGGTGCACGCTCTCCACAAGGAAGGTTGCCTTTTCCCTGAGGTTCTGGGTCCCATTTTAACAGTCTGCTCTCCTTCACAGGGTGGTGAAAGAGGAAATCTCGGATGACAATGCCAGGCTTCCCTGTTTCAATGGCCGGGTTGTGTCGTGGGTAAGCATGTCCCTTCGTTATCTTGCTGCTGCCTTCTCTCTCTGAAAGCCACCATTTGATTGCATAGCACCAGCTAAAGCACGGGGACTGCTCTGTACTGTCAAAGTGCTAACTAATGAAGCTGATGAACTGGATTACCATGCTCCAGACTCTTTGCTGGAGGCTGCGCTGTGTGGTGCTGGGTCTCCTTTGCCAGGCAAGATGTGGGATACCTCTGCCAAGAGCTGGCTGTAAGGGCTGCTTGGCAGAGGTGGTGGTCCCAGCCTGTAACCCATGTGCCCCTATGGCAGGGTCAGCTTTCCAAGGAAAGTCCTGCTCCGGTGACAAAGGGCTTAAGTGACTCTAGTGCTGGTGAAGCCGACTGGATTGGGCTGCCCTGAAGACTAAAGGTACTGCCTGGGCAGCTGCAGAACAAGCTTCTCGTGCCGTGCCATGCACATGCTCTGCCCCCTGTCCGCATGCCTGCCTGTGCCCCACAGGGGACCCTCTGTTTGCAGGGGGGAAGAGGGTATTTGGTATCCACAGGTCATCATCCCTTTTTCCCCTCTGCTGAGCTGCAGTTTGTGCTGATCAGGTTGTGTGAATCTACCCCAGAAATAGAACCAAGACACAGGTGCTAACAAATAGTCTATAAACAGTGGAAGATATCCAGGCTCTTGCAAATCAGACTGGATAAGACTTAAATTCTTATACTTTCATCAACCAGTGAGGCAGAGTGGTGGCACCAAGGAGTGCTGAGCTGCCTGCAAGCAGCAGGACAGGGGGCTCAGGCTCCCACACAGGCAGCTAGGCTGTGCTGCCCTCCCTCTAGTGGCTGCCCAAGCCCCAGACATCTCCCCACTCCTCCATTTCCAGCAGCCTTTTGTTTTCACATGTCCTGCCAGGGTATCCCAGAGGCTCTGAGCCCTTTCCATTGCTTATGTTTGTTTTTTTTTTAACCCGTTGTGCTTTTTGTTCTGCTTCATATCTCTGTGCAGCCGCTGGCTTTCCTTGCAGTGGCTCTCAAGGGACTGATGGGTCTCAGCTGCCCATGGAGCGTTAGCATGAGCTCTCATCCTGCCAGAATGCTGTGCTGCTGCAGCCTCTGATATGTTGGCTGTTCGTAGGCACGGTGCCCGGGGTCAGCACCTCCACCAGCATTCCTGCACAGAGGGTAACAGTGATCTTGGAGACCTCTGTGCACATCTGATGAAGCCGTTTTCTCTCCTTATTGAGTCTCACTATCTGTGAGTGGTTTGGGACTGGGAGAGCATTTGCTTCACTGCTTGTGCCAGACAGGCTGGAATGAGGCTATTTTAGGAACTTGGTACTAATTTTAGCATGAAGAAAAGATGGGGGTTGGGATCTGAGTGAATATTTCCTGACAGCGAAGGAGGCAGGAAAAGTGTAGGGTAGTTTTCAGTACCTTCCCTGCAGGAAATCCCAGCTTCAGGAGTAAGGAAGCAGCGTTCCCCCTGCTCCCAAACACCCCCTCCCCTCAGTGCTGTTTGACAGCTGCCTGCAGCTGGCTCCTTCTGTCTGCATTTATTTGCCTGGTCTTGACTTGAGGCCTTCAAGCACAGAACACTGTCAGTTTTCCCTAGGCAGTGTTGACCACTTGAAGCATCTCTTCTCCCATGTGCTTCCAGGTGGTGGCAGAAGGGGCAGGGATGCAACCCTCTGGCCGTGGGATGTGTCCTGGGAAGATAAGAAGGGGCCAGGAGCGGAGCTGGGCTCTGGGCGTGTGGCTGGGGCATGCTGGAGGCAGGGAGGGCTGAGCTGGGTGTGAGAGAAGAGCTGGTTAGACACTTGTGAGGGCAGGAGCTGTTGGGCTTGTCCCGGGGCCTGTAGGACGGGCTCGGCAGCTTCTGGCACCCCAGGGTGTTCTCTGCCATGTCTGCTCCCTTGACTGAGGATTTCTCGGGGTGCTCTGTCTTGGCATCCTTTTCTTTGTTCCCAGTGCCTCCCTGGAAGCAGACTGTTCTCTCCCTACCCTGATGATGTGCTGTGGGGTCTTTGTCATGACATCCCCAGTCCTCAGAGGGATGATTTGCACTGAGTGTTACAGTTCAGGTAGCAGCTGTCAGTTCCTTTCCAGCCCATTTGGTGATCCTTCTATCCTGACCCAGACAGGAGCAGATCAGAATGCAGGGCCCTCCTGCACCCCCCCCCCCAGTGCTGGTAGAGAATCACCCCACTGCTTGCCTCTGCTATGCAGGGAACAGCATGGTGCACACAAATACAAGAAAGAAGAGGTGTTGGAAAGCTCTTAAAGGTAGAAATTGATCTTCCCTTGCTGGCAACTTTAGCCTTTCCCCAGGAACTCATTCCCTGGATCCTCTCTCATCTCTGCTTTGAAGGTCCCAGAATGTATCTTGTAAGGAAAAGGCTATTTGTTGCTTTACTGCCCAGTTGGAATTAACCCAGCACAGTGCAGCTCAGGGGTGGGGAGAGGGCAACTGGATTGGGAATGATTTTGAGGAAACCACTTTCCTTTGAGCTCAGCTGGGCTCACTGATTTCATTTGATTTCTCACCCATTGGTGATATCATTCCCCAGGAGAAGCTCCATCTCATTCCCTGCGCCCTGAATTCGGTGATATCTTAGATCCAGAGGCACAGCTACTGCTTGGACTGCCTCAAAGCATAGCTAGTATAAATAGTTCCTGGGTTTTGAGCTAGGGAAAGTGCAGAAATTTTGACGCCTCATCCCTGAGCTCTGTTACCCCCACCTCCCATTGATGGGGGATGTGAAACTCCTGCTGGGTCCCACAGCCTGAAGGCCAAGCTGTAGAGGCTGGTTAAAACAGAGGGAAGGAGTGACTGGTAGCTGCCTTCTTCTGATGTATGAATAACTAAGGGGAATCTACTCCTTGCCACATGTGTTAAAGTTACCTGAGCTTAAAAACTGTGCAGTGTGAGCGTGGAGGTGATGTCAATCTCTAAGCAGGATTGCTGGCCATTCAGGCTACCCTGCTGGATCAGGAATTCCTGAGACACAAATAGCCACTGTCTGAGAGGGTGTTGAGGGGAATGTTGCTACATGCTTGGCCTGTTCCATACCCGTTCCTGGGCATCTACTGTTGTCTGCTATCAGAGATGAGATCCTGGGCCAGACAGGCTTTTAGCCAACTTGTTTGGCTGCTCTTGCAAGTGTTCTCCTGCTCCCCCAGCCATTTCATCTTCTGTCTCTCATCCCTCCAGCTGGTATCTGCAGAGGGCTCCCATTCAGATGCTGGGTCAGTCTGTGCCGATAACCAAACAGAGCTGCCACCCTCCATGGAACGCACGGGAGGAATCGGAGACTCCAGGCCCCCCTCTTTCCAGTAAGTTATCTGGACACCTGGCCTGGTTTCTGAGGGACCTGTTGTGCCTTTGCTGTAAGTCAAGGTGGGAAGAGCAAGGTTGGGACGCTCCTATCCAAATGGGCAAGAATCACAGCCAGCCATAGGGAAGGATGGTGGGACTGGGAGCAGGTTCAAAATGGGGGTGTGTTATTGAATAAGCAAAGGCAGGCTGAAAGTAGTGCAGGGAAGTTGGCAAAGAGCTGACATTCTCCCACAGTCCCTTGCCCTGTACTCCTAGATGTGCTGTGATTGCTCTTCACTATCTCTGCTCCCATCCCTCTGAGAAGGGAGAAGCTGATGAGTACGGGCTCATACTGAGTGGTAGAGAGAGCCTTCTTGGGCCATTTGTGGACCTATTTGTCCCTTTATTTCGTTGCAGCCCTAATACTGGGGGGAGTCGGGAAAACTTGGACAATGAGACAGAGACAGACTCAGTGGTGTCGTCACAAAGGGAACGACCTCGCCGAAAAGATGGACCCGAGCATGGTGAGTGCTAACAATATGGCAAGAGCTTTGCTGGGCATAGCTGGGGGCACCAGCTGCATATATGGGGTGGCTCTGCCTGTTATTTAGGACCTTCTCAGCACAGAAGGGCTGTTCAGTGGTCTGAAGCAATAGCCGTGTTGTATCAGGGCTTGATGATAAAATCTTTTGAGTAAGAGAGACATCTCCTGTAGGAAGTGCTCCAGGAGCAAGAGAGGGACAGCAGTACCTCACTCTTGAGTTGAAAAGCAGACCATGCTGTAGCCTTGTCACTCTGTGCTGGTCCATAGTCTACCAGCATAGTCTACCAAAGAACCAGCTGCAACAGTCTTATGCGGTTTTAGTAGCCTTGTTCTTAGTGGCCCATCAGCTTTTTCCCCATTTTCTAGTGTAGTGGAAGAGGTGTCCCACAGAGAATGAACCTGATCCTTGTGTGGGCTCAAAGCTGGCCTGTACTAGATGGGATTTTGAGGAGGATTAATTTTGAGAATATTGCCATGAGCCCTGCTTCCTTGTTCCTGTCTTAAGCATGCTGAGTCTTGTTGTTTCATAGCACCCAGAGTGAACGGGACAGTGAAGGGAGAGCGGCGCCGAGACCTGGGCGGGTACGAAAGCTCCTCCACGCTCATGAGCAGTGAGCTGGAGACCACCAGCTTCTTCGATTCAGATGAAGATGACTCCACCAGCAGGTACGAGAAATTAGGTTCTAGCAGAACACAGGCTTCCCATCACCTCTCAGCACTGAGATGCCATTGCAGGGCATAGTAATCCTGGGTGCCAGTGTTCTTTCACAGACCTGCTGCTGTCTTGACTCACCCAGCAAATCCCTGTGCTATTGTCTTCTCCCACAATACATGCTCTTCTCCTGCAATCTTCTATTTCACGTACCCTTTTCTGTCACTCTTGCTGCCAGTGCCATCATCCCAGCAACAGAAGAGCTGACTCATACTTTTGCCTCTAGGTTTAGCAGTTCGACAGAGCAAAGCAGTGCTTCCCGTCTAATGAGGAGGCACAAGCGACGCAGGCGGAAACAGAAGGCTCCACGCATTGAGCGGGTACCAAGGGGCTGGGTGTCCTGGGGAAGGCAGTGCAGGGCAAAGTGGGCTGCCTAGTGGATCTCTCCACTTAGTTCTTTGGGGCTGATCAGGGATTCAGCTGCATTTGATGTGGGCACTGCCTTGAGCAGGTTGAATCCAAGCGGTGAGATTTCATACAGTGCTGTAAACCCTTCAGTGGAGCCAGTATAGCACAAAGAGATGGGACCACAGACCTTCTCCTGGCAGTGGAGTGGTCATAAAGGCTGTTGCTGATGCACTCTGGCTCTACAAAGCTATCAGCATGAGGCTGGATTTGTGGGTTGTGATTGTGGTGCCATGGGGGGGATGAAAGGAGTACAGGTGAATGGAGTTGGGTCTGGGAATGGTACTAAGGCACCGGGTGACATCTCGTATTCTCTTTATGTTGCAGTCATCATCCTTCAGCAGCATCACAGACTCTACCATGTCCCTGAACATCATCACTGTCACACTAAACATGGGTGAGTAGGAGGTGTGCCTGGAGCTTGCAGTCTTTCCAGCACAGGATGGGTGGTGGAGAGGGAACTGGGGAGGGGGCAAAGAGAACACTCATGAGTGTGAGGGGATGGATTCCTTAGGAAAACAGCACGTCTTGGAGCATTTGGGTATCTCAGGGGTTTTTCTGCATTCCAGGATTTTAGGAGAAGGGTAGAAGTGACTATTAGCACATGGTTTGTCCAAAGTTAGGACTGCTCATGCCTGCTACTTCATGGTGTTTTACTTCTTTCTTTTTCCATCTTTGCAGAGAAATATAACTTTCTGGGCATTTCCATTGTGGGACAGAGCAATGAGCGTGGTGATGGAGGCATTTACATTGGCTCCATCATGAAGGGTGGTGCTGTGGCAGCTGATGGCAGGATTGAGCCAGGAGACATGCTCTTGCAGGTACTTCACACCCACGTATCTCTATCTTTGAGACTAGAATAGTAGTAAGAAAAGACCCAGAAGCCTCCCTCTGCACTTAAGCAAGCTAAACTCAGGAAGCTGCTCTTGGAAGAGGAAAGCTGAGTCACTGCTGAGCAGAGTGACAAGCTCAGCCTCTGGTCACATCTCTGAGATTCACCCCTTTGTGTTGTTTGCAGGTGAACGACATCAACTTTGAGAACATGAGCAATGATGATGCTGTGCGGGTGCTGAGGGAAATTGTGCACAAGCCGGGGTAGGTACTCAGGTTGCTCCTTACATCCATGAGTGGACGCACAGTGTTTGCTTGGGGTGTGTGAATCACGTTTTCCAGCCACGTCTGCCAGCAGATCTGCAGGAACTCAGAACTTAAGATTTGGGTATTGCTTTGCTTCCTGGGTTTTCACGCCCAAAGCAGGAATTGGAGCCATCATGGTGGGGGTGAATTGGGGTGTATGTCCCTTTTTCTGAATATACTGTGTCATCTTTTTGCTGTGGCTGGCTAGCAGTAGGATTACTGCAACCACGTTGTTCTGTCCATGCTGTTACGGAAATCGATAGCCAAAGTGGAGGGAGAAGGAGGGGGGAGCTAGGGCACCGAGCTGGCAGTTTCTCTCTGTCAGCCAGCATACAGCAAATGCTATGGATCACACAGAGATTTGTGCCACCAGGCTCTTGTTCTAACTTTTGCCTTTTTTTGCTGCAGGCCCATCACCCTGACGGTGGCCAAGTGCTGGGACCCCAGCCCCCGGGGCTGCTTCTCGTTACCCAGGAGTAAGTGGATAGCTGACTCACCCTTAACGCTGGTGCCCAGCTCATGTGAGAGCCCTGCCTTAAGCACTTGCTTGGTTGTTGTCTTGTTCCTCCTGTGTGTGTGTGTGTGGCTCCATATGGCACTGAATTGGGTTTTGATGGGGTTTCAGCTCTCCTGTAGGGAGGCTGCTATGCATTTCCCAGTCCAAAATGCCCATAGGCCCAGCCCTCATTCCCACATCACGCTGGGGACGCGTTTCACTGGGTCAGGGAGGTCACTTGCTTGGAGCGCCAGAGGAAAGAGAAACCCCTCCCTGAGCCATAGGGGGATCTCTCCCTCTGCACCTCTCCTGCTGACCCTCCCTCTCTTCTTTCTCTCCCAGTTGCTCCCCAGCGGATCTGGGCTGGGCCAGACTCTCCATGCTCCGATCCGGGTGAGTCCCGGCAGATACTGGGGATAGAATGGGCTGTGCTGAGTCCCTGTCCCTCCCATGAGGTTGAATGGATAAGGAGATAATTTCTTATAGTTGCTAACTGACTTCTTCACTGCAGGTGAGCCTATCCGGCCCATTGACCCAGCAGCCTGGGTGTCTCACACGGCAGCGATGACTGGCACCTACCCAGCGTACGGTATGAGTCCATCCATGAGCACAATCACTTCCACCAGCTCCTCCATCACCAGCTCCATCCCAGAGACCGAACGTAAGTCCTTGTGCCTCCGTGCTCCTCCCGCTGCACGGCTTCCACACCTTCACTGTGCTCTAAGGGGAGCAATACATCTGCTTGGGGGCAGCTGGGCTGGGCAAGGTCTGCTCTGCCAAGGAAGTGGGTGGGAGATGGCTCTCAACAGGGAGATGCTTGGATCGATGGGAGATCTGGCTGGGTGAATTTAAACCACATTTTTCAGTCTTCTACTTTAGGAGAGTAGAAGATCATGGATGCAATCCAGGAGCTGTGACAAATGCACAGAAAAGGCTCAGGGAGCAGTTGGGGGCTACCACCTGGCAGTGTGACGTCTGAGGGATTGAGCTTGTCACTGGAGCAAGGCCCTCCCACAGGGCAGATAGGGCAGGACAGAGTCTTGTAGTGTGGGAGGGTCGTGCAGAATACAGGGCTGTTTTTGTTGCTTTCTCAAGATTTGGGGTAATTCTAGTCTGCAGAGCCCTGAAGCAAGGGTCTAAAGAACTCAACTGGGCCATAAAGCTAGAAGTTTAAGTTTATGAGTAGCAGTGAATTCCCATGCTGGGCTCTGTTGGCAGTTGCTTGGGATCTTAGCTGATTTTAGCTGCTTGGGACTGGCTGGAAGGAAGGAGACTTTATTGCACGTTAAGAAATGACTGATTTGTGAAGGATAACATGTGAAGGCTGGAAGGGGGTTATGTCAGCATGCACCGCAGGGCTGTCTACGATGTATTGTTCCCTGGCCCATTCCTCCCATGTGTGTGATTCTTCCATTTGGCACTTGTCTTTTCTGTCTTTTCTCATCTCTGCTTCCCTTCCCTTCCCTTTGTCACAGGCCTCGATGACTTTCACCTGTCCATCCACAGTGACATGGCCACCATTGTCAAAGCCATGGCTTCACCAGAGTCAGGCTTGGAGGTGCGTGATCGCATGTGGCTGAAGATCACCATCCCCAATGCCTTCATTGGTAAGAGACTGTGCTGCTTCCAACAGAGGCAGGGAGATGGGGGGTGGTTGGTCTGTCTCCCAAGAAAACATTAATGAAGGGAGCATCTCTTCAGTGTAAACAGACTTAACAAAGCCATTGTCAGGGGGAACCGTTGGCTGTGAAGTCCCTTTTTTATGCTTTTAACCAACTTTGTGGCCCACTGCTTCAAGGGCCACTGTCTTTCTCTTGCTCGTATTTAACTCTGACATTTGGTGGCAGGTTCGGATGTGGTGGACTGGCTGTATCACCATGTGGAGGGCTTTACGGACCGCCGTGAATCCCGCAAATACGCCAGCAATCTGCTGAAGGCTGGCTACATCCGACACACCGTGAACAAGATCACCTTCTCTGAACAGTGCTATTACATCTTCGGGGACCTCTGTGGAAGTATGACACTTGACTTTTGGCCTGGTGGGAGGGAAAAGATGAAGGGAGACAAAGTCCTGCAGAGCTATGAAAATCAAGATCAAGCGAGCTTTTGCCCTTCTGCTCCACGGGAGGTTTCTGGCCTCCCTAGAATGACCTGCCCAGGGAGGTGGTGGAGTCGCCATTCCTGGCAGTGTTCATTAGGCATCTGGACGAGGAGCTGCAAGATATGGTTTAGTGCTCGTGATGGCAGTGGTGATGGCAGGGCAGTTGGACTAGATGATCTTGCAGGTTGTTTCCAACCTTGTGATTCTATGATTTCTATGATTCTGCTAACACCATGAGGGCACACCTAGTTATTACCACCAGACTGAGCTCCTTGTTCTGCAGACTCTGGTAGGGTGGGATGAAGAATAGCCCAGTTTGTGAAGTTGGAAGCAACATTGACAGTGTCACATGTTCTGTGATCATTTCACCTGCATAATCTTAGTCTTTTCCTACTGTTTCAAGGCCCTGGGTTGGAAAGGGCTGGTGCTCAGGCAGCTGAGTTCTGCTTAAATGAGGGGGCTAGGGAGAGTTAATTGGTGAGGTAAAAGATAGCTGTGATGTGGTCCTTTCTGATGTGACAATTCTGTTTTGCCCTAACGGATGCCAGCCAGGAAGCGTAAATGCTTGTATTTCATGGCAGGGAGAGTGCCAAGTCCTTTAATCTCCTTGCATGCCCCATCGTTATCCCTGTGAGGGTGGACATAGAGCTTCAGCATCAATGTGGCTGTCTTTCCATTTGGCTTAGTCCCTCTTCTCTGCTTTCTTGCAGACATGGCTAATCTGTCCCTTCACGATCATGATGGCTCCAGCGGTGCTTCAGATCAGGACACTTTGGCTCCACTCCCACACCCTGGAGCTGCACCCTGGCCCATGGCTTTCCCATATCAGTATCCACCGCCTCACCCATACAACCCCCATCCCGGCTTCCCTGACCCAAGCTACAGCTACGGAGGGGGCAGTGCAGGCAGCCAGCACAGTGAAGGTGAGTGGAAAATATCAAAACGTGCCTGTGTGGGCAGATGCAGCAGGAGAAGGCTGCTCCTTTAGGCAACACCTTATGTTTGGGGGAAGCAAGTGTAAAAGCCTTAATTTTGGTGCATTCCAGAAGGGTTATGTGACTCAGCATTGAGAGACTGAGAGCATGGACTGTGCAGACAGATGGCAGTGCTGCAGTATGCTCAAGTCCTCTCTTGGATAGAGGAGCATCGTTTCTTCCTGGCTTGTCCCCGCTGATTCCTAATGTCGCCATGTGTACTTTGCAGGGAGCCGGAGCAGTGGTTCCAATCGCAGTGGCAGCGAGAGGAGGAAGGAGAGAGAGAAGACTGGGGAGTCCAAGTCCGGCGGCAGCGGGAGCGAGTCAGACCACACCACGAGGAGCAGCATGCGGCGTGAGCGTGCGGCCAGCGAGCGCTCGGTGCCTGCCAGCCAACACAGCCAGCGTAGCCAGCACTCTCTGGCTCACAGCATCCGCAGCCACCACAGCCAGCAGTCGTACGGGCCACCCGGCCTCCCCCCTCTCTTCAGCCCCCCCATGTTGCTGATGCCTCCACCGCCGTCAGCCATGGGGCCCCCTGGGGCGCCACCGGGCCGTGACCTGGCCTCTGTGCCCCCCGAACTGACAGCCAGTAGACAGTCCTTCCGAATGGCCATGGGCAACCCCAGTGAGTTCTTTGTGGATGTAATGTGAAGCGCCCGTCCTCTGTCTGTCTGCTGCCCTTCCTTTCCCCCTCCATCCCCATCGTTTGTCTCCTAGGACCAGCCTTGGCTTCACCCCTTGTTTTTTGGGATTTTTTTTTTTTTTTTTTTTTTTTTTGTCTTGATAACTAAAAGAGAAAAAAAAAAGGGAAAAAAAATAAATGGAACTAAACCTTGATTCTAATCCCTCCTTAAGTGGGGTGGACGGTCCTGGCAGGCCTGCTGCGTACCACCAGCCCATCCTGCCACCAGACTCATGTATTGCTGATGGTTATTCCCTCCTGATGGTAACTCCCTCCTGCCATCCTCTCTAACCCCATTAATCCGCATCCATCCCAGCACCCTGTGCTGCTTGCCCGTGTGTCGCTGCTGCCTCACTCCTTTCGCCCTAAACATCTCTTCTTTCTTTTCACCCTTTTGTGTTTCTTCTATCAAGCAGCAAAGAATTACGGGGTGTTTGACTTTCTCTGAGCCTGCCGCCCACAGGGGGGAGAGCTGGAGCGTGGCGTGGCCCGACAGGAGGACACGGAGCTCCAAGGGCGCTGGGCGCGCATGGCGCTGAAGATGGCTGCTTTTCTCCCCCTAGCGGAAGACGCCCTGAGAGGGGAGCCGGGCCCAGCCTTACATGAATTTTAAATCCCTTTGTAGTTGCCTTTCAGCTAACGCTTGAATGTTCCAGGGCTTCAGTGCCTCTGGAGAATGGGGAGATGCTGCCATTTGCATCCCCTTTGTGCCCCGGCCTTGGGCCAGACTTGCCTGGGGCAGAGCCCTTTTTCCCCCTGCCCTGTCCTTGGCACTGGGGCCGTGCCCCCTGCCTTATGGGACTCGTGGAACATAGGGCCATGGGGCAAGTGCTCACTTGGCCTGAAGAAGCCTACAGGGGGCCTCTGCCCTGCCCTTTGCCCACAGTCACTTGCAGGGGCGGGCCTTGGGGCAGCTGTGGCCCTGCCATCGCCTTGCCACTGAGCAGTTAGACCTCTTTGAGAGCTGAGAATGCAGCCAGTGAGTGAGGGAAGGCACACCTGGGGGAACACAGATGTCCCCCGTGTTTGTCTGCAGAGAGGGACAGCACTGGCCTTACCCTGCTCCATTCCCTGTGTATGATGCCTGGGAGGGACGTGAGTTTTGTGGGCAGGGGCTGCAGCTCTGCTGGGCCACACAGAGATGTGGGTCACTTGCTCCAACCCTCCTCATCCTTCTTCCTTCTCTCATGGGTGCTCAGAGCCGCTCCTTTCTGTTCCTGCTGGGCTGTGGGAAGGAGGCGTGTGGCCATGGCTGCCTGCACCCTCAGTGCCCTCCTGTCATCTCCTTCACTCTTTCTGTTTGCGGTTCTTTTATACTCCAGAGACGAAATGTATTTTGCTCCTGGGCTCTGCCTTGTGCCCTCCTGCCCCATGTCCCCCCCCGCTCCCTCACGCCTGTCCCCGTGCCCCTGGGACGCAGTATGGTGGCACTGCCCCACTGCCCCACTGCCCCCTGCACCCCCCGCCCCGCTCGCTGCCTCGCCTCCCCCTGCCCTGCCCGCTGGGTTTTATAAAAACAGAACCAATCTCCTTGTTTTTATTTATAAACATAGTTTTATTGGACTGCTGCCTCGTGTTTTGTTTTGTACCAGCTTCCTCCTTCCTGCTCTTCTTTCTGCCCCTCGCTCTGCAGCCACGTCCCTCTGGGTAGGGGTGCTCAGGCCGTTCTCCGTTGGGCTGGAAGCAGGCCTTGGTCTGGCGGTCTGTGGGTGCCCTATGGAGGGCAGTGAGAACCAGCGGGGCTTCAGGCCCGCGGGGCGGAGGGCGGCCTCTCCTTCGCCGTCCTACAGGCCTAACGGCTCTCTGCCAGCCCCCCTCCCTCCCCCGAACTACAACTCCCAGCGGCTCCCCGCGCCGCAGGACTACGGCTCCCAGCATGCATCGCGCGTCTCAGCCCTTCCCGCGCCCCAGCCGCCAAGCCCCGCCTCCACGCTTGACGCATGCGCACTGCCAGCGGGGCGCGGGCGGGGCATGCGCGGCGGCGGCTCTGCAGTGATAGGGGGGGCGCTGAGGGAAGGGGGGGCGGCAGCCGCCATCTTGGGCGCTGGGCGGCGAGCGGCGGCGGGCGGCGGCAGGTGAGGCGTTCCGCGCCAGGGCCGGGCGGCCCGCTTGTCCTCCCCGCGCGGCGGTGGGGCTCCGTCCCCGCGTCGGGTTGGGGGCCGGCCGGGGCTCGGCGGGCGGAGGACGGCGGCCGCGGCCGTTCCCTCAGCGCTCGGGGCCGGGGGTCCGCGGCCCTCCGCGGTGCGGCTGTGACAGCGCCGGGCCGCCTCCCCTCAGCGCTCGGGGTGACGGCGGGCCGCGCCTCGCGGAGCGGCAGGACTGTGAGCGGGCTGTGCGGCAGGGCTCTCCTCGGCCCTGGGGACGGGCTGCGATGCGCGCCGGGCTCGGTCGTTTGTTTTAGCGGCGGGGCCGAAGTGGCGGCCGCGGGGACTCGGGTGGGATCGTTATGGCACGCGGCGTGTGGGAAAGGGCTCCGGCTACGTGCCGGGTCAGCCCGAGCAAAGGTCCTCTAATCGGATCAGCGGGAACTTCCCCGGGAATCGTTCGTCCGCACCGCTGCTGGGACGTGAGTTAGCTCGTTCGCGGCTTGTCAGCTCCAGCTTCCTCTGTGGGAAACCCGCTGAGGCGCAGAGCGGCTCTGCTGATGCTGTGCTGAAGCGTAAAGTGGGCCCCTATCCAGCAGCTCCCATAGATGCGTTTCCTCTTCCTTCCTTCCCCGGGCCGGGCTTTGGATCCTGCAGAGCTGCAGGAAACGCAGCCTTGTTTGTCGCCCGGTGCAGCTGACTGCTGTCCCCCCTGGGAAACGATTCTCCCCATCGGCTGCCTGATCTCAAGATCTGCTTTCTCCTCACTCCAGGATGACGAAGCTACCGTGAAGTTTTAGCCTAAGGCTTCCAGAATCTGAGCCTGGAACTTTCCCAGATAGGCACATCTGAGTGGTTTCGGTGGCTCGGAGCTCTAGTTGTGTTACATTTGTATCCATGCTTGGGCTTATACTGGTGTGTGAGTCCTGTTGGCCAGCATTAGTGTGAATGCCTTCAGAACTGCAGTTACTGCTTTTTTTTCTTACAGTAAAAGCTAGACTTGTTCCAGTGAGTCTTGCTTGCAGGGACAATCTCCAGTCTGATGAGATGCTGCCAAGCTGCCTACTTCCATATTTTCCCTGTCAGAGCGGGGGCATCGTTCCTTTTCTGTAGGCAGTGCCATGTTGCTGACATCTAGTGACAAAGATACCCAGCGTTCCTTGGGCTGCAGATGGGCCGTATTTTCTTCCAGCCGTTTGTGATGTCTCTGAAGGATATTGTGGCTGGCTTCTCCCCTCTCTTGAGACAGCGCATTCCTAGTCTTTGAACAGTTGAGTCTTGAGTGTTCAAAGGGTTATATCTGCAGTTTTTTGAAGCAGGGAGAACAGAAGATTCTTTTTGATAGTATTTCAGGGTTTGTGTGGTTTTTTTTTGTTGTTGTTTTCTTTTTTGATGAAGTGGGAATGCTCATCAAACAAAGCCTTTATTTGTCCCTTCACATGACCCTGGTTAAACTTTTCTTGGCTTCGTTGCTTCTTGGTGCAGAGGTGAGATGAAGCTATCTAGTGTAGCATGGTGTCTTGCATCAGTTTTCTGAGCTTGTACAGCTAAAGGCTGTGAATGTGTTTTAAGGTGGAGGGGTGCGTGGTGCTTTAATAATGGAGCCTGTCGTGTTTCCCTGTGTCAGGACTTCTCTCGTTCCCCCCTAGGCTGGTGGCGTGCAGCACGGCACGCAGAGGCAGGCTGTAGGAGGGGAGCCTGCTAAGAGTTCAACGTGCTTCTCTTCCTGCCCACTGGTTGTGGGGATTTATGGGATTGGGTTTAAAATAGGAACGGTTCCTCTGAAACCGATGGGCTTATCTCTGTAGCTCTTTAGCTCACAATATGTGTCTTAATTAAATTATGCAGCCTGTCTTCCCCAGGATTGCAGCTACTCTTCTTTAAAACCAGGTGTGGCCCATGGCCTCCTGGACAGTGGTTAATGCATCACTCTAAGCAAAGCTTAGGTCCTCAGATTAACTGGTGCGTGATGACATCGAGGTAAGCCTTAAGCCTGTAGGTTTGATAACAGCTAGTGCTAGCTTGAAAAGACTAGTTTCCTAAATAGCTTGTTTGCAAGAGCAGCCTGACTAATCCACCTCCTGCTTCTACTGCTGTCATTTGTCCAAGATCATAGCGACTGCTGGAATGCAGAAACCGTTACAGTGGGTTTGCCCTTGGTCCTGTGAGAGCTGCAGTACCTCTCCTGGATGAGAGCTCCAGCAGCTAATGTACCTCCAACTGCTTAGCTGGATAAGCTCATTAATGCACAGAAGTCTTACTTACTGTTAAGTCAGAACCCAAACTTTCTTTTAATAGACTACTAAATGGGTTGATTGCTCTCTGCCAGCTTATTGACTGATTTGTGGTTGCTGCTTCCAAGATGGACTCTGTACGTAATAAACACTCCTCTTTTCATTCAAGGTGATGTCAGTGCTGCAAGGAAACTCCTAGCCCTTTAATGGCAGTAATGATTCCAGAGTAGCTGGTTCCTGAGCTTGCTGCTGATCATTTCACACTATTCATCCACTGTCCTTGATGACACGGGAACCTCCGTGATGCTCACAGCTTGTCAGCCACAGCTCTGCTCCAAGACGTGGGCTTGTGTGCAGAAGTCCACTTGGGTCTGTTGGTCAGGCTTCAGTGGTTTGCTCTGTCAGTGGCTGACTGGAAGGTAATTAGCAGGCCACATAGCAAGCTCATTTTCACACCTGTAGTGCCAAGCCTCTTTTTCTGGAGAGATCTCACTGTAGTAAGAGTGGCAAATTCACAGCTGACTTAGTGAAATACAGCAGTTCCTAAAGTTGCCTTTTAAAATCAGTGGATGAACACGCTTGCATGATCACAAAGCTACCAGCACTTTCCAGATTCTGAGGCTGCTGGTGCTTGGGTGGTAATGAGAAACTGTAGCTGCAGTGTAAGAGCTGTCCCTGTTGTCAGGCTGCTCCTGAGCACTTATTCATTGGCTGCAGATTTACCTCTGTGCCTTTTAAGAGGGCACTTAAGGGTTTTACTGCACAGACCTATACTGCAGTGGGCAGACTGCTGACTGTGCTGGGGGGGCTCTAAGGAGCTGTTTTGGAAGGTTATAG
This sequence comes from Phasianus colchicus, assembly GCF_987193195.1. Lineage (NCBI taxonomy): Eukaryota > Metazoa > Chordata > Aves > Galliformes > Phasianidae > Phasianus > Phasianus colchicus. Next base: position 16,627,688 of record NC_143445.1, read on the forward strand.
ACAACCACACTTTTTTCTGAATGAAAATTGCTAATATATTCTCAGTTCTTATGTTTGCTCCACCACTCATAAGCTATGCTGTTGGCACATTGCTATTGATCTGTTTCTTCCAGGCAGTGCCTTGTTCTTTTAGGGCTAGAACAAGCACCTCTTACCTGGTAATAATATACCTCTGTAGAAAACTGAGTAGCAGTTTGTTATTTTTCCTGAGCAATGAATTTGAGCAGGTCAGCTTTTTTGTGCTCAGTTCTGTGTGTGCATTTTCAGAAGTCAGGCAACAATGTTGTGAAGTCTGTCCTGTTGGTTGAAGCTGTTCCTGTTCTAAATGGTGTTGCTTGGAAGACTTCAGGTTATGGGACATTAGTATTGGAGAAAATCACTCATCTGAATGTCTGTGTGAATCCAGGGTTTAGGCTAACATTCAGCTTTGTCTTTCATTTCCTAAAGAACAGGCAACTGCAAAAGGTGTTTTTCTTCTGGTGTGGATGCTGCAGTTTAGTGCCTTGTGTCCATGGGCAGCTCCCAGGCCAGCCACGTGTTGCACCTCAGAGTTGAAGCTACTGACAGCCTGGCATCAGGACACTGCTGCATGGAGCTGCATTCCAAGTGTGTGGCACAGTGTAGGTGTGAAAGGGCAAAGTCTGGCTTTTAAAGGAACACCTGCCGATAGTCGGACATGCATTCAAATCCATATCCCAGCGGTCTGCTTTTGTACTTACTCCTTTTGGTAGCAGGCTTTTAAGATGGTAACTTTGCTACTAAGGTTACCTTAAGGCATTTCCACACAGCCTTGACTCCCGTGGGCTTGTAAGTATGTGGCCCATCTCTGATGCTCTTCAGGATGCTTTGGCGTTCTATTTATGGTCTGGAATAGAAGTGTATTGGAATGTGAGCACTTAGCAGCAGGGCAGGAAGCAAACTGGCCGTAGGTATTTGTAGGAAAGGCATTCTGTCAGATCTCCAGCCCCAGCAGTTAGCTGCTTGGAGAAACAGGGCTCTGGTAGGAGAGGACTGTTGTTCTAAATCGATCTGATTAGTCACCAGCTGGTGCAAATTCAGTGTTCAGATGGATCTTCTCTGCACCTTAACCAAAATAAACCCGTCTATGTTATAACCAGAAAAACAACGTGGTAACTAACAGTGTGGAGTGGGTTGCCATATGCTCAAGCTTGTGAAACAGAAGGAACGTAGCTCTGAAAATGCGGTTGACAGGCCGTTAAGCCAGAGGCTTCAGCTAGTCGCCTTGGCTTGCGGGCACTTAGAAGCAGTCAAAGAAGTGCTGGGCATTGCTCTTCAGCTGTCTTGCAATGAGCTATTAGCCCGAGGAAACTCAAAAACAATGCAGGGCAATCTCCCTCCAACGGGCTGACTGTGGAGAGGGGCAGAATGAGTCACTGGAGCTGATTGAGCAATGCAGTTACTGGGAGCTTTCTGAGTCACATTGCCAAGCACTGCGAGCCGATGAACCCATCTCCAGTGGTGGATTTCTTATTCTGGGGCATTCTGATTCCAACAGCCGTGAGTCACCGAATGTCAGTTACAAATTAATCTGAGTGCTGTTCCCTGCAGTTCTTAACCATGGCAGGCTGCTGCTTTTCAGATCAGCTTTGGAAATGAAACCTGTTCATTATTTAAAAAGGTGTGGAAGATCTTAGCGGGTCAGAAGTGCAGCACTAACTCCTTCGTTACAGTAACCTTGAAACAGTTGAAACAAGTATCTCAGAAGCTTGTTCTGAAGCACAAAGGAGAGGATCAAAACAAAGCAAGCTTATTTTCACTGCAACTGCTTCAAGGAGGGCCATTGTCTTCTTTAAGAGCCGTTCTCTTTGTTAAGCTTTAAGCAACTTCTCTTGCATGGTACTCTTTGTATTGCTTGCTTCTCATCTGTTCATATATCCTTGGGCCAGTCATTCCACCTCTTGAGTTTCCCAGCTGTGCAGACCCGCTCTGATGAGCTGATGGAAGTCATTGTAGTGGGGAGGGAATATGAACACCAATCTGATCAGGAAAAGTGGTGGTGCTGGGGTGTTGTCAGTGCTTCTGAGCTTCCACCACGAGCACACTGTGAAGGAACGGCTCCATTGCACCAAAATGAAGGAAAAACATTATCAAGCCAACTGGTAGAGCAGTCCTGATTCTTTGGCTGCACCTGTAGTAAGTGAAACTGCCACCTCTGGCATTAGCCAGGGATTCACAGCACAGAATTCTTCAACGCCTGGTCCTGTTACCTGTATAGCAGAGCTAACGTGCATCAGCTGATTGGAAACAAATCTCTCTGCTTGCTCCTCTTTGTTTGCAAGTGAGGATTTGCAGTAAGAGTGATCCTGGTGAATCGTCCTGTTTCCTTTTAAAAATTACAGTATGCAGATGTGAAGTTATTTGGAGAAGTAGGTGAGAATGACAGGCAGTGGTGGGACTTGTACCTTGAATTTAGTGTTCCACTCTATAAAAGGTATAATGATACATATAGGAAGTAGGCAGGTTAGGGTCTTAAGGTACTTCTAGCTTCACCTGCAGTATGATCAACCATCCTGAAGACTGATTTCAGTGTGATCTGCTGGGTGGTTGCTTTTTGTTTGTTTTAGGAAGCTAAGCACTATGAACCACCAAGAAAACAGATCAAAGTAGAGTGATTATATTGTCTGTGCCATGGTTTGCTTACATCCTGAATAACTTGTGTGGTTTTGAGTTTCCTTCCAGAAGGAAAACATTCAGAGGGAAGCACTGAGAAAGACCAAAGCATGGAGCAGCTTCCTTCTCAAGAGGAACTGAGTTAGGTAGGAAAATGCCTTTCTGGGAAAGAGTTGATTGAAGGCAGTGGAGAAGGTCTACATGTCATGAATGGCTTGGAGGGATTTTTAAAGACTAAAAATGTTTGTGTAACACTGTATCTGCTCATCATCTAACATGCTTATTCGAAGTATAGGCAAGCAGGTGACTCTGCTGCCTGGAACTGTGATGCAGTTAAAAATGCTGATGTTTTTCTTCATAACTTAAGTGAAGCTATTGCAGAGTGTGTTCTCACCTAAGTATGAGAAAGGATGGCCTCATTATCTCAGTCAACATCTAAAATACCTAGATTTTCCAAAGAGAAGGCTTCTAGTTTCCATCAGGAAGCTTCATCAGCAATCTTCTGTGTGTTTTTAGCACAGTAGTAAACATTCTAAGACTTTTTCAGAAAGTGGTTGGCTTGCCATGCTAGCAAGATGCATTGTCTTGTATATGCTGTGTGTCTGATCCTGTTGCTCATCAAAGCAGATGTTTCCTTTGTGCTAAAAATAGTGGAACAAATAACTTAAGCAGCATTAGAGCCCAAGAGGGAGATTATATTTAAGACTAGGATGTGCTTTCTAGGAATCTTCTGGAAAGGGTTTGTAGGATTCATATGATCCAGCTTTGACCAGTTGCATAAGCTTCTAGGAGACTCTTCTCTACAGGTCTGAAAGAGGATGAGAGATCTCTGCATCGCTTTTAATAGGAATGATGCATACCCAGATGTGGAAGTCAGTGCTGCAGCAGCCTGAAAAGACATCATTGTCTCTTGTCTGGAATGAATGTTGTTGTCAGTGCCTCGTGAAGCCACTGACAAGTGGCAGGAGGCAGTCTGCTAGTAGCCAGGGATGCAGCCAGCAGAATGTGTTGAGTAAAAGCCATGTGTGAGCTTTGAGAACTCTTCTGTCTTTCTCACTGTTTTGATTTGAGAGGTAATTTTTAAAATATTTTCTTTCCTTGTGACGAGCTGAAGACCAATAGTGGAAAAGTACATGTAGCATGGCTCTCTGAGAACTCATTGGGGTAGCTAAAAATGTTGGTGTAAAGGCTTATGAAGTTTAAGTTTTTCTTTCTGAAAGTAGAAGTAGTTATTCACTATTTTATTTATATCTTGTTTTAGGACAAAAGTCACATCTACAGTCCCATCAAGCAGCTCCTTTATTTTCTTAAATGTAAGAGTTAGAAGATTCTCTTAATGCTGCAGGCTTCTGCATTGGAGGCCCTTCTAGTTCTGATACGTTCATTGCTTTTGTGTTCTATTTCTCTGACTTTTGAGACGATCTGAGACAAGGTCATTTTGACTTCATTTCTGCTGTTCCTGAACAAACAATATCAGTTTGCCCTCAGCATCTGTTTCTAGGCTCACCCTCCCTATCCTTTCCACCCACCCCAGACAAGTGGGTGTAGGCTAATCTCCCAAACAGCAGTGTGGGGATGGTTGGTTATCTCGTTCTAGGTGATCGTCCCAAGACCTGGTTACATGACCTGCCCTATCATGTGTGTAGTGCTCTTCCCTGGGCTAAGCAAACCAGCCACACGTGTGAGTGGGCATTGTGACTGGGGCTGAGGTGAAGTAAGCGTGTGTATGACTACAGGAATGGGGTCTGGTAAAGTAACTATGCTTTGGAGAGGAAGAAAAATAGGCTGTTTGCCTTTGTGGGATGTACTGGCTATGCAGATCTCCTTAAAGCAATATTTACAGAAAGAGAAGGTTAGCAGTTTGAGGGGGTAACTTCAGACATCCCCCCCCCCCGCTTGAAGTGTCTCATGCTGAGATCTGCTCTTATGGCTTGTTGTGCAGACTAGTCTGTTTTGACTCCAAAGCAAAGCTCACAGATGTTATTCAGTACTGCTGCTAAGGTACAGGAGCAGCTGTAACAGTGCTAAATAATAGTATTCTAGTAGCTTAGTTTGAGTAACTCCTCTCCTCTGCTCATCATAGTTTCTGCTGTTTCTGTCTATCTTGACGGCAAGTTGTTGATGCTTCTAGAAATTAGGTCCAAGAACCCAAGCTCAAGATACCAATTCTAAGCTGTGAAAGCAGTTAGAACAACACACAGACTCCACTTGCATTGTGACAGTTCCCTATCACCTTTTGCTTTATTGAAATAGCATACTCTTATGGTCTTGATGTGCAGTGTTGCTAGCTTATGGATAAGCAAGAGTCTGAACAGGCCATTGTCATTAGCCAGGCAAGCTTTTTAGACAACTGCTAGCTTTTTGTAGATACTAAGACAGCCTATCCTATGAGGCAGCTGTGATCCCAAGCAGGTGTGTGTGGAACTTGGTCAGGATGCTGCTTAAATAATCTGCAAAACTGAATGGTTAGAAAAATCTTTTTAGGAGCTTGGTTGCATTTTGTCCAACAACTGGAACAACTAGATCAATGGCTGCTGCTGTGGAATCTGTTATCTCTTCAAAGTTAAGCAGTCTTCCTAGGCAAGCAATGATAAACCAATGTGTACTTGCTGTGAAGATCTCCCTGCTGTACAGTGATGTAATTTGTATCTCCGTCACTGCAGGGATGCATGCTTTGTAGTAGAATAAAGAGTCTGATTAGTACCAGGCCCTGCTGTTTGTCACCGTGCAACCTGACACATGTGCTCTCTTGCTCCAGGTCTTAACCAACATGGGAAGAGAAGATTAAAGTTCCATCATGATTGGAGGCTTATTCATCTATAATCACAAAGGAGAGGTTTTAATCTCTCGAGTCTACCGGGATGACATTGGGTAAGTGCTTCCATTGCATCCTTGATCTTTGCACTTCTGTCTAACTTTGGTGCAGACAACAACCTAGAGCTGCTTTGTTCTGCATTAGCTGTGCATGCATGTAAGACTGCAATTCAACTTGCTGCTCTAGGCCTAGTTCTGAAATAGCTGAGCTTACTAAGCCCAGATCACCTACCAAAAGTAGTAAAGAATAACCCGCAGGCAAAGCTAGGACTTCTTTCTGTATTTAGAGACATGGCTGTTAGTCCAAGTGCTTCAACAACATAGGCTGCCATTGCAGGAGTCTGCCACCCTCACTGTAGTTGTTAAAACATTACAGGAGGAGAGATGTGGGAATTGTCTGCCATGCACTGTAACCAGGGTTCAGAGTGAGTTTCCAGCTCAGGTGTCTAGTACTGAGTGCAGGCAGAAGACTGCCTCTGGTCTTTGGCACTTTGATATTAGCAGCAGTTTCATAGAAGCCACCCTTGTACTCTGATGTTCTGTGCCCCAACTGTATGCCAGCCTTGTGTGTGTATTAGGTAACTAAAGCTGTGGGAAACTCTGAAACACTTCAGTAAGTGTAGATATGTCATTGCGCTTCACATAAGGGCTAACATTGCTCACTTAAGTTCCTTTCTGGGTATGAATTGTCTAGTGGAGGTTAAAGCTGAGTAAAAGTAGCAGCTCCTGAAGGGTTCTGTAGTTTCATTAATGGGATAGTAGTTGTCAGTGGTATCTGTAATAAGGCTTCACCTAGTGAGCTTTAAGCATCTCTTGACTCATTCTAAGCTGACTATAGCAGAGCAAAGTAGCAGTTCAAAGTATGGCCAAACTACCTCAAATCTTCCACAAAAAGCTGAGCCAAGGAACATTTGTACTTCTGAAGCAGAGAACTGCTGGCTGTGGAGTTTCTGTCTCTGCTGTGCTGTTTCAGTCTTTTGCAAGTCTGTTAGTTGAAGCTCCTCGGAGCAATTCCACAAGATCTGGCTTGTGAAGTTCCCCTAATTAATAGGTATTATGGTGACTGAATGAAGGCAGGCTGGATTATTGATGAATTTTGAGAATGTGCTGTATGTGGGGTTAGAGGCACTGTTGCTGCAGTTTCTGGCAGTGAGGTCTTGGGTTTTTTGTGGCTTGCAGACTTAAAGCACTTAGATTGCTTTGTACTTGAACTGACGGTTTTGATTTTAAAAGGCATTCTGACCCTCTAAGTATAAGCTGAAAAGTTAAATATTTTAATGTAATGATCTTCTACAACTTTTTCTTGGCTCATTCTCCCTCTGGAGTGACTTAAGATGTACTTTATTACATATTGAACATCTGGTGGGGCAAAACTAGAAAATTGGATTTCCTACCTGACCCAGTCTTACCTTTTTCTTTCAGTTATAGCTGCCCAGAAGATCCAAATGTTCTCTAGAACTTTAGGAGTTAGTGTTGCTTTCAGTGAAATCCTTCATTCAATTTTTGTGAAAGTGTCTTAGTGTCAGTCTTGTGACTTAGGTGGAGCAGGTGCTGGCTGTTAACTGAGCTTATTCCTTAAGGTGTTGGATTCCTTCTGAAACAGGCCTTCAAACTCAGTTTGTGACTTTTAGGTATGTAACCTTATGAAAGCAGTTATCTTAGAACAATTATGACTTGTCTTACTTTGATATCAAGTAACAGTATCTTCAGCTCTACAGCGAGCAAGTGAAGTTGGATATCCCCTATTTCCTCTTCTGAATGTGAACATCAATACCAGGCATACTCGAAAGCTTTTAAGTGCCCTACCTCGCCTTCAGAAGGAAAGCTTATGCTCTCCTCTGTGGAAGTTTGTCTCTAAGGCAAGCATCTGAGATTTCTACAATACTTGGAGTCTTTTAATTCTTAATTGATAGATCTGAAGTGCACGGAGTTGACCCATCTGGCTTGCTGGGAGGTAGGTTGAATGGAACATAGGCATAGCTGCTGTCATCTTCATAGGGGTACAGAGTGAGACCCTGGTCTTGGCACTTGCCTTTGATGTTCTGAAGCCTCAGCCTGTGTATTGGGAGAGATTAAAAGCTATCCATAGTAATGAGAACATCTTCCATTGCGTAGTTAAAGGGTCTAAATAAGCACATTCTAGCTCAAATGAGCAAAGTGGCAGTTGAAGAAGTCCTTCCCTTGACTTTGATATAGGCAGAAAACAGTCCCCACAGAATTTGGGCTTTCTTTGCTTGCAGCTTAGGAGAATGGCTTCAGTGCATGTAGTGCATCTATCTGTGCAGCAGCTAGTTGCATGCATGAACAGCCTCTTAAAAATATAAACAAAGTACTATGCATTTAATTCAGGATACCATGGAGGGCTCTATTGTGACCATAAACATCTTGATTCTCAGTGACGTTGTCTCTGGGAGAACCCACCTGCTTTTAAAAATGCAGCTATTTGATTTTTTTTTTAAAAAAAAAAAAAAAGCTTTTTGAAATTGAGCAGCTTACATGACAAACTGCATGCACTTTAAATAGGAATTTGGTTTCTGAGCTTCTAATACATCATTTCTGCTTCATGGCTCTTGATCCTTAAGGAAAAAGTGCAAGCTGGATAGAGCAGTGTCTGAATCTGAAAAATGTGCCATATCTCTTCAGGTGTGCTCCAAGCTCTATCTAACCTGCTGTGTTTCCTGGTGGCTGGACCAGCCCAGGAGGCATCAACCCAAACAGCTTCCAGTGAGAGTACTGCCATAGCAATGCCCGCTCAGACTTGCAGCTATGAGTACGCTATGAGGCGTACCAGAAAAAGGAAACCTGGGACTCTGTGATCTCTAGGCTGTGCCTTGGACTGAGGGTTCACTTCTTTTTTTTTTTTTTCTTCCTACCAAGGCCTGCCACATGTGTTAGCAGAGCAGCCTAGATATCTGAGATGTGAAATGAATACAGCTCATCTGAACTAAACACCCAATTAGTCCTGAAATTCAACCAAACGCAAGTCTGTGACACTGGCAGTCTGACCATGGCATGTCTGTGTTGTGCCATGCGAGGGCTTTGTTGCTGCCACAGCTTGTTACTTCCCAGCCAGTACTTCCTAGGCCTTTTGTGCCCAGGGGGAGGGGGTGCTGTTTGGTCTCTCCTTATCTCTTTGGATTCATTGTGCCTTGTGTGTGTGTTTCTAACCCTTTCTCTTGTTGCTGTCACTCCTCCTTTCTCCGCTGGCGCCATTTCTGTCCATCCCATCTCATTGGCTGCTGTAGCAATAGGTAAGAGACGCGTGGTAGGCCATGACTGGCATTGCAGTGGGCAGTCAGTGTGCTAGAAAAGCTTCACTGACCTGAGGCTTCTCCTGTAGCACACACCAGTCCGACTGCTGGTTCTGGCACTAGTCCTAGTGGGTTAGGACTTGAGGCTGGGAGGGCTGCCGCTCAGAGAAAGCAGAACTTTTCTTGAAAAGCTTACTGGAGGGGAGGAATGGGACTTCTAGATTTTGTTTTACAGTAGGCTAACTACTTTCTTTTGGGGGAGGGGGGGAAAGCAGATACTAATTTAAATCAAATTTACAAGCCTTCTGGAGCTGTAAAGCCTGGGAGATATTTGAACATGAGAATTTTGCTTACGAGGGAGGGTGTTTACTGAAGAGGCTTCTGCTAGGAAAGAATACCTTCTATGATAACATATGTTCTTCTGAATATCCTTTGTTTTCAAAGTTGGAACTGTCTGCTGGACTGTTATGAGCATTTGCACGTATCCTTGCTTGCAAGGGTGTTACTGCTATCTGCTCTCAAACATGGTGTGCATAATTGGTACCATGCCCTTGACACTGCAATGAGGAGAGCCCCTGTTGTACTACGTAGTCTCAAGGAAGGGTATGAGTAATAAAGCACTAGATGTGTCTTGGCTACTGTTTTTAAGTCTGTCCTGTTATATGAAGCCCTCAGACTTCCTTCCAGTGTTCTTAAAATTAGTGGATTTTGACTTAATTTGAGGAGCTTATCCTGACTTGTAGCTACAGGATGAAAGAACTCTATAGTGTGGGAAAGCTGACATCCAGAATATCATGCAGATATATATGTTTAGCTAGGACTTATATGTTCCCTGTTGGTGGTGTATAGTGAAACTAGCTTGGATTAACAATGTTAGTAACTGGGGAAACTTGCACAGCACCTTTTCTGCACTGTGCTGGGCTCCCTTCCCATCATAAGTGGTACCGGATCTTCCAGTGCACATAATGCACTGCTGCTACTGTCTGCAAGAGACCTGCTCTGAAGCACAGCAGGCTAAAAAGGACACATAACTGGAAAGTCAGAAATGTTCCTAATCCTGCTTGCTGCTTTCAAGCCTGCCCTCCATGGTACCTGGGATGTGGAGGTGAGATGAATCTGAAAATTAAAATTGCCCTTTGTGGTGTGCGCAGGCACTGACATCTATCAGGTGACCTGGGCAGATATCCTGTTTTTTTTTTTTAAACTCAGAGGTATATCCAGGGGAACTGTCATATCAGGGGAGACTACAGCTTTGTTTTGGGGCAAGAATATGAAGGCCTGGGCATGCAGATTAGATACTAAATAGCCCAGTCAAAACCAGACTCTTCTCAGAGTCACAACCTTTTTTAGTGTTCATTCCTGGCTGTGGTAATGGATCAGCAAAATAAGCAGAAGGAAGGTTTACTCTGCCATCTGGCTCCAGATGGGGGTTAGCTTCTCTTTCTGCCTGCAATTAGAATTGTCATACAAAACTGCAGAGACCAGTAGCTTTATTTCCTTGAGTCTGTACAGGGTTTTAATGTCCAGCTCTGCTCGGAGCCTTCATTTGTCCCTCTTGGCTGTGACATCCCCAGGCGCTTATCCTAAGTAAGCTGGGTATGTGTAGCTCAATGTCTGACTGTAATCACGTAAGCAGGACTGTGCAGCCAACCTGTTTTTGTACACGTGGTGGTAACTTATCTTTGGTCTTGTAGGCGGAATGCCGTGGACGCCTTCCGCGTCAATGTCATCCACGCACGGCAGCAGGTCCGCTCACCTGTCACCAACATCGCCCGCACGAGTTTCTTCCATGTCAAACGTTCCAACATCTGGCTGGCTGCTGTCACCAAGCAGAATGTCAACGCTGCCATGGTGTTTGAGTTTCTTTACAAGATGTGTGACGTGATGACTGCTTACTTCGGAAAGATCAGTGAGGAAAACATAAAGAACAACTTTGTGCTGATCTATGAGCTGCTGGATGGTGAGATGTTTCCCTTCAGCCTGCTGTATGATTTTGCATTTGGTTGATCTGTAACTCTTTCCTTACCGTTGCTGTTAACACAGCATGTCTCTGTTGCACTTCTGGCTTATGGTTCTGAGCTAACTGTCTTTTACTCTCTTGTAGAAATCCTGGATTTTGGCTATCCTCAGAACTCTGAAACAGGGGCCCTGAAGACCTTCATCACTCAGCAAGGCATCAAGAGTCAGGTAACCAGAGGGATTTTGGGGTACAGCATTGCTCTGCTGGCTAATTTTCTGTAAGCTTGTTCAAGAAAGTGCAGTTAACTACCCAACTAACTGTTTGACCTGTACTGGGTGGAGGTGCCAGAGTAGCTTGAGAACACCCTGGCAGGAACGTAGCTCACTGGCATCTTATTCCAGCAGTCTGTGTTTATGTGACTTCGCACTCCCTAACTCCTGATGAGATATGAGAGGAAGGGGCCCTGTTAGGATAGTGACAGTCCCTTGCTTGTAAATGACTACTGTTTTCAGGTACTGATCTGTGTCACCTTCTGACACAGAATAAACACATCTGCCTGCTGAACCAGAAATAGCTGTCCTGTGCATGGCTCTCACTGAGCAGGTCTGTTCTCTGCAAGTCTTTGCTGCTTTTAGCTATCAGGCTTTCGTTCCTGTCTTTGAAATGAAGTATTCTTCAGCCTTCTGGATCTTGCTGGCAGTCAGGAAAGTGATGTTACTCTGTTGCTGCAGATGCATCCTTACAGTCTGGGATCTCATGTTAGAGGTGAGATTCTCCACATCTGGCACAGTAGTAACTCTTGCAACAAAGTTTACGTGGGATTAGAGGATAAATTGCTCCTGAGGAGAAAAAGACAGAAGTTGGACTGTTTGGGGGAATGTTTTTCAGTCTAGCTCTATCTTATTGCTGCAGGTTACTCCTCAAAACTAGGTTTCTCATCCTAATTCATGTTCAACCTCTGTGAAACAAAACATCTGCTGTAGTTACTGTTTCTTGTGTTCCTGGCGCATATTACTTATTTGTTCTTCTAACAAAGCTATGCAACTCATAATGAGGACTTAGCTCAGTTCTATCATCTATTTAGTAAGTGAGTCAAGGAGAAGCTGGAAATCAGTCTACACTGAAGCTGTCTGCAAAGTAGATCTGTATGAAATTTCAGACCCAAGGTGTAAGCAGAAATGAAGTGTTCAACAAGAGGCTGCCTGGTGACTAAGGATAAGCAGAGGTCAAAGACTCCGTAGGCTCTGTTTTAGCTTATTTCATTAGCACTGACTTCCTAAGAACTCCTTTTAATCTTCTAGTAGCAAGACTCAGTATCTCAGGAAACTGAGGAAGAGAGAGAGAGAAGCTGCCTCTGAGCAGCATATATTCTGCTAGAACAGCAGTGTTTTGCAAGAGGGCACGTGTGTATCAGTAGCCAGATGTGAGTGCATCCGGCCTCAATCTTGTATTCAGAACCCTAGTATAAATCTGTTTGGCCTTTTGCAGTCTGATATTTTGGACAGTCAGCACTCAAGGCAGCTGAGTCAGCTCCTGTTCCTAGGAAAGCTCTACCACCCTCACTTCCTTCCCTCTTTATTTTGCTTTTGTCTGTTTTTGTCTTATGCCTTTTGTGTGCACAGTACTGCCACGGCATCTTACCTTGTTCAACAATAGGCTTAGCATTTTCCCTTTAAAGAGGAATTCTGATCTACAGCTTTAGATAAATAACAGCCCACAGCTATCTGCTCTGTTGGAGTTTTATGCATCCCAGTTCAAAAAGAGCAGAAGCAATCCTTGCCAGACCTAGTATTTCAGGGGAGCAATGGAAATGGAATTTTCCATGTTTCCATGTCTGATATTTACTCTGGCACACTGAGCCTCAAATTCCTCTTTCACATGCAACAAATATCTGACAGATAGGTTGGGCTGAAATCTGGGACTGGATCATCTGTTATCTGTGTTCTCTTATCTCTTAGTTCATGATGATTTTTTCCTTGGGCTGCTGACTTAAAGGAACAAAATCTGCATTTATGGCAGGATTTCTAAACTCAGCTTTTTTTCCTTTTCAGTGAAGAATTGAGTACTTCACCTTTTGTGGTTACAGTAGTCTTTCTGGGGAGAAATATTTTGTGCTGCGTTGAATACATTACCTAAGCAGTTCCCAGTGGAGTATAAAACGCTCTCCCTTGTCAGTGTTCTGATAATGGCTCTGTTTGCTTAAGGAGTGACCAACCCTGGCAAGAACAAAGCCACCACTGGTTTCGAACTGTGGTCATGTACTGCCACCCTGTGGGCCCAGTGCAAGGCTGCTGGAGAAGGACCCACCTTGCCGTTCTACTCCACTCTGGTGGAAGAGGCAGGATCGACAAGGACACAGCTGCTTACAGAACTGGGTTTTATTAAGATGCCCGCAGCCCTGGGTACCACGTCCTTAGATTAGGCATCTGTGCCATGGTAAACATCCACAGCTTGCTTTAGGAATGGAGTCCACTACTGGGAGTGGTATTTGGCTTGTTTCCTCTGTCCTACTTTGCATTGGGGTGGTGTATCATGGGCCATGCCTGAAAAGACTTTTCACTGCTAGGAAGGTGTGCTGTGCTTTCTGAGCTAGCGGTTAAAGCTCCTTGTCTTGTTTGTGCTGACTTGCTACCTAATTAGCAATGAGCTGGCCTGCTTTGTTCCTGTCCTGAAGTAGCCTTAAGCCTAACCTGCCTCTTTCTCCCTTCCTCCTTTTTCTTGCTATTGACCTGCTTGCCTGTCTAACCCTGTGTACACCACACTTGCTGCTCTACATCTACTTCTTCGCTTTCTGCGTGTGATTGGACCCCACCTATAGCATCAGGTAGGAAACCTGCTGGTGCCTCTCAGCACAGTCCTTAATGCTCATAGGAAGCTTGGAGCACAGATACTGTTAGGTGTGTGTTAGGTTAGTGCTGGAGTACAACTGTTGTCCCAGACGGCACGGTAATGACTGCCGTCATTAAAAAGCAGTCACTGTTACCAGCTGCTTCATGGCCCTGGGGTTTTATGTTAGATAAGGGTACAAACTGCCCTGTTTCCTCTTACATATAGATTGATGTGTCAGATGTGATTTGAATATCATCAGGTTAGCCCAGTACTCCTCACACCAAAATGTGGCCTAACATGCAACTAACAAAATGGAAGCAGCTTTCCTGCTGTCTCTCACTAATGTTTAGTTTGGAGTAGGATTTCCTGTGCTGAGGAAGGAATGCTTTTGTGACACTATCAGGTGTGTGACAACACTTAAAATCTTAATTATTAAAAGTATTTGTGTACTGTAAATGTCAAGTGCTTTCTTTTTGGTTTAAAGTAAGCTTTCTTAGTCCTTCCTTTTATCTAGAGGCTTAAGGTGTGATTCTTTCCCTTCAGACTAAGGAAGAGCAGTCCCAGATCACCAGCCAGGTGACTGGACAGATTGGGTGGAGACGTGAAGGGATCAAATATCGTCGCAATGAACTCTTCCTTGATGTGCTGGAGAGCGTGAATCTCTTGATGTCCCCCCAAGGTAAGTGGGAGCTATTAAGCTGTTGTCTTTTTTTCCTGGTAATAGTTGAGTGCTTAAGTATTCTCAACTGTGCTCTTCTCTACTCCAGGTCAGGTTTTGAGTGCCCATGTGTCTGGCAGAGTGGTGATGAAGAGTTATCTGAGTGGAATGCCAGAGTGCAAGTTTGGCATGAATGACAAGATTGTCATTGAAAAACAGGGCAAAGGGACTGCGGATGAAACGGGGAAAAGGTAAGAGGCATAAGGTAAAAAGTATTTGCCACCTGGCACTCTCAAAAGAGGGCAATGCTTGGTAGCATTTCTGATCTGACAGAAGCAACTTCCTTTTTTCCCTTCAGCTATCACTGCTAATTTTTCTCTGGGTAGGTCTGTTGCTATGTGAGCTACTAAGCTTAGGGCCTCAGATTAGAAGGTTTTTGTATAGCAGGACTCGTGTGAGCAAGTGGAATGACTTCCATGTCTTGGGTGACTGACTTCATTTCTGTACAACAACAGGTGTCCAGAGCAGTGGGAGCTCTGGGCTGTCATCTTTGAAATTCAAGCAAAGTGATAAGTGTGGGGTCTTTGTACCTGGAAATGTTTTCTCAAGGTAGATTCTCCCAGAACTTGTCTTTAGCAGTTGTAGTCAGTACAGAATCTCTTACAGGTTGTAGTCAGCCTTTCAAAGGAACAGCGAAGGAACCCCTCTGACAATAGCCTCTTCCACCCAGATTGTTTTTATAGATCAGAATGGTGGACAAACTAATATGCAAGCACCTGCTGCTGTCACACAGGTGGCTGTATGGTCTGGAGACTCATCCCTTCTGGGAGCCCAGCTGCTTTCCTTCCAAATATGCCTCAGTCAGTATTCACCTTAGAGCTGAAGATGGGTTCTATGCATTCTTCTCAACAGGAGAAGGCAGGAAAAGAGGGGGAAGCAAAGGGACTGTCACTTTTCTCCCACTAACCATTTTTGACTGAGCTGTTTCTTTTGTTGTTGTTTTTTGTTTGTTTGTTTGTTTGTTTGCTGACCCCCCAGTGAATTGGGAAGGTAGATAATCTGCTTCAGCTGTGTGCACTCTGCTCTTTACCCTGTCTTTTGCTTTGTGTGACTTGTGCATGTAATTCAGACCTCAGACACTTTCCTAGATGGTTCCCACAAACAGAGCTGAGCTGCTATTTGCCTTTTATCTCAGAACCAAGCCAAGAGCTATCACTTCACTGTCACTTCTAAGCTGTCTTTCTTGTAACCAAATCTAGCTAATAAAATGAATGAGCCTCAAGTGGGTGGGGGAATATCCCAGATAAAATATCTGTAGGCCTCTGAAGAGTCAGCAACACTGCCCAGAGTTCCTGTGCTGTGAGCATTTTCACCTGTAAGTGTGCTATTTTCTTCAGTTACAGAAGCAGAACAGACAGGGATTCTTGCTGGGTGGTTCTGCCCAGTCATGGTCCTCCAGCAGGCAACAGGCAGGAGATGTCACTGTCTAGAAGCATTTAGCAGAGGTGACCCAAAGGAGCAGCTGTTGCCAGTTGCTTTTTGGCTTCTGGTATGTGGCAGTGTCAGATCCCAAGTAATGCTGCCTGAGACCTGGGCACTAGCTAGGCAGCGTGGCTTTCCCTACAGTATTCTGTGGAAACCAAAGAACTTGTCTGCTAATGTTGACTGTCATCTGGGCAACAGATCAGGAACGACTAACTCCCACTCCTGAGGCACAAGCTACAACAATGGCTTGTGTAAACTGAACAGACAGTCAGCCTGGGATAAGTCTGCTTTCCCATTTGTGCAGGTAGTGGTGGCTCTTAGGACAGCTGAACCTGGCTGTTACGTATACTGTCTGCACACTGGCATGGTCACCCCATTGCTTGTAGCAGTTGAGGCAGCCTAGATATCACAGCACTATGTTGCAGCACTTCTTCTGTACTTCTACCTCTTTTGCTGCCAGCTGAACTCTCATTTTTATGGTCCCTTTTACTAGATGAAATGAGTTCTTAGCTAATTGTAGGACCTAGCCCTGAGAATATCTTCCTAGCTACTGGAATTCAACACAAGCTGAGTGCTGTCAGGCTAGGCTAGCGAACCTAAATGCATAGATGATAGCTGGGTAGATTTTTGTGAAGCAAAAGATATAATACCACCAGTTATAGTCCTCAGCAAGTTGATTACTGTGCTGGCATGAGAACAAGGGCTTCTCTCTGGAATCATATCACTTGCTAGTAGTGTAGAAATCAATCTGAAGAGGTTTCTAAACAAGAAGAGTCTAAACCTTACATCTCCTAACTTGTGGCAGTGGGATAGCTTTGTGGACAGGAAAGTGTTTTCTTATTACTGTGCTGCAAGAAGACTTGGGCTAGCAGAGTTGCCCTTGCAGCACTGACGTGCTGCTGGCAGGCAGACCTGAGCATTGTGTTCCTCTGGCTGCAACAGAAGTGTCTCAGCTTTGGGGAGAGGAGGGAGAGAATTGTTTCAAGCAATTGTCTTGAAATATGACTTTAGTGGTAAAGCAAGGGAAGTCTGAGCCAGGAGGCTGCTGTCCCCTAAATCTCTCCCTGCCTCCCCATTTCCTGGACACCTGCAATGGCAACATGCTCTGTAGAATAGTTTCTGCCTGAGCAAACTTCAGCTGTGCCAAGGTACTGGGGCTGTAGCTTGCAGCTGTTTAACTCTGTTTTGTGTTTTAGCGGCAAACAGTCAATCGCCATCGATGACTGCACTTTCCACCAGTGTGTGAGGCTCAGCAAGTTTGATTCTGAGAGGAGCATCAGCTTCATTCCACCAGATGGAGAGTTTGAGCTCATGAGGTACGGTGTGGGGGGATGACCAGGTTGGTATTGGCAGCTTGCTGCTGCAGTGGTGCTGCTGGTCTTGGACAGACTTGCAGTCCTTGAGTACTAGAACATGCTACACTTGCCTTCTTTCTTTTCAAAGTGCAATCTGTAGATTGTTCTGTAAGTCCTTATTTTACAGATGTGGTAGAAACATAGTTGCGTGGTTTTCTTTCTTTGCTTGTTAGCATGCTCAGCATGCAGATGCTGTCTTTTTGGGAAGCTGGTATAATTTGAGAGCTTGAAGGAGCTCAACTCCTTCTCAGAGTTTCCTGTTGTTTTTGTACCTGCAGATACCGAACCACTAAGGACATCATCCTTCCTTTCCGTGTGATCCCCCTGGTGCGGGAGGTGGGTCGGACCAAACTGGAAGTGAAGGTGGTGATCAAATCAAATTTCAAACCTTCGTTGTTGGCCCAGAAGATAGAGGTAAGCTGTGGGCCTATTCTGTCTCTCTGCTTGTTGTCCCCTGCTCTGTTGTCCTCATAGAAGAGTTTTCAAACTTGCACAGGACTGAAGTGAACTGAGTGCTTACAGATGTGTGGTGGTGCTGCTGTGCTGTGGAAGAAGAGAGTGCCCCTGCTACAGTATAATTTCTGTTCTCTATCCTTTGCCTTTCAGGTCCGGATCCCAACACCCCTCAATACCAGTGGAGTGCAGGTTATCTGCATGAAAGGGAAGGCAAAGTACAAAGCTAGTGAGAATGCCATTGTGTGGAAGTAAGTGAGCATGCTCATCAGGGTGCTGTGTGGGTAGGGTCTGGGAAGGCAGTCTGTTCAGTCTGTTCAGTCTCCATCTGCACCGAGCATGTGTAGTGAAGAGGAGAACTAACTTGGACACCTTGTCACTCTTCTGTGCTTTCTCTGATAGGATAAAACGAATGGCTGGAATGAAGGAATCCCAGATCAGCGCAGAGATTGAGCTGCTGCCCACCAATGACAAGAAGAAGTGGGCTCGGCCCCCGATCTCCATGAACTTTGAGGTGAGTCCCTGTTTCCCTTCCGAGGTGCTGCTGACCTTAGAGAGGCTTTGTCAGTCCAGCTCCTTCTGGCCTCCTTGGAACTGCACAGCTCTGAGTGCTCCCTGTCCCCAGCTGTTGTGCAATTCTACCGATCAGCCAGGTATCAAAGCTAATGGAAGAATATTGTCCTTACAGCCGCTGGGGTCTGTCACCGTGCATGTGGGGAGGGGCGGCTCTTTGAGTCTGTTCCTGGATGCTTAGCCTAGAGGTCCTCAGGTTGTTGTGTGTGGAGAGTATCTTATCACCATGTTCCAACTTGATTTGCTGCTTTTCCTTTGTTCAACAGGTCCCATTTGCGCCCTCTGGGCTGAAGGTGCGTTATCTGAAAGTCTTTGAGCCAAAGCTGAACTACAGTGACCACGATGTGATAAAATGGGTGAGGTACATTGGCAGGAGTGGGATCTATGAGACCAGGTGCTAGCCCCAGCGGGCTGGCAGGCTCCCTCTTCTCCAAGCCATCCTCCACGTCTCCTCAGTCTTCAAGTACATTCAGAGAACATCTGCCTGGCCCCTCTACGCAGATCGACAGACCCTGCTCACCTGGGAGCAGACTCTCCTGCCTGTGCTCAGTTACCACCCATGCTGCAACTGAAGTTCAGAATCAGGTTGTGTGCAGGGTTGCAGTCAGCCTCCTGCTCCCTGTCCCAGGGTGGGGAAGGGCTAGTCTAACTCCCATCCTCTCGTGATCTTTCTAGGGAACGTCCACCATTAAACTACTCTTCTGTTGGTGTCTCACTACTTGCATCATATCCTAGTATTTTTGAAGTTCTTGTGCATATGTACTCGTAGAATAGACCTAAACATAGACTGGACAAATCTGAGTTGAAGTTACCCTGGCTTCTGTACTAGCTATTGCTGTTGTGGTAGATGTTGCTGGCCAGTCTGGGATGCCTGAGGTGGTGAGTTTGTTGGGCTTCTGCCAGAGGAGGTGGTGGGCTCCTTGGATCTTGCCACCTTCTTATTTCTTGCAAAGTCTTCAGTATAGAGTCCTGCTTTGGGAAGGTTTGTGACCAAACAAGGATGAGGGTTTAGACTCTTGCTGGTGTGTATGTGGGTGGCACAGCATTTCAGGTCCATAGAGCACTTACCCCAACCCACTGCTGGCTTGAGCCAGTGATTCCTTTCCAAATGAATTGGAAATAAGGCCACCTCCATCCCAGGGGGTGTGGGTCAGCTGAGCTCTGTCAGGATGTGAACAGGGTCTGTCCTCTGGAATCTAAAATGCAACTGGCACTAAGAGCCCCCTGCCCCAGCCTGCCCTCTCCGCACTTCTACCAAATGCTTCTGGGCCATAGGAATGCTGCTGCTACCCACAATCCTGCTTCTGGTAGTGTGGTCTCCATTTTGTACACTTTGTGATTTGTCCAGCTCTGAATCTAATAAAGTATGTAGAACGGAGAAGGCTGCCCGTGCTGCTCTGTGGGAGTGGTGGTACAAGAGGTGGGCTGTGCTCTGGGGCCATGCTTTTGTTGCTTGCCCAGCTCTGGGCTGCTGTAGGGGTAGGTAAGTGAAAAGAAGGAGGAGTGCTTGTATTCCTAGCTTGCCCAGGGCTTATTTCCAACTGTGCTGGTGCTCAGTTCCAGCTGTAGCTTCCACAGCTGCCTGGTATACGCTGAGAGGCTCCTAGTCCTGAAAGCTACAGTGGGGCTGAACCTGCACTTCCTACTGCCTGCTCAATGTGCATTCAGCTGCCTGCGTGTATGAGCAGCTGGAAAAATCCAAGCTTTTGCTTTTTCCCCCGTGCTTTTTGGCAGCTGTGGGGAAGTGCTGTGCTTGGGGTGCCTGAGCACGGACACAGCCCCGCAGAGCGAGGAGGGCAGCTCCTTTTCTGTGAGCCTGCTCTCGGAGCACGTCTGTAAAAACGAAAGCAACAACAAAAATACCAGTGGCCGCGCAGCAAAACTCCACCGGCGCTCCGTGCCCAGCGCCCCACGTGGCAGCGCGCCCCCGTGTCCCGCACTGCGCACGCGCACTCCTAGGACTCCATTTCCCAGCACCCCCCGCGCTCATGGCGCCGCTCTCCCGGCAGCCCCCGCGCGCCGCCGCCGCCGCCGCTCCTTCCGCCTGTGCCGCGGGGCCGGGCTCCGTGCGGCAGCACTGGGGCCGGGCCCCGCTCCGGCCGCGCCATGGCGTCGTGTTCCGACATCCTCCGCAGCGAGTTCCCGGAGCTGGACGGCGAGGTGTTCGCTTACGTGACGGGTGAGCGCCGCCCCGCCTCGGAGGAGTCGCGACAGAGCCGCTCGGGGGAGGGGGGGCCGCCCGTGGGTTGTGTCGCGATAGGCATAGTGTCGCGATAGGCATAGCGCCGCGTGCCCGCAGGGATCCTGCACAGCAGCGGCGCGGACTTCGAGTCGGTGGACGAGCTGGTGGAGGCGGTGGGCGAACTGCTGCAGGAGGTGTCGCGGGACGGCAAGGACGAGCGGGCCATCCGCGAGGTGTGCCAGCGCCTCTTCAACTGCCTCCAGCTGTAAGCAGCGCCCGGCCGCCCCCCGCCCCGCCCGGCCGCGGCTCCGGGGCCTCCCGACCCTCCTCTCTCCCGCAGGGACGAAGCCCGGGCGCAGCGCTGCAGCCAGGTGCTGCTGGACGCCCCCATCCAGCTCTCCCAGATCACCGACGGATACGGTGAGCGGCGGCGGGCTGAGGCTCCTCCGCAGGGCCGGGGGGGGTCGGTGGGGCAGCTCAGCCCCAGCCCTGCGTCCCGAACCCCGCACCCCTCTGCCTTGTCCTGGGACTGAACTGCTGGGATGTGTGGAAGCTGTCCTCCTGTCCCTTCATCTTCGGGTTCTCCTGTCCTTCGGTCCCCCATCATTCAATCCTCTGTCCTTCAGTCCTCCGTATCTCACACCCTTCATTCCCCCCATCCTTTAACCGCCCCCATCCCCTAGGAGAGGGGACCCCACCACTCACCCCCCTATCCTCTGACAGATGCCAGCACGGACCTGCTGCCAGGGCTGCTGCTGAAGAGAGGACAGACATCGGTAAGCAGAGGCTGCATCCTGTGGGTGGGCTGCTGGGATAACCCTTGCATGGGGCTGCAGCTCTGGGGCCCGCTTTGGTCCCCTCACCTGCTGGGTTTGGCCAGGACCAAAGGTAGCAGTGGAACAGGGGGGTACAGGGGAGCCGTGCCTTTGCATCATTGGTAAAGCTCTTGGCTTTGATTGTGGAAAGGTTCAGAGGGAGCTAACAGGTCATTAACTCGATGAGCTCTATTTTCCTTTATCTTAATGAGCACGGTCAGTCAAGCAGTAATGCTCAGAGTGCAGCGTCTCTAACTTCAGGAAGGACTTTGGCTTCTACAGTACAGCTTTGATTGAGCGGTTACGACGTACGTGGGTGCTTCTTGTCCTGCTCAGTGAGAGCTGAGCCCCGTGCAGCGGTTAGATGTGGGGCAGGTTGTGCTCCGCATTGGGTGTCTCCAGGCTTAACTCTGGAGACAGTTGTGCAGATACAAAGCCAGGACAGCGGCAGCTGTGTGCTGTGGGCAGGACCTGTTGTGGTGCTCTCCTTCCCTGGGGTACACGTGGAGCTCCTCATGTGGAGGCTGAGATCTAACGCGATATCCGTGCATGTGAACGGGAGCCTTCAGGGAGAGCTGGCGGCTGCTGCTGGTGTTGGCACTGGGACTGCTGTCTGGTTCTCGTGTCTTCAACTCAAAGATAATCTTCAGAGAAATTGGGAAAGATTCAGAGGAGGTCTTGGGAGGCCTCCCAAGTCTTGGAGGACACCTCCTGCTGGGAGATTTGAGGAGCTCTGTATTGCTTACAGAGTGACTCAATGTGTCTCTAGGTACTGGGCTACAGCCGCAGTAACAAGATGCTCTCAGCCTAGCGTGCAGGTCTGTAGTGTGCTCCTGTGGCTGAGAGCTGCCTAGAAATACCTGGGAGTGCTCTCGGTCAGCCACAGGTATGTGACTTGATGCAGGAGTGAGCTGAGAGCCTGGCCAAGATCGGAGGCCAGGTTAAAACACTGAGCTGCTTCTTGCCTCCGGGCTTAATTAAATGTTTTTTGGCTCTGCCACGATTGATCCTCTGCATAACCTGAGTTAATTTCAAACTGGCTAAAGTTTAACAGGGGGAGGAGAAACGCTTAGTGGTGCTGGCTGGGCTAGGTGTATGGTGAGTGAAGAAGGTGCTGGGATCACTCAGGATCACAGAATCGTAGGGGTTGGAAATGAACTCTGGAGATCATCCAGTCCAACCCCCAGGCACGTTGGTGTTGAAGTGCCTTGGCTGACTCAGGTCCCTGAAATCAGAGAAATGGGTCATGGGGAAGAGCCATACAGGTTGGGGTCAGCCAAACTCTGCTTGCTGAGGTTGGACCGTGTCATACAAGCTGTTGGTTTAGGACTGCATTCCTGAAGTTCTGTACTGGCCCCATTAGCTACCTTGAGTCTGTCCCATTCCCCAGTCCTAACTCCCTTCTGCCTTCCGTTCCTTCCAGGCACGAGGGACTGACAGATCTCTTTTCTCTTGGAGTTGGGGTTTTGGGGCTTTTGGTGAAGATGTGCTCTCACACTTCCTTTTGCCCCAGATGGTGAACGCCAAGAAACTGGAGAAGGCAGAAGCCAAGCTGAAAGCCAAGCAGGACAAGAGGATGGAGCGGGATTCTGTGAAGTCATCTGGTCCTCCGTGAGTACAGCGGTGCCTCCAGCACACCCAGACTGCTCTGGCTGGGATGTGAGCACACAGAGCTTTCCCATTGAGCCCCATCTCTGCATTCTGCCTACTGCAGAGTCCTTGAGGAGGCGACTGCCAGCCAAGCTGCCAGCAAGAAGGAGACCCGCATGGAGTCATCGGGCAAGAACAAGTCGTACGACGTACGCATCGAGAACTTCGATGTCTCCTTTGGTGAGCGGTGAGTGCAGGTGGGGAGGTGGGACTGATCCTGGCTGGGCCTTCAGACCACATGTGAGGTCCACATTTGAGAGTGGTGGGGAATGATGGGAAAGATCAGGAGGCCATGTGGCCCACCTCAGCACAGCCTGAAAGGTGCTGGTGGGCAGGTGGCTGCTGGTTGCCTCTCTGTCCATGGGGCAGTCTGAGCAGGTACCTGCCTGTTCCCTCCTTTAGGGTCCTGCTGGCAGGAGCAGACCTGAACCTGGCGTTTGGACGGCGCTATGGGCTTGTGGGCAGGAATGGGCTGGGGAAGACCACACTGCTGAAGATGATTGCCAGTCGGAGCCTGCGCATTCCCTCACACATCAGCATCCTCCACGTGGAGCAAGAGGTGGCAGGTGATGAGACGCCGGCCCTGCAGAGCGTGCTGGAGTGTGACACCACTCGTGAGAGCCTGCTGAGGGAGGAAAAGGAGCTGACTGCCAAAGTGAATGCTGGCAGGTGAGATGCTCATCGCTAGGTTTCCAGCCGTTCTGCAGCCTTTTATCTATAAGATCTTGCTTGCCTTAGTCCTGCTCGGGGTGATCAGCCTCCCCCAGCGCTCAGATCCTGACCTCTTCTTGTCTCGTCTCTGCTCTGCTCTGCTCCAGGGGAGAAGGGACGGAAGGCACCAGGCTATCGGAGATCTATGCCAAGCTGGAGGAGATTGAGGCAGACAAGGCCCCGGCGAGGTGAGACAGCCCTGTGGCACTGCTGTCTGCTGGCATGGCTAGACGTGGTTTGGAGCACAGAAGGGCCATACTGTGGCCCTGCAATCCTGTGTGTGGGGACGGGGACTCCTCCCTGCTTCTGTTCCCTATGTCTGTCGTAGTTCTGCGTTAGAGATAGTTGAGCTTCCCCAGAAGCTGGAGGTTTTGTTGTTGCTTTTTTTCCTCCCAAATGGCATTGTTACTGCTGCTCCACTCAGACCTCCCCAGATTCCTGCTGTCTAGGGAGTAGCTCTGGAATACTGGTGATAGTGAGCTGAAAGCTTCTTGTCAGTCTCCTGGGACTGCATGTGGATGCTGTGTCTTCCTGAGCTGCGTTTTGCAGCCAAATGCTGCTCTTGGGCCTGCAGGGAAGTTTTCCTGCACCACGGTGGCCTTAAGCTATGTAGCAGAGTGCCTGTGGTGACCATGGGTCCAGGAGCTCAGACTGAGCTCTGCAGACAGATGGTGTATCTGTGTTCCAGTTCTCTCTGCTTTTCCCCAGGGCGTCTGTCATTCTCGCTGGGCTGGGCTTTAACGCAAAGATGCAGCAACAGACAACCAAGTAAGTCTCCAGGCTCTGGGCATCAAAATTTGAATGGACTTGAGTTATTCTGATTAAATTGTAACCCTTCTCTGCAATCTCTGCTCTTCTCAGAGAGTTTTCTGGAGGCTGGAGAATGAGACTGGCCTTAGCCAGAGCCCTGTTTGCCAGGTTGGTGTCTAGGCTTTCATTCTGTTGGTTCATCTTCCTTGCTGTCTGTGCTGCAGGGGGCTGGGGGACTGCCAGGGGGTCTTCTCAGACTGTCAGGGTGGGGAGCTTTTGAGGCATTGCAGCTCTGTGTGTGGTGAAACGTTCTCTGCCTTCACTCTGTGCTCTTTTTGCTTCTGATGCCCATGTCTTGGTTTCCCTAGGCCAGACCTCCTTCTGCTGGACGGTAAGTTGATACCACAGGTCCCTCTAACCCTGCTGCTGGGCCTGCCCATGCCCTTGCTGGGCTGGGAAGGCAGCGTGGCCTTTAGCTGCCTGCTCAAAATAGCTTGGCTGACAGGGCTGTCAGTGCTCTCCAGCAGTGGCGTAGAGCCATCCTCACCCGGGAAACATGCTTGGGCAGCCACTTGGGCTGGTCACTGGTCTTTCCCATGTAAAAAAGCATCATCCAGCCATCCCAGTCCCTCCTGACCTGATCTTGGTGCCTTTTTTCTCTTCCCTCAGAGCCGACGAACATGCTGGACGTGAGGGCCATCCTGTGGCTCGAGAACTACCTGCAGGTAGGGGTGGGAACAGGGCAGAGGTGTGCTGGACGTGCATCAGGGGACGGGGACATCCTCCCAGGCTGGTGTCCTGCCTTGCTGGGTGGTGGCACTCGGGCTCCCTCAGATCTCCCTCTCGCTGTCTCCTCCAGACCTGGCAGTCGACCATCCTCGTGGTGTCCCACGACAGGAACTTCTTGAACACGGTGGCCACGGACATCATCCACCTGCACTCGCAGCGCCTGGACACGTACCGTGGGGACTTTGAGAACTTCATGAAGACCAAAGAGGAGCGGCTGAAGAACCAGCAGCGGGAGTACGAGGCGCAGCAGCAGTACCGTGAGCATATCCAGGTATGGGAGAAACCAGTAGGACTGGGACACTTCTCCCAGCCTCGCCCCTTGCTCCTAGCAAGCATCCCAAGCTTCCCGTATTCGTTGCTGCTTAGTCCTGCAGTGATCTGTGGCTGTGGCTCTGTTGTTGCAGAAGGCTTAGCGGCGCTGGGGTGGCTGTGGCTGAATGAGATTTTGTCACTTGTAGGTTTTCATCGACCGCTTCCGCTACAATGCAAACCGGGCATCCCAAGTGCAGAGCAAGCTCAAGTTGCTTGAGAAACTGTGAGTGCCCATCCTGCTGCTCTGCAGAGGTGGGGAGGGGGCAGTGCTGATGGGAAGAAAACAATGTTCCCAGGCGAATCTGAAGGACACTGTGTCTGCAGGGATGGGATGGTTTGGGCTTTGGGTGCTGTGTCTCTGGTCTGGAGGCTTTGGCCAGGATGAGGCTCTGCAGAGCTGAAGTCTGTATGTGGGCTTCTGGTGTGGGGTTCAGAGCAAGGCACCTTAGTTACACCGTGGCGTTCCTATTTGCAGGCCAGAGCTGAAACCCGTGGACAAGGAGTCTGAGGTGATGATGAAGTAAGTGTCGCCTGAGCCCTTGCTTGGATGGGACCCAGCTTCCCTTCTGAGCAGAGTTCTGAAGTTCCTGGCCGTCTCTCACCTCCTCCTGCCTTCCCAGGTTCCCCGATGGCTTTGAGAAGTTCTCCCCTCCTATCCTGCAGCTGGATGAAGTAGACTTCTGCTACGACCCAAGTCACTACATATTCCGTTCCCTGTCTGTCTCCGCTGACCTGGAGTCCCGCATCTGTGTGGTACGTGGGACTGCAGAGTGACAGTGACCCCTGGGCTCTCCTCTCCAAGTCCCTGCTCAGAGCAAGGCCAACTTCAATGTCAGGGGTCCTCATCCTGAAGCTGTGTGCTTGCAAATGGGGAGCTGGGCCGGCTAGTCCTTAAGGTCAGGGATTGGGGAACATGTTCCAGCAGTGCTGTGTGATCATCCAAGAGGGCTGAAATTCCCTAAGCACTGCCCCATCCCCGAGGTAGCTCTGTGGGTTTCGTGCTCTCCAATGCTGCTGCTGCTTCTGTAGGTTGGTGAAAATGGAGCTGGCAAGTCGACCATGCTAAAGATCTTAATGGGGGAGCTGGCACCAGTCAGAGGGATCAGACATGCACACAGGTACCTGATAGGAAGGGCTGGGGGGGAAGGAGTGGTGGCTGCTCACCCACTCTTGTGGCTCTTCCTGCAGATGGGGCTGGGAGCGCTGTGGTTACAGGGCCAGGTGCCACTTCCCCATTTCTTCTCATTCTGCAGAAACCTAAAAATTGGCTATTTCAGCCAGCACCACGTGGATCAGCTGGACTTGAACATCAGTGCTGTAGAGTTGCTGGCTAGGAAGTTCCCAGGTAGGTTCTGGAGATGTGGAGAGATCTGGGCCCTCTCCTCAGCTCCTGCCCTCAATGTTCCAGTCAGGTTTTCCCACTCAAAACTTCCTCTTGGGCACTGCCTCCATGCAGCCGCCGCATCCCGAGGCACTGGGTGCTCATGTGCTATAGCCACGTTGTGCTGTGCTCTGCAGGGAAGACAGAGGAGGAGTACCGGCACCAGCTGGGGAGCTACGGTGTGTCAGGGGAGCTGGCTGTGCGCCCTGTGGCCAGCCTGTCCGGGGGCCAGAAGAGCCGGGTGGCCTTTGCCCAGATGACCATGTCCTGGTAATTCTCTCTTAGATGCTCTTAGTTTTTGTATGGCTGCATCCCTAGAGCTTGCTTCACCGTGAGGAAGGCGGGCAGCTGGAGACCTGCTGCTGCCCTGCAGATGAAGCCTCACTTTTGGGCCTTTGTGGAGACGAGGTGGAAGGAAGCAGTGGCTCTCTGCTGCTGCTATGAGCTCGTGGGGTGCATCCCATGCTCCCAGCGTAGCACTCCCAGCGCTGCCCTCTCTTCCAGCCCCAACTTCTACATCCTGGATGAGCCGACCAACCACCTGGACATGGAGACCATCGAGGCGCTGGCGAAGGCGCTGAATAAGTTCCGGGTAAGGCGACATCCCCTTCGTTTTCCTAAAGCTCCCTGCGGCCTCCAGCTGGGGTGTCTCAGCCAGAGCCCCCCTAATGCCAGCTGTGCTCATTCCCTTCTCCATCGTGGCGTGTTGGCAGGGCGGCATCATCCTGGTGTCCCACGACGAGTGCTTCATCCGCCTGGTGTGCCACGAGCTGTGGGTCTGCGAGAATGCCACCGTCACCCGCATCGAGGGCGGCTTCGACCAGTACAGGGACATCCTGAAGGAGCAGTTCCGCAAAGAGGGATTCCTATAGGGCCGGGAGGGAGGGGGGGGCGCGGTGGCCCCCGGCTGCGCTGCTCTCTGTGCCCTCAGCCCGTGCGGTGCGAGGCCGGCGTGGGGCTGCGGGTGCTGCTCTGTGCTGGGACGAGGGAAGGCAGCGTGCCCCTCCACCGCTGTGCCCCACGCTGGGGGGCGGTTAGGGGGCAGCCCTACTCCTCTGCTCACCCCCCTTCCCCATCAGTGGTGTTCCTCTCCCCGCCCCCCGGCACAAAGCGAGGCCTTTTGCTGCTACAAGTGCCCCCACCTCCCCCCACCCCTGGACGCGCGGGGGTTGGGGCGCGCTTTGCCTTTCCCCCTACCCGTCCCTGGGGCTCTGTACCCCCGGGGGGGCCCTCGGGGTGCCCGCGGGCACGGAGGAGCCCGCGGTGTAAATAAAACCGGAACGCTACGGGCGCGCTGCTCTCGTGTCTGTGAGGGCTTTACGTGGGGGGGGGGTCACCAAGCACCAAGCTTGGGGCACCGCGGGGCTCGGGGATGGGTCTGGGCTGCCGGGGGGTCCCGGGGGCGTGGGGGGGGGGGGGGCTCGGCCCGCACCAGGCACCGCCCCGCCGCCCTCCCCGCCACCAGGTGGGCCCGCCCCTGCGGCCGGGGCGGTGCTGGCGGCCGCGCTCCGACCGGCGGCGGACACCGACGGACCGACCGCACCGCGCCGCTGCTGCTGCTGCAGAGCCGGGCGGCGATGAGCACCGGTGGGGAAGGAGGGCCGCGATCGGCGGGGAGCAGCCCCGTGCCCAGCCCCGGCTCCCCGGGGGGCGAGGAGGTGAGCGGGGTCCGGGGGGGGGGGAGGGGTCCTGGTTGCGGGGGGGAGGGGGGGGGCTGTGTGCGGGGTGAGAGTGGTTGGGGGGGGTGGGGGGCTGAGCGGCAGTTCTTGGGGCGGGGGGAGCGTGTGCGTGTGCGCGGCTCCGGCGTGGCCGGGAGGGGGGGGGCTGTGTGTGAGTGCGAGTGTGAGTGTGAGTGTGTGTGTGTGTGCGGGGCCCTGGGGGAGGGGGCTGTGTGTGTGCGTGTGCGTGTGAGGGGGTCTCTTGGTGGGGGGGGTCTCGGGCTCTGTGTGTATCGAGGTTCTATGTGAGTGTTGGGGGGGCTTAGGGGGGGGTTGTGCGTGTATGGGAGCTCTGTGTGAGTTGGGGGGACTCTGAGTGTTTGTATGGGGGTCTTTATGAGTTGGGAGGGGGGGGGGCTGTGTGTGTGCGTGTGTGAGCGCGAGGCCCTGGAGGGAGGTGGGGGTTGGGAGGGCTCTGTGCTGGGGGAGTGGGTTCAGTTGCGCGGCGGTGCCGTGCTGGGATGGGGGGCTGTTGGCTGCGGTGTCCCCGGGGGTGGGAAGATCGCCATCCCCCCCCAACCGCCCACCCACGCGTGCCCGTGTCCCGCGGCTCTGCGTGCGCCTCCGGTGCGGGGGGAGCGGAGCCCCGCGGGGGGAGGAGGGCTGGGGGGGCCGGGGGCAGCCCGGGAGCGCGGGCGCCATCTTGGGAGCGATCAGGTGTCGGCGGGGACCGGGCGGGCCGGGGCGGTGCGGGGGGTTGGGGTTGGGGGCTCCGGTGGGTGCCGTCCCCGCTGCCGTCCGCCCGCGCCGCTCCCAGCCCTGTGCCGTAAGGGGGGGTGGGGGCCCTTCTCCCGGAGCGCCGTCCCCCAGACTTTGTTCCCCGGGTCCCTGCCCGCCCCCGGGATCCCGGGGCTCCCCAGGCACTGACTCACGGTTCCTGCGCTGCTGGGCGTGCCCCGCGCTGGGGGGCGAAGGGACCGGGCTGCGTGTGTCACACGGCGGGGAGAGGGGTGGGGCGGCCACTCGGGGACCCCATCCGTCCGTCCGCCTGTCTGTCTGTCTGTCCGTCCATCTGCCGGCGCTGGGACCGGGTGTGTGGGCAGGGTCTGACCCGCACGTGCCGTTCGTTGCAGCCCTTACAGAAGCGGCAGAGAACCGTGGAGGATTTCAACCAGTTCTGCACCTTCGTGTTGGCCTACGCCGGATACATCCCCTACCCCGACGAGGTGAGCCCCTCACCGAAGGCTCCTTCTGTTTGCATCCCCTGGAGACTTACTTGGTGTCCGTGCTGTGGTCTCACGCTGTCCCTGCGATTCCCCCAGCATCCCTGCTGCGATCTCACACCATTGCTGTGTTTTCCCCTCTTGCAGAACGAGCTCTGGAGCCACGGCGGCAGCATGAGCCCCCAGAACAGCACGGGGAGCACGCAGGACAGCGATAGCTGGGCCTCCTCCCACTCCTCTGATATCCATCTCCTGGCAGACGACAGGAGCAGCCGGAACGTGGCCAGGGGGGCTGCAGATAGCAACCTGCTTCTGGGCTGCCCTGCCTTCCCCACTAGCTTCTATGACGTCCGGCCCCAGCAGATGAAGCGAAAGAAGCCACCGGTGAAGAAACTCATCTTGGAGCAGGAGGTGGAGAAGCTGAGTGCTGGGAAAAGCTTTGGGCTAGAGCAGGAGCGGGGGACAGAGCTGGCTGCAATGGAGGGACGGGTGCCACTTGGGAAAGAAGAGTTCTTGGAGTCTCCCCTCAACCTGGCCGGGGAGCCACAGCCTCACGCCCTCCTGGAGGAGCTGATGAAGGACGAGAAGGACTGGGTGCACGGAGCACAGGGAGCAGGGAAGCCGGCAGAAGATGATCCGCAGCTAAAGGAGCAGGAGCAGTGCTCTGGAGGGAGGAAAAGCCCCGGTTCTTGTAGTACCTTGGACCAAAGCGAAGGGGAGGATGCAAGCAGAGGGAGCTCTCAGCTCAGTGGTGAGTGCCTGAAAGAACAGAGCCATGCTATGATTGGTGCCAAACACCGACCCTCCCCCAGCCAGGGCCACCTGTACTTGCACATGGTCCTGGCTTCTCCCCATGACGTTCTTGGGAGAAGTGGAAAGCAGAGGCCCAGGAGCTGACCCACTCTTTAGAGATTTTCCTCTGTAGAGAGCACAGTGCAGTCTGGAAAGGTGTCAGGGAGGGGGCTGTAAGGGTGCCTTGCTGATCTGGTCTTTACTTTTTCTCTTTCCCCTCTTGCAACTCCAGCGGATGAATTTGCAGCAGTTCCTAACACCAAAGCAGAAGGTGAGTGGGGGGGGTGCTCTCCCAGTGGGACTGGCTGTGGCTTCAGAGGTGGTGCTGTGCCCCATGGCGGGGGACAGACCACAGCTGTGGAGTAATTTCTGACCCATGTCCGTCTCTCCCTGACCAGACGATGACGCCTGGGATCTGATCACCTGCTTCTGCCTGAAGCCCTTCGCAGGGAGGCCCATGATTGAATGTAATGAGTGTGCTACCTGGATCCACCTCTCTTGTGCCAAGATCCGCAAATCCAACGTGCCTGAGATTTTCATCTGCCAGCGGTGTCGTGATGCCAAGCAAGAGATTCGTCGCTCCAACAGAGCGCGGACGGTGCCCCGCAAACGCTTCTGTGACTGAGCAGGGGTCTGGGGGGGCCCTCTTTACACCTCAGGCTGTAGCCCAGTCTGGCTAGACAATCAATGCAGTAACGGCAGGGGAGGGGCTGGGCTGTGGTGCTGGGCTGTCCCCCTTGCTCCTCGTCTCCTGGAAGTTGCCATGCGTCCTCCCTGGGCGTCGTGTTGACCACGGAGCTCGGTTACCCCAGAGGTGTTGGGGGAGAGGAGCCGTGCGTTGGGTCACTCAGAACCATCTCTGTCCTTGCACAAAGCTGGCTCAGTGCCTTCCCCCCAGGCCAGTTGAGGAGAATCTAGTCCAAATGGTTTCCATGTAGTGTGGTGGAAGCTTACACTTACTTCAAGATGTGACTCCCATCCTCCTTTATCCTCACCATTGTCATTTCCTGAGACCTTCAGGTAGGCTGCAATGGCAAAGCCCCAGTGACCCAAGTTATCTTCCAGGACGTAGATAGAGCCCAGGCAAGCTTCCTCTGTGTAGTGTGCTGCTCTCTAGGATGAGAGAAAGGAATGAATATTGGCCCTGCCCACCCCTGGAGCAGACCAGGCTGCTTTGTGTTGGGCATCAGGTGTCCATCTCCCCTTAGGCTGCACAGGGGAGGCCCTGTCCCTGTCATGTGGTGCTCCTGTTTCAGCTGCCGTGCCTGAGACCTCAGGGTAGTCCTGTTGGGTTAAGAACAGCGTGCAGCAAGGGCATCCTATGGTAGATTGTTAGAAAAACTGTTCTTTGAGTCCTCTTGGTTCAGATACTCCGGTTGCACTAAAGTCTCTTGTCTGGAAAAGATGTGAGGTTGGTGGTAGGAAACCCAGCTACCCTGAGTGAGTAGGGTGTGGGACAAGCAGTGGGAAGCATTTTGGTTGGTGTTCTGTGTTTCTACTTTCAAACATTTGAGCCTTGAACCCTGCGGCCATCTCCTGCCTGCAGGTGGAGCATCTGTGATGCTGAGACCTGAGCTCGGACAGAGCTGGGTGCTGGAAGGGCTTTGCTTCTGAGTGTGCCCTCCAGCAGAGAAATTGTTTTGTTGGCTTTATTTTTTTTTTCTTTCTTTTTCCTTGACATGTAGAGTGAAGTTTGATGTCAGGAACGGGCCCTAAGCCCCTTCTCCTATGCAACTGCTGCTCTGGAGGTACAGGACCTACCTTTCAGTTCAAAGTGGAAGGCTTTTCCCCATTGCTCTTTGTTGTGAGCGGTGTGTACGCTCTGGGGCCCCACGTGCACTGACTGTCCAAATCCCACTTTACAGCCCCTCCAAAGAGCCTGGCCTGGTGCCTTCTGCACTTTCTGGGTGGGGAACACAGATCCTGCTGCTGTCCCGGTGCCACCTGGCCTGGTTCTGGCACGCTGCTGCTGGAGCAGGGCGTGGGACAGCCCCAACTCACCCATCCCATCACTAGTTCTCTTAGCTGGGTTCTCTCCTACTTGCACATCTGGTTACTATGGGACCACAGCTGGGGGAAGTGGGGGGCAGTCCCCCACCACCCAGCAATCCCCAGGCTCATCCCTGTGCCTCTCCTCCTGTGGAAAGCCTGGGCCCCAAAAGTGCTTTATGTTTTTTATAGTTACTTTGTATTGATATGTAAAATAGTAAATTCTGGTCCTTGCCCTGTGGAGTGTGGCTGGAGTCGTATGTACATAATAAAGTACTTTTGCCATAACTGTGGTGGCTTCAGCCTGTTTCTCCCTTTCCTCCCAGGTGGGAGCTGGCCGAGCTGCTGAGCATCTCTGCATGCAAACCCCCCAGCCCAGAACCCCCCATCCAGGTACCCGCCGGGCTGCACACACAACAGCCAAGGAGTGGTTCAACAGATGTTTTATTTGACAGTGAATCACGCAGCAAAGGGATGATGCCCACCTCCCCGGTGCGTTGCAGGAACCTGGAGCTTCGCCTCCTGGGCGGGCAGCATCTGCCCTGTGCTGCTCTGGTCCCGTTTCTTAGCATGGTGGGAGGGCTCAGGAGGAGGGCTGTCCCTGCACCTTGCTGTGGCTGCTAAGGCACATCATGGTTTAGCTCTAAAGTTGTGTTTTGCTCTTGGGTTCAGATAAATCTGTCCTGATCGGTTTCCACTCAAGTGGAATTGAAGTTTAGTCCTGTCAAGTGTTTTGGTGCTGAAGGATCCAGTTTTCCCCACAGAGTTCCAGTGCAGATGGGTGTGACGTGCTGGCTTCCATCACACAGTGCCAAGGGCTCGGACCGGACGGCTGCAAGGAGCACGGGGTGGCAGCAGGGGCGAGGCTGGGCTGGCTCCAGGACGCTTCTCCCTCATCGGGCAGAACAAAATCATTCTTTGCAGGGCCCTGCTGGTGTGACTTCTTTCATCCTGATCGGAGCAGAAGCCGCAAGCGGAACAGGAACAGCAGAAAATTCAGGTGCAGCTTCTAAGCTAGGGGTTTGCTAGCAGGGTTTGCGGAGCCAACTCAAATCAAGTGAGCATCCAGGAGAGCAGCGAGCGGGCTCTACTCCTCCTTGGCCCAGGCTGAGCTGCCGGCCTGCTGCTCCAGGTGGGGAACGACCGCCTCGGTGTAGAACTTCTCCAGCTTGGGGACCGTCTCACCCCAGAACTTGGCATCAAACTCCACAGGTGCCATGGCCGTCTCCTTGTTGGTGTGCACCACGAAGTCGGCGTGCTGCAAGCCGGCGGCCGCCAGCTGGCACTGCACCTGGGTGAAGTAGGGGTGATCCCGCTTCAGCGCGTAGGAATCCCCGCTCAGCTCCAGGCAGAAATCCCTGTCCTTGCAGGCCTCCCGCACCGTCCTGTTGCGGTGCTTGTAGGGACACTTCACCTCCAGCAGCCCCAGCCGCTTCCCCGTGCCGGCCTCGGTGACGATGCCGTCGGGGCTGGCGGCGATCCACGTCTTCTCCTTATGGATGAACAGCCCGCACTCGTCCACCTGCACGGGCCGGCCCATCTCCCGCGACTTGAGCCGCTCGTAGGCCCGCACGGCCTCCTTCTCGTTGCGGATACCCCACGACATGGCCGGCGTTTGCACGGAGGGGCCGGCGCTCAGCACCGCCTTCAGGTAGGACTGCGGCACCTCGTCCG
Organism: Phasianus colchicus; assembly: GCF_987193195.1. NCBI lineage: Eukaryota > Metazoa > Chordata > Aves > Galliformes > Phasianidae > Phasianus > Phasianus colchicus. The sequence continues at coordinate 16,661,623 of NC_143445.1, forward strand.
TCTTCCCGTTGGCAAACCTGCTGTTGGCGATGCGCGGGGCCAGCGAGGCCGTGATGCGGTTCTCCCGCCACGCGTACCACTGGGGGTTGGCGCGTTGGCCGCGCGTCTGCTCCTCCACCCAGGGGATGTCGTGGCTCCGCAGGGCGAGCGGACAGCGCGGCGAGGCCCCGGACGGGCCGGCCTCGGCCTCGGCCTTGGCGTCGTCCTGGGCTGGAGCTCCCTCGGCGCCTCCGGGGAGGCGCGGGCCGGCGCTGCCCTCGGCCGGGCCGGGCGCCGCTTTGCTTCTCGCTGCCTTCTTCTGGCTCCCGGCGGCGGCCGCGCGCCGCTCCCCGCCGTCGCCCCGAGCGCCGCGGGACGCCGCCGCCGCTCGAGGCCGATCCCCGCCGCCCTTCGCCTCCCGGCCCCGCCCCGCTGTCGGAGCGCTCCGAGCCGCCCGGCTGCCCGTGGCGGACGGCGGCGGCGCGGCGGGCGGCGCTTTGGAGGTCGCGGGCTGCGCGGACGAGGGGCCGGCCGGCTCCTTCCTGGGCCTCCCCATGGCGCGAGCAGAGGACAACGAGCGGAGCGATCCCCGCGACCTCGCTTCCTCTTCCCCCTCTCCGCGCTGCCGCAAGCCCGGACTCGCCTCGCCTCGTCTCGCCCCGCCGGGGCCGCGCTTCCCGGCAGCGCCCGCCCCCGCGCCGTCCGCGTCCCGCCCGACTGCCTGCTAGGGGGCAGCGCCGCGCCGCCGCGCCCCGCGCCGCCCGCGCTCCGCGGAGCCCCGCGCCGCGTTAGGGCAGCTCCGCTCCCGGCCCTGCGGCACCGTCGCCGTGCGGCCGCGGCGCTGCCGGAGGGAAGCGGCGACTGCGCAGAGCTGGGAGCGGATGGCTGCGCCCGGTCGGGAGGCGCCGCCGCAGCGCCGCGCGTCCGCCGAGCCGCGCGGGCAGCGCCCGGCTCCGGGCTGAGGGCCCGCAGTGTCTGCGGAGCGCTCGGCTCCGCTCGGTGCTCGGCGCGGGTTTGGCGGAGCGCGGCAGGACGGTGGCGGTGCCTCCCCCGTGCGCGCTCTATAAAAAGTGCAGCGGCAGCGCGGCCCTATCTATAGCGCGGGGAGGGAGCTGACTAGATTAGCCCTGCATCTGCTGGGTTTTTGCCCGGCCCTGCTCAGGCTGAGGGATTCCCGGGTCGGGCTCGCCGGGATCTCCCTCCCAGCGGAGCCGTTCCGGCTGTGCCGCCGTTCCCTGTCCGCCTGCCCCCTCCCCAGCCACGCGCTTCGCCCGAAGGCTCGGCTCCCCCCAGCCCCCCTGCTTTCTCCTGCCCTTCTTCGGGGCTTTCCCCGTACGCCGGGCTGCGGCGGGTCCCGCGGCGGGTGGGCTTGGGACGGATGCTCGGCCTCACCGCAGCCTGACCCCCGCCCTGGGGCTGCCGTAGCAGGGGCCGTGTCCCTTTAACGAGGCAGGGCTTGGAGCTTGTGCCGCTGGCACAGGGATGGAGCGGCGGTGAGGAGCCGGTGCCAGAGCGGCAGCCTGCAGCGGGAGGGGCGGTGGCATCGGTGAGCGCAGACCCCGATCAGAGCAGAGGGAATCGCTCCGGGCAGAAGCTCGGTGCGGCTCTTGTGGGTGCTGAGCCCCCAATCCCTGTGTCATCGTTCTCCAGGTAAGGCCCGGGGCACGATGGGGGGGTTGGGGTGCCCAAGGTTTGTGTGATTGTGAGGTGAGGCGGTGGGGGCCGTGCAAGTGCTGCGGTCACCGCCCCAGCGGGACCTGCACTGCTGGGATCTGCCCCAGGGCATCAGTCCTTGGGCTGTGCCGTAAATGCCCGCTGGCCACCGGTGGGACCCTTTGTCAGAGCTGCTTGCTAGGATTGTTCCCATGCTGGGCGATCCGCGGGGTTGGGATGCTTTTATTTTTGGGGTTGCACTGAAGGGAAGTTCCCTGGCGTGGGGCTGTGGTTTTCCAGGGGTTTAGTGGGAGGGAGTGTGAGGCAGAGCTGGAGGGAGCTCTGAGCTGAGCCAGCTGCAGGGACCCCACAGTGTGCTCGTTTGGGGCTGTGATGGGGCATCATCTCTGTGGAGCTGCCATTTCCCATGCCCAGACTGAGCTCTCCCAGGTGCAGTTCTGACAACTTTACAGCTGCTCATAGCAGAGAGGGTGAGGAGGGGGCAGCAAAGTGCTGGAGGTGGGGAGGGGTCTTGGTGGTGATTCTGCACTGGGCACCATTTGCTGCTCCAGGGGCTGAGGTCGGGGTGAGGAGCAGCTCTGCTTTTATTCATCACCTCGGGGCTTAGAGCAGCACACGGAGCCAGATGGGCCCTGTTTACCCTGCGAGTGTAAATGCAAAGAGAAGTGATAAAAAGCAGCTGGAACAGCTTCTGCTGGCAGCCCCAGTAAACAAGGCAGCAAATAGCGAGCACGTTGCTGAGCACTGAGCCAGGCGCCTTGGGAACTGATGGGAAGGCTTTGGGGTGACCCCAGCCCTAATGGCTCCAGGCAGCGGGGCTGGGGCTGTCCCTGTCTGAGTGCTGCTCCCACTGCTGACCCAGAGTGGGTGCTCCCCTCTTCCCATGTTGGGGTTAGAATGGGGTTACTGTTAGGGTTAGGGTTACGGAAAGGGTTTGTGTTGGGGTTAGGGTTAAGTTTAGTGTTAGGATGTGGTCAGTCTTAAGGTTAGAGTTAGGATTAGTCTTAGGGTCAGTTATAGGGTTAGGATCAGTTATCCTGTTAGGGTTAGGGGTATAGGGTTAGGTATAGGGTTAGGAGTAGCCACATGCGTGCATCCCTCTGCTGCCCCCTCCCCTCTGTGCCGCTCATCAGTGCAGCACTGACCTTGTTGTTAATTATTAAACCCGCAGCAAACACCGCACTCTGTTGTGCCCTAGTTACGCGTGGGCTTCTTGTGCATCTTTTTTTTTTTTTTTCCCCAAGCAAATTACCCTGGTAACCTCTGTGGGTGGATGGAGATAGGAGTGGCAGATGCTTCTCTCCCCACCAGCACAGGCGATGGGCTGCAGAGGCCCTGGGGCTACTGAGCTGCTTTGTGTGGCCAGGAGACAGAGATGTGTGGCTGTCTGCTTCTGGCCGTGTGGGCTCTCATGGCTCCACAGTGCTGAGGTTCGGCTCCAGAGCAGGGATTTGAGATCAGGTCTGTGTGTGTCCCTCTGTTGGTGCGCATGAGCCCCTTCTTCACAGACCTCCTCCCAGCACCTCATCTTGCAGCTGTGCCGAGGAACCAAGGGACCATGCCAGGTCTGTACGTGCTCTCCTCCTGGGAGGCTCTGCCCCTGAAGAGCTCCAGGGTGAAGGCATGCGCCAATGGGTACGTGCTGAGCATCACTGCCCAGCTCCTGTACACCAACCCATGTGAAGAGCCCGTGGAAGGTAAGGATGGTTATTGGGGTGCAGGGACCATATAGACACCATGCTGGGATATCCTGTTCCGATCCCATTGCCACTCTGGACTCTGCCTCTGGGCTCTGTCCCATCTGCAGGTGTCTTCATTTACCCGCTGGAGGAGTCAGAGCTGGTGGCTGGCTTTGAGGCAGTGGTGGGCAGCCGGCGGGTCACCTTCCAGGTGCAGAGCCGGCACCGGGCGCAGGATTGCTGCCTGCAGTGTGGCAGCAGCTCAGGGCGGCCGCGCCGCTGTGCCAGCGGTGAGTGCATGGGGCAAAGCACAGGGGCACGAGGGGCTGACGAGGTCCCTTTGTTACTCTGGGGGAGCTGGAGGGATGCTCCTCTTCCTTATTTCGGCTTTCTCTAATGACTCCCCAGCTTTCTGCCATTTCAGTCCCATCCTCTTCCTATCTGTCCATCTTTCCCGTTCCTTTGTGCTCCCCTCTGTTGTCCCCTTGGTGAGTAATTAGTTCAATTACCGATGCCCACATGGTCCCCCCCTCACCCAGGTCACCTCGTCCTGGATGAGGACACCGAGCGTTCCACCTTCGTCATCATCACAGGCTCTGTGGGGCCGGCAGAGAGCTTGGCTGTGACCCTGAACACAGTGCAGGAGCTGCCCACGCTGCCGGGGGGGGCCCTGCGCCTCGTCCTGCCCCCTGTCCTTGTGCCACGTGTCACCACCGCCCCCGAGCGTGAGAGCGAGCCGGGAAGCTTGTGTGACGACAGGTTGGCCCTATGGTGATTTTCACGGCTTTCTGAGTCTCTGCCGTCCTGGGGCTGGGGGGGGATGCTGGGTGTGCAGGGGAGGTGTGAGAGCTGCCCTCACCCTATTTCCCTTGCAGCCCCACCAGCTGTTTCGGGGGACCCGGGGCAAGGAGCCAGCCTGCGCCCGCAGCACCTGTGGAGAGCACAGACGTCTTCAGGGGACAGCCCTACAACCCTTTTCCTTATGAGTTTGCTTTTGAGCTGCTGGTGAAGGGCCCGTGCCTGCTGGCAGGTAGGGCTGAGGGCTGGGGGGTGCTCCCAAAATTGCTCTGCATGTGGCGTTACTGCTGTTTGAGCAGTGCCACCGGGCTCTGAGTCAGCAGCCTGCATCCTCGGCGGTGGTGTGATGGATGGAGGCTGCAGGGGCACATCAGGCAGCCAGGGTGCTGCTGGCTGCCATCAGCACGAATCCCATCAGCGTTGGCTGGTGGCTTCCTCGGGACCAGGTCCAAGTGGGTCTGTGCCCCCTCCAGGCCTGGAGAGCCCAACCCATGCACTGCGTGCCGATGCCGACCCCTGGGCCAGCTCTGCCGCCACCACCTGCGTCACCCTGGCCGAGTGTCACCGCTATGACAGGGACGTGGAGATCATCCTCTACCCCTGTGGTAAGGGCTGCGGGTGCGGCAGGTCCAGGGCTGGATGGGCTCGCCCCCAAAGCGTGGGGCAAATGTGAGCGCTTGCAGAGCCGCACCAGCCCCACCTGGTGATGGAGGAAGGCACCATGACGTACCCCGAGTATGAGGCACACATCCGGAGCCGCCGGGACTACGTGCGGATAGCCAGGAGGGATGGCAGTGGGGAGAGACAGGTGAGCCGGCATGGCTGTGGCTGGGAGGAAGAAGAGGGCGGTGATGGGGGTGGTGGTGAGGAAGGCCCCCGTGTGGGTTGCATTGTGAGGCCAAGGAATGCGAGGAAGCCCCCCACCCCTTGCAGGTGGCTTTTGTGCAGAAGCGTTTCCACAAGGACATCTTCCACAACCCTGTGCTGATGCTCAACTTCTGCCCGGAGGTGGAGGCTGCCCCAGGAGCCCTGCAGAGCGTCACCCGTGAGGTCCTCTTCCTCATAGATCGCAGTGGAGCCGTGAGCGGCCCTGATGTCGACAGGGTCAAGGTGAGGTAGGGCGGTGAGCACAGGGACCCCGCACCGAGCTGTGAGTCCTGATGGCTGTCCCCATCCCCAGGATGCGCTGCTGGTGGCCCTGAAGAGCCTCCCGCCAGGAACTCTGCTCAACATGGCAACCTTCGGCACCGACCTGCAGCCGCTCTTCCCCTCCAGCCGCCTCTGCAGCAATGTGAGTGCTGTGGGGGGCCCTCTGTCCCCCTCCATCCTCCCCACCCGACCCTGCTGCGGATGGCTGCCCGGTGCCATCCCCACAAGCCGGCTGTCCTGGCGGGCAGGAGACGCTGCAGCGGGCCTGCTGCCACCTGGGTGAGCTGCGGCTGGCCGCGGGCAGCCCTGACCTCCTGGCAGCGCTGAGTTGGGCTCTGGCACAGCCCCTGCACCATGGGTACCCCCGGCAGCTCTTCCTGTTCACCGCGGCGGCAGCAGTGGGTGACGTGGGCCGCATCCTGCAGCTGGTGCGCAGGCAGGCCAGCACCGTCAGGTACGGCATCAGGCATGGAATCCAGAGGCTTGTCCCTGAAATCAGAGGTGTTTTAGTGCGTGGGTCCCTCCTGCAGGTGCTTTAGCTTTGGGATGGGCCCACGGGCATGCCGGCGGCTGCTGACAGCCATAGCCAAGCTGAGCCGTGGCCGCGCCGAGTTCTTGGACCTGGCCGAGAGGCTGCAGCCTAAGGTAACGGTGGAGTGGGGGGCATGTGGGTTAAGGTGGGGCTGGACACCAACTCGTGTCCCTGCCCCAGCTCATCAAGGCCCTGAAGAAGGCGATGGAGCCGGCCGTCAGCGACATCACCATTGACTGGTATGTGCCTGACAGCACTGAGGCTCTGCTCTCCCCCACTGAGATCGCAGCGCTCTACCCCGGGGACCGGCTCATCAGCTACTGCACCCTGTACAGCATCGCCCGGTTCCGGGACCAGCGCCCAGTGGTGAGGCCAGGGGGACACTGCCATTGTGGATCCTCATGACCACCTTTATAGCCCCCTCCGGTGCTGCCACAGGGGCTGACACTCTCTCTGCAGGGCCGAGATGGAGCTCGCCGGGGCTCAGCTGTCCCGTTGCAGGAGGAGGTGCCCACCCCAGGGGGCACACGGCTGTCCCGAAGCTCCAGAGAGACCTCCGTGGAGATTTCAGCCATTGGCACAGAGGAGTCGGAGCGCAGTGAGTAGAATGGGCACGGAGAGGAGCTGAGAGGTGGCACAGGGGCTGTGAGCTGACAGCTGTGTGCTCTCCCTGCAGGTGCTGACCTCACTTCGGGGGGAGACATCTGGAAGCGTATTTACCAGCCCTCCTACATCCAGGAGCAGTACGTCCTGACGCACTGCTCGGTCAGCACGGAGCGCAGCCAGGGGCTGCTGTCCCGCAGCTCCACCAGCAGTGAGTCCACTGGCTCCCGTGATGTGGCCCCCGACAGCGGCTCTGCAGCCCCTGACACTACCTCCCAGCAAGGCCAGAAGAGCCTATCCCTCTGTGAGTCCTCCACCAAATCTGCCCCGCTGCCCTCAGCCCCTGCTGCCATCAAGGTAAGGAACGCACCAGGGCTTCTCCCCACCTGGCTGGGGCCTTGTCACACCACTGAGCCTGGATATGGGGATGTTAGTTTGGAAGCTGGAGGGCCATGGCCTGCATTTAGCCGGGGTCAGCTCTGGTTGTTTCCAGCAAGCTCCTCAGATGGGTTTGTCTTGCTGGACCCAGAGAGCTGGGCACCAAAGAGCCAGTCCACCCCAGGTGCCAGTACCCCTAGGCCAGTAGGCAACGGTGTGGCTAAGGAGAGCCTCAGCCAGCTCACGTCCTCACTGATGCTGCAGAAATGAAGTGGAAACAATCATGCGGCCGTCAGGCACTGAACCTGCCAAGGCAGGGAGGGGGTGGTCTGGCTCCTGCCCGGCTGCCGCAGCCCTCTGCCAAAGCTGCAGGATGCTCTGTTAGCGATAGGTTCGTCCCTGCTGCTTCATGTCTGGGTTTGGATCCAGCCTGGTCGCTGTGCCAGGGGAGGCTGCTCCCTGCTAAGCACAGTGCCGTGTCCCCGAGGCCAGGTGAGGCCAGCTGTCACCCAGCCCAGCACCGCCTGTTGCTCCCTCCCGACGTGTTAGGTAACCTGCTGCACAATAGCACACACAGCTGGTGGCCTTTGCAGCTGAAATGTCAAGCGTAAGTGATTTCCCCAGTGTAAACCATCCCTGTGCTCCAGCTGCTGGCTGTGGGTGCTGCAGCCGTGCCCCATTATGGGGTTTTTAGCACCCACCTGCCTGGAGCAGCTGAGCTCGGCCCCCACAAATGCAAACATCACCAGAACCACATAGAATCATAGAACCGTTTGAGTTGGAATGGCCCCTTAAAGGCCATCTGGTCCCTGCACTGAACAGGGACACCTACAGCTCCATCAGGTGCTCAGAGCGCCATCCAGCCCGACCTTGGGCGTTTCCAAGGATGGGGCATCCCTCCTGTCTCCACGTCAGCCCTAGACAGATGTTTGCAAACTCACGTCTTGGTGCTGTCATTCCTTCCCGTGTGCATTAAGCACTGTATGAGCACAGCCTGCTGTGAGGGAGGTGATGGATTTTTGGGTGCCAGCTCACACTGCAGCAGGGCAGGGTGCCAGATAGAACTGCGGGGGCCCTGTTGCGTGTTGGCACAGCCCCACCTGCACTCCGTGCCGCTGAGCCCTGGGCTCGTCGTGAGCTCCTCGCAGGTGCCGGTGTCTCTGAGCAATGAGGAGCTGGCACGGCGGCAGAAGGCGCTGGCACGAGCTGCCCTGGCTGGCCGCAGCTTCTCCTCACCACACGGGGAGCTGGATGCACGCCGGCTCTGCCGTGCCCTGGAGAAGGTGTCCCAGAAGAGGAACCAGTCTGTGGAGGGGCAGCTGGACCAGCTGAGCCCCAGGACACCGCGGCTGCAGCGCAGCATTGGGGAGTCAAGTGAGTGCTGGCCCCGGGAATAACGGTCATCCCAGTGTCACATGGAGTCACTGTGCTGACCCTGTGTCCTGGGCCACGCAGATAACCTCCTGTCACCGACCCACCTGGACTGGGACATGCTGGTGGAGCCCTCTTACCTCTTCAGTGCAGTGGTTCCCGAGGCGAAGGAGCCCGGCCAGGGTGATCCCTGCCTGCCCCTACGCTGCCACGTGGTGATCCACGGACTGCATGCAGGCCAGCCTGTGTCCTGGGAGGTGACGGCCTCACTGGAGGCCCTGCTGCAGCCACGAGATGGGGTGGGCAGTGAGGAGCCCCCGCGGCGGGCAGCCATAGCAGGGGAGAAACCATTACATGGCTTGGCAGCACGCTCCATCATCCAGGATAGCGAAAAGGCGGCACAGCGTGAAGCTGAGCTGGAGCAGGGTGAGTGCTGGTCCCTGTCCTGGTCACCATCACCATCACTGCTGCTGACACCTCGCTCTGTGCAGGTTTCGCCCGCCGCTTCCGCCTGAAAGCCATGCAAACCAGCAAAGCCTGCAACGTGCCTTCCCTCTACACGTGCGTGGTGCCTGTGGATGGGGCCACACGGGTGGTGCTGCCCGCGGCCCCGCAGGTGTGGAGCACAGGTAGAGTCGGGGGGACAGGATGGGGATGGGAAATTGAGCATGGCATGTGCCAAGCTGGCATTGGTGCCTTGCAGCCACACGCAGCACAGGCATGGCAGGGAGCCGGCATCGCCGGCAACGGGATACGGAGGAGCGGGAGGCTCTCATTGGTGCAGGTATGGACCCAAACCCTTACATCCCACCCCAAGCTCTCAGGGACCTTGATGACCCTGAGCATAGCGGGGTGTCCCCCGAACATCAGGTGCCCAGCCAAAGTTGGTGGTAATGAGGCTGCAGGAGGAATTGATCTCTGCTCCATGCTGGGCATGGGGTCAGCAGCAATGTGTCACGAGGACTGGGCTGTGCAGGTCCCCAGGCCTCAGTGACCTCAGTGCTTTGCTGTTCTGCAGAGAGGGATGAGGTCCCTGGGTCTCCAGTCAGTGCCTCCTCTGCCACCTCTGGCTGGGAAAAGCAGAACGGCTCTCACGGTATGGCCACAGCCCTGGGGATGAACCCATCTCTGTGCACCGTGGTTCCTCTGCACTGCCTGCTTCTCCCATTGCAGGGCTTCCAACCAGCCCCTCCAGCTCCTCCATGGCCTCACGGAAATCCACAGAGAGCATTGCTGGCTCCAGGTGGGGCTGCCCTGCATGGGTTCTGAGGTGGGGGGATGAAGTACCTCAATGGGAGGAGTTGGGCAGTGTCACCTCTTGAGTGCTGCAAGTGTGGGTGGGATGGGAGGGTGAGTGGTCCAGCCCCATCTTTGCAGCAGTGTGCAGGGGTCCCGCTGCCCCTCATTAAGGGACAGGTGTCACCGTGCCCTGTTCATTCACCGTTGTCAGGTTCAGCCTGACCCGGCGCAGGGGGCCCAGCCTAACACTGCGACCACAGTGCCTCAGCCCCGAGAGCGAGTGCTCCAGCACGGCTGCCAGCCACGACTACCTCCCACTGGTAAGGACCCTTCCAAGCTGTGCTCGGTATCACCAGCTGCAGAGGATGCATCTCCAGTGGCTGTGAGGAGCGCTGCTGCATCCACAGCATTGGGCAGCCCCTGCAGCTCAGGTCCCCTCCTGCAGTGCTGAGTATTGGGACTGCAGACAATCTGGGTCCCTGCTTGCTCACCTCGCAGTCTCCTAACCCCTTTGCAGGTGCAGTTACAGCAAGCACGGGGGCTGTTCCAGCTCACCGAGACCTTCTCTGAAGTGGTGCAGATCCCCCTAGATCGCCTGCGCCGTGCCTCGCCCTATGCCTCCCACCGTGCCAGCCTCAGCCCCACATCCCCCGTAGCCAAGAGCAGCCCCGGGGCAGGGCCGTGCACCGAGGACAAGGAGCCAGTTGCAGCCCCAGAGACTGGCTCCCCCCAGTCCCACAGCACTTGCTCTGAGGTGCCCAGTGCAGCCGTGTGGGCGCAGGCAGACAGCGGGCATGGCTCTGAGTCTGACACCGCTCCCCATTCAGCCGCCCCATCGGAAGCAGGCTGGCAGGATGTGGGGCTGGAGGACCTCGAGAGTGCCAGCTGGGCCACGGCGGTGGCCCTGGCATGGCTGGAGCACCGCTGTGCTGGCTTCTTCGATGAATGGGAGCTGGTGGCAGCCAAGGCAGATGCGTGGCTGCAGGCACAGCAGCTGCCCGAGGGCCTAGATGTGAGCTGCCTCAAAGGGGCGGCCCGGCACTTGTTCCTGCTGCTGCGGCACTGGGACGAGAACATCACTCTGAACATGCTGTGCTACAACCCCAACAATGTGTGATGGCCGCAGGGGCCATCAATAAAGGTGCCTGGCTCCGTGCTGCATGTGTACTTCCATTCAGCCCAGAGACCTGGAGAGCATCAACCCTTCCCCCGGGGGGAGGGAGCAGACAGGAGGTCAGGAAACAGCCAGGCTGCAGGAGGGGCATCAAAGCCACTTGAGCCTTGAAGCAAAGATTTTTGCAGATGCTCTAACTTAACCTTGTTCCACACGCTGGCCCCAGGCACCACTCTCCAAAAGGAGAGCACTCTGGGCGTTATCACAGCACAAGGACATCGCGGCCAGGGAAGGGCCCCCAGAGCCCCTTTATTAGAGAAGTCCTGCCTAGCATGGGCTTCCACATTGCCCCCTTTGTAGTTCCAGGGCTCGTGGCCCTCCTCAGGTGGCCAGGGGCAACCTGGAAACAAGGCAGGCAGAAGAACAAGCAGAGGAGCAGACCTGGAGTCCCTTTCCATTGTCCAGCCAGTGCTCTTACTGTGCCTTCCTGGAGAGGGGATCGGACTTCTTGCTGGGCTGTGGGGCTGGTGGCAGGGCTGTGCCGTACCACAGCTGGAGCAGGACAAGTCCGTGACAGATGTGCAGGGAGAGGGAGCTGCAGACAGTGGAGGGGTAGGTGTTCCAGCAGAGCTCGATCACACCCAGCAACAGCACCCTGTGGGAGGAGCCAGAGGTTAGTAGGGGGGCACAACAGCCTCCTCAAAACCTCAGCAGCCACATAACACCGAGCCCTACCAGCACATACTTGGGCATGTGAGTGAGCTTGGAGGTTGGGGTGCACCACAGCAGGTAGGGCAGTGTGTGGAAGTACCAGACGTAGAACTGGTAGTGCAGGGAGCGGCTGCAGCAAATGCCCAGAAAGTTGGAGGAGAAGAGGATGAAGATGATCTGTGAACAGGCATTGAGGTAACAAACCCAAGAAACTGGAAGTGCAACCCCCCTGTGGCTCCCCAGGAGCAGCCTTTCAGTGCTTGCCCTGCCCTCCCCACTCTCCTTGCTCCCCACCCTGCCAAAGGATATTGTTGACACTCAAGGGAGTGGACGGGTGCTTCCTCTCGGCTGGATCCTTCAGCAGAGATAGGATGCTTTCTTTGGACCTGCTGGGAAAGCACAAACATCAGTCTCAGCTTCTCAAAGCCTTTCCCACCCCAATTTCCCCTCATGAGCCACAACCATGGGGGCTGGCAGGGTATGGTTGATGGGGGATCAGTCCCCATGCGAAAACCCAGGTCTCACCTGTGCCATCGGTGCAGTGCAAAGAGCACCAAGCCAGCCAGGTGGGCCAGGAGCAGCCCGGCATGGAAAGCCCGGTGCTGGAACACCTCCTCTGGGAGGAAGCGCCAATTCACTGTCCACTTGAACTGGAACTGACGGCCCAGGTCGAAGGAGCGTGTCAGGTACCCCACGGGATTCTCCAGCAGGAAAGGCAGCCCTAGGGCCACCTGCAAGATACAGCAGCCAATAATTAGGGCTCCATCACCCCCACTGCATGCTGAGACGTGTATTGGGGACAGCCAAAATTGGGAGCCCTGGCGGTCTGTTGTTAGCTATGCAGGGCCAACACAGGTGCTGGAGCTGCAGCGCACCCACCCAGGGGTCTACAGGATGCTCTGGTGACAGCAGGCAACGGTGAGTGGCAGGGACCAACCTGGAGCATGGCACAGATGCAGAGCTTGGGGATGCAGCCCAAGAGACCGAAGCGCTGTAGGAGGAGAAAGAGCAGCCCGGGTGCGAAGAGGAGGATATTCATCTTCACTGACACGGCCAGGCTGGGTGGGAAGTGGAGTTATGGCACGGCCTACACGAGGAGAGCCTCACGCTGAGGCCAGCCTCGGCGGCCCCACACCTGAACAGCAGGCAGCCCCAGGACCAGCGGTCCTCCAGAAAGAAGTTGATAGCGAGGAAGAGGATGGCCATGGCCACGGGGTCGTTGAACAGCCGCAAGACGAAGATGGAGTGGATGCGGTAGGAGGCGCAGCACATGAAGAAGAAGACGTACGGGGGGACCTGGCGGGACAGAGGCGCAGTGGCGGGGCCTGGCACACGTGGGGCGGCACACAGGGCCACTCGGTGCGGCAGCCCTACCTTGCAGGTGCGGCAGTAGATGCGGAAGACGAGCAGCAGGTTGAGCAGGTAGAGCCCGGCGAAGATGTGCTGCGCCAGGCGGATGTCGGCCCCGCGGCCCGTGGCGTAGTACAGCCCCAGGAAGAGGTACACAAAGCCGGCGGGGTAACTGCGGGCACACACCGCGTTGCCCCCCATCCCGCCCCACACCGCCCACCCCGCGGGCCCCGTACTCACACCAGCGGCCCGGTGTCGCCCCGCAGCTGCGTGTAGTCGCGGGTGCCGTTGGCGAAGCCCTCCACCTCCTGCATGTACGCCTGCCAGTCGATCTCGGTGTCTGCGGGGCGGGTGGGCGGCTGAGGAGGGCGGCTCGGGGCTCCCCGCACCCCGCCCCGCACCGCCCGCTACTCACAGGGCACCCTGCGGATCACCCACAGGTTGACGCCGCCCTCCGCCAGGCACAGGCAGGCGGCCACCAGCGGCGTGTAGCGGGGCTCCAGCAGCACCTCCCGACAGACCCGGCGCAACCTCACCGCCATGCCGCCTCCCCAGACGGAACTCTTTATTGGTGAAGACGCGTTTCCAGCCAGAAGGCCTGAGCGGTAGGACCGGAAGTCCTTAGCGAGGAGACCGGAAATCTGTTGGCAGCGCAGCGCTCCCAGCCGGAAGCCCTTAGCAGACGCACACCGGAAGCTGCACGTGTTCGCCGCCGTCGCCATGGAGCGGCGCCCCCCGCCCGCCGCCGCCAATCGGTGCTACGCGCAGCGCCGCTTCTGGGAGGAGCGGTATCGCCGGGCGGGCGCTGAGCCCCAGGAGTGGTTGGGCGGCTTCGAGCGATTCCGCGCGTTGTTGGAGCCCGAGCTGCGTCCCGACGACCGCATCCTCGTGCTCGGTAGGGGCGCGGTGTCAGGGCGGGCGGTGGCCCCGGGGTCGGGGGGTGCGGGTGTAGCGGTGCGGGACGGGGCGGGGCGGGGGGGCGGCGGGGCGGTGTCAGTGCGCACTAATCCCACCTGAGCCGCGCGGCTTAGCGGGCTGAGCTGAGCCGGGCAGGTGTCGTCAGGCGGTGTCATCGCCGATCCCCTTAGCGGCTCAGCGGCTCTGGACAGCGACCCCCGGGGCTGAGCGTGCCCCTCCGTGCCCGGCTCGGAACCGTGCTGCCATCCGTTGGAGTCCGGGGGAGATTCGGCGGGAGCCCGCTTGGGCGTCCCATTGGAGTCACCCCCCAGATGAGCATCCCCGGGACACTGCTCGGCTCATGGATTGCACGGACTGGGTTGGGGGATGCGAGGTTATCGGGGTCTCATTGGGGTGAGGATACAAGATCTTGGGGGTCCCATTGCTGTAGGGAGCACAAGGTCTTGGTAGTCTCATTAGGATCAGCCCCTGGCTGGGCATTCCCAGGACATTTCTGCTGGGGTCCCTGGGGGTGTGGGCAGGGTTGAAAGGCACAGGGGCCCCTTTGGGGTCCCAAGGGGCATAAGGCTGGGCCCCACTTAGGGGTCCCATTGAGATTATCCCCACCTGAATGTTCCTGAGACAGCACTTGGGTCCCGAGGTGCATTGGCAGGCTTAGGGGATACAGGCAGGATCAGGTGGCACACGGTCTTTTGGGTGTCACTGGGGACATACTCCAGCTTGAGCATCCCCCGGACATCCCTGCTCAGGTCACAGAGGATGTGGACAGGGTTGGGGGGCATGGGCATGGTGGCAGGATTATGGGACACAGTATCTTGGGGTTCTCACTGGCATGCCACTAGGGTTTCCAGAGGGCCGAAGGCAGGATCTTGCTTGGGGGTCCTATTGGACTGAGGGACACAAGGCGGGATTCCACCTGGAGGTCACACAGTGTCAGTCCCCAGCCACGCATCCCTGGGACAGCACTTGGGTCTTGCGGAGCATGGATAGGGTTGGGGAGCACAAGCATTTGGGGTTCCCGTTATGCTCCTATTGGGTTTGGGAGCTCAGGTTCTTGGGATTGTCCTGTCAGAGTCCCATCGGAACTGGTGGTGCAATGCTGGGCCCTGCCTGAGAGTCCTATTGGGACCAACCCCCAACTGAGCATCCCCATCCCGGCACAGGCTGTGGGACCAGTGCCCTGAGCTACGAGCTGCATGAGCTGGGCTACCCTGACGTCACCAGCATCGACTTCTCGCCCGCCTGCGTGGAGGCCATGCGCTCCCACTATGCCCACTGCCCCCAGCTGCGCTGGGCCGTCATGGACATGCGCTCCCTGACCTTCCCTGATGCTTCCTTTGACGTGGTGCTGGAGAAGGGCACGCTGGACGTGCTGTTGGTGGAGGAGGCTGACCCCTGGCATGTGTCCTCCCGCGGTGCTGCTGCGATGCACCGGGTGCTGGCAGAGGTATGGAGGGATGGGGCAGTGCCCCCCCCCCCCCCCATGGTCCCTGAGTGATAAGTGATGGGGCTGGAGGGGCACAGGGAGATAATCCCCCAACCCCTTTTGGTGCCTCCCCCAGACTCTTGTAGCCCAAATCCCCAGGAGTGTCACAAATATTGAGCCCCATCCCCACAGCTATGGGTACACAGGGGGCAGTGTGGCCTTGCCAGCCCCAGGCAAGGTGACAGCAGTGGGGCAGTGACAGCTCATCTACCCCCCCCATACCAGCTCAGCTTCGATCTCCTTAGCGGGGTCCCTGTCCTGCAGTCCCCACCTCAGTGTTGCCATGGAAACCCCCGTCAGCATCGACAGGGCTGTGGCGTTGCCACGGGGACGGGTGATGCCTCGGGGCCCCCATTAATTGGCAGCAGAACGGAGCTGCCTCGGTGCAGCAGGGGGGGCAGTGGGGTGCCGGCAACCCCCGGCCCTCCTCCCCAGGGGCTGACATCAGAACCACAGCCCCCACATGGCTGGGGCTGCTCCCCATCCCCTCATGCCCCATAGCATCCCAGCTGAGTGGGGCACCCTGCACACTGCCTGCAACAAGCCCAACCCTGGCATCCCATCCCTGCCAGTCCTTGTCACTGGGCCAAGCAGTAAGGATTTAGGGCTTTTTTTTTCTCCCATTTTTAATCCTGCATTCAATCTCTGCCCTCCCCCAGCACCGCCGGGCACAGCACCATCCTTTGGTCCCCGCTGTCCTCACAGAGGGCTCAGCCCTCTCCTTGGTGGGCACCCACTGCTTTTCCCACCCCCTTTGCTGCATTGGGCCCCCCTTACGGATTCCACTGCTGCCTCTGACCTGGAAACCTCCATTATGCCGCCACTGTCCCAGGGGGGGCCGAGCAGCCCCCGCCCCATAATCCTCTTAGGGAGCCCCCTAACGGGATCACTGCTGCGTGGTGACGGGGGGGGGATGACTTAGGGACGCCCCTGGGGACATTCCCGTCCCTATGCCCAGCACTGGGTGGGGGCCTGTCCCAGTATGGGGTGGTCCTTGGCCAATAATGTTATGGGGATTTTTGGGATGGAGCCCCGGTGCTGTGCCGGGATCCCATTGCCGCAGCCACCCCGGCACTCCTTGGCATGCAGAGCACGCGGGCGCCGGCCGCGAGAGCCTTTTGACATTGTATAAAGCCAAGCAAGAAAATTGATGTTCTTTTCCATCCTATTAGCGGGGGCTTAGCTCCAGCCAGGAGAAAATGGTGATTAAAGGGCCGAGTCCTTCCCCATTCCAATCGCACCTGGGAGGGGGGGGGGGGGCAGAGGGTGAGGGGGACAGAGGGGTCTCGGGGGGGGTGGGGGGGGCTGGGGCTGATGAATGGGACAAACTGACAGCATTTTCTCCCCCCCACACACAGGTGAGCCGCGTGCTGCGCCCGGGGGGCCGCTTCCTCTCCATCACCTTCGCGCAGCCCCATTTCCGCGCCCCGCACTACGCACAGGAGGCCTTTGGCTGGTCCCTGCAGCACGCCGCCTGCGGGGACACCTTCCACTACTTCGTCTACATCATGTGCAAGGGGCAGCCCCTGGCCCCCTCCGACCTGGCCCTGGGCAGGCAGCTGGGACGACCCCCCCCGGCCCCACCGCCCCCAATCACCCTGGCAGAGGATGAGGATGAGGATTTCCTCCGCGCCATCGAACTGTGACCCCGCGGCGTCACCTCTGTGCCTTTCTTTTTGGGTGTGGGAATCCAACTCCCCATCCCATTGTATGGGAAGGGGGGGCAGCTGGGCCGTGTGCTGCCCAATGCTTTGTGCCCCCCCTCTCGGATTGCAGCCAGAGTGCTGGAAATGAGACTGCGGCGGGTTTAATTCCAACCCCCCCAGTGCTGCTGTGACACAGTGCCAGGCCTGGGGGGGGGGGAGGAGGAGATGTGACCCTGCCGTGCTGTCCCCTGCGGTCTGGGGACACCCCTGTGCCAGGGGAGGTGACACACAGAGCAGGGTAGGTGACACTTGTGATCAGGCACGGGGCTCCTGCCACACACAGCAGGCAGGTGACACAGTGGTTGAAAGGGGTGTCCCATGCCCAGGGCTCTGCCGTCGCAGCGTAAGTGGGTCAGCAGGGCCCCCCCGGAACCATAGGGTGTTGTGAAGGGGGGGGGAGGAAGGATCAGACGGCAGCAATACATGGATGTATTTTATTCATCGCGTTTTGTTCACCGTACAGTGACAAATGGCGTTGGACGTTACAATGGACCGTTGGTAGAACACGATGGCGCACGGATCGCTCCTCTTCCTCATTTATTTTGTGATTGTGTCTGTGTGGTTTCCTTTTTTTTTTTTTTTTTCTTTTTTTTTTCTTTTTCCTTTTTTTTTGTTTTTTGTTTGCGTTGTTGTCCCCATAAACGCGACCGAAAAAAGGATGACGGCTTTTCTCATGCACACCCTCCTCCCCCCCCCCCCCCGACCCTCCCCAAAGAAGCTTCTTACAAAACAAAATTAAATTAAAGTACAAAATTAAAAACGACAACTGAGGAGCGGACCCCCATTCCCCCACAGCCCCCCACAAACCCACATCCCTCCGGGCAGAGGCGGCCGCGGGGCAATGGATGATGGCGGTGCGGTTCCCCCCCCCACGCTGCGTTTTTCCTCTCTTTTTTCCCTTTCTCTCTCTTTTTTTTTTCTCCTACCCCCCCCCCCCGTTTTTTTCTTCCCCCCCCTTTTTCTCTCTTTTTTCCCTTTTCTGTTTTATCCTCCTTTCTTTTCTCCTTTTCCCCTCTTTTTTTACTTTTCCCCCTTTTCCCCCGTTTTCTTTTCTCCTTTCTTCCCTTTCCCCATGTTCTCTATTTTTTCCCCCATTTCCCCCCTCTCTCTCTTTTCAATATTTTTTTCCCCTTTTCACTCTTTTTTGTTCTCCCCCATTCACTTTTTTTCCCCTTTTCACTAATTTTATTTTCTCCCTTTCACTTTTTCCCCCTTTTCACTCTTTTTTTGTTTCCCCCTTTTCATTCTCTTTTTGTTATTTCCCATTTTCACTCATTTTCCCCCCTTTTCACTCTTAATTGCCCCCTTTCTCTCTTTTTATCCCCCCTTTTCACTCCTTTCTCTCTTTCCCCCCTTTTCTCTCTTTTTCTCCTTTTTTCTCTCTTTCTCTCTCCATCTCCCCCCCTTATTTATATTTTTTTTCTCTCTTTTTGTTGTTTTCTTATGGAAAAAAATATGACCCCTTTTACACTGCAGACTCCAACAGCGGACCGACGTCGGCGGATCGATCGTTTTTAACAAAGATTCGGATCGATAGATATAAAAATACAAATATGAGGATTTTTCCTGTTAAAAAGAAGCGTGCCGGAGTGGGGCTGACCCTCGACACCAGGACACGGCGCTCGGGCCACCAAAGCTCATGCAGAAAACGATGGAGCAAAGAATATCTCCGGGCAGCAGCAGCGCTCCGAGTCCGCTCCGACCCCCCCACACCTTAAAGGTATGTATTTTTTGGGGGGGGGTCCCTCTGCCCAGGGGAAGGGGGGGGTAAAGTGCATGGCCCGAGGGGGCGGCCCCGAAGGCGGGGATGGAGCGGGGGCCCCCGGCGTGCGGTACCCCCTCCCCGGGGTGTGGGGGGGGGCGTGGGCATGGCCCCCCCCCTCCGTGGGTCCTGGTGGTGGTTCTCCGGGTTTATACCCCCGATGGCGACTTCTCCGTCATGCCCTTGAGCACCTCGTCTATCCGGTCATCCTCGATCACCACTGCGGGGACACGTTGTGGGGGGGGGGGAACGCGGGTGGGTGTGGGGACGCGAGCGGGGGTGGCTGCATACCCTCCCTCTCCCCCTCCCTGCAGCCCCATCGTTGCCCCATTCCGAGCGCTTGGGTATGAGACCCTCGCCCTATGGGATGTGGGTTGGGGTGCCCCCCCCCCCCCCCGGCAGCCAGGTGTGGGTGGTTGGATGGGGAAATGGGGGTGGGAAGGACCCCCCCCCCTCCGCGCTGCGGCACCGCTGATGAGAGCAACAGGAGCAGAATGGGTAATGACCCAGTGGGGGGGGCATCATCGGGCCCCCACGGCATCGCTCGCTGCAGTGTGGTGTTATGGGGGGAGCTCTGAGGACCCCACCACCACCACCCTGGTGATCAGCATCATCAGACACCCCCCCCCCCCACCCAATCATCTCTCTTCGGACAGACCCCCCACAAACAGCAATAGGCGTCAGCAGAGCACCACCGGACAGAGCCCTCCATCAGCATCATCACTGTGCAGGACCCCCCAGCATCCCCCACTGGGCCTCCCCCAGCCCCACTGAGAGGGTCCGCTTCTCCCCATCCATCAGCACTGCAAAATGAGTTGGGGGGGCACGGGCAGCGGTGCATCATCTCTCAGGGGTGTGAGTGTGGGTGCTGGGGGGAGGTGGGGGGGGGCTGTGTGCCCCCTTTTTGCTCAAGAGGAGGGTTGGCTGTGCCCCCTCCGAGCAGGTGGGGAGAGAGCTGTTATCAGGGTTCCCCGAGGATGGATGGATGGGGATTTAGCCGGGGGTGGGGGGAGTATTTATTTGGGTTCGGATTGAGCTGCTATAGGGTCTCTGCGGCATGAAGGGAAGCAGGGGGGGGAGGGAGGGGGGAAGGAACATACACACAGCCTTACGGAGCCCCGGGGGGGCACAAAGCGGGGGTGATGCTGCTAAGCATCGCTGCTGTGGGCTCTCTGCAGCAGGCGGGGATGTGGCAGGGACGGTGCTATGGGGCCGGGGGGCTGCCTATGGAGCCGGGGGGGGCATCCCGGGGGGGGTGCGGCAACCGCTAAGAGCAGCTCCGGGGAAAGCGGGGGGGGGGGCAGCCCCAGGGATGCCCGGCGTACTCCGGGGCCAGCGGTGGGGTCCATCCTGCGGCTTTGGGGCTGCGCCGCAGAGTGTGATTCCTGGAGCTGCCCATTGCCAGGGAACAGAGCCGGGGATGGTGCGGGGCAGAGGCGGGGATGCGGCGCTGGGGATGCTATGGGGCACAGCTGCAGCCCGGGGACGCCGGGGGGGGGGAGAAGGGGGTCACAGCCGACGATGCTATAGGGCAGCGCTAAGGATGCTATAGGGCACAGCCGGGGTTCCCGGCTCTGCTATAGAGCACAGCCGCAGGTGCAGCGGCAGAGCGATGCCGGGGGCAGCACCGGGGGTATCGGGGATGCTGCGGGGCGCAACCGGGGGTCGGGGGGGAAGCGAGGGGTCGCGGTGCCGGGTCGGGGGGTCCGTACCTCTCTTGGCGCGGCCGATCTGTCCCAACTTGGGGGGCCGCTTGCCCTGGTTGCCCCCGAAGAAGGCGTTGGTGTCCTGCAGGCGGCAGCTGAAGGGCAGCTCCCCCGCCTCGGGCTCGGCGCCGTAGCGACCCACCTTGTCCTCGCCGTAGGGCAGCACCTGCGACATGGCGGGGCCGAGCGGGCCGAGCCGCGCCGCGCCGAGCCGGGAGCCAGTCTGCGGCGGCGGCGGCGGCGGCGGGGAGGAAAGCCGGGCGGAAGGATGAAGTCATGCATCCGGGGGGAGCGGGGACCCCCCCCACCCCGGCGGGGCGGGAGGGGGCGGCTCCGAGCTCCGCGGACGGGACGGGACGCGTGGGGGGACCGGGGGGGGCTGCCCGTCCCCGTGTCCCGGGGTCCGTCCGGTCTCGGTGCGCCCATCCCCAGCGCAGCACCGCATGCGTGGGTCCCCCCCTCCCCACTGAGCCCGTGGCCCAGGCAGAGATCCCCGTGTCAGTTCCCAGCACGGCGCTGCATCCCCATCGCTGACAGCCTCTCCTGTAGCCCCCATGCAGGGCTTCCCTTTCTGTGGGTCCGTGTGGGTCACCGCACACGCGTGCATCCAAATGGTTGCGCGCTGGGTGTATCTGTGGGGCTGTGGTTTGGGCACAGACCCGTGGGTACCCATGAGGATACTGCTGCCCCCCGGCTCAGCCGTTGCCTCAGGACAGAGCCATGGGGCAGGAAGGACAAGAAGGGACAAAGCCATCCCCACAGGGATGTGACATAGGTCGGTTGCTGTTAGCCCCCAAAGACCATCATGCCTCCCCCAAAGAGCACAGCTGCACCATGTTGGCATCAGTGGCCCTGAGAAAGCCCCACCTGGGACCCCTCCCCATCACCAGGGTGTTATTTAGGCTCAGGTTTGTGGGAAGGAGGGATGGGCTCCATTTCTCAATGCCACCATCCTCCTGTGCTTTGAGATCACACATGAAAGCTGCTGTAGAAAAGCATCAGTGGGGCCGGTCCACGCGAGAGGGCAGGTGCTGCTATTTCGGGAAGGCTTGGCTGTGCTGTTCTCTTTGTGCTGGGCTCTGCAGAGCCTGCTCCCTTCTGAGAGCAGCGCTGGGGCAGCAGTGCTTCCTCCCCACCAGAGAGGCAATCCTTTATCACTGCCTTTGCTGGGGAACCGGCTCCAGCCCCTTCATCTGGCAGCTTCTGCTCCCACAAAAAGAAGCGCCTGGGAAAATAGGCGAGAGGCCCACGCTGAGATGTGCCCTGCTTTCCCCATCGCCAGGCCCACGTGCCTCTGCCCATGGGCAGGGAGCGGTGAGCCACAGGGCTGGGGAGCAGATGGGCTGCGGGGGGGATGGCAGCGAGGTGTTGTGCACGGGGGCTGGGTCAGGGTGGGGGCACCATGCTGGTGATGGGTGAGCAGGGATAGGGCTTTGGTTTGCCCTTATAGCTGGGCTCTTGGTGTTTGGGATGTAGGTGGGCAAGTGGCCTATGTGGGTGGGTGTCACAGCGGGGGCTGGCTCTCCCCCCAGGCAGCAGGTCGGGTGCTGGCGGTGCAGAGCTGTGCCTGCAGCCTGCTCCTGGTGCCTCCATCTGCTTGCTGCCAGCCCTGCCAAGAAACGTGAAATGGCACTTCTGCTTGCCGGGTGCCATCTCCCTGCTGCCACCACCCTGAGCACCTGTCCCCAGCGTGCTGTGTGGGGTCAGTGAGGGTCACCTGCAAGTGCTACCTGCGTCCTCATATGGGGCAGTAAGGTAGAGCTCTGAGCTGTGCCAGGTGCTTTGTGGGAAAAGCCTTTTGTCCCATGGGGTCCCAGGACAGGGGAGATCAACCCCGTTATGCAGACAGCATTCCCGCAGGGGTGACGAGCTCCATCCCTCATCTGTCACCATATCTCTGTCACCATGACAACAGACAAGGAGGCAGGTGGCAGCGAGCTGGCAGCCCTGGGGGGCAAGGTGGGGGCAGCAGGCACCCACAGGGCACTGGGTGGGGCTGGCAGCAGTGGGGACACCCTGGTCCTCTCGAGTGCTGTGGGAGGGGAATGTAGCTCAGCACCATGTTCTCTGAATGTGTCCCCAAAATAAATGTCCCCAGGGTGATGGTGGGGATGTGCAGTGGGTTCACCCAGGGGCACGGGCACGGCAGCTCCACGCAGGGCAGTTGGCATTGCTGGGCTCTGGCTGGTGCTGAGAGGTTGAATCATGGTGCTGCCCGGCACCGCTCCGGGCTGCACTGCAGGGTTTGTGTGGCTGGGTTACCATGTGGCTGGTTGCTTTTCTGGGGGCACAAGGTGGCAGGAGGGGTGCCTGCACCTCTCTGTGTGCCTGCAGGGACAGGGTGCAGTGGGACAGATCCCCTTCCTTCTGTACCCTCAGTGCTATGGGGCTTCAGCCAGGGGTGGCCGTGGACCCCTCTGCCCATCCCTGGCTCAGCCCCAGGAGCGAGGAGAGCAGTCTCCGGGTGCGCAGACACCTCCCAGCCCACGCACCCACTCGCGCCAGCAGCTCTTGGCACGCGGGGAACGCGTTCCTGGCAGCCCAGCCCTCTCCCATCTGGTATTTATCTCCTTCCCGAAATCCCTCCTGCTGCGGGGGAAACGACCGGCTGGTGCAGGGGACTCGGTCCCCACTGCTCACTCTGCAGCGCGGCCATACTGGTGAGGGGGAGAGACTGGGGTGAGAGAATGTGGGGAAAGGTGGGGAAACTCCCTCACTTCAATGACGCGTGCGGGTCCCTGGTGGTTCAGCTGGGTGTTTTGGGGGCATCACAGCTGGCAGTGGGCCCTGGGGACAACGCCTCTGCCCCAAGTGAGTGCCTGACCCCAAATCAGGAGTGATGGGATAGCTGCACCGGGGAAGGGGGCACAGAACCCCATACCCATACACTGCTGTCAGGTTGCCAGCATCACTCCCACCCCAAATCCCGGGTGCCCCAAAGCTGCAGGAGCTGGGAGAGCCCATGGGTTGCCTGGCAACAGCAGGCAGTGATGGGGAGCAGTCCAGGGGAGCAGTTGCTATGGAGACCGGAAGAGCACAGTTGCCTTGGTAACAGCAACCCCCCCCTTTTTCATCCCCATCCTTGCACTTTTTGGGGCTGTCCCAAAGGATGTACCCACAGTCAGGGGTCCCCTGCCCAGCTGGGTAGGGATGGTGGCATTTCCCAGCCCTACTGTAACGACGCAAAAGAAAACGCGAGCCTGTGCTTGGCTCCTCAGCTTTATCAATGACAAACAACCGCGCGTCACTCCTGCGCTGGCTCCAGGGCGGGTGCATGGGGCTCAGCGGGTGCTGGAGGCTGCCTCAGGGCTGTCCTTCAGCTCTGGGAAGGCTGTGGTGTGGGACGGCAGGATGCCGCAGCACACACTGTCCCCATTTCCCTGCCCAGGTGCCAGAGAAGCAAGGGAATTTTTCAGCCCTCACGGGGTCTGCTTAGTGGGTGTAGGCACACGGTAGGGGAATGCTGGTGCCAGGGTGTGACACAGTGGTGGCTCTGGGTGGTTTCTGTACCCCACCTTCCCCAGCTGTGTCTCACTAGCCCTGGGATCTCCCTCCAGTCCTATGATTTACCCACAGGCAAAACCACACATCAGAAAAGCAAAATAAGGGAAAAAAAGCCACGCTGCAGGCAGCAGAGGGAAGGGGGGGAGTGTTCAGGACTCAGACAATAGACCCAGAATGGCACAGGGCATCCTCTCCTCGTGTCAGGCACCAGGAGTACACTGACCCTATGCTCTCATATTAGAGGTGGAGGTGTGACTTGGGCAGACAAAGGGGCAAATAAGATGACTGGGCTGTATATCCCCTCAGCCCTACCCTGGAATAGACAGGGGTAAGCCAGGACCCCTCCCTCCACAGCAGGAACCACCCAGCTGCACGCCAGGGGACAGCTGAGATTTCTACAAGCTTCACACCAGGCTTGGTTGGCACAGCTCTGCTGTCCTCCCCCCCAATGCTCTCAGGCCTGGTACAGGGGCACAACGCGGTCAATGGGCCCCCGGCAGATGGGGCAGAGACGAGTGGGCAAGGCCTGGAAGCAGCGGAAGCAGCAGCAGATGTGGCCACAGCCCAGGAGGACGCACTCACGGGGCCGGGAAAGGCAAACCACACAGGAGTCCTCCAGCCCCTCGTCGCTGTCCTCCTCCACCTCTGGCTCCTTGTCCTGGTGCTTGTGGCGGATGGCACGGCACAGGGTGTGCAGGAGGACAGCCAGCCCCACCATGGCACACAACATAGCTGCCCCCTTCCAAAACCCTCTGGCTGACTCCAACTCGGCCAGCACCGTCTGCCAGTCCCCCAGGCACAAGAAATACTCGCCCTCCTGTGCCGGTGGCTGGAGGTGCAGGGAGCCGTCAGGGTGCAGGGCCAGCTCCCCAATGCCTGTCAGCCCAGCCCCCACCCGCAGCATCTCCTCTGTCTCGAGAATGCCTTTGGGTTTCTCCCCACTCAGGTAGTGGCCCAGCAGGTCGCGGAAGCCGTGGGCTGGCTGCTGGAAGCGCTCGTACACCATCTCCAGAGGCAGGCAGACGGCTCGCAGTGGGCTCTCCACGCTCACCTGCGTCACTGCCTCGGCATCCGGGGAGGCCAGCAAGAAGGGGACAGTGTAGACCTGCTCTGAGAGCACCCGCTCGCTCTCAGTCCTGCAAGTGGAGAGCACAGCACTGAGATGTGGAGAACGTGAAAGAAACCTGAGCTGCTAGGGCTGAACTGGGGGTAAGGACTGGAGTCTCTGCCTTTCTGCCTCTCATGTGTCCCCAGAGGCTGGGGTCTGGACCGCCGGTGCAAGCCTGGCCCCGATGTCCCTTCTGTTGCTCACCAGCTCCGTGCCAAGCTGTTCCAGATCAGCCGATGCTCTTTCAGAAGCAGCTTCTGGATCACACCCTGCATCCCCCCGTGGTAATGGCTGGACAGCGCAGCCTTGGCTGGCAGCACAATGCCTGAGGACAAATGGATGTATCACAGCCAAAGGAGAAGAGCTTGCTCCCCGTCCTCAGCATGTGGCCATGGGGACACCTTACCTTCCAGGGCAACATAAGGCAGGCATCTCCCATCGGCTGCAGACACCAGTGCTGTTAAACTGTCATCAACCTGGAGCTTTGGGGCCTCCTGGAAGAGTAGGGCTGAGCATGAACACAGGCACAGGCAGATGGGCTGGCAGTGCAGGGTTTGTGCATGGCATTTGGCAGGACGTGACCTGCCTGGTGCAAGGCATCATGACACTGATGGAGAGCATAGACATCAGCAGGGTGCACCGGCTCTGGACTGGACAATGGGGCAGGGACAGCAGGCGGGGAAGGGCACAGTGAGACAGGCTACCTGTATGCGTGCCACAACTCGGGCTTTCTTCCTGTACAGGTAGTAGAAGAGGCCGGAGAAGGCGAGGCTGGAGCCCAGGCACAGCAGCTCCACCGGAGTGATGGGCGGCGCATCCATGGCACGGGCTGGGGCAGCAGCTCTGCAAGGCGAGCACGTGGCTGGGGCGGCGCTGGGGACGTCCCACCACCTGTGACCCCGCGGGGGTCAGCTCAGCACCCGCAGTGCTGGGGCCCGAGCCCCGCACCCGGCCCGCGGCCTGCACTCCTTCCTCATCCTGCACCCGGCCCGGGCCCCGCACCCAGGACCTCACCGGTGCCCGGCGCTCCCCGGCAGACCCGGAGCTCCCAGCCCAGCCCCCCGGCTCGGCCTCAGCCCCCCGGTCCGGCCCCGCCGCCGCCGCTCACCCCGGCCCGGCCCGGCCCGGCCCCGCCGCCCCTCGAGGAGCCTAAGCCCGGACCCAGGCCCTGCCGCGCTGCCTGCTGGGAGATGTAGTGCAGCCTGCGCAGGGCGGCGGCGGGGCCCGCGGGAGCCGGAACTACGTCTCCCATCATCCCTCGCGTCGAACTACAGTTCCCGTAGTGCCCCGCGAGAGCCAGCGCCGCTCGCTGCGAGGCCTGCGAGTGCCTACGAGTCCCGGCGGGCGTTGCGCGTCGCGATGCCGCCCGTGCGGGTGCTCAGCGCCGCGGCCGCCATTTTCCCTCCCGTCGCGGCCGAGGCGGTCCGCGCATCCCGTTAGCGGCGCGGTTCCTCGCATCGCGGTCCCCACGAAGGACCCGGAGATGTTGGCGTTGGTGGAAACTGCGTTTAATCGTTCAATAAAGTCAGCGATTGCCACCCGCAGCGGAAGGCACCAGTGCCCGCGGCCGGGCCCGGCGGGCAGGGATGGGGGAGCCAAGCCGGGGCGGGAGGGAGCGCGGGGTCGGCGGGGCCGGGCGGCTCCCGGCCTCCATCCGCACAGCCCGGGGACGCGTCCCTGGCACGAGCGGGGCGGGGGGCAGAGCTGGGGCGCCTCCGGAGCGGGGGTCCCCGTCCCTACCACACCTCACAGTGCTTGCCGGGGTTCATGGGCGAGCCCAGCGGGCAGCCGAAGTGCTGCACGAAGTCCCGCGAGTTGCTGAGGGTGCCGATGACGCGGTACTTGTCGGGGCTGTGCGGGTCGGTCACCAGCCCTTCGTGGGAGCTCTCGGGCGTCCGCACCGAGCACCACACCTGGGGGAGGGGAGTGGCCGTAGGGACGGGGAAACCCCCGCGGTGGGCACAGAAGTGGCACCCGGGGGGCCGCGAAGGGCGCAGAGCCGTACTTGCGCAAAGCCCACGAAGAACAGCTGGTGGTTGGTGAGCGCCAGGGCCGGGAGCTGCTTCTCCTCTCCGTTCTTCTGCAGCCAAGATTTGTACGCCTGTGGGATGGATGCCGTGAAACCGTGGCAGGGGGTTAAGGGCTGAGCCCCCCCGCCCCGGCGGTCCCGCTCACGTTGTAGGCCGCCTTCAGCCCGCCGTTGTCGGCGATGTTCTCTCCCAGCGTCTGGCGGCCGTTGACGTTCTCGCGGTGCACGGTGTAGCGGCCGTACTGCTCCGTCATGCAGGCCGTGCGGTTCTTGAAGGCCTCCAGCGAGGAGTTCTGCCACCAGGGCCGCAGGTTGCCTTCCTTGTCGTACTCGCGGCCTGCGGGACCGAGCCGTGGGGCGGCGACCCCAAACTTGTTGCAGGGTTCCCCAAAACCGAGCGCCGTGGGGACTTGGGTTCGTGTGCTCTGGGGGCACGGTGTCCCCCAGCCCCTGCAGTGTGTTTATCCACCTCCAGAGCCCCCCGC
The DNA here is from genome assembly GCF_987193195.1 of Phasianus colchicus. Taxonomy (NCBI): domain Eukaryota; kingdom Metazoa; phylum Chordata; class Aves; order Galliformes; family Phasianidae; genus Phasianus; species Phasianus colchicus. The sequence goes on from NC_143445.1 coordinate 16,688,904, forward strand.
TATTCCCCGTGACCACAAATTCCCCCATGACCCCTGCTCATCCCCGCTGGCTCTGGTGAAGGTGCAAAGCAGAGCGGATGTGAGAGGGACTCATCCCAAAAGCAGGATGAGGCTGGGGGGCCACGGGCCGGCCCGAGCTGCAGACACCGTGTCCTCACCAAGCGGATGGAGTGAAAGCTGCACAGAGAAGCCGGGGGGAGGTATCGGCAGGTGCCACCTGGGGAGACAGGACATAGAAGGGGAAGCCAGCCAGCTGGGTTGGGGAGTGGCCAGGGCCACAAGCATGCATAATGCAATGGATGGCAAAGCGGCACCCCCTCCCCACAACCAGGGGATGAGTCTGGGAGGGGGATGGGAAGGCGACAGAGGCTCCTGTTGTCTCACCTTGGTCATCGAAGGCGTGGGTCAGCTCGTGCCCCATCACCACACCGATACCACCGAAATTGAGGGCTCTATGGGGCCGCAGGAAAGAGATGAGTGAGTACAAAAGGGGTGCAGCTGGGCAGCCCCTCCAGCTCATGAGTGCCTCCCAGCCGGGAGCTGCCCCTCAGCTCCATATCGGGCTCACTTGGGGTGGTTGCGAGCATAGAACGGTGCCTGCAAGATGCCAGCGGGGAAGACGATGCCGTTCTTGGTGGGCAGGTAGTAGGCATTGACAGTCTGTGGGGTCATGCTCCACCTGGGGAATGGGAGACAGGGACATGTCCGCTCTGCCCAGCCTCCCCAGGGCCCTCCCCTGCCATCTCCCTCCTTGGGTCCTCCCTGCAAGGGGCTAGCACCCACCCCATGGCCAAAGGACCCTGCATCCATCCTGGGGAAAAGCCAGAGTCCCCGCAATTATCTGTGCCACCTCATCTCTTGAAGTGCTCTAACACTTGTTCCCATCCCGGTGGGGTCAACCTGTGGGAAAGGGGTGCCTAAGTGACCCAGGACCCCTAAGCCACCTCTAGGTGACTTGCTGCCACCATGACACCATGAAGGTGCCAGCCCTGCTCTCTGCTCACATCCTCCACCCCCATAGCCCTCCATCCCACTTACTGATCACGGTTGGGAGGTTTCCGCAGCTGGTCAGCCATCACTTTGGCAGAGAAGTTGTAGAAGTTGAGCATGTTCTGGAAGAAGGAGTCCTCTGAGACCTCGTACTGGTGAGGAAGAGGATGGGTGAGGAAGGACTGTCTCTTGCTGCATCGTCCTACCATAGGTTGTGTGAATGTGTCTGACCCCTCCCCATGAGCCCCTACCCCATCGTAGACATCATCCAGCTCTTTGTTGTCCAGGATGAAGTCTGGGAAGCCAATCATGTCATAGATGGCATCTGCCTGCATGAAGAGAAGCCCTGGTGGTTAGCCCTGGTGGGGCTGGGGAATACTGGAGGAGTCTCCTGGGGATCTCCCACCTTCTCCTTGGCAGCCTGCCTGGTCTTCTCATCCATCCAATCTAGCTGTTCCAAGGATACCTCAAAAGCTGTCCGGATCTCGCTGATCATCTCCTCTGCCTGGGGACAGGAGGAGATGCTGTGTTCCCCATGCCACTCATGCGGGGATGGGTTGGGCATGTGGTCATGGTTAAGCCCCACACCCCGTCCCCAATACTGGGGGTCCCATTTCACCACTCCCCAGGATCTGGGGGAAAACAGGAGATCTCATGGATGGGGAGGGGATGTGTCCTCACAATGGCCTTGCTGTCCCGGTCAAAGGTGGCTTTGACGAAGAGGGAGCCCAGGGCGAAGCCCAGTGTGTCATCAGTGTTCGAGATACAGGTCTGCCAGCGAGGCGTGCAGGACTGTGGGAGTGAGACCAGAGCCCTGGAGATGCCAGGGTAGCCACAGACATCCCTCCCTGCCCACTGCTTCCTTCCCAGCTGTGGGGAGATGCTCCACAGTAAAACCCTGCACCCCAAAAGTTGTTACCCAAATCCTTCTTCAGCATCTGGGGCTTAATATCCCAAGGGGTGCCCAAGGGCAGAAGCGATCCCAACTATCCCTGCACTGCTGCGGATAGAGAAGAGTGGCCTCAACCCCCTCCCGTTACCTTCCTGGTGCCATAGAGTGTCTCCAGCAGCCTCTCCTGGGCTGTTTCAAAGCGCTGGTCCAGGCTGGAGGCTGTTTTCTGCACCAGGTTCCAGATCAGGTAGTTGTTCAGGACACTGTGGGGCAGAGGGATGTTTCATGTGGCCACGAGACCAGTGCATGCAGGATGTCCTATGCCCAAATGGGGTCCCTGGGAATGCTCACCTCCTGTCGGTGCTGTTGATGAGCTCAGACACCTGCTGGAGATAGGCGTCCCCATACACCACCACAGGCTCCGTCTCAGCTAGCTCCAGTGGGGCCAGTGCATAGGAAAGGTAATCCAGCCAGTCGATGGCAGGGGCAAGGACCTGCAGGGACATGGGGACATGGTTCTGCACCTCTCCTCCTGGGAGTTCCAAGGTCCCCCACCACTCCAAATCTGTTTTCTGTCCCGAACTGCTGCTCCCACAGCTGCAGGATAAAGGATGCCCACAGAGCTCCCCAAATCCCATTGATGATGGGTGAGCACCGCACTGCAGCACCTCTGCATGCTGGGCTGCCCAGGGTGTGCTGAGTATGGCCCCACACTGGACAGCCTCCCTTTGTGTCCCAGACCCAGGGAATGCATGCCCACCTGCAGCTCAGCGATGCTCATCTTGTGGTAGATTTTCTCATCATCCCGCCGCTCAGCCTGTGGCACGGTGATGTTGGCCAGCAGTGTCTCAAAGTCCAGTACCTGCTGCATCTGCAGGCGGGTGGGCTCCTTGGACCCCCCCAGCAGCATGCCCAGCTCCACCATGTAGTCCAGGTATGCAGTAAGGACCTGGTGAGATCCCAAGACACATCTGCAGCTCTTCTCTGCCCATGCATTCCTGGTTTGGCCACCTCATGCCACCTCTGAGGGGCTCAGACCTGCTGCCCCACTGGACCCGCTGTCTCTGAACCCCCAGCTCCATGCAGTGCTCCTGGACTCACCTTCTCATTGGCAGTCTTGTTCAGGTAGTAATCCCGAGATGGAAGGAAAAGCCCTGACTGGTCCACCTTGGGGACAGAGGGGCAGCATGGGCATCCCATACGTCCCAGTGCCCCCAGTGCCTGCTTCCTCCAGTGCCCACCTGGATGATGTTGCTGTTGGAGCTCTTGGAGTCTGCACCCACATAGACGGTGAAGAACGGGGTTGCTCGGTAGGTGCCTGATACCGTCTTCAGCACCTCCATGAAGCTGCTCTGGTTCCAGGAGCCGGTGATGTTCCATCCGCCGATCTGCCACCAAATGGTACCAGGAAGTGTTTGCCACCCAGTGCTGTGGCTCCAGGACTGTCCCCAGGGCTGAGCCCTCACCTTGTCAATGAGATCTATGAGGGGCTGGGAGCCCAGCTCCTCGATTCTTTGCTCCTTGAGGCAGGACAGGTAGTAGCGCTGCGTCTTCCTCTCTGCCTCGCTGCTGGAGTTGAAGCTGGAGTTCTCTGCGGGATACTACAGCTCAGCCAAACCCCTTCTGCTGGCACCCTCAGACAGCCCCCAACCCCTCCATGCCCACCAAGGAGGTGCTTCATGATGGCCTGGTTCTGGTCCCAGATGCTGTTGAAGGTGCTCCACTTGGAGCGCCCATTGGGCAGTGGGTTCCTCTTGATCCAGCCTCCGCACGAGTACTGGTAGAAGTCCTGGCAGGGGTCAGTGTCTGTGTCCAGGGCCTCCAGGATCTTGCTGGCCACCCGGACGCAGGCTTCTGTCAGGCACATGGTGTGGGAGGGATCTGCAGGGAAAGGTGTGCTGGGGGGAAACTGAGGAACAGAGTGGGACTGCTCCTCGGGATGGGTACAGCACCTGGCAACCTGCTGTCCCCACGAGGGGCGATGCCATTTCTACCCCAGCGTGGCAGTCTCCTACCTCTGCTGTACTGGATGGCCAGAGCCACAATGGTGATGCCGAGCAGCAGAGCCAGCGTGACGGTGACGGTGCAGAGCACCAGCTCCAGCTGGGAGCGCGAGGCCAGGTGGCTCAGCAGCGGCCCCGTCCCCTTCCGAAACCCCACCTGGGTAGGAGACAGGGGCTGACATCACATCGAGTCCCCAGACTGCTCCCAGGTGCCCTGGCTTGGCTGTGGGGCATGGGGACCAGATGGGGACTAAGCTTGTAATCAGGCACCCTGAAACCAGTGCATCCCTTGCGGATGAGCCATTTGTGGATGCTGGTGCACCCCCCCTCGAGCTGCAGGGAAGGGGAACACTCTCTGCTGCATTTTGGCTGCCTCCCAGCACATCATCTAGGGGCAGCCAAGGCTGGCTGGGCTCCCGGCCCCACTCCTGCTGCAGGCTGGGGCTGCAGGAAAGGGGTCCCAAGCAAAATAGGACTGGGGCATAGCTCACCTCCACGCTGTCAGGGGAAGCGCTGCCATCCCCTGCTGGCTCCGGCCCCTCATCCTCCTGCAGAGTGGCATGCTTGTAGTCAGGCATCTGAGGGGGGAAAGCAGGGTGGGGGGGCTGCACCCCACTGCCCCCTCTACCTCCTACAGCAGGTGCATGGGGGGGACAGGACCTCCCCCAGAAGCTGGCCCCATCCCCGGTTCACCCTGGGGAGCGCAATGCGGGATGCTGGTGGGGGCCTTGGGGGCCCAAGCATCCCTGCGTGTCACCATGGCAACAGCAGCATCACCCCGCTGACAGGTGCCACATCGCCACGGAGATGCACTCCCTATCTCCTGGCAACCGTTGCTTAGTGCTGCTGCCTCGCCCCTCCCCCCCACCTGGAACTTTCCATGCAGATGTGCACTGGTCTGAAACATCTGGAAGCCCTCTCCCCTTCCTCCACCCATGCAGGGCAGGGTGCAGGGATGCAGGGGAACAGGGATACCATGGGGGCATCAGCTGGTTGCAAAGGACCAGTGACACTGGTGAGACAGGGACCCTTTTGCACCAGAGTGGGGGGATAGCCCTACTGCTTGCACTCTCCCAACCACAGAGGCTGCAAAGGGCTCAGCTAAGAGGGAGGGATGGGGGGGATTGAATTGGAGGAAGAAGCAGGGTGCTTTGGCATAGAGTTTCTGGGTATGCACTATCCTTAGGCTTCAGAGTTAACGCCTGGGTGGGCTGCGGCTCAGCCTCCATCTGCGCATCTCTGCAGTGCTCAGGGGCATGAAGTTGCTGGGGTGTGTGTGGGGGGGGAAGGATAAGCGCTCTGCTCCCCGCTCCCAGTTTTCCTGCCCATCACTGGAACCCAAGGAGGTTGCTAAGCAGGGGGGGTTCCATCACTGTGGGATGGTGGCATTGGACAGCCTGGTATGTGGGATTGGGGCCGGCTGGGTGCCCCAGTCTGCCGCGGTGCCCCATGTCACCTCCAGCCCCACTTCTCCTGGCACCCTGAGGCTGAGGCAGGACGCAGCCTATGGGCTTTTCCTTCCCCATCCATGGGGGGGAGGAGGAAATGGGCCCCTCCAGTCCCCAGGCTTGCTGTAGGGCAGCAACTAGAAGCTCCAGGTGTGCACCCCGCTCTGGCGCAGCGAGGGGCTGTGGGTTCATCCCGAGCTGCCTCATTTCTCCCAGCGGGGAGGTCCCTTTGCCCCTCTCCCCCTGCCGCCGTGGGGAGCCTCCCCAGCCCCCCCCTTCCCACAGGCTCTCAATCCCCTTTCTCCCCCCGGCTCCTTCCCCCCGCATCCCCCCGCAGCCCTCCCCATCTCCCGCAGCTCTCCAGCCCCAACACGCGGGCTGTCCCCGCGCCCCCCCATCCTGTCCCCTGTGTCCCTCCCTGCCGACACTCACGGCGTGTCCGAGCTCCTGCAGGGCCACGTTCATCCTGGCCATCCCGCCTAGCTCCGCTCCCCGCCCGGCCCGCGCCGGGCCCCCGCCGCCGCCGCAGCGCCGCCTGCCTCCGCCATGGCCCGGCACCGGCACCGGGAATAGGTCCGGGAGTTGGAGCGGCGCCGGGCAGGGATGGATGGAGCCGCCGCAGAGGGAAGGGGCCGGGGTTTGGGGACCAGCGGGGTGCGGCTCGTTGGCACCGGGGGGTGGGGACGGTTGAGACCGGCGCCCCCAGGGGTGGCTGGAGCCGGGGCACCGCTCCGCCCGGCCCCGCCGCCGAGGTGACCGCGAGGGGCAGCGCCCTCCGCGCGCACGGGCGGAGCCCCGGCACCGGCACCGCACCGGGCTCGGGTGCGGTCACAGCGATGCGCACAGCGGGACTGGCACAGGGTTCATCACCGGGGACACGCACAGCCGCACCGCTCCCGTGCCGCACGGCACGGCCGCCCACACGGTGTCACGCGCGGTGTCACGTACAGCCACAGCCGCCCACGGCAGTGGTGGCTCGGCAGCACCGTACGGGGTGGGAAAGCGGTGCGTCCCGGCGATGCCACCGCCGGGTTCCAGCGGGCGGGTGGCTGTACCGGCGGGCACAGCGCTACGCGCCCGTGTGTGTGTCGTGCGCGTCCGGCAGCGGTTCCACGCGTGTCACTGCGTCGGGGGCAGTGATCCCCGCTAGGCTCCCCGTCCCCGTGTCCCCAAGTCCCCATCCCGTCCCATCCCCGCCACTGCCGCGCCCCACGCAGCGCCCGTCAGCGCCCGGCGCTGCACCACACGGGGAGCGCCCGCTCAGCCCCGCCCGTCGCCCCGCCCACTCCAACCCTCGGCAACGCCCGGCGGGCGCGAGGTGATGACGCCACGAAGACGACGGGCTGCGATTGGCTGCGGGCGCGGGCCGGGCGCAGGCGCAGAGCGTGGCCGGTGTGCGGCGGAGCGGCCATGGACGCGGGCGGCGGCGGCGGGCAGAGCCGGGTGCAGGGCGGGCCGGGGTCGGGTGGTGACGAGAAGCCCACGCCGCTGTGGGGCCGGGACCGTCGGGATCCGCCCACAGGGCCCGAGAAGGAGCAGGAACTGGTGAGCGTCGCCCGGGGAGCTGAGTCACGGGGGGGCGGTGGCGTCATCGGGGCTCCCTCCGGCCGCGTGACGTCACCGGGGCGAGGGGCTCCCGCCGTGACGTCATGTGGTGACACGGCCTGGGGGTTCCGGCGTTCACTGTCATCGTGGTAGGGGCCCCGCAGGTGGCTCTCTGCTATTATGAAGAGGAACACCGGTGTCCGTGCACTGGGGTGCCCCTAACCGAATTTTTCCCCCCCCGGCAGTCGGAGGAGGACAAACAGCTGCAGGATGAGCTGGAGATGCTGGTGGAGCGCCTCGGGGTGAGTGCGTGCCTCTCAAACTGCAGAACTGTGGGGGGGAGAAATCTACTGTGCCACAGCCTTGTGGGTACTCAGGGCTGTGCTCGGTGTGTGACTTTCTGTTCACTGTGCCACAGCCCTGTGGATCTGACTTTAGCCCTGCAGGGTGGAGGGCTGCCCTGCTCTGTGTTTGGGAGGGCACTGAGCCCAGAAGTACCACCTCATGTACTTCCTGATGGGTCTCTTCCCTGTGCAGGAGAAGGACACGTCTCTCTACCGCCCGGCACTGGAGGAGCTGCGCAGGCAGATCCGTTCCTCCACCACCTCTATGACCTCTGTCCCCAAGCCCCTCAAGTTCCTCCGACCACACTATGGCAAGCTGAAGGAGATCTATGAGAATATGGCTCCTGGGGAGAACAAGGTGAGCGCTGCCATCCTGTGTGGGCTGTGACTTGCCAGGTCCCTGCCTTTCCCCCCTGTGGGCACTGGGAGGGTGCTGTTTCCTGGGATGCACTCAATCCCCTGTGAGTCTGAAGTTCCGGCTCTCTGTCCCCAGCGCTTTGCAGCAGACATAATTTCTGTCCTGGCTATGACCATGAGTGGAGAGCGTGAGTGTCTGAAGTACCGCCTAGTGGGCTCTCAGGAGGAGCTGGCATCGTGGGGGCATGAATATGTCAGGTGAGCCTGGCTGGGAATGGGGCTTGGGGTGGACAAGGACAGCTGCCTCACATCCCTGGGGCTGGGCGAGGCTGGTTTCTGTGGTGGTAATGTCCCCTTCTCCCTGCAGGCACCTGGCAGGGGAGGTGGCCAAGGAGTGGCAGGAGATTGATGAAGCCGACAAGGCGCAGAGGGACACGCTCCTCACTCTGGTCAAGGAGATCGTCCCTTACAACATGGCTCACAATGCAGAGCACGAGGCTTGTGACCTGCTCATGGAGATCGAGCAGATGGACATGCTGGAGAAGTACATCGACGACAATGCCTACTCGAAAGTGTGCCTCTACCTGACCAGGTGAGGGACTGGTGCATCTGTCTGGCCCCTGGTGGGCTGAGGCTGCCCGGCTTCATTATCTGACACTCATCCTCACATGCATCTCCTCCTCAAAGCTGCGTAAGCTATGTCCCAGAGCCTGAGAACTCTGCTCTCCTACGCTGTGCCCTGGGCATTTTCCGCAAGTTCAACCGTTACCCTGAAGCCCTGCGCCTGGCTCTGATGCTCAACGACGTGGAGCTGGTGGAGGACATCTTCACCTCCTGCAAAGATGTGTAAGTAGAGACTGTCCCAGCACTTTGGGGGGGCTCAACTGAGTAGGATCCTGACACTCAGATGCGGGTGGGGGCTTGGGCAGAGACTCTTGTCCCCAAAATAAAGATAAGCAGGAGCCAATCATCTCTGGGCTGCTCCTGTATGCTTCTTGAGCAGGGTGGGCTGAGGTATATGTCTGCTGTTTGGCTAGCATTAGGGCTGCTTGGGGGCTGGGTGCTTTCAAAGCCTCTTCCCTCTGCAGAGTTGTCCAGAAGCAGATGGCCTTTATGCTGGGCCGCCATGGGGTCTTCCTGGAGCTGAATGAAGATGTGGAGGAGTACGAGGACCTGACTGAGATCATGTCCAACGTCCAGCTCAACAGCAACTTCCTGGCCTTGGCCAGAGAGGTGAGCACTGTGCTGGAGAAAGATCCCTGTGCTGCTCCAGGATGGGATTTGCTCTGGTTGCCAGGCTTTGTGCTCTTTGGCAAGACCTAGGGAGAGAGATCCCTTATCCCTATGAGCTTGGCCAGATCCCAGTGGAGAAGCTGTCTTTATAGACCAGCTGCTGTGGTGTGTTTGTGGGGAGATAACCCCTTTTTCCCTTGTCTCTGCAGCTGGACATCATGGAGCCTAAAGTACCAGATGATATTTACAAAACCCATCTGGAAAATAACCGTAAGAGCTGATGTTTTGACCTTGGCTGTCTGTGGATAGAGCAGACCCCGTTGCCTGTGGTGGGCTTTGGCTGCTCCTTCCCAGTGGCCTCATCCCAGCCTGGTATGGGACAACTGTGCAGTGGAGGGCTGGCCTGCCTCACTCTGATCTTGCTCCCCAGGGTTTGGGGGCAGTGGTTCCCAAGTGGACTCAGCCCGGATGAATTTGGCCTCCTCCTTTGTGAATGGCTTTGTGAATGCTGCATTTGGCCAAGACAAGCTGCTGACGGATGATGGCAATAAATGGTTATACAAGAACAAGGACCACGGTGAGGGCTGCAGGTGTCTGTGGGCTTGGGGGTTGGGCCCTGCTGAAAGCGAGGCAGTTGGGTACAGTTCTGCTGTGTCCCCAGCCAGCAGGCCAGTCACACTGACTTGGGCTTTTCTCTCTGGGAACCACAGGGATGTTGAGTGCCGCAGCTTCATTGGGCACTATACTGCTGTGGGACGTGGATGGGGGCCTCACACAGATCGACAAATACCTCTATTCGTCAGAAGATTACATTAAGGTGAGTGGCACTGATCTCAGCCCCATGCTTACTTGATGACAACCAGCATGTCCTGGGCAGCAGGTGTAACCCACGGGGTGACGTGAGTCGCTTGCTGGAAGGGAACTCTGTGTGGTGGTGGCTGGTGCATAATGGTGCCTCTGTCTCGTAGTCGGGTGCCCTCCTGGCCTGTGGCATCGTCAACTCAGGAGTGAGGAATGAGTGTGACCCTGCCCTGGCCCTGCTATCTGACTACGTTCTCCACAACAGCAACACCATGCGGATTGGAGCCATTTTTGGGTAAGGGTCTGCCCTGGCCTCCCTGGCTGTGTGGGGTGGTGCAGCCATCCCTGACATTCCTCTGGGCTCTCCATAGGCTGGGGCTGGCCTATGCGGGCTCCAACCGTGAGGATGTACTGACTTTGCTGCTGCCAGTGATGGGGGACTCCAAGTCCAGCATGGAGGTAGGGAGCAGAGCAGGGTGTGCCACACAAGTCTCTGACAGCTCCTGGAGATGCTGGGGCTGGTTTGGGCTCTGCATGTCCGTGTGTGATGTGCTGTGCCCTAAGAGCATGGCTCCCTCCCAAGGTGGCTGGTGTGACCGCCCTGGCCTGTGGTATGATATCTGTGGGCTCTTGCAATGGGGATGTCACCTCCACCATCCTCCAGACCATCATGGAGAAATCAGAGACAGAGCTGAAGGACACCTATGCCCGGTGGCTGCCGCTTGGCCTGGGCTTGAACCACTTGGGTAAGGAAGGTTCTGGTGGTCCTGTGAGCTGGACTGCGAGCATCCCTTGGGTGCCCTGAGCTCTGTGCCTCTCTACAGGCAAGGGAGAGGCCATCGAGGCCATCCTGGCAGCCCTGGAGGTGGTGTCGGAGCCGTTCCGCAGCTTTGCCAACACGTTGGTGGACATCTGTGCCTACGCTGGTGCGTTGAGCTGACCAAGGCTGAGGGAGGTGGGAGCAGGACCTGGCCTTCCTTCTGCTCATTCTTGCCCACTGCTGACCCCACAGGTTCAGGGAATGTCCTGAAGGTACAGCAGCTCTTGCACATCTGCAGCGAGCACTTTGACTCCAAGGAGAAAGAGGAGGACAAGGATAAGAAGGACAAAAAGGAGAAAGAGAAGAAAGAAAGCTCAGCTGACATGGGGGCGCACCAGGTACGGAAACAGGCTGGAACCTGCAGCCAGGATGTAGGAACTGCCCTATGTGGGGACAGACCCAGAGGAAGCAGCCCTAGCAGTATCCTCTGCTCTCACTGTCCAGCTGGGCTGTAAGAGGTTGGGTTTGGGGTTGGTGGTCCCTGCCTTGCACTCAGTACTGGTGTCCCTGCAGGGTGTAGCAGTGTTGGGCATCGCACTTATTGCCATGGGTGAGGAGATTGGTGCTGAGATGGCCCTGCGCACGTTTGGTCACCTGGTGAGTGACAGTGGGGGGACAGTGTGGGGCTGGGAAGGGACCTGGATGAAGAGGGCAGATTTTCTCTCACACCTTGACCTTGGTAAGCTGGGTTGTGGATGACCCACCGTGCCCTTGCCCCCGCCTGGGGTTTAATTCCCTCTCTACCCCCGTTCCATGCAGCTGCGGTATGGGGAGCCCACCCTGCGCCGTGCTGTGCCCCTGGCCCTGGCGCTCATCTCTGTCTCTAACCCCCGACTCAACATCCTCGACACCCTCAGCAAGTTCTCCCATGATGCTGACCCCGAAGTCTCCTACAACTCCATCTTTGCCATGGGCATGGTGGGCAGTGGTAAGCCTGGGTGGCAGCTTATCTGTCAAGGGGGTGGTGCCCCAATTTCTGAAGGCTTGTGTCCCAATCCTTGCCTTTTCCAGGTACCAATAACGCCCGGCTGGCTGCTATGCTGCGGCAGCTCGCCCAGTACCACGCCAAGGACCCCAACAATCTCTTCATGGTGCGGTTAGCCCAGGTGATGATCCCACACTTGTGGTTGGGAAGAGGCAGGGGAGCAGTGGGACGGAGGAGCTACCATGTGCTGCCCCACTATGTGCTCACGTGCTTTCTGTGCCACACCAGGGCCTGACCCACTTGGGCAAGGGGACGCTCACCCTGTGTCCCTACCACAGCGATCGTCAGCTCATGAGCCAGGTGGCTGTAGCTGGACTGTTGACCGTCCTTGTGTCCTTCCTGGATGTGCGCAACAGTGAGTAATGCGTGCTTAGCCACTGCCCCAGCACCCCTTCATCCCACACCCACGCTCTTGCTTTCATCCCCTTCCAGTTATACTGGGCAAGTCCCACTACGTCCTCTACGGACTGGTTGCGGCCATGCAGCCTCGCATGTTGGTTACCTTTGATGAGGAGCTTCGGCCTCTGCCCGTGTCGGTTCGGGTCGGACAGGTGAGGGGGCAGCTGGAGCCCGGTGTGGGTGGCTGGGGGTTCTACCCCCATATCTCCTCCTCTTTCACTTTGCTTTTCCCCTGCAGGCTGTGGATGTGGTGGGCCAAGCAGGCAAGCCCAAAACCATCACTGGCTTCCAAACCCATACCACACCCGTGCTGCTGGCACACGGTGAGCGGGCAGAGCTGGCCACTGAAGAGCATGTGCCTGTGACACCCATCTTGGAGGGATTCGTCATCCTGCGCAAGAACCCCAACTATGATGTTTGAGCTGGGGGAACTGGGGCTTGGGAGCTGGGGAGAGGCAGTGTGGGTCGGGGGGAAGGATGATTGGTTTTGTTTTTTTTTTTATTTGTTACTGGGAGATGAGGAAATAAAGTATACATATACCTATGGTGCTGTGCTATCCTTGCATTCTCATCCTCGTGGAGGACTCAATACCCCTGTAAGTGCCCTGGGGGTTTGGTAGCTTCACAGTTGCTCCAAATAGAATTGCTCTGCGGTAGGGAGGGGGGCACCGGAGGAAGATTTGGGGGAAGAAGAAAACCCCGTCCTGCTTCCAAACCAGCAGGGTTGGTGTCCTGAGCGGGGCCCTAGTTCTGGAGAACTACCCTGGCCTGGGTACCCCGCGGTGGGGTGGGTACCTGTGGCTCGCGAGGATGGCAGGACGCCGCTGGCGGTCCCAGCAGGCCCTGGCCGCGTCCCAGCCCTCGCTGTCCCCGCGTCCCCCGGTGCCTGATGCCAGCCGGGCACCATGCCAGGGCCTGGGGTGCCGCGAGGCCACTGGAGGACACGGGAGGAGGGGGGGATTGGCTGGGGCGGGAGGTACTCCGCGCCAGGCTGGGGGCGGTACCGAGAGCGGCGTGCCGGTTCCGGGGAAGGTCCGAGGATCGCGGCGCGGGCGGGCACCGGGACCGCGTGCTCCCGCAGGGGGCGGAGCTCCCGCGCAGAGCGGGCGTGCCCAGCGAGCCCCGCCCCTTTGCTCCCGTCCGTCACGTGACATAGGAGTCACGTGCCGCGGGCGGTTCCCGAGGCGGCTTCAGGCGCGGCGGACGTCGCCCCGCCCCCCCGCCCCTCCCCCCGGCGGCGCGCCCGGCCCCGCCCCTGCGCGCGGCGCGGCTCCGGAAATGGTCGTGCTGCGCTGCGCTGCGGCTGCGTCGGGCCGCGCGCGCTGAAGGAGACTGAAGGTAACGGGCGGGGGCGGGGCGGGCGCGCGCCGCGGGGGGGGGGAGCCGGGTGAGGGGGGGGGACACCGGCCCCAGGGGGACGGCAGCGGTGCGAAGCCCGGGGCCTCGCGGTGCCGCCGGGCCCCGCCGTCGCGCTGCCACCGCTACTCCCACCACCACCACCACGTGGGCGCCGCCGGTCTTTCCGCCGGTCTTTCCGCCGTTATCCGCTTTCCGCGCCGCCGCCGGGCCCTGCGCTCCGGCGGAGCCGCGCTGAGCGCCGTTCCGTCCCCACGTGCCGCCGCCGCGCACGTGCTCCGCCGCCGGGCCCCGCCGCCGCCGCCGCACGTGGCGCGCCCCAGCGCCCCGCCCGGGCCCGGTGTAGGGCCGCGGGGCCATGGCGGCGGGCGGCAGTGACACGTGTCCTTGGCAGAGGCCGCGCCGCCGCGGGGGGGAGCGGAGCGCCGGGTGCCGCCCTGGGCCCTGCGCCGTGCCCCGCTCCGCTCCTTCCTCCTGCCGGGGCCGCCAAGATGGAGCCGGCCCCCCCGGCTTTCTCCCCCTTCCTCCCCCCCTCCTCCAGCCCGCCCCGGGGTGAGTCACCGCCGCCCCGCTCTGCCCCCCGCTCGCAGCCGGTCGGGCCGGTCCGGAGCCGCGTCAGGCGGCGGTGCCGGGGCCCGGCAGACGCCGCGGCGGCTCGACCCGGCCCGGGGGAACGGCCCCGTCATCGCCCCGCGGCGGGGGAGGAGGGCACGGCGGGACGCGGGCGGCCGCACGGACGCGGGGAGGGCCGGGCGGAGGCGGCCGGACCCGGTAGGCGGCAGCAGGAGGGGCTCCGCGGGGCCTGCGCTGCCCCCGTGGGCTGCGGGCCCCGGATCCCTTCGGGCGGCGCTTCGGGCCTGTAGGGCCGGGCCTCCGCCGCCTGCAGTGCGGCCCGAGCCCGCGGCTCAGCCCCGCGCCGGAGGGGGGTGGCGGGGCAGCCCTGGGCCCGAGTGGGTCTGGGGGCCCGGCGGCTGGACCCGCGGCCTGAGCCGGCCTCTCGCAGGGCCTCGGGCTGACTGTGTCTCTCCCCCCCCTCTCTCCCCTCCTGCTGTCCCAGTCAGTCGGATGAAAGGTCTCTGCAGGCCCGCTCAGTCGGCCCAGGTTTTTCCCGCGGGGGGGTGAGTATGGGCTGCTGTGCAGGCACTGGGGGGCCGGGTTGCGGTGTTCCTCCCTCTGGGCCCAGGTTTGTGGTGGTGGCGGGCAGCCCGGTGTGGCTTTGTGGGCCTGGTGGCGTGGCTGTCCCCGAGAGCTGCTGTCCCTGCTGTGCCTTAAATCCCTTTGGTTCTCCGTTAACTGGGGCTGTCGGTGCCTTGAGTATGGGATCGGGCCTTATCCAAGCACCTGAATGGTATCAGGGCTGATGGCTGTGTTTGGTGCTGGGGGTCCTTCTGAAGCTTGCCATCTCCACGCCTGGGGGTGACGGGAAAGTGAGGGGTGATAGCCTGTGCCTGGCTCACCATGGGGCAGGGGGGCCAGCAAAGGGGCTGGGGGGCCAGCGGGGCCACGAATGCTGACGCAGCCAGGCGTCAGGTTACAGGCACTGCTCATGGGGCGGCCAGGCTGGCAGTGAGCCCCCCCTACCCTAATGCTGCCATGGGACACAGGGACCCCTCCCGGGGTACAGCTCAGGGGGCACCTCCTCTCTCCTGCCCGGGTGCCCTTTGCTCCAGGGCAGGGAGTATGTAACAGGGTGCCAAGTCCCTCCTGGGACCCAGCTGTGTCCCCAAAGGCAGGAGTGGTGGTGGCGGCGGTGTGGTGGCAGGGGGGGGATGTGGGAGCTGCTCCCTGCCCTCCCCGGTAGGCGTTTGCGGCATGAGTTGGGCTCCCGGCACCACCGGCAGGAACAGGTTTGGCCGGCCAGGGGAAGCGCTTAGTAGGTCAGCCGGGGTGGAGCCAGGGCACCCCGGCGTCAGCTTCTGTCCAACTCCACCCCAGCTTCTGGAGCTTCAGAGGGGCTGCATTGCCCCGTTTCAGGATAGGAGGATACTGCAGGCTGCGACGCAGAGAATACGATGCCATCCAGCTTATGCCTGTCCCCGCAGATAGCAAGGGGATCCTTATGCACAACCACATGAAATGAACAAAGCTCCACAGCCCACAGGAGGAGCCCCGACAGCCCCGCACCCTGCCCCTTCTCCTGGACTTCCACAGGTAACAAACAGCCCCTCCGATGGCTTTTGGGGTGGGATGTGCCCAACTGCCTCTCTGATTTGGGATGAGGCTTCTAGAGGCCGTGGTGCCCACTGGTTCCCTCCATGCAGTCAGCGTTTCCACCTGGTCAGACGGCACCTGTGATTTTTAACCCGACACCGACCTCACAAATGAATACGCCTTCTCAGCCGCGACAGGTAAGGGGTTTGTTGTGGGAAGAGGAGGATTTGGGGAGCTGGTTAGGGTCTGCAGCCTCCTGACTGAGCAGCCCACGCTCTTCCTGGTTGGCCACAGCAGTGCTGGGGGCGCAAGGAGCCTGATCCTGCCCTATAGGGCTGGCGTGCACCTACCCCAAATCTCCATCGTGATGTCCCTTCTCCCCAGCTCTGGGGTGAGGGCAGACAGCTCCTGCGGGGCACCCACCAAGTGACCGCTCTTCTCTCCTTCCTCCCCTTTCCAAACCTTGCTCTCTCCTCTCTCAGTTTCCAGCAGGGCCTCGTGCTATTCACCAGCAGGTACTAACCAGTCCCTACCCTGCATGCTGAGCGCCCGGGGCAGCCCCAGCACCTGGCACTGCACAGAAATACTTGGGGAGCACGTGGGGAGCTGCACCGAGCCCTAGGGGAAGCAGGCTGGAGGAATAAGGGACGCCTGCTCAGTGGGATCAGCTGGAGGGGTTTCACTGCAGTGTCCCCAAGTTCCTTGGCTGCTCTTGCATGAAGTCTAGTGCATGTGGCTGTGCCTGTGCTAGTCTCGGCCCAGGCCGCTGCTTTTGCCTTGTGCCCTTCTCATCCTTTTCCTCCTCCTCTCTCTGGGGTGGGGTCTCCTGAGGCAGCAGCTGTGCCATGCTGCTGGTCCGTCCCTGACTGATGCAGGGCCCTGGGAGTGATAGTGACTTTCTGCAGTGTGCTCACTATGTCCCTTAGGCTGCTGGAGGCTGCAGCCACGGAGGGCTGGGACCTGACAGCTCCAGGAGGTGACAAGGCCTTGGTGCCCTGCAAGCTGGATGTATCCCCCTGCATCCTGCCTGCAACACTGTGGCTGTCCCTCCTGCCTTTCGTGGCCCCTGGGAATGTGAGCAAAGGCTCTGTGCCTTGATCAGCTCAGAGGGACAGCTGGGGACAAACATAGTGACATCCACAGTGTGCCGGGTCCTTCTGGCTCCCTAGGGACCTTCAGAGGGGCAGGCAGCTCCCTGCGTCCCCCAGCATGGGAGGATCTGGGATGTGGCCATCATGCTGGGAGCTCGGCTGCTGCTCCTCCATCCCACAACACCAAGCTTGCACTACCACCCCTGTCCACCCTCCTACCACCCATACCCATGTCCCATCTCAGCGCGGCAGCAGTAACTCCTGTCTCTCTCTTTCCCCTCTCCCTCTGTATGCGTGCACTTGCTATCAGGGAGGATTCAGGTCTCTCCAGGTAACGCTTTCTCCTTGCTCCAGCCTTGCCCTGCGCACCGGGCGTGCAGACACCTCCTTGCTTGCTGCCTCTGTTCCCCAGCTCTGGGGTGCTGCCACCCAGCAAAGCAGCGGGCAGGGAGGCAAGGGCTGGAGGGAGCTGCTGGCTCTGTGTCCCAGCTGTCCGGCACGGTGCAGCATGGCACAGTGGGACTACAGATCCCAGCATTCAGTGCGAGTGCCAGCCCCTGTTGCAAGGCACGCTGGGACCTGCCGCTGAGCTGCGTGCAGCCGTGGCCGGCTCCGGGCGCTGGCACTGCCGGCCCTGTTGGGCTGGGAGTGGGCTGTGCTGGGCATGAGCTGGGTCGGATGGAGCCAGGTGGCCCCCCCGCAGGTGCGTGGGGCAATGTGGGGTGCCTGGAAGGGGGGTGTGGGGGAACTGCATCCCAGTGGGGGGGGGAGGGGTGGCTCCCCTCTTTAAATCTCCACCCAGGGGTGCACTCTGTGCCTAGGATGAGTTTTGGGGTGATGGGTGCTGTGAACCTCCTGCCCCCCAAATTCTGGGGTAGGGAGGGAAGCTGGCTTGGTTGCCTTGGCACTTTGGCAGGGGGGTACTGGTGCTCTGGCCTCACTGCATCCCTGTCTCTCCCAAAGCATTTCTACCAGAACAGGGCCCAGCCTCCTGCCAGCGCATCCCGCGTGCAGAGCAACACGACGGCCCGGCCTGGCCCTCCTGCCCATGTGTATCCAGCTGCTTCCCAGGTGATGATGATACCCTCCCAGATATCCTACACACCTTCCCAAGGAGCCTATTACATTCCCGGACAGGTGAGGGCTGTGCCCCGGGCTCCGCGGGAGGGGGCTGGGGTGGGCCTGAGGTTGGAGCCCAAGTTTGTTCTGGGGAGTGGAAGGGGTTATCCTGGTTCTCTGAGCTGTCCCTGACTCCATCAGGGTGTTGTCTGGCTTTGCAAAAGGGGCAGCACCCACAGGGTTCTGTGTACTGACCCTGGATACGTGATGCTTGGACTTGTGTCCTGTGCCCTGCCCTAATGGCACACTGGTTTGGGGCATGCACAGGTTTGGGGTGTGCCTGTGCCCTGCTGGGCATATAACCAGCTTTCTTCTCCCCCATTTCAGGGTCGTTCCACGTACGTTGTCCCAACACAGCAGTACCCGGTCCAGCCCGGTGCCCCTAGTTTTTACCCTGGAGCCAGCCCCACAGAGTTCGGAACTTACGGTACAGATTGGGGGGATTACTCTGCTTGCCATTGCTCTTCCATCCATTGCACTTTGTCACTTTTGTTCCCCGGATTCTGGCCTCCCTGCCACCCCACAAATTGATGGGCTGAGCACAAAATCCCTCCGTCTCTGAGTTTGGTGAGGTGCCTTCTGTGACTGCTGACACCACTACATGCTGTTTTGGGATTTTGGAGGTGCTTTGTGTCTCCCAGTGCAACCCTGAAGGCCATGCATTGTGTCCCATCTGTCCACTCGCCTCCTTCTTTTCCAAATCGGGACGGATTAATGTTTAACTGCCCAGGCAGAGGGACAGGGCAGACTTTATCCCCTCTCCCCCTTGGCTTGCAAGCTGGCAGTGAGCAGTTGTTTAGTGCTGCCTCCCCTCCCTGAGCCAGCTGCACGTCCTGGATGAGCAGGGTCTGGGCAGTGGCTGCTCCACGCCTGCCCTCTCCAGGAGCTGGGGAGCGATGGTATAAGCAGCCCCCCCTCCTTCCCCCAGCTTGTATGCGGCCACCCGGGCTGTGACTATATTTAGGCTTGTTCCGTCCGGGAGGCCTGGCAGACACAGAAATGTGAGCTGAGGCCTCCGTCCCGTCCCCGGTATGGCAGCAAAGCAAACCGGGGCGGAGAGGGGTTTCTCCTGAGCCAGGTACGTGTTTGTCCTCCCTCCCTTTTGTCCCATCAGCCCCTCGGAGGGAGGAGGTGGCCCCAAGCAGTGGCCAGCTGGGCCCAGTCCCAGCACTCAGCCCAGTGCCTTACTCCTCCATAGGGCCTGGAGCCCTGCCTCCCTGGGTGTTTTTGTCCCCTGGCCTGCAGTCTTAGGGTCTCCTCCTTCCCCATCTGCTTAGCTACTGGTGGGGTTTGAGGCCCTTCTGGTGCTCCCCCAGCCCATCACTGGGATCCTCTTTTGTGGCTTCATTGCTTCCCCAACATTTGGCCCCAACCACGTGCTGCTTCCCTGGGTAGCCAGGCTGGCTTTGCTTCTCGTGTGTGTCATCCGAATGGGGACAAGGTGGCCATCAGTGTGTTGCTGAGTGAGTTCTGTGCTCAGTGTGTGGCTGGGAAATGCTAGAGCTGGGAGGAGGCCAGGGTGCAGCTGCCCCTGTCCCTCCCTGTGCTGGTGTTGCAGTCACTCCCTGCCTGGGGCACAATGCAGCCCTGCCTGATGCTAGCCCTCTCTAAGATGCTCGTTGCATGGATGACTTGGGAGAAGCACAGCACCTTTTGGGGGTTGGATCAGGGCCTGTTGCTGCCTCCAGCTCTCAGCATCGCTCAGTGCTATGAGCTCAATTCACAGGGGTCTGAGCAGGGAGCCCAAGCGTGTGAATGAATGGAGGGCGTGGATGGGGCTGTGTGGAACCGCCCTTAGACTGCTGCTGGCCCAGGAGAGATAAGGGAGCTGGCAGGAAGGCAGCACCCATGGAGTGAAGGCTCCTGCGCCCAAGCATGGCTCAGTGTCCCAGAGGGGCTGGCAGTGTCCTGGAGCCGGTGGGCATGGCTGGGTGTGGGGATGGCGCAGGGACGCCACGTGTCATGGGGAAGGAATTTGGTCAGGCCTGTCGGGTGGGTTGGGGTGATGCAGGCCAGATGCAACTAGGGTTCTCTGTAGCGTGGTGTGGGCTTCCCCAGCTCCTGGCAGTCCCCCTGCATTTGTGGGAGTGGGAGACTGGACTCGGTGGATGCGCACTGGACACCTGCTGCCTCTCACGCTCTCTCCTCTCCTCCAGCGGGTGCTTATTACCCGGCCCAGGGGGTGCAGCAGTTCCCGGCGGGGGTCCCTACTGCTCAGGTGATTGTGAGCCAGCAGCCACCGATCCCCCCAAAACGAGAGCGCAAGACGGTAAGGAGCTGCGCGCCTCTGGCGTGGGGGAGATGCGTGCTGGAGATGGGGATGGTGCCGTGCCTAGCATGGGGCATGCTGCCTGTGCCGGCTTTTTCTTGGCTGCCTGTCATGCTTGGTGTGCAGCACACCAGCTGAGGGTGGTATGGGGCTGTGCACCTGGTTGGGGGGCTTGGTGGGTGCTGATGACCTTGGCTGTCCCAGCGGGCAGCGTTGTGCTGAGTCATGGCTCCAGGGGGGCGGGTGTGCCGCGGCTGCCAACTGCTGTCTGCTCCCGGAGATGCCGGTGCTCAGAGGCCTTGTGTAGGGCCTATTTATAGCGGGGAGCTGAGCAGCTGCTGGCCCCGCACTGCACTGCAAGCTGGGGGGCTGGGGGTGCTGCTGGGTTGGGGATTTTTCCAGGAGTACTGATGGAGAGGCATTGGTGCTGCTTAGGCTGTGCTTTTGTTAGTACTTGGCAGCTGGTTCTGTTTGCAGATGAGTGAGCAAGAGCCGTGCCTCCTCTGTGTACTGGACCCACACATTCCACCATGGTGCACTGCAGCTTGTGCTGCACCTACGCTGACTGTAGGAATGTGGGGTGCCCGCAGCCCCTTTACCACCGTGGTGCTGCCTGTGGTCCACCAAGCCTGGAGGCAGGCACTGTTCTGAGCGCTGGGAGCACCCTGCTGGCTCTGGCTGCTTGGTGGCATCTGAGATGCACCCTGCTCTGCACCATCTCTTCTGGCCAGGAGTGGGATAGCACCCTCTCTGTGAGGCTCTGTGCCCTGTAGGGAGGGGACATGCCACTGGCTGGGTGGCCCTTGGGTGCTGTGTTCCCCACCCCACTGACAGTCCCCCTCTCTCTGCTCTGGCCCACGGACAGATCCGGATACGAGACCCCAACCAAGGTGGCAAAGACATCACTGAAGAAATAATGTCTGGAGCAAGGACCTCATCTACCCCTACCCCTCCCCAGGTTGGTGGCCCTCATTTTCTCAGCTGGAGTGCTGCGAGATGCACGGTGTCCTGCTTAACTCCCTTTTTGTCCTCTTAGGCTGGAAGCGGTTTGGAACCCCAGGCCAATGGAGAAACCCCTCATGTAGCAGTTATTGTCCGGCCAGGTACATGCACACACTGGGGGCTGGCTGTGCCACATTGCTCCCTGGCACAGCTGGTGCCAGGCCCCATGCCAGCCCCACAAATCACTTGGGGCTTGTGGGGATGGACATGTTCCCTGTGTACCTGGAGACCAGTGTTTCCACTGTTGGTTCCAGGAGAGTTTATGGGGACTGTCTTTGCTTGGCCTGGCTGTACCCTGGGCACTGGAGGACCCCCATCATCCCTGTTCCCCGTTTGTCCGCTTAATGTGGGTTGGCACATCTGTCCCTTCCCCTACTGTTGATGGAGATCTGGGATTTAGGGGGATCAGGGCACAGCAGGGGTCAGAGCCCCCCACTAACACCTCCTCTCTTGCAGATGACCGCCCAAAGCCTGCGCTGGTGGTGAGCAAGCCCGTCTCCCTGGAGCCCAGCAAGTCAGCGTCCCCATCGCCTCCCCCTCCCCTCATCCCTGAGGTGGAGCCCGTGGTGATGTCAACTGTGACGCTGGTGCCAATGGAGCCCCCCGTGGAAGCGGACACTAAAGTGGAGCTGGGCGAGGCGCCGCCCGACCTGCACCAGACGTTTAGCGCTATCACTACAGTGCCAGGGGCTGGGGAGCTGCCCCTCGTGCCCCCACCTGACATGGACACGGCAGCTGTGGTGGAGGAGGAGGTGGCAGAGGAGGAGGAAGAGGTTGCCATTCCTCTCCTGGAGCCCACCTTGCAGGCGCCCACCCTGCCTGAGGTGCCATCGGTGCCTGCTGCCCCCCTCATGCCAGCCGTGCCCCCGGTGCCAGCTGCGCCATCGCCGCCGCTCGTTGTCCCACCGGTCCCTGAAGCACTCGCCAAACCCGCCTCTCCCAGCCCCCCGCCACCCCAGGAAGAGCCCTGCTCTGAGCCTGTCGCCGAGCCTGCTGCTGAGGCCAATGGGGTCTTAGAGGAGGTGCCCGAGCCGCTTCCCGAGGCACCCGTGTGCCAGCCGGTGCCCGTGCCCGTATCGGAGCCTGCCCTGGTGCCTGCACCAGCTGCCACCCTGGATTCCCCCATTGCGCAGCCTGAAGAGCTGCCCTTGCCCAATGGGATGGAGGGCTCCAGCAAAGCGGAGCCAAGCGAGGAGCAGCCTGAGTCGGACATCAGCCCTATCTCGGAGCCTGAGGAGCCAGCACAGCCTGGCACCCCCACCTCCCCCCCAGCAGAGGAGGAAGAGGAAGAGAGCGAAGGCCCTGCTGAGGCCCAGGAGCGGAGCTCAAGTCCGGCCCCTGCCCCATCGCAGACCTTGGAGGCGACTGTGCAAGGTTTGGGGTGCTGTGGGGGTTATTTGGATGGGGTGCTTGGTATAGGGATGTGGGGAAGGTGTAGAACAGGGGGATGGGGCGTATCACCATGGGATGTGATGTGGGCATGGTTCGATTTGAGATGTGTGGGAGTGCCCTGGCTCACAGGGCTATGGGACACTGGGACATGTGGATGTGTATTGGGTGCCTTAAGCATTGGTGTGAGGAGGATGTACTGGGGTTGTATTTGATGCTGTCCTGAGACTTCAGGGGTGTGTGCTGGGGATGGGTGGATGGATGGAGGTGTGCTTCTGAAAGAGTGTAAAATTACAAGGATTGGAAAGTATATGTGAACCCTTGAGAGGAAAATGGGGTGCCTTGGGGTTGTGGTGGGGGAAGATGCTCTATATTCTTGTTTTTTTGAGGCACTCCAGGCAGATGTGTGGAAATTAAATAAGGGGGCTAAAGGAGGATTGTACGCCCTTGGGTTGGGTGGGGGAGATGGGGCGTATTCATAAAATTATGGGTTGTAGAAGCACATGTTTCCTTAGGAAGGTATGGGGTGGATGTATTTTTGGAGAAGCATGTCTGTGTGAGGTAGGACATAGGACTGCTTGGGGGGGGATCATGCATCCTGGGGACAATGTATATGGGAGGAGAGGAATGCATGGCAGTGTCTCTGTAAGGGAGATGGGATATCTCTGTGCACAACCCTGCACAGGGGCAGGAGTGCTGTGAGGATGGGGGGCCCCTGAGGCTAGGGAAGGGTGTGGATGTGGTGCTGCATTGTAGCACAAGGTGAGCAGAGGTGTGCATAGGGAAAGGTATGGAGTTCCTGTGTGGTGCTGTGTGCGTGAGCAATCAGTGCGTCGGTACTGTGGTTGGAATGGGCTGTGTCCTCATGTTGCCCAGTGCTACTGGGTCCTCACCAGTGACCCCAGAGCCAGGGGTCATGTGGACGCTGTGTCGGTGCCCAGCTCTCACATCCTTGCCTCTTCGCTAGTTGCTGTGTCAGTGCCAAAGAAAAAGCGAAGGATGAAGGATCTGAACAAGAAGGAGGCAGTAGGCGATTTGCTGGATGCCTTTAAAGAGGTGAGTGTCCCAAGGCACCTGAGGATCTCTTTGTGTCCCCTCCCTTCTTGTGATGAATTCTACTTTGTGCCATCGTGTCTGGGCCACTGATACTCTGTGATGGTAAAGAGGATCTGAGGGAGCAGGACACCTGGTGTAGGGCAGAAGGGTAAGGCTGGACTCGCAGTGTGACCGTTTTCCCCATCCCTCTCCTGGTGCAGTCTCAGATCAGCGACAGTGCCTCAGAAGTGGAAAACAAGCCTCCCCCTCCCACCCCTGCCCGTGAAACAGAGGACGCAGCCCCCGCCCGTCCCCAGGAGGAGTCGGAGGAGACGTGGGAGGAGAAGGAGGACAAGCTGGCCCCAGAGAAGGGCAAGGCTGGGGACCAGAAGTACCGCTACAAGGAAGGTGAGCTCTGCCTGGGCCTGTGAGGCCTCTGGTGGGAAACACCAACTCTGGCTCCAGACATGGGGAGGCTCTGGGTGGCATGGGCCAGCTGTCCTAAGCATCATGTGCTCCTCCTGTCTTGTCCTCAGACTTTGCATAGTGTTGGGGACAGAGGCTCTGGCGCATGTGTCTTGAGCAGGAAGCTGGTGGCATCAGGCTCTCTAAGCGAGCAGGGTTGTGCCTGTGAGGTGTCAGGCCAGGGCAGAGCAGCTCTGTGGTTGTCTCGGCCCCGTCTTGCTGCTCCCCAGCATCGCAGTCCCTTTTTTCTCTCCCACTGCAGAGCAGTGGAAGCCATTGAATCCTGAGGAAAAGAAGCGGTATGACCGGGAGTTTCTGCTGGGCTTCCAGTTCATCTTTGCCAGCATGCAGAAACCTGAGGGGCTGCCCCAGATCACAGATGTGGTGCTGGACAAGGTTGGTGCGGTCCTGGAAATTGGGGTTTGGGGGTTGGACACCTCTGCTCTGCACCATGGCGGGGCTGGGCAGGGACCCATCTGCTGTGCTCTGGGTCCTGCTGCAGCACTTGTGATGTGAGCAAAGCATAGGGGGAGGCATGGGGAGCTCTCTGGGGCCATTTTTCCAGTTCGTTGTCCCGGCGCTGAGGCTGGGGGATGGATCCATTCCTCCTCTGCCCCCCCGGGCATCCTCAGCCCTGTGTACCTTCGCAGGCCAACAAGACCCCATTGCGGGCACTTGACCCTATCCGCCTCAGCGGCATGAACTGCAGCCCTGATTTCACCCCCTCCTTCGCCAACCTTGGACGGCCTGTCATGGGCAACCGGGGCCTGGTAAGTATCTGCCTGCTCCTCCTTTTGCCATGCTGAACCCCCCTGCCTCTCTGTGATGATCAAGCTTTTGAGCCACTGTGTCTGGGCCACTGATGTCAGTGATGGAACTGAGGATCTGAGCAGGCGGATGGGGATGTCACAGGAGCTTGCTGGCCTGGCCTATCCACCAGAAGGGCTGGAGCAAAGAGTTGAATTCCTTCTTCCTGTGTTAGCCCTCAGGGTTGGGTCCTCGCCGCTCGCAGCAGACTCAGAGGAAGGAGCCCCGCAAAATCATTGCCACTGTGTCCCTCAATGAGGATGTCAAGCTGAACAAGGCTGAGAAGGCCTGGAAACCCAGCAGCAAGCGTGCCTCTGAGGAGGAGGATCCTGAGAACATCAAGACGCAGGTAGGAGTCGGAGGCAGGCGGGCGACGCACCTGGTGCCCACTGAGGAGGGCAGGTAGATGTACCTGACTCTTGTTGACCCCATTATCCTTATAGGAACTGCTTCGCCGCGTCCGCAGCATCCTCAACAAGCTGACACCCCAGATGTTCCAGCAATTGATGAAGCAGGTGATGGAGTTGTCCATCGACACGGAGGAGAGACTCAAGGGTGTCATTGACCTTGTCTTCGAGAAAGCCATCTCGGAGCCAAACTTCTCTGTTGCCTACGCTAACATGTGCCGTTGCCTTATGGGGGTGAGCAGGGGCTGGGGGCCTGGGATTTGTTCAGGACTTTTGGCCAAGCTCTGTAGGGTGCCAATGCCTGTGCATGGGGTGGGCAATTAACCTCTAATATGAGGAAAAATGGGGTGTATAGCTGGCAGGCTGGGCAAAGAATTGTGGCACAGCATCATTTTACAAAGAGGTAAAATGGTTTTTCTCTGCTTTAAGCAGTAACCAGGTGTTGGGGCTTTTGTGGGAGGCACAACTCACACTCCTCTGGGCTGTACCTCTCCCTGCAGCTCAAAGTGCCCACGACAGACAAGCCCACAGTGACTGTGAACTTCCGCAAGCTGCTGCTCAACCGCTGCCAGAAGGAGTTTGAGAAGGACAAGGATGACGACGAGATCTTTGAGAAGCGGCAGAAAGAAATGGACGATGCCAGTGCTGTGAGTTGGGCTGGAAGCTGCAGCTGGGGGCTGGCACCATGCCCTCAGGTGGCTCAGAGCTCTGACCTGCCCTGGTGTGACCCTTGCAGCCTGAAGAGAAGGCACGCATGAAGGATGAGCTGGAGGAGGCACGGGACAAGGCCCGAAGGCGGTCCCTAGGTAACATCAAGTTCATTGGAGAACTCTTCAAGCTGAAGATGCTGACAGAGGCCATCATGCATGACTGTGTGGTGAAGCTGCTCAAAAACCATGATGAGGAGTCTCTTGAGTGCCTTTGCCGCCTGCTTACAACCATTGGCAAGGACTTAGACTTTGAGAAAGCCAAGGTACTCCTTGCCCTGCCCCATCTAGCTCTGCCCTGCTTTTAGGAGGAGTGTGACCGTGATTCTGTGCCCCTACAGCCCAGAATGGACCAGTACTTCAACCAGATGGAGAAAATCATCAAGGAGAAGAAGACATCATCCCGAATCCGTTTTATGCTGCAGGATGTGATTGATCTCAGGCGGGTAAGGCCTTTTCCCTGTTTTGTTTCGTGGAGCTGCTGGTCTGTCCTCTTGAGTGCCAGCAGTCTGTGTATCCTTGAGAGTAGAGACGTGGGTATGTAAGCTGTGGCCAGCCCCAGAGACACCATGCTAGCTCCCAGCCCTTAGTTAGCATGGCAGCAGTAGTGGGCACACAGTAACTGGCGGCTATTTAATGCAGGGAGCTCCTGAAACGGAGCCCTTTTGTGCCAAAAGCTGCCACAGCATGCAGGGAGCTGTGGTGGCTGAGGTGGGTGGGCTTCGGGGACTGGACAGATAGGAAGGGGGAATGTTTCTGCCTCTGTCCTCTAGCTGTCTGAGTTTCCCCTGCCCTGCTCCTCTGCCCTCTGCAGAATAGCTGGGTGCCACGACGAGGAGATCAGGGACCCAAAACCATCGATCAGATCCACAAAGAGGCAGAGATGGAGGAGCATCGGGAACACATCAAAGTGCAGCAGCTCATGTCAAAAGACAAAAGGAGAGGACCTCCTGGACCATCTATCAGCGGTGAGTGACTTAGGGCCACCAGAGACAGGTTGCTCTTTCTGCTCACTGCTTGAGGTAGGGCTGTGCCTGACTTCTGTCCTCCTGTGCTCAGGTGGACGCAGTAGCCTGGTTGCAGATGATGGCTGGAACACTGTGCCCATCAGCAAGGGCAATCGGCCTATCGACACCTCCCGGCTAACGAAAATCACCAAGGTGAGGCTGGGGAGAATGTTGTTGGGCTGCCTGGCCCCACGGTCTTGGTGCAGGGCCCAGAGCTGACTGTTCTCTGCCTTCAGCCTGGATTGATCGACTCCAACAACCAGCTCTTTGCGCCAGGAGGGCGGCTGAGCTGGGGCAAAGGCAGTAGTGGAGGGTCTGGCGCAAAGCCTGCAGATTCAGGTAGGTGGTGTGGGGCCAGCTTAGTGGTGCCATTGAGTGGGAATGGGAACCCTTTCTCCCAGTGGTTCCTGTGCCGGGGATATGCCGAACTCTGAGGCTCCCCTCTTTTCACGCCCAGCATCTGATTCAGGGCGACCGGCCACAAGCACCTTGAACCGCTTCTCAGCACTCCAGCAGTCCACCCCTGCCGAGAGCCCGGAGTCCCGTCGCGTGGTGCAGAGGTGAGTGTGCTGCTCTGGTGGACTGGGGAAAATTCCCCAGATTGGATAGTGGTCAGTTGGGTAGACGGAATCTGATGCCTAGACTGGAGTTGTTCTCTGTGGCAGGATGGGGCTGTGGGCATGGGCTTGGTATGGGGTCACTGCATTCTTGGGGGAAAGGCAGACCCCGTCCTAAGCTGCACAAGCCCAGGTGCCACCAGAAATGGGAAGGCAGATCTTTCTGCTGTAGCTTGGCACTCAGAGGATTGCGTCTGGGTGCTGTGTGCAGCCTCGAGCTACCAGGAGTAGACATTCAGGGATGGGCTGGAAGGATTCTTACAAAGACCATTGGGGATAGTTGGAGCTGAAGAGATCTCTGAGAGATCCCAGAGACTTGGATTTGTTAGTCAGGAGAAGGAAAAGCCTATTGCAGCAAGGGAAGGTATGGGGAGGATGGAGACAGACTGCTCTCAGCATTGCTGAGGGTCAGAGCAAAGGATGGCAATGGGCCTGTGTTGGGACAGGGAGTCTCTTCCCATGAGGGTTTTCAAGTAGTAGTGGGATAGTGTTGCTTTGCATAGCTCTGGCATAGCAGAATTTGGGGTTAGAGGAGCGTGGCAATGGGCTTCTTCACACTGTCCTTTCTCCTCCCACCCAGGAGCAGCTCTAGCCGCGACAGGTCAGAAAAGGCTGGGGACAGAGGGGACCGGGAGTCACGTTCAGAGAAGAGCAGTGACCGTCTGGAGCGTCCTGATCGGGGAGAGCGGGGAGAGAGGAACAGGTCTGCTGTCACCAAGAGGAGCTTCAGCAAAGAGACAGAGGACAGGAGCAGAGAACGGGAAAAGCAGAGTGGCCCTGAGGCTGTGCGCAAGACTGCTAGCATGTCAGAGGAACGGGACAGGAGCCGAGAGACGAGTGAGTTGGGGAGGAGAGGTGTCCTTGGAATCTGGCTGCGGGCTGAGGCTCTGCTGGTCCCAAGCAGTGCCTGATCCTTTTACTTTCCTCAGTTAAACAAGAGCCAGCACCTCCTGCGGCATCACCCAAACCCATGCTGTCAGAGGAGGAGCTGGAGAAGAAATCTAAGGCGATCATAGAGGAATATCTGCACATCAATGATATGAAGGTGAGAAGAGGAGGTGGCCAGGCACCCACAGGATGTCATCTGCTTCTCCAGGCAGCACTGCTGTTGGACAGGTTGCTGGCAGTGCCAGGATGAGGAGCGGGAAGCAGGGGCTGGCTGTGGGGCAGCGCTGACCCCTGTGTCCCCACAGGAAGCCCTGCAGTGTGTACAGGAGCTGGGCAGCCCCTCCTTGCTCTATGTCTTCGTGCGGAATGGCATTGAGTCCACGCTTGAGCGGAGCACGATCTCCCGCGAGCACATGGGGGTCCTGCTGTGCCACCTGGTGAAGGCTGGCACACTCTCCAAGGAGCAGTACTATAAAGGGTGAGGGACTGAGGCAGCTTGTTCCCAAAGCGCTATTCGACCTGCCTTTGAATTCAACCCTCCCAAAGTCCCTCCCAGCTGAGTGCACAGGGACTACTGGATCTCAATGCCCCCCATCTCTGCCCTCTAGGCTGCGGGAGATCCTGGAGATTGCGGAAGACATGGAGATTGACATCCCACATATCTGGCTGTATCTCGCCGAGCTCATAACACCTATCCTGCAAGAGGAAGGTATCCCCATGGAGGAGCTTTTCAGGTGAGGGCTGTGCCTCTTTGCAGGGCTGCTGTGGGATCCTGGTGGGGGCATGCATAACAACCATGTTGCTTATGCTCTACAGGGAGATAACAAAGCCCCTGGTGCCTCTTGGGAAGGCCACCACACT
This sequence comes from Phasianus colchicus, assembly GCF_987193195.1. Taxonomy (NCBI): domain Eukaryota; kingdom Metazoa; phylum Chordata; class Aves; order Galliformes; family Phasianidae; genus Phasianus; species Phasianus colchicus. Next base: position 16,717,892 of record NC_143445.1, read on the forward strand.
GCTCGTTGAGGTGCTGGGCTTATTGTGCAAGGGCATGGTAAGTGCATGCTGCTCACATAGTTGCCAGCTTGGTGTTGGGGCTGGCATACAGAAGGGATCAAAACCCTTTTGGACATGGAGAGAATGGCGGTGGGCAATGCCCCTTGCTGTATCTGGGAACCGAGGCAGCTGTCTGCAGTATAGGGAGCAGTGGCACTGGGGGCTGACCTGAGGTTTTCTTGCAGAGCCAGAAGACCGCAGGCAAGCTGTGGCGGGACGGGGGCCTGAGCTGGAAGGAATTCCTGCCTGAGGACCAGGATGTCAACAAATTCGTCACAGAGCAGGTGAGAGCTGGATGGTGGCTCCCAGATCCTGCTGCTGGGAGCAGCTTTCCCCTGTATTGCACCTAACAGCTTGTCTCTCTTGCGTCCCCCAGAAATTGGAGTACACAATGGGGGACAACTCAGACACGCCAAGCTGCAAGGAGCTGACCTCAGAGGAGCTGTGCAAACAAATGGACAAACTGCTGAAGGAGAACTCGAACAACCAAAGAATATATGACTGGATTGAGGTGAGGATGAGGGCAGAATGCCTGCAAGGCATCCTCCTGGCTCAATTAACGTCACACAGCCCCTCTTTCTTTCCTCTAGGCCAACCTAAGTGAGCAGCAGGTCTCATCCAACACATTTATCAGGGCCCTGATGACATCTGTGTGCCATTCAGCCATCATCTGTGAGTACTGGGGGGAGGTCGGGGCCTCATGTGCCCTTGCAGCCCCCCTCTCACACCTCGTCTCCCGCAGTTGAGAACCCATACCGTGTGGATGCCCTGGTCATCCGCAACCGGGCCAAGCTGCTGCAGAAGTACATGCGGGATGAGCAGAAGGAGCTTCAGGCACTATATGCCTTGCAAGCTTTGGTGGTGAAATTGGACCAGCCTCCAAGTGAGTGTCATGCACAGGGATGGACGGTGTAGGGAGAGGGAGTGGCAGGTGTGTCCTTGCCATCAGAGAATGGCTGTTGGCTGGGAAATAGCAGGGTTTTCTCTTCTGTCCCATGCAGACCTGCTGCGGATGTTCTTCGATGCTCTCTATGATGAGGATGTCATCAAGGAGGAGGCCTTCTACAAGTGGGAGTCCAGCAAGGACCCAGCTGAGCAGCAGGGCAAAGGGGTGGCCCTGAAATCAGTGACAGCATTTTTCACCTGGCTCCGGGAAGCAGAGGACGAGTCGGACAACAACTGAGCAGTTGTGAGGAAGAGGAGGAGGAGGAGGAGGAATGGGGGAGAGCATGGGGGCACCGTGGGGTGTGACTCCATCCCTTCCCAGCCCTGGCCCCTTGGACTTGCTCATGCCGGGGCGGAGGGACCTGCTGTGCCCCCAACAGCATCCCTCTCTCTTCTTATTTCTCCTCTCCCTCCTCCCCCCGCCCCTGTTCTGTTGGCCAGGCCTGTACTAGTTTGTCACGATGATAATAAATGGATGCTGATGGAGGTGGCTGTCGCTGTGGGTCTACTCCAGGCCCCTTCTGTCCCCCCCTCCCAGCACAGCACCCTGTGTCACCGGGAGCAGGGGCTGAGCCCCCCAGGCTTATGTCATGGGGAGGGGGGGGGCGAGATGGGGGGGATGTCTCCCCTCCTCTCCCCCCTCTCCTTCCTCCTCCCGCCTCCTTGCTGAAATATAGAGAGATTATATATATATAAACTTATTAAATTTGGGTTGGGGACAGGAGTGTGATTTCTCCCCCTCCCCTGTCCTCTCTCTATTCCCCCATCACTGCCTGGAGTCCTCCCTATGGTTTTTTATTTTAAATATAAATCATTCCCCCCAGCTCCTGCTATGACACCTGGGGAGGGTGCCGGGGGGGGGAGGGCGGGAGGGGAAATGTGTGACCCTTTCTCTCTGGGCCAGGCTGAGTCCCCGTCCTCCCCCTAAAGCCCCCATCCTTCCCACCCCAAACGTTTAAGGCCACAATTGGGCAAAGCGACGGGGCGGCCCCGCATCCGCGTCCCCTGTATTTATAGAGCACCGGATGTGACGAGCCGCACGTGTAATTATTAAAACAAGGATTCAATAACTGGTCACGTGAATTTGTAAATAATTTTTTTTTTTGCTTTTTTTTTTTTTCTTTATGGAGTATTTAATTGAAGATTTAAAGGCATCTTTTCACCTTAAAACTGGAAATAAAAGAACATTGCTAAATAATGCCCCGTGTGCCGCTGTTGCCGCCTGGCCCTATGCCCCTTGTCCCTTGCCCCCTGAACTGGCATGGGGGTGCCCCAGGGAGAGCCACCCCAAGGCAGATGGTAGGTACCTCCCTCCTGGGGCTGGGAGGGAGGCAGGGAGTGCTCAGCACTCCAGGGTTGGATGTTCCTCCATGTCTCCAGACCCTGTTATTCATGGGGCACAGGGTGGAATGGGCCTTAGCACCAACGGACTGGGGGCAATTTCCCCATTCCAGAGCACCATGTATCCCTCTTGCTGTGGGCATGGAGGTGGCAGGAGCTGAGGGGTCTGTTTGGGGCAATTCTGTGGCAGGAGGGGAAGGGATATGCTAGGCTGATCCTATGCTTTCCGTCTTCGGAGATTTTCTCTCTGCACCCTTTGCAGTCTTGCAGCGGACATGGAGGCAAGGCTGGGATGTAGGTCACTGTGGGGTGTCCTGGGGTCGATGTGGCCCCTGGTGTGGGGTTGGCTCTATCTGGGGCTGGTGTTGGCTATGTTGGGCTGCTGCTTGCTGAGTCACCCTGGCCATAGCCTGGAGGGCCCAGAATAATTAACCAGAGGCTGTTCCCCAGATTAGAGGCTGATCTGGCTGAGCTGCAGCCCTGGCAGCGCTTAATGCTGGGAAGCATTCTGCAGGGAACGGCTGAGCAGAGCTCCTGGGAGCCGTGGTCATAGGGCTCCTCCTGCCCAGGAGCCGGCGAGAGCCGGGGTCCCTTGGGCCGGGGCGGCACCCGGCAGTGCTGTCAGTAGGTTCCAGGGTGAGCAGCCCTCTGCCTGCGGCGGGCTGCTCGAGGTTTGGGGCGTATAGTGCGGCCTCCAGCTTAGCTTTTGGGGGGCGGTGATGACAGAGGGTCCCCTGCTCTGTGCCTCTCTGGGGGGTGCCCGGGCTGCTCTTTGGGGCGGGCGCTGTCCGCGGTGCTGGCACGGCGCTCTCCGCGGTGTCCGGCCTTCTTCCCATCCTCCTCCTCCTCGTCTTCCTCCCTCCCCCTCATCCTCTTCCTCCGCCCCCCCCTTCCTCCATCCTCCATCTGCCTTCATCCCTCCGCTCCTCTCTCCTTCTCCTCAGCTTTCCTCTCCCTCCCTTCCTCCTCCTCCCTCTCCTCCTCTTCCTCCCCGTCTCTCCGCCTCCCCTCTCTCCCTCCTCTTCCTCCCCCAGCAGTGACGTCTCTGGACGTGCCCGGTACCGGCCCGGCTCACGGCATCGTTCGGGGCTCCGGGCCCGGTATCACCGTCCCGGAGGGGCTGCGGGCACCGCCTGGGGCCGCCCATGCGGTCGGGGGGCGATGCGGACGGCACGGAGCCGGCGGTAGTGCCCGCACCGGGGCCCCCCCCGGGAGCATGGGCTGCATCGGCTCCAAAACCACCATCGGTGGGTGAGCGTCGCCGGGATGGGGCTGCGGGGGGGGGCGTGTTTGGAGCCGAGGGAGGATATAGGGAAAGCATAGGGTCTTGGAGGCGTGGGGGGGTTGCGTGGGTTATGGGGAAGCTGCTTCTGGAGATCCTGGAACCTTTGGGGGTGGGGCTGATGCAGTGAGGATAGTGTGGGGTGGTTGTGGGGTGTGGAGAGTTGTGGGGGCTGTAGGGTCTGGGGAGGGGGTGCAGAGAGTTATAGGTACACAGTACGGGGGGTATATGGGGAACTCAGGATTGCTGGGAGGCTTGGGAATTTATAGAGGAGTGGGGGTGACTGGAGGGGATATGGAGAATCTGGGGGTACCAGAGGACTTGGAATATATAGGGGGATGAGGGGGCATAGAGGACTTAGGGATGCCGCTTGAGAGGAGTCAAGGGGCTCAGGGAGTGAGGAGAGAGAAGGAATTATGGGTAGGTGGGGGGCTGTGCAGGGGCTGTAGGGGAGTCATGGGCTGTTTGGGGGTTCAGGGGTTAGGCAAGAGTTATGGGGTAGGGTATTTCTCGGGGGCCTGTGGGGGTGTGGGAAGCTGTGAGAGTTGGTGGGGTTTACTTGGGGTCTGGGGGGCTATGGGGGCTGACAGAGGTGAAGGCAATGGGTGAATGGCAGTTGTGGGGCTGAATGGTGAACCCTGGGCTGAGGCTGGTACAGGCATGGTGGGGCTGTCCTGGGGGTGGCTATGCTGCGGGGATCACCCAGGGGTGCCTCTGCCCATAGCTGATGGGGGGGTGATGCCATCAGCAGCTTCCCCTGAAGCCAGACTGGGGCTGAGGAGCACTCTTTGCCCCCCCATATCCCACTCCACGGCCATATCACATCAGCCCAATACACCTCAGAGCAAGGAAATGAGGCTCTTCCCCAGCCCCTGGGGGTCCACTGCCTGGTTAGGAGCTGCGGTGCATTGGGAAACCCCCCCAACACTGACACTGGGGCTGTCAGTGCTGGAGGGGATGGGTACCCCCCTGTTTAGGGCCGTAGAGCTGGTGCAGAAGCACCCTCTCCCCCCCCCTTTCCCCCCTCCCAGAGCAGCCCGTCCCAAGCTTCCCAAGCCCTAAACTCTATCCCAACCGCATTGGCATCCTCCCTGCCTTGGCCCCATCCCAGCAACACCCAGCTGAGTGCCACCACCCATGCTGTTCCCACCCCGTCCCCGTTCCTGGGCGCGTGCATCCTGAGCTCCCACAACCCGGGCCAAGGCAGGCCGTGTTCCCACTCCCAGTGCCAGCCTGGTGCCGCTGACACAGGCGGAAGAGCTGCCCGGCCGTGAGTCACCCAGTGCCGCAGCGCCGGTGCTCCGTGCAATGAGATGCACCCGGCCTCAGCTGGGCAGATGGAGGCACTGAGCTCTCCCCGCAGTGGCTGTGGACACGACCCTGTGTGTGGAGTGGAAGGAGGTGAAAGCACTGTCCCCGCTGCGAGCCGCCCGACCGTCCCCATTGCCCCGCCTGTTGCGCCAGGCCTCCTTCGACAGCCAGGACTTCCTCGAGGTACCGCCGCACCGGGGCCCCGCTGCCCGCCCTGCCCGGCCCCACAACCGGCTCACAGCCGGCTCTGACGTCAGCCCTGAGCTGGGCTGTATCCTGGGAGAAATCAGTCCACGGCGCCGCGTTACCATGGCAATACGAGTTGTTGCGCGCCTCCAAATCCCACATCGCTTCCCCATGGCCGTGGGCACGGGGATTGGGAAGGGATGCCCCAGCACAGCAGGTGCACCAGCAACCTTGCACATGTGTGTGTGTATGCATGAGCCACGCTCAGCCGTACCGACTTCAGAGAGCAGAGCACGTGTGCATATATGCAAGTGTACAGGCACAACAGCTGCATGTGCATCAGTGCAAGTGTGTATCACCATAGCGATGGGAGCGGGCACTTAGTGCATGCACAGCGTGACACCCCTGCCCACACCACAGGTCAATGTTGAAGACACTGTCGAGATGCTGCCCAAGTCGCGGCGTGCGCTGACCATCCAGGAGATCGCCGCCCTGGCCCGCTCCTCACTGCATGGTAACTGCCCTGGGAATGGGGGCACTAGGGAGGGCGGTGGGGTCCCTGCATTGTCCCTGTGGTACTGATATGGTGTTGCTCCAGGCATCTCACAGGTGGTGAAGGAGCATGTGACGAAGCCAACGGCCATGGCGCAGGGCCGCGTCGCACACCTCATCGAGTGGAAGGGCTGGTGCAAGCCCGTGGAGCCGCCTGCTGCGCTAGAGAGCGCCTTCAACTCCTACTGCCACCTGAGCGAGGGCGAGCAGGAGGCACGCTTCGCTGCAGGTAGGCACTGCGTGGAGTCTCCATGTCTCCATCCATCCACCCATCTACTCATCCATCCATCACCACGTTCCCACTCATCCATTCATCCCCATGCCCCTTCTCATCCATTTTCTATCCATCCTCCACCTGTGCACCCATCCATCCATCCCTCCCATGTCCCCACCTACCCGCTCATCCGTACCTCCATCCCCATGTCTTCACTCACCCACTCATCCAATCTTCCTTCCATCCACTGTGCCCCGTCCACCCACTACCCATCCATCCATCCATCCATAATTCTTCTTGTCCCCACTCATCCATTCTTTCTTCTGTCCATCCCTCCATCTATCCCCATGTCTCCATCCACCTGTCCCCATGTTCCCATCCATCTGCCATCCACCTCCATGTCCCTATCCATCCATCCGTCCTACCCATGGGATGAGGTGCCCTATCCTAGGCATGCTGTCCCTGCTGTGCTGATGTCCCCCCCTGTACTCGCTGCTGGCTGTGTGGGGGTTTGTGCCACCTCCCACTGTGACCACAGTATCCTGTGCCAGGTGTGGCAGAGCAGTTTGCCATCGCTGAGGCCAAGCTGCGTGCCTGGTCCTCAGTGGATGGGGATGACTCCAATGACGAGTCCTACGATGAGGACTTCATGACATCCTCGGAGAGCTCCCTGCCAGCCGGTGAGCACCCTGGGGACTTGTGGATTGGGGACAGTGTCCTGCTGCCAGGACTTCCCATGGTGCCACCATGGGGCTGGCAGTCATTGGGATTCCTGGCTGTGGGGCTGACCACTGTTCCCACAGAGCATCATCCCGGCGCGGCGCTGCTGCGGGACCTGCTGCGGGGCCACTTGTGCCAGCTGGGAGCACGGCACGGCTCCTGTGAGCCTGAGAGTGACTCGTCGCGCACGCTGTCCCCTGAAACCCTCTGCTCCAGCCTCTGCAGCCTGGAGATGGTGTCCCCCTCCGAACTCACTGCCAAACTGCTGGGCTCCCTGGGGGGTGAGCTGCCCCCCCCGAGCAGCCAAAGTGCCTTGCGGGGTCTGGTATGGCCCCGCTGCCAGGACTCGCTGTCCCCCATGCCCTATGCTGAGGCCTGCCTCTCGCCTGCCGAGGACGAGGTGGTGCTGAGCAAGGACTTCACGCTCCGCCGCAAAATCTCTGACGTTGCCTCCTCCGGGGTGGTGTCACTGGAGGAGGAAGAGGAGGAAGAAGAGGAGGAGGAGGTGGAGGAGGAGGATGAGGCTGAAGAGCCGTGATGCCCTGCAAGGACCCTGCCTCTCCCCAGCACCGTGCCCCCCAGGACTGACGGGACCCGAAGCTGTGGGGCTGGCTGTCCGCATGCATCCCCTCGCCACCCCTTCTTGGGCACTGAGTCCCCCACCCTGTTGGCACAGCTGAACCTTTCTGGGCTAAGCCCACGGTGCCCCCACTCTGGACCAGGGCTGGGGTGGGAGTTGGGGCACAGAGGCTCTTCTCCTTGCTCCCCGATGAATTTTATACTGTGAACTGCTGCCTTTGGACATGGGGTTCAGGAGGGGGCCAGGGGGGTGCCAATGTGCCACGGTGATGGAGGTTTCTATGCTTTTGTATGCATGTGGGGGCTGGCATGGGGAGGCTGCGGGTGGGAGTGGGACGGGCATGACACCCCCTTTATGGGAGTATCCCCAACCAGCCCTATGGTGGGGGCCACCAGGTCTGCTGTGGGCCAACCCGGGATGTGTGACAGGTCCCGTGACTGATGTCCCTGTCCCCAAGTTGCTCACCCCTAGCAGGGAACCAAGTGCCTACATGGAGGTGATCGCCCCCCCTCGTTGTATCTGGAGGGGTGACACCCCAGTACAGGACCCCCAGCTGTCCGGGCACACCGTTTGGGGGAAGGAATGCCAATTTTCATTGATGCTTGCCCTCCCTTCCTGCATGGCACTTGTTCTTGTGGGGCTACTTGCCCACTGCATGCCACCCCTTGCCTCCCCCCCATCCCTGCACCTCCCTGTGCCCTTTGCTCCCACGCTGCCACACACCCCCAACTCTGCCTTGTGCCACTCAGTTCCTGTCGTGGGACCCCCACCTCTGCATGACCAAGCTGCCAGGGGGGGGCTGATGCCACGGTGAGGGGCTCCCTGCCCCCTGACCCCTGTGCCACCACCGCGTACAGGGACATCGGCAACCCAGAGCAGGACACAGGGATCCTGGCCCCAAAACCCACAGTGGGATGGGGAGAAAGGAGTATTTGTGTGCATGCACCTCTGAGGGGGTATGTGCACATGGGTACATCTCCATGGGGTGCCGGGATCTACCCCATGCCAGGGTGCCCCTGCCCCTGCCTCCATCCCACCTGCCCTCCAATAAAATCAGTGGTGTGAGTGCTGCACAGCTGTGTCTCCTTGCAGGAGAGGGGCCCTGGTGGGGTGGCAGGATGGCGGTGACAGCAGCGTCTCCTGCATGTCCCCCCATAGGGTGATAGAGAGGCCTCGGCTGTTATCTTGCATTCCTGGCCAGGCTACCAGGCTAATTATGGGCATGTGGCAGCAGGCGCCCGGCCATCCCCCTGCCCTGTGTGGGGTACTGGGGACAGGTTGGGCGGTGGCAGTGGCACGGTGACATGGCATCGCTCAGCTCAGCTGCTACATACCGTGCTGAGCACATCAGCACCTACAGCCAGGGACTGGGTGCCGGCGAGCCCCACTTTGAGGGGGAGCGGTATCACTACGACACCTTCGGGTATCCAGGTATGGGGTTTGGGATGGGGGACCCCAAAATGCAGCCTGCTGCCCTGTGCCTCAGGCACTGCCAACCTGAGTGCCCCATGGACTGTCCTGCATGTCCCCTCCCACCCCCCCAGGTGAGTCCCTTCAAGGGCTTCCCAGGGTCGCCGGGCTCACGGTGTCCTCCCCTGTTCTCCTCTCCCTAAATCTTACAGAGCCTCCCAGTGCCCCCAGACACCCCCATGCCTCTTTCCCCCCCAACCCCAATCTTCCTGGATGCCCTTATGGCCCCCCAGCCCATGTGCACCTCAAGGTGACCCAGATGCTCCCATTTGCCCTTCCAGAGCCCTCACTGTAACACCGCCCCCCCCCAGCCTTCTTTCCCCAGACTTTTCTGGCCATCCCCTATGTGTCCCCCTGTCCTCAGGCCACCCCATTCTCCCTTCCCATACCTCACTTCTCCCTGAAGTTCCCCCAGTGATCTCAACCCCCAGTTCCCCCTCACCCCCCACTCCCTGCATGTTGTGCTCCACAGCCCTATTCCTGATCCCTGCAGGTTCCCCAGGTACCGTGTGCCCCTACACCCTGGGCACATGGGTGCAGGTGCAGGGTGACACCTACCAGGTGGTGGCTGACGTCAGCCAGTTCGATCCTCCTGACATTGTGGTGACCACCTCCAACGGCCACGTTGCCATCTGGGCTGAGAAGGTGAGGACCCCTTCCTCCCTCCCCAAATACCATCACTTGTACCAGGCTAACTGGGAAGCAGGCTGCTGCCTGCCCACCACACATGACCATTTTATGCCACTGTGCCATGCAGGTGGCAGAGGACGGCACGGTGTGCGACACTTTCACCCACAAGTGCCGGCTGCCTGAGGACACGGACCCGCTGTCGGTGAGCTGTGTCCTGACCGATGCTGGCATGCTGCTCATCACCGCCCGGCGCCGTGCCGGTGCCCGTCCCGGTGAGATGTCGCAGCCGCTGTACCGCAGTGAGGCAACACTGAGTGCAGGGACAGCACGGGGACAGTAATGGTGATGGTGCCCCGGGGCTCAGTGTCCCCTGCACACCTCCATGCTCTGGCAAGGTGGCTGTTTATAAAGTCCTTTAATTAAATTAATATAAAAATCTCTGTATTTACACAGGGGAATGCACAGGGGAGGGGTTGCAGGGTCCCCATTTTTGGCACCGAGGCACTGGGGAGGCGGCAATGACCTCTCTTGTCCCCATGTCCCTCGACCCAATGCTTAGGGACACCGGGGTGCCCACAGGGGCTGTGGCTGTGCTGGGAGGCAATGAGGCTGGGAGGGGGCAGAGGTAGCAACAGGGGGAGCCCCAGGGCATGGGCAGGTTGGGGAGGCACCTGGCCACCCCATGGCACTGAAAGGAGGATGCCCATGTCCCCCATAGGGTGCCCCCGCAGCACCCCTGACACAGGGTAGGGGTCTGGTGTCACCGTCACTTGCTGGTGTCCCCATCATCAGGGCCGGCCTCGCGGGGCATGGGGTGGTGCTGGTGGCGGTCCCAGAGCTGGCGCAGGTCGGTGGTGTCCAGCTCACCCGCACTGGTGCTGCTGCGGCGGAAGCTGGCGAGCGGTGGCAACACCTTCACCCCCTTGGCAGTCAGTGAGCCTTCGATGGCTTTGCGCAGCTGTGGGGAACCCCAGTGTCATCAGTGGGCAAACAGGGTGTCCCTATCCCTGTGCTCTGCCCTCCATCCTCACCTCCTTGAGGGACACCATGCCCACCAGGCGCCCGATGCTGGTGACGTATGCATGGTCCAAGCCCAGTAGTGAGAAGATGGTGTGGGTCTGTAGGAAAACAGGGGGCTCGGTGGGGTACGCAGTGGGGAACTGGGGTGGGGGGACGCAGCAGGGGCCCACCTTGTGCAGAGAGGTGCGCTCCACCAGCTGGAAGGGTGCGGGGTCAATCTGGGCGCTGCTGAAGTCCACATTCTGCTCCAGCTGCTGCTCTTCCCAGTCCAGGATCTGGGGCACAGGGAGCATGCTGTGGGATTCATATCCATGGCACAGCCCCAAAGGCAATCCCCCGGCCTGGGCTCACCTCTGCCGGCGTCATCCTGTCCCCCAGGTCCAGGTCCTCCTGTGGGAGAGTTGGGGTGACACCATGCCAGGTGTGCGCAATGGGGTTATATGGGATAATGTGACTGGGCATTGTGATTGGTGGAGAGAATGAAGCCTGGGTTGTGATTGGTGGAAGAAAGTGGGGGAAATTCGATTGCTGCAATTGGCTGAGAGAATCCATGCTAAGATTGGCCGAGCAGATTTGGGATTGAAAGTTCCCACACCCTGATTGGCCAAGCGGGAATCGGGACGCATCTGAGATTGTCTACGCAAACACAGACCAAACGTGGTTGGCCAAGTGGAATCGTGCCAGGCCGTGATTGGTTGAGAGGATTCAGGCTGGCCTCCAATTGGCTGAGAGCAGCTTTGCCCAGGCTGCCATTTGCTGCAGCTTACCGTGACGGAAATGCGGACGTGCTTGGCCTTGCGAGGGGCCTGGCCCTGCGCCTGGCACCATGCGGGAGAGATGGTGTTAGGGGGCATGGCATGGCGGGGGGCCGGGCTGGGACAAGCAGAGACAGGATGGGATGGGATGGGATGGGATGGGATGGGATGGGATGGGATGGGATGGGATAGGGCAAATAGGGATGGGATGGGGTTGGGATGGATATGGGATGGGAAGGGAAGGGTCAAGTAGGAATGGGATGGAGTTGGATGCGATGGGATGAGAAAAGTTAAATAGGGATGGGATGGGATGGGCAGGGGCAAACAGAGACAGGCAGGGTCAACTGGGGATGAGACTGGGACAGAAAGGATCAAGTAGGGATGGGATGGGATGGGATGGGATGGGATGGGATGGGATGGGATGGGATGGGATGGGATGGGAATGGGATGGGATGGGATGGGATGGGATGGGATGGAATGGGATGGGAATGGGAATGGGAATGGGAATGGGAATGGGATGGAAAGGGTCAATTATGGGTGGAAAGGGACAGGCAGGGTCAGGCAGGGGAGAGAGATGGTGGGCAGGATGGGAGGGGTTAAATAGGGACAGGAAGGGCCTGGAGAAGGGATGGAGAAGGATGGGAAGGGATGGAGTAGTGAGGGACAAGCAGGGATGGGTGCTCACCTCAGCAGGCTCTGCAGCACTGTTGGCACAGAAGAGGCTCTTGAGGGCAATGCTGGAGCTGTCGGTGGCACTGGCTGCAGGAAGCAGAGAGGTCAGCGTGGGGCAGGGGGCTCCCAAGGGGGCTGTGGGGTGCTAAGTCACCTGGGGGGCTGTCAGCAGGGACGCTGGGCACCCGCTTCAATGCTGGCTTTAGGGGCTTGCGGGATCCGCTGCGTGTGGGAGTGAAGGAGGAAGCTTCAGTGCTGATCTGTGGGAGGGAAGGGATGGGGTCAGGGAGAAAAGATCCTTGAAGGGGGGTTCCGGGGGCCGTCCCTCACCTGGAAGCAGACGCTGGCTTCGGAAAACCGGCGCCCATCATCGGCGCTCGCCCACGCCTTCTGCCGCAGGGCCTGGAGCCGGCGCTGGGGATGGAGCTGATGGCCCAGCAGGGCCCCCACCTGTGCCCTTTCAATGGAACCCAGCAGGATCATGGACTCTGTGACCAAGAGGGGACACGTTGGAGGGGACAGCGCTGCAGGGACATTGCGGACAAGATGGAGAAGCTTCCATGTGCCTCTTACCTGCTGAATCCACCAGCGCCAAGCTCTTCATCTTGGTGCTCTGCAGCACGTGCTGCAGGTCCCGGTACTTGCAGTTGAGAGAGACGTAGGGGACATCCCGCACCATGATGTCCTCCACCCGCATGTTGTACTTCCTGCCCGGGGAAATGCCCTCAGCACGTTGCCACACAGCACTTGTGGTTGGGGATGTGGGGACACTCACTCGTGGTGCCCCCAGCCCAGCTCGGGGAGGTAGGGCAGCTTCTTGATGCGGATGATGCTGTCGTAGAGGGAGGGCTGGAGGCTCTGGGCCACCGCGTTGGCCAGGATGACAGCAATCATGACGGGCAGGATGTGAGAGATTTGCCCCGTCAGCTCAAAGACGATGACGGCAGTGGACACAGTGTGGGTAACAGCACCCGACAGCGCGGCCGCCCCTGCCAGCCCAAGGAGACATGGGCAGCTGTCCCATGGGGCTGTGTCCCACACCCTAGGGGCATCCTCAGGACAACCCCATTGATGGGAGTCACCCGGGGACACCAGCAGCTCTCAGGGAGTGGGATGGGAAGGATCAAGTAGGGATGGAAATAGATGGGATGGGACGGGATGGGATGGGGATGGGAAGGGTGCAGTGCTTACCCACCACGGCGTAGCCCCCTGGCACAATGCGGTAGGTGTTGCTGTCGGTGTGGATGCCATCAGGGAACCAGGCTGCCATGCTCTCCCCGACCAGCCGCCCAAAGGCTGCTCCTATCCGCAGAGGGAGACTGTAGAGGCCATGGGCCTCTTCCAGGTCCCAACCCCATTCCTACCCCTGCACCATGTCCCTCCACCAGGAGACATCAGGTGACCCTGTCCCTCACCAATGACGAAGACCGGCATGAAAGCCCCGCAGGGTACTGGGATGGTGGTAGCCAGGGCTGACATCCAGAACTGCATGGGGGATATGAGCACATGTTAATTGCCATCCCCTTGGGCTGGCTCTCCTCCAGCACCAGCCCTAGAGCAGGAAGCTGGCATGGCACCATGCCAGGGGCACCCCGCCAGCACTCTCTGGTGGCACCCCAACGGCTCTCTGCCAAGATCTCCTTGACAACATATTCGTGGCACCCAGCCACCACCTTGGTGGCCGCAGGAGCAGCCACCCACTGTCTCCCAGGAGCACCTTGGTGGCTCCTATCCAGCACCTCGCTGGTGGCGCACAAGAGGATGTACCCACCTTCATGAGGATGAAGACAACGAGGGTGATGAAGACGTTGGAGCGGGGATGTCGCCAGGCCTCCAGGATGCCCATGTACTCAAATTCATCACTGGGCTCCTGCTTGGCCCACGTCCGGTTGTCGAACAACGTCACCAGCGTGTCCTTCTGGGTGAGCTGGGGACACATGAGGCTGAGCTGGGTGCTGGTGACCCAAGGGACGAATGCACTGCCCCATAACCACACCATAGCTACCTGTCCAGCCATGAACTGCCCAAAGCCAGGTGGGAAGGTCAACGTGGAGATGAGAAGTGTCACCAGGGCAGGGAACAGCAAGCGCCTGGCAGGGTGGCATGGAGTTGGTGACACCGGTGCAATCCCATCCCTGCCATCCCAGAGGGGACAGTTGCTCCCATGATGGTAAGGACCACTGGGCACCTACTTCTTCATCAAGAAGCGATTGATGGTCTTCTGTCGGCGCATGCACTGCACAATCTTGCGATTGAGGTAAACAAAGAGAGCACCACCGAAACCGCTGGCGATCCTGGGCAGAGGTCGAGGCTGAGTGCTCATGTCCACCACATGGATGTGGGATGGGGACGTGGAATGGGGCAGACACACTCACCCGATGACAGCAAAGGCAGGCAGTTCCTGCAGGTCAAAGGGGAAGTCGAGACGGAAGCGGGTTTTGAAGAGCGCTGTGATGGTCTCTGGGGGCACAGTGGGTGTGAGCGGAGCTGGGTGTGGGGACCCTGGTGTTCCCAGCCTCCCACCCCACGGGGGTACCTTCATCTTTGATCCAGACAGCCAGCACGCGGAAGATGAAGGCGCTGAAGGTGGCAGCGAAGAAACCACGCCAATAGTTGCGGACAGCAAAGAAGGTGGAGGTGACCTCGATGCTGAACAGCACGCCTGACAGTGGCAGGAAGGACGAGAGGGGAGAGAGGAGAAAGGTAGGCAGAGCCCAGGTGCCTGGCATGCTGCCCACCCAGAGCCCCATGGCCATGCTGCAATTCGGGGCTTCTTCAGCAAAGTGCACAGCTGTCTGTGCGAGCGAGAGGGCAGTGCAGGGATGTGGGAAGTCATAGGGTAAGGGGAGACAGATGGCGCTGGGTCACACAGACATGGATGGACAGATGGATGGATGGGGCAGCTCAGCACACACAGGACAAGGAAAAAGTCAGACAGCACAAACCTATGGGCAGGGCTCAGCAGGGCCAGAGCGGGGAGCTCCCTGGAGTGCAGCGCAGTGCAGTGGGGGAGAGGACGAGATGAGATGTTACACCTCTAGGAGGATGGTGCCTGCTTCTCCCTTTATCCTCTGCCCTGTGGGCACCCCAACTAGTGGTGCTGCCTCTGCTGTACCCACCCAGGTGGGTCCCTGTCCTCTGCCTGGTACTCTGGGTGGGATCCTGCTGGCCTCTCTGAGAGCAAGGGTTATGGGCTGGGGGGTCCCTACCTCCAATGGGGGCAGCGAAGCAGCAGCCGACACCGACAGCACAGGCAGCTGCAAGCATTTCGGTGTTCCTCGCCTCGTTCTGCAGGTGAGCACAGGCTGAATCAGTCCCAGCACTGCTGGAGCTCCCCAGGTGCTATCCATACCAACTCACCTCATAGATACCCCCAAAGAAGGAGAGGAAGCGGCTGAGCAGAGCTGCACACATGCTGGCAATATGGACAAAGGGACCCTGTGGGGACAGCAGTGGAGGCTGAGGTCGGTGCTCCCCACCCAGCCTGCTGCCTGCTCCAGCCATGGGAAGTGCCCTCACCTCCTTGCCCAGGGGCATGCCGCTACCCAGGGCACACGTCAGCCCAATCACCTTGGCCACGAAGGTCTTCAAGGTAAGATACTCCTTCAGGACAACACCCCACAGGATAGTCTTCATCTCAGGGATCCCTGAGCCTGGCAGCATGGAGATAGTCCTGACCCACAGCCATGGAGGAAGCCCCCATTCTGTAGTCTTGGGGTGCTTCCTAATACACTGTCATAGGGACCCATGTGAAGCCTTTCTCACAGTGCAGGTGGGACCCCTGGGAACATCCCCAGACCATGATGGGACACCCCAACCCACAGCCCTGCAGGGACCTCAGTCCCACACCCCCATGAGACCTTATAAAGACCCCAGCCTCATTGTCTAGGTCACCCAGATTGTTCACAACCCACAGCCCAAGGGAGGGGAGACCCCACTTGGGCGTATGCAACTTACCTACAGCCTGTGGAGCAAGGATCTGGGTGAAGCCAGCTGAGAAGGTGATGAGCACAGTAGGGTAGGTGACCCAGGCCAGATACTGCAGCATCACATTGGTGTCCAGGCCCCCATACATCCACTTCTGAGCTATGGGCACAGCGAGTTGCGGGCAGCAGGGGATGTGCCATTGCCCTGGGATGCCCATCACCCACCACTGCCCACTCACCTTGGAGGCAGGTGGCGATGGCAAAGTCCATGGCCCAGCTCACCAGTGCCATGACCAACCCCAGGAGGATGAGGAAAACCCAGTCCTCGCCCACCCTGGCGATGAAGAACCTCTGGCACCGCACGGCACAGCCTGCAGGCACAGCACAGCCTTAGTGCTGGGGATGGGCAGAGCAGCACAGCACAACACGCCCGAGTGCTGCCCCTTGGCACGGCCCCAAGCGGAGCTGCCAGAGGGCCCCGTCCCTACTGCTGCCGTCCGGTTATTTTGGGCCATTGTGTCCCCGCAGGTGGCATTGTCCTCGGCGCCAGTGTCCCATGACAGCAGGAGAAACCCTACCCGCAGTGGCGGCAGCTGGGCGGGCAGTGGTGCCCAGAAGAGCATGTAGCTGCCTGGCCACAGTGCCAGGGGGTCGGTGTCCCCCCCGATACGTCCCCATCACCCTTACCACAGCAGGGGGCACAGCGTCCCTGGCTGTACTCCAGCAGCTCAGAGGGGCGGCGTGGCCGTGGGGTGCCACTGTCCTCGTGCTCCTGTTTCAGCCGCAGCCGGGCTGCCTCATCCTTGGCGAAAGTGCCCAGGTCCTGTGTGTAGCGGCCATACATCTGGGGGAGAAAGGAGTGGGAAGGGGAATCAGGGGGGTGGCACAGGCCTCTGGGCTGCAGGTGGGGAAACTGAGGCAGAGAAGCAGTGGACACGGTGCCAGCGCCGGGGTGGGGATCAATAGCAATTGTTTCGCCCACGCACCCAGCACAGTGCCTGGCCCCACTGGTACCAGTCCCCAGCCCTGCCCAGGTGCTCCAGCCATGGGTTGGGCTGCGGTGGGTGGGTGAGGGCATCCGGTGTCAGGAACACAGCCAGGCTGGCAGGGAGCTTCTCTGAGGCCCAATATTGGGGATTGTGCCTCCTTTTGGTGCTGTTACATGGGCTGGGATCCCCCCAGAGTGGGCACATATGTTCCAAGCCGAGCCCATGAGAGCAGCATAGGGCAGGGTGCACTCTCAGCCCCACAAAAAAGGGGGTATGGAGATTTAGGGTGCGAGGCACATAGGGACACTGTGCCCACTCGGGTGGCATACGGCACGTGTCCTGGCCCCTGGCACTGCCCCCTGTGCTCATTGTGTCCATCCTCCCTGCTGAGCTGGGGGCACTGGTCCCGCACTGCGGGCACTGCCAAGGGCTTGGTTGCTTGGTTTCCGCCTCGCTCCCCCCGCCATGACCTGAATGCCAAGCGCCAGAGGTTGGCTGGGCACAAAGGGAGGCTTCAGGGCCATAGGGGCCCTTGCCAAGCTCCCACGTTGGGGCGACGTGAGCCCCATGCTGATGCATGCCCGCCCGCTGAGCTGCACGTGGCCGCCCCACAGCCCCTATCCCGGCACAGTGCCCGGCGGAGGGGCCATGGCACGGGTGGGCACTGTGCTTGGCACGTGCCGACTCAAGCGGGGATGGCATAAAGGTGAATTTCTCGTGGGGCATTGCCCAGATCCCTCTGGCCAGGAGCAGAATGCAGCCAGTGTGGCGCCGGGTGGATTCTCTGCTGTCTGATACCTGAGTTAGGTTTGGCCCTGGGAGGGGCGGGCACAGCCATGTCCATCAGCAACCCCAAAACTTGGGCACAGCCCTATGGAAATGTGCTGTGGGCTACAGCTCAGCCTCCTCGGGGGCTGCATTCAGCATCGCGTGCCAGAGGAGGACCCCAGCCCTGCACGGCGTTTGGCGTTCAAAGGCTCCCTTCGGGCAAAGCTTGTTTCCTCTGGAAGAACAAACGGCTCCGCACCCCAGGAGTTCTGCTGCTCTGCCAAGTCCTTGCCTTCCCCCAGCCCTATAGCTCCCCTTGTTCAGGATGGGGGCACCCCAGGCTGAGAGTCCCCTGTACCCCCTGCCTTGGGGGCTGGCATGCTGCCCATGGGTCCCCAGCAGGATGCCCCTATAGCTGGAAGGGGTCCAACCTGGTGGGGGGGGGTTATAACCCCATTAGCCCCCAAACGCACCAACCCTGCTTAAATGAGGAAAGGGGCTGTGCCACACCATGCTGCAAACCAACAGACCGGGAATGAGGCGCCCCATAGCAGAGCCCAGCTGTCAGTGAGGGCCAGCAGTCCATTCTGCCTTCCTCCTCCTCCTCCTCCTCCTCCTCCCTCTCGGGTTATTTTTCCACAAAGGCCTTTTGAAACACAAACAGCCCCGGGACTCCGGCCTCTGCCGCGAAGCAGCTGAACAATCACAGTGCCGGGCAGGCAGGGAGCGGGCACGGGGCGGGGGGGCTGGTGGGGGGCAAGCAGGGACATGGGCACGGGGCAAGGTCTGTATTTTGGGACTGGTCTCCCGTGCCGTGTCCCTGGGCTGTGCCAGGCAGTGGTGCCTGCTGTGCCTGGCTGATGTGGTGTGTGGGGTGGCTGCTGGCATCGGCACTGCAGTGTCCCCAAGCCACCCTATCCCACAGTAGATGGGGCACTGAGCACCGTGGCAGCAGTGCTCGCAGCTTTGGCTCACGGTGCCAGTTGACATCTGCCCAGAATGTGCTCATGGGGAGTTTTAAAGGTGGGGAACATGGGGAGCAGGGACCCCAGCTCTTGGGCAGATGGAGAGGCCGGGGGGGTCTGTGTCACGCTGCCCGTCTTAGCTGGGATCTAATCGGCTCCACGGTGAACAAGGGCAGTTTGTCAAGCTTAATCTTCCTCACTGGAGGCCCTTTGGTCCCCAGGCACATGGGTGGCACAGGGGGTAGCAGGGACCCCAGGCACCCTTAGCACCAGGTGGTTCCCACGGGCACCTGCCCCATGCAGACCGTGGCTGGAGTCCGAGCCTGGCAGGAGCTGGTGGCACTGGGGAGGGCACCCGCCCTCCTGCTTGGCACGGGGGTGGCTTTTGGAAGCCAAGCACGAGGCTGCGGGATGGGTGCCCATACCCAGCCTCGCCCACGTGGGCGGCTTCAGGAGCCCCGAGGCCACGGGGATGGGCACCCCGAGGTGTGGGTACCTCCCTGCCCGCAGGTGGGGAGGGCAAAGTCTGCTGGCACCACAGGGCTGCCCCAGTGCCAACCTTGTGCCTCTGCCCTCCTGCAGTAAGTGCTTGGGAAGAAGATGCAGAGGGCACCTGGCACACAGGGCCATGGTGCCATGTGCTGGCTGGGCATGCCCTGCTCAAGGCTACGCAAACCCTACAGCCGCGGGTGCCCAGCAGTGCTCAGCCCCTTCCCTGCCCTGCCTGAAGGCCTTTGCCAGGGCAAAGTACCCGTTTACTGAGCTGCACCGGGCACCGGCCCAAACAGAGACCATGGAGAAGTACCTTTGCCCACAGTGTCAGAGGGCTGTGGGCAACGGAGGGGCTGTGGGCACAGCAGGGAGGGAGGACACCCCGAGATGCCAGCAGGGAGGCCCTGAAGGTGACAGTTGTAAACATGGGGCTAAGGTTGCAGGCGGGGGAGATATGCTATCTTGGGGACAGAAAGCTGGGGCCGGGCATAGCATGGAGGGTAAAGGGTGCCTGGGTGGTGTGGGATACTTGTGGGGGTCATGCCGCTCTGAGCTGAGGGCATGCTGCTGGGGAGAGGTGTGCCCGAGGGTCCCACCTCGGGGCTGGGGGCTCTGATGGATTTCCCTGTTGCTGTGGGGCTGTGGGGCTCCCCCAGAGGTCCCCACATGGAGACAGCCCCCAAGGCTCGGAGGACACGGTGGGATGGAGCAGGCGTCACGGGCGCTGCCCCTTCACAGAGCTCCTGGAGGGGGAGTATCACCCCAAAACCGCCCCTCTCCCCGAGACGTGCTGCAGTCCCCGGTGCCCCCCGCTGTGCCCCGTGCTCCCGGTGCCCAGTCCCGACGGCACTCACCAGGGTCTGCTCGTATTGTAGCGCCCGCTGCTCCGCGCTCTCGGCGGAGGCCATGGCGCTCCCGGTGCTCCCGGTACTCCTGGCCGTGCCGGTGCCGGTGCCCGCGGCGGCAGCAGCTCCGCCCGGGGCCGTGCGGGGCGGACCCGGGGCACTGCCCGGGGGAGGGTCTGGCCGCGCTCCGCCTCCGCCGCTCCGACGGCGGCACCCGGCACCGGCACCGGCACCGGGCAGCCGGGCACGGACCGAAGGGACGGGGGGCGGGGATGGCTCACAGCCCTCTGGCCGCGGTGGCCCTGGGGAAACGTGTTTCCGTCCACGGGCACCTGGTGGGGTCTGGCAGCAGCCTTGTTTTAGGGTTTGGGGTTTGAGCAGAGAGCACCGTGCCCACGCCCAGCCGTAGGGTCAGGGTTGGGGAGAGGAGCGCCCAATGTCTTGGCACCGCCATCAAGAAAACGGAAACCGGGGGTGCACACAGGTTGTGGACACCCCAGCACCGTGAGGACCCATCGGAGGTGCCTGAAGAACGCCCTTACCGTGGCACTGTCAGCATCAGAATGGGTGCCCAGACCACACTCTTCACTGCCGGGTAGCAGAGACTCAGTCCTCTCGGCCAGGACGCAGGAGCACAGCTTGGCACCGGTACTCCTGGGGCGAAGCACTCCAGCATGGCACAGCGGCTGCTCTCCCTCCGGGGCTGCTGGCATCTCCATCTCACCACCTCAAAGGGCTCAGGAGCAACTGGGGCAGTTGGAAGGACTGAGCTTGTCCTCTCCCTGCTGGCACAGCATGGCACGCTCGGTGAAGATTGAACTGTGGCACTGCTGGGCTGATGGTGTGGGACCAGGAACCAGCTGGTTTGCGCTGCCCAGGTGCCACCCTCCGCTTTGACGTTGGCACCCCCAAGGGTGGGTGACAATGGCCAGGGACAAGGCTGGGGTTTGCCCTGCACCAGCCTGGGAGGGTTCATCGCCGGCCGTGAACCAGTTTGCGGCGGGCAGGCGATACATGAACTCCCCACTTATTGTTTCCCTGGGCACTGAGTCCCCTCCTCATGCGTCAGCTCCTGGCACTGCCCCACGCATCCGGAAGGAGCCCTGTGCCAGGACACAAGTGTTGCTGCCAGTGGGCCACTGGCCGCAAGGTCACCACCAGCGCTGCCACCCTGCTGGCCATGGCACGAAATGGGCACATGCACAGGGGCTGGGACTTCAGCAACTGTCAAGCTTCATGCCCACCCTAAATGTCACCATGCCATCCTCCTAATGCTCTGGTGCCAGTCCCTGGTGTCAAGACAAGAACCAGTACAACCCAGTGTCCCAGTATATACTAATGCTGCCTAGCATCATTGTGCCAATACATCCAGTGCCATCCCAGCAGAGCCCAGCGTTACTTTCCCTGGCTTAGGTCCCAACCCTGGCACCTCTGCCATAATGGGGGTGCTGGGCTCAGAGCACTGTACCCACTCTGGCATCACATCTTCAACCATGGGCACTGATTAGGGCCACCCCAGCCCTGCTCTGGTGCCATCCTACAGCCCTCCATTCCATGTAGAATCCCCATGCCTCCAAGACCCCATGTCCCCAGCCACATGACCTGCATGTCTCCAAACCCAGCAGCACCAGCACCCATGAATGTGTGATACAGAGGAGAGCAGTGGGCAATATCTTTGTCTTTAATAAATACACTTGGGACCCCCGTCCCTATAAATTACACACCAAGTCCAAACGAGCTGGGGTGGGCACAGTGAGACGGGGGTGAGAGGGATTTTACAATATGTACAAAGCGGGCACGATGCCTGCTGCACCCACCAGCCAGGAGCTCGTGAGTGGGAGTGCAGAGTGCCCTGGTTCCCCCAGCCCTGCTGCTGGCTACTAGGGTGGCTCAGCACTGCAGCTGTGCCCAGAGGGGGTGCCTTCCCCATCCCTGCTCCTCTGTGCCCCGTGCCCAGCCCTAGGGGGAGGGCGATGGGGCTCTGTAGGGCCATCCGGCATCACTGCGCTCTCAAGTTGCGCTCACTGCTCAGTGGCTCCATGACTCTGCTGTGGCTTCGTGCATCTTTTCTGGGGGTGTATCCAGGGCTGCGGGAGGGAAATGGGGTGAAATGAAGGCATGGAGGGTGTGCAGGTGTGTCCCTGTCCCCGAAGGGGTGCAGAAATGCAGTGTGCTGATGGGTGCCCGAGTTCAGCAGCACCCACTCACCGCGACACTTGGCACAGCAGGGGTTGTCCCTCCTGCTGGGGCTGGCACAGGCATCTGGCGGACACTCCTGGCGCTGGCAGTGTGTCTCTCCTGACTGTAGGGCACAAGCAGGGCTGGGACACAGGGGCACCTGCACTGCCAGCCCAGCTCTTTGCCCACCTGTCCCCAGAGCACTTGAGGTGGCAAAGGGCATCTCCGCATTCCCAGCACACTCACCACACACCAGCACAGGATGCACTTCATCTCCCCAAAGGGTGGCACCGAGGGGTGCCAGCTCTCATTGTTGAGGTACCAGCGGCGCCCAAAGCGGCATGCACGAGGTCCGTCTGCCTGCATGCCATCGGTCAGCTCAGGGACGCTTTTCTCAGGGGCTGTGGAGAGGGCACAGGGAGACTGCATGCCCAAAGGGTGTGGGAGGAACAGTAGACAAGGGGGGAGCAGGGTGTACGTACCTGGGCACTGCTTGCAGCAGTCAGAGGGGCTGACGCGCACAGGGTTGGCACAGGTGAGGCGTGGGCACTGCACCTTCTCGCAGTGCACTTCCCCCGTGGTGCCCTGTGGGGAGCATGCACAGGGCTTGGGGGGGGCACTGGAGCTCCCCTGCTTTGAGACCCCCAAAACTCACCTTGCAGGTGCAGATGGCACATTTGATGAGGCCAAAGGGTGGCACGACGGGGTGCCAGCGGGTGCCAGAGCCTCGCCATGTCTTGTCCCCATCAAAGTAGCAGCCTGAAAGTGGAGGAGGTGGGCACAGCATCCATGTGACAGCTGTGGTGCCCTCAGCCTGTGCCCAGGGGACTCACCCTCACTGCTGTCCCGTGCCCGTTCCAGCTTCAGCTCCTCCTGCTCCATCTTCTTCTCTACAGGGATCAGGGAGGGCATGCTCAGGGTACCAGAGTGGGACCCCCACCTTGTACCCATAGAGATGCTGCCCACACCCCTCTTTCTGCCCCACACTCCCCCAGGAGCTCCTTGTGCCCCCACACCTTCACAGACGGGGCAGCACAGCTCCTCAGGGTGCACCTGGCGGGTACAGTTGAGGGGCTGGCACAGGATGGGATCGCAGATCACTGTGCGCTTCTGGGAACAGCAGGCACATTGCTCATTGAAGGATCCATCATCAGTGGATCCACCCCCAGATCACCCCTATAACCCCATACCTGGCAGCTGCAGATGGAGCACTTCTTGTCGTAGTCAGGTGCCCAGCGGGTGCCGTGTGCACGGTGCTGCCCCTCGAAGAAGCAGGAGTTGGGGTCCTTTTTCAGCTGTTCTACATCCCTGCTTTTGGGGCCCTCTGAGAGCTCAGCCCCCCCGGTGGACAGGCGGGCCCCTCCTGCCAGGCAGCGGTTGGGGATGTGCACCTGGAAGGCAGCAGTGGGTTGGCACCATGGGCACCCCACTGGGCATCCTGCTTGGGTGTGCTCATGGCTGGTGGCACCATGGCACCATGGTGGGTGGAGCACATAGCTATGGGCACATGTGTCCCCATACTGTGCCCTTCCCACTGCCAAGCCCTGGGGATGTGTCAGGACCACATACCCATCCCCGCATCTCCCCACGTGGGTGTGCTTTGGTGCTGACTTGCAGGAACGCAGTGCCCTGTGCTAGGTGCTGCAGCAGCTCAGCGTCCAGGTCCTTCACCACCCCCTGAGCCTGCAGGGTGAGGGGGACAAGGGGATGTGGGGACTGTCCCAAGACCTATGGCGACACTGTGGTGTAGCTGCTGTGCGCTCTCCTCACCTCAGTGCCATAGAACCCCTTGAGCATCCGCTTGTGCAGGTGAGGCCGAGAGCCCATCTCGCCCAGCTCAGCCACACCGTGCAGCTGGGCGCTGACTGTGCCATCAGCTGGGCGGCCCAGCCCTGCCACCACAATCTCGTAGTGCAGGTGGCAGTGCTCATCCAGCGACAGCCATGCGTGGCCCCCAGCCCCGCTGCTCACTGAGGGTGACACCAGCTGCCCCGCCAATGGCACCGGCATCTCTGCACACAGAGAGGGGCGGTGGGAGGTGATGGGTGAAAGACTGCACCACTGCTCCCTGCCACCTCCCCCCTTCCCCCCATGTACCTGTGTAGCGGGCCAAGAGCCCACTATAGGGCAGGGAGATGACCTGGCCCCTCAGCTCGCCCTCTACCCAGTCCTTGGTGGCCACGTTGAGGAAAAGCTCATTCTGCAGCAGCATGTGTGCATCGCGGGCGCTGGGGCTGTGCCACACTCCCTGAGCCTGGCATGGAGGGGGGGAGAACACACATATGGGATTTTGCCCACTTGTGCCTGTGCCAACCTTGTGCCGTGTCACCAGCACTCACCAGCCCGTCCCTATAGCTGGGTGTCATGTCAAAGAGGACGTTCCTCTTGTTCTTCCGCCGCGGTTTGGTCTCCAGTGTGACCCCCACCACCTCGCTGGCTGTGCCCACCACCCGCACCTGCAGGCAGGGCATGGACAGGCAGCAATAGAGTGACCAGCAGGGTGCAGTTCTGTGCCCGGTGCCATGCCTGTCCCCATTACCTGGTACTCCAGCGTGCCGTTCTCATGCAGCGCCAGCTTGGCTGAGCCCACCGCCCCTGTCTTGGTGGGCTGCAATGCATCTGCACCGCACAGCACACTTTGGATGGCTGCACTCAGGCACAGAGAGCAGAGAAAAGGGTGAGGACAGGGTGGGGGCAATGCCACTCCCACACCCCGCTGTGCCCTGCTCACTGTCACAGCTGCGGCGGGCAGTAATGGTGCCCTCCAGCTGGCGCGGGTGCTGGCCCTCGGTGTCAGCCATGATGCGGAGCTGCCCCTGTGCCAACCACTGCAGCTCATGGGTGGACAGGTCACTCAGCACTTCTGCGAAGTCGGGATCCTGGGGGTACAGGCACTGGTGAGGGAGATGCTGGAATACTCAGGGCAATGGGGATGGGGATGGCTGTACCTCCATAGTGATGTTGGCATGGACCTCACGCAGCGTCTGGCCCTGGTGCAGGATGCGGACCCGCAGCGGTACCCAGGGGGACTCTGAGCATGGCAGAGGAGTTGAGGCTGCAAGGGGTGGCTGGGCATGGGGCTGTGCCCACTGCTCCCCAAACCCACCTCTCTGCAGTCCCAAATCCTTGCACAACCCCCCACCACAACCTCCCACCCACCCCCATGCAGTCCCAGCCCACTGTACCCCCACACACACTGCGCCCCAAATACACAACCCAAACCCCCCTGCACACACCCATCCTGACCCCATGCATCCTAAGCCAATTGCACACCACGCATCCCCTGAGCCTCCCCCGGTGATGCCATGCCCTGCAGCAGCCCATGCCTGCCCTCACCCCCAGCACTCGGCTCCAGCAGCCCACGGGCCATGAGGATGAAGTGTAGGTTGTTCTCAGTATCACTCAGTGTCAGCATGGCCATGCCCCCGGCCCCGAGATGTGCAGGGTCTGATGAGGTCAGGATAGCACCAAATGTCTCTGTGCAGGGAGAGGGACATGAGGGGCACCCCAAAGGGAATCCCCCTCAGGCTGGGGAGTACTTGGGGGGGATCTTACCTGCAAAGAGCGCGCGGTGCTTGAGGATGTGCCCATGCACCTCTCCAGAGGGCTGTGCACGGGTGATGAGGGACACGCGGAGCTGCTCCGCACGCAGCAGCTGTATGTTGGCTTTGGACACCGTCCTCCACATCCCACAGAGCTGTGGGTACAGCAGGGCTGGGCATGGGGTGCCGACACTGGTGTGCCGTGCCCCTCACCCTGCCCTCCCCAATCCTCTCACCATGCCTTCCTCAGGGGCTGCACTCTTCTGTACTGGATGCTCAAACAGCACGGTGCCCTCGGGGTCGCTGAAACGCACCCGGCTCGGCCGTCCCAGCCTGCGGGCACCGGAGGGTTGAACAGGGATCCCCTCCCCTGGCACCGGCCCCATGCAGTGCCCGGGGAATGAGGGACACGGAGCAGGGTGCCAGCTGGCATTTGTGCCCAGGGGTCCCCAGGTTGGCACCGTGTGTGGGGGGGTGCACATTTGGGAAGGACGGCAGGGAGCTGAGCGCTCAGCCTGGCTGTAAATTAGGAGCATTTTCAGCTCTGTTTGGCTCCCCCTGGTTGGAGCTGGAAATTAGTCACCACTTTACTATGCAAAGGGGCCTGGAAGTGAGGAAGAGCAGAAGCAACCCGTGCGGGAAGGAGAGAGGGAGAGAGAGACGGACAGTGGGCACCCGGGGAGGGCATGGATGTAGAGTCCCATGGTGGTGCCCATGAGCTGGGCCATTGGGTGGCACAGAGCCTGTATCCCACCGCACCCACAGCCCCCCTCCTAAAATCACACCCCACCCACACAATGCTGTGATAGCACCGAAGGCATGTAGAGGAGAAACTGAGGCACGAGCAGCATCACATCACCAGGTTTTAGGGTTTCAGGCTGTGCTCACCGCTCGTAGCTGATGGAGAAGAGCAGGTAGGAGCGCAGCAAGGTGAAGCGAGCCTTGGCCACCGCACTGGATGTGGGGTGCCATGGCTCAGGGCCGCTCGTCAGCAGGGCCACGAATTCTATGGGGGGTGACAGTGATTACTATAGGAGCATGGGGATGCCCTGTGCTGCTCTCCCTGCCTGAGCTCACCTGTGCGGGCATCGTCGCGTGCCAAACCCTCGGAGCTGAGGTAGGAGCGGTCGTTGTACGGCTTGTCCAGCTCATCCTCCTTGTCCTGGAAGTACTCAAAGGTGTCGAAAGGTGGCTCGGAGCTCTTCTCCAGGGGTTCTGGCAAGGCTGGCATGGGGAGCACAGCGGGGAGATGGTTGTGCCACAGGTAACCCTGACACTAAGGCACCCCTCCACGGGGGTGCCCAGTGTCCCCAGGCTGATCCCAGCAGTGGGTGATAGCACCATGCTCACATTTGGGACAGGTGTGGCAGCAGTGCCCGGGCAACAGTGTAGCACGAGGGCAGGTGGGAACAGGGCAGTCCTGCTTCATGTTCTTGCAGTTCACTTTCCCCACTGGTTTCCCTCGTCGATTCCTCTGCTGAGGTGGTGAGTGCCAAACTGTGCCACAGATATGGCTATTCCCAAACCCAGCCCCAGCAGATGGCACAGCGGTGGGTACCAGTGCTCCCCTGGCACAGCCCTGATCCCCTCAGCCCATCTGCACAACCCTTGGGCCCCACACACCTTGCACAGCCCCCAGCTGTTTGTATGGCAGCCAAATCCCGGCCCCCACTCCCCTGCCCAGCTGTGCGTGGCCCCTCCAGCCCCGGCCTGGCCTCCGGGGGCTGCTGGAGGGAGAGGGCTGTCCCGAGGAGGGGAGGAAGGAGAATGAAGCACGAGCCTTTAACCCTCCGCTGCTGGAGGGCACTCAGGTGTAGGGCCGGCTGGAGGAATCTCCGCTGCCCTTTCCCTCGGGGTGGGGGTACTGAATGAAGGGGTGATCCCCGTCCCCAGCAGGGCCTCATGTGGGGGGGGTCCCCTCTCCTGGCGGAGGGGAGGGAGGAGGGCACTCACCGTCTCGCAATGGCAGATCACGCAGCGCATCACCCCGAAGGGCTCCCCCAGGTCGGGGTGCCACGTCTCCTCCAGCGCATAGAAATGCCCCCCGAAGGCACAACCTGCAGATGAACCCCCACCCCATCATCGGAACACCCCCCAAGAAAAAAGTCACCTCCGGGCCGCGGGCACCCCCCTGCCGCAGCCCCGATGGAGCGGACAGCGTCCGGCACCGCCCCGTCGGGTACGGACCCGGTTATTGGGACTGAACGGCGGCACGGGCAGGCGAGGGGGGGGCACGGAGTTGGGGGCATGAAAGGGCTGCACAGCGGGGATGCAGGAAAAGAGGGTGCACGGGTTGGAAGAAAAAGGGTTGCATGCAGCGGGGGTGCACGGAAAGGGGGATCGAAGGGAAAGGGGTGCAGAGAGGGGGTCCTACCTGCCGCCCCCCCGGGGGGCAGCGGCTCGCTGTCGGGCCGGATGGGCAGGGCGAGCTTGGGGCGGGCGGTGCGGGCGGGCAGGGCGAGCAGGGCGAGCAGCAGCAGGGCGGTGCGCATGGTGCCGGGGAACCGGGGGAACCGGGCGGCCGGGGGCGGGGAGGGGGGGCCGGGCGCTGCCTGCCGCCTCCGCTGCCACCGCCTCTGCCCGGCCGCCGGCCCCGGCCCCGCTTTATAGGCGGCGGCATGGGCAAGCGGGAGCTGCGAGTCCTGTGCAAACAAAGGGCCGCTAATGAGGCGCAGGCAGCGGTCGGCCGGGGGGACGCGCCCCCGCCGCGATCCGAGTTCCCCCCCCCTCCAACGGGTCCCGGCCCACCGGGCATAGGGACCCCCCCAGCCACTGAGCCCCTGCTCTGGGAGAATAGGGTACCTCCGCCCATGGGTATGCTAGGGAGACCCCCATCTGTGAAGCACCATGGGGACCCCTTGGCATGGAGCATCCCTGGGACCCCTCCTGAACCCATCCTTGGTCCCCTCCCAGACATGGGGTACCTCGGGTATGAAGCTCCCACTCACATGGCAACCCTGGACGCTTTCACCCACATGGCCCTGGTCAAGGTGTGGGGCACCCTCATGAGCTTGGCATGCAGGGGACACCCTCACATCCACAGAACACTCACTGGGGCAATGAAGAACCCACAACCACACCCCCCTCTGTGGGGCTTAGGGTATTCCAGGGCACTGGACACCATGAGTACACCCCAATCCACATCCCTCCCCACACTCCCCCAGGACATAAGGCTCGTGCAAGTCCTCATTTCCCCCACACCATAGGGTCACACTTGGGACAAAGGGCACATCTCCCCTCAGCGTCCCCCCAAATCTGTGCTGCACCCTGTGATATCAGACTCACGCACCCCACAACATGTGCCTTTGGCATCCCCAAATCCCAGTGCAGAGTGCAATCCCAGACCACAGGACCATTCCCACAAGCATGGGAACAAGATCTGGGGTCCCAGGGAGGTGCCGTGGCTGAGGGTATGGGAGCAGCACCCAGCACGGATCCTGGTCTTCACCCACATGTGCCCAGACTGTTGAGGGCAGCAGTGGTGGTGGGCAGGGAGCAGACACCATGGGAAGGCCTGGGGAGAGCACGGTCCAGCTGTGGAAACTGAGGCACGGGGCACAAGAAGGGGGGAGCGGTGTGTACCACCCGTGTCTCCCCCACCAGCAGGGAGGGAAGGAGGTGCCGGGTCCCCCCCACCAGTGAGAAGGCAGGCGGGTGTGCAGGGGAGGAGGGGGAAGCGCTGGGCTGCCAAAATCAACTCCGGGCGGTGCAAACAGCCGGCCAGCTGCACGGTGTAACTAGGGAAACACGGCGCAGCTGGAGCACAACAGGCCCTTACCTCCCCAGAAGGCTCCTCCTGGGCCTCTCCACGGCACAGCGAGTGGCTGGGGGGGCTGCAACCCCAGACGCCGTGTCCCTGCTGCCAGGGTGCCCCATCCCTGTGCCCTCCCCCCACCCCACTTGGCATGAGCAAGCCCCGGCAAGGGGTAGCCAGGTTTCCCCATAGGGACAACCCCTTGGCACCTCCAGGGCTGGGACACCACGGACATTCCATGCGCGACACCCAACTGCTCGCAATGGGCTGTGCCCACCAGTGTGGCACCCCATTCCCATGCCCACCCCGTCAGTGCCACCGACCTGTCCCTGCTCCTCTCTCCCGTTGTCCCTGTTGGCCTGGGATCCGGTGACAGAGGAGGGCTGGGGGCTGCGGAGCCGTGCCAGCGTCACCGCCTGGTGCCCACCACCGTGGTGCTGCCTGGGGGGAACGGCAGGGAGCGAGCAGGGCTGAGCGGGGAGGAGGAGGCGGGCGATGGCTGCCGGCCGCCCCGCCGGTGCCAGGAATCTGCCGCTGGCTCCGCGCACCCGGAGCTCGTCACAGTCTCCTGGCTCAGCTGCGGGGATGTGGGGAAGCAACAGGGGAAGCTCCCTCCCCTTTCCCGGGAAGGAAGGAAAGCTGGGAGAGCCATGGCCTTGGCATAGGGGACACTGAGGCATGGGGAGGGCATGGGGGTACCGAGGTGTCACTGCTACAACAGGAGCACATGGGTTGGGAGGAAATGGGCATGGGATGAGATAGGATGCACATGGGCATCCCTACCCCACAGTCCCACACGGCCCTGAAAGTCTTGGAAGTGCCCCCCAGGGGTCTCTGTGCTTTTGGGGTGGGAAGGGGTCCCGGTGCCGGCCAGCTGGTTCCCGGCGCCCGCACATGCACTGGGAGCTCCCGGCACAAAGGCGGCTCTGAGGCTCCCTGCAGCCGGGCCTGGCGCCGGCACAGCCCCAGCGGGACAGGGCTGCCGGCTGTGGGCAGCTGGAGCTGCATGGGGACAGAGCCAGGCAGCCACGGCCGCTCTGTACCACCCCATAAGCTGAAGCAGGTGCCCGGCCCCACGGCATGGGGGTGCCGGGAGCACAACAGGGTGGGCACACTGATGATGCTGCTCCACTGTGGACTCTGCGTGGGCTCTGTGGGCTCTGCGGCCATGTGGCCACAAGGGGTCACTCGGAGGGGCCACCATACCATCCCTCTCTGCCCAGTGGTGCCGTGCCTGGCTTCGGGGTGCCTGTGCCAGCATTGCTGCCCCACGCAGCTCCCTATTGTCTATCCCTATTAGCTGCTGTTTGCTTCAGGCTTTGAACATGAGCCGGGCTCGGGGCGGCAGGAAGGAGCCTCTTCTCCCCAGGGATGGGGTCGAAGCGAAACCGCACGCCCTAACCCCTTCCCACTGCCTCCATCCTCCTTCAGGCACGTTGGCACCCCGTGCCATGAGTAATGGGGGCTGGACCCAACCAGAGCTGGGGAGCCACAGGGACACCCCCCTCTCCAAAAAGAGCCCCCCTCACCTCACTCACTACAGCCTCCCCAAAGCTCTGTGCAGAACGAAGCCATGCCCCGTGACTAATCCCCCCCCCGGCCTCGCACATACACGGCGGGGAGGGGGGTGCTGTCGTAATGGGTGGAAATATCTCATAATTCACGTTGGACATGGGGATTGCAGCCGTTCCGGCAATATTTGCACAACTGGCAGGCGGCTCGCAGGGCTGGGCCGCCCCAGACGAAGGCAAGGGGGGCCTGGGGGTGGAGGGTGTTTGGGGGTGGCAGGTATGGGATGAGGGGGTGCAGCTGGGGGAGCGGCTGCTTTTCGTCTCCAGACACATGGAGTTTATTAGGGACTGCGTGTTCTCAGCGTGGTGGGGATGGATGGGGCTCTCTGTCCCTTCATGCCTTGTGACGGAGGGGGGGCAGGATGTGGGCAGAGACCCCAAAGCATCCTCATGTGCTATGCTCGGGGCACTGTGCCCACTCCCAGTGACCCATCACAGGGCACCTAAAGACCACAGAGATCCCCTTCATGCCTATGGGAAGAAGGCAAGGGGCACATGGGCCATGGGGGGGCCCTGTTTGGCATGGGAATTAGCACGCTCCCAGAGCGATCGATGGTGGTCTCCACCCCTCCCCACCGGACATGCAGGCAAATATTTGTGCCCAGACTTCGCGGGACGGCGAGAAGGAATTTCATTCTTGCGCCCACCTGCGGCTCGACTGCCTGGCATTAACCCCTTCACCACCCCAGGGGATGGAGGAAGGTGCCCTCCTGGTGCCCCCATGCGGGCAGCAGGGTGGGCAAGGAGTGTGATGGGGCAGCATTTGGTGCAGATGGTTGGCCACGGCTCTGGGCATGCCCATGGCAGTGCTGATGCTCATTGTGGGCACAGCACAGTTTATCCTGGCAATCCCCTACTAGACAAACCCTGTGCAGGGCCTGTGGAATATGGGGAATGGGCAAACCACGCCAGCCCCCCACCCAGGTGCCCTATGCAGCACAACCACCTCCCTGGGCTGCTACTGGGAGTGGGATGGTGGGGCACAGAGAGCTCTGTTTGCCCACGGATGTTTATTGACAATTTGCAAATGTAAAACAGGACCGGAGGGGGTTGAGATCTTTGCCTGTAGTGGGGTGAGGGGAGCACAGGGCCTGCTCACAGCATCCTGCTGGCACCCCCAGCTCTGTCCCTTGTTCCCCAGCCTCTTTGTGCCCAGCTGGGCCCTGAGCAAACGGGGCTGTTTGCTCACTCCGGGATTAGCTGCTCTTTGTTCCTTTGACTTTCTCTTCCCTTTATGCCAGACCCTTTTATGGGGGCTTCAAAGGGGGCTCGGAACCCCCACCCCCACCTCCACCCCCCCACTGCCTGCAAAGCTCACGTTGGTTTCCCGTGTCCCACTGCTTTGCAGCAACATCCTGGGGGTGCCTACTAGGGACACCTGGGTGGCCCTTGGGGACAGCAGCTGTGTCACCTGCCCAGTCCTCCCCCGCCGCCTGGCACCTCCGGCTGCCCTTGGCACTTGTTGGAGTGGGTGTGAACGGCTGCTCGCCACAGCAGGATTCCAGGCACTTTGCACCCTGTAAGCAGAGGTGGGAAACACAGCACTGGGATCCGGCCAGCTGCACAGCTCTGTGCCCCCCCAGGACAGCACATCCTGGCAGTGCGATTCCCAGCAGGAAAACAGCAAGCTGCCTGCTGGCGTTGCTGGAAGGAACATTTTAGGGTGAAAGGCACCTTGCGGTGCTCTGGTGCCTGCTGGCATCCAGCAAGCATCCTGCCACGTACCAGCTGCCCCATTTCCCTGATGAGTTTTTTGCCTAATTATGAAGGCTATGGGGTACTGCAGAACTCCAGCCCGGCACTGTGAGGGGCTATATGCCCAGAGAGGGACGGGGACCAGGGCATAATGCTGGGGACCATGAGAAGGGATCAGGGTTGGGAGTGAGGACAGAGCTGTCCCAGGGTGCCAGCGGGGCGTGTTTGCAGCCCGTCACGTCCGCAGAGCCGGGACACGGCCATACAGGGAAGCCCAGCGGTGTTTGACCCCAGTGCTCACAGCTGCCGCCAAACCGTGCTGCACTGCGTCACCAGCGCTGTCCCCATAGTCAGAATGGGGCTGCCAGAATCCACCAGGATCCCCCACTACTTGCAAGGTGGGTTGATGGCTGTGGGGCCAGGGGAACATGGGATGGGCACAGTGGGGCCGAGGTGTTTACTCCGGTTGCTGTTACCTGGCCAGGGGCTGCCGGGAACTGCTGGCCACGGGGACAGGATGGGAGCGCGTGAGAGCATGCTGTGTGTAGTGTGCAGGAGGATGAGGTCTGAGAGCTCCTGAGTGGGTGTGGGTGTGAATGCAGGGGGCTGCAGAATGGTGGGGTGCATAGGGGCCACGTGAGCATGCAATCCACAGTGCGCATGCGTGGGGCTATGGTGCAAGTGGGGGTGTGGGTGTGCACGTGAGTACAGATGTGCACATGGGCATGTGTGCACTCCTGCCCCTGGGGGTCTCTCCAAGCTCTCTACCAAAAAAACCCGCTTCCTGACCCCCACACCCCATTACTCTCTCTCAGCTCAGAGCACCACCAACACCATCTATCCTGCCGTTCCAGGACCACCATTGTGCCACAGATAGGCACGGCCACCATTCCAAGCACCAATATCCCACTTGCAGATCACTCACGCCCAGGGCGAGGGGCAGGTGAGTGCCCGAGGACGCCCTTCCCGATCCCGGAGCCAAGGGAGGAAGCGGCTGGAGGCAGGAAGCCACCCCCAGGGCCCCCGGAGCACTTTTGCTCGAAGGTCAGCAGCAACACAACAGGAAATCACGCTGCCTCGGCACGGCGGCCGGGCCAGAGTGCTGCGCCGTGCTGTGCTGCCCGAGGGGTGTTCCCAGCCCCCAGTCCTCCATCCCGGCCGGTGGCTTGCGGGGGGGGGCCCGCGCCACAGCTGCCCTCCATGGAAGGGGGACGGGAGCCGGGGAGCAGCCGCCGGCCCCAGGGCAGAGGATGCAGGGCTGAAGCCCCCAGCAGAGCATGGAGCTGAACAGTGAGTGCGGGGTAAAGGGGACGGGCACGAGTGGGAAGGGGCATTGCTGTGGCAGTGGAAAACCAAATCACAGCCCCAGCCTTCTTGGCATGAGCACAGCCCTCACCCCACACATTAGAAGTGAACGCCACGGGTGCCTCTGGTTTGGTTGGAGCTGCCCACTGCCAGTTTGGCATCTCACTGTGTCCAGCCTTGGGCAGCAGGTTCTGCCCAATCCTTTTGGGGACAAGTGCAATGCCGAGGTGGTAGCAAGAAGGGACACAGGTGGATGGATAAAGGTCTCTCAGAGGTGGCAGTCACTAGCATGGAGCTCAGAAGCCAGCTGAGAGGCACCTGGGGCAGCAGCACACCCATGCTGCCGGCTGACACCAGGCACAGGCGAGCCCTTGGCTGCTGCAGTGGCGAGGAGCCGACGTGCACGACGGGAGGCTGCAGGCAGGGATTCCCCGAAATGCACGTGACAGTCAGAGCGGCTCCTGGCACGAACTCCCAAAAGGAGGGCCTGCACAGGGAACACAGCTCAGCTCCCTGCCTGCTTCCCGGGTTGGAGCTGAGCCTAAAACCCAGCACTGATGCTTGTCACTTTCCCCCAGCCCTTCTGCAATGCTGGGAAATCCCAGCTCTGCCCAGACAGAATAATGTCCCCAGGAACAGGAGGGAGACAAGATCCTTCTCAGCTCCCAAAACCTCCTCGTGCCCTACTACAAAGCAATCCCAGACACCACCAGACCAGGCAGAGCAGTTGCTGCTGTAGGCATTACCTGAGCTGGGGCTCTCTGAGGAGGGTGGCCAGGTGCCCACGGGTATCCCCTTCTTTCCCAGGACTACTGCTCTTCACATCTTTCCTCCTGCACGTCAAAGAGTGTCACGCCAGGCCAATGGGGCCAGTCTGTGACAAGAGACTGATCCAGAAGTACATCGGGGAGGCCAAAGACATGGAGAAGAGAGTGGTGAGGAAGCAATGCCTCCCAAAACCCAGTATCAGGCTGGGCTGGCAAGACAGAGCTGGAAACAACTCCTGGCATCTCACTACAGCAACTCTTCTCCCCCAACAGAGCGAGTGCCAGGCACTACCCGCACTCAGCTGCCCTGTGGTTCTGCCTTTGGTGGACTTCAACATGCGACAGTGGAAAAGCAAATCGGTGAGAGGGGCTGGGAGGATGGTGCTGGGGTGCCCATGGGACTTGCGAAGGAGCCCCTGGGTAAGCAGAGGGATACGGTCACCAAACAAGCTGAACAAGCAGCTTGTAGGAACAGTTGGTGGCACAGGAACATTGTGTGGAGATGAGGTGGAGGATCCATCCATATCAAGGGTGGGCATGGGAACGATGGGCCTGCAGCCCTGTGCCAGTGGAGTCAGCACACACACTGCTTCACAGGACGAGATCAAGTGGCGTGAGATCCTGTGCAACCTGGTGCTGCTGGTGGGTGCTGTGACAGAGGCTCAGGGCCAGGTGAGCCAGGAATGCGGAGCAGGGCAGCTGAGCCAGCTCTATCGACATGCCAACTCCTTTCTCCTGCTCCTGCAGACCTTTGGCTGGGAGGTGAGGCCTCATCACGTGAGCAAGGACACCTTCAGGGCAGGTGTCAGCTGGGCATGATGGCATTTGTGACCCCCTCATCTCACTCTTGCCCCTCAGGAAGGGCCCTGTGAGCCAGGCTGCTCCCCACGCTCCATTGAGCAGACTCAAGTCACTGAGATCTTCCTCACCTACCGACAGTTGGTGCAGGGCAAGCTGCGCTTCTTCTTTCACAACCTGGCTAAGGACTCATGTGACTGAGATTGGGGCAAGCAGAGACCTCCAGCCCATGGCCTGATGAAGCTGTACACAGGATTCAACACTGATAAGAGGTCAGAGCAATCCTATAGGACAGTGAGCTGTGCTCTGGGTGCCCAGGAAGGTGCCACAGGGAAAGGGTTGGCTCCTTTTCCACAAGCCTTTGGCTATCACGTGGCTCACAGAGGCCAAAAGCAGTGATGCCTGTGAGCACGAGGCACATGCCCTGCTCCTGTCAGACTGTGAATGCTTTAAAATTAAAGACCTATTTTTCTAAAGGATTGTTTGTGTCTTCCTATTCCCCCTGCTGTGGCACTGGCCTGAGGAGCATACACCAGCCTCTGGGAGAGGCAGCAGCTGGGGGATATGCTCCTGTTCTCCCCACAACATCCAGCTCCCTCCTGCGGTGGCTGCCATCTCTGCAGGGCAGCTGGGCTCTGCTAAGGGATATGAGATCATAATGTCCCCTGCTTTCTTGTATCCACCTGCCAATCTCACTGTGCTGAGTTCTGGGGTCATACAGCACCATTCAGGCTAGGCCAAGCCCCTCTGGGAGACACAGCCTGCAAGCCAGTGCCCCTGATGTGGTAGCTTTGCTGTCTGCTACCACAACACCCCCCCATGAGCATTCCATCTTCATCTACCAGCCTGCCTTCTGAGAAGCCAGCCTCATCTCTCAGCCACAACAGCCACATCTAGAAAACACATAGCAATTTAATTAAGGAGCCACACCTGTTTCAGACCAGCTCCTTAGAAAATGGTGCCCAGCCCTAGCACAGACAGGTGGATGTCCAAGTCCAGCTGCCCCTATCCGGAGCTGGGGCTAAGCCTGCCTTTGAAGTGCAGGAAGGTGAGAAGAGATCAGCAGACAGGGCCACATAGCACCCATGGTCTCCACTGAAAATGAGGGACCAGCCCCTACATGGAAGGGAAACAGTCAGAAAAGACCAGGATGACAAAGGGGGAACGCCCCCTCCTACACCACCACTGGAGGAGCTGGGCAGCAAAGGAGTGGGATTTGGGGTGACCGTGTCCTGTTTGCTCGCCAGCAGAATGTCTCTGGGGCAGGCAGCCCACTAGGTGCATCATCTCCTAGAAGGCCAGCTTCTTCATCAGCAGGTAAACTCTGGAGTCCACTTCAAACCCATGCAGATTGTTTGCGTCTCCCTGAAGGCGCATGAGCAGCCCCCCGTAGGACACGTAAGCAGAGCTAGGGCAGGAGGAGAGGAGCAGTGAGAGCAGGGAAACCCATTGGAGACCGAATCAAGACACTGCTGCCTCCCCACCACCCTCAGGCAATGCGTCCCCTTCTAGCAACAGACACTCACAGGCGTGTGGCTGCTTCTGTGGACGTCTCATCCCCCTCAATCCTGTACACTTTGCCATACATCACATACTCGAACTGGTCTGCCCTGAAATGAGATGAGGGGAGCTCAGAGAAGTGCCAGAACCGTCACCCCTCTCCTTCCCACAACCCCTAGCAGAGCATCCTCTGGAAGAAGGCACTTCACAGCCTTTCAGCATCCCAACTCCTCCACCACTGTGAGCCACAGTACCTGGAGGGCCTGTCATCTGTAGGGTTGTACTCCCCATCGTCCAATGTGCCATCCTCATACAGGGTGCTGGCAATGACCAAACGGAATTTGTCACCTGGGAGGAGATAGCAAAGGAGTGGTGAGAAGGCACAGACAGAGCACTGGCAGTCACAGTGGCAGCTGCAGCACATCTGCAGCAAGGAATTGCCCTAGTGAGTTTATTATAAACCTGGTTCCTGTGCATTCTCCAATAGGATAGCAGATATTGAGGGAGACGTACTCTTATCTCTCTCTACAGATATTTATCAGCACTGCAGAGCCACCAGATCAGCACAACCAACGTTTTCATGGCACACAGCAAGAGAACTGCATGGAGAGCCTTGGAAAATTGAGCTTGCCCTGGGCAGGTATGCAAGACCAGCCCCTTCCTCA
This sequence comes from Phasianus colchicus, assembly GCF_987193195.1. Taxonomy (NCBI): domain Eukaryota; kingdom Metazoa; phylum Chordata; class Aves; order Galliformes; family Phasianidae; genus Phasianus; species Phasianus colchicus. The sequence continues at coordinate 16,755,369 of NC_143445.1, forward strand.
TCTTATGGAAAACTTATAAGTTAATGTATTTAGCCACTGAAACCCATTTCAAATGCTCTCCGTAAGGCCACGTTGCCATTAGCTAACATAGATTTGCTAAGGAGCATCTCTAGGGGATGAGCAGAACTGATTCTCAACAAACCCCACAGTGCAATGAGCCCGAATGGAGCCCAGCCCCAACAGCGCTGGCACCACGCACCCCTGCGACAAAGGACAGCCCAGTACCACGCACACTCCTCCAGGCCAGGCCTCCCTCCTCCCCAGCCTCCCTCCTCCCCATCCCGGCGGCGTACCGAGGTCCACGGGGTAGATCTGGATGTTGACGTCCAGGATGAGGTCCATCTTGAAGGACTCGCTCTCGCAGTGCAGGCGAGACACTGGGCAGAGCGGGGCGGTGGGCACAAAGGAAGGCCCAGCCGCACCCGTCCCCTCCCACGGGGGCACCGGGGCCGCTCGGAGGCCCGAGTGAGAGTTAAGGGCTCAGGGAAGAGGGGTTGGGAGCGGGGGGGTTCCAGCTCACCACGGTCGAACTTCTTGCCCTCGGGGTCGATATCTTTCACATCGAAGATGTCCTCGAAGAGTATCCCAGCCATGGCGGAACCGCCTCGCTCCCGCGCCTGCTCCCGCAACGGCGCACGGCGATGACGTATTTCCGCATCCGACACGCACCACGCTGCGGGCAGCGGGGCGGAAGTAGCTTCGTGGTGGGCGGGGCTAGGCCTACGCCTGCGCAGTGCGGCCGGCAGAGCAGCCCACGCGATCCTAGTGCCGTCAGCAGCGCCCCCTGCAGGCTGGGAGGGGGGGGGTGCACTGCGGTGCGGGGGAGCGGCAGGGGGCGCTGCGCGGCCGCGGATCGCACCGCGTGGGCCGGGCACGGCGGCGGGGAGCGCGGGCCGGCGGGCGGCCCCCAGCGGGACCCGGCTCTGAGCGGGGCGTGGGGGCGGCGCCCGGGGACGGAGCGCGAGGGCAGCCCCCCAGGAGCAGCCGGAGGCGGTGCGGCTCTGGCTGCCGGGACGGTGTGGGCAGCAGCGCACCGAGCACCGGGAGGCGCACAGCGTCACGCCTCTCCCCTCGCGTGTCACCGCCCGCACTGCCGTTTTCACACCCTCGCAGTGTCGCCTTCTCTCCGTGCCACCCGTCCCAGTGCCACCCAGCCCCCGGTGTCGGCCCCTCTCCATGGGTGACACGAACGGCTCGCTGCGGCCGCGCTGCGCCGCGTGGGTGGGCGGAGGGATGCGCAGGTACGGAGGGACACGGAAGGACAGAATGACACAAAGGACAGAGGGACGCGGGTTGCCGGCCCCGCACCGCTGGGGACGAGGACTCGAGGCTGGGGGTGGCCGCCGCTCGGTGCCCCTGCCCCGTGGCACCTGCCTGGTGCCCGCCGTCGCCTCCTTATCTGGAGCCAAACAAACCCTTCCGGCACCTGGTGCCGCTCTGTGCCCGCAGCACCAGCCCTCACCCCCCTCCCATGGGTCCCCGGGCTGTGGAGACCCCACAGACTGACTCCACGTGCTCTGCAGTCCCTGGTGCACTGGGATGGTGGGGGCAGATATATGGGGGGGCGTGGAGAACAGCTCTGTCCCTACCTTGGTGCACCAAAACACCCCAGCACACAGTGGGACTCGCTGGGGGTCCCTCCATGTGGGTTCTCCCCAGGCTGAGTCACAGTGCTCACAGTGCTGGGCTCTGTGTGTGGGGGGAGGAAGGGGGGTTAGCCGTGAGGCTGTTATCTTCCACTGATAAATTATACAACATGAGCGTGGCTTTGAACAGCGGCCAGGCCTCCATCCGGCGGGGTGACGTTGGGGGGCCAACACAGCCTCCAGTGATCTCCAGTGGGGGGGATGGTGATGGAGATGGGGACGGGGCTTTGGAGTGAGGGGCTGATGGGGATGGGGAGCGCATACTGTGCACCTCCTGAGGTGCTCAGTGGTCCTCAGAAGCAAAGCAGAGAGGCACAGTGTGTAGCAGGGCCACAGTGGCACCTTGGTGGTTGGTCAGCCCCAAATCCCTGCCTGCACCCTAAATCCCTGCCCTCTCCCCAGAGCCTGCCTGGCTCGGGGTGGGAGCGGTGCTTCAGAGCCGGCTGCGGCCCCTCTTATCTGTGGGCACAAAGCAACCGCAGCACCGCAGTTATGGAGCAAATAAAAGTGGGGAGAGGCTGGGAGGGCCCGTTGGCATTGTGCATTGAGGTGGCACCGTCCCCATGCTGCGGTGCTATGGGGTGCAGTGGTGACATCCCCCCACTGAGCGGCCCCCCTAAGACTGGGGTCGGGCAGGAAGAGACCGAGCCGAAATTAAGCTGTTAATGAGTCTGTCTGTCACCAGGCTGCCAATTACCCATGTGGGTAAGGAGGAGATGATGGAGGTGGCATGGGGCAACCTCACAGCCCACCTGATCATCCCCTCATTAGCACTGCATCACCCCGAGTGAGGGACAAGGCCCTGGGCAGGGATTAGCCCCTTCCCTTCCCTGCTGAGGCCGTGATGGGCGATGAAGGAAGGAAAAGATGAGCTTTGGGGGAAAAATATGTGATAAGTGGCGGTCCTCTGCCCCTGGTGTGCAGGGTCTGGGGAAAGGCCCGTGCCCCACAGCTCTGTCCCTGTCCCCGAATTCCTGCGGGTTGATGCTGACGTCTGTTTTTCCGTGACACCTCGGCCAGTGCTGCAGGGGGGACAGGGCCATCTCCCCACAGCTGTCATCGCGCTGGGCTGTGCCTGTGATGGGCCTTATCAGCGGGTGGCCCTGGGCTGCAGGCTGCGGCCCCCGATCCCTTGGTGGCAGGGGGCTGCGTGCCCTTTCCTGCCACCCTCTGTGCCCCACATGGGGTATTGGGGGTCTCTGGGGTGCTGGGTCCCATGAGGTCTCCTCTTCCCCCAGAACTCACTCCCCCAGTACCGATGCTGCTCCAATCCCCCCCCCACCAACCAAACCCAGCCGAGCTGGGTTGGGATGAGAGCTGAGGGATTTTGGAGGGCTCCAAATTAGCTTAATGGCTTTGGAAGACAAACAGATTAGAGAGCTGCAGCGGTCAGGGCAGGGATCAGCTAAATTGGAAGCAGAGGCAGCGCCCCAGTCCCTCCGGTCAGCCCCAGGCCACAATCCTGCAACACCCACCGGCCTGTCCCCATCACCCCCATCTCTCCCTGCAGTGCTGGGTCACAGCAGTCCCTTCCCTCTGCCCTGGGTTTTGGCCACGCATCAGCGGACTCCGGGCGTTGCTGCGCTTCCCCTTCCCTTTCCCTTCCTGTCCCTTTCCCGTTCCCTGTGCCCCTTTTCCCTGCCACGTCCCTTTGCACCACTCCTCCCATGCCATGCAGGCAACAGGGCCACCAGTGCCACCAGGTGAGGGGGCACAGGAGGTGCCGGGCATTAGAGGTGCAGGGGGGCATGGGGCTGCCACCAGGGCTCTGCTGGTTTTGGGGTGCCATCTCCCAGCATCACTGGTGAGCTGAGCGTGGCAGGTCTCAGCAGAGCAGCAGCAGGAGGAGGAGGAGGGGAGGAAGGCCGGGTGTGGGGGACAGCCTCCTGCTGCCGTGTCCCCCCCAGCCTCGTCCCCCTCCCAGCACCGCTTCCTGCGCGGGCGGCCCAGGGCTGGTGATGAAAGCCGCCCCAGCAGATGTTTCTGGCTTGTTTTCATCTCATTAACCGTTTCCTCTTTTATTATGGGATAAATTATTAATTGTTCGAAGCGAGGAAGAAAGAAAAGAGAAATCCTGACTGAGATCCCGGGAGGGAGGCGGGCATGAAATGGCACAGCATGGGGAGGGCAGGGGGACGGGGTCTGTAGGCTACAGGCAGCCCCCAGCAGTGCCCCCAGCCCCAAAAAGAGGCCGGGGGTGTGCAGGGGGCTGCCAGCACCTGGCCTCCATCAGCAGCCACTGGAAGTAACCTGGGCAGACAGGGGCCGGGGGGGCTGAGCCGCCTGGCACCCGGCACAGACCTCTCCTGCCGTGGCTGAGGATGGACACACTCATTGCACATCCCTTCCAGAGCTGTGAAAAGGGGCTCAGCTCCACTTCTGCCCTGTGAAATATTCATGGCCCGCATCGACAAGTTAATTTAATTGCCCTGATGAGGAGCTGAATAATTTACAGTCTTTGCGAGTGGGTCGGGAGACATCATTAGTGGCTGAGCTGGGAGCAGGGGGATGTGTCCCCGGGGCAGAAGCACCGAGACCCCATGCAGCCCTGCAGCGCTGTGTCTGCAGCCTCCCTCCAACCCCATCCCGACACGTTGGTCTGCAGCCAGCAGGATGAAATATGGCTCTGAGAAGGGGCTGGGGCTGTGCCGGCGCGCTCCGGATTCCTGAGATAACGGGGACAGGCAGGACAGGGACCTCTATTTACATTTTTTTCCCTTGAAATGGACGGAGCCCTTTCTTGGAGGGACCCCATCTGGCTGCCATGACATCAAGAGGGGCTGTCTGGGGATGGCCGTGATTTGGGATTCATTCCCCTGAACCCTGATGCTCATCCTCTCTCCAGGCACCCCATGCAGAGTGGGGAAAACTCCCAATTTTCCCATCCTCCAGCAGAATGTGGCCCATTCCATGCCCTCCCTTCTTGCCCAGCCCCATAGCTCAGCGGGAAGCTAACATCCCATGCCTGTTTGGTGGCCTGGGTGAAGCTCACAGCAGTGCTGCTTTATGGCCATGCCAGGAAATCTGGGGCCAGAGGCCGTGGCCGAGGCAGGGCTGGAGCCAGCGGGGCGATAACACCCGCGTTTCCTCCCGGCTGTGCCGCATCCGGCAGCCCCATGCTGCGGGGTAAAACAGAGCTGGGGGGCACAGCCCATCCTCATAGCAGGGCTGGGATCCTGCAGGTGCGCCCCACACTGAGTGCAGCTGTGGCAGGGGGAAGCTTTGCATGGGATGACCCCAAAATGCCCTCTTGCAGGGACTAGGCTCTGTGCCATGCCCCTCTCCTGGCATCCCTGCTCGGAGGGGCCACGGTGATCAGGGTGTAATTAAAAACGCAATTAAGCGCTGCCACTTAGCAGAAAAGTCATACAGTTTGGGGATAATTATCTGACAATATAACAAGTTGCCCAACATTAATCAGGCACTGATCTGCTCCTGCAGCTGTGCTCCCCGCTTCGGCCCCACTTGCTTAATGGCATCGTTTAGGAGACAGCCATAAATCAGCTCCTTATGGGGGGCACTGGGGGGGGCAGTGTGTTGTCCCCTTGCAGTGGGACCCTGCTACCTCTGTGCCCTTGTTTGGGGGTTTTTGAGTGGGTATCGCCCATGGGTTTGGGTGGGGTATCCTGATGGGGCATCCCAATGGGATGGCTGTGCTCTGGGGGCACGCTCCCCTCTTCTCCCCCCATGGGAACCCCAGCGGCCCCATGGGAACCCAAGGGATGGGGGTCCTGTGGGGCTGGGAGCTGAATTAGCAGCTCTGAAGGCCATCAGCGAGTGGGGAATTAATGAGTATTTACAGCTTGTGTTTGCCGGCGTTAATGAAGTCCTTGTGCTGGAACAATATTAACTCAGGAGCAGACGGGTCCTCCCCCAGCATCCCTCAGCATCGCCCCTATTCTGGGCAGCCCCAACCTGGATTCAGCCTCCCAGTGTCTCCATCTTCACACAGCTGCCCCCACGGGCAGCCCCCAAACCCTGCCTATCCCCGTGCTCTCAGGATGGGGACACAGCCCAGTATTGCCCCCACTTCTAAGGGCCGCGGATAAAAGCGGGGATTGTCCCCTTTGTGCCCATGGGCTGGGGAGGGGGAACCCAGAGGGAACGTGGCAGCTTAAGGCATTCACTTCTCCCCTCATTCGCTGCTTCTGCCGCAAAATCCCATTACAAAGGGCTTAGCGGCCGCGCCGAGGAAGAGGTCACTTGTGGGGGCCCTCGAGAAGATTTCCCGGCCATAAAAAGCGCGAGAAAAGAGCAACCCTGGCGGCTGCGGTGCCCCGCGAGCCATGAGCGTGGCCACCAGGAATGGGAGCACCGAGCTGGGTCTGTTCCTGCTGTGCCTTCCAGGCTGTGCCCGGTAGGACGGTTATAGCACCCAGCTGGGCTAATTCACCTTTATCACCCCAAAAGCAAATAAAATCGGGATGTGCGTTGATCTACCGGCTTTACTCACAGCCATAAAGCAGCGGTGCGAGCGGAAGGGCGCTGCCAAGTGCCAGCTGTGCCACCCCACTCCTTGTGTCCTGCTTTGTCTCCACAGTGCCACCGGCACCAGGGGACCCTGTATCCAGGCATACGGGGGGCTGCTGGGACCCCATGTTGTGTGTGGGGCGCTGGGTTTGTAATGTGAGATGGGTGCCTGTGGGGACACGTGGTGGGTTTTGGACATGGAACACAATGTGTTGGGTTGCAGCGTGCTATGGGAGAGGCATGAGGATGGGGACAGGGACACGGCACAGCTGTGGGGTTGGCACCGCTTTTGTCTGCAGCCAGAGCAAGGCGCAGGCGGTCTCTGAAAGGATCAGGGCGAGCGCCCGGGCGGGATGGAAATGAGCCCCCAGGGGTCCACCCGACACAAAGGCACCCGCTGGGGTGGGCCGAGACCTTCCCAGCCCCTCGCCACAATGTTTGCAAATAGCAGAGGCCACTTCTTGCAGGGCCGCCAGCAGGGAGGGCCAATGGGGCTCCCACACCCCAGCCCGGCTGTGGGTCCCGCTCTGCCCTATAGTCCTCCATATAGGTACAGGACTGCCCCGGTGGCTTTGTTGGCAGCGTGGGCTGCGGAGCCAGGGAAGCGGGGAGGAATGTCCCCACTCAATGCCCACCACGCCGGGGCTGACAGCCCTGAAATCGTGCTGTCACTTCCCGTCTGGACAGCCCTTCACCTCCATTCGCCGTGCCTTGTTAGGATCCCGCCGCATTCAGCCAAGACAAACACTGCACTTAACCCTCCGGATCCCGACGGCCCCTCCAGAGGCTGCGGGACTCCGAGCAACGCAGTGGGCACGGGGATGTGCCACCACCATCGGGACCTCAATGGGATGGGACATCCCAGCAGGACGGGATCTCTGGACACGGTGCTTTAGGGTCACCCCAAGGTCCCCTCAGCCCACCCCGAATCCTCCCTCCAGACCCCACGACCACCCCGAGCCCACATCCCCTTCCCACAGCCCCCCCAGTGGGACACCCACCCCGCAGCATCCCTGGCTCCGATGAAAGGGAGCGCGGAGCTTTTCCTTTGACACAATTAAGGAGCGTAGGGTCCCAGCGCCTCGGCCCGCCGCAGTGTGTTAAATTAATGTAGCAGAAAAAATCATTATGCGGGGACACAGATGGAAGTGACCAAGCAGAAAATGCGATGTGCAGAGGCAGAGGACCCCTGTTACCCATGTAAACACAGAGGGGAAGGACGGGTTTCCCAGCACTGGGGCGAGGAGGTGACCGGGGTGCCCCTGTGCTGGGGCTGGGGCAGGACCCGGACTGGTAGGGCTGATGTGAGGCACTGGGGTGGGAAAAGGGAGAAGAGGTTATGGCTAACCTGGGTGTGGGGCACAGGGCCCTGCGTGTGGCCGGACCCGGCTTGCAATTACCATGTCATTATGTGCCGGCACAGCCGTGGCTAACGGAGCAGAAAAGCAGCACCCGCGGGGAATGGGGTGGTGGGGGGTGTTCCATAGGGACACCTGGCCCCACGTGTGCATGTACCCTCCTGAGTACATGGATCCCCTGGGCACCCCTGCATCAGGGTCACCCCCACGTACGCTGCTTTGGGGCTGTGGGGACCCGCACCCAGACCAGCAGGGAGTGGGTCCATGGGAGTTCTGCTCTTTGGGTGGGTAAATCCTAAGGTCATACAAAGACTGGGGGTGGCACGAAGCTTCTCAGCAAACACAGGGGGCCCTGGGGCTGTGCCTTGGGCAGAAGTCCTGAATATCAGGCAAAGCTGGGCAGGGGAATACAGGACCTGATGTCACCTCCCTTCTCCCACCACCAGGTCCAACCTACTGCCAAGACACAAGCTGAAACCTCTTGTTTTGACCCCATAGTATATTAAGATTCCAGGTCTGACTTTACACAGAGCACCCTGGCAGAGCCATAATACCCCACACAGCCTAATGCAGCCCTCATTAGCCCCCAGCTGCCCCTGATGGTGAGAAGCTGACCCACGGCTGCACCCCAGCACTAATTAGTGACACATTGGTTCTTGGTCACCTGAGCTCCCAGTGCTGGCATTGGGGTGCTCCCTCTTGGGGTGACACTGGGGGCTGCCCTCTGCCCCAGGGCTGTTAGGGTTATCGCTGTGGGGCTGTGTGGGATGATAACCAGAGCTCCCTGCTGTCAGCATGGCGCGGTGTGAGAGCACATGGGGATGCTCCCTGCACCCATCCCTGCCTTGGGGACACCCTGGGGACAGTGGATTCTCCCCACCGCTCCCCCTTCAGCTTTGTCTCTCCACATTCCCACCCACCAAATATTCATGCGGGCCCCTTTGCTCCCCGGGGGGCTGCTAATCCCCCCGAAACGGGCCCGGGGATTGTTGACCGAGCTGCCATATCCCTTGAACAAGCAAGCGTGGGCCCCACAGCTGCTGGAGGATTAGCAGCCACCCTTTCACTGCCGTGGGCCCCGTGCCCCTGCTATGGAGCACCTATGGGGCTGCACATGTGCATGCATCTGTGCAAAGCCATCAGCACGCATGTGCATGCATGCAAAGGTACTGACGTGTATTCACAAATGCAAAGCTACCAGCACACGTGCATGCATCTGTGCAAAGCCATCAGCATGCATGTGCATGCATGCAAAGGTACTGACGTGTATTCACAAATGCAAAGCTACCAGCACACGTGCATGCATGCAAGAGACCCCCCCCCCCCCATCTGCATCATACACACATGCAAATGTGCAGCATGAGGGCACCCATGGGGCAAAACCCCATGTGAAGGTTCTGGGAGCTGCTGGCTGTGGGCAGAGGCATTGCGAGGAGCAGCTCCCACGCTCCGGAATTGTGGGTCACCGGAATTACATTAATTAGCTGATGCTAATGGTGGCTAATTAGCAGGCGGCTGTGCTGATGCAGAGCCTGCATGGCTGAGCCATGGAGCCACGCTTTACTCAAGGGTGAGACATGTGCCATCACAGGGGACAGTGCAGCATGCAGTAATGTCACCAGCTGAGCTATGGGGATGAGGGCTATCGGGCAGCCCTAAGAGCCCCTGCTGGACTGCCCCCAGCTCTTCTGCTATCTTGAGAGCTCCCTCGGGTCAGGGTGGATGTCTGCACAGACAAGTGGGTGTCACTGGATGCCCAAACCGCTGCCACCTTCATCCTCCCTTATGGAGACCCCTGAGTGCTGGCTGGGTACCCAAGGGTAGTGGGGTGGGAAGGGAAAAAGACCCTTTGTTGTGTCTGTCCCCATCGTGGCTGGATGCTCCAAGTGACACGTGGTGTTGCTGGGGACTGCAGTGGTTGCCACCACAGGGACATCCTGCACCACCCCAAGTGGCAGCCAAGGGGCTGTGGTCAATGCCTCATCCCCATTCCGTGGGGCAGGCATCCCCACCTGCCCCTGCCCTCGCATTTGGTGGCATTTAAGAGCGTCTGAGGGCACTGGGGAGGCACTGGGGCAAACGTCAGCCTGGCAATGGGGCGATATGCAGTGGGCATGCGTTCTTCCGAAATCGCCAGCGCTGGCACAAGCCACCGTGCCTCTGGTGCGAGCGGAGAGTGTGAAGTTAGGAGATAAAGAAGGAATTAGGAGATAAAGTCTGCCTAATCCCGGCTGCTCCATGCAATTAAAATGAGCTTCACCCTGCTGTAATTGGATGGAAGCTGCCCGCCAGCAGCACCGCGGCCGGGAGGATGCACCGCGCCGAGCACAGGGACTTATCTCCGCCGCAGAGAAGCGCGAGGGCAGCGGCACCGGGCGCGGGAGTTAATGGGATGAAAGCGGAAAGGCTGACACAAAGGATTAGCACCCGAAATCCCAGTGTTTGCTGGGAAGGTTTCCTTGCATGGCACTGTGGATCTATACTGGGGAGGGGACTGCCCTGGCCCCCAGCCCCTCTGTAGCGTCCTAACAATACGTCCAGCTGCTGGCATTAAACAGGAATAGAAAAACCCAAGTGCAGATTAAAAGGACGCTGATGAAATGCCAGGAGATGAGTTACGGCCCTAATAAACTACCTCCTCCTGACGGGGGTGGGTGTGGGGGGCGGTTTATGAGGCCATTTAGATGGCGCTGGCAGAAAGGTGTAGGAAAGCCATAAAGGCTCCATCGCCTCTCCTGGCCCCTGAACACCAGAGCACGGCTGTGTCATAAATCCACGGCAGGGCTGGGGGCCCTCAGCCCCACCGCTGCCCCAGGAGTAGCTGGGTGAGGCCAGGGTCTGGGTGGGTGGCAGCAGCTGTAGGGTGAGAGAAGGGATGGGGTCATCCAGGCACAGGGGCTGGGATGTGCCCTGACCATTGGCCACTGGTTGCTGCTCAGATGGGGACGGGGACAGAGATGGGGATGGAGATTGAGAGAGGGATGGGGCTGGGGATGGGGACAGGAGCGTGGACAGGGATGTAGACACAAATGGGGACGGGGATGGAGATGGGGATAGGGATGGAGACAGGGATGGGGATGGTACTGGCTAGTGCTTTCCAGCTCAGGCTGCCTCAGTCAGCCTGACTCACCACATCCGGGTTGGGTCATGGTTTCAGCTTTGTCCTCCTGGGGCACAGCCTCAACCCCACACCTGGGTGATGCTGGGGACAGTATGATAGATACACTTGTGGCTACGGAGCCTGAGCCCTCTGAGAGCCAGTGTGATGCTCTTGGGGAATGGTCTGGGGGCAGCAGGGATCTGTTAGGGGCAGGGGGCAGCTGGGGATCCCGAGGAGCAGACAAGACCCCACAGTCCCCATGTAGGACAAGGGTGGGGGCCCCTCTCCCCCTACCACATCCTGACCCAATTTTGGGTCCCACACCTCCCACCGCTTCCCACGCTGCCTCATTAGCGAGGAAAGCCGGGAACGGCACGGAGCATCGGCAGGCTGCGAGCGGGGAGCCGAGCCCAAACCCTCACGCAGAGGGGGAACTGTGGGTTTCTCCCGTCCCTTTGAACTCCGGCAGCAGCCTGGAGCTGCGGTTCCCTGAGCACGGAGCAGGGAACTGGGGCCTGTCCTGGGGTATTGCTTATGGGCACCCACTCATATGCTGTGGTGGGCCATGGGACATCGGGTTTCTGATGCCATCCCAGGAGAAGAGAAGGTGGCAGAGGGGTGGCAGAGTGGGGACGCGGGGCCGGGAGGTGCCCCATGACTCAGCCCTACGAGAGGCAGAGGTGGGGTAGCGATACCAGTGCTAAAATAAACCAGCGAAGCGCAGGGAGAGGAAATTTCTCATTAGGCAGCAATGTGTCGCAGAACCTGTCTGACATAGGGACTGCCCCACGGCCCCCGGATGGGCACGGAGAGATACCGCGAGATCAAAGCAGAATGAGGGCAATAAAAGGGGATCAGAACCCTTTGGGCTTCCGGCTGCGGAAGGAGGAGTGGTGCAGGGGGCTGGAAAGCCCTTCTGGGGAAGGTTCCCCATCCTGGTGCTGGGATGCTGGCAGCACTTTGTCCCCATTGTCACTGTTTTGGGGATGCTCAACCCTGCTTAAGGAGGGGACAGGATTGTGGTGTGACAGTGGGGAGGATGGGCAGAATGGACACCATGCCACGTGGCAGAACCAAAGGGGATGGGAAGGAAAGAGTGGGAATAAAATGATTAAGCCAATCTTTTTTTTTTTTTTTTTAAATAAATAAATTAAAAAAAAAAAAAAGCCCTGGGAAAAAAAGGCTGTGTAGGGTCCTGGCACATGAACAGAGCCTGTAAGTGGTCTTAAAAATTACCAATAAATAATCTTAACGGGAAACAGAAGGAGCAGAGCCGGGGCGCTCGTGGGTGTCTTGATGCTCCCTGTGAGCATGGGAAAGCGGCCGGGTTCCGTCCCTCTGTGCTTTGTCCCCCCTGGGCGGGCTGCGATGCTGCCCTGGCTTCGTCCACGGGGCAACGACCCGCCTGGATGGCGTCCTGCCATGTTCCATCCCATCCCATCAGATGGAAGTGGGTTTCCATAGGGCAGCCATGGGGCCGAGGTGTGATGGGGACAGTCAGGGCGCTTGGGCACCCACGGCCCCATCCCGCTGGCTGTTGGCTGCCATGGGCTGAGCGGTGCCGAGCCGTGATCCCTTCCAGCTGCTCCGGCCCCAGGCAGCTGACGGGGCTGCTGGAGCGTCTCCCTGCCAAGTCACTGAGGTGTCAGCCAAGAGTTAGCAGCGACAACGCCAAGCAGCCGGGTGAGCCGGCCAAGCCGTCCGCAACCTTCCTCCTCCTCCTCCTCTTTCTCCTCCTCCTCCTCCATCTCCTCCTTCTCCTCCCCCTCCTTGCAGGGAGAAGCTCAGTGCTCCCACCCTGGTTGGGTGCCCCCGTAGCTGTTCCCCATGGCCAGAGGAAGGGTCCCACTCATGGGGCAGCCTGCATCCCATCCGCAGTGGCATTGGTTTCCATCCAGTGGAACCCAACCCTGGTGCCACCCCGGTGTTCCCCCCCCAGCCAAACCCCTCCACCTGGGCTGTGTGTCCCCCCTTCCACCAGTGCATCTTGAAAGAGACGGTTCCCCCCTCTTGGAACTTTCCAGATCTCCACAGAGTGGGAAACAATCGGAGCCTTTGTCTTCCCTTAATCTCCTGGTTAGGAATTAAAAGGAGGGAGGGGAGGCGGGGGGGAAAGACCCCAGCAGCACAAAAGGCTCTTTGGAAGGGCTGGGAGAAGGAAGAGCTGAATGTGGGGAGGGCACAAGCAGGGCTCACCCCCCATATATCCCTCCAGGGACACCCCATCCCCATCACTGCCCCCACTCTCCCATAGTGCACCCATAGTGGCACTGCGGAGCATCCCCACGGGGTGGTCACAGACTCACAACCCACTACCCCAGTCCCACAAGAACCACGCGGGCACCACAGAGCTCCATAAAATTCCTTAAATAATTTAATTGAAAAAAAAAAAAAAAAAAGTCTTTTTTTTTTGTTGTTGTTGTTTTAACCTTTTGTTAAAAAATGTTTGTACAAACGCACGCTCGCATTGATCCGCACTGCTGCCGGTGGTCGCCTTTGCTTTCTTTTCCTGTTAAACGCACCTTTCTTTCTCTCTGTACACGTTTGTATGAAGGGAAGCGGCAGGCACAGCATGGGATGCAACACCTCGGGAGCAAACCCCATGAGCTGAACCCCCCCCAAAGCAGCAAAGCCAAGCGAGGAGCAAGCAGCAGGGGCTGCTATGGGGAGCAGGGCATTGGGATCCCCTCTGCAGGGATGGAGTGGGCACGTGGAGCTCCAGGGGCGGGGGCAGGTGGTGCAGAGCCCTTCAGCCGTTGCTGCGCTGCGCAGTGCCGTGCTGCCCTCCTGCTGTTTGCTGTTCCCTGCGGAGGAGGACGGGGTTAATGAGAAACCCAAGGGCAGGTGAGCGTTGAGGAAAGGGGAAAAACAGCACCTGCTGTGCGGCGCCTGGCAGGAAGGGGGGCACCCCGTGGGGAGCACCTCCTCAGCCCGCTGCACTGCTGGTGGAGAAAGCGGGGTCTGGCACACGGAGGGGGATCAGAGCCGTGGGGAAGGGTGCTTGAGGGGCCGAGGGCACGGAGACCACATGTCAGCAGCCCCGGATCCTTCCCTTGCCATGCACTTTGCATGGTGAGTTTGCACCCGGCTCAGCAGCTCCCGTTTGGCATCTGTGACTCACGGAGGCAGTTGCAACACTCCCATGCATGGTGGGAAAAGCAGGCTGTGGCCGAGCCCTGCGGCGTGCTGTGCTCCCCATGTGCTGTGGGTCTGGGCTGGCCTCGCTCAGTTTGCTCTCATGGGGCTGCAGTCCCACAGGTCAAGTACAGCACAAGGAGGGAATGGGAAAAAGCACTATCTGCAGCTCTAGATTGAGTTTTGGGGCTGACTGTGCCCTGAGACTCATCCCCTCCAACCCTGAGTGTCCCACGGAAAAGCACAGGGCTGGCACCCATCTGCTTGGCACCTCCCTGCTGGCACACATCAGTGCCCATAGGCATCCATGGGGACCCTGTGAGAGCGTCTGTGTTACAGCAGGAGTTATGGGCACACAGGGACATGGGAACCTGCAGCCATGGGCAGTGATGGAGGCAGCAGCCCCGTGCCGGTGCAGCGAGAGCGATCGAGCAAAGGAAACGCTGATAAAATTCTTATTGCCTTTATTCTGCCCATTGCCTCGCACAGTCCTGCCGGCCAGCACTCACGCACACACGCACACACTCACGCACACTCACGCACGCTGGGAGTCTCGCCCTCAGCACGGAGGAAGCGGGCTGCAGTGAAGTCAGAGGAAGGTGAGTGAGTCTTTTGGCAGCAATCACAGCGTGTGGCAGGAGCGGCACCCGCTCCTTCTGCATAAAACAGGAGGCTGGGGGAGGCCAGGCCTCCGTGTGGCCCCGGCCCCGCTCCCAGCCCCACTTCGGGGGCTGGAGGGTCCCTGTGCAAACGTGCTGATGGCCTCACTCTGCAGTCCAGAGCCGGCCACGAGAACCAAGAGGGTCCCCTTTCTGCACCCTCTTTTTTTTTTTTTTTTAATATATCTCTCTCTATTATTATTATTATTTTTTTTTTTGCCTAACTCCCTGCATAGTAAATCTCACGGGGTTCGGGTTCTGGCGTGCAAAGCCAAAAAGGGAGCAGAGCCTTTCCCCTTCAGACACGTCCCAGTGAGGACCCTTGTGCGGAGGGGTGGAGTGATTGTCTGGGGCCGTAGCCCTGTCCCTTGCGCCGTCTCCACGAGGGTACCGGGCTCGGTGAAGGCTTCGGAGCATCTGACGGACTCAGTGGACGGGTCAACAGTCTGTGGCCTCAGGGATAGGGGAAAGTGAGGACTCGAGGGGGAAAAACTGGGGTGTAAAGAAATCCAAGAAGCAGAACATCTCTTCAAACTGATGAGCACTGAGACAGGGCGGGAAGCGGGATGCGCCATCTCCGTCCCATAATCCATCTTCAATATGAAGACTGCGTCACTGCCTCGCCGCTGCGGGACACGGGACGAAAAGCTGGGCTCCCTCTTGGCACAAGTGCCTCCGATCCAGGGAAGGGTGGCCCGGCCCAGCCTGTCCCCGGCGAGCGTCCGAGGCAGAGGAGCGCCACGGGAAGGGGAAATCGGGAAGCCGGGCTGCACCGCAAACAGAACCTGGTTGGCAGGTTCCCTCAGTCCGTTCCAATGCAGAGTCCCCTGTGGTCAAACCTGAACCGGCAGCGTCTGGTTCATCTGCAGTCTCATGTCCTGAATGCTGCTCAGGATCTTCTTCTGGTGCCCTGCTAGCGTCACTCCTATCCTCAGCAGGTCCCTGCAAGGAGAGGAAGATGGATTTGGTCATCTGCCCACTTCAGTACCAAATGGCACATGGCCCCGCCCCATCTAGGTGCCACCAAGGGATCCCATCTTCACTGCAGCTCTCTGGCATCCCTCTCACATCACCTTTACCACCAGATCCTCACTCCCAGACCTTAACCCCATAGGACAACCCCACACGCAATCCACCCAAGACCACTTGCCCCGGTCCCACAAGCAGGGACTCACTCTGCTGTCATCTGCGCCACCAAGTCAAAGGAGGCGAAGCCGGCGTTGACGAAGTTTTCCTTGTACCGTCCCATTTTGATGGCATCCAGCCAGTCTCCCACCGTGGTGAAGGTGGTGTAATCGGGCACGGTGCGGTCCAGGAGTGGCTGGGAGACACTGCAAGGCAAGAAAGCCACAGGTCACAGGGAGTAGAGTGTGCAGAGGTGCACATGGAAGCAGGGAGATGCCTTATCCCTGCTATCTCATGTCTTCACCCCTAAATGCCTCTGCACTCCCAAGGATTGGGGATGCCACTGACCCAGACTGGACGCTGGCAATGACCTTCAGGCTGGCAGCATTGCGGATCAGCTTGTCCAGCGTGTTGACGATCTGTGCAAACTTGGGCCGCAGGTTGCGGTCCCGCACCCAGCAGTCCAGCATCAGCTGGTGCAGCGCTGTGGGGCAGTCCATGGGGGGTGGCAGGCGGTAATCCTGCTCCACCGCGTTGATCACCTGCATACAGAGGCGTACAGAAGCAGGCTGTGAGTGTGCTAGGTCCCTGCTGGTGACCCCAAGCTTCTCACTCTTAGGTGAACACTTACATCCTGGTTGGACATGTCCCAGTAGGGTCGCTCCCCATAGGACATCACTTCCCACATGACAATGCCGTAGCTCCACACATCGCTGGCTGACGTGAATTTGCGGTAGGCGATGGCCTCAGGAGCCGTCCACCTGATGGGGATCTTGCCTCCCTGCAGGGATACACAGATACACCCCTCTGTTATTAAGAACACACCTGCTCTGTCCTCCCGTCCCCAGATCTGCAGATTCCCATGAGCATCTCATACCAGGGAGCTGGTGTAGGTGGGGTCAGCTGGATCATCCTCCAAAAAGCGGGAGAGCCCAAAGTCAGACACTTTGCAGACCAAGTTGCTGTTGACCAGGATGTTGCGGGCAGCCAGGTCCCGGTGCACGTAGTTCATCTCTGAGAGGTACTTCATGCCGGCAGCGATGCCTCGCAGCATCCCCACCAGCTGGATGACTGTGAACTGCCCATCATTCAGCTGCCAGGGGAGAGATCAGAGGGGTTTTAACACCCTGAATGGACTAGGAAGAGATCTCTGTGTGCTACCACCATCCCTTCTTCCTCCCTAGGGCTATCCTGGTTCCTCCACCCAGAGATGTCTATGCACATCTTAGCCCTAGGGATGTCAGTGTGACCATACAGAGGGATGGAGAAGCTCGAGGTGGGACTGGTTGCTCACCCGGAGGAAGGAGTCGAGAGCGCAGTTCTCCATGAACTCTGTGATGATCATGACAGGGCGGCTCTTGGTCACCACACCCTCCAGGTGGATGATGTTGGGGTGGTCGAACTGGCCCATGATGCTGGCCTCGCTCAGGAAGTCCCGCCGCTGCCGCTCTGTGTAGCCCACCTTCAGTGTCTTGATGGCCACAAAGATCTCGCGGCGGCCAGGCAGCTTCAGGCGCCCACGGCACACCTCACCAAACTCTCCTGTGGGTGAAAAGGGGGTGAGCAGGCAGCTGGGGACAGGCTGTGTTCTCAGCAGTCGCTGTGCCCAGCCCTGGGACTTGCCTGCTCCAATGACCTCCTCAATTTTGACGCAGGAGATATCAATCTCTTTGGCGAATTCCCGGACAGCTTCATTGGGGTCTTCATAGGTGAAGGGGTCAATGTAGACCTTCATCCCAGGGGTGACTGCAAGGGCAGAGGAATCATCACCAGGGGGGATACAGCGTGGATGGCATGCCACACCAGCCTGGCATGGTCATCAAGTAGCAAAGGCTGCACCTTCGCTTGTGTGTGTGGGGCAGGACACAAGAGAAAGCGCATGTGCTGGCCTCACACTCACCATATTGCTGCAGCTTCTCTGTGTACTCGGGATCTGTGCTGTTGCGCTGCTTCCTGCCCAAAGGAGACGAGAGGAGTTGTTCAGTAACCATCCCTTTCCTGATGGGGCAAAGACATTCACTGCCAGCTTCCAAATCCCAGTACAGGCAGCCAAAGCCAGAGTTCCTCGTCCGGGAGCAGGACCCCAGTGCAGCAGGTCCAGCCCTCTGCTCTCAGACTGGAGCTGCTGGAACTCTGCCCACCAGCATAAGCGACCCCCACCTCACTCCAAGCCACCACTCCCTGTAAAGCCACTACCTGAAGCAGACGATAGCGATGATGACCACCACGATAACAAACAGCAGTCCCGCGGTGGCCGAACCCACGATGAGAGGCAGCTCCTGAAAAGTCTTGCCGGTGGAGCCTGGTGCAGGGAAAAGTAGGAATGAAAGTCAGGCTGGAGAGGAGGCATGTGTAGGAGGGCTGGGGGATGGAGGCAGCCCCATCCTGGTACCTACCATCCTCTGCAGTCGTCTGGAACTCGGTGGGAAGGCTGTAGCGGCCGTATCCTGCCACTGTGCGCGCCCGGACCTGCACCATGTACCGGGCGTTGGCCTTCAGCCCGTCCAGCCGCACCGAGTTCTTCTGGCTGGTGACAGTGTTGGCAATGCCATCACCCTGGCCTTGCTGTAAGGGAGACATGCAGATGTCACCTCTGTGACATGTCACCCTGTCACTGTGGGGCTTGATGGCTCCTGGCCAGAAAGGCCAGGGAGAGGGAAGGGAGTCTCTGCTTTACCTTCTCAGAGTACTTGATTTCGTAGTCGAGAATGATGCCGTTGGGCCTCTCTGGGGGAGTCCATGAGAGTGTCATGCTGTTCCCAGTGCTGCTGTGCAGGTGCATGGTGGGCACGGCAGATGGGGCTGGTAGAGGGAAAGAGGGGAAATATGGCTGTGCTAGCACTGGCAGCCAGCCAGGCTGGACCCCTGAGGAACCCAGGACCTGCTCAGATAACCACAGTAAAAAAGCTGAAAAGCTTTGGGACTGCTTCTGCAGGAGATGCAGTCTTGCAGACAAGATGACAAGGGACAAAAAATTGCTCAGACTGAGCACTGAGCTGACACTTCATACTGTGCACAGCTGCAAACTGGTCCAAGGAAGGACCCGGTGGACCCAAAGCAGAGCTCCCTTTGCTCTTCCCCTTGCAGGGAGCTCCGCACTCCACCCCACCGGCGAGACCTGTGAAATCAGATCGCTGTGGTGGCTGGAGATTACCAGCACACTGGAGCTGGGCCAGGTGGGGAGGAAGGAGAGAACGGCCCAGCACTCAGCTGGCTGAGAAGGTTTGGGCTGGTGCTGAGCCTTCCCAGGCCCACGGGAGGAGAAATCTCATCGCCTTCCTCCTCCCTTTGCAGCAGGCACAGCATTTCTCTGCGGTGGGTCTACGAGCTCACCAGATCATCTGCCAAGCCTGCCCTTCCCTGCCTGCATGCATTCAGACCACATGCCTTCCAGGGACGTGTGTTTAAATGGACAGGAGAATTCACCCGGGGGATTAGAGACAGTGGTGTGGGACAGCACTGACCTGCCTGGTTGGTCGTGATGTTGACGGAGGCGAAATGGGGAGGGTAGGGGCTCTTGCTGGAGATGCCGTTCACCGCCTGGATCTCGAAGGTGTACTGGGTGTGGGCCATCAGGTTGCTGATGTAGATGCGTCGCTCAGTGAGGCCCAGCTGGCGCGGCACGAACTCCACGTTGTCGTCGCAGCGCGTGCACAGCCGCCGCTCCACGCTGCACTTCTTGCAGATGACGTTGTAGAGCAGGTCATCCCGCCCGCCCGCGTCCTGCGGCTCGCTCCACTCCAGCACCAACGACGTCTCATTCACGTTGGAGATGACGCTGCGTGGGGCTGAGGGCACACCTGGAGAGGCACGGGGGGATGTCAGGGATGGCTGCCCCATGGCGTTCCTCCCACTCCCGGCTCCCATCCCGCCCGCATGGCACTCACTGGTGCAGGCGCTGTCTGCGGGGTCTGTGTCTGCTCGGAAGAAGCCGCTGCGACATATGCAGACCGTGGCTGCTCCCGAGGTGGTGCGGCTGTTGGGAGGGCAGGGGGAGCAGGGGCCCTCGCCCTGCTTGGATTTGAACGTTCCCGGGCCGCATGCTGGAGGAAGGGAGAATGAACCTGCATTAATGAAGGGCTCTTGACAGTGCTCCATCAGCTCTCCCCTGCCCACACCCAGCCCTGTGCTCCATTCCTGGAGGCACAGGTCAGGGAAGGATGTGTTCAGTCCGTCCCCTACGGGAGGCCCCTGTCGCCCTGAAGTGCCCACCCCACCCCAAATCTCCCACCCTGGCCACTTGAACCACTTCTCAGCCTGTGGCGGCGGCACCTCCGCACTGGCTCCAGCACTGTGTGCTGAACCAGATTACAACATTCCTGCCCCCGCTTCCGATGCACACTGGAGGAGCCCTGGAGCTGGCCCCGCTCGCACCTCGGGCGCTCGGCCCTAACGAGGGGCACGTGAAGGGATTAACAGCACTCAGGCCGAGGAGCAGAACGGCATCAGGAAACCACCCTGTGCCTTCAAATAGCCTCATTTAGTGCAGCCCTGTGACAACTGAGGTGTGGAATCTTCCCAGCACGGAACCCACAATATCTCCTGCCCCATACCCACATCAGTGAGACCCCCACAGCTCTATCTGCCTGGTCCTGAGGCATGCGGCTGTCCCAGCAGTCCCTGAAGTGGAAACTCCTGCCCCGTGCCTTCCTGATGACATCACCCTAAACACAAGGAGCTTCAACTTGCTTCACAGAGCTGTGGCAAGCGGAAGTTTCCTGCTGTGAACCATCTCCTGACACCCTGCATGGAAACCTTCCGGCACCGGGGTGCTGTGGGTCACTGCACGTGGGCACTGCAGGGACCAGAGCCACCCTAACTTCATGGCCAGAGCTCTTCAGAGAGAACAGGACAGGCCCTACAGCCTGGCTCACTGGCCTGAGCTACCCTTTGGACCTCTGCATCCACCCTTTAGAAATTCAAGTTTAGCCCATTCTGGGCAGCCCAAAAGGAATCATCCTAAAGGAAGGGATGAAAGCAGTGCTCCATCCCTCTGAGATATGGAGGGAGCAGCCCAAGGTGCTGGAGCAGCCCCGGCACGCACGGGCCCAGCCCAGCCGCAGTTGAAGGCAGTTAAAACTGGGTGGATGCAGCTTCACACATCAGGAACCAGATTGCTGAGGAATGAGAGATGACTGAAACCTCCTGGACAGGAACACTCTGGGCTCCGAGAGCTGCCAAACATGCTTTGGTTATGGACAAGAGCCCAGATCTGTCGGGGACAAACCCCCCTGAAATAATAGAGGGGTGAAACTGGAGCAGTGCTTGCGTGGAGCCTAAGAGGCCAGGCATGAGCTGGGAGAGCACCAGCACACAGCCAGGCCCTGAGTTGATAAGCCCACAGCCACCCCTCTCCTCTCAGAGACCTTCCTCCTTGCCTCCTCCTCCTCCTCTTTGCAGTGCAGGCCTCGTTGCCACCCATTCGGGAAGGGGAAAAGCAGGCTGGGAGGCGAGGCCCAGCTGCACCGCCGTGCCTCTGACTCTGTTTAATAAATCAGAGCATAAGGACCTCGGTGGCAGCGTGACAGCTCTCAGCCACGTTTGAAGCCGTAACTGAGCTGAAAGCTGATCCCAGGTCCCCGTGGATCTGTGTCATCTCCTCCTGCACGAAGCCGCTAGGCTGAGCTCCTCACTTCCACCCGCAGCTCTGCATCTGCCCTTTTTTCCCTGCTGAAGCATCCTCAAATCAAATAGCAGCCCATAACCTCTGCACACAGATCACATCTCCCAGTGCTGGGCTGCGGTCACCTCCGGGGAGAACATGACAGCTGCTGACAGCCACGGGATAACAGGTTAGGAAAGCGAGCAGAGCTCTGCAGAGGGTCTACTGGATGGCAGGAGAGAGCTGCAGCCCAGCAATGGTGGGGAATTGTACAGGATGTTGCTCCTCTTGGTGCACATCAGCCCCACAGCCGAATCCTGCACCGCTGCTCCTGCACTCTTCCCCTGTGTTGTCCCCACCCCGTGAGCAAAATCCAAGGGAGGGAGCCGAAAAACACCGAAACAAAACCACCATCGAGAGCACGGTGACTCACCCCAGTGATGACTGCATGGAATGGGGGAACCACACATGGAGCATCCCCCGAAACCTGTGGTCCCCTCCCATGGAGTGGCTCCGAATTGCCCCAACTTAACCCCTCAGCTGCTTCCCCATCCCACTGCTTTCCCATCCTGGCTATTTCCCTTCCTGCAGGACTGAAGCAGAAAGCCTTGAGTGCAGATGAATGGTACCACTTGCATCCCTCTGCCCAGCAGCCCTGTCCTTCCCCCACAGGCAGCTATCAGCTCCTCCCAGGACCATGTGTGCTTCATGGACCTATGCTGATCATTGCCTTTGCTCTTCTGTAAGCAGCTGCAAATGGATGGGAGCCGTGCAAGCAGCCCAGCCCCTGGCAAGGCGGTGGCTTGCCTTTTAAGTCTCTCTTAAAAGGCACTTGATTTTTCTTTTAAAACACCCTTTAGGTAGAAATATTTTACACCCGTGCAGCCCAGATATGAATGGAATAAACTCAAAGGGCAGAGGAAGGGAAGACTCCTTTGGGGTTTGAGCAGTGGCATCTGAGTAAGAGGTGGGAAAATGAAATTTTGTATTAAAAAAAGGAGGAATTTTCAATGAGCAAAGTGCCCCCGGAGCCACAGTGGGTCACAGGCAGGACGGCAGATCTCCGTGCTGTGGTACAAGCAGCCCATTGTGGAGCTGCCCAGCTCTGCACGCCAGCGCTGCTCTGCCTGCACTGCCTTTGATCTGTAATCCCGGCCAATTAATAGAAGGCAGTTTCACTTCCTGGTTTTCATGCAGCAACCCCGTGTTGCAATGCAAAGCTGCAAACAGTTGGTGAATGCAATGCTGGCTTGGCGTTTTTTGTTGTTTTTTTTTTTTTTTTTAATTCATGGTGATGTTCCCATTAGTCACTGATCGCGAGGAAAACGCACTTTGACAAACCCCACATTTTGGCCGTGGCCTGACCTGCTATCACCTGCTGACAGCACCCAAATAGGCAGCAGCACCGCCGTGCACACCCTGTATGACAGGAGGGGACTCGAAGGAAAGGGTTGGAGCTCTGCTGGCAGTGCTCTCATGAAGCTCTGAGATCTGACTGCTCCCTGGGAAATCCCACTGCCGGCCTGTGAGCACCATGTGCAAAGCCCCAAAGTGATGTGGGGCACTGCAGAGTGAGAGGGGATGAGGACACGTCCCCATGGTCCCACCCCGGCCACGGGCTCCGCTCCCGTGAGCGCTGCCTCCGCGCATCTCTGCAAGGAGTGTGTGGGAAGCGGCACAACCCCCAGAAGGGCCGTGTGCTAATTAAATAAAGATAATGAGGCTGAGAATGAGATGCCAAATCAATGCTGTGGCAACTCCTGAGCAGAGCGGCAGATCCCAGCCTCGCAGCTCGCATGACAAAGCGTGCCCAAGGAGCTGCCTTCAGCCGGGCTCATCCCGCGGGACTGGGATCCAAGGAGTATTGTCACAGGTCTGAATGAGGAGCCTAATCCCAGCGCTGGATGCAGATAAAGAGGAGGAGGAGGAGAGCTTCAAAGGGCACGGAAAGGCTGGGGAACGGGGGAGATTTACAACAGGGCTTATCCCATCTAAGCATTAACGCAGTATTGTTATTTATTAAAATGCCATCTGGCACCTCACGGCACTCCAAGCTCCGCAGTCCAGGCAGCGGTGCTGGGACATGGTACAACATGGCATGGGGGGCTCCGTCCTGCTCCCTCCATGCACCAGCTACCCGCAGGGGTATTGCCAGAGTGAGCTGTGAGCTGCAGAACGGTGGAATAAAGGCTGAAATGCAGCTATGAAGCAGCCAACAAAGAGCAGAAAATGGAGCTGGGTTATGCGAGCCCTTCCTCAGCTGTTTCCACTTAAAACACACGGTCATATGGTGGAAAATGTGATCGTACGAATGTGGTGCCGAGTTTCCCAGAGAAACGTGCGGACGCCATTTCCACCCAGCGAAGGGCAGGGGATGGGCGCTGGATGGGGTCATGCCTGCAAGCTTCCCTGTGCGAGGAAAACCCAAAAGTGCTGCCCATGGGCTGCAGGATGGGGGAAGGATGAGGCTCCTCTCCCTGCCCCTCCTGGGGGGATGTTGTATGTAGCACTCCCTCTGCTGCCTCTTCAAATGGGGAGCCATGAGGGCTGGTGTGAAGTGGTACCCCATGCCCCTCTCATTGCTGAGGAACAGCGAACACCCCATAGGTGCTGTAAGGATCTCTCAGCTCAAGCAACATGGAACCAGCTCGCCAGGAGCAGGGACCTCAAAACAAACCAAACAGTGGGTGCCTGGTGCTGGTGGATGCTCTGGGACCAACGGTGCTCAGAGGCTGAGCTCCCTGCAAGCAGTTGCTACGGTCACATATACATCCCAAATCCCACTGCCCCTGCCAAGAGCGAAGGCTCGGTGCCAAGCAGCCCGTCATCTGTGAGCATGAGGCACCCAGCCCTGGCGCCCTGTTGTCCGTGCCTCCATCCAAGGGGAGCAGCAGGGTCCTGCTCCAGGGTAGGGTCCTCGGTGCTGGAGGCAGCTCCCTAAGGCAATATAACCCCAAAAAGCAAGCATTACACTCATCCACACTGATCTTTCCAAATCAGCATTCCCTCCCTGGGGTGAAACAACAACACCAACCCTCCAGTGCCACTCATCTGCAGGCAGGATGCTTTCTCCTTCCCTCCAAGGAAGGAAGGCTCGCTGCAAGCCTGCGGCTCTGGCAGGGGGCCTCCCACAGCCAGCTCAGTGGGGCCCCGCTCGCCATCGGCGTTCTGAATGCCTCCACACAGGCAGCGTGAAATCTCACTCGCCGGGAGCCGGCACTCACCCCGACCGCCTGCACCTTTGCACACTGCAGGAGGGAGGGCAGAGACATCGGTCACGGCAGTGGGGGTGAGAGGAAAGTGTTGGAGACACACGAGGGCTTGCTATGTCCTCTAAGCCACATGGCACTGCAGACCACGCCATGCAGACACATCCCATATCTCAGCACTCAGCAGATGCTCCTCAGCTTGGAACCAGTAAGCTATGCTGGTATGGACCACAAAAGCTTTAAAGCTTCCAGATATCAGAAGCACAGACCAGTCCTGAGACAGCATGCATGCTCCATCTTTACGGAGCCACCTAAGCTCCTGAGCCTCCAAAATGAGACCTAGCTCAACACCTCCTTTGCATGAGTGCACACATGCAGTGCAGTAGGTGAACCAGGAGAGACCGTACCAA
Source organism: Phasianus colchicus (assembly GCF_987193195.1). NCBI lineage: Eukaryota > Metazoa > Chordata > Aves > Galliformes > Phasianidae > Phasianus > Phasianus colchicus. The sequence continues at coordinate 16,780,083 of NC_143445.1, forward strand.
GCCCTTACCTTGGCACTGGGTGTCCTTCATGGCTGGCTCGTACCCCGCAGCGCACGTGCACGCTCCCACAGGCACCATCCACTCGCCGTCACCGTTGCAGTACAGCTTCAGGGGCACAGACACCTCCACTGCGTTGGGGATGCAGGTGCCTGGCGCAATGACCAGCGACGTGGGCTCAGCCCCCGTTAGGGTCTCCGGGAAGATAGCAAAGCCAGCGATGGTGTTGGAACATTTCTTGTAGAAAGCCCGGACGGAGATGAGGGACATACAGGCCCCCAGGTCCTGGAAAGCCAAGTAAAAGCCATTCTTGGAGAGCGGCCCAAAGCTGCGCACCTTGGTGTTCACACGGCCGGACTCCAGTTTGGAGAAGCTCTCATCCGGAGCAATTGTATCCACTTTGATATAGGGGTTCTCCATCCAGAAAGGGCTATTGGCAGATGCAGAATCCGTATCCGACTCATAATAGAAGAGGTTGAAGGTCTCTTTGCAGGAACCAGGGATGTTGGGGATGCTGTTGCAGTCCCGCACGGTGAATTTCAGCTCCACGTAGACACGTTGAACGTCCTGGCGCTGAATGAACTTGGTGCGAAGCCAGTTGTTCTGGTTGGCCTCCCGCACGTTGCACACCTGGTACGTGCGGATGGGGTTCATAGCCTCGTCGTAACCACTGACCTCTTCCCACTGTAATAGAGAAGCAGCACATCAGACCCTGGCTCCAGATAGGACAGCAGATAAATGGGAAGCATATCCGCCTGCCCCAGCCCTACAGGGTGACCAGGGGACCCTCATAGTGACCAAGGGACCACTGCTTCACTGGCTGGGAGTCAGCAGGGAGCTATGGGATTTAGAAATCAAGGGAAGGAAGGGGAGGGCAAAGGAAAGTGTGGGCAAGGGACCGTGACCCCAAGGACCCCGTAGCGGTTGGGGGCGGGACCGGCTTCAGACTTACCCCTGTCTCTGGATGGGTTGTCCATGCCAGCTCCGAGGTCACCCACTTCGTGTCCATCAGGGTCTCTAGAGAGAGAGGGAGGAAGGAGAGAAGTAATTGGAGATGAAGGCCAAGATTCAAGGGAAAAAAACAGGAGGAGTGGGGGAGAAAAGAGCTTAGGCTGACATTTCTGTGGAAAACAGCAACTTGGGGGGTGAGACGCGGTGGGAGGAGGGGGAGCGGCGCAGACAGACTCCAGATTTCTGCTCTGCTGTCAGAACAGGAAGAGCGAGGCGTCCCCGTGGAGCAGCCGGCCAGGTGGCATGGGGACGCGCTGCCACCCCCAGCCCGGCCGCCAGCCCCCCGCCTCCCGGCCCCTTGTGCACCTCCCCCTGTGCTTTGGCAGGGCACGTATTTACTGTGGCTGAGGTTGAAAGGGCCCGTTCCCATGGCAGGGCGGTGCGGGCCAGGCAGGTTTATCCAGAGAAGGAGGGACTGGCAGGCTGCTCTCCCAGAGACGCCCCACATCACTCATTTTACAAGAGGGGAGAAGAATTTGACCGTCTGGCCAACATTCCTGGAGCAGACTACAAGACAAACCACCCCGACAGCATTCCCCAAACAGCCCCAGCCCCAGCCTTGGGGGAGCGAGACGCTTGTCTGGGAAGAGCTGCAATTGCAGGCAGCTGTCGCTAATCCCAGGCAGAGCTGCAGCTCCGAAGTGAGCACTGCTGCACACAAAAACCAGGAGAGAAATGCAACGATGGGGAATGACACTATTCCCTCCATGTCCCACCACATCTAGGCTGGGATAGTGGCGGGACGCTGGAGACTTGGGTTCCTCCTGCCCAGGGGAGCCAGGAGGCAAAGGGCTGCAAACATGAAGTAAAACCCCAGAGCTGGGCAACACAATCCAGTGTGCTCGCAGGTTCCTGCCAGCAGCCCCAAAGAACGTTCCCCCCATCCAGCTGCAGGCATGAGCCCTGCTGCCCTCCTCACAGCTCCCCAAGGGCCATCCGTCCAACCCTCGTAGAGATGAAGGGCACAGATAGAGCTGTTGCTTGCTCAGAGGGTGCTCATCCCCAGCACGGCAACTCAGCCCTAGGAGCAAGGGACAATTCCACCTTCTCTTCCACTTCAGGAAAAGCACCGGCTGACCCAGCCGAGGAGGAAGCACAGAGGAGGAAGGAAGTGTTCACACGTTATGGGGATGAATCCTGGCTGGAGGATTGCTTCCTCCTGCGTCCCACCCTAGGGGCAGCAGCCAGCAACACAGTGTGGCATCCACAGCCGCGCCAGCAGCCAGCACACAACCCCAAGGCAGTGGGACAGGGGACAGGGCAGCACGCTCAGTGTGAAGGATGAGACATCCCATCCTAGGCACCCTGGAGCCCCTGTGCTGCACTGGGGATGGTGAGCAGAGCCACCCGCACTGCTCCCAGGGCTGGCCCCGGGCGCCAGCTGCCCTAATAAGGGCACAGTAGTGCTGTGGGGGCCGGGAACGCAGCGCCGGCGGCGGAGCAGAGCCAAGCGCGTGCTGACAGCGCAGGGCTGCCAAGTCCTGGAGAGGAGACCCAGGCTGTAACGGGGTGTGGGATGCATTCAGCCAAGGGCTCCACGATAGGATGGGGACATGGCACGGGGGTCCTGTGGGCACTCTGGTTCTCAAATATACCCACAGTGCGTGGGAAACCCCTGCACAGCCTCCACACCCCATGGCACCAAAGGTCCCCTTCGGCACTGCTCTTCCCTGCGTGGCTGGGACACGCTGTATCCTCATTTGGCAGCATCTGCCCTTGGAACAGCAAGGAGGGGAAAGAAAACAACAGGGCTGAGCCGGCCCCACTGGCACGGGAGCCACATAAAACACACGGTGAGAACAGGGAGGGAAAATAATAGGAATAAAACAACTGGGCAACGCAACCAAAGGAAACGGGGACAAGCATGGAGGGCAGCAGGGTTTCCTGCAGCCATGGAGCTGGACGGGGTCAGCAGTCCCCCCCTGGCCTCTCCTTGCAGCCCCACAGCACATGAAGATTGCAGCGGATGGCCCCAGGGCTGCATGCTGAGCCCAGTCAGAACTGCACTGTATCCTTAAAGCTGCTACAATGATTTCTCTGCACAGCAGAACTGAACTGGTGGCCTCCCTGCAGCAAGTACTGGGATGTGCTGAGTACCCACCCCTCACCTAGTGGGCATACACTGCCACACAGATCTAGGGTACCCGGGGAGATTTGGACACCGTGACATGGTGCTGGAGTGCTCCTGGCAGGAGTGCAGGTGCTTTGGAGAGATGTGAATGGCATCAGGGCCCACTGAGCTGTGAGTCAAAGCCTTCCAAATCCTGCATGCTGAGGAGTGCCTGGTTCCATTAGTCAGTGGGAAATTGCTTCCCAGTTTCTGCAGCTTTGGGAAGCCTCCCCCAGGCCCACTTTATCACTGCTGGGGAGTTGTCCTCTGCTTACCTCCAGCCAGGCCAAGGAGCTCAGGAGAGCACAATCCCTGCTAGGATTTGGCAAGCACAGCAATCCACAGCCACCCCCACACCAAAGCAGGATTTCTATGGCAGAGACAGATCCAAGGGCAGGGAAAGAGCCTCACTTCTCGGATGGGGCTGTGCACTAAGCTCTGGCTGCCTCCTCCCTGCCCTGCCAAATCTCCTTTGTGAACCTCAAGCTGCAAAGAACATAGTTCCCATGTCCCCCCCATCCCTTTTGCAGAGTCCTCAGCTTGCAGGGCACATGAAGGGCTGATGTGAGCCCACCTGGACCCCAGGACCTCTTATGAAGCAGGGGCTGAAGAATGCACGCTCCATGGCCAGCAAAATGTTCTGGCTCTCCTGAAGAGGCCCTGAGAGCCCCCGGCTTGCGCTGCTGCAGCGGCAGACATGCACAGCAGTGATGGCAAGCTTTGCGCTTAGCACTGCCTGAGCCAGAAGGGAAAATTCTTTCAAGATGAAGCCGCTGGGGAAGACTCAATGGTCTCCACCAACCGGCTCTGATTTAAGTGCTCTCGCCTTTGAACGTGGGGACTGCCGCCTTTATCAGGATGTGCTAGCAGGGTACGACGCCAGCTCCTTGCCCCAACGGGGAGAAGGCAGCCAGCATTCTACAGAGCATCCTGGAAGGAGGCAAGGGAAGAAAGTTACTAAAGACACCCATGTAGCCCTGCTGCAAACATGGGAACCTGTTCTGCAACACCCTGGGAGCCACGCGCGCCATCACACCCAGGAGCCGAACCCCAGCAGCCATCCCATCCCACCTGCAGTGGCTCCATCAGGGCGCTGGGAGCAGAGGTGCTGGCTGGGGACAGCAGGATCTGCGTGCAGCTCTTGTTGTTGCCTGCTAGTCAGAAAGCCACCAAAAGGGGCATCTCTCGTACATTTTAATTTCCTCCTCAGTTTTGAGATAATGAAGGCAGGAGCGGGCGGCCTTGTGCACTCCCCATTCAAGCACCTATCGGCACAATTAATCCCGGCACCGTTCTAAGCAGCGGCACAAAGGGCCTTTGGTGCAGGGCCCTTTATCTGGGAACAAAGAGCTGCCTGTGGGAGAGAACCTGAGGTTGCACTTTTCCCGCTGACGAGCGTTTCGTGTACACAAAAGTGGAGCCACACAGGGCGCCAGGCATGGGGTCAGACCCTCGATGCCTTTCCCAGGGCATGCTGCTCTCCCCTCCTCAAGGTTTCAGCCAACCCCACAGACCTCCTCTTCCTCCTGGGCAAGGGACAGCCCTGGGTGCATCCATAGCAGAAGCTTTGGGCACAGGGGGTGTGGAGAAGGTGCCTGCAGCACTGACAGGACACTGCACAGCCCACAGAGAAAACCCCAGCTCCCCCAGTTTCCACCACTCTGCATGCCTGCATGCTTGGGGTCTCGGACATGCAGCTCTGCACAGAGTCCCACCCACAGCTCTGGGGCCAGGGCAGCTCGCTCAGCCCCAGGGAAGGGCTGGAGCACTCCCTATCACCACCCACGCTGGGAACAAGCCTTGCGCTGAGCCGGCTCCCAGCAGTGGGGGAAACCGGGAGTGCTGCAGTGACCCTCTCCCTGTGCCCCAACCTGCTGCTGGGGGATGGAGGGCTGCATCCACCCACACCCACCAATGCGCGCTCACCCCAGGTCCAGGGTGAGCCAACGAGCTGGGAACAAAGCGAAGAGAGGGGAAAAAAAAAAAGTGGGGCCTGTATCACAGCTGTGGCCCTTTGTGCCAAGGGCGTTTGGCCCATCATCAAAGGGGATTGGATTTGCTGAGGCAAATGATGACACATCCACTTCAAGCGGGGCAGGTTCTCCCTGCTGCTGGAGGCGAGCCACCAGAGTGAAGAAGTACTGTGGGCACTTAATAATAGACTCATTATTTCTGCATTATGACAGGGCCCAGAGGCCCCAACTGAGATTAAGGCCCCTTTGTACACACCACACACACACACACACACACGCAGCAGTCCTTGCCCCACTGAGGAAGGGCAGCCTGGTCCCAGCCCCATGGTTAGCTCCCAGCAGAGCCCAAGGATGCTCCAAACAAGGATGTATCCTCCCCCTCCATTTCTCAACCCCACACCTGTGAGGGCAGCCTGCACCAGGGTGCAATAACTCACCCGGGAAGACAGCCTCGTGGCTCTGAGCCATCATCCGGCTGTGTCTCCCCCTGCCCTGACCCCAGTACCTGGCACCTACTCCATGGGCAGAGCCAGTACTGGGGTGACTGTGAGCACAATGGACAGAGGGGCTGCCTCCATCCAGCCCTGCCCAGCGCCCACCTGCTGACTGCCTGAAGAGGGTTTTCCGGCCGCGTGCTCCTCACCAGGAGCTGTTTCCTGATGGCCGCGAGACAGACTGAAGCATGTGAGAGAGGACAGGTGCCAGCTCTGCAACTGTGAAAAGCAGATCAAGTGGCAGCACCCGGCATGTGGGGAGGGACAGGCATCCATGCAGCGGGTCGAGCCAGTCACAGCAGATTTCTGCCACTGCAAAGCACAGCCATGCCAAGCTGGGCTGCAGCACTGTGTGGCACATGCACTGTGTGCAAACCCTGCAAATCACAATACCTGGAGCACAGGGTTTTTGCAGCAGGACGGCGGTCCCTGCCCTACAGCCGCACGCTGAGTGCTCCGCTGTGCCCTGGACACGTGCAACCCGTGCTCTGCCAGGTCCCGCTGCCAGCCCCTGGTCCTGCTGAACGGCCGTGCTGACGCTGGGAGAGGCCACGAGCCAGCTGCCCGAGTCCAGCCCTGTGCTGCAATTACTGTTCTATTAATACCACGGGGATTTCGGATGTCAGAGCCCGATGCACCATGCCGGGGTCAGCTTTGCCAGGGCGAGCTGCCTTCCCTGCCCACATGGTGCACGTGCCCCAGTGCTCACTGCTTTTCCTCTCCTTTGGGAAAAGCCATCTTCCCTCTGCTGAGGGACTCCACGGAGAAGCCCCAAACTCTGTCAGAGGCCCCACCAGCCTTCCAACTTCAGACCTGCTCAGGATGGGCACATCCCTGCCATCAGCTCCCATAGAACAATGTCAGCAGTGTGGCACCAGGCGGTACCCATGTGGACCTGCATGCAGGAGAGATTTATAGGTTGCTGTCCCCAGCAGGAGCAGCCATGCTGCCACAGAAATAACTCATCTGATCCAGAGATGCCAGACCTGTTCAAGGCACAAATACCATTAGCCAGGACATAGGCAGCAAACCAGCCTGCGTTTCCAGGCCCTGGGATGAGGGAAGCACGGTCATGGCTCTGTGGGGCAGTGTCCCTACGGGGCCACTGGGCTGGTGCAGAACTCCAAAATCCCATAGGGTTTGTGCAGGCAGCACAGCCCTGCCATGGCTCTGCCTCTATCGGTTGGAGCAGGCTGCAATCTGAAATACCTCTCTCTTCCTCCCCCCCCCCCCCCCCAACTCTGTTTTTTTTCCAGGTTGTACCTCTGGAAAGAGGCCAGGGAAAGAGTAATGATATTTAAAAAACACCCCCTCCCCAAAAAAGGTTACTCATTGCACACACAAAGGTTCGCCCCACAGACGGGGCGGCTCGGCTGCCAAGCTGCATCCCATCCAGGCAGCGCGGAGCAGGGGTTCCTGCCAAGATTTCCCTCCTCTCTCCTGCCTGGGGCAGTTACCCAAATCTCCACGCTGCTCTCCGCTCGCTTCCTTGAGCACCGAGCCCATCTGGAACTGCTTAAACCCAAATATCCTCCCCCCCGCCTCCCCCACCCCGAAGTCAGATTCTTCCAGAGTTAAAACAAGCACAGAGTCAGGAGGGGGTGCCGGGCCGGGCTGACTCGCTCCTTCATTTCAGTTTAATTTCTGGGGAACTAGAATAAATCTGTTCCTGGCGATCGTTCAAGCCCTGCACATTTTTCTCATTAATAAAAAAGGCCTTGGATCGCACGCCGTGTGTGCGTGCATGCCGCGAGCCCCCTCCCCGCTCCCCGGCCCGTGGGGTCCCTCCTGCTCCCCAGTCCTCACTGGGCACCCCGGGGAAGAAGGGGAGGAGCACATCCCCTCCCCAGGACACAGTTTGTCCTGAGGAGGCCCCCGAGCCCCGCCTTGGAGAGGGACAGGGAGGCCCAAATCCCCCCCACAGCTGATGCTGGTGGGAAAATCCCTCATGGGATGGCCCTGTGGGACGGGGGGACAGCAGGGACGGTGCCCCCCCAGAGGCACCGCAACCCCCGCAGGGCCCCCACGACTGGAGCATTCCTGGGGAGGGGGCTGGGAAACAGGTGTTTGTCAACAGGGTGAGAAACGCCAGGCCTAGGCCGTGCAGAGCTTAGCGACGTGCAAAAATAAAATAAAATAAAAAATACAACAAAATTCCCACAGCAACCCCCTGCCCGGACCCCCAGCTGCCACACGTGTGGGGAGCGGGGCTGCGGTGCGCAGCTCCGGCCTCTTCCCAAGATGGCTCCCCTTCTTCCTCAGAGGGGCGGCCATGCGGAGCCGCGCTCCATCCCGCCTCGCCAAGGGGAAAGCAGGCTCCCGGGGAAGCAGGCTCCGGGCCCTTCAGCTCTGTGGATGGGGAGAGGATGAAGGCCCCGCGCTCAGCCCCACAAGGCCCCCACGAGGGTGGGCAATGCTGGAAGCCAAAGGAGGGAGCACGAGGCCTCGAGGCCTACAAAATGGCTCCCATCCTGCCCCGCGCTGCTGGCGGGCTCTGTGGGGCTCTGTGGATGAGAGAGGACGGCCCACACCCGACACCAGCTCTGACGGGCTGGCACCGCCACGGGGCGAGCCCAGCCCCAGCCCGGGCCTGGATTTTGTGCAACAGTAATGACGGTGATATACATAAAACAACAACAACAAAAGGCAAAGCAAGAACTCGAATGGGACCAACCCGCCAGGGTGGGAACGGCACTACAGCAAGAAGCCTCCGAGATGGCAGCCCATCCCCAGGGCCACAGCCAGCTCCTGCACGGGGCCTGACCCCCAGGTTGTGGTCACCTCACGGATGCTCCCCTCTTCCCAAAGCGCTCTGCTTGGGAACACGCCTGCTCCACAGTGACACCAGCTCCCCGTGGGTCCCACGCTGGGGAAGCGGGGAGCCATGGCAGCCACCAGCTCCAGCACAACCCTCGGGGACAGGGACGGGTCCCTGTGACCCACGTTGCACCCACCCCGCCGCTTGCTCATGCACAGAGGGGGGATCCCGGCTGGCAGCCCCACACCCTCCCCCAGCACAGCTCCCAGGCGGAGACGCTGGATCCCGACAAACCAGTTTGACTCAGCACAACAGGAACAGCTACAATTTTAAAAACATGCGAGTCTGTGATTCAGGTTGCTGGGGCTGTTTTAATTAAACACCAAGCTCCCCTGCTCCTGGAGCAGGCAGCAGCAAACGGCTCACGGAAAGAAAATGCAACCAACTGGTTTCCCCGAATATCTCTGGCAGTAAGTCATCACAACAAAACAAGGAGTTTCGGTTCATTCCTTAAAAACCAGAGGCCGCTATTCCCCGTCGCCAAGCCTGGGTGGATGGACACAGCTCCGGAGTGCAGCCGGGTGCTGGCCCACGGCAGAGCTGCAGACAATGCGGGGTTGCGGAGTTCCCTCTCTCCCGACTGGCCGCATGCTCTGCTTGACACAAAGAAGAGCCCTTCTCCTCCCCGACTCGGAGCACAGCTCCCACAAACAGAGCTTTTTGTGAGGAATGGGGGATTGAATTAATCCAGCAAGTGTGACGGAGCCCTGCGACCTGCTTTTCTCGCAGCCTTACCCCAAGCATCAATAAAACAGCGGGGCTGGCTTCCCTGGATCACCCCACCGATAAAGTAATTAAAGGAAAAGCTAACGTCCCTGCCAAGAAAATACTTGGTGGTTCCAGCTCCCGATGCGTGGTCAGCCTGTGAGGTGCCTGGGAGCAAGGCAGGGATGGGGTCAGAGGAGGAAAAGCCCATAAATCCTCCTGGTTTGGGTGTTCTGCTAGAACCCGTGGGCTGCATATAGCCTCAGTGCTAGGGCTGGTGGAAGAGCATACAGAAACCCCTCAGTGAACATGGAGCTCTGTGACCAGAGAGGCGGCTCATGCAGGAGGAGTACGTTCCTCCAAAAGTGGTCCCAGTCCACCCACATCCCAATGGAGGTGGGCAGAGCTCCCCCAATGGCTCCCAGCTCCCTCCGGCCAGGGCTTTAACCCATATAGGTGGTGATGGCCTCAATCATCCCGCAGCCCTGCCGAAAGAACTCAGCTCCAGACCCCGCACGGGAGAAAGGATCCGCTGTTGCCCCCGGACAGAGCATTCCTTCTGCAGCCGGCCTGGGGACTGCTGAACCGGAGAAGAAAAACACATTGTGACTTCAAACAAACCCAGCGCACTTACGGGATCTGGAGAGAAACCATTTTCTCCTCAGCAGCACAAAGCCCTCACTGAGCCACAGCCGAGCACCGCTCCCCCCACCCCCATGGGGCCTTGTAAAGAAACCCAATGCCATGCTGTGCCCCCGAGGATGGAGCAGATCCAGCCCTGTACCGCTGGGACCATGCCCTCCTGGCCAGGCAGCGGCCCGTCACCTCTTGGGGGGGGGAACGGCCAGGACCTGGGGGCTGCCATTGCCTGGAAGACATGAGTGCGGATTTATGGCCACGCCAGATTTATGGTCAGCACTAAAATATCCGACTGAACGTGCACGCTCCAGAGCTCTGTGTCCGTCAGGAAGCAGTGTTGTGAGCGGCCGGGAACGCCCCATTGCAGCCAAAGTGCTGGAGCTGGCTGACCCAGAGATGAGCAGCGAGGATGGGAACTGCAGCAACTTTCCCTATAGCTCAGACAACAGCAAAAAGGAGGGGGAAAATACAGGGGGGGGGGAAGTCCCAAGGAGCTCAAGGCCAGCCCCAAAAATGCTGTGCAGTACCAGCCAGGCCCCAAAGCAGTCCACCTGGGACAGGCCGTGACCTCCTGGGGCAGTGTGTTTGCTCCCTGACCCTTCTGCACACTTGGGAAGCAGAGAAGACTCATGAGCCCATTGGCATGAGTTGGTTGGTCGCCCTCCATCCGGCTCTTCTCCCCTGGGCAGCAGGACAGAGCCTGAGCCCCAGTGGGTCAGACGGCACTGGGAGATGCTCGCATCATGCCGCTGCTTCCTTCCCAATTCTCAAACCGTCAATACGAAATGGGGTCCGAGGGGCTGGGGGCATGGAGATGCCCATTTGCCTGCAGCCCCCGTGCCAGGCAAGCTGGGCACAGACTCGTTTCTCTTCGCCCCGACTTCTGCTTCCCAGCCTGAGCAGGCCACGAATCCCAGCTCGCCTTCCCACAGCCTACAAAGGAGGATGTTTTTTTTTTTTTTCCTTTTTCCCCACCCTTTTGCCAAAATAAAGAAGAAGAAGAAAAAAAATCCACTGGGTAGAGAGAGAGGGAGGGGGAGAGGCAACACCGCGAACAGCCGCCCCCAAAACTTTGTCGAAAGCACAAACGTGGGGGAAATGCTCCCTTCAGAATCGCGCTGCGAAGGGCTCCGGCTCCAGCAGCCCCAACACCGCGCCGGGGGCAGCGGAGCCTCCGAACGAGCAGAAACGCGCCCGAACAAACAAAAGCGGCGGCCCCTCCGGCCGGGCAGCGATCGCCGCGCACTCCCGGGGCGCTGAGGAACGCTCCTTCCCGGGGGTTTCCCTCTGCCTCCACTCCTCCGGGAGCGGGGCCGTTTATCGGACGCCGCGCACACTTCGTGCCGAGACAAAACCCAGCCGGGCCCCCTCTTCCTACGCCCCGGAGCGGGGCCGCAAAGCCGCGAGGAGCGGGATACGAGCCCCCGAAAAGAAGAAAACCGAATCGAGCAGGCACGAGGGGGGATCCCTCCTCCTTCCGCGAGGCTGCGGCACGCATGGCCCCACGCCGGGACCGGGGGGGGTTAAACCACCGGGGAAGGGATGGAGCCGGACACCGCGCACGGACACTCCTCCGGCGGCCCCGCAGCGCCGGCTCCCCCTGAGAGCGATACGAATGCCGCAGCTCTCCCGAACTCGGAGCACGCAGCACCCGTGGGCGTGTGTGCGCCCGTACCCGGGCTCCGGTGCGGCGGCACGCCCGGCCGGTACTCACCCTCGAGGGCGCGGCGGCCGCCGGGCAGCAGCAGGAGCAGCAGGAGGGGGAGCAGCGGCGGCGGCGGCGGGGCGGCCCCCGGGCGGGCCGCGGCCATGGCGGGGGGCGGTGCGGGCGGCCCCGCCGGGCAGTCCCGAGCTCGGCGCCACGCGCGGCTCCTCTCGCCGCCGCGCCACGCTCGCGCTCTGGCGCCGCCGCCGCCGCCGCCGCCGCTCAGCCGCGCGGGGCGGGGCCCGGCAGCCAATCAGCTCCTCCCCCTGGCAACCCGGCGCCCCTGGCGACGGAGAGCGCGGCGCTCATTGGACGGCAATATGGAAAGGGGCGGGACCTCGGCGGAAAGATGAATTGGAAGGGGCGGGCGCTGTGAGCCGCGTCCCACCCAGGGTCCCGCCCCTCAGAGCGGGAGGTGCAGGGCGGGGAGCGCGCCCCACCCAGCGGTCACCCGCGGAATTGGGCTCTTAAAGGGGAAGCGGCCCCGGACAGCCGTGAGGGAGCGCGGCAACGGGCCCTGCCCCCACCCCAGTGGGGGTCGGTGTACAAGGGTGGGCATGCAAGTCACGCTGTGCGTCACACAGGATGGCCAGTGTCTTCCATCCCATCTTCTACAGTCCCATCTTGTCTCATTCCATTCCATTCTCTACAGTCCCATCCCATTTCATTATTCCATTCAATACCACCCAGTCCTATACCATCCCATCCTCTACATTCCAATTGCATCCCATTCCATTCCATCCAATCCAATCTCATTCCATTCAATTCCTTTCTATCCCGTTCTTTACGGTCCCATCCCATCTTCTGCACTCCCATTCCATTCCATCCCATTCCATCCCACAGTCCTGTCTCACTCCATCCCACTCCATTCCATCCTGTTCCATTCCTTCCATTACATTCCATCTTATCCATTACAGTTCCATCCCATCCTCTGTACTACCATCCCATTCCCTTCCATTCCATTCCGCTTCCTACAGCCTTGTCCCATTCCATTCCATTCCATTCCATTCCATTCCATCCCACCCCCGACAGTCCTGTCCCATCCCATTGCATTCCACCTGCTCCATCTTGCCTCATGTACTTCCATCCCATTCCACTATGCATCCCATCACTCCCCATCCCACCCTCTGATCCACTTCAATCCTTTCCGTCCCCACTCTGTCCCATCCTCATCACACTATGATTCCCATCCCAGTGTCAGGTCTGAGCCTGGGATCCCAACCTGAGTTGCACACACACACAGAGCCCTACAGGGATCCCCAAATTCCCACTCCTACCTTCCATGTGAGTGATGATGCCAGCTCCCCTGCATGCAGTCCTGGCCCCCAGCCTGTGGGTACCAGAATCCCCTTGCTTTCCCCATGGCTGGAGCTGGCACACCCCTGCAGTGATGGATATAGGACATGCAAAATCCCCTAAATCCCTGATGTGGGAGCATTTTGATGCTCCCAGTCCCCAGGATGGTATGGAGCTACTGGATGCAGGGTGTCAGCTGGATGTATCCCCTCCAAGCTGCCTTGTCCCTGTGGCACAGCCATCTGGGCTGCTTGGCACCATCTGCAAGCAGCACCACCCCACTCTCTGCCCCAGAAACCTGCCCCAGAAACACCTGCAACCCCATCCTCACGCCACTGAAACTCAAACACGGAGCTGATATTGGCCTCCCTGCAAAGCTGCTCCTGGGAAATGCTTGCATCCGCACCATCCCATTCAGAAACCTCTCTTGTTCTGGGACACAGAGGTCTGAGTTATCCAAGCACAGGACTTCTGAGAGGAAAACAAATTGCTTATTCACATCTGAGTAACGTAAAAATGGCTGAATCCATTTGACTTCAACTTTCCTCAAGAATTCCCCTTGGAGCCAAGCCATGCCTGGTACATTTCAGCCCATGAGGAATTTACTTTGGAAAAAGATGAAAAACTGGAACAGGGATTTGGGGGCATGGGCTGAGGGAGGATGCTCATTGAACCCCCTGCATGGGGTGGCTGGCAGTGCCCTATAAGGAAGCTGTCTCCTGGTACTCTTCATCCCCATTCCCAAACCCTCTCCCATCCCACCCACATCCACCGCCCCGCACCTCTGGCAAGCTGCAGGATGCAGTTAAACACTTCAGCACTTAAAATTTCAGGTGCTAATTGCTTAGTAATGAAAACTTTAATCACAGGGCAATTAAAACCTTAAGTAGCTGTGGGAGATCCATTCCATGTCAACAAAGAGGAGTGCACTCACTCCCCAACATCCAGCTCTGTGCCCCCACCCCATATCCAGCACCCCAAGATGCCACCACCCCATACCAAGCAGAGGATGGATGAGGAACTTCCCCCCCCCGCCACAAAATCTTAATATCCAGCTAATTTCAGAGCAAGTGCTGTATATGAAAGGGTTTTGTTATTTTAAATCTCCTCCTTTCCAAATTCCCAGGATTAAAATTCTCTGCATTTATTTTAACCGCATAACATTTGCAGACAAATCACTTCTCTCCCAGCGCAAAGTTTGAAGCAGGCTCAGGATATAAAGCCTGGCCGCAATCTGCGGGGTGGAATTGCTCTCCGTTTGCTGGCACCTGCTCACAGCCACATTTTCTGCACGGGGAAAAGGCCAATCCATGCTGTGCTAGTGCCCCAGGGTGGGAACCTCGAGGGGAGGAGGTTAAGCTAAGGTGTTGCCCCCACAGCCCCTTGAGACCCCAATCCTGCTCCCACCCCACCTGGAGCATCCCTCACCCAAAGCCGGCTCAGGATGCTGTGCCTCCCGTCTCCATGGCAACCCCCATCCTTGCCGGGTTGCCATGGCTCCCCGGCCCCCAGCCGCAGCGCATCCTCAGCACAGGGAGGACCCGACGTTTGGGGTCCCCAAGGGGATACCACCACCGAGGGATGAGCGGCGTGGCTGGGAGCTGAGGGGTGAGCTGGGGACAGGCTGAGGGCATGCTGGTGTTTTGCTGACACCTCGGGAGGAAGGAGCTTTGTGACCACGTGAGTGCCTGGAGGGCTGGTGGGGTTGGGGTCCCCCAGGAGCATCAGGGTGGCGGCATCACACTTTGGTCACCCTCACACTTTTCCAACTTCTCTCCTTCCTCCAAGGGCTTCTCTACTCAGTGCAGAGTCCCCATCGGCAAGTGACAAGGCCCTCGGGTGTAGGTGCACGCTGGCAATATGCACAGAGCATGGACGGACACTGCCTTGTGTGCTGCTGTCCCCAGCCCAACATCCTTCTGAAATACTGTCCACCCCACGAAGTCACAGTGTGGGGAAATCTCGGTGCGGCACTGCACCGGGGTTAGGGCTGCATTTGTCATCAGCGCGAGGACCCAGAGGGCTGCAGGCGAGTGGCACTAAATAAACACAGCAACCGTGAGAAAAAGGCAGCCAGGAATAAATAGTTGAACCAAATAATAAGGCAAAGGAATAAACAAAGCCGAGACGTGCCCGGGCACGGCAAGAGCCTCCGACTTCGCACTTCCAAGCTGGGCTCTGGCCCAGCCCCGGCGCCCCGCGGGCGATGGAGGCTGTCCCGCTGGCAGCACATGGATGGGCACACCCCTGGCTGCAGGGATCCCCCTCCCACCGCATCCCTATAGAGATCCCTATAGATCCCCTGCTGTCCGGGATCAGGGCAGCTGCAGGGAACAAAGGGACACGGGTTAAAACCGGCAGCTATTTTAAGAGCTGCACTGGTGCTAATGGGAAAAAAAAATAGAAAGGAAAGCAGAATGAGCAACACAAGAGCATTTCCCCCAGACACACTCTCTCAGCAGTGCCCTAGTGCAGTCAGGCAGTTGGGGGAAAAAAATTGGATAAAAGGAAAATAATGCAAATTGAACCTGGTGCATTGGTCCTCCATACACTGGGAGCAGTACTATGGATTCTCAGTTGCTGAGCAGGACTTTTTCCCAATAGGAGGCTGTTGGGATGGGACTTGGTGCGTAGAGCCCCAAAACAATGCTCTGGAGGTGAACACTGGGCTGGAGGGGACGGTATGCAGACATGCAGCACTCACTTGGGGTATATGGGACAGGACCCCGCGGTGCAGCAGGTGCCCTGTATCCCCTCCAGCCTCCAGCAGAGCATTCAGGAGGGGAGGTCAACCGTGTTCTCCTTTCTCCACCCCTCCCTTTCTAAGATGAAGAATTTAATTTTAGTTTTTACAACTCCTTGTAGGTGGATAAATCCCTTCCTGGCGAGTCCGAGCCCTGGAAAATCTTGTGAATCTAACGCTGGCCCTTCTGGCAGTTACCGGAGCAATTCCTGTTTCTCTCCAGCCGCACTCTGTAAAGTTTTATAGTTTCCTGGTTGGGGCTGCGAGGCCCCAGCCGTGCCGAGGAGGGTGGCGGGGGGAATGCAGGAAGCAAGGGGCCAGGTGGGGCAGCCCCGCTATGCTCAGCCGTGGGCACCATGTCCCCACGTCCCCTGCTCCAGTAGCAATGGGGCTGTGCCAACCCACCCACCATCCCAGCTGGTGGAGATGCCACAAAGCCAGCAGCCTCCCAGTCACTGGGTTTTCCATTCTGGCTTTGCTGGCGTAGGTGCTGCTGATGGAATATGGCACCCACCTGTTGGGTTTGCGTTAGGGACAGTGGGGAGCTGCTTTGTGCAACGCTGTGGTTAAAAAGCCCAGTGGATTTTAGGTGGTTGTTGGGTGAGCGGTGCGAAAAATGAATGAATGAATGAATAAATGACATTAGCTCCATTCATACCTATGGTCTGCCTCTGAGTGCTGAAGTCACCACGCTCAGCTCTGGGTGATGTGTCTGCAAAAGGAATGTGAGTATGACTTGGGGACAAAGCTGCTGCCACACAGGGAACTACCTCCTTGCTGTCCCACAGCAGCACCATGGGATGTCCCCATCCTTCCAGCATCACATCACTGGGACACTGTGGGTCATCAGGACGTGGCTCACCCCTTGCACCCTACCCACAACCAGGCAGGGGTGAGGGTGTGTGTGGGGGCCATAAACTCTGCATTACCGCTAATTAAGCACTTGGCTGTCACCGAGGCTTCCCCACACGCCCGCTGCTCTGACACTTTTACTATTTGGGGAAATGGCGTCCCAGGCCTTTGATGAACTTGCTGCGAAGTTGAAAGGAGTTTGTGGCGCGGTGCCAGGGCCCTTAGCAATTGTCTGTGGGACGTGGATGGGAAATGGCCCATTTATTAAAAAAGCGATAAATCAGATCTGGGAAGTGGGAAAAGCTGACCCATGGCTGTAAGGCAGCATGGGCTGGTCCCACACCCACAGGCACCCCTTCCCAACAGGCACAAGCTGCGGTCCCTCAGGGCAGCCTGCCTGTGCCCACTCCATAGGAGCCAGCACCTCCATCCCAGCCCCTATAGCCCCCACACATGGCACAGGCAGCGCCGTGCCCCTGCTCCGTGCCATCTCCACTGTTCTGCAGCATCCTCTGAACGCTGTGCCTTAGTTCTTCCTGACGCTATTTGTGTGTGTTTGTGTGTGCATACATAGATATGTATTCATTTTTCCTCCCCGCATTGTGTTCCTCATCAATTATTCACATCTCATGAAATAGGAATGAAAACAGATTGCATGATGCTGGCCGCAGCCTTGTGGGAGGGAGATCAGCCCGAAGATTTCCCACCACAACCCTTGGGCTTGGAGTGAGATGTGTCACATTGAACACGGCACCCAGAGCTGCACTGCGGGACAGGATCCTGACCTGAGGCCTGAACCCCCCAGGAGGACAGGGCCAGGCCAGGACCTACTGGCTCTCAGCCTCTCCCTGCCATGTGCCCACCTTCCTAACACTCCACGTGCTGCGGTGCTGCACTGATTTGAGCACTGCCACAGCCCCACTGCTTTGTTCCCAACTCAGCCCACAGTAATCTTCCCTTTGCTCTTTTGACCATCCGCATACATTGAATAAGAGCACTTAATTGAGCTGTCTGCACTGACACGCTGGGCTTGTACTGAGTGCCTATAATTAATTTAGAACAATATCTGTGAATTATGTTGATTAGTCCGTCCAAGATGCATCATCTCACACGGGCCATGGTGAATGCCATATACCTCCGTGTGATCCATCCCCACAGCAGCAAGGTCTTCCAGCCTTCCCCATCCCAAACATGTCACAGTTTTGCTAACATGCTACCTTATCCACATCATTAATGAGCATAATGAACCACACTGATGCCAAACCCAGACACGAATGGGAGGACCAAGGCAGTCTGCATGCAGATATCTGGGTGCACAGCCACATCTCCATGTCCTTAATGCCATTTTTTATGGGATCTTCCTACAGCCTAGGGAATGCTTGCTTGTTGGGTCTGCGCCAGCCCCACACTGAGTGCATCCCAGCAGCCTCTGCTCCATCCCTGGGATCCTGTTTGGGGCAGCCCCAGCAGCATGGGAGAGATGTTTAGGCTACAGCCGTGCTCTTCAGCCGTAGGAATTTAACCTCGCTGGTTCTGATTATGGCACAAGAAGTTCAGTTTCCAGCCCAGACCACCGTTTTCGCCTACTTAAGAGTGCTTGCACTCACCTCTGACCCCCCGGTGAGGTTTATGGCTGCATTGGCTGTCTCGTAAACCCCCAGGGCTGGGCCCAACACACAAAACCTACAGATGCCCTCAGCCTCTGTGTGCTCCCCAAGGTCCCCCAGGGCCACCCAGTGTCACCCTCTCCACTGCAGGGCCTCCCCTGGGGCACCTGGGGCAGTGCCACTTGGTGATGCAAAGCTGATGTGACCATGGGGATAAAGTGTCCCTAATCACTTGTGTGGGACCAGGGTGACATTTCTTAAGACAGATTTCATTCAGAAAAAGTTAGTTCAGTGTCATTCCCTGCTCCCCATTGCAGCCATGGAAAAGATCTCTACTGGTAATGCTGCAGTCCTCCTTTCAACCCCGTAGATACCGAAGGGGCAAGAGTCTTCCCAATTTAGATGTCCCCCACCCAGCCCTACACTGCTGGGGGCAAATGAGAGGAGCAGCCCCGTCATCTACCTGGCACTCTGTCCCTATTGCCTGGGGACAAGGACAGCATGTCCTTGCCAAGGGATGGCATGGTGCCCTACATCACCTGCTTCCTCCAGTACAGCTGAAACTCACTGTGCACAGCCAGAATCCAAGCCTCCCCTCCTTGCTTACTGCCCCCCATCAATGCTATGGGCATGGGATGCTCTGGGGACACGGGTGGCCCTGGGGACGCTGACGCTCGGACACTTCAAACAAAGCAGACTGCCTGCAAGCTGCTGGCGCCGTCCCCAGACGCACTCCTGGGTCCGAGGAGGGCTGTGAATGCTCTCCTCTCTATTTACATTACCAGGAATGCACAGAGAAAGGGGTGGGGGCTGTGGGAGGGGGGGTATCGGCTGATTGTTCCCAGGATCCCCCTGTCAGAAAGCCTCCCCGCTCCCTTAGTGTCTCTTGATATATGGCTTGCATTAGGGGATGAAAGTGAGGCATAGCTTGGGGTTTTGGCACGACAAACCCCATTAAACTCTCTCTGGGAAAACGAGTCCAAAAAGTGTTTTGGGGGGTTGAGTCACTAAGGGATCTGTGAGCAGTATTTATACACATGGGGCCCAAAACCCAGTTGGGGGAGGGCATGGGGACAGCACCCCTGGCCCTGCTGTGGCCCTTAATGTAGGGCACAGCCCCCCATCCTGCTTGGAGGCTGACCCCAAATGCCTTCCACCATGTGGGTATTTAGGACAGGGTGTTCCCAGCTGGTCAGAGCCCTGGGCCAGAGCATCCCGTGGCAGATGGCACAGAGGCACTGTGGGAGACATTCAAGACACCACTGTGTGGATGAGCCCTGGTCCCCCTGCTCTGCCATCCCTTATGACCAAGGCATTTGGGGCACACCACCTGGTGCCCAGTGACACGGCACAGTGACATGGCACAGTCCTGGAAGGGAGGGGACCATCAGCCCTGGAAGATGTCCAGCACTCTTTTAATTAACCTGAACGAATCAGAGCTGAAGTTTCTGAGCCAAGCTGAAGTCTCCCTGTTAGGAGAAGCCCACAGTACCTGGCAGTAATTTAATAACTCCTATTCCGAGCTCTTTAATGGCAGTGCCATGGAATGGCTCCAAGCCCTCCGGTCTCCCTGCAATCAAGTTACCTTTACTGCTTCATGGCAATAGGAACAGAGGTTCAATGTGAATGCCTCACCCTGATCTTACGGTGGTGCTCCACGTCCCGTGCTGCACATCTCCCCTCTTTGCAGGAGGCTCTCCCCAAACGCAGAGCTCTGTGTGCTCACTGCCACACTAATACCTTCTTTGCTATTTTTAGTTCAGCAGCCCTGTGCTGTTGGTTGCAGTGTATTTTCTTTCTTTTTTTCTTTCTTTCTCTTTCTGTCTTTCTTTCTTTTTCCCCCAGTAAATTCCAAATCTTTTTCCTTTCTGCCTTCTATTCCGGGATTCTGCCTGCACCATTCCTCTTTGATCTGTGACGATGCCAAGAGTGTTTTGAAACTCTAAGTATAGCACATCCCTTGAATTTCTCTTATCTAGCAAAGCAGCAATATCCTCAAAGAGCTGCGATGTGCTGCCTGTGCACCTGACACTGCGCTGCGCCCAGCCTGGTCCGGGCACCTCCATACCCTACGCTCTGCTGCCAGCACTGAGATGCTGCTGTCCATCTCATTTTTCACACCGCACCAAAATCCCCACCTCTTTTTTTTCCTTTTCCCCAAAGATGTTTGAGTGCAGCCTCTAAATCTGCAGCCCTGAAATGATGGCACGTAGAAATGATAGTATTTAGGACTCAAAAATAAGTGATTTTCCAACACGGGCAGGTAAGCAGAAGGCTGCGTTCTATCACTTGCAGCTCGCAAGGGCAAAGATCTGAAGGCTGCTCTTCCATTTGTCCCCAAAACGTCTAGCGCTCTGCACACAAATACCGTAACAAATTAATGTCAGATGCTTCCCTCGGTATAATTAGATGGGATTTAGAGTGGCAGAGCCAGCAAATTGCTACGATTTACATCAAGCCTCTACCCAGCATCCTGCACCGACCACTGGGTCGTCGCCACTAACAACTAATTAATTTCTTGGAGGCTGCCCTGGGCTCAGTCCTTGGGGAGGACCTTGTTGCTCCTGGGTGGCAATGGGGCACTTGGCACTGCTTGGCCCTAAATTTTGTTCCCAAAGGTGCAGGGAGTGTTCTGGGGTTGGGGCTGTGCCAGCTCCTTGGGGTAACCATGGGGCCACAGGCTGTGTCGTGTTGGGTAGCACATACTGTGCTTCCCTTCCCAAACACACAGAGTGAATTAAAGACAAAAGGAAAAAGCCCTCATTTTCAGGTTCTTCTTAAAGGATAAAATCCATCCAGGCTATCTAAGCTGTCACGGTGCTGGGCAATGTGGGTCTGCTGCAAAATGGAACTGATGCACGGTCCTGCATCTCAGGAAATGTTCCATCCAACTAACCGCGTGTTTTTCCCACAAACTCCCCTCAAGCTGTAAAGCACATCTGGAGGATTTTAGGCAGAAAGGGATTTTCCCATAAAGTTGGAGGCGAGGGCAGCAGAGGAGAGGGGCTGCCTGCATTTGGAAAAGCACAGGGACTCTGTTGCAGGGTGATGCTGAGTGGTGCAGCCCCACAGCAAGAATGAATGAGGAACAATGTGTTGAGTAAGAGCAATCCTGGCACAGTGCTTCCCCCAGGGGTAGGCAGGTAATTGAGAGGAACCAAGCTTTAGTGACTGTTTTAGTGACATTGCTCAGTCTGCCTAATCCCTTGCCTCCAGAGAGGGCCATCCTCACGGAACCAGACAGGAAGGGAGAATGGAGGGGATGGCATGAAGGATGGCACAGCCCAAATGGAGGAGAGCAGATGGCAGGAGAGCCTGACAGCCATTTCTTGATGGTTCACCATAGCAAGAGCAGTGCTCAAGGTTGGTCACCTGGGTATCACTGGTAGAGAATGGGCCCAAGTTCGGTCCAATGGAGCATCCTTCCCCTTCCTCTGCAGCATCCTTCCTTGCCATCAAGCCAATAGGAGCAGTGGGCACCAAATGGGACTTTAGGGCAACAAATTCAATAAGGAAGCTTAAAAAAATGCTTAAAGAATGGAAAGCACCTTGGGTTTTGGGTCTGCAGGCTGCTCTTCCAGGCAGACGGGATTCCCTATACCTCTGCCCCAGCTATGCTAAGGTTCAGCGCCTGCTCTTCCAGCTGATTTAAAGCAACGCTCAAGTTTATAGAGAATTAGTGAGATGAAGGAACATTATTTTTCTTTATTAGGTTAAAGGGTAAGTAAATACAATCAATCTCACCATGTATCACATGGTGTCGGCAGCTTCCCACCTCGGCCAGAAAATTGCCGGCTCCTGAGTGGATTGGGGAATGACATTCATAACTGCAAAAAACACAAACCTACACACGTATATTTAAATAATGAAGTGTTACTGCATCACATCACCAATTGGTAAATTCTGAGCCCACTGAACTGACAACCAAACCCAGGCTTTGGGGAGGAAGTTGTCCCCTAGGAGGGCAGGACATCCTCCTCCTGATTTTGGACATTGCAACCCCAATACCCTTCAAACAACCCCAGTTCCGTGGCAGCAGGGTGTGAGCTCACAGCACCCTCGCACTGCCCCTGTGCAATGATCTCTCTTCCCTCCGAATTGTGAATGAACCAACTTTCTCCCAGAATAAATAACCATCGCATGAAAGTTATTTTAGGGCCGGTCTCTGCCGGTGGAGTTTCCGCGCCTGCCGAGGCCCATCACATTGTTTTCTGCTGCTTTCCTTGGCACGGCCCCAGCGCCAGGGTTCAGAAGTAATTGCTATAAAAGTCACATTGCTTTGAAGGGGGAGGCAGGGCCGGGGAGGAGCTGGGCTGTCAGAAAGGCTGAGGACAGTCCCAGTGGCAACAGTGTTCCTATGGTGTAGAGATAAGGGCAGATACCATAGGGATCCCTGGAGGGTACCACTGGGATATCCTATAGATACCGTAGGGGCGATCCAGAGATACCATGGGGATATCCCACTGGTACAACCAGGATGCCCCACAGGTACTGCAAAGCCCTTGCAGGCTCTATTACACCCGGGATGGAGTGGAGTAAAGAAGAAATGAGAGTCACAGCAATCAGATTATGAACAGAGTAGTATTACACGCAGAAGAGCCCGCGGGGAATGGGCTTCCAGGGCTATTTTTGCCCAGCAAAAGTTGCAATTAATTTGCAAAGGAAGTGGCTTAGCATTAGGAAACCCTGCGGGCAGACCCCGCACCCGGGGACGAACATCGCATTATTTTCTCATTTAAAACCAATCGTGGCCGGGAGGGGAAGGTCTCGGGCTGCTCCCCCCGGGCTGGCGCTAACGGGGAGCGGGGGGGCAGGCGCATTTGGAGGGAGAGGGAGCAGAAATTAACCTTGGAAAGCGTTCAAATTAGGCAGTGTAATAAGAGAACCACTTCTCTGGGTAAATTTGTTAGGATTAGGGCTCACTGAGCTGTTGAGGAGAATTCAGCGTGGCTTGGAGCCAGCGCGAAATGAAGCTCCTGGCTGGGGCGGCTGCGGGAAAGTCCGGGCTAATGGGCTTTGGTTCAAACTCTGATAGGAAAAAAATCCAGGAACAAAGGCACTAATTCTTCCCAAAGCCCCCAAAATCTCAGTTTATACATTTCTGTTTATATTCGTTCATAATAGATATACACAGCTGTTCTTATCATTCATATTCAAATTCCGAGCGCATCTTTAGCATTTATTACTCCTGCCTCAAAATGATTTTAAAAAATGGCAGACAAAACCCAACCTGCCTGGAGTGTGACGTCGCTGTGTCCTGGTTTTCCTATCAGAACCTGTCCTCAGGGGCTGGAAAGGACCCATTGCCATGGCTGCACTCCCCAGCAGCTCAGTGGGGATGGGGGCTTTGAGGAAAGCACTCAGAACTCCTGTGGGAATATAACACATCATTATCCCCTTTGCATCTTTAAACACTTACCTCTCGATCCTCCAAAGTTGCTCTTAAGAACAAATCTTGCACCGTTGAGCAAAGCTCATTAGCAAAATGGGGATGAGCAGGAGGGACACGGACACTGCAGAAACGTCAGGTGTTGTCATCAGGTTTCAGAGTTAATCCCAACTGGAGCTGTAAATCCCAGGATGAGGCACCATGGAGGAGCTCTATGCCCCTGTTCTGCTGGGCTGATGGGGGTGTGCTGTCACCTCTTCCCCGCCAGAAGAGGATGAGGAGGGTGACTTCAGGCAGCCTTCCTCCAGGAGTGCATACTTAGATACTTAGTGCTGCAGGGAGACAAGATGGGACCAGGCAACGTGTGAACTCCTGGCTTGAAATTAGCTAATAGCACCAGATGATGCCAATAGACTGCAGGGGAGGGTAGGAATGATTTATGGGGGAAGATTAAGTGGAATTATTAGGGCCGCCTTGCTGCTTAGGATCTTCTCAGCCACAAAAATGGGATGGTTTTCTGCAGGCACAGAGGGTGCGAGGTCAACAGCATTCTACCGTGGCTCTTCCATATCCCAGCTGTGTGCACGGCAGTGCTCACCGACCTCACCACTTCCACATGTAACGAGTTGCTGTGGTCTCAGGCAGGAGAGCTTTTCATTGTGCTATGGGGAAGCACTCACGGTTCCCTGTTCCAGGAGCCCTGGATGTAATAAAAAGGCCTCCTCAGGCTTCAAAGCAGGAGGATTTTCATTGCTTCCTGGGCTGAGAACAAAGCACCATTGAGCGTGGCCAACGGTTGTCTCTGCCCTGCGATGTGCATCAGCCACCGCGCCCTGGGGGCTCCGCAGTGGGGTGTGTGGGGGGAGATGGGGTCACCCAGAGCTGCGGCACTTCAGGATGGGTTTGCCAGCCCTGATCACCCAGCTGGGACCTGGGAAAGTGAGCGGCTCTGTAGGTCGCTCTCTGCCTGAGCCTGGTTGGGTGCCACTGCTCAGCCTGGGGGACGGTGTCACCTCCAGGCGATACCTGCA
Organism: Phasianus colchicus; assembly: GCF_987193195.1. NCBI lineage: Eukaryota > Metazoa > Chordata > Aves > Galliformes > Phasianidae > Phasianus > Phasianus colchicus. Next base: position 16,804,453 of record NC_143445.1, read on the forward strand.
GACAAAGGGCTGCTGAAGCAATGAGTAATGCGATTTTCAGCAGGGATTGTGTGCATGACTGTGTAAATAACACAGTCAGAGGTACCATGAAACCAGCTGTTTTCACGTCAAAATGGAAATTTAATAGAGTAACAAGCAGGGCTTGCTGGGGATGCACCAGCAGCAGTTCAGCACTGGGGCACAAGCTTCCGTCCCCATTGCACCCAAAGCTCAGTGCTCACCTGGAACCATGGAGGGGCTTCACCCCCAGCCTCACCTGCCCCCTGCCCTGCAGTACACCAGGGATGGACAAGTAGATGGGGACACATCAGCAAAACAGAAGTCCCTTGTCACATGTGTGAGTACAGGGCTCCTGTAGGGTCAGGCTGAGGGGCTGATCCCACTGCCCTGGTGGAAAGCAAAAGAGCAGGGTTGAAACCCATGTTCCCAGCCCCTCTGCCCCCCATGCTGTCACCCCACAGTCATTTCCAGGTAACAGGAGGCCTCCACATTGCATGAAGCCTGAGGCAGGAAAGTTGACATGGAAAGGGAAAAAAAAAAAGAAAAATAAACTATATCAAAGGAAATGATCTGCACAGCTCACTGCCAAATCTGCCCGGCAGTGCTTCTGCTCCCAACCCCTTCCAGGTGGCAGTGGTGCAGTTTTGTGCACAGGAAGCTGCCGCTGCCCTGTTCAGGAGCCAGAGCTTTTTTTCTGGAGATGATGATCACCTGCTCCAGCCCCCCTGCCTCCCCCCTTGCGCAGCTTCAGTGCAACGTGCTCCAGGCACCTGGCTGAGGCCAAAACCTCAAAGAGAGCAGTGCTGATTTGCAGTGCACAAAGGAGATCTGTGTCTGGAACGAAGCAGAGGAGTAAGGCATGGTAAACCTGGCTATCTGCTCATGAGCACTGCAATGGGATATCTGTTACACCAAACCAAGCACTAGTGACCCAGTGCTGCCATGTCCCCATGTGCATGGAAGCTGTCTGGGAACACAGAGCCAAAATTCCCATTAAAGGTTGGGAAGCCCCGTTCCCATCTCCACCTTTCCCGTGGGCTTCGCAGGTTGCTAGTGTGAAGGAAACCCTGGCCCTGCAGAATGACGGAGGAGGCCCTGAGCTTTTGGCTCATCTGTAAAACCTCCACTCCATTCTCCTCCTTGTGTTCTCACACCAAGTTTACAGCCTTCATCTCCAAACCATCTCTGGGCTCATCTTGGCTGGAGACCAGGATGTACGGGGTAGGAGAAGCCCCAGCGGCTTTCAGGGCCCCCACACTGCTCACCCTGACTCTTGCATCCTCTGCATGGCTGCAATGACCAATGTGGGGCAGGATGCTGCAGCACTGCTTTCCTGTTGCCTCCAACAGTGACCTGACAATTCCCCTTGCACAGCACCATGAGGAGCTTCTCCACCTCTACAACGTTTCCAAACCCCAAATAACTCTTAAAACCTGGTGCTGTAGGGTTTAATCCAGCCTGTCCATCTCACAGCATCCCCAGAGCTTCCAGCCACCTGGTATCCAGCTGTCCCCATCCCAGTGAGGACATGATGTTCTGAGATAGGTTTGCCTCTCCAGGGGCTTTTCTTGGTGTTCCCCCCTGAGCAGCCCAACGGAAGCAACATGCAGGGACTGGTGGGGATGCGTGGCCATACCTCAGCACACAGCACACCGCCGTGCCTGCAGGAAACATATGTCACTGGTTAAACAGATTGTGAAAGCTTCAATCGCTTCCTTATGGCACACCAGCAGCTCTGGCCCTGCACTCCTCTCCTGCACTGGTGTGGGATGTTGGTGTCCTGAGGAGATAGGATGGCCCCAGCAGGAGCTGGGAAAAGTCATCTGGGAGGAGTGCCCTCAAAGCCTTTTGGGGCCAGCACCATCCCCCCCTTGTCTCCTGCTCCCAACTCCCATCCCCAAAATTTACCAACACTTGAAAATATTTGATGCTTCCCTGTAAAAACATACACGTTAAAAACCCGTTGGAGCCTGAATTATGTTTTTAAGATGTTGCTCAATTTGTAAGCATCATAAAAATCTGAAATAAGTTATCTTGGAAATAACCACAGGGAAATTACAGACCCGAGCCCAGTGTAGCACACAGCTTGCCCTGCATCTAACCCAGCCAGCAACCCATGGGGCTTTTGGGGACAGTATTTTGGCCATTGAATGGGCCATAACCTTAGGCAGCTTTATGGCCATAATTACGCATCTCAGCGGGTTCCCAGCCCAGAAAGGTGTTAACGAAGGCCAACCCAGCCGGCTTTGGTGGAGCCGCTGGCAAGGAATCAGAGAGCCCAGGTCTGTTCTGTTGCCAGGTTATCAGTGGATCCATCAAGTGGTGCCTGCAAGACGCCAAATCTCTCAGCTCCCCCATATGGATGCCATCCACGCTGAGCCATTTCCTGCCTAATCACTATCAGCCCCTTACCTCCCTCCCCATTCTTCGTAGAGTAACTCCACAAATGTTTTACAACAGGTAGAAATGCACCAAGCACACACCCCATGTCACAAAGCCTCCCAAGGATTGAGCAACAAATGGGACACGCGGGTTGGTGACCTCGAGATCCTTCACACCCTGCATCCCTGACCCTGCACACTGCCCTGGGGGTGAGGGAGATCTCATGGGCACCCACACAAGGGGGACAGGACCCAAACAACCCCCCCGGCCAAGGTGTGCCTTATTTACCCCAGTGCATGCAGAGAGGAGGTTACCTTGTGAAGGTTTCTGTGTCTGATAGCCTGGGATTGTTTTGGCTTTCATGTGGTCTTTAATGAAAGGGAGTCTGGAACAGATGCAGATTTGAAAGAAAAGAGGAGGAGGAGGAAATTTCTTAGCATAGGGTTTCGGTTCCCCTGCCTATAAACAGTGCTGACAGCGAGAGGCGGCAGTGATAAACGCTGAGATAAGATCCCAGCTAGACAGGTAATTCGGTGCCAGAACTCTGCCTGGAAGTCGCCAGCAAGGCTCCAACCTGGGCAGGGCACAGTGCGGAGCTCTCCGGGGTGCTGGGGCCAGGGACCCCACGATGGACATGGGGACCCCAATGGGAGACAGTGCCTTTGGGCCCATTGCCCTGCCTGGGCTCCTCGAGTGCCGGCTGCTTCCTCCATATCCTAAAACCCATTTTGCTTCCTCTTCTGATGAGCTGTCACATATTCTTAGACTTAAATGTCTTCACAAGTGCTTGCTGGTTGGGGAAACACTTTCTTCTCTTTAAAGATTCATGGGTATTGGTGTTGGAGATAACGCAGCGTTTTCCCCCTTTTTTTTTTTGTGGTCAGAAGTCACCACGTGGTGGGATTGTTTCTGATAACAATAAATAGTGCCACGGCCCCGGGATCATTCCATCAGCAGTGCAATTTCCCCGGGCTGCGGCAAGGGGAGAGTAAATCCCAGTGCCTCGAAGAAGGAGCATGAATGGCTCGACGCAGGAGTGGTGCATATAAATTGTGCAGAACTTTATAAGGGCCGCAGAAATACAGCATAAACCTTACACAACCATGAGCATGATTCACGGGCAGGGAGCAGCATCCATCACCCGGCGGGTGGAGCAGGTTCTGTGCAGCATGGCTGTGTTGGATCTTATCGCGTGGCGTGACGTGACCTGCCCACACTACAGCAGGCTATAGGAGCACTGAGGATGCTTTCCAACTGGCTGCAGCTCTCAGGGACAGCAGAGAGCCCCATTGTTTCCAGGTGATAACAACAAAGCATTTCTATAAAGGAAAATGCCAAAAAAAAAAAAAAAAGAGTAAAAATGGCAGCAGGCTGCCCAGCACAAAGCTGCCGGAGTTCAAAGGGAAACACCCAAAGCTCCGGCAGCCCTCGACCCGGTTGCTAACAAAGAGCTGGCGGTGGAAATTGCTTTCACTCTAGCAGATGCATGGACGTGGCTCTTTTTGAGGCTGCCAGGATGGGATCGGCAGTTGGAGATGAAGGTTTTCGTGAGAAGCTGGATTCTAAAATGCGTAAATTAACCGAGATGTGCCCCAGTTCCTGAAAGGAGCTACATGCCTCTGATCTACCAGGACGCTTTCTCCCATCGTTAGAACAGTGAAGTAAGGGGAACTACTTGACATAATGTGTTTGGGGTTTCAAAACCCTTTGACAAGGTCCCTTACGAGAGGCTATTAAGGAAATTAAACATTTGTAGAGCAAATGGAGAAAAGTAACTCGAAGGGTTGGAGACAAAGAGAGAAAACAACTTGTGTTAATAACGACCGCCTTCCAGTGGGTTGCGGTACTAAAGGGAGCCTCCCCGAGTTTTTGTGCTCAAACCACTGGTTAAAGGGATGCATTAATGATTTGGAAAAGGAGAATGAAAAATGTCATGAGAAAATCTGGCAGAGGATCCAAATTACATGGAGGATTCAGAACAAGAGAAGACTACAGGGAACTTCAAAAGGACCGAGGAGAGCTTGATGAATGGGCCAGTCAATGGCAGATGAAATCCAAAGTAGACAAATGCAGAGCCATGCACGCTGCGAGGAACAATCCCAACTAATTCAAACAAAATGTGAAAACGCATAAGGAGCAGGATAGATAAGCAGTGGGAATGCTGCAGTGCCAATACCTCGACTGACATTCTGCCACCACCAGCACTGCGCCCAGCCCAGCTCCTTTGCCTTGAGCCTCCGCTTGTATGGCACTGCACTGAGCCCTGCTGTGCCCAGCAGGAACATGGGGAAAGAACCCAGCATGGGGAGTTATGAAGACTGAGAAAGTCCCCAAGACCAAGCATCTCCTCCAGTGGAACTGCAGAGCAAAACAGATTTGATGTCTGAAATCACCCTCAGAGGGAAGTTTGTAAGAAGGAGCCTAGGCAGGTATTTACGCAGCCTAACGCGGCTCAGACAGGTGAATTCCACATCTCCCTCTGGGGATTCACCATCCCTGGGCTGCTGGCTGGGAAGCCCCAGGCAGTGCCAACTCCCAATGGGGCACACCGGTTCGTGCTGTGGGTCACCTCTTCTGGGATGGCTGCTCATAGAGGGATTGCTTTGCTCCCCAGATCCTTGCACAAGATGGGGAGAGCTGGGCTGCACTCTGTCAGCATTAACAGATGCTTTGGAAACTATCAGCATCCTCAGTGCCTTCCTGGAGGATGCAGATATTGGGGGCAGTGGTGTGCAGGGTGTGCCCTGAGGCAAATGCCAGCAGCCCCATGGGGTTCTTCTGGCTTTGATTCTTGAAAGAATTGAGATACGAAGGGGAAGTCTCTGCTACAGACAGGGGACAGAGGCCATAATGCCAAACCAAGCATGGCACAGCCAGGAGACAAAGGTAGCAGTGCCAAGGAGGCAGAACTTGGGAAAGGACCCATTGGTGCACAGGAACATGAGAAGAGTTACCTAAAGAGCCCAGCTGGGCTCCCCCTGGCCACTCCTGGCTCTGCTGTTTCCCAGTTTTCTGCATACAAATCCAATATTTATTTCCAACAAGTGGCTGGCGGGGGGTAGAGGAAGGAAAGACACTTATTGAATAATTGCACAACCCTCAAGAAAAGCCATAAATTACCCTGCTCTACCTGTCACTATAATTTCCAGCCAAAGTCCTAATGAATCTTTCCCAACAATAGTGTAAGGACAGGTCTGAAAATGTATTGAACCAGCTAAGTACTTGGGTAAGCAAAGCAGAGGCATTAATAACAGCCACGAGACACCACACACCGCAGTGGGGACCGAGCATCCCAGGCCACCTCTGCTCAGAGCGGAGCTGCTGGGGAGGTCACTGCCCTGCTGTTATCCGAAGCCTTAACTGTTCCAAATTTCTCAGTAATTATAGGGAGGAAAACCCAGCAGCAGAAAGCCATTGCTAATGGAAACTCCGGAGGTACCGCTCTGTATGGGCAGAAGAGAGGCAACAGCTTTGCTGGAGGCTGTCCCATAGTTTCGGTCCATAAAGCAAGAGCAGGAGAGGTTTGTTGAGAAGTGAACCACGTCTCACCTCTAGGTTTCAGTCCAGCATGGAGTAGATAAAAGCACAGGCAATTTTTCACAATAACAAAACACTGTACAAAAAGAACTTCTGCAGACTGTTTCTCCAAGAGGCGTTTCTGTTCTCAGTTCAAACGCATTTTTTGCCTTTTTCCCCACAAATACCTCCATCAGTCAGCATAACAGAAGGTCAGTCACCACCTAGGAGGTGGCAGTGGGGTGTCCAAGTCCCAGCTCTAGCTGGGTTTCCCATGGATTGTGCTCTACACCGAGACATTTCTCCTACACCTTTCCCCCAAGCAACCACAGAACTTCAGTAAACAATAACATGTTCACCTAACCCTAACTTTATGCAAGATTTGGGAGCCCCAAAGTTTCACTCAGTAGGGTACAGGCATGACCCTGAGGGTGCCCAGGAGGCTGCTCCAGATCAGGCCCACAGCCCCAACACACCACATGTTTTCACTCCTTATTTCACTCTGTGCTTCAGATGTTGTTCCCACCGTGAGGATTTACTGCTGCACCATCTGCACTCAGCCCTCTGCTGCGTATCACGAGATGCCATCTACAAACAGGCAGAGAGGCTCTCGCTGGGTCTTGCAGAGCTCCCACTACCCCGACATCCGAGCACTCCACAAACCTTAATGGATTTAAGCCCACAAACGCTGGTTGAGGCAGGGAAGAACTATTCCTCCTGCTTACAGAGGGTGAATGTGGGGCAGCAGTTAAGTGGTTTGCCTAAATTCACAGCATGTTCCGTAGCATCGCACGCATGGGGAGGTGGGTTCCCACCTTCTGGATTAGCGTCCTAATGCTGAACACTCTGTGCCCTCCCAGTTCCCACGAGCTGCCTTTCTATGAGGAGATTCCTGAGGCTGTGCCCACTCAGTGCCACCAACAGGGCCATCCCCACCAGCAGCATCACACCACCCCGGAACCAGAAAATTAACGCTTCACCCAGGCTTGGTGTGACAGTTCCATTTGGTTTGACAAACTAAACGTTTGACTTCACAAATGTCAAAGTATTTCCATCAAAAAAGTCGACAGCAGAGCCTGATATTTCTTAATCTTTTTTTTTTTGTTGTTGTTGTTGCCATTCAGTGAACATCTATATTTCAACTTAGTCTTGATTTGAGAGGGAAAGCACACTGCAATTTTTGACTGGTGTGAACAATTATGTGTTTTTAACCAGTTTGGGGAGCTGGTCCTGCTGGGAGGTCGCAACCCCACACAGCCCTCCCATGAACCCTCTGATCCATGTTGCTTCCCAAGGCCATATATCCCACATGGTGCCAGAGCTCAGCACCACACTCAGCCCATGGGGTCATGCTGGACTGTATCACCTCCCACACACCAGTGAGAGAAGTGGATGACAATAGCACGTAGCACGTGGAAATCTATAGTCAGCCACATTTTGATACAGTCCCCAAAGTACCTAATTATGCAGCTCAGATTTCTCCCTGCTCCTCACTCCAGTGATAGCTCACCCTGAATCTTTATCAGGCCTTCAGGCTGTGCAGACATAAAGGAGACATTTGCTTCTCCCATTTTCCCAACAGGACATGAGAGCAGGGGCAGAATGTAATGTTAGGGGCAAGGTCCATGCACGTCTGGCCCTGGTGGGTGGGTGGGTGGAGGGGGAACAAGCAGCTGTAACAGCACAGGAACATGCTCTGAGAGGGTCTTAGAGGGATTTGGGAAAGGGAGAGCTTGCTTGAAAATTGCAGCAGAGCAAGAGCTAATTGCAAAGGTGAACAGGCTCCAACAAGTGAAGCCCATATAGGCTGATGCAGAGAGGGGCTGAGCATTTGGGGTAGGAGCCCCATGGAGCATCACAACCATATGAGCAGATGCAAGGGAAGCACCAGCACCAGTGGTTTGCCCACAGTGAGTCCAGGATGTGTGATAGAGCAGTAGCTCCACATGGAATCACTTGGGTAGGAAAATGCAACTAAGATCCCCCAGTCCAACCACTGACCTATCACCACCATCCTCTCCAAATCCCTGATGGAGAACCCCAGCAAGGAGCCCTGTCCTGTGCCAAGGGCAGCCACAGCTCAGCCTGTTGGTTCCTACCTCTCACATTGCCTTGCCCGTAGTATGTCCAAATCCTTGAGGTGCTGGTTGTGGTTAGGAACTGGCCACATACCCAGAGGGGCAGCCAAAGGCTGCTCTGAGGCAGCAGGCGCAGGTGGATATCTGCTTGGAAAACCAGGGCCAGCTGCGAGGAAATAAATAAAAGCAGCCAGCTCTGAAACTCAGCCAGCCCAGGGACACATTAACCGCACAGCCAGGAGAGTTGTGAAGTGGCTGTGCGGATCGGACAGCTTAGGAGATGGATGAACACCGCGGCTGGGAGAATTTGTCAGTGTTTAAATTAAATGAGGATGGACGCGGAGGCACTCCAGCTTCGGCAGGAACACCTGGGACCATACCCATCATGGGGCTGAGGATGGCAGAGCCCGCTGCTCCCTGAGGGCACATCCCCCAGTGGGGCAGTCATGGCTCACGGAAGAGCGGGAGAAAAACTTCTAACAATTATTATTTGCAAACATATCATTCAGCCGGCCCCGTTTCTAGGTTACACAGCTGACAATTTTGTAATGCAGAAAGGAAAAGATCAAAACCAGCCGACATGTCAAGCAACATAAGACACAGAAGACAAAACACAGGGAAAAAAGGCTGTTTTTCAAAGGGGAAGGAGAAGGAAGACATTAAACCGTGGGGCGCCCTGAGATCTCCACCAGACCCAGAGCTGTTTCCCTCTCTGCTGGGTTCAGTGACAGTGATTTGGAAGGGATTTGGAATGCTCTTCTTGTGGTCGAGTGAGTGTCTGCTGTGCGGGGCAACAGCGGGAGGAGTGGGGGCAATAAACCCCAAAACACAAAGATTAAATTGGCATTTTTTAGCATGGGTTGCAAGGAGAGCCCCAACAGACTGCCAGGACCAATGGCAGCTGAAGGGTAGGAATGGAGAGCTGATGAAACATTTTGGGGAATATGTATGGCTTATAGGCATGAGGGAAAAGAAATGCTAGTGAGACAGAAGGATGATAATAAATGAGAAAGGGGCTGGGAGGGATGAAGAGCTCTGGAATGGCTGTTGCTGAATTGCTTTTTTAAATTGCTCTTTAAGGCGATAACTAAAGAGAAGAGGCATGGTCAATTAGGAAGTAATGAAGACCTTGTAAATACACTTACTGATAAAAAGCACGTAGGGGAGCGCTCGGCAAACCCAGCGCACGCAAAGCAGCCGGGCAGAGCAGCATACGCTGCGGGTTATTAAGGGAATTCACTAACGAACTTGTGAGACACCACCACTTAAAAACTCACCACCAACAGAATGAAATCGCAGTTGGATTGATTCAGCGCTGGCAGAACAAATCAGCGGGGGCTCAGGGGGCTGCAAGAGAGGAAATAAATACAAAGCAAAATTAACATGACATGTGGTAACCAGGAAATTCTTCTCCTCCATCAGGCAAGGAATGGCACAAGAATTGAAGATTAAGGGAAAGGTGGAACAACTGGCACAGGTCACCCAGAGAGGTGGTGGATGCCCCATCCCTGGAGAAGCTCAAGGTCAGTTTGGACAGGGCTCTCAGCAGCTGATGGAGCTATAGGTGTCCCTGTTCATCTTCCCAAATAAACCCAAATTATTTTAATTTTTAAATCCAAACAACTCCAATTATACCCTTTTGCCCAAGCAGAGCTGGGGATGCTCTCCTCTGCTCCCTTAGCAGGGCAGTACCGGGGGCTGAGAGCACCAAGCCCAGAGAGGGGGGTGAGGGTTTAAAAACTGAGAGCCACCATCTTCATTTTACACTATACCATATATAATCAGGCCATGCAAAGAAATCAGCATCCACCAGGTGATCACCTCCCCTCAGCAGAGATTTGTTACCAGCCTCTTTGGCTTCGTGCAGAGCAGCCCCTGCTCAGACACACACTGCGCATCCATTTAGGGTAGGATTTTGCTTTAAGGATGAGCAGCAACTGAGCTGATGGTTACAGAAATAGAGGGGGAAAAAAAAAAAAGCCAGTTGAAGAAACATTTCCTAAAGAGTCTCAATTAACTAATTAACTGAGTGTCTTCTTATACCAGCCCTTCCCTCGCAACTTCAGAGCCACCCATTTGCAGAGGGTACACGCACTAACTCTTAACGTATCATAGTGGTAATTATATACCTACAGCTGCTGTCAGTGGATTGCCCTCCAATAAGCAGCCCTCCTCCTTTCCTCTGGGGCTGTCAGTGCTGCTTTCTTACTGTTCGGAATCACATTACCCACAGTCAGGCTTGGGGAGGGAGAGCAGAGCAAGCACAGGCCCATCCACCATCCCCTTTCCTTTGCTACCTGTTGCTTGGTTTCCCCTTCTGCCTTTTTTATAGGCTCACCTTTCCCAGCCCACCTGCTCTGATGGGGACCAGCTGTCCCACGTGGGCTGGGATGCTGACCCGGATGCCATCACCTTTTCACTCCTCCCACCCTAACCCAGTGGCATCTGGCTCAGCTCTCTGCTGGGCACACCTGGGATATATTCTCCTTGCTCCCACCTCCAGCTATAGGCATTGCAGCTATCCAGCACTGCTCCCTCCTAGGATTCATGGCCATGAGATGTGCTCCTGCACCCAAAATGCCCTCACAGAACCCTCAGTTGCTGGTTTAAATTCCCAGCCCCTTATCGTATTACAAAGTAACTACGGTGCTCCTGCGCTCCTCTAAGCTTAAACACCTTTTATTCTCATTAAAGGGGTCCGTGCCTCTCTCCCGCTTCTCTATCTCCCAGTTAAAAGCTAATTAATGACTGTTGACTTTCCTAGCAGATGTTCTCGCTTCAGCGCCGGTAGGAACTGCTGTGATTTGTGACCCGTGGGGTTGGGATGGGGCGGAGGAGGGAGCCGTGCCCAGCCGGCCCTGCACCGCACCGGAGAGAACGCGGCTGCTTGTGAGAGCGGCACTGCTTGTTTTTCTTGGAAAGAAGCAAAATCCTCAGATAGGGGTAAAATCCTGATTCCACAGAAAATTAAGCAGTGTGGATTTCAGACGGGTCTGGTCAGAGGTTTATTTCCCCTCGTACAAGAAACCTCTCATAAATCACTGCTCTCTCCAAGGGTTTTTCAAAGCGGTGATGCAAAACAGAACTGCACTGTCCACAGAAGGCTCGCTGGCCCTGAAGTGTGCTGGGGAAGTGGGAAGAGGCAGGCAGCCATCTCCACAGCACAACCTCCCTGTGCTGCCTCTGCTGCCCCTGCTGCATGGGATATGCCAGCAAAGGGCGAGTGGGGGTGAGGAAGGGTGCTGGGGAAGACAGGTGACAGTGAGGGGTTGGCATGCCGTGTGCCCGATGGCACAGATGTGACAGCTGTGCTCACTGACTGGGTGCCATCTCCATGGCACTACCAGGTGGCAAGTGTTGGGTACAGGCATCCTAGTGGGCATGAGTGTGCTGGTGGGTGTGGGCATCCCAATGGGCTTGGGTATTGTGATGCGTGTGGGCATCCCAATGCGTATGGGTGGCCTGGTGGCCATGGGTAACCCAATGGCTTTGGTTATCTCAATGGGTATAGGAATCCTGGTGGACATGGGCATCCTAATGGGTACAGGTGGTCTGGTGGCCAAAGGAATCCTGATGATCATGAGCATCCCAATGACTATGGGGATCCTGGTGGACACAGACAGCTCCTGGGTGGGGCTGATGTCTTCCACTGCTGCCTTTGCTCCACCAGAACCATGTTGAAGTGCCCTGGGGACACAGAGGTACAAAGTCTCTGCCATCAGGATGTGTGTTGAAGATAGTTGTACAAAAATGCTTCCAAAATCACTACCAAGTAGCGATGCTCCCGGCCTAACAGCCATGCAAATCCCTCTGATGATTACAGTGACTTCCTAATATCGACAGAAACCTCTGTGCTAATGAAATGCACTGAAGTTAAGCAGCCGTGGAAATGCTGATGTAAAGGAGAAAGGGACTAATGGAAACTCAAATCCCCAGAACTAAAGGGCCGTGCTGGGAGGGCAGGAATGGGTCTCCCTGTGCCCCCATCCCAGGGTGCTGGTGGGACCTTCCCAGCTTTCCACCAGGGAAGAAATGGGGTTTCGGCCTTTGATTCCAGCGCTGCTGAGATGCTGTTCTGTCCCAGGGCTGGAGGACAATGCTACTGATGGGCTGCAGTGTGTTGTCACAGGCACAGCTGCCTGTGTTCCTGCCTGGCCCTGATGGAGCATTTCCCATCAAGCTGCAGTAGAAAATGGGATTTCAGCTTTTACTTTTCATGGTAAATGTTTCTGATTCTGCCGGCTGATGTGCTCACCTCTCAAGTTAATAGACAATAAGCAAAGAGGTGTCACTCTTGTTAAGGAGACAGAGAAGGCTCCATTGAAATGCAATGCACAGGACGATGGAAGTCGGGCTGCTGTGCCATCCATCTCCTCTGCGGGATGCAAGAGGCATCACTGCATCCCCAAAATACAGCGCTGGAGGGGCTTAAAACCCACAGACCTGCCAGCTCAGACTGCTTTGGCATTTTGTCTTTGGATTGAAAGACAGAATTCGCAGGGAGGGAGCAGCAGCTGGATGCATCCTAATGAACCCATAGGATCCAATTCCTAGCAAAGCCTTCAATAGTGCGTCCGTCTGGTGGTATGGCGCTTGAAAAGTTCATTCAGATCCGTTCGGCTATGAGCCTTGTCACAGAAGGCATTGGGAAGGGTTCTTCTAACACCTCCAATTAATTATCTCAGAGAGGGAATGACCAGCATCCAAATTAAGGCTTCAGGTGTGAATAAGTGCCTCTTGGCTGCACACATTTGGGAGGGGTTTGGACAGGCCACTTTGTGGTGGGTTTGTTTGAGACCTGGAAATCTTTGTGTCCTCAAAGCAGACTGATGAATACTACTGTGCCTCCAGATCCCTGTCTGATGGGGAAAGCCAGGCAGTGCCCGCTGCTCTGTCCTGCTGCAGCCTCTCTGAAATCCCCATGCCGAGCACCGCTGGGGCTGCACCACAATATTAATGGGATATTAACAAGGGAACCAAGCGCAGAAACGTCTGGACACAAAGTTAATTAACTAAAAAGTGAAGTTTCCAGAGGAAGTTACATAAACATCTGGGGAAAAGGATAAACACACAGAATATTTCCAAGAGAATTAGAAAGAACCATAACTACTTCAGCCTGGAAATGGGAAGTTAATATTGCAAACATAAAGATTTACGTTCCTTTGCAGCTCATACGTTTTACAACAGAGACACAGACATCGCAAAACAAAAATAAATCTCTCCAACAACAACCATGGCTCTGAATCTCTCTCTTTCTTCTTTCCTGGCATTAGTTCAGTGTGCCCAAAAGGTGGATTCTGCCTGCCCAGTTTCCTGTTCCTGGTGGAGCAGAGCACAGATGGGGCTGCAGCGCTCAGAACCTATGGGCCAATGGGCATGGCCAGCCCTTTGGTGCCATCTTCTCCCAGGGCTGCTGCTGCTCAGGGTCCATGTTTTCATGGAATCATAGAATGGTTAAGGATGGAAAGAACCTCTAGGATCACCAAGTCCAACCCCAACCCATCCCCACCATGCCCACTGACCACGTTCCTCAGTGCCACATCTCCATGGTTCTTGAATGGCGATGGTGCCAGTGCACCACCACTCTTTCTGAGAAGACATTTTTCCTAACATCTAACTTGTGACTGTGCATCTCGCAGGAGGTTTTTGGTGCTTCGCGGCTAATAAAACAGCAGCTGCCAGTTCCCACTTCCCTGCCTTTTTAGTGCTGGAGCTATCATTCCCCTTTCACATCCTGTGTGTTTATTTTTCCCTACTGTTTAGATTAGCTTTAACCTGAGGTGGACGCCAGGCTTTTGTCAAGGAAGAAAGCAATCCTGTGAGCGGTTGGATCTAACAGCCTCTTGCAACGGCCTCTGAATATTTCACTGTGTGAGGCTGCTCCGCTCACAGGGCAGAGGCTCAGCCCTGCATTTATCCCCATTGCCTCCACTAGCAGCCAACACCCGACCCTTCTTTTGCTGCAAACATAAGGATGCTCCTCATAAGGACAAATGCTGGCTCTCAGTGGTTCCCTGTCCTGCCTGGCCCTCGGAGGGGGAACGGAGCACGAGGAGAACTGCTGCCTCCAATTAATCAAGGAGCAAAGGCTGGCGCAGCCAAGGAGCACTCAGATTTATCTCCCGCCTGACTGACTTGGCTCCGCTCCCCCAGCTTTTGGCAGCAGCAGCTGAGACGCGGCGGCTGGCGGAAACCCGCAGCGTGTCCGGTGGGGCTGGGGCCGGGCTGAGGAACCTGCTGGGGGTCCCCAATGGGATGGGGACATCAGGCAGCCTGAGGCTTGGAGGTCCCTTCCCTGCTGCCATGCGTCAGTGACGCACCATGGGTATGGGTACCCAAGTGTGTGCTGGTGGGTGCTGTTCCCCCTCTGCCACCGCTGCCTGCACCGGGGCACGGGGAGCCCACGGGGAACCAGAGCTGCCCCGGCCCCACCACTTCAAAGCCGCGAGGGGAACATAATGATGTGCGAAACGCCGGGCTGCCAGCACCCCGCGTCCGGCCCCAGCCTTCTTTTTAAGTAAATAACTCCATCTAATTGTGTCACTCTCATTCCACGTGAAAGGAGGCAAGATTGAGCACGTGTGCAGTCACCGCGGGTGCAGGACATCAACTCGCTGTGCGTCCCCCGCTCTGCGGTGGCCCGGTCACATCTGGGACACCCCAGCACTGGGACGCACAGCCACGGCCCCATGGTGGCAGAATGCCCTACACCCGGCCCCAAGGCTGAGCATCCCTCCTTGCAGCTGACAGCCAAGCTGCTTTCATCCCTTCTGTTCCTTCAACTGGATTAAAAGAAAAAAGCATGAAGAGCAGGAGCACGTCCTTGTGAGCAGCTCTCAGAGGAGCTGCTGAGCTTTTCTTGTTTCAGAAAGAGTCGGGTGAGCAAGGTGATGGTGAGGCTGATGATACTCTCTGTCCTTTCACAGGATGCAGCCCCCAAGCCAAGCTGTGCAAATGGGCAGCCTCTCCCAGTACCAAAAATGTACCACTGCTGCTTTGGCTACATGTCCCCTAAGCTGCCCTCTAGATGTGCCTGGGCTGGAGAGTGGCATTGCTGGTCCACAGTTACAGTTCCAGTACAGAATACCCAAGGGGGAACATGAGAAGTCCCCTATGAGCCCATGGCAGGACACTTTGCCATGGCAGCCCCCCATTCCCACTCCTACTGATCCCAGCACACACTCAGCCCTCCCTTACAGGCTATGCTATGCTGCTGGGTGGCTGCAGCTTGGATTATTTCTGTGAATGAGCCTCTGGCTGCTGTCTGCAGGCTGCCTGACCCCACTTCTCGCCTCCTGTCCCATAGCCTCCAGGCATGACATCAGCTATCCACCACAGGACATGGAGCAAACACCTGCACTCACGGGGTAGCCTCCTTCCAGCTCATCAACCCTTTGCTTTTTGGGCTTTTTGCTCACCGGGCAGATGAAATAAAGCAATGATTAAAAGAAAAAATAGGAAAATAAATGGCACCATGTGCAGCCGTTTGGACACCCCAGATGGCTTGTCAGCGGGGTTTGACTCGCAGGTCTCCAGCACAGATGGTTGGGGAAGAACCACTGTCCTCTGCAGGGGGCAGCCCCGGCCCCTCACCATGCTGATGCAGAGGGGTTGGGGCCATGCTGCAGCCCTGGGGTTCATATTTCCCACTGCAGTGCGTCGAGCACTGCACCCCTGCAGCATGCTGCATCCTTGGGCAGCTTGGTTTGCACCCAGCAATGCTGAAACATTGTTCTCCTGGGAAGGCTGGGGGGTTCGGTGGCTACACTCACCCCTTGCTCACCCCCATCCTTCCTCCTTCTCCTCTCCTCTATGGCCTAATTTGGAGCAAAACCTCCTCAGAGCAGGGCATGCATCTGTCTTTGCCCACAACCGTCACTCACTTGGGTGTGGTGGCATCGGCACTAGAAAGGAGTAATAATCACTAGCACTGGAACCAAGGGCAGTCCATAGTGATGTAGCATTTCCATTAGGAACCCCACACCGCCCTATTACCATGGCATTAGCACCTGCAACAATGGGAGCAAGAGAGGATGCTCCCCACCAACTGGTCCACAGCTGGGAGTTGGTGTCACCCCATCACACAGAGGGTCTGTCCCAGCATCTCAGCATTTGTGTTTGTTTTCTCGTTATTTTTGTCCAGAGATCTCTGGTTTTCATTGTAAAGCTCCAAACTTTCCCCTCCGCTTCCCTGTGTGCAACAACATCTCCAACCCTCCTCTGTTCAGAGACTCCCAAAGGCTCCAGGAAGAGGGAGGTTTGTGATAAACAGATGGGAAATGGGGAAAATAGTCAAACAAAGAGAGGAATGAGAAGGAGAAGAGAACAAGGTGCGGATTCCTGGCCAGTCAGGCGGGAGGGGGAAGCGAGAGGATTATTACGTTAGGAGCAGCTTCAAACTCCCAATTCTCAGGGCATGAAACCTGCACAATTTAAAGTAGTCAAAACAAACCCTTTGCCGCTATTTATACTTTAGCTGCCTGCAGGCGGCAAAACCTTGACTCCATCTTCCAGCCCTAATAGATTCCAGGTGTTTTCCAATAAACTCCCCTCCTCCAGCGAGGAGCCCCAACCAGCTCCCAGCACCTCTCACTCTGCATGGAGGGACCCAGCAGCTGTGTCAGTATCTTCATCCTGCTCCTCATGTACCCCATCCCCAACTGCTTTGGTTTTATCCATTGCTCAGAGTAGAGATAAGCTTTAGGCATCAGCAGCACTGCTTTCTGCAGGGTGGAGGATGCTCACCTCCATCAGCCACAGGGAATTAGAGCTCAGCATCCAAGCAACACCTGTAGAATCAGGGGCCCATCCCTCAAGGAACCCATCCTCAGAGGACCCCATCCTCAGACCTACAGCATTTCATTGCTGCAGTGGTTAACTCCTCTCCCAACCACATATTTGAGTCTGAATTCATTTTTTCTCCCCTTTGAAACCTCCAGCTGTGGCATCCTGCTTTACCTGCTGAGCTGGAGGAGCCTCTGCTATCAGATATCTTCCCCCGGTGCAGCTCAGGTCTCCTCCCCTTTGATCGGCCGATGGGGATCCTTCCATTTCTCACGGTAAGCAGTTCTGGCAGCTCGGCCCCGTGCACCTCAGCTCGCTCCCGATCCTATTACTGCTTTCCAATATCCTCTGCAGGAATGGGGTCACCAGCACTAGGGCTGGTGCTTTCCGTGAGGGAAGGATGGAGCCCTTTAGAGTCACATTGAGTGAAATAAATAAAACGCAGCAGCAAAGACAAATAGTTTCCAGGCACTGTGTTGGCATTTTGGCCTAATGACTGATTAATCTGAACCGGAGTCTCATTACAGATTCACGGATCGATGGGACCGGATCGTTAGCTCCGGCACCCCCTCCTGCAATCAGCACTGCAGGCGGCAGCGCTGCTGGGGATGGATTAAAGGCTCAGCCTGAGTGGGGAAGCCGGCAGCAGGAGAAAAAGCAGTGAGAGCAGGGTTAGGAAAGGCACCATCGCCGTGCCGAGGGCCAACAGAACGGCCGTGCTGCAGTCCGGTCCCAGCATGGATTTGCTCTGCAGATACAGGAAAGCATCTTTCAGCTG
This sequence comes from Phasianus colchicus, assembly GCF_987193195.1. Taxonomy (NCBI): domain Eukaryota; kingdom Metazoa; phylum Chordata; class Aves; order Galliformes; family Phasianidae; genus Phasianus; species Phasianus colchicus. Next base: position 16,821,991 of record NC_143445.1, read on the forward strand.
TGAGGGACAGCCAGCAGGGACAGCCCTGGGGAATGGCATCTGTATCCTGGCCATGCTGAGCGAAAAACCCCAATGGCAGTATAGGCGGAAACGCTGCCCACCACCCTGCAGAACTCCAGGAGGAGACCCCCGGTAAGTGCCAGGTACTGCCTGGATGAGATCCTGTGTCACACTTCTCCCATGCGCTGTACAAGGAGGGTGTGATGGGTGTGGAAAGGGTAGGCTAAGCCTCATGCCCCATTCATGGCACCAACTGGGGCCGTTCTGATGCACTGGAGCCATCTCACTGTCACCTTTGCTAGGGACTTAGCCCATCACAACAGTCCTTTCATTTTGCTTCTGTGCAAGGTGGGGGGGGTGGGGGGAGGCTCCTGGGACCTGCTGCCATGCAGAGGGAGCAGAAAGCAGTCCTGGTGTGGACAGCCCTAGTGCCGTGCCCCAGGGCCAGCCCTGGCTGCAGCCCTGATGCCCTCCGGCCGCTCCCCAGCTGTCGGATGTCAGCTGATTAATTTTGCCTGGGATTAATTAAGGAGCAAACAGTGTGTGCTGTGCTGGCAGAGGGGCTGGGTGACTTGCTGGGGTCGGTGACCTCTGTGGCCATGGCCACCACCAGCTGGGTTGTGATCTGGTGGCTGCTGAGGATCATGGTCGGTGCCATGGAACACTGCTGTGCCTTTCCCCAAGCACTGCTGTGGGGATGTCTGGCACCAAGCAGGCACAGTGCCGTGGGCTGCAAGGAATCAACTGTGCCAAAAAGGAATGAGGCTGGGGAATATAAGAGGAGATGGAGGCAGAGTCAGTAGGAATGCCAAATAGAGGAGGCGAGAAGTGGCTGGATAAGCAGAAACACAGCAAGATGTGCTTCACTGGCAGTGTCAGCATGGGAGACACACAGGTGAAGCCCTGCACACTCGATGTGCTGCCACTCACCTGGTGGGGCTCAGTCTTTCCCCATGTCTGTGCAGCCACCAGCACCTAGGTGCTAAAGGACCAGTAGTAGTGTAGCATCCCCGCAAGCATCTGGCAACACGCAGTGCAAGTGGTCACAAAGCATGTGTGCATCCACACAACAGCAAACGGCTCCCCATGGCTGTGCACGGTGCATCCCCCCTTGTCCCATTTTGCAGTGGTTGGGACTTGGTTCCTGGGGCTGCTTTGCTGGTGGTCCCACGCAGGGCAGCAGTGGGAGGTATCACTTACAGTGGTCAGCGTCTGGCTCTGGGCTCCCCGCTTGGAAGGGAAAAAGGAAAAGAGGGGGGAAAAGAAAAATCCCCACCAAAGGGAACATTTGCTCCAACTCCCCAGCTGGGGCATTATTACTGCTATGGCAAGAGATCCATGTCAGAGTTTTACAAAGAAAAACTACCAGGAGAAATACATAACCTTTTCTTAACATCAGCAGCTCAATTAGCTAATGACAGCAAAGCATTCTCCAGTGTCACCAATCCCGCTCGCCAGGAGGAGGCAGGGCGCGGGGCAGCCGCGTGTTTGTACAGCTGCGCGCGGCGCTGCGCCGGGGTCGGCTCCTTGCGCCTTATCTCGGGAAGGATCTCTCCCTGCCTTCCACACGCGTGCGCGCACACATGCTTTGGAGAAGAAAGCTCCACTCTGCATGAGAAGGTTAACAAATACCAGACTGCCTCTAAAAATACCTCTCCAATCGATGCCTAGCATAAGCCATCCCAGAATGCTGAAAGCTGCAAGAAAAGCAATTTGTTTCCCATAGGATTGCTCCTCCCAGTGCTCAGAGCTCATCTCATACATCCACCCATCCAGTCATCTGTCCGTACATCCTATCTATCCAGCCATCCACCCAACCATCCACCCAACGTCCCATCTATCCAACCACCCATCCACCCATCAAACCATCCACCCAACCATTTACCCAATGACCCATCCTATCCAGCCACCCATCCATCCACCCGTCCACCCACTGTCCCATCTATACAATCACTCAACCATCCACCTGTCCTTTCATCCACCCAACCATCCACCCAACATCCCATCCATCCATCCACCTGTCCATCCATCCACTCGTCCATCCAATCACCCACCGAACTACCCACCTGCCCTTTCATCCACCCATACATCCAACCATCCACCTGTCCCTCTACCCATCTGCCCATCCACCCCACCTGGCAGTCTCTAAAAGGCTGCTCCCTCTCCTTCCCCTCAAACAAATGTCTCAGTATTAAGCCATTTGTCTGTGCCAATTGATTCAATATTGAGACGCGACTTGTAGCCACTTGTATCTAAATAGAATCTAAATTGTTATTATGGCTCCATGGTTGCAGCTTCTTCAGCGTCACCCCTCATCTTGCCAGCTCTCCGCTCTGCCCTAATTGCTTTCAGCGCGCTGAAAACATGAGCGCGTACAATTTGCAGGGAAGAAATTATCATCACATCTCCTTTCAGATCTCGCTAAATGCCGTTGTGTTTATTCATTCATTCACCCTGAGATGGCTCCCAGGGCAGTGAGCAGCAGGCGGGCTAATAGCCGGCAGCACTGCTGGTCCCAGGCCAGGAAGAAGGAGTGGGGAGGGCAACCCAGTGCTGAAGTGATGTATGAGTGCGCCCCATCCCCACGCCCTGCCCACAGCCCCGAGCATCAGTTTTTGAGGTCGGGATCCCTGGGACACAGGGCTGCCCAACATGCTGTTCACTCTTTCAATATTGTTGCACTGGAAAATGAAGAATAAATATGAATGAATTCAGTGTTAACCGTGCGAGATAGGATGCCGTATACTCACGCGGTTAAGTAAAAGAGAGTAAATGGAAATCTTTATCGCTGTAGACTGCTGAATATTAATAGTTATTGTTTGAGTCGCTGCAGCGTGGAAAAGTCAATTATAACCTAAGTGTAAAAATGTCCTGAATTATAGATAAACTAGGCAGGGAGGGAGACAGATCTCCCCCACACATTGCAAAAACCTCGGTATAAGGAGAAATAGATGTGATAAGAACTTTAAAACAGTAACTGACAAAATGCAAAGGATGATTCTATACATTATTTAATGCTATATATGGACGCTCCAAAGGGTTAAGTGTCTGTGTGTGGAACATTTGCAGTATTTCCGCAGCCTACACGGAGGCACAGGCAATGGAGGGGAACTAACGTGTTTGCATCTCCAGCAGGAAACCAGAATTTTCCGAGCAGCCCCACCCCCGGCAGCACTGGGGTTTCCTAACGCATTTGAGGACCCAGAAGAGCAGTCGGGCTCCTGCATGCTCCTGGGAGCTGAGAGCAGGAGGCACGAAGGTGACATGAGGATGAGCCTTCCATCAGCCTCACAGCACAGGGTGAGGGTATAAATCAGGGCTCTGCAGCCCTCCCCCCAAGGGCAGCACCCCTTCCTGCCCCAAGCGGAGCTTTCCATACCACATTAACCCCAAACACGATTGCTCCCAAGCGGTGCCAAGTGACCCATCCCTGGGTGAGAGCAGCAATAACAAGAGCAGGTTTCCAGAGCAAGGTCTGACCTGACCCCGAAGGCAATGTGCTTCCCATGCAGCAGTTAATCCCCCTCCCGCTCCCACCACTGCCTAACGCCAGGCCAGTTCTTGCATACCCGCATGGTTTAAACTGGCATCGCTGGGCTGGGGGTCACGGCATTGTTCTCCCACATCCCCAGCTGCTCACCAGCCCCACTGCTGAGCCTGCGTAACTCCTTCCATTAGAAGCCATAATTAAGGTCAAAAACTATTTCTATTACAGCCTTCCTTTCCTCACTTAGAGCTTCCGGAAAAATTCTCTTTTTTGCTCTAATTTTTTCCATACTCTGAGCCTGGAGACAAATTGGGAGTTAATGGATAAATGAAGCCCATCGTGGAGCATCGCAGGCCGCACGCTGTCCTGCTTCCAGCGTTGTTCCATGGAAGCGCGTCCCGCTCCGGAGCTCCCTTACATCCGAGCAGTGCAGAAAGCTGATTAACATTAAGCTGATTAACGTGGGACCATTGTTTAGGGCTATCCTGTGGAGCCGTCCTATTCATTCCGCTGTGACACCGCACGCTGCGCCTGCGTGCAGATGTTGGCGTAGGCACTTGGGAGAGCCCAAATACTAAAACCGGTTCAAAATAATAATAATAATAATAGTAATAATAACAGTGAAGCAGTGCCCATAGCCACAGTCTGACTGCTGTGGTCAAGGGCACATGTCCCAGCTATGCCACGAGCTCAGGGCTCTGCTCAGCCTCATTTGCTGCCCATAGCCATGCCATGAGACAGTGCACTGATGGTTCGGTCTTGCAGCAGCACAAAGGCTTGAGTCTGCTGGATCCCCACGGTGCCAGGGACAAGCCCTGGGGACATCCTATTGCATCTGCACCCTGCAGAGACCTGAGGCTCGATGCAATTAGTGTAATTTCCTTGAGGAATCCAAGAAAACACTGGTTCCCCAATTCTGTTGGAATTCCTACACTTCCAGACATGCAGGTTAGCCACCCGGCACCACCAAAGCATTTCTGCTCACAGACAGAACTTGTGACTCATTACAGCAACAAATACAGACAAGATCGATATCACCTTCCCAAGTTACCCCAAGCACTGCTGGCCTGGAGAAAAACATCTGATCCAAGCTGGGAAAGAGGGGAAACAAGAACAGGACCCCACAGGTACTGTGCCTGCACAGAGCTAATGCGAGCTTGTGCGGAGGTACAAGGGCACTTTAGGAGGGGTCTCTACCGCAGCAGCAGTTTCTCTCCGGGGTCTCGGGCTGTGCACAAGGACCGGAGCGGGGCAGCCCTTGTGTGCGCTAATCGCCTCCGTCTGCTCACCATACGGGCGGCCGCTGCGGCCCCGGAGCAGAGAGGAATGCTTTTGTTTGCCGAGCACACTTGGCAGCCGGAAGGGATCTCTGGAAAGCAAAGCGGGCACTTAACAAGCCGCGGCCTTCCAGGGTCATTAAAGGGAGCCAGAAAGTGAGGCTGCGTCCTGAGTGCTCGCTCAGTGCCGGCCACGGGAACTCCATCAGGCGGATTCCACGCGGGGCTGCCCGTGGGCTCACCTTCAGGTGGGAGGAAAGCTGTGGTTTTGGCAGCACTCGCTCTGCTCAGGGCATCCCCTCTACGTGGGGCCGGCTCTCCTCGCTTGGGATCAGCATCTCATCAGCACGCAGAGGGGAGCGGCCACGTCGGGGACAGAGGGGTGAAAGGGCAATGGCTGATCCTCAAACCACCCAGCCACCAGAACAAAATTCCCCTTCTAACAAGGCATGGAGCAAACAAATTATCTTTGTTGTTAGGAAATCTGTAAGCACTTATCGTTATAATTACCATCTGTGGTTTTGCAACTCAGGTAGAGTAGCAGCAGCAGCGCTGATACGGGCTCAGCTCGGCCCCGCGGGCTGCTAATCAAAACCAAGCCGTTTGCCTTCAGGTTGGAGATGATGTCAAACTTGATTGAGCGTCCACCTTTGATGGCTTTACCTGAGACCCAACAACATCTGCGTCTCGCTCACAGTAGCTCTGAAAGGTGATACGTGTGCAGGAGCAAAGCGCTGCCACCGCGCCTGGAGAGGTGAGCTCTGAGCAAAGCATCTGAGCTTCAGAAATCAATAAGTGCTTCTTTAAAACAAAAATGTGTAAACAACAGAGAGTGAAGCCTAAAGAGCCGGTCAGAAGATTTATACGCAGCTTAGTTCAAATTTCTGTAATCTATTTAAATTAATAGCCACGTCCCGTGCTAAATTGCTTCCAGAGGCCAACAGCTCCCAAGGTACTGCATTCCCTGCAGGGGAAGTATGGAGGGGACCTCACCATGGGGATGTGGTGCAGCCGGGGCACATGAGGATCCTGTGCACTGCAGCAAAGTGGAAAACGAATGCAATGAATTGAAACGCAATGCAATGCAATGTGAGGCAACACAATGCTTGAGATGCTGCAGAGGAACCCATGGGAAGAGGGCTGGGGTGCCTGCACCCCTCTGTTTGCTGTGCTCAGATATAGGAGCATTCTCCCATCTCCAACAAGGAGGGGGGCACTCCTCACCATGCTGCACGCTCGCACAAAATTTGGGCTTGCCCAATGTTTTCCATGTTAAAATCCTTCCTTTGGTTCCTAATAGCTGTGCCAACGTAAAACTAAAATCCCCTGGAGCAGTGGGGGCACAACTCAGGCAGGGCAGATTTCAGCCAATTCGCAGAAACTGAAGGCAGCCAAACAGAGAAACTCTCGCAGACGTTTTGAGGAGCAGCTCAGATGCCTCTGTTTGTGGCAGTGCGCTGCATTTCCCTGGGGTGCCGCAGCAATTTTCCCACCGGTAATTCTTCCAAGTTGTGCAATATTTTGAGCTTCTGAGAAATCTGTGCTGAGCTTGTGTTTGTTCAGTGGGGTCTCAGAGGATACGGGGAGTGGGTTGTTCCTCAAAATGGGCGCATGCCTGAGGTTGTGCCCTCCCGTCCTGGGTAAAAGGTGAAGGAAAAGGAAAATCGTATGGGAGCACAGAGAATGGGAGGAAGGAGCAGGACCTCGAGCAGAAAGCACAGCCCAGCAATGCAGCCCCGCAAGCTGGAAGCACCATTGCACAATGCAGCACTGTTGTGACATGCCCCCGGTCTAGCAAACAAGGTGCTCAGCATGCCAGCAATACCACTGCTCTGCCCCATGCGGGACACAGCTCTCAGTTGTCCCCAAACATCCCACAAAGCTCATTCTTCTCCTGGCCCCATCTCCACGGAGCCTCCCACCCTGGTCCAGCACTGGCCATCACCAATTTGCTGCATTTTGGGAACCTCCAGGGAGCACAAAGGTGGGTGTGCTCCCAAAGTCCCTTTTTTTTAGCAACTTCCATAGGGCTTGGGGGGCAGAACAGCAGGTTGGGGGGCCCAGGGCTGTGTTTGCAGTGTATGGGGTTAGTCCTGCAGACAAACGCTCGCTCCTCGTGCAGCACAGCCGCCGAAAGCAGCTCTTCCTGCATCATCTCACACCTGCCTCGCAAAGCTGCTCTCCATCCAACACACGCAGCCTGGTTGCGAGCTCGGCATATGTTTGCATAACCTCGGGTTTTTGGCCGGAAACCAGGCTTCAGGAGGATTTCTCAGGCTTTCAAAACCTCTCGCGGTGTCGGGGCCGCGGGTACGTGCGCGCTCACCGCACAACGTGATGGGAAGGAGTCTTGGCCAGCGGCAAGGGGGGACGGCTCCGGCCGAGTTTTTGGGATCACACCTCGCTTTTTCCTCCCAGGAGATGCTTTCTTTCAGCCATCATAAAAAGGTATTGGATATTCACTCAAAGATGCCCAGGAGAGCGAGCAGAAGGGAGGCAGGCTGCACCGCGGCGCTGTGGATAACTGATTGCTTTGCTCATTTTGGTCTGACCCAGAACAAATATGTTTCATTTTTCCAATGAGCTGGTAAAAAAATACAGTCCCCTTATTTCTAGTTTACTTAGAGCCTGTTGTTTTTTTGTTTTTTTTTTTTTCCTCTTCTTTCATTCCCTTTTTAATACAGAGCAATTTCAGAACAAAAAGCCAAAAGAGCAACTTGAAAACCAGTTTTTAGTGTTTCCTTATTCCTGTCAATACAATTTGCCCCGCTCAGCCTGATGGCACCAATCACTGCAGTCACCTCGGGAGACTTTTTGGCCCCTTCCCTGCTGGCTGTGGCCACTCTGCCTGGCTGTGCCTTGGCTGGATGGATGCAGTGGCACCAGGGTGGCACTTCTTGTGCAGGATGCAGCTGGCAGCAAGATACCTTCTATCCCATCCCATTCCATCTCATCCCACATCATCCCAATACTACCCCAACTCATCTCATGCCGTTCACCTCAGCCATATTCAGCCTAACTGTCCATCTCATCCCAACCAAATCCAACCCAACTCTCCATCCCATCCCACCCCCAGTACCATGCCAATCCATTTCATCCCATCCCATTCCAACCAAGTCCAAGCCAACCGCCTATCCCATCCAATTGTGCTCTCCTCCCAGCTCTGCTCACTGCTCGCCTCAGCGCGGTTTCCCTAGCGAAAGGCACTTTCAGACTGAAGCAGAGATGCAGTTTGCCAAAATATTTGACAACACGAAGAGCAGCTTGGCAGGGCGCCAGGAGCCCCATTTGAAAAGTGAAATTCGGCATGCTCCGGCCCTGGGAGCGGTTCCCATGCAGGGAGGGAGGGTGACGGCAGCACCCGGGGCTGTGGCAGAGCCGGGGGCCCATTGCCTGCTTGCCACGACCCGTGCTGAGGGTGGGCAGCCCCAGGGCAGGGATGCAGGAGCTGAGCATGGCAGGTTGCCTGGATTTAGGGTCAGGGTGCTGCCAGAAACCAGCCATCCACCAGCAGGGCATGGAAAAACGAACCATGCTGGGGCACAGTTGAGGGGCACCCACCACCAATGTTTTCCCTTTGCTCACAGGTGGTTGAACCTGTGCAGCTCAGCAGTCTGCATCTAGGAGCTATGTGCTTTATACCCTCCTCACCACCACCTGCGACACAGCCACGGAGCTGCAGTGTGCGCTCTGCCAGCACAGGAGGATGCACAGGACCACATCTCCCACGGAGAGGACAGGGTCCTGCCACCAGTTTCCCCAGTAAATTGTCAGGATTTAACACAGGGCACATTCAGCCACGTGGATCTCATCCTTCTCCCTGTGTCATAAATTGCTGAGCACACACCGGTGTGCTGTAAAACTGACCCAGAATGAAAAATGAGGTCTTGCAAGACCAATGCCTCATGGTCAGAGGTGCGGTGGTGAATTAGAGAGGATGGGGCTGCTCTCTGCCCCCCAAATTATTCACCCTTCATTGCATTACCAGCGCTAAGCCTTACTGCCAAAGAGGCAGAACAACAAAATGAAAGAGCAGAACGCTGCAGTGAACACAGTGAGCAGAGCAGCGGGCAGCATCCCCAGCAGCAGCACCGTGTGTCCAACAGCCCCAAATCCCAGCACAGAAAGACGGCGCTTCTGGAAGGAGGGAGCGGAAAGGAGGAAAGTCTTTGCTGAGATCCCCAAAGCATTAATCCCAGATTTGAGCTATGAAGTAGAGCGCTGAGATGGAAAAGAGCCCAGCCTTTTGCCAGGATGCTGATGTTCATGAAAAGAATAAATATCTGGAAGGAGGCTGCCTGTTATTACTGGAATAACACAATCACAAAGGAGCACACCACAAACAATTACACTGGAACTAAGAGGGATGGACGCCGGCTCTGTACACAATTAGGCACAGCTATGAGTCAGGGAAACGAGCGTTTTCTAGAAACACTGCTCTTCTTAGCACAGAAACCGCCTCCTGGATGGCAGGATAAAGTTAAGAGAGAAAAAAAGAAAAAAGGGAGTAGGAATCTGCAGTATCATAACAGAAATCACAGATCAATGTGTTTGCCCTAGGAAATGAACAGATACACATCAGGACTTGGCAGCCGAAGGAGTCTCCCAAATGAAGCAGAAACAGCTCAAAAGGAAAGGAACAAAACAGAAAGAGAAGGAGGGAGGGAGGGAGAGGGAAGACGGCGCGGGCTCCGGAGCAGACACCATCAATCTGCGTGGAGCGGAGCGGCCGTACCTGCCTCCTGCCGGCCGGGGCCGTGCACCAGGACGGGGACATCAGGTCTGAGAAAATACAGATGATTGGCTTCCAAGTGCCTTTCCTTGCCAAAATTTACAGGCCTGCAGTTCTTGGTTAATAGATGGTGCTCCCCTTAGAGCTTCTAATGGAAGAGGCTGAAATGAAAACCACCCGCTCCCCACGGGAGGGGGGGTCCAATCGCACAGCCGGAGCGAATGTGTTCTGCATCATCTCTGCCGGGATGGAGCCCGGACACCTCATCACACGGCCTGAGATAACGAGCTATGTGGAAGTGGGAATGCAGATTTTTAAATTAAAAAAGAAAGAGAAACCGCCCAGCACAAAGGGATTGTCACTGGGAGAGCATGAAGGAAACTTTACTACGGGATGCCACAGGAATGGGCCAGCCACTCATGGACAGCACACAGCAGGCTGCCCACCCGGAGCTGCCACCTGGACATGCACCATGGCCACCCCAGTGCTGCAGAACCCCTGGCTCTGCCCCAGCAGAGCCCATTCCCAGGGGCCAACAGGAAGCAATCAGTGCGACGCTGCAACAGCCATTAAGAACAACAGGCAGCAAACTCCTCCATCAATATTCTGGATGCACGACCTAACCCTTGCTATAAATCATCCTTGATCACGTGCAGAATGCAATCCTGGTGGCGTTGGTGAGGTGTCGTGCAGCTCCACAGGCAGCACTCAATGCAAAGTGTCGAATTAACAGGTGACATGTTGACAGCCTGACCATGCATACCCCCTGCTGCCACCCCGCAGCCCTCAGTCCTGCACTGAGCACAGGGAGCAATGGAGCAGCCCCGTGCTCGGCTCTCAGGGACAAGGTGGCCATAAAAATGATTTTTCTGCTAAGCCTAAGGCAGATGAGGGAGCTCCCATTCAAACAGCACAGTGCCTGCAGGGAGCATGCGGAGAGAGGAGCGCGCAGCCCACCGTACAGCGCGGTGCGTGCATATTTAATGCATTTGCTTGGCAGATGGAATAACTTTGTTAACAGACTATTTAAATTCCTGAGGGGGTACCTGTAACTATTAGAAATTGATTTTATGAGCCTGTTATACAAACATCACTCTTCAAGGTCTAAAGCATATTGAAATTCTTCCTGTTCTCTCTCAAACAGATGGCGCTAAGAATTTTTCTGAACCGACTCGTATTCATAAATACTGCCCTCCAATCCCTCTTGCAAGACAGAACCAATCCTAATTAGAACGGTGAGCCCTCACCATCTTTTCCTCATCATGCAGTTCCCATAAAACTGCTCCAGAAGAGGAAGGGTTTGGCCAACCCTCCCCCAGCAAGCAACAGGGAGTGTTCCCAAATGTCTGTCACAATCAGAATAAAGAGAAACTCCATTGGATTATAGGGCTCAGGGGCTGATTTCCAAGAAAAGGCCAAGGTGCTCAGAATCAAGCAGTTGGCACGGGGTCCTCGGGCACCTCCAGGGACTGGGAGCATGGCTGGGCGCTGCTGTACAGTCAATGGCCCAGGGCCAACCATGGATTCCTTTCTTCACATTTATGGAATGATTAAATGAGTTTGGTTCCAGGTGGAAGTGGATGTGGTTGAGGTCTTCCACTGAGGGCAGAGAACCAATGCACAGTGCTATGAGGTGCCCAGCTTTGTGCTGCAGTTCACAGAACTGTAGAGCCATTAAGTTAGATGGAACACTTAAAGGCCATCTGATCCAACTCCTCACACTGAACAGGGACACCCACAGCTCCATCAGGTGCTCAGAGCCCCATACAAAACTAACCTTGAGCGTCTCCAGGGTTGGGGCATCCACCACATCTCTAGGCATTGAGGCTCCACAGCTCAAATACTTCACTGGATATTTTCTTTACTGTGCTGCCATTCATGAACAACCCTGAGCTTAGCTACAGTCATAAAGAGCATTCACTGAATGGAAAAAAATCATTAAAAATTGTGGTCTCTTCCTGGACAACTCAGCAACAGCAAGTGCCAGCTACATTTGTCGAATAAATTGCTTGCAGGGAGTAGTTTTACTAGCTCTAAATGGGATGAAATTAAGCAAAGGGAAATGAATGCCAAGTGCATACACAAAAGCATTGCTGGGCGTGAGAGGTGCGAGGTAGGGAGGAGCCTTATGGGGCCACACAGGCCCCACAACGGCTGAACCTCAGTGCCTGGCACATCTCCGTGTGCACCCCACGATTTGGGGCTGCTCAACCTCGGCTTGGAATTCCAGCTCTCAGCAGCAGAGGGCAGGGGCTGGCCACAGCCAGTGAGTGGGGCCATCAGGCAGGCAGGGTGGAAGAAGTGGGGGTCGGTTGGGGGAGGGGGGGGTAAACAGCAGCTTGTGCAAAGGATCACCCACCAGTGTTATGGGGACACTTGGATTTTGGAAGCTGGGGCATCATGCACATGTAGAGGAAAGGAGCTTGCAGAAGTGAGCTAGCCCTACATATCTGGGCTGCCTGAGCACATCCTGGGAATGTCCCCCCAGCTCCCACCCCAACCCCTCTGACTGGGGCTGCTCCAGGGTTAAGCAGAGCAGCACCGGGTGCGGAGGCAGCTCTGGCACCTGGCCGAGCTTCCCAGGCTGTTCTCTCCCAGAGCTCCGGGGAAGGGAAGAAGAGAAAAGGGTCTCATTAAAACAGAGAAAAAGCAAAAACCCTCAGATGATTCGCTCGTTCCATCTGCTCTCCTATTTGGTCAGCTCATGCAGCATGAGCTATCACAGGCTGAGGGCTGCTCCCTGCTAAGTGGATGCTGTAAGGACATTTTATAGGCTCCATCCTCTGCAGAGACACCCAGCAGGGCATGGGAAACAACCAGGGACATGAGATTTCCAGATCCCTTTCTAAAGGGCCAGCAGCAGCCTTGAGGCTCCCCAGTGTGCTCCAACCCCATCAGCACCCCCAGGGCTTCTCTGTGTTGCCCCTTGGGTGGAAGGCATCTCTGCAGCTCCAAAGAAGAAACCCAGCGAGCAGAGCAGCCCGCTGTGCCCCCAGGGCGATGGCGCATAGCAAATTGCTGCAGACAGGAGGCTGTAATGCAATCCAGCAGCAGCAAGGAATTCAGCATCATCCCCGGCTGAGCGCACACTGCGCCATGCCACAGAGCGGGGAGGTGACAACCCTTGTGCAGAGCAGAGGGGATGCAGATCCCAGCACCTCCCTATGGGAAGGAAGGTGTCCCCTTGCCTGCTGTCCCAGCTGGTAGCCATGACCCAAAGTGTCGTGGGAAGCAACAGAGGGGCTGGGAAAGAGAAGAGGCCATGGCGCACTGGGCTCACTTGAGGCACACTGAGCAAACACAGGCACTGGCCGCTATGGGGTTGAGCTGCATGGAGGACCCACAAGGGCCCCCCAACTAAGAGAACAACGAGACAGCAGCAGAACTTGGAAGAGCTTCATAGGCACCACATAGCAAAGCATTTTGGTGGGTTCCCATCCGAGAAACACCTCCCTTTCCAAAATAACCTATCACAGAATATCCCAGGGGACCCATGCAGATCACTGAGTCCAACTCCTGGCTCCACACAGGACCACTCAAAATAATCAGGCCATATGTCTGAGAGACTTGTCCACGTGCTTCCTGAGCTTTGGCAAGGTCAGTGCCATGACGTCAGCACCCTGCTCACCACCACCAACAGTGGGCAAAATGCTCTCACCCAAGATCTCCAAGTGAGACAGAACCCCAGACCATCACCACACACCTCGAGCACAAAGCCAGGTGAAAGAACAGCTCTGCCAGCCCAGGACTGGTGGCAGAGGATGCGCCATGCAGGATGACACCAAGTGAGGAAGAGCATCCAGGTGCTCCTAAGTCAGCCCTGTGGCAGAGAGAGGTGAGTATCGAGCGCTTCCATCACACTGGCACAGCAATTACAGCACCAGCCAAATGGTTACAGAGGCTGGAGGGCTTGATTTAAATAAATAATAATAATTTAGCTTCCAAATTGCTCCCACATTGAGGTGCTCCAGGCTTTGCGCAGCGCAATGAAAGCCATCTCGAAAAGAAACAACAACAAAAAGCACAGTAAAATGTTATCAGAAAAACGCTACTCATTAAAATTAACAATTAAAACAAATTAGAAAGGCTCTACTGACACAGAGGGGGAGGAAGAGCATCCAAACAAGGAGAAACGCCGGGTAATTTTTAGTTACTGATAAGTAAAATAATGGTCTCATTTAGTACTGATTACCTAGAATTATTTAATTTTATTTCAAATTATTCAATTTTTGGTTGAGGTTAACTAGTAATTTTTAATTACCGTTACATAATGCAATGACGAATGGCTCTTATTTCCCCTTGCCCGCTTGGAGGAGTGGAGGAAATCAATAGGCATTCCTGGCAAATTATCCGGCGACTGGATGAAATGATAGCAGCCTTCCCCATTAGAGGGAAGCGCCGAGCCGTGGCCGGGTGTGAGCTCTGGGGCACGGCACTGGGAAGGAGGAGGATGCCAGTGGAGCTGCAGGGCAGGCTGGGTGCCCACAGCACCAGCTCCAGGAGGGGGATTTTGGGGTGGCTTTGGGGAGCATTGGGTTGGGAGCAGGCGGAGCTGCATTTAGGGAAGCGGTGCTCTGTCTGTTTTTAGAGACACAGCTCTGTGGCTGTCTCATTGATTTTTCTCACTAATGGAAACAACCAGCAGGACTGAAAATATTTGTAAACTGCTCAGGTCAAAAGAGGGAACAGCAACAATAGCACCCGGGGGGAGGGGAGGGGTGCAGAGCCACACCGTGCTGCGCCGCTCCCCTCCCCCCCCCCGACTCTCAGGGATGTTTTCATTGCCCTGGGCATGCTGGCGACCCTGTTTGTTTGGTTTTTATCCTCAAGCAGCGGCACTCCCTGGGCATTCGCCTCAAGTGGAACAGCCTCAATTTGTTAAGGACTGAGGATGGGAAGCGTCAGAGGAAGGGGCAGTGGGACAAGTGTCCTGGCTCCATCCATAATCTGTGCACAGCTCCAAATGGTCACAATTCACCTCCCCACCTGCGAGAGAGCTGCCGTCGCTCCACCACTGCATGGGAAGGCAGGATCAGAGCTCAAAGCGGCCCTGATAATGCAGAGATGGAGCCAGGAAAAACAGGAGGGCGTTCAACAGAGTGAGCACGAGGTTCAAGCCAGTGAACGCTGGGGGTGATGGGGAAATGCCTAAACAAATGCAGGGAGAGCTGGCAAGGCGGCTGTCTGCAGACCAGGGCTGGGGGCTGTAATGGAAGCAGGAGCACTGCACTGCAGCAGAAAAAAAAAAAAATAATGAATGATTAAAAAAGGAGCATTGTTCTGAGCTACAAAAACAGCATCTCGCCTCCAGCACCCTCCCCAGCGCTGGTCTCAGCGGGGAACATGCCCTGATTTGGTCACCGCCACGTAGAGGAGGTGGGAAATAAACAGCAAGAGCATGGCCAAGGGTGGGGAGAAGTGCCAGGGTTCTGGCAAACCCCCATCCATCTGCAGAGGCCATCCAGCCCACAGAGGGGGGGCTGCTGCAGAAGGAACTGCACTGAGCAAAATCCCAGTTCTGGTGCGAAGAACCCTGAAGCCCCCAAGCCAGAGGGGGAGGAGGTCCAGCAGAGCCCCACCAGGAGCAGCTGGGGCCGGGCTGAAGCCATCTTTGCGTGGAGCTGGGAGGGGATGGGGAGCAACCCCCCCCCCCCAAGCACACACACACTATGCTCACGTCAGCTCCAGCCCATCACATCCAGAGCTTGGCCATGGGGCAGAGGCACAGAGCTGGAGTCCTGTTAGCGGCTGCTCCTTTCTATTTAAATGAAAGGAATAACTGTGAAGCATGATAAAAATCTCTATCTTTCCCCTCTGGCTTGCAGATAGGAGCCCCACAACTGTTCCTATTGGAAATTCAATTCCAATCAGCGCGTTGGCAGGAAAGGATTAGGGCTGGTGCCAAAACACATTCATCCCAGCCAACTCTTTCCAGAGCCTCCCCAGGGCCACCCCAGTGCCCACCAAGGGCCGGTTGCAGGACACCAGCTCCTCCCACCTCCTCAGTTTGTCCTGCGGGGGTATGGGTCACCCCAACGAGGTGTCACCACACACCTCTCCATGCTCAGTATGGGCACAGGGCGCTCGATGCCGGGAGCCCTGACACAGCAAAGCACATCCCGTGGGGTTTGGTTGCCTTGCTGCATGTGGGATGCTGGAGACAGAGCCAGGAGCAGAGGACTTTGAGCCATCGGAATTTTTAGGAGATAAAACTGGATAAAAAGGAGGAAGGTAGAGGCATTACCCACAGCATCTTATCTGATCTGGCACTCAAGCCTACTATTGCCTCCACTTCCCTGTCTTGAGGAGGTTTTTAAACGCGTGCAGCTACAAATCACCCCTTCCAGTTGAAGTGTCAGATTAAATCAAGACAAACGCTCCCCTGTTCCACACCCCCCCTCAGCTGGGCCCAGTTCCCAAACCCCCACCTCTCCCCGCCTGGCACCACCCCAAGCTTTGCCCTGGGAGACCGCTTCAGCCCCAGTGCCGCCAGCAAGGAAGTTTTTGCAACAGGCAGATTGCCGGCAGGCTGCCCCGGTCCCCCCTTTAAGCTCATTACCGGAGAGCTGGAGCTCATCCTGGCACCCAGACGGCCCCGCATCCCGCAGGGGTGGGCACCTCCTGTCTCCACTTCGGGGCTGAGGCTGAATCCAAAGACAGAAAACCGGTGAGAAATTCACTTTTACGCAACTGTGTGAGGGATGTATGGAACCTGCTGCCCTAAGATACAGCAGGGCAGAGATTTTTGTGAGATTTATGAAGAAGAACCGAGATTTCTGCAGCTAATAAAAGTTCCTGCAGCTCGGTGAGTCAAGGCAGGTAAAGAGAAGGTGCCTGGAGGGGAGGTGAGGCCATGTGCTCTGGAGCATGAGCTAATGACTAATAGCAGAAGACAAAGAAGAAAGCACTCCTGGGAGGCTGGGTTTTTCCTGTGTACCAGGTGTTTGCTCGTACCTTCTCTGAAGGTCCTGGCACATGTTACTGCACGACAGGCTCTGTGATGAGCCACATCCCAGCCTCGCCTCGGGACAACAACTCCCCCCCTCCTAAATTTCCACGTGTTGTTTTGGTTTTAAATGAGAGCCAGATCTCCTAAAGCCTTTATCATTAATCCTGCTGACACACAGCCTGACCACAGGCACTGGGAAGCACCGCGTGGGGCTGGCGGGGCCCCAGGAGCCGGGGGTCCTCATGGGTGACGGCACTGAGGACACCAGGTTAACGTGGGCCCACATGCCAGGAGAGTGGGAGGGGGTTGGGGGGAGAGTCAGGCCAGAGCACAGCTGTGGGCACAGCCCTTCCCAAGCATCCATCCCTGTGCCCAAGCACACACAGAGCCCTGAGCCCATCCTCCTGCTGCTTACCAGCACTTGTGGTGTGTCTCCCACTGACATCCATCACCTTCAGCCTCCCCAGGAGATCTGCAGGGAAGGAACGCTTGTTCTGGAGGCTGAATGTTTATCGACAGGGCTGCAGTGCACAGCTGGAAGCTAAGCATCCAAAACTGGAAGTCTCTGCTCAAGAATCTCCATGCAGTCAGCTGAGCAGCACTGAGACTGAAAGCTGCTAGCACAAAAAGCTCAAGACCCCCTATTGCTCCTCCGTTTCACACTGCCACTGAGGAAAGCCAACCTGCCCAGCCCTGATCCTTAAAAAGGCACAGCTGGGGCTGGGTGGGGGGACACAGCTGTGGGCTGCGGGGCCCATCACACGGGGCTGCCTGTTAGAAAGTGAGTTTTGCACTGAGCGAGAGCAGTTTTGCTCCATCCTGATACAGCAAAAATCTCCACCCACGGGGAGCACTTTGGGGTTCATTATGAAGATGCTCTCCTCTCCTTGCTCATTTTAAAAAATAAACCAATCAGCAAAGGAAACCCATGGAGTTTTGCTTTCCAGACCCAATTTGGGACCTCTGGGCACCGCTCTGTGTCCTCTGTGGGCGGCCCCTCCTGCAAATCACAAAGGCAAGGGAAGTGATCCAGGCAGCAACCTCAGGGGGCAAGGGAAGGGGTCCAGGGAGGGCTTCCTGCAGCACCATCCAAGAATTAAAAAAGATTTTATATATTAAGACTACAACCCTTGAGTGAAACATTAAAGCCCACTGACTGAAGAGGCTGCGGATGTTACACTGGGAAGTTTGCCCTTCCACGATGCTACACTCGGATGGGCCATGGGACCACCCCGGTGTTCCCGGTGTGCTGGTGGGATGTTGGTGATGCTGGTGTGGCATCGCCCGACCCATCCCCTCCCACTGCTTCCCTTCTGCAAGTGACCCCGAGGGAAGTCGGAGGAATTAGGGATTAACAGAGAAAAATACATTGCCTAATTAAAAAGCGATATAATCAGGTGTGAGCCCGGGAACTGATGGGTTTTAAATCCTTGCATTGAGCTGCCGGCTGAGGGAAGAAGTTCCTGCTGGGAACCCAACCCCACGGTGCTCCCTGACTGCAGTTCTTTCACCTCCCAGCAGCACTCCCAGCCCCCAGACTGGCCGTCTTCATCGGGATGAACTGGAAAACCCCAACCCCCGTCCCACGTGCAGCAGTGAGGTGTGCGCCATGGGGCCCTGCTCACGCCGCACTGACATCTCCCGTGGTTTCCAAGTTACCACCATCTGAAATTGTGTTTAGATGAGAATAGCGGCTTTCATTAATGTGTAACATGTCCCCCGTGTGCCTAGAAAGCTCAGAAAGCGGCAGAAAAATTAAAAGTCATAATGTATTTTTTATTCTTATTGATTTTTAAGCCTATCTCATTTTAGGGACCTGGCTCGTAATTTCTGAGCGCTTGTGGGATGGCGTAAAGTTCCCGAGGCCTCATGATAGGATTTTACAAAGGCTTTTCCGCATGTTTTATTTTTTAGTAACCTTGATAGCTAAACCCAGCCTCGTGGAGAAACGATTTTAATATTCAAGCTGACAAAAATAATTACTTCCCAGCGTCGTGGGGCAAACCATCCGCACTGGGCTGCGCAGAGCTCCCCGTTGCCGGGGCAGTGGGGCAGCTCTCAGCTCAGCTCTCTGCCCAACCCCGGGGCTTTTCCTTTTCCCAGCGCCCCATCCCCTATGGAGCATCCCCAGGTGAGGAGGCCCCAGGATGCCTGGGCACCTCCGGCAGTGGTGCTGTCTCGGCCATCTGCGTGGGCTCCACGTGCGGCCGTGCTTTAATCAGGGCTTCGGGATCCTTCCTGCGGCCGCCCGGGGCAGGGGATATTTTAACTCTAAACACATTAGCGTGCGAGATTGAAAGGTAACGCGTCCTCCCCGGGCCGCTGAACAATGGAAAGGAACCTGGCTTTCATTTGCACAAAGCACGCAGTGGGAATTTCCCTAATCAAATAAAAAGAAAATGAAAAACTCTCTCTCTCCCTCTCTCCAAAAGTTTAATTCTCTTAATTACATTAATTGGAGAAATGCAGGATCCTCCTTTATGCGTGGTTCTTCTCTGTGGAGGAAAGAAGGCTGCGGGAAGGGGCTTTTTTGGGGTCACCCCACACCTACCAGCGGCAGTGCAGAGATTGGATGGAGTCTGGCAGTGAGGTGCAGCGGTGATGCCCCATGCTCATCTTTGGAACCAAAGCACTGCAACTGGGGCTGACACCATGCCTGGACAACGTGACTGGATGTTCCTACCCCACTGTCTGCTTCAGGTTCCAATCAGGTGTCAGAAGGGAGAAGCAAAGCAGATGCTGGCTGCAGAGAAATTCAGGAGTAGTTCATGGCTGGGGGTGGCACAAAATTTGGTAAAATGGAAGTTGCACCTACACTGAACTGAATCCAAATAGCATCCAGCCCACTCTACTGCTCCACTTTGGCTAAGAAAACAACTAGTAAAGGAAAAATGCTGATTGCTCTGCATTTGGGAAAGTTGTCTTGCTTGGGAGATTGCAGTCTGTGCCCTGGACAAGATTGCTGGTCAGCACTGGGGAAGCTGAGCTGGGTGGGAGCAGAGCATCTCCATCCCCATTCTCATTCTCACCCCAACCCCATCTCCATCTTCATCCCCATCCCCACCCCCTGCCCTGCCAGCTCTGTGGCACTCAGCCAGGAGCCCTCTCCCCAGCCAGGAAAGGTGACGCTCTCTCTATATTTAATATGTAATGGGAAAAATCTGTGTTCGCTGTGTACTCTCTAAAAAAAAAGGAAAAACATAGAAGAAAGAAAATGGACACAGCCAGACCATTTGGCTGAATGCTTTCATTTGGTTAAAAAAAAAAAAAAGAAAAGGAAAGAGTCACCTTTGCAGGGAGCTCATGTCTGGAAAATTCCAGCCCTAATGACTTAAGTTACGAAGAATTGAAAATTGGGATCAGAGAGGAACTGAGCACGGAACCCCAGCACCCTGCTCAGCACTTGGGTGGAGGTCGCAAAAGGGGCTCCTACAGCTTCGGGGCTCTGAATGATGGGTCTAGGTGGCAGAAGAGGGCCAGGGCTCCTCCAGAGCATCCTCTGCTTTGGGAACAGTTGCTGAAAGGAGTTGCAGATTACATGCAGCATCCTTTACCTCAACACCTCCTTTTCTGCTGTCCTGGCTCAGGCAGGGCTGAAGGCATGGCTCAGCCTGGGGCTGCACGCAGAGCCAAGCGCACGGATCTCTTTGTTTCACTCTGGTTGTGCTCAGCTGGGGCAGCTTTGTGCCAGAAGCCTCCTAAGTGAGTTTACTCCTGGCTTGCAGTGGGCCGCCTGGTGCCAAGAAACGCACAGGTGCAAATTAAATCAATATACCTGGCTCTTGGTGGCGGGGAGGGTCTCGGTGGAAGGGTTTGCACTGCACTCACTGGGTCGGCTTTCAACTGGCTGGGGCCATATAGCTTCCGCTCCCTCACCAGCACAGCTGTGGCTGCCCCTAATTAGGGCTGGTGGGATTCAGGGCAATGCGGGGTGCCCAACTCTTGGACGGGGTTTTGGGTTTGGGGTGCCCCAACCTGCCCAGGGGAGATGCCAGGCAGGAACCAGAGCGCAGACTGGAAGAAAGGAGCCCAGCCTCATCTCCCTCTGATTTATTTTGTTGCTCTGCACTGTTTACGGGTACCCAGGCATGGTCCTGGTGGCATCAGGATGTGCCCAAAGCATCCCAGTGTCATCCCGGAGCAGACAGAGAGGAGGGCAGCACCAGAAACCCACCTCCCACCCTTCCCACTAGGATGGAGAGCAGGGCGGGATCAGTGGTGTTATTTTACTTAATTTACGACTAAATGCCCCCAGAAGAGTTTAGCCCTTATTACAGAGCTATAATGGCCTATTAAGGGAGCAGCGTTCCCTGGAAAGCAGCCCGGTGTCAGTGACTCCTTCTGGAGATAAGAGCCCAATAGTCACACGCCGAGCGGTCGAGGCAAGGACTCGGGGATGCTGCCTGCCCACCCCAGAGTGCTCCCAGAGATGGAAGCTCTGTGATGGAGGAGGAATCCCCCGCACTCATAAATCCCCAGATCCTCACTAAGCACTTCGTAAAGGCAGCAAATGGGAAGTGCTGTCAGAAAATCCTCATTTTCTTTTGTGGCAAGTCACATCCTGAACCTGAAGAAAGAAACGACAACAGTAATATTGCTCAATCGCTGCTTAAAACTCCCATTTTGGGTATGGTTGCAGGCTCTTGCACTGCGTGGTCCTTGGAGCAGGGCAGTGCCCTCGAGCCCGGCTGCCTCCCACTGCTGAGATCAATTAATTAATTTCGTATGGTGCTTTCAGAAAAGGGATCCCCCTCCCACCCTCAGCGCATCATTCCTGAGTGCGATCGGCCCTTGGCTCCTGAGTTTGTTATTGAGCAGGGAACATTTTCTCAGCAAAAAGTAAGGCTGAGCGATAAGGGCTGTGCAGGAACTGATAGAGACTTTGCAGATCGAATATGATGTTGTTTATTTGACTATGATGTATATTTAAAGGTCTCAGTTACAACTGGCCCCGGGCAATCTCTAATGAGCTGCAGCTGCCTGGACTCTCATTAGCTTTAATGACATCTTCTCAGTACATTTTTCTTGGGGTAAGACCTTGTCCTTTCTATGGTTGCGCACACACTAAAACCAAGAGACATCTCACCCTAAAAGGGCAGCCAACTCAAAACAGTGGAGCAATGATAAATGATGCAAGTGCCCAGAAGAGACAAACCTTTCCTGGAAGAGTCATTGTTTATTTAAGGCAAACTAAATGTAATTTACTTTGGCACGCCTTCGAATTAGTCTGGGAGGTATTTGCGTGGAGGCTCAAGAAATAGGTAACAAAGTCGCCGTGTGTGTTAGGCAAAGATCAATTTGCAATTTCCCTGATTTTCTGCCATTCGTCTCATTCAATGGGCAATCACCCGTGCTCTGCTGGCCTCCGGGCACAGAGGGCGCAGGGGGATCTCCGTGGGGAGAGCCGGGATCAGGATGGGGCCCGGAGGCAGGAGCGGCAGCGCGCCCTTGGGGCTGTGCCCCGCTGTGCCCAGCGCCCGCCGGGGCCGTGAGGGGCGGATATCCTCTGGTGACGGCCCCTCCTGAAGCAGAGCCCTTATCCTGCCTCCATCTCTACTTTGAGCATCAGGGGAGCAGTCATTAATCATCCGCCCCGTCCCTCCATGGGTGCACAATGGACTTCTTTATCCCGCGCTTCAGCAGCGCTGACATGTACAATAACAATCAGCCTTGACGTATCTGTACTGCACCAAAGAGCCTCACTCAAAAGGTTCCTTTGCAACATCGCGGGTCAGAGTTAAAATATATTGGTTTATTGTGAGGCAGAGCGGTGCAGATCATATCGGAGATGCGTGCTGGTTCCTAGGGAGCGGCGTGGCGTCGCAAAAGCATCTTTCGGGCTGCGGGGCAGGAAGGTGACACCAGCTTTGAGGGGTGGGTTTCCATTGCGACCGCTTTCTCATGGACTCTTTCCAGTGGGGAACTTTGGCTCTTTCTCCCTTTCCAAAAGAAGAGCTGCTGGCAGTGCGCAATGGGCACTGAGGCACCATCTGAAGGGCACGACAGAAATTGGGTTGAACTCTATCTCCCAGCTGGCGGCTTCCCCCCAGTCCTGCAGCCACACGCAGCCATGGCTTCACCTCTCCCAGCTGCACAGCCCTCCAGCACGAGGGGGCTTTGTGCAGGAGCAGCCGCAGGTGTGCGCCAAATGGGAGAGGGAGAGCCCGGGGCAGCATCCCCTGGTGGGAGTGGGGATGGGGGCACCGCATAGTGCATGGGTTTAAAGCTGGGTTAGGAATTTTTAGGCCCTCCTTAAATTCCTGGGCTCCCAAAGGCCACTGAGCCAGCAGAGGTATTTCTGGACAAGTTGCAGGAGCTACCAAATAACTGGGGAATGCTAAAAAAATAAAGCAAGGCAGGGGGTGGGGGAAATAAAAACAGGAAACAGGTGGGCTTTGCTTTTCCTTTTTTTTTTTTCTTTTTTCCCCTCGTTGTTTCACTGCTTTTTGCAGGGAAAGCTGGCTCCCCAAAGCTCAGATTGAACAGTTCGCAGGGAAATAAAACACAACTCAATAATGACAGAGCGCTTTGCAGCACAGTGCTGTGCCCATGTGCACACTCCTGGCACTCCGCAGGTTACGTGTCCCCAGGTGGAGGGAAGAAGGGAGCTGGGGCAGAGCCCACCAGCACCATCCTGGGGCTGTGAGCCCCTTCCCTTTGTCCTATTCCCACCGGTGGGGCCGTGTGTGTCCATGTGCCCATTCTCCAGGTTGTGGGCCCCAGTCCTTTCCTCGGTTCCAAGGTCATTCACTCTGCAGCAGGGCAGAAAGCAGACTTTCATTCCCTGGCTGTGTCTTCCAGAGCCACGCTGCTTGCTTTTGCATTTGGATCTGTTTTCTGTGCTGTCCTGAGAGAAAGGAGCAAAGCAATTTTCTATTTACTCCAAAATTCCAAGCGAGCAATTTTGAGGATCTGGAGACTGTCAGGGAGAGGTTACTGCTCTGTGTTCACGGGGAGGAGGAGAGCAGAAGTGATGGGCGCTGTGCACGGAGCGGGAGCGCCGGCGGCTGAGCCATGCGCTGCCTCCAGAAACCCTTCCCTGAGCACCCAGACTGGTAACTATTACGGGATGTGTGAGTAATTCCTAGATAATTTTTTAAGCATTTGGAAAAAAAACAATGCATAATGAAAACATTACGCTATTGTCGTGATGCTGACACTGTTGGCCAGATCCTCAGCTGCTGTGAATCACGGTCTCTCCTTTGACTGGAGCAGAATTATGCCTCATTTATCCCAGCTGGGGATGAAACGTGGCGGCCCCGCTTGTATCACCATCACCCAGTGGCTCGGAGCCCTGCCGTGGGTGGCTCCCATGGGCATGGTGGTGGTAGTGGGCCAACGGTTGGACAAGACCATCGTTAAGGTTGGTCTTTTCCAATCTCAGTGATTCTACCTTCCTACAGCCATCAGAGCCCATGGGGCCAGGCAGCACCTGGTTGGCACAGAGGGGTAAACAACAGCCGGGTGGCTCTTAGTGCTCATGGACTAATTCCTACATATATGTTCGTAAGAACTTAGAATAATTCATTGTAATTGCTGTTGGCTGAGTTCTGTTTGAAGAAGGCAGTGCCGTTTGAAAGGATTTTTGAAAGGCATTGAATCGGGAGGCAATTATTATTATTTTTTAAAATATGTTTAAGGATTATAAAAGTAATTACTGCCCTCAAGCCAGGATGTCTAATTATATTAAACTATGGCTTAAGACAGTGCAACTTCCAGCCTCATCCTCAGGTGGTGCACACGTGGCAGGGATGGGGCTGCCCCGCATTCCTTCAATGGGGAAATGATGGCAAAAAGGGAGAAATGGGAAAATCAGGAGGGCAATGGACACAAGGGACCACCGGGTGCCCACTGGGTATCCCCATCCCTGCAGCCATGGGCATGAGCATGCCTGCAGGGAGCAGCTGCTTGGGGAAAAGGGCACACCGACCCCTCGGGGGCCTCTTCCTGCCCTGGTTCTCGCTGTTTTCCTATGGGAGCCCTTCACAAGCAGCAAGAGAGAAGTATGCGTTTATTTTTCGAACTCGCCTTTTGACTCCGACTCCCCTCTGTTCTTCTGCCAACGTGCGAGAAACAAGTTCAGGTTTTAAAAGGCAACCTGAAATGTGCGTGCACGCACAGAGCTGCTTTATTTTTACAATGCTGTGATTTATGGGCCAGCTTGGGGCGGGGAGGGGGGGTGCTTGTGAGTTGGGATCCTTTGAAGGCTGTCCATCGTGGGACAGAGCCACGTCCTCCATGATGGGGCGGGGGCTGTGGGTGTGCAGGAATGGGACGAGGAGGAGGAGAGGAGGAGCATCTCCCTGTGCCACGGGGGTGAGAGGCAGAGCTGCGTGTTGGAGGTGTGCGAGGAGATGTTTAGACACAATGTGGGGTGGAGATGGATGGCAGCCAGGCAGCTGTGCCATGCTCCTATAAGAGATCAGGCTCCATCCTCAGCCCCCTCCCAGCATCAGGGGCTGCAGCGCAGATGTTGGGTTGCTGCACCCCGCGTCCCCTTCTCCCCCAGGCAGGTGGGATTCCTCCAGCACATCTCCACCCAACCTCACCCCAACCAACCCACCCTTCCAACGTCAACACTACGCTCAGCCAAGCTGGAGAGGGCAGGAGCGAATACAGCAAACTGTTTTTCCAAGCATTTTTAAGCATTTTCAATTGTTTATCGTTACGATTGCTAGCACAACTCTCATCATTTCTCAGCCCAGCTTCCCGCCACCTTTGGGCGATTCTCCCATCAGCAGGAGGTGCAGAGGGCTGCTTGGCTTTGTCCCCCAAGGCACACATGGAAGCAGTTCTTGGTGGTTTGGGTCTTTTGTACGCTGCGGATTACAACAGGTCTCTCCTGTAAGAAGTCTGGAAAAGGAAGAGCACTAATTGTTATTAACTCTGCCAAAGCCAATAATATCCTCGGGTAATTATCAGTTTACCTAATTTTCCTGCGAGCCTACTGTGTAAATACTCCATTGTGAAGAGGGCATTCATTACTCCCTCCCCGTTCCACCTCGCCGTATCCCTGGCAGTGCGCTCTGGCTGCTCAGTGCCCATTGCCATCGGGGCATCTCATGGCAGTGGCAACGCCAGCTGTGACCAGGAGATCTGCGCCCAGCTCAGCCCTGCCCCCTGCCCCATGCTCCATGCCCTGTGCTCCATGCTGCACACATCGGTCCCATTGTCTCCAGGACCAACAAGGAGTGCTGGTGGTGGGGCCGCGTGCCGCGCAGTCAGGGAGCCTGGCCGCGCTCCTTTCATCACCGCTCGTTTGTTTGGATTAGAGTCGGCTCTCTCCTGGATCCTTTGTTCGCTGTTTGTTATTCCACATGCACCCGGTGCTGCGCGTTCATCTTTATTAGCTCTAATTGCTTCCCCATTCTAATGGGATCTCGCTATTCGCGCACAATTGAAAGGAAATGTATTCATTAAAATAATTCTCTTCTAACTGTTGTTCAGTGTCAGTGCTGTCGGTGTGGCTGCTCTCAGCCCCCCCCGCCCACCGCTGGGCCCTTGTTAGGACAGACGGAGCAGCATTTCATTAAGGATTTGGGGTTAATATGAACAGCAGGCTGCGGGCTGGGCTGGGTGCAGGTGAGGGTGCAGCACGGGGGGACCCCTCAGCAACATCACTGGGGCAGGGATGGGAAGCTGTCAGTTTTAGAGCTTGCAGAGCACTTTTACTGTTGTTGGGTGGTACGGGAGCACATCCTTCCTATGAGCAATGCCGATGTGCGGGAGCTGCTCCTGCAGCCGGGGTCCTGCTGGGTCACTGCATGGTGCCAGCACCATTGTGGTGCAGCATCTGCACCCCCGGGCCACCCCATGCACACCTCACACATCGCCCACAGCTGACTCCGGTCCGGGAGCTTCGTTTAAAATGCAAATGACTCAGCGTTGCCTAACAGCGATGGCACTAATGGGATGTGAGTTTGTGCCCACTAATAGCATCCTGCCGTACTTCTGAAGAAAGTGTCTGCTTTGTCTCTGCATTTGTCTGAGACAGAAGAACATTACCCAGGCCCGGGCTCCTATTCTATTAATACATTTGCTTAATTACGCTGTACAGAGAGTGCCAGGCTGGCAGACAGACTGCAGAACCTCTGCTATCACTGGAAGTGCTCCGGTGAAGAAGACAGCGGTGACATCACAGGCAGTGACATCACCCCATGAGTCGCTCCCCATGCTCTGCAGCCCCTCTGACCCTGCACAGCACTGGCACAGCGCAGATGGGGGCCGCCCCCAGCAAAGGGCACGCGCTCAGACACTGCGTCCCTATGGCACGGCCCTGGCATCCCGCTGCTGAGCGCTCCTCCTGCCCCCACCACGGGCTCTCTGTCTATCTGCATTTCAGCAGCGCCTATCAGCCCCTGCAGACAGCGCGTTGGATGGACAGGAACCATCTGCCTCCAGGTCAAGTGGCCGTGACAGCCGTCCGCTGGCCGCCAAGGCTTTGCCACCGTCTTCCCAGAGCCTCCGGCTGATTGCGGGTGTCGCTCCCCGCTCCGTCACTTTTTATTCATCCTTGGGATGTACTTGAGAGCTGTCAGCTCCTGGAGGCCTGCATGAAACCTGCACTTGGGATCGATGTGCAGTGGGAGCACTGTGCCAGGCTGGGGTGTTCCTCCCAGCACAGGCACCTTGCTTGCACACATGGGAACGGGGAGCCCAGGGGTATCCAGCAACAGGGGATGGCTGCAGGCTCTGTGAATTCGTTGTGGGACGCCTCCTTCTCTGCTCCAGCTGAGGGGGCAGAGGGCAGGAGAAGCAGGAGGAGATCATTCATGCTTTAAAGAGAGTGAAATGAGATTATTCATTTTCGCCCCGTTCTGCACATAAAGCTAGCACTTCCTTTGAGGCAGCCCTCGAGGCCTTCCAACACCCTGGCTTCATCTAATTGGAGAACACTTGAAAACTGAAGCCATTCCAGTAGGGCTGGGCTCCTGAAGCTTTTAACTGCCAGAGAGGTGGGAGCAGGGTGGGGGGGAAGTGAAAGCGGGTTGTTCTGCACCCCACAACCCTCCCTGCCCCCGCTGCCCGTGGAGCATTGCCCCTGTCCTGACCACAGCACAAACGTGGCAGCGCTGAGCCTCCTTCCTTCAGTGCCTCTGCGAATG
The DNA here is from genome assembly GCF_987193195.1 of Phasianus colchicus. Taxonomy (NCBI): domain Eukaryota; kingdom Metazoa; phylum Chordata; class Aves; order Galliformes; family Phasianidae; genus Phasianus; species Phasianus colchicus. The sequence continues at coordinate 16,849,541 of NC_143445.1, forward strand.
GTGCTGGATCACAGTCTCAGTGTGTATTTTCTATTTTAGCTGCTAACACATCTCCCTTCTAAGCCTCACTCCAGCTGAAAAGCTGCGTAGGTTTCTGCCTGTCTTGCTTTACTACACTTTACGAGTTGTCTTTTCCCTCCCTTGTCTAGCACCCCTGTTCCCTCCCAGGTTTCCCCCATTGCCTTGCCTTGATTGATCAACACCATCAACAGTGCTGCCATACCTGCAGGTGGGGCTGCAAACAGCTCTGGAGCTGCTGAACGGGCTCAAGTTTGTTTGCTCTCCTGAAATCCATACAGCCACTGAGGAATGGAGCAGGGAGAGCTTCCAAAAGCCCCGTTTCCCAGTTACCAATTCTGTTCTCTCCATTGAGCTTGACAATAACATTTGTGGGAAATTTAATAGAGGGCAGTGCTCTTCCCTGCTCACAGGAGGAATGAAAGCCTCACTGCCATTGGCTTGCAGATGTCATTTTATATTTTCCATAAAAGTTTACAGAGACCTCGGCTGGCCCTGGAGACACTATCCGAGGAGCAAGCAGGGAATGCCACTTGCACTTGCATGAGCTGGTGTGGGGCTGCAGCCAAAGTCATCTCTGCCATGTGCTGGGCTGCATGGGCTGGGCACAGCTTTCTGGGGTCAGCTTTTTGGGAGCAGAGCAGGCTGTGGGGAGCATCTGAAGAAGAACTCCCCGAGCCTTCAGTCTGCTCATGGGTTTTATGCACTTCTCCCCTTGGATCCCACACTCCCAGCGTAGCACACCAGGTAGGAGCGGAGCAGGGAGCAGGATGGGCCCTTCTCGCCTTTTGTTTTGTATCTTCAGGAACACAAGTTGCCATAGGAACCACAGCCCGGGCTCCTCATTAGCAGCCCTGGGTCTGGATGTCAGATGAAAGGAGATGCTCCCTCTCCAACCCCGGTGTCCTCCTGCCCCGCTGGAGGCGGGGAGAGCCGTGCCCGGGGTAGCAGAGTTATCCCCGGCTGCCCCAGGGACGTGGATGGGTGTTACAGTGTGAAGCGAGCTGTAGGAATGCGCCCGCCTTCACATTCCCTGCCTTCAGCAGTGCCTTTGAAAGCACAAAATGCATCCACTGTTGGCAGCACTGCAGAGCGCGGTGCCCACCCGCCTTCTGACCCTCTCTCCAAGGAGGAGCTATTTAAAGCACTGCATCGAACCACTCTGTCTGCCTGGAGAGGCATTTTGAGCACTTCCCATAGGTTCCAGGGATTGCTGCAGGCGGGGAAGGGCTCCTTGTAGGGCACCGGTGAGGGGAGGACCCGCTCACAGCTGCACATCTAGAATGACATCAGCACATCCACCATTACCCAGAGATGTAATGGCATCAGCTAATCTCCAGTGTCAAGTAATCTGCTGCCACTGGGATGACATGAAGGAAGGCAGAGCTGGACCCATCCCTGCTCATTTGCCCAGCCCTAATCCCAGAGAAGCAAGCTAATAAGGCACGGAGCTCAATACCTGCTCGCCTTTATTAAATTCCCTGCATCACTCCTACATTATATCCATCCTTGCCAACTGGATCTGTCCTGCTTCAGAGACAGCAAGAGAGGACACATTTCCAACAAACCCCAGGCTAAAACCTATTTATTTGCTTGCACTATCTGATGAATTTTTATGAATCGTGAAAACATTTAAAGCAAAAGGAGAACCCAGGGCTGATGCAGCATCGCTCACATCGACCACGCTGGGACCAGCTGGCCCCCAGCCCTCACCCTGCCTGCACCATCCTGCTTTGTCTCCCACACCCACAGCTCCTCCAGGAGCGGGAGCCCTGTGGTACGGAGCTGTTCTGTTCACAACAGAATTCCTCCTTGCTGAGCTGGGGATCCACTGACACAGGAGCACAGCCCCACGCAGACCATAAATAAACAGCGACAAGTGTGCGCGCTCCTTTCTTCTGCATGCCTGAAAGCTAGGAATAACGTCTGACGCTCAGAAGAAAGGAAATATTTAGTTAGGAGAAGGGGAGTGTGTAAGAAGGCAAGGCAAACACTATATATTTATTTTTTATGGTGTAAATGGAAAGCCCAAGCGTTTGGCTTCGCTGCATTATTTCACAGCATATCTCTGGCAGAACTCGAGAGCTCCGCTCGCATCCAGCCTTGCAATTACTGCACCGTGCTGCCAAAATGACATCCTAAGAAGAGGCAGAAAGCTTCACCCCGTGCACGGGAGGGCCACTTTGAGGTGTCAGCAGGGTTTGCAGCTCGGGTCGGAGCACACTAATAAAGTGGTTGAATCTCCATATGGTATTTTGGCACTGAAATGTCAGCTGCTTTTCAGACACTGTACTTTAATCATTTCAGACAGACCCCTTTTAAATGGTTTGTTTAGTTTGCTTGGAGAATAATATTTGTTATTTGGTTTTCAGAATGACTAATAAATGAACTGTCTTTGCTCGGGGAGAATAATGCCACTTAAGCAAAACCTAGTGCCGCCGTTCAGAGCTATTTAATAAGAAATACCTGTCAGTGTCAGAATATATTTACTCTGCATTAGCTTTGAAGAATTGCAGAATTAGTTTTCCCCTTGCTAAGTTTACTTTATGTAAAATGTAACACATGAACTGTGAATATGTGGACAGCAAACAGACTGTATGGATGCATTCATCCTCCTCCGGAAAATGCTGACAGCAGCGAGAGGAACACCTCCGAACAGCAGCGCTGACACCATCAAACACAGAACGTGACAGCTGCCAGGGATCCTCCGCCTGGTTCAGAGACAAAATCAAACCCAAGGAAACACGCTGTACTCTATTTATCCTCTTGTTTAATCCAGGGGGGAAAGCATCAGCATAATTAGACGCTTTTAACCTTTCGGTTTGAACTCATGGTGGAAGAGAGCGGCGCTGCGCAGGAGCTGAGCCTCACCCTGTGCCTCCATCACAGCCTCACCCCGTGCCTCCATCACTTGCTGAGGGGCTGTCCTGTTGCCATTATCCGTGCAGCTCTGTGTGCGTCCCCACCTGGCGCAGGCACTGCAGCCATTGGAGAGGCCGATGGTCGGCTGTGCAAAGAAGTTATTTACTTCCCAGCTGTCTCAGTGGCATCTTGACCATCTGGAAAGAATATGGAAATGAGACTTTTAGCGACTTGGAGTCTCTCTGCTGATAAATTAACCAGGCAGCTCCAGAAGTAGGCACAGCTGATAAAAGCTGGCATTTCTGAGCACGTAGCAGCGTGTGTGCGCAAATGTAGGTGTGAGCGGATGCAATTCCCCATCTCCCCATGTGTCTGGGTGCCCAGCTCACACTGCTGTGAAGCTGCCTGGGTTTCCAGGCAAAGAGAGCCCAGCATTCAGCCACAAAATTGATGAGCAGCAGAATGAGGGTCACACGGGGCTGGGTTATGAAGGAGTGGGGCTGAGTCCAGCCCTATGGGGAGAGCAAGGCTGGGAGCAGCCCCCACCTCATCCCATCCCAGGCAGAGTGCAAGCGTGCCCCCAGCACTGTGTGTTCACTTCACCCCTAGGCAATGGCAGCAAGCAGGAGTGCGGTGCAGCAGACAAACAGAGCGTGCAGCCTGGCACAGGCACAGGGACCTCTCATCTCCCGTGCCAGACTCTTACCAGTCCAAATATGCTGCTGGGCTGAAGTGGGGCTGGCTTCCTTCAGCATGACTCACAGAGATTGCTGCCTGCCTGCCTGCCTGCCACAAGAGTCCCCAGGAACCAGGGACAGTGGGACAGGAATTGCAGCTGTCTGCCCAGCACTGCAGTTTGAGCCGGGTCTCACCAAAGCACATCAGGCTGGATACAGGTTGCTGAGATCAGAGCATGGAGCCCCAAATTCAACGTGGAGAAGAGGGAGCCAGCAAAAGGAGTACCCCAGGAGATCAGCGTACAACAGTGCCAGCACTCCACCGCTGTCTCCCTGAGGTTGGACTGACCCCATGGTTGGACTGACAGCCAGCAATCCCATTATAACCCAAACTTTGTGTACATAAAGCACCAGAGATCTAGAAAAAGTAACAGCCTACCTTGCCAGTTTTCACTCTGGGAACTAAGTTCCAAAATGATTTGAGCCCCACGCAGTCCAGCTTCATCCAGTGGGTTCATTGCCAGCCAGCTCTTCTCCCCAGCACAGCACAGAACCTTCTTGCCATCACCCACAGCCTTTTAACTGGGAATTATGGGCACTGTGGAGCTGGAGGTTGGACCTGATGGAGCCTGCCAGCATGAGGCTGGGGGCTCTCATGGTACATTCCTGCTGTGCCCCAGCAGACATGTGAGGTCATTTAAGGCTCAGTGAAGGCTGAAGGCCCCTTCACACTGGTGTCAGTGATTTTTGGGTGCCAAGAGAAAGCAGAATTGCAGCAGCCAAGCACCCACCTCCTGAGACCATGGTGCAGCCTGGTGAAATGTTAATGCTTTTCTTCCAATTTTGTTTTGCCTCTACCCATAGGAATGCTTTGAGCTCAGATGTGCCCAGATGGCTCAGGGGAACCCGTGGGACCAGAGAGTGGGATTTACTGGCCACAATATCATGTAAACATTTGTATACCTTCAAACCCATCATTGTTTTCTTTTAATTGACTGAAAAAAGCAAAGCGTGAAAGCATAAAACCTGGGAAATCATCACAGGGTCTCGAGTGCCCACGGTGCCAGCAGTGCTCAATGCAGATGCAGACAGGAGCCAAGGCTCCCTGCCTGTGCTCATGCTAACGCACACAGCAGCCGAGCAAGACGTGGGGACAAAGCCCCACTCTCCACACTCTCAGCCCTGCAGCAGGAAGCCCCTCTGTGCTCCATGCTGTACCCCAGTGCTGACCCGGGGCTGCCTCTCTGCCTCCCAGCACTTGAGTGCTTCCAGCAGCGGGGAGGGCTGAGGTGAGACCATCTCCTTTCATCCCAGGATCACAGGCAGCAGCACTCACTCACTGAGGAATGAGGTCCTTTCTTTAGTTTTAACTCCCAAAGCATTTGGAGACTCTGCAAAGGCGGGAATTAACCTGGGTTTCTAGACAGAGAGCAAAGCAGTCGATGCTTTAAAGTGGCATTTTAGAGGCAGAGATGATCTTCAAAATGTTCTGACTTCCAGTTTTAAGAGAAACATTTCTCCTTTGAAATTAGCTTAATGAAAGGATCACAAAATTAATTAAAACTCAAAATGAAACGCAACGCTTCGCATCAGGTCGAATGAAACGTTTTAGCGTGCTTTAAAAGGAAATCAGAGATGGTTTTCATTTCGATTAAAGAAACCCTGCTCTCTTTCCCCCAGCTCTGGAAAGCATTTGGATTACACTGATCTGGGAAAAAAGAAGCCCAGCCCTCCTCCTCCTCCTCCTTCTCCTCCTCCTCCTCCATTTCTGCCCATCACAGCCCATGGAGGGGAATGGCTCTGCCTCCCAGCCCCAAAATGTCTCCCTCTTCCCCCACAGAACAAAAAAGGCATTCTGGCAGTGCAAAGCGGTGTTTATTTTGGTTTGGGTTGTGTTGCTACACCGATTCCCTTGGCTGCTGGGGCCGGACAGTGGCACTGTTTGTGATGGAACACACCACAGCTCTTTGCCATGCCAGAGCTGCCCAGGAGCACTTTGTACCCCTGGCTTCAGAGGGCTGCAAGTGGGGCCCAGCGCCCAGCCTGCCCCGTGCCCCACAGCCCAGCCTGCCCCGTGCCCCACAGCCTGCAGCTGGTTTGCATCACCGCGTTCTTCCCATTGCACCGCACAAGGCAGTGCCTGAAGATCTGCCTTTCTCTTTGGCTGAAATGTGACTCTAATTAGATGATAACAAGGCTCTGACTTTCCCTAATTGTAATCCTATCCGTGCGAGGGGACGTTATTAAAATGATTAAAATTATTGATAAAGGGGAGGAAGGACGTTGGGTCAGAAAACGCAGTATTTGGCCCATGGTGCAGAACAATGCAGGTCCAGATCTGTCCCTGGGGGACACCTGAGGGTGGGCCTGACCCACACCGGGCAGAGGACCCCAATGGTTTCCCACAGCTGGTGGTGACTGCAGGCCGTGCATCTAATAGGGAGACATTTCCTCACAAAGCCCCCAGGGCTGGGGCTGCTTCAAAATGGGGGATGAGCTAAAGCAGCACAGGGAATTCACCCCACACTTGGGTGGCTGCAGGCTGCAGGCAGGTCCATGGGGCACACAGGACACAATACCTCCAGAATTGGAGTCTTCGTGACAAAGACCTAAAGGAAAGGTGGTTTGGGTGGCAAGAATTGGATCCAGCCTTCAGGTAGAACAAATGAAGCACAGCTTCATCAGACCTGAGGTTGCTAAGCTGATCGCTGGGCCCAGCTTTTTCCACATCTGCATGTGCTAATGTATGAGTCCCAGTGCAAACATTACCACTTCACGTGATGTGGCTTTCAGACACTCTTTCTGGAAGGTTTTAGTTCCTGAAAGATGGGAAGCAGCATCTGGGGATGAGCAATCAAGCTTTTGTCTGCTCAAGTGAAACCAAAGGGAACCATGCCCCGTTCACAAGAGGAGCAGGTATTCTACAAGCCAGGCACCTGTAGGCACAAGCTAGAAACAGATAGAGCAAGTCTTGAGGGCCTCAAGTTTCCACAAAGTAATGCTGAAGAGGGCAAGCCTTCATCCTTATTGCTTCAGAAATCCTGCGAGGCATTGCACAGCTATGCTGCATCTCTGCACAGGAGTGGGCATGCAGTGCCCCACAGCCCTGCCATCAACCCGGCCATCAGGCAGTGACAAGCGAGGACCTACCTGGCAGTTTCTGAGCACTGAGCCCATCACTGCTCCCGGTATTCCCAATAGCATCATTCCTGCTGGACCCCGTGGTTCTGTCTGCGGGAGACTGTGCTCTGGAAACCTCAGGGATCTCCCCTGGTGTTTCCCAGAACAGCCCCATGGCTCCTCTAATTTCCTACAGCTGCTGCACACCAGCACGGCAGCACCCGCAGTGTCACCAACCCAGCCTGAGAGACAGTGCGGATGTCCCTGGCACAGCCCCATGCCACAGCCCGAGGGATGGGGAAAAGGCTCGTGTTGTGATGCTGAAAGATGGCAGTACTGACAGAAATGGGACAGAGAGACACAGGCAAAGCCCTCAGTGTGGGGGCCAGCAGTCAGCATGTGCTGGAAGAAAGACACTTGGGACAGCTCTCCCCAGCGCCCATTTGCAGACAGGAGCTGAGCACCAGCACACAGAGAAAAGAAAGCAGTGCTTCTCAAAAAGTCCTCCTGAGCTCGCAAACCATTTGCAGAGAACAATCTATTCATCCCATTCACACCTTATTTCTGTTCACAAGCAGACCACAGCCTCCATGAAATTTCTCCTTGCTAGAAATTATGCAGCGAATATTTCAGCAGACGTATCCCCAGCAAACTGCCTGCTGCCAGCGCTGCTCCCCCTTCACAGCTGGAAATCGGAGCTGCTCTGCTAGGACACTCCCTGACACAGAGGCACCACCAGGCACTGCTGCTCAGCTTATAAATAAAAGCTCACAACAGAATCAGCCTTCCCGTGCAAATATTCACGATCATGAATTTGAAAGTGGCTTCCTATGAATAAGCCGGCACCGTTTGCATTAAAACATGCTGCTTCAGCATCGCTCCTGCCAGTGTACATGTTTGCTGGAGCAGCCACAGAAAAGAAACCCAAAGAGGTCATGGATGGAAAGCGAACAAATGTACGGAGAAACTGAAACACGGTGGTGGCTCGAGACAGCGGTGCTGCAGAAACACAGGCGATGCCTCCATCACTCCCAGGGGCTGCAGCATGCAGGGCTCACCACACAGCGCTCACCGTGATACCAATTACTGCCATACCCCCCAACTTGCACGTTTTGAAGGTTTTAATTTCTCCTCAAAAAAAAAAAAAGTCGAAGATTTCATTATTCTTTTTTCCCAGCACAATTCACATTGGGAAGCCAAGGAAGAGTTTTTAAGTCTCTACCTTTGTGTTTTAATAAAACATAGTTTGGAGAGGGTTTTTTTTTTTTTTTAATGCTGGAAATATCTTCATTAAATACAGGAGGAACTAAAGGGCACGTTAATATAATTCACAGACGATACTAAATTAGGATATATTGTACACGGCAGTGCGGACTGCGAAATAATACAAAGGGCCCCAGAGAGATTGGAAACCTGGGTAGAAAATAAATGAGATTCAATTTGGAAAAATGCCGCCGATGCCTCTGGGGAAAATAATTTGAAACACACGGAAACCTGGGAAGCGGGAACGGCTAACGGGGAGTTTGAAACAATAACAGAGAGAAAACCGGTCTGCAAAGCATTACGGACCCCCTCGAACGCCCGCTGCAGCCCGCGGAGGTTCCTGCTGCGGCAGCCAGGCCTGGAGGTGCCTCCTGTCCTGCTGCTGGCACACCGATGGCCCCAGGATGGCTCTGTAACCCACACAGCGCAGGGCTGCACCTGCATGGCGGGGCAGAGGGTCAGGCATGGCTCTGAGAGCACCAACAGCACGGCTGCACACAGCACTGGCAGGAAGCTGCACCGCAGACAGGATTCCCAACCCAAGCGAGGAACTGACAGAACTGAAGGCCGAATGCAAACGCGCTGCGAGGCAGCCCTGCGGCGCTCGGGCATTCTGTAGGATGGACCCTCCCATTTTTGAGAAAGCAACACGGGGAAAAGATGAAGCACGAGGTTTGCCATTGGAATGGGAGGTTGCCCAGCCTTCAGTTTACAAAGCAGGAAGGCAAAAGCGCTGCTGTCAGGAGGAGACAGTGCGTTAGGAGCCAGGGCAGCCCCTCTGCAGTACGCAGGGCTGTGGGCAGGACCCGGCCCCAGGCAGCATCCCAAAGCCACAGCACACCTCGTGCTCCTCTGCTACAAGAAGCCATCAAAGCCTGTATGTATATATGTATCAGATTATAAACTCTACCCAGCAATTTTCTCCTTTTCATTAGCATTATTTACAACACAAGGTCCTCGAACAACAAAAAACAATTTTGGAAGAAAGGAGGAGGAGCAGCCCAAGGATTCCTGCTTCCTACTGCTGCTTCTCCACTTCCAACGGCATGCTCTTTGTTCAGCAACCTGAGCGTTGCACACGTATTTCAGTGCAAACACTTGTTACAGCACCCATCGTTGATTCATGACCTCAGCTCATCAGGCAGCAGCATTTGTGACACTGAAGTCATTTTTCTTCCACCTTTGAAACAGGAATAAAAATCTTTAAATATTTTGTTGAATGAGCTTTGAGAAGCATGGCTTCAGAGACACCTCACCGAAGGCAATGTTTTTGTTTAGCTAAGGTTGGAATTATGTAAGAGTACCCAATGACCCAAAAAGCTCTAATGGAAGAGTTATCGTTCCCTCAAAGCGCTCCAAATTAAATGCAATTGTTCTCTTCCCCCAGATGAGAGCTGCGGCACCGGGGCGGCGGCGAGGGCGGTTGGATGGGGCTCCCCAGGGCCCCGCAAGACATTCATCTCAGATCAGAGGGAACTTGTTTACTCTTTTCCAGGACTATTGATTTTTAGACACATCTCTCCAACAGCTTATATCTAGCGCTCACAAGAGGGGTCCTCAGGAATTAAAGATACGGACATGAGACTCGCTCTTGAAGTCCCTGGGAAACACCAGAGGTTTGAAAAGGCATTTTCCTGCACTCGAGGACTGCCACAACACGCTGACTTGCTAATCAGCATCGAGCTTCAGCCAGCAAATATTTAAGGCAGAAGCAAAGAGACCTCCGAAATTGTGCCATGCGCAGCACAACAGCAGCGGCTCGCAGCCTTCTCTCGGGTCACCACCAACCAGATAGTTCTTTTAAAGAACAAAAGGCTAATGAGCTGATTCGAATCCAACATCCACATGTCATTTTTTTTTTTTTATAACTTGCTTCTAACTATGAGTGCAACTGAACGCACTGAAGCAAAATCCTAGGTGTAATCTATTACCTACACAAACTGAGATATGCTGCCTTCACGGTGTCAGGGATGTGGGGTTTTTAATGGGCTGCATAATCAGAAAGCAAGCAAGCATCCTTAACTTTAACATACAGCTTGCAGTCACTGCCAGCCTCTGGACTGGAACAAAAGATGAAGGTTTATACTTTACTGGAAGTATTTGCACACTTTGTCATGCAGGAAGCTCATCTCCTTACACCACCACTCCCCATGTACCAAACCAGTAAATGCACACCTCTGGTCTCCCAAGAGATTTTTTGGAAACCCTCTTCACAGCTCCGGAGTCCCCGGACAGCCGACAAAACGCGCCCTGCTGAGAGCAGGACCTGTCACACTCATCACCTTCTCCTCAATCACTTAGAAATGCAGAACACGCTTTGACAAGCTTCATCTCCGTATTTAGACAGATTCAAAAGTATTCTCTATATTTTAATTGCATGCCAATCTTCATCCAACTGCCACTCAACAAAATTCAGGTTAAAGAACATCTCAATGCTACATTCGCTTTTTTGAAAGTGAAAGAGCGGAGGTTTTGAATTAAAAAATGGAGCTATGTAATTGTTTAAATGAGCATTCCTTTACCGTATCATCCTCCCCAGTACGAAGCAGTGCCATATTTAATGCAAGCAGCTATATTTGGTTACAAATCATATTTTAGCAATTATACTACACAGCAAGAATGAACAACTCTGTAGTTTTTAATAAAATACACATGAGAAACAGGATCTTCAATTTACATTTATTTTTATCTTGCTCATTCATGAGAAGTCATGTTCCAAACCTACTTTGTCTCATCTTTCCATCAGAACAGAGCAGAGCAGAGCAATATCTGAGCATCAGTATCTCAGGCTAAGAAGCACCCGGTAAGGCCGGGTGGAAGGTATGGAGCTGGCATCCCCGCCCTGCAGAGGCCATGCTGTCTTCCCTTGTGATGTGTTCTATGGGCAGACCAAGTATTCCTGGTACTAAAATGGGCCCCTGAAGCCAAAATTCCTCTCCTTGCTTTAAAGCCTACCAAAAGCTCCAATTAATTCCCGCTGGCAACAGATAGGCATCTTGAATCCACTGTGCTTCAGTCCTTAATTGACTGATGTATCATTAAGGCAAGAGGAGGGAGAGAAAGGAGCAGGGAAGGGCTGAAGAATGCAGAACAACAGGGCTACCTGGGAAACACGCGGCCAACCCAGCAGCCCTGAGCCCAGCTCTCCTGCTGCCCTCAGTTGGCCAAGTGTTGGAAAGGGTCCCCATGCCAACACCTGCCTGAGCACAGCAGGGCTTCCCCTCTCTGCAGCCACCCCACAGCGAGTTCTCTCAGGCTTTGTAGTGAAGAATACTAACCTATGTGTTTGGGACCACAGAGCAGAGCTAGCTATGGACAGCAAGGTCAGAGCATGCTGCATCATCCCAACGTGCTACTGAAATCTTCCAAGCCAAAGCCTTCCCCAGACCCAGAACTCCCACAGCTGGGGTGAGAATGCTGCAGACCTCTGTCAACCTGAGAAATCCCATTGGCGAAGGAGATGGGATAAAAAGGATCCAAGGGCAAAGCCGTCGCAGTGCAGTTCACTTTTTGTCCACTGCGTGGATTAGCATAATTAATGAAGTATTGAAGTATTTGGAAACTTTTAGACTAGGAAGCAATGCCACCTAGTGAAGAGGAGCAGGACGGCACGTGCCAGGCAGGAGACATCCCGGAGGGCCACTGACACTGGGGTGAGGAGTACAGCCAGGTCCCACTGCTGTCCTGGGCTCTGGCACCAGCACAAACCCAACCAACACAAGCCATCCATGCTCCTACTCTCGTCAGCTGCAGAAACACACATTCAAAGTCTTTTTTGCTGATAAATAATTTAAAGAAAAATGCGTTTTCAGTAGGCCTTGAATTTAAATTTTCCTTCAGCAGGATCTTTTAAAGCTAGCAACTATACGGCTCAGAAATGACAGATGGCTTTAAAATTAGAGATCAGATTATACAGGAATTTATAAAGGTATTATAGAGAAAAAGCAGCCCTGAACGTTACTAAATTTAGGCTAAAGCCCAAGCAGACACTGGCAATTAAATCAGAACTCCAAAAAATTCATGGCCCGGGGGCTGTCACAGCGTTCAGCAGCGGCCGACAGCCACAGCGCAGCCTCAAGGAGGGCAACTGCTTCCCATTCCTGCTCAGAACCATTTTCCATTAAAAGATCCAAACCGTGAGCAAGTCAGACTCTCCACACAAGATATTTGATGCAGCAGTTTTGGGGGCACTTTTCCCCCTTTTTTCCCCCCTAAACGAATTCCTGGTTTTGTTTAGTTATTTGCAAAACCATGTCAAGTTGCGAGCGTGCGACCACAAATCAGACAGAAGTAGCTACTGATGTGGTTTCTCCCCCCTCCACCACCAGCATTTGCCATGGTAATACAGAGCTATAAAAATAACAGTCATGATCTATAGCAAGGCAGCAGTTTGATCAGACTAAAGACTTCTGGTATGCAAGACTTCTCTACCAAAAAATGTTTCGGTCAATTTGTAAAATTGATGGGACTCCGGAGTAATCGTGCCGGAGCCAAACACTTACATGTTTGATACAGGAGGATTTTCAGCGGATTTGATGGAGGGTGGATGGAAGGGCGGCGTTTGGTTTAACGCACACATTCCTTTTGCGAGTGCGGTGCAGATTTTGCTGGGAAACGTGCGAGAGCACAACCAACGTGGCAGGGGACAGGCAGCCAGAGACACAGCGCCTGGGTCGGGGAGCTGGGACGGTGCGTGCGTGACATCTGGCGGCCGCGCAGCAGCCGGGGCAAGCAGAGGGCTCAGCCCGCAGCCAGGCACCCTCCGGGCTGCAGGAAAAGGCAGCAGCCCCGCCAGGAGCCTCAGCAGGATCCGTGTGCTCTGATGTAAAACGATCTGTTAAAGTAATCAAACGGCGGCGGCCTGGGGAGCTGACGGGGTGTGCTCCCTGGTTTCTAAAGAGCGGCGATCCTCTCCAAGTACGTCCCTCTAAAAATGGAGGCATCCTGCCTAGGGACAACGGGGCGTCTCAAAGAATGCTAGGTGGCCATAAATCCAAGGCGTTGCGTTTCATTAGCCCAAAGCTTTTAAAAAACTTTTGAGCTACATTTAGGCTCTAAAGTGGGAAAAAAACATTCATCTGAAGTGCGATCCAGCAGAGGACAAAACCCCAAACTCTGCCAAAAACGAAGCCCTGAAGCCTGCTCCCTGCCCTTTCACAGCAGCATTTAAAGATTGCCTTCTTATACTAATTGCGTGAGAAGCAGCAGCATTTGAGCATGCAAAACTGAAAGCACATCTACAAAGTCAGGGCTCCCAAACAAGACAGGAATATGCTCATTGAAGGTACGCTTTGAAACTTCTCTGCAGCCCAGACTTCTTTGTTTCACAACAAACAAAACAGAAAAGCCAAGGAAGCCAGCAGCTGAAAGGTGAGCTGGAATCAGCACCGTCTGTACGAGCCTGCAGGCAGTGCTGGCAGCGGAGCAGGAGCACGCCTGTCTGCTTCTCAATAGGCTGGAGCTGTCAGAGATGCTGAGGATAAATCGTCAAGCCACAACAGTCCTGAACAAACGTGATGCTCAGCTGAATGCTGTGCTGGGAGCTTCCTCTTTAGCTGCAGTTGCTGCCTGCATCTGTTGACCTAAAATGCATGGACTTGAAGCAAGACACCATCCCTGTGTGCAGAGCATGGCAGTGGGCCCTGCAGAAGGCATCTCTTCCCCAGGTTTCACTCTATGCTAATCCCAAAGGTTTCCATAAACAAGGCAGCTGCATGTCTGTATCAAGCTCATATACCATAAACATGACCTGACCTACATTATCCAGTTAAACACATCTTATTTAAAGCTCAATTTCCCTCCTGCCCTTCACTCCGTGACACATTTAACACAACACAGTGCTGGTCCTCGATCCCCTTTCCTCCCAGCCTCTTCCCAAAGCTGCCTGGAAGGAAGCATTAGGTAAGGTTTGGAGCCTCAGGAAAGCACTGTTAGGGAGACGAGTTACCAGCAAAGCGGAAGTCAAACACAACAACTAAGAACTCCCCAGATGTCAGGCAGGAGCTGCTTCGCACACATTCCGCTTACTTGTGTGCAGAGAAAACAAATCAGTTTATTTCAAGATATTTTACTCAGCTTGCAACAGATTCAGTTCTGTGGTTTGTCACATTACATGCTCTGAAAACTAAATTCAATCCCCAAATCCTTCTAGTTGGTTACTTGTAAAATCCATTAGGTTCAGGCTCAAGCAAACCAGACCCATCTCTTTCCCTCCAGATGCCTATTACACATAAATAGTAATTATTGTTCCTGGCAAGGTTCTAGCACTCTTATGATTTTGTACTTTAACAGTCTGATTTCTTAGCACTTTCCAGTGAAATAATATATTTAACAAGCATCCATGTTTCCTCCTCCATGATAGGATTTTTAAATTATGAATGTAATAAAGACAATGATGTTGCCAGTCTCATGATTAATAGCTTAAAGAGTCATTCACCAAGCCTTCATTCCTCCCATTATCACAAATTCACAAGCTGTATGGCTTTGTAAAGTTCAGCAGAGACAAGATTTAACTCTGGTTACACAGCTACATCAACAAGCACTATCAGAAGGACATTAATTTAGTTTGATCTAGTGAAGCAATTTAAGTCCTACCTGTTCTGTTGACAGATCTGTGTTTTTTTAAATGCCACCTTAGTACAAAGTGTCTAACACAAGATTTCCGCCCTTATTTATGCAATATGTGACACCTCCAATCTTGTATGCTGTCACGGCTTAAACCACAGCGAGCTCTATCCTGGCAATGCTACGGAACAGAGAGCATCATTAGTGTACAGTTCAGAGTTATTGAACTCATCAGCTGGGGAGGCTTCTCCTAATAACACGGGCTCCAGAACAAGCTGCTACAACACTCCCTCTACCATCACATCAGTTGCTTTTAAAATTAAAATGAAACCAAACCGCTGAAAGAAAATAGGGTTTATGGTGAAACTTCGTTTTATTACTTCACAGGAACATGAGCTTCATTCGATGCAAGAACACACCCACAAAACACTGTTACTGCTCAGTGGAGTTAGATCTACATCACTTCCCAGGGTTTAAATCTTCATGTTAACTTGAACAAACGTTACAGCACATAATGCCAATCAAAACTCTGAGAAAGTGAGGGCAGGTTAAACACCACACTGCAGAAGCTGTAAGCCATCAGCTCCTCACAAGCCTGCCTGGCTCAGCAATCGGTGCAAGCGAAACTCGCAGGTATCACCTGCACACCCAGCTCAGAACAGCCCCATGGCACCAAGGAACCACACTAAGGTCCATTCCCATCTCCTCAGGGGATGCAGTGGGTATTCCTATGCCCTGCAGAACCACTTTCAGGTTTTTTTTGGGTTTTTTTTTTTAATATCAGCTGCACAGTCATTCTGAACTATGGATTAAAGCAAACAAAATGGAAACTAATCATTTATTTCCAATTGTGCTGAAGGTTTATCACAACTCAGCTAGCTTGAATTTGTCACGCGTGAGACAGAGGCTTTACCAGTCCTGGCCCTATTTGTATAATTCAGCATGGCGAGACAATCTCTTCAGAACAAGTCATGAAATTTAAGCATCAGCCAAACCTGTTCAGAGTGATTTATGAAATTCTGAATATCACATTAATGGAATTGCTAACAGCCATAACTACAGCCACATAAATGTGCCTCTCATAATAAAAACACTCTACGTAGTCCCGAATATTTAAGAAATGGTAAAACGACTGCAGATTATGGAGTCCATCTCCTTTAAGGCATCAAAGACATTCCCAAGGAGGAGTTAATTAGTCCAGTTTCACAAGATACAACATTACAGAGACTGAGATTCTGACGGCCTGTGATTAATTTCCACCCTGCACCAACAGACTTTGCTTACATTAGCTCTGTTTTCAATTTCCCCTTCTTTTTTTCAGAGGCCTCTCACTGCTGTACTCACAGTTGGAGACTTGAGTTCAGCTTCTCTGTACTGCCCCATAACCAACTGGAACACTTGTCAGCAAACCTCTAGATGACAAGGAAGCACACAAGAAGTACTTTCCAACATGCATCTTTCCCCACCCTGTTCTCCAGCTCACCAGGCAGCGACTCAGACGTGAGCCCCCTCCCCTCCCACGATCTGGTGTACATATGCACTTGCCTCAAAGCATCGATGTTGCTGTTATACACAAAGTTCACACAAATACTGCCCTTTTATTGCCACTGATAAAGAGATCAGGATTCAAGACTCCTGCCGGCCTCTCATACAGAAAAGAAAGATTCCTCCCCATCGCTTGTGGGCACCAAAGGGTTGAAAAAGGAAGCTGCGCTTCAGTTCCTGCACAAAGACAAATGTCCACAGACAGAGCATCTTCCTTAAAAGGTCAGTATCTCCTATGCTGGTACACCACCACAGCACATCTTTCAAGCTTCCTTAGAAACATCTTAAGTTCTGAATATAAATTCAACTTGCTTCTACAGTTCCCTTTCTGTATTTCATTCCCTTCGCAGGGAGTCTTGCCTGAGGACATGGCTTCACTTGCATGTATCCAAAGCTGGCACTGCTTTCGTGAGAACTCCTCTGCCCTCCGAGTCAAGAGCAGCAATCTGGCTGGGTTAGTTCTAACCCGGATCAGCTGAACTGGTCTCACCACATGGCAGGATCAGCATTCATGCCACTGTCACAATAGCAGTGTGCAGAGATGATAATGGTGGCACTAGCTAAAATGCTCTGGCCTAGCACATGAGAAACTGCATCCCCAAGCTTCCGTTGCCATGGAAGTTACCCTCCATTGCTCACAGCCGCTCACCCCAAGGTGCTGCTGTTTGTGTTAGCAATACTTTCGGGAAAGACAAAGGAACCACGTGCTCTGGGGTCCTCTGCACCATACGACCAGTAAATCTACACTTGGCCACTCTGGGTCTTAAGGTTCTTTTCGATTCACTAAGTTCCCTATTTAAATTATCTAGCCAAGTGCTTCAGGCCTTCCTTATCTTGCTCAATTAAGCCAGCCCTTGCCAGCTGCCAACAAGGCGAAGTGGGAACACACCAGGCTACTGCAGAACCTCCTCCTCTAGCACAGTTCAGCATGCGCACGCTTCCATCTCCTAGCCTGACTGCACTTGGCACTCCCTCTTTTCTCCCAGCTCCCTCTGATAATCCAGAAGGGATTTGCACCTGGCTCGGCTCAAGCCTGAGTTAATTTGCAAGACAGCAAAGTCAGAGTGGTTTTCTTCTGTCACAAGTCAGGGGCCATGGACAGACACAGAGTCAAAGCAAAGCTGTGCAACAGATGATGTGTAGTATTGAGAACAGTTTTCCTCTGGGCTCACTCCCTTAACCAGCAGAAAAACACAGCAAAGACTTCTGCTGGTGTGGCAGTCCCATACAACAGCCTCTTCAAACAGGACTGGCTTCCTTGATCAAAAAACACATCACAGTTTAGAGATCAAGGCAGAAAAACTGAAGTCTCAAGATCTACCACTCTCACTTATTCCTGCTTAGTACAACAATATTGCAAAGTTTAGTGCTGGATTTACAGCCTCCTGCCCCTCTGGAGCAGAACCATGATTTTTTTGTGTGTTTGTACAGCACCCACCACAAGTGCTATTATTCCCAACCAGTCCCATCAGTGCTGCTGAACACAAACGAAACTAGGGATGCTTGGAGACAATCAAATAGCAGATGCAGCAGAAACAAATTAATTTATATTTGAATGAAGGCAAAAGCCAATGGGAGGTTAAAGACAACAAGCTAGAAGGGAATTCATTTAAAGACAGAGCTGAAGGGAGAGATGCAGAAATGGTACATTTCATTTCATTTCATATTGTGGAAAAATGACTCAAAGCCATCTGAGATTTAAACAGTTACAGCCAAGGATTTTATCTTAGTATCTGAACCACGACTCTTCAGAGCCAGGTTTACAATTCTCCTCCTCAATACGCACACCACGGAGACTTCTGCAGAGTGGAGGAACACACCATCAATCTGACTGACTGCACATCTTCGAGCTTTTTATTACACAGACAAATGGTGAAACCTCCTTTCTGTGCAAAGGCTGCTTTTTATCTACAGGGACAGACTGACCAATGACAGCCAGGTAAGTGTTAGCAGAACAAACTTGGTTAGCAACTTCAGCTATTTAAAAAAGGGGACTCCGCAAATGAACTCTGTGGATGAATTTATCCACCCTAAAAAGTGGCAATTCTGTACTGTTCAGCCACACCAGGGACAACAGAATAATCAAACAGATTCTAGCTGTTCTCTTTATGGCATTGAGTTGTGTGGGGTTTTTTTGATACATTCAAAGCATTATTGCATTAGAAAACATATCATGCATCTTTTTGTTTCCAGACAAATTCACCTGTATTTGTCATTTCTAGCTACATCTCAAAGGTGCACCAAATCTACAGCTTTATGATTTTAGTTGCATGCTTTGCCTATATGCATGCTGAGATAATAAATATTAAATACAGGAAAGAACAAAAGAGAACCAAACTGACATTAGGAATATTTTACGGCAACTCTGTTATATTCTGCCAGTTACAGAGCTTGTCAGAAAATTGAGGTAACAACAGTGGCCACACCACTCAGCTGAGAATTGCTCAAAATTCACGGGAAGTTTTCAGAAATTCAAGTAAACAAACACCAGCTGCAACTTGTCAGAAATGCCAGAGAAATTAGGTTGGCTGCATTTTATTAGTCTATTAGCTGGCGTTCACACAGCTCCTTGTAAATCCTTTTTCTCACTCGGGGCATATCTTCCTGGGAGAACTGAAAAGGCTGGTCTAAGGCGAGGCACTTGCAGTACTGAAGAAAAGGAAAAGGCTCAATTGAAACAGGACATTTACAAGACAGACAATATAAGCCACTGATTGCTTGTAAAAAGCTCTTACCTGGAGCACAAAAACCCCACAGTCACTGTCATTTTTCTGTTGTGGAATGCACTAGAAGGAAAACAAACAAGAAGAGACACATTAGAACTTTAACCATTCTTTCTTTCTGTAAGTCTTGCTTCAAATCTAAAGCAGATTCTGCACAACTATTAGGTATCTTGTTCCCAGAGACAACTATTCGGCAGCAACAGTAACTGCAGTTGCAATAATGTATTCCCATCCCAACTTTCGCAAGGTGACACTCAACACCTAGCTGGAATAGCACCTTACATTCAGAAAAATATATACTATTGGCCTGAAAACAAATCACAAATCTTTCTTTCAAGTTTATTTTCTTTTAACGACCTACGCAGTACAGCTCCTCAATTAGTTAAAATAAATGTTTGTGCAGCACTATCAGCTTTACACAGCACCAAACGGTATAAGCAAAGTCACTCAGGTCTAGAGGAAGATTATTCTCAGCACCCATGAGACAAGCAGTGGCTTTTCTCCCCCAGCCACACCAAAGATACTGAAGGAGCACGAAAAATGACAAGTGGTCAGGCAGCAGCACTGAATGAAGCATCCTCAAATGGTCACTTTCATCCTTTTTTACTTCTCTATACATGAACTTTGATACACAGAACTAAAAAGTCCCACTTGCTAGTGCTGCTACGTTTGTTGCACTTGAAGGGGGAAAATTATTATTTCTCATCTCCCAAATCCCCTACCTAACAGAATATAGGAAGATGAACTCTGACTGCACAGTGTGTATAAGCATGGAAGGGAATCATTCTACCATTGTAGTGCCATCTAAAATTATCCTGTGCAATGAGGGAGTTGTTGGGAGTGTCTAGAGTGCAATGACCTGGTTTTTTGTTTTTTGTTTTTTTTAATATCTCTGGAGCCATTTTGAGATGGCTACGCAAATCTCCTATTCCTTCATTTACACTACAGACAAGTTATTGCCTTTTATTGCTGCCAGACTTTGTTCACCTGTGATCAAATGTAACGTGCTACAAACAGCCCCGGAGACTCAAGCTGCCTATCCATTCCATTCCAAATACAAAACACGGGCAGCAGCAGCACTCATCTGTTTCCTCCCAGCATAGTTCTGAAGAGTCTTTTTGGGAGAAGTTAGAAAGTGGAGTCCCCAGCTCACCCTGTCCATGACCTTGTGCCAACTTGGGCATCAGATACAGCTTTTGCTGCTTGGATATTTAATTGACCAGAGATCAGGCTCAGGTCACCAAGTTACATGCAGAAAGTATTAAAGACCTGGAGGGGGGTGAGTGAATGACAGAGCTTTAATTCCCACGCATAACCACCTGTAGCTCCTACCACTTTCCTCACAGTCAGCATGAAACGCTTCACTGCTTATAAAAAATATATAGGTTTAGAAGCAATCTCCTAAAATCTGCCAGAAAGACATCCTGCAGGACACAGGAGGCTGCCATTTACCTTTGTCACAGCAGTTTGCCAACCCTGAAGGAACTCGGGGCGATTCTTCTCTTTTGCTTCAGTCAGCAAATACTTTCGAATGTTCTTTAAAAGGAAAGGTGAGAAAACAACAATATTATTCACCAGCAAAGGAACAAGAGAGACACTGACATCTTCGTTGATATCTCTTTGACAGTGAGCACAAGTTTCAGGTAAGCATTAAATATTAGGAGCTGAGCTCAGATCTAGAGGTAGAGACCAACACCTTCCACACCACCCAGGCTTGTTTTGGTCCATCAAGGGAGGCTCTAAAGCCCCTCAGCCCCACTGCACGCTGTGGCCCTTGAACACAATGTCACAGTGCTCTCAGCCATATGGACACACCCCACAGCTTCAGCACCTGGGCTCTCACTCAGCTGACACCATGGCATTCAGGATGATAGCCTTTTCCTGCCTGAATTCCAATGAAATAACACTTTGAGTACTGCAGCTAATCAACAAAGCTCGAGGGAGCATTTTAGTGACATACAGGAAAAAATAGTCCAACACAAGAGAAGGAAGCAAGATAAATGAGCCTCTGGTCTTGGGTTAAGTAAATCCTACTTTTCTGTAAACAGGCTGGTGGTTTATAGCACAATTTAAACACACTTCAGCACACTAACATACAACTTAATGGGTAGACCACAGGAGATTTTTGAGTATTGGCCTCCTACCCCCAAGAAAGGGCAAAAATAGAAATACCTTACGTTCATGAGACAATTAAGAGGCACGGGAAGCTGCAGGAGAGACTGTGGGGCTGCAGAGGGACCGCTAGTTTATGCAGCAGGTTCAGAAGCCAGAGAGCATGAGGTCTCTTACTCCCAGAACAAACACTGGCTTCACCTTCAGCAAATGCCAGAAGGAAGCCACTATCTTCATTCAGAAGTGCTGGCCGGGAACCCTCCCGGGTACAGTAATTACTGCTGTGCTGTAAGCCAACAGCTACACACAGTTTAAAGTAGAGGACTTCTACATCAAACAAGCAATTAAGTTGACAAAATTAGCTTTTGTAAGAGGTCACTGCAATTTGCTAGTTCCAGCAAAAACTTCCTGACTGTTCTTCACAAGAAGGACTGATATTTTCACTCCAGTGTTCAGGTAACAATTTCAGAAGGTAGCTGGTTTACAATCGGAGGTGCTCACTCCATACTTGTGCAGAGGAAAAAAGCAACATGCTACTAATAGCACATTAACAAATAAACCCCACTGGGCAGCACTACAGCATCTTCAGCCCTGTTCTCTCACCTAGGCAACCTCCCCACAAAGCACTTCAATTTGCCAGCTCCTAAAGCCACGTCCTGTAGCAGTTTAAAGATCTGCTCTCTCTCTCAGACTACCATCTTAACTACAGCTGTGCTCTGAGCCCCTGCTCTTTGAGGAAGTGACAAGGCAGAGCAAGAAGAGGTGCGCTGAGGCACACCCAGACTATTTAGGGAACATGCAATCTGACCTCAGCTTCCTGGTATGGGTTCACTCTGGGACCCTCCAGGTCAACAGCAGACATGCTGCTTTTTAAAGTTTAAGGACGAACAGGACGAGGTGTTATTTCTTTAAAGAATCAGTTCAAACTTTGCAAAAAAGCTGTCACTCTTACCTCTACACAAAACTTAAAATGAATGCCTTGGGAATCATAAAACGAAATGATTCGGTTGGGGATGTTCACAGTAATGAGGGACCAGTGGACTTCCAGGTGAATAGGGATCAACAAGAGAGTCTTTCTGAACAAGTCCACCTGGCAAGAACAATAATCATTAGAGGATTAGAGGAACAATATACAGAAAACCATAAGACTAAATCATATCCCAGTGCCCCCTCTAACAACCTCTCATTAAAGCGATCTTTTCCACCCCCCACTCTTCCAACACATTCCTCACGTGCCTCTCACACACAGCTTACAAGCAGGCACAAAAGTACATCTACAGCACTGACAGCAGCTAAGGAGCATCACACAGCACTGCAGCTAGTCACCACAGCCTTTGTGGCAAAAGCCTGCCCACGCTGTGCTTCAGCACCTGCACCCAAGTGGGTCTTCTTCTGAGTAGCGATGGGAATACAACTGAGACTCAATGCGAGTTAACTATGACTCTTCAGGAATGCTATTCCTGCAGTATGACCACTGCTAACTTCCACCCGAGCCATGTCACAGGCAGGTGATGCACGGAGCAGCCGTGGCAAAGCCCCCAGAGCCAGCAGGCAGTGGAGCCCGACTCCCCCTGCTGTAAGACGGGAAGGCAGCCGGGCTGCACGGTACTCCAGCCAGCAGGGAAGGGGGAATGCAATGCAGATGCACGCTTCCTTCCTTGAGCTTCGTGCTGCAGCAGATGCACTGTGGCTACAGGCAGGCAGACGAGGGAGAAAGTCTCCAAGTACAGAAGAAGTCGATGAGATGCAACAGGCCGGTGCCTGTGTGGCAGATGAGCCTTACACTTTTGGCAGAGAGTCAAGCCAGGCCTTTCATGATCTTCACTCCTCTCCAAAGGGTTGTCTCATTGCTGGGGTTTTGGTGGTACAGTCCAGAAAACGAGAAGAAATAGAATGCTGAACAAAATGAACTCATCCTGTGGGAAGATTTCTATACTGTTTTTTTCTTAAAAAAAAAAAAGCACTGTGCAATTTGAACAGTCCATAATTGCTGCACTGCTGGTACAAGGCAGGTCGTTTGTCGGAAGGAAAAGTGTTTTTTGAATATCAGCAGGAAGCTGAAGGCACAGAAAGGTCTGAGCACTCACAGCAGCTATCAGCCTCGCCTCGCTCACAACACCATTTTGACTGTCACGAGCATCTCCAATCCCTCCTCCCTCCTGCAGAAACCGCTCCCCGAGTGGATTACAGCACAATCGGCACGCGGTGATCCATCATCCTCACAGAGAAGCAAGAAGATGTCAGCCAGCAGCAAGGCCAGCCCGCAAAGGAGAGCTGGAGTAAGATAAATGAACTGCCCCTCCTGCAATGTACAGCACAGCAGCAGAGCCTGGCGAACCTAAGGGCCCTCGTGTGGCCCTCGCTGTGGGATTGCTACAGGTGTGCAGACCTGGAGGAGAAGAGTAGGAGAAGGCAGCCACAAGCTGGAAGAGTCTGTAATTAAGAGCTGGTGTACAGCAAAGACGGTGGGAATCTGGATTCATGGCAGCACGACAGCACAGAGCCATGGGGCTGACATGAGCAGGACAGGGCTGAGCAGCACACCCTCTGGGCTTCAGCCATGTGTATTCTGAACAGCACATTTGTAACACTAAGCACAATGCTACGGTGTGTTTAAAAAGTAGAAACGAGCTGCCCTTAATTGCCTATTGCAGAATGAAGCAGTCTACATGAATCCTCCAAATGGAAACTCTTTAGCTCTCATCCTTGCTTTAGAGATTCTTCAGAAATTGAAGTGAAAATCTGTTTCCTCCTCAGCTGCAACATGAACACAGGTTGCACTTTCAGAACCTACTTTCCCTTTCTGAGTTTTTGCAAAACTTGGACTGAGAAAACTTTTTTAAAATCCTGTAATATCAAGCACCAATATTCTGAGACTCTTTAAGGAGATTTTAATAAATTATATGAATAGATTTTATATTCAGATAATGAGCTCATCTCTTGCATTTCACAGATGTGTGCTATTTAAGAGTTCCTGCAGAACGATCATACATCCAAGCGTGGCCCTTGATTAGTCTTGCCTCATCTACCACATTAGAAAGGACAAATGTTCACTGAAAACAGAGAGCTGTTCTTTGCACTTGCTACCCCAGGAAATATCACAGCCCACGATGCAACACGGGTTCTGGAAAGCAAGGTGAATTCTGTCCTTGTCATGAAAACAACTGTGTAGCTTATTAACTGCTGGACTCTTAATTTCTGCTCGCTAGCACTGGCACATGTTCCTCAGGAGCAGCAGTTTGATTTCATCAAACAATCCCAGTTTGAGATAAAAGGAAGCAGCAGCATTCAGTCTGCTCTCCCACAGATTAGTGTACCTGGCACAGCCATGAGCAGTAAGAGACATTTCTTGCAGCTAAATTAAGAGCTTGCATGAACATACCCAGAGATAACCTACTGCCACTGACGAAGCCACTCAAAGCACAGTTTTGCAACATAAGCGAGGTAACCTGAATAACATCACCCTACTGCTCTTGCTAACCACAGCTTGCTTTGTACAGCTCCTTTGCAAACCTGGCCTCTGCAGATAACCCGCTGCACCCAGTTTCAAGTTAGTGACTCGACTCAGCCCCAAAGAACCACAGCATCGACAACACAGATTAAAAAGTACCTTTTTAGTCCACCGCTTTACCCCATTATATCCTTTGGTTACAAGCTGTCTATGAAAAAAGCTGTTAAAGAAATGAACCTAAAAGAGAGAGAGAGAAGTGAGCACAGAAATCCTCATGCACAGTCATTCCTCTGCCTCCAGGATAATTTATACAGAACAACTCATAATGAGGCATTATTTAATGCAGGTTTTTGTAACAGAACCCCAGAAGGGACAGAGACTTTGCCAAGCCTGAACTATTGCTGTTCTTTAGCAAACAACAAAAAGCAAGCCTTCTTTCCACATAATACATGATGCGAGTCATTGCTGCATTTGTATTTACACTCTGGTATCTCCAGGCATATCATGTTTAGATTTTTGGAGGGGATGGGTCTGGGAGAAAAACACCAGGATAAGGTTTTCGCTATTCTTTAAAGGGATTAAGGAAGAGATCATTGGATTAGCAAAGCAGGGATGGGGCAAGAGGGAGTAACTTTGGCTTCTGGTTGATGGAAGCTCAGAGACACAAAAAACGAATCAAAATAAATTTCATCAAAACAGTTACAAGATGCAATCCAACAAGAGTCATTTGTATTCAACTACTATGACCAGCTCCGGACTTCAGACAGAAACAATATTCTGTTATTTAAAAGCATTTCTAAGTTATACCACATCTGTTTTCTGAGTAACTGAAAACCTGCATTTATGGGGGAAAAAATGCAGACTTATGTTAAAAACAATTATTTAGCTCCAGGTTAACACTATTATCCCCTGTGCTTAGCTTCTTGCAATTACAGGAACAGAATAATACCAGTGCAAACCTGCAACATCTGTTTTTAATAATTCTGCTAGTGTAGAGGTGGTAGATGGCTCGAGTTATTACTTAAAGTTAGAAAATTCAGCATCTGAAAACGCAGGCTAACAGCCATTAGCTATGCCAGCAGACTTCAAAACCACATTCTGAGGTACCAGCACAAAATCTCCCATGAGGATTTCAATTATGCACTATGAAGAAAAAGCAGACACAAGCAAACAGATACAATCTCCAACACCACAACCCTAGCACATGCTCAGGAAGTACAGAGAATACTAATGAAGAATCACCATCACCACCAATCAAAGCAACAACGCTCTTTCTTCTGGGCGTGAAGATTTTAAGAGTGAGGTTCTGCAGAGCTCATCTAAAAATGGCTTTGTTTGGTTCTTCCTTTGTGGTCTCACCTGAAATTGTTCAGCTCTACCAGTAAACAGATGGCTTTTTATAATTGCCACTGCTATAAATTTTGTCACGGGTTGTTTTCTTGATTTTTTTTTTTTTAGTTTTCTAAGTGCCACGCTGCAATTGGAAAGAGGCAAACACTCTGCTGAGGATGCACAAAGCAGAGTGCTGCAGTCACTGCTGCGTCCATTCCCACTCAGCAGGCACACAGCTGAAGCTCTCTGAGCAGCTGCGGGGTGAATGAGCACAAGCAGCACGTGAGCATGGTTCAGATGCTGCCATTCATGGTCTGCCATCTCAGCAGGAATCCACCTCCAGTAGAAACTTCAGCTAAAATACTGGACTGGTGAGCAAGGGCATGGATAAAGCACTTCAGAAGCAGACAGGATGGGGACAGAAACCTCTGGGAGAGAAAGGATTGTGGGATAGGAGAAAATAGGGCAGCCAACTTCCACAGGTAGGTCAGTAAATCAGGCTAGTACGGAAACCACCTGCAGAGCTAATGCAACAGATTCTTGAAACAAATAACAGTACCAAGGACTGTATTTTAGTGCAGGAAAGGAGGAAAATTTGAGCAACAGACAGCAATAAATTGCAATCGAAGCACGCAGAAGATCACTGAGCAAAACCTTAAAGCTGAATCTGAAATATTCAGTGCTACACCCTTCTGTATCAATCTCTCATTACGTACGCTCATATAAAAACAGAGACTCCCACCTTTTCAGGGACTGCATCCATGATGAGTTCACCATACATGTTAATTATCTGTAAGAGTTAGCAAATATTTTAATGAGTAAGTACAGAATAATTTTATAAGGCCCAAATCCACAAGTTCCCCCGAAACCAAGACCTTTCACACTTACAGCAGCAACAAAGAGCTGAGCAATTACAGAAACATTTTGCTGTAGTCTGAAGGACAAGCATTCTGGAACTAATAGCAGCCTGCCCTGAGAGAAGCTGTGTAACTGGCTGCTTGAAGCCTGCTCCAATCTGAAATGCAGTTTAATTCAATTTAAGTGTACCAGTGCATGCCCTTGGCTCTGCAGCCTTCTTGGTTTTTGGCTGGGGGCCACAGCCTGCTGCTTCACTCTGCTGCTCTTGTATTCTGCTTTTCAGGCACTGAGCTCGTGAGGAGACACTCAAACATACATGGGTAGCTGCTATTTTCTCAAAACAGTAAAACATCACTTCTTCAAAAGGAAGCAGCTCAGCTGGGACTTCTCCTTTCTTCCACTACTATTCCACCTGCCTTTGTAAAAGCCACTCAGCGTACGTACATCTCAACTACGGGCAGGCTATCTATAATAGCAGAAAGTGAGCAGCTGTTAGATACCCTGACATAAAGAGAGCTAAAAATGGGAAGGAACCACACACACACCAAGCGTCTCTGACCTGGTCATTCAGCCAGTTCTGGCCTTCCAGTGTAGCTAAATCGTCCATATCTAGCATGTGCTTATTATAGAAGACCCGGAAATTGCAAGTGGAGGTTTTTGGATGTTTTTCCCGATACTTCATGATTTCCCTGGTGATAAAAGGTTTTCTAAAACAAGATCGAAGAAGCAGAAAAAAGTCAGTCAATGTCAAGGTCAGATCAAAAGAAATTCTAATGCTTTACGTGTTAGACATGGAGCACACGGTAGCAATGCGAGCAGTGTGTCCTTTATAAAGTCCAGAATGTGATACTGCTACACACCTATGGGAGAAATCTTCATTAAAGACTTCTTTTAATCTTCCCATGACATCTTTTTCACAGAGTGGAACTAAACTGCCGTATTTCTTCATAACTTCATCTAGGAATCCTTTAAACATACCAGAAAAATGTAAGTACAAACATGTAAGAAACCCTCCGAGTTCAGGAGCCCAACAAAGCAGTCATTTCTTCCAAGCATGAGCAGCAGTCATTCTGCACCCAACAGACACACAGCACCACACATGGCATTTATATACTAAAAAAGAAAACTAATCTTGAATTGGCAACATTAAATAAAAGAGGGGGTGAGGGGAGGAGGACAAAAATAAAGAGGCAGAAATCTGATCGTTCAGCTTTACAGGAAAAGATCAGACCCCATTCTCACCACATACATGCATATCTACATCAAACTAATTATATCAGTACCATGAGGAAAATCCAGCCCACTGTCTGTTTTGATTAGCATCCTAAGTAATTTTACCATAACATGAAAGGCTATCATTTATTTGCAACAATTTTCACTGAAAAGCCAATATCTTCTCCTTATGGTATGCAGAACATGCCCTGATCAGCAGTGTCTGCAGTCTGTTCAGCTCCTCCACTGCCCCACTGCCATTGGAAAGAATGCCAGCCTCTCAGCAAGGTTAAGTCATTTACCCTGTATCCTAGGGATGGCATTTAAGGCCATGGACAGCCATGTCAGCTTGTCCTTGCCTGGGAAAGCACCAAAGACAGCAGTAGAAGCAAAAGATATTAACTGGAAATTAATGGAGGGGTGAATAGTGGAGGAATTAAAAAAAAATCAACTAAAAAAAAATCCCAAAACTAGGAAATAAGTATATTTTTTTCCTCACACCCCAGACCAGAATAGTGGAGGCACAAATCTCACCCAAGCATCCAAAACTAATCTGAGAGTGAAAGAAAATAGAAAACACAATTTCAACACTTAGCAGGAAAAAAAAAGACCAAATTCTCCAGCTTTCTGCAGACGAATTTACAACTGCAGCAGAAAACATGTTTCTATGTACCGAAGGAAAGCTGGATCTGAGAACAAACACAGTCCAGGGCAACTGCACTAACCCAGACTGCAGTGCTTGTCTCAGGCCTGGGAGTGATGGGAGAGGGCATCATTGGATTACAACATACACCCAGTTCTCTGCTTAGTGAGGCATCTAACAGCTAATGACATTTTTTGGAAACTTTCAAAGATCAGGATGGGAAAAAGCAAGATGAGAAACATCCGACAGAACGAAGTCCACGGAGAAGACAACTAAGCAAAGAACAAGAAGGAAAGGAGGGAGAACAAGAACAAAACCTAGAGACAAGAGGAGCAGTGAAGATGCAGTAAGAAATACACCTAGCTGTGCAACAGAAGGAAGGGAGGCTTGTGGTGGGAAATCCCACAGCAAGGATGCATCCTTCCAGAGGAGATGTCCTTCCTAGCAACTCTGCCACATGCTCACCTACAACTTCTATCCCTTGTATCTTAGATCTAAGATCACACAACCACAACAGACAAGAGTTAGAGCCCTGCTCACATCAGAAAACACTGAATAACGTTGCTCATTAGCATCCACAGCCAGCTGTTACAGAGACATTCAAAACTCAAGAGCATCCTAACATCTCTTTCATGCATCTATCCTAGAACTCTTGCCAGGTCAGCAGTATCTTTCAAGGGTGCAGGAAATTGTTAACGAAGCTCCTAAAGAAGCAAGAACTCAGTGTGAATGTATATGTAAAGCAGACCTGGCATCAGCCCTCAGACAAGAACCCTGAGCCACGTGGAAAACTCAAAGCAGTCCCACCTATTTTTATTAAGAAGCCAGGTAAGAGCTTCCTTAAAACTGTCAAGTGTGAAAAACTTGAGTCCATTTACTGGTTTTTCTTTTTCTGAAGCTGTTCAGGACAGGAACATGATGGCCTATCAGACTCCAAAACTTTAACTACTGCCCCAGTCTTGGTTCTTGGCTGTTAGAGAAGGACTACATCCCTTTCTTTATGCTGGACAAACTTTAAAACTCCATTGCAGAAGTGCACTGCTCATTGTGGTACAGTAGTTTCTCTCAGTTTCAGTGCCTGGTTCCTGCTGGATTACATCAAGCCAGTCACAGAGAAACACATCCCACATTAACTTGCAGATATGAAAAGCTAAGTCATCTTTTGAGGTCCAACTTGTCCTACACATTTTGCTTTAGGGATTCAATTGCAAGTTTCCAGGAGGCAAGAGAGAATCTAGGTGAGACTAAAAAGCAGGACAGAAAAGACAGCACATCAAACTATCCCTCTAACACTATCTGACACCAGCTTCCGTATTATAGGGATTTATGAGGCCAATTCCTCCAAAGGAAAACCAGTTACCAGGACTGGACATTATATTAGTGGCACCAGGTAGCATAACATACTAACTCAGTACTCTTATTATGGGTATAGTATGCTGGTATATATAAATAAGACACTGATTACTATTCTTAGTATGGTCCACACTAGATGCTATCAGATACTGCACACTCAGCATTGACTAAAAAGAATCCCTAAACCTTTTTGCTAAACCTGCACTCCTGAAAGACTACTTCTGCCTTTATAAAATAACATTGTAGAAGAAGATGATTGAAGAAGATTCATTAAACCTACTTCACAAACAAGCATGGAGAAAACCTCCATGAGATTAAAACCTGTGATAATGAAATTATGTGATTTAGTTTCAGTACATGACAGAGCAAAAGATGAGTGAATAAGACTGAAAAGAAGTATCAGAATACTGAGCTAGTCCAAGTTAGGAGTAATAATTTACAACCACTAAAAAATTGGAAATTTTAACCTCATGCCATTGGGTTTAAGAACCGCATGATAAAAGACTTTTAGAATGTCTACCAACATTTTTTCACAAAGATTCCAATCAAATTACACTGCATTCTCTAAAATCAGAGGCACTATTCAACCATCCCTCAAAACAGCTTGCCAGCTAAGCATTAGTTTGGCCTTCATTCACACAGCTCTCCTCTCTAAAGCCTCATTCTATTAAGTGTTACGCTCAGCACCTCTTACAATTCAAAATAAGAATCCATTTTAACAAAGGAATTAAAACAACATTAAACTCCATGATACATCCAGCAGTTTTCAGGAACTCTCAGAAGCCCTAAGATGTGTAAAAGATATACCACAAAGCCACGCTGCCAACTGCTCATCAGCCACCCGGGAAGCTTTCTGACCATTCTTTTTGCCTCCCTTCCGAGTTCCTGATTTCAGTTCTGTGCTTTCTGGTGAAGGCTCCTCAAGAGGACTCTTACAGTAAGGGTGATCGAGTAGCTTTGCACTAAAAATGTCCAGGTTCAAGGAGCCCTCCACCTCCATTTGGTTAGAGCTGTCCTCATTTTGTGCCAGCTCCATGGATAAAGGTCCATTTGCAAAATCGTCACTGACATCAGAACCCTGCAAGGAGGATTGTAACAGTATCATTCCATCTACACCCATAACCTCACACGGTTCTGCATCATCTTGACCCGAAACCGCAGTATCTTTTGCTATCACACAGATCAGAACATCAGAGCTGCAATCCTCTGCCGAAGCCTCGCCGATCTCCACCTCATGCCCAGCCTCTGCCTGCAGAGAAGCTCCAGCTCTCAGTTCTGGTGGGATGGTGCCAGCACTGCCTTCCTGCCGCCCAGCTCCCGGCTCCTCGGGAAGCAGCTCAGCACGCAGCACCGCATCCTGCACGTGGTCGCTCTCAGATGCGGGCACTTCGTTCTCCTCACCCGAAGATTTGGGTGTGTTATTGTTCATATCTGATAAGCTGTACTGATTCCAAAGACAGTTCCTTTTAGATTTCCAGTAGGAAAACCAATTACACAATCCACTTTCCAAATCCCGCCGGAGCGTCTCTCGATGGTCCCTCGTCACTTTCTGCACCCACCTTGGCTTGATTTTTCTCAATTTGCAGGTTTTGCCTCTTGCTCGAAGTTCTGGGGATTTTATAATTCTATATCGAAACTTAACCATAGAAAGTTTCTTATGCATCATAAATAAAAATCTCTTTTTTACATTATTATGGCTAAATTTGGACCTCTTTACAGTTGTCAAGGGGCCACAAGTTCCATTCCACTCCTTTTGCAACAGCATTTCCTTTTATAGTTGTTTAAAACTACCAGGACTGTGTTGCCCACACCATTATTGCTCTCCTCCCCACCATATACAAAACCACCTTTCTTTACAGGTAACACAGCACCATGCTGTGTACCACATGAGACACAATGAACGTTGCCAGAGATGCTATTAAGAGGAGCGCCAGTTTCTAATTCTTTGTCCAAGGGATCTTCACTCTGAAAGGATTCATTGTTGAGTTTTCTTACTGCTTCTCCAGATGGGCTTTCAGCTTTGAGACTGGGACAGGAACTTTTTGCCCTCAGTATTTTTGTAAGGAAAGCTCTACGGTTCAACAGTAGGTTTTTGATAAGTTTCTGCATTTAGCTGCACATCAGGAGCCCACCTGCTCTGGAGCTCAAGTGCCCTCCTTCTGCACTGCAGACTTCTGAACAGTTTGTTGTGACTTAAGCTCACAATTAGCTGAGCGCTCTGTCTTTTCCTCTTAGCTAGGAAGAATTGCTTTTGGAAGCAGCATTTCCCAAGCTACCCAAATCCAGCAGTCCATCTTCCAGACAGGGCCAGCAACTGACTTCTTTTCAAACGCAAATTTCTTCTATGTTTTTTCATATTTCTGCTTCATCATGATCTCGCAAACCAGCTGAAAGAATAAAGGAAATTATTTCAGAGTTATCTGTACTGTGATGTAACAGCAGAACACCCAGACACACACTTCCCAAGCAATGTATGTAAAATTCCACCTACCCTCCAAACACAATCCCACATTCCCCAGGACACGTTCTCAAACACCAAAAGAAGAAAAAAAAAAAGGGGGGGGGAGGGGGAGGAAGCAACGGTTGCAATGGCTTGGTGTGTAAACAGGCTCATCTCATTTACCTTCCCCCTGAGGCACGACCACAAACAGGCAATCCCCATGCAGCCCACGCTCCCTATACTAACTTCTGACTCTCTGGCCTTAGGTTAAATCTTGTTCAATATCCATGCTGCAGAGCAAGCATGGTTAACTAACTTGCTTCTAAAGGCTTCTTCAGAACAGGACTTTGAAACCCAAGTTAGCCAACTAGTGAGCGCACAGACCTGATTCCATCACGGCTGTACAAGGGAACACTTATTCCTGGGCAACAAATGTTAGCAGCACTCTGAAGGCGCTTCACACGCTCACACAAATCTTTCCCTTAAGGGACCAGCAATGTACTGCCACAGAAGAAATTCTGATGTTCTGACTCTATAAAGCATGACACAGCTTACTTACTCTGTGAAGTGGTTCCTCTGTATTTACATTAACAGCTCACTCCATGAAGCGAAGACATCAGCTGCTATAATCAGTGTTTATCTTTGCATTAACAAAGCAAAGACAAAGCAGAACACCAGTTAATCACCCTAAACTACCTTTCCCCTCTAAAACCTGCACCTCAAAGCGAGCACTAAGGATATAACTCAGACTACACAAGCCTGCATGGCAATATCCATCCATCCTCGTGGCACAGCTCACAGTTCTGGAGTCGTTATCTCAAAGGCAGAAGCACCCAGAGCACAAGGGGAAGGCATCAGCCAGGCACGACATGGGATGGTTCGTGCAAATTGTTCTAGCCTAACCAAGCACACACTGTATTTCTGAATGCTTTGTATTTGTCTCAAGTTCAGAATGGACGGACTCTGTCCCCCTCTCTCCTAACCAGCTGATTCTTACAGACTAACAACACAAGTTTTTTCATAGCCACATCCAACTCAAGAACGACAAGCATGCATCGTCTAGCTGAAAAAGCATTATCAACTGGACTTTAAACAAAAATGCTAGGCACCTACAGAACCAGGTATTTAAAGTCAAACTGGCTCTTCTATATTTTTGACTCTGCTAATCTTATGTGCAAACAAGAGGAGGCAATTTTTGACTTTGTCTTTTGGAGGTGACACGAACAGAAATGCTGAGAGGATAAAGAACATCACTGAGCATTTGGGTAAGGTATTCCCACCACACAAAACCAGCCAACACAGAATGGAACTGGGCTACTTCCACCAACAGAGATGCACAAAACCATACAGCTTTACAGTATAAATGCTGAGTGGGGCCTGGATCTTTTGTAACCCTCTGCTGATCATGGCACAACTCAGTTATAAGAAATGCGGTCCCAGCATCTCTTCAAGCCAATTTGCTCATACCCGCTCCTCTAACGTTTACATATTACACAGCATTATCTCCAGCTTATGCTTGCTCTTACACTACAGACTCTACTCGTCTATCTGTTGATGTATGCTACCTCCAAAACATTCCTTGAGTGTCTCCAGTGAGCAGCAGCCAAAACACTGCTGCTAGGACAGTGTCTTCCAGCCATGCTTCCATCCAGCAAAACAAACAACCCAGCAAACTGCCGTGTTCTCAGCAGAGCCACGTGCACACAGGGCTTCTGCTGGTCTCCAGCACTGCAGGAAGAGCACAGCACATCAAGTGTCAGTGTCACCACTTCTCAGTAACACACGTATTCACCCAATAACAGGGCCACAGACCACAAGCCCCCGACCAGCCTGGAGTCCTCGTTTCTATCCTCTCTCATTGCAGAGCCCAACATGACGCACCCCCTGCACAGGCACTGCCTCAGACACCGAGCAGGCAGAGCAGCCGCCGCTGTTCTGAACAGCTGGAAGTTGCACAGGAGCTGGAATATCCACAGCTGCCACAGCCATACCCACTAATGGTCACGGTGGGAAAAATACCAAGCTAGATGCTAGCAAAGGTAAATCCTGACAACAAAAAGAACCTGCGGCAAACTGGAATTGAGAGGCAAGAGAGGAGCCACAGTTTCAGTGCAATCGATTGCAAAAGCAATCGACGGAGCTCACTTGTACACAAGTGTCACAAAATCCAGCTGCCTAAGCTGCAGCAAGGGGAGACATTAGTAAAGCTGCTCTGCCCAGTTGTTCTTCTGCTTTACATTATAAATTAGATCATTAAGACATTACCACTTGGATGACTAAAAATACTTCACGTTTGTCTGTGGCGCATACACCAATTTTTCCACACTAAAAGTTTTTCTGTGTGAAAAAGGTTCTGCTTAAAAAGAAGAAAAAAGGTCTCACAAAGACATTTAATCCAAGCAAACCTTTCCTGCCCTCCCTTCTCCATTTCCAAACACAATCAGTTTTAAGTCTGGATCCCTTTTGAGCAAAGGCCTCCAAGAAAGCAGCTAATCCCAGGCCTAGGAGCTGAAACAGTTCCCTTTTCTAATAGCTGCATTACTTAAAGTGACAAAAGATAATCCATATGCAAATATTTCATTAGAAGATGCTGCTTGAAGAACTTACTTTCCCTCAGTGCTACTGGAGTATTACTGGTTTTAAATGGCAACATAAATCAGCAAGGCGAAGGTGTGGCTTAGGCATGTGCTGCTAGGAAAGGAACTGAAATGAACAATGCAGAAACAAAGCAAGCCAAAGTTTAAGGACCCGAAGAAAAACTCACTTCTCAGCCTAATACATCAGTGCAGATGGAACACAGTGGAAGTTGGGACACTTTCAACACTAGGAATCACTGGACTTGTACAAGCCATACACTTTCTACACATGAATGCTGCCAGAAGTCATGTCAGCAAGATCTTAAGAAAAGCCCCAAATGAATACCTTCCACGGATCACAGGTGAAAGAAATTTACCATCATTAGTCCTCACCATTCCAGCTGTGTTTGACATATCACCTGCCAACGATCCAATATTAAAAGGCACAATCTCTTTTGCACTGGACAAAGACAGCCCTGAACATTTCAGCTCTGTACCAACAGTGAACTCTGGTTACCAATTTGCTTTGGACTGAAGTATTTTCTGGGAGCTGCTCACCACTTCTGTTTCCAGAACAGAGAATTATCCCAAGAGCTCTTGTAACTCACCAACACATCAACATGACATAAAACCAACCTAAAACTGAGCACCTGCACAAATGGGAATGGAAGGCCCCTGACCCTGCAGTCAGTAATGAACACAGTGCAGGTACACGCTGCACTTTCATAAGAGCAATTGACAGCACTCTCTGCTTGCAATTCCTGTAGTTGCAGCTTACCTGAAAGCTTACATGGTTGCAGCTTCAAGTGAAATCATATACTGGAACAGATATAATGTACTCATTTCTTTCACCAGTTTTAAACCTGCTATGGATCTACTCCCACTTCACCTTTGGCAGTTCTACATATTTTTGGCAGCTTTAGAGATCTAAAACACACAAACAGGAAATGCAATGCTGCTTCTGATACCCAAAGGCTTCTGATACCCAAAGCACCTGAGCATGGGCACCTTCTATCCCACTCCCTGAGCACACCCAGTGCAGCCAGGACCCCACAGCAGCACAGCTACCTCCCACCCCACCACTGCTGTGCCGGGCCCAGCTGGGCAGTCAGCACCTCCAGGCAGACAGTTATAGCTGCTTGCTAACTCCTAGCGTTGTTCCCAGACTGCACAGGTTTTGGTGTTGTTATTCAAAATGTAGATGACACTTGTAGTGAAGAGCATCGGTATGGTAACCAATGCAAACAGCCTCGGGTGTGTTGCCTTCCATGGACACAGCAATACACACATCACCTACTCCCGTGGGAGGCAGCAGCTCTTGCGCACAGGCAGTGAGCCCAGCCGTTCCCATCAGACCTCAGCCAGCAGGCTGGGCACGGGGCTGGATAAGGCCTGCACATTGACACCAGAGTCCAAAATCAGAAAGGGAAGAGGAAGCTGGGCTGGTGTCTCTCTCGAAACCACGGCACAGCCATAACTAACCTGATAAGGTCAGGAGGTCTGAAACAACTCAGCTGCCATATGGAGAAGTAACACAGAAGGCCCAAGCGCTGGGAACTGCCTCCTCTCTCTTTTCTGACCCACTCAGCACATTTCTGGGAGCCGTTCACCAAACAAACACTCAGCTCCGTGCCGGAGGTGAAACAAACTGGGGGAAATGCATTCTGACAACACATTAACACCAGGCCGTGCAGAAACTGCCAAAGTCCACGCTGACGCGGGTTATCACGGCACACACAGGGAACTTCAGGCTCTCGGCTGGGCCTCTTCCCTGCTCCACGGCTGTCAGGAACCAGCCCCGATCTCACCCACGGGCCGCACGTCCGTTCAATTCATCGCTGGCACTTTTTTATCGACTTGCCTAAGGCAACATCCTCCTTTAGGCAAAACTAGGTTAGCGCATCAGATTAAACAGCGCGGATGAGAAATGCTACCAAAACTCAGAGTGACGGAAGCGACGAACAAACCGAGATCCAAAAGCCCGAGCTGCTGTGGTACCGCGGGCACGCAGGCAGCTTCCAGCCCTCAGACCGACTGCGCGAAGCTGCCCTCAGGCTGCGCCCGGCCTTCCAGCGCCCCGCAAGCAGAGGCGGCTCGAGGCCCGCCGGCCAGGGCACAAATGCAGCTGCCCCCGCACGGCAGCACGGGCAGGGAGGGCCGGCCGGGACGGGGCCGAGCGGAGAGCGCGGCCCCGGGGGCGGCAGGAGGGCCGAGAGCCGCGGGGCGGAACGAACAAACGCGCGGCGATCGAGTAAACCGCGCCGCCCCGCCGCCCCCAGCCCGCAGCGGGCGGAACGCGAGGGGCAGCGCCCGGACGGCCGCCCCCCGCCTCACCTCGGCCGCTCCCGGCCTCCTTCTCCGCCGCCGCCGCCACACGCTGGGCCCGGGCGCGCCGCGCCGGCGCTGCCGCGTCAGAACTGCGACGGGGCGGGGGGCGCGTGCGGAACCGGCAGCGCGCCTGCGCCGGGCCGAGCGGGGCCGCCACGGGGCTCGGGCTGCGCCGTGCGGGCCGGCCTGCCGCCGCGTCCTGCACGCCCTCTGCTGAGGGACGGGAACGGGCCGCGGCCGAGCCCTTGGGAGCGGGGGGGGCTGGGGGTCACGCGTCCCTTCGCGGCGGGGAATTCCTCCAAACAGAAAAAAGGCGGCGAAGCAGGAAGGTTGGGAAACGGCCGCGACGTGTCGGCTGTGCTGTAGCTTCGCACGAGGGGAAGCGCCCGGTGATCGCACCGCGCCCGTCGTGAAATGCCGTGACAAAGAAATAACAAAAGGCGTTTAGAAGACAATGCAGAAACGCAGAGCTGTCAGTGCCAGACAGAGCTGCTGGCTTTTATTTGTTTGTTTGAGAAACGTCCAGGCCAGCGCTCATGAAACGCGTGC
Organism: Phasianus colchicus; assembly: GCF_987193195.1. Taxonomy (NCBI): domain Eukaryota; kingdom Metazoa; phylum Chordata; class Aves; order Galliformes; family Phasianidae; genus Phasianus; species Phasianus colchicus. Next base: position 16,887,167 of record NC_143445.1, read on the forward strand.
TTTCCTAAGCAGCCCCGTGCTCTTCTGCACGCTAAATCCGGCCAAGAGGGGCCGAGTGCTTCCAGGGCAGCAGGACGAGTCCTGCGCGCAGTAAATGCGCCGCGCGGTGCAGGGCTCGGGCTGCGACAGCGAAGCTGGAGCACGGTAACTGGAAGGAGGGCTCCTCCCTGTCCGCTGCAGCGCTCTGTGCTCTTAGCACAGCCTGGCCCAGGCGGTCGTCGGCGCTGTCTGCTCCAGGCACTTGGGACACATAAATGGGAGCCCGAGTTCATGAGATCCTCTTAAAAAACCACGATTTGACTTTTGAAATGTGGGTTTTTACGAGCCTTCTGGCTTTGCCTGTGAGGATCAGCCTTATTGCACGTTTATGCTTCCCCTGTCCTGAGGGCTGGTAGCAGGGCCTTAACAACTGCAAGCTGAGGTTTGCGGGTGAATAAGATGCCTGTAAACACGGAGGCTTTATGGAATGCACGAAAAACATGAGACGTGTAAAATTTAATAAATAAGTAAAAGCCAGACTTGGCAATGCGGGCAGAAAGGACTGAATACCAACTGCATGGCTGTAACATTTTTGTGGCCAAACTTGCAGCCTCAGTGTTTTAATGATGGGAGACTTTACTGCATTTAACGGAAGCCTGGATTTGATTCTTGCAGAATAAAAGGGCCTTTGAACACTCTGTAAATGCAGCTTCCTGCCTTCATTGATCATCGACACAAACACCAGAACTAAATTGCCTCTGTGAGCTGAAGCAACAGCCCTGCTAATTCGGGCAGCGGTGAGCTGGATGGGAAGCAGTTGCTGGAAGAGGACATGCAGCTTGAGCTGAACCAGTTGGCTGCTCCATGTCCCGTGCAGCCAAGCACCGGTACAGCCAAGGTAAATCTTTGTATGACCATGTTTTATTTGGAGGCTGCTCACAGTCAGTCTGAATTCACCAAAGAATGCAAACAGCCACATCAGGAAACTCAGCTAAAGATTATTAAACTGGTGGGGCTTAAGAAGGAATTTTTTTTTCTTTGTTGACGCTGCCTACTTTTCTGTGTCTGAATAGAAATAAAATTAAGGACTACTCCAAAGCACATTCCATAGCTTCGAGTTATGATGGAAAGCCTGCACTGGCAGAAACATCTGTACATCTCAGCACATACTTGCCACTAAAGACATTGGAGGGATTGCTTTAAATTGCAATGAAGCAAAAAAGCTTTAAAAAAGATACAGCATGTGAACTCTAAGCTGAATGCAGCTGTGGACAGTGGAGCGTTGGCTACTCATTGGGCCACACTCCAGCAAGCCTGATGTTTCACAAGGTTGATCTGAGAACAGGGCAACATAAGGGGTGTGAAGGAAGTAATACTGCAACAGAAATACCCCCCCAGTGCTTTGTGAGGAAGCATTCCCCCAGCACAAGCCAGTCCCTGTGCCTCCAGCCCTGCCCAGCTGAGGCAGAGAACCTGGAGTGATCAGAGCAGTTCTGTCCTGTGCTGCCCTGCTCAGCTGCCCTCTGTGCCAAGGATGAGTGCACAGCAGCTCTTGATAAAAAAAGATCACTCCTGCATATCTCAGAGGTGAATCTCCTAAAATTTAAGTGCTGACTTGTATCTTCAGTTAACAAAAGCAGTGTTTACGCTTTCAATTCAACAGACTTGATACAGATTAAGCTTTATATCACTACAGTCATGTACTGCATTGGCTTACTGTATTACACAGCAGTTCTGAAACAGCAAGAGGGCTTCAGCTGTGATACTACTGTGATACTCTTTAATAGCTGCAAACCTCACTGAAGAAGTTGTGAAATTTCCAGCTGCTCATCTCACTGCATTCTGGTTAGTTCTGGTTAGCCGGCCACGTAACAAACACATGCAGCAAACTGTGCATTGGATCTCCAGTGACCTGGTTTAAAAACAAACAGTGAAAACAAAACAAACACTTTTCAGAGCAGGCTACTCATAGCTGGCATAGATCTCAGAGTGTTCTCTGTGTCCTGCGCAATTCATTCTAGGGAACTTCAGGCAGAGGTGTAGGTCTGGGTGGGGATCTCTATTTCCATCACTGCAGATTGAGTTTTCCAGTTCCTTCTCTATGATCATAACCCAATTATACAAATATGGTCAACTTTTAATGTACAAAACCACTCCTACTTGCACATTTACTCGATTAAATTGTAAATATCCATACTTTCATAGTTGTAACACTGACAGGGATTTCACCAACTGTACTTCCCTCCAAAATCCTTTTCCAGATTGCAGAGCAGAAAAGATTTCTCTTCCCAGTTCACTTGGGATGCAAGTCAGAATAGCCCGAGCCTCTTCTGCCAGTGGCTGAAGTGAAGATGTCAGGCCACAGCCTAGGAGCTCAGCTGTGCCACTGATGGCTGCCCTCGAACAGGTGGGAGCAGCCGAGATGCAAACATTTCTTGCTGCTCACAGTGGGAATGAGTTCCCACACCTGGTGCTTCTCAGATCTCACTCTGCAGGACACAGACAGGGCTGCTCTCCTGCCCTGCAGGTATGTTTTGAAAGCAAGCGGATTGAAGTCAACAGGCCCCATGCCGAATTGTAAAGGGACTGCAGTGAGAGGAAGGTGCCCTTAACAGTGTTCAGCTTTGGATGTGAATGCTTCTGTAATTGTATCTTGCTGTATGTCTGCACTGCACAGACCAGAGCTCACTGTGTCCATGTGCAAACTATATTTAAACTATATCACCTTGCTATTCCAGGTACCATGGGCAGTGTTGTCATGGTACCAGGCAAAGCCCACTTGTGAAACAGAAAATAGGCAGGTGTCTACACTGTTCTGCAGCTCACCAGGGCTGCTGCTTAGCCAGCTAATTAAAAGCTGGTTCCAGGTACACTTCCACATGTTTAGTTAGGCAAGGGAACCAGCTGGGGAAGTTTCTTGCCTCCAGTCACTGTTTTTCACTGCTGTTTCTCTGCTCTCCTCTGCCTTCCCTCAGGGTATGCCAGTACTACTGACTGTGAAGCTCACTAGCAAATGAATGCTTGATCTACACGGAAAGGAAAAAGAAAAAAAAAGAAAGAAAGAAATTACGAAAGAAAGAAAGGGGGGGAAAAAAGCAGCAATACCCAAAAGTTTTCTTCTGAGCTGCACAGGGGCCACTGGGGCAGGAGGGGGTAGAAATGGTCAAGACTGGAGGGGCAAGGCAAGGAATCCAACCACCCTTTAAAATGCAGAAATCATGTCACTGCAAATTGTTTTACAGAAAGAAAAATGTGGTCTCTTCCAGCCAACTGTCAATATTCTTCATTGAAACATGTTGGTTGTGTTCTCTCTAACAGTGACACATGGAGGGCAGGATCTGGAAGCAGTGCTGATGCACAGCATCCTACTACTAGTACATTCTGTCTTTTGCTTGGCAGCCAAACGTGGGACTTCCTTTTGATGCCGTGTTGCCTTTCACTTACATTGGATTGTGAGGGGTTGTTTCATCGGGAACAAAAGAGTGAAATGGAATAAGGAATAAACAAGAAGCGAGACAAAGCTGTCACTGCCTTTGTTAAGAGCTGAAAGAAAAAGAGGCAAAAACCTCCTGCAGCAGAGACTTGATAATCACCTTCCCAAATGATACTGTTATTGTAATTGCCAAACTCTTTGTACAGCAGCATATAGCTACAGTCATTGCAGCGCTGGAATTGTCCATGAAGAACATGTAGCGTAGAAAAGAAATAAGGATGTTTCCATCAGTGAAAATCTTCATTATCGGGAGAGGCTGGAGAAACTGAGATCATCTTCAAAGAGAAAGGAAAATGCTGTAGGGGCATTTCTACATATTTTCAGGTCAGCGGAAGGGAATTGTGTTTATACATTTTTCTTAGCCTGAAAGAATTTTAAACAACTAGGAGAGAAGAAGATGAAATGAGGAGTTCAAATGGAAATCTGCGAGGATATCAGTCTTTCCCAGTGTACCAGCAAGACACTGACGCAGTGTCATCTGGAGCCAGTCTGTTACAACGGAGGCTTTTGAAACATAATGAACTTTGCCATTTCAAATTAGTACTGACAAACAAAATAGCTGACTTATCTCTACTCAGAAATTACTCCAAGGAAAGAAAATGCAGGCAATTTAGTAGGAGACTTGGTGCTTACAGAAAGTATTTGAGATGACAAATTTGTTATTGAGACATCTCTGTTTTCTGAGTTGGAGTCACAAGTGAAAGGGGAAATACTTCAGCCCAAAGTAGGGGCCACTCCAGTTTGGGAAACTTCGTGTCACAGAGGAAGGCATGGTTTGATCTGAGAATTTCAAGAGATACAGAAAACCAGTACTTGGTATCCCCTCTACTTCAGAGACATCAGTTCATATGTATCCTTGAACTGTTTTCAAACCCAGGCAGACAGCATCCTGAGCACATGGAGTGACGTAAAAGTGTTCAGGAACAACCTCTTATTCCTTCCAGTCCCTGGAGAAGTTACAGAAAAAGCCACATCTCACTGCAAAGGAGCTAAATCTCTTAATGGAAAAGCCTTCTGTATAATGAGTACCTTCAAAACAAACGTAAATTCTCACACACTGCTAATGTCAAATAAGAAATTCCTGTGCAGGGCTGAGCCCCAGGTGAGAAACCAACCTTATTAGCTTGAAGCATCAGCTGCTGGCATTTGAAGGGTATCCGTTGTGGCTGGCCCATTATTAATGACTGTAAACACTTGAACTTCAAACTGATAAATGTTAAAAGTTTAAGTGTGTAGATTGTTGCTAATGGCTGAGCATTGAAATGGAAAACTGCGTTCTTTAAAGGACTCCATTGTATCTTTGAATATACACAGAAACACAAAAACTTAACCAAAACAAAACCTGTGCAATATTTCTGGAGTTACACTAACATCAAGAAACATCAGAGATCCTACTGTGCTGACATTTGTTGTGGGACTGACCAAAACTGGCGATGTAGGAAGGAGACATCCAGTACAAGCTTGCTGCCTAGACTTCTGAAGTGAACTGTTAAGTACTTACCCCTCCAGTGGCAAGCCATCCTGTCTAGTTTAAAAAAGAATCTCTAGCTGGTGAAGCCATTATTTCTCCATTCGCTGGATGAACCCAGGCAGCTCCAAAAAGTTGAGAGAAATTAATTGTACCTGTAGTGAAGAACAGTTTTTTCCTCGACTAATGTATCAGAAAAGACAATGGAGAGACACCCTAATATACAGCTCCCAGAGGGGGATGTGATAAGAGACTGCAGCTGGTAACCTCTGGATCCAGAAGGATGATGTTTAACCCTCACATTGAGCACAGCTGCTGGCCGAGTCCAGCTGGGCCTTGTAGCCAGACAAGCCCCTTCCAAGAGCACAGCTTCATTTCTCTCCTGCACAATAAATATTTTCTTGCCTTAAGAAAACACTGTGCGTATTGTTCCAGACAAAATCTTGACTCATTCTTATTTGACCTAGTTGGGATTTTGAGTTGTTTTTGACACTTCTGCACTGCAGTACTGCCAGTCCATATCTGGAATAACATTACAAAGATCAGGGCTCAAAAAGGTAACTATCAACATTCATGGGGACTTTCATTGATAGTGATCTAACTTTAGCACTCACTGCTCTTCTCTGGACAGGTTAGAAAGATGTTCATTTAACAGTTACCTAAAACTAGTTATTTATTTAAAAGTGACTCACATTTCTTGGACACTTTGTTATGATCCATCACATAATGCAATCCAGAATCTTTTAAAATGTGTCAACTTGGTCAAGATTGGCTTAAGAAGAGGCAAACACTGATCACAGCTAGTTGCTGTTAAATTGGAATAACGTTGGATTAACAAATAAAAAGACAAAATCCAAATACCCCAGTGACCTGGGGACTGAATATCTGCTTGGTAAAGATTTTTGAACTTACTGTAGTTCTGGCAGTTCCATCTGCTGTTCCAGAAAACTTAGTATAAGTAAACTAAATAAATAAAAAAATGAAACACTTAAGTATCTTAACAAAAGACGAGATGGCCATTCATTGTGTAGTTCAGATATGTGCACAGCCATAGTGTTCTCAATAATACGCTGGAGAAAGTTCTCACTGCAGTCTAACAAAATCTGCTGTATGGGATTTTCAGGTAGATTGCAATTAATATCACTTGTAGGAGGCTTTATTTCCTTCTGAAACACCAAGGAGAAAAGCTGTAGGAGCAGCCTTTGGATTGACTGCAGGGCTCTTTGTCCAGTGAATAGCTTCTGGTGACTGTCTGAGCCTCACCAGTGAAAGTCTTCACTGGCGGCCATGATCACTGGGAAGCAGCAATCAGTTCCTTAAGCTTCTATACCAGTTTCTTGGCACCTGATTGAGGACGTCAGGTGGTGCAGGGAACAGCAGGAAATATGGCAGACCTTTGCACAGGAGAAGCACAGAGAAAAATAATGTTCTCTAAGTGCCACTGCTAGAAATTCTAACCCCCAACTTTTGTAAATCAGCTGGTCTTTAAGCATGGGTTGAACTGTTCTGCAGCATTCATGAAATGAACAAAAAGCATTTGAATGCATTTTTAACAACACAGTGCCAAACTTCCTCCTAGGAAGAGGAAGGAATCTCAATGCCAAACTTCCTATTAGGAAGAGGAAGGAACCTCAGAGTCTGGATTGGAACATCCTCATTTGGCAACATCCTGTGACTTAGTTCCCATTTTGTAAAATAGGAATAATAATTCCCTACCCAAGGTCAGGATCTTGTAAAAATAAAAATGTTCTGGGCCCTCAACTAGAAAAGACATGACAATATACAGCTATCAGCAGAGCTTGCAATGTTGTTTGGTTCATCTCCTTGTCTCAAAGTGGGATCAGTAACACCTACAAGATTCCTGACCACCTAACAGTGGAGATTCCCCAGACTGCATTGGCAGACTACTTCAGGAGTTACTTATCCTTTCTATTGGAAAGATTTTACCAATGTATAAATCTCCCCTGCTTTAACTTTAGTGTAGTTCAGTCAGATTGGAGAACAACTTATTCCCACCCTCCCTGACGCCACCTTTTACCTAGTGGAAGACCTCTACCATTCTTTGGCCTTTTCTATTCAGACTAAACAACCTAACCTTATTTTAGAACTCCCGTTTTCTAAAGCTTTTTATTGTTTTCCTCTGACTACTACCAACTAGCCCCTTTTGAATTACAAAGATCAGTTTGTCATGTTGATTTTGACTTCTAACCCCATCCAAACACAAATTTACATGTTCCCTCCTCACTCTGTTGCTATCTCTAGATTTAATGTGGATATCCTCTTCCTGCAGCTCACCTGCTCAAACAAACCTTGTAGTCACACTTTCTTTGTAGTTGCTTGGAATTCTTAGAGAGTAACCCTTTTATCCTGACTCAGAAGTTCTCAAACAATTCACTCCCATCAATTTGTCAAGGCAAGCATATTCAGATGAGAGATATCACGTTATACCTTCTTCCTGTTCCTCCTGCCTATCCTTCTGGACAGCCGATACATCTAAACTAGCAGTAACCAGATGATGCCTTTAAAATGCATGTGCAAGTATCTAGTACAACTTATCCTCTTTACTCTGAAGCTGAGTCAGTTGCAGAGCCTCTGGAAGGATAAGGCCTTGACTGATGGAGTTTTTCAAACTATGCATCACTTTGATTCCTTTCCCAATATGCAGAACAATCTAAAATTCTCTATCCTGGATTTTGTTACTCATAAAAAGACATGAAAGTGCAATTATCCCTTACTCATCAACAACTACCCACCAACCCTCGCTCTTAGCTCGCCTATTCCGGCTACTTAAAAAAATGATTTTGAAATTTCCATTTCCAGATTGCCCTGGCAGGTACGACTGTGACTTTGCAAACAGCTACAGCTGTGTGTGCTAATTGCTTTCCTCTAAATTATTTATGAGACACTTTTGACTGATGGGAATTCTCACAACAGCATGCGATAACCGTGGGCAGTGGGCTCCTGAACTGGTGGGAACTCCATCACCTGCCGAGGTGCAGAAAAGCCAGCTGTTAGCAGGCACTGAGTCCCTGACAGCATGTGCGCTGAACTGCAGGGTCAAGCTCTACCTGCTTTCATCTCCTTTTCCAGGAACTGCTCAATGGGAAATTTATGTGTAAGCATTACATGTGCAGATAACACAGCCTTTACTTTTGGGATTAGATCAGAGAATACCGGAGGTTGGCTAATTTAGATGAAGCAGAATATAGCGTGTCAGTGACCTGTGGAAGACAATCCATTTCACTAAAAAGGGCTTTTCAAGCGCTGGTCCCAGATGCGGTAGGGGTCTGTAAAATGCAATTAGGAAAGCTAGAAATCAATAAACTTAAATTCACCACATATGGGGTAGGAGCTTTACAAGCCATTTTTCAAAAGATACATAAAATAAAAAGGAATAGCAAACACTACTATAAAGAAGAGTACAAAATGTATATCATGAGCCAACACTTACCACTGTTTTTTCCCGGAGGGTTTATCACTGCTGTCCAGCAAAAATGCTTCAAAAAGCTACGGCTGAAGGTAACTGTAAGCCTTGTCATTTAGATAAAAAGCCTGGTATTCCAAGGAGCAGCAAATTATATCTGTATGTTTCTTTCCCTCTACACATAAGAATAACTGACAGGGAGATACAGTCTGGAACCAGGTTGGCTAGAAGAACTTCATGTCTTGAGTTGCAGGAGCATGACAAGGAGCAGCCAGAAGAATGAGGCAAAGCAGCCTGTTACTGCTCACTATTGCTGTTTTTATTGCCTTCCCAGGGGGACATAAAGGTTGCTGTGTGAGCAACCAATGTGACATCTTCATGAGTTTCACAGCTGTGTTTAAGAACTACATTTAAACAGGATTCCCAGCCAAACTGACGGTGAAACTGTGGTGGATCTTTTCCTAAGCAGTATTTTACCGCACCCTTCCCACAAACTCAGCAAAGATAGAAAGGGCAGCAAATATAAAACCCAAATTACTGTGGGAGGATGATACATTATAATCCAGCTGCACATAGGGTCAGGAGAAGGGAGGCAGAGCAGAAGGGGAGGTTGTTGTAAGAGCACTCAGGAGCTCCATTTCTTGACTCCCTTTCTCCTGTGCAGTCGAAATGACTTTTTGGCCCTGTCCCACCCAGAGGTTGGCACTTGGGAGTTGGAGAAATGTCCCAGCTCTCAAACCTGCTCCCCAGAAGATGTGGGCCACATGGACTCCTTGCACATACAATGAAGCAGCAGATTGCTAATAAGGAAACAAGTTCTCTGCAGAAGAGGAGGAAGGGGGGCGGAAGCTGATGTTCCCAGCCACTTATCACAGATGCAAAAGGAGACAGGACAGAAGGTATTTGTCTGGATCTGACACAGACTAACAGCATGGCACAGGTAAGGCTGGAAGTCATTCATGCCTCATTTCTCCCACCTGTAAATTATTCCTCCCCCTTCATCCCCACAGGCACATCATTATGATTGCTCAATTAATTAACAGTTTAAAAGAGCTCTGAGACATTCAGATGGAAAAGAAGGATTTTTTTTTTTTAATTTCTGCTTCTCTAAAACTGCATGCATAAACACTGAGATTTATAAGTCCTTTGCTGCAGATGAAGAATTGCTTCCACTTTACAGATGGGAGAGTTAAACCACGGAAACTTTAATGCACATATTTTTGTGGAACAGCCTCAAGTTCCTTGACCCATTTCCGTGTACCCAGCTACATACAAACACAGTTTGGCATCCAGAGGGCTGAGCGCTCCCAACCCTGAATGGTACCAGCCATGAGGGTAGACAGGGACAGCACCCACCAGGTCAGACTGTACACGGCCCCATCCAACCTGGCCTTGAAGATGTGCAGGGATGGGACCCCCAAGCCCTTCTCCACAGGGCTGCTATCACTGCACAGTAAGTTGCAAAGTAATGTATCACAGGAGTGAGAGTTTCTCTGACCAAAAGACCATATAAAAATAGAAGGCTGAAAAGAAATCTGCCCATTCTGCTCTATTATTATTTTTCATAGAAGACCCAAGTTCCTGTCAAAAACAAGAGAATAGACAATTTCCAGCCAGCTTTTATGGCACAATCTTTTGAAATTCTCAGCCATCTGTCTCAGCAGGAGTGCCTGGTGTTCAGCCCTTTGGAAAAACTAGGCCCTTCTTTAGGAACTCGGTGCTTTTGAAACCATGGAACCATGTCTTCCATGAAAAGCACTGCTTTTTGTGTCTGCTGGTTCTGTCCTCAGTGCAGCGAAACCTGTTGGCAAAACAGGTAGAGATGGGTTTGAACTGCAAAACTGGGAAATTACTCGGAGTGAGCCCTACATCCAAGGACAAGTGGGGCAGATTAAGTGAACAATTAACTGCACTTTCATTTAATGTTGCTTACAAAAAGCACTGCAAACACATTTTAGCAAATTTCCAAATGAGAACTGCTTACAAAAATAAACTCCTTTTTGCTTAGAAACATTTGTTTCCTCCGTTTCTCTGATTTTTCCAGTACTTTCTCTTCCCTCTCTCACTACTGCTGAGACTTTGTCTCAGGTTAAGAAGTAACAAAGCAATGGCATGAACTGCTCCTGACTCACAAACATTATTAATAGTGGGATCCCAGTCTGGCATGAAAAATCAGCTTCCAAATAGGCCTCTCTGTGGGTTAATAAAATCAGCTATACAGACAGAAAAACTCTGCAGCAGGTGAATCATCTTGCACACAGGGACCAAGCAAACAGAGACAGCATGATGCACAGCACTACATTAAAACAGAAATATGGTCCCACTGAAAACACCTACATCTGGAACCTGCAGTGATTCCTCTTCAGAGAACAAACATTTTACAGCAATGTTCTGAACACAGCCCAGCGAAGCACTAGCCTGGACATCTGCCCTCTCTTCTGCTGCTGGTGTGTTAGAAGAACACGTTACTGGTCTCCTTTTTAGCAAATACACATAAAGCTCCTTGTGGCTCTGTAACATAGACAAAACCTTGTTACGTTCAATGGAGCAAGAACTGACAAATCAATGAGATATATAAGAACTCTTTTTATTTCTTAAGTGAGCCGAGAGGCTTTGAAGCTAGATTAATACCTCCAAATGAAGGGGCACACAACCCCTCCTGCTACAGCAGAAACCTCAGTGAAATCCTGGCTCTGTGAAAGTTAACAGCAAAATTCCCACCAGTTTCATTGTGAATGAGACTTCAGGCCATAAGTCTATTCTGTAGAGGGTTTTCTACCAAATGTTAGAAAATGACTTTTTCCAACAGAAAAGTAAAAAGTCAATTGTTTCATTGTATTATTATTATTTTTTCTAAGCTGTAACCAAACATTTCATTTTCAATTGGGGTCAACCCTAGCTTAAAATTTTCAGTTCCCACACGTCCTCGTGAAGCAATTGAGCTGTATCCCTGACATGTTCTGATGCTAAACTCAACTGACACATACTAGCTTGATAATGCTGGGCAGTATGTATTGAACTTTCCATACCCACACAAGAAAAAAACACAGCATATCAATGTTCTTCTCTTCATCCTCTCCCCAGTTTCGGGCACTGGAATAGCTCCCCAGAGAAGTTCCAGAGCACTGAGGTTGCCAGAGTTCAAGAAGTGTTTGGCTGATGCTTTCAGACATATGGTCTGCTTTTTGGGTAGTCCTGTATGGAGCCAGGAGTTGGACTCAATGGCCCTTATGAGTCCCTTCCAACTCAGGATATTTTATGATTCTTTGAAAATATTGGAATTTTTCAAACAAAAATTTAACAGTACTGCAATTTGTGTCGACAATGGCTACCACCTGGCTTGGCCCTACCAAAGTTAAGTTACTCTGAAATAATAAAACATAATTCGGAACAGAATTTGGCCTGAAGATCTCCATGTCCCAAAGAGCCCCAAAAACCTTCTCCTTGGCTCTGCTCATTCCTTTTGAGGAAGAACCCAGCGGAAGGAAGGCAGCCAGTGTGACTGCCAGTTTTGCAGAATCCATGAAACTCTTGGGAGTCATGACCCCAGTTCTCTCGCTCTTGGATTTCTAACAGAGGACTCTATTGAAAATGATCCTCCCCAGGGCCCCAGGATGTTCACCGTTAACCTTACTGAGTCATGAAAGAATATCCAGCCCGTAATACAACAAATACAGCAAACTTCCATATGCTACAGCACAGCAAGCTCAGAAGTTACTGAAACATTTTAAGGTATCGGCCAAGACCTTGTTCAGCAAAACTTAAACCCCAGAAACTGAACAAAACTTCAGCACTTGCTTAAGTTTAAGCACAAGTTGAAATGCATATCTGAACGGCCTTAGGAATTATGCAAATGCTTAGATGAATCCAGCACCAATATGAATTACTTCAGAAGATAGAGAAGCAAGTAGTGCAATTTAATCATTTTTATCTCCTTACCAAGAATGCACAAGTTCTTAGAGCTAATATTACAGCATCTTCTACTGTTGCCAGAAGCCAAATGACCTATTCTTTAACAGTCAAGCTCTCCTCATTTTCAAACTGCAGATTAGTCCATTTACGCTGAAGAGTGGCAGAGAATGACAATTTCATAATACACAGATTGAGTGCAGTTCCACTCACATGTTACATTACCTTGCCCTTATTTCCACTGTACTTTCACTTGCAATTGACTGTCACGGTAATAAGGTGGTGCTGCTTCTAATCTCAAATTGTATACTTCCTGGGATGCTGGCAATTCATTAGATACTGCCATAAAGTGGCGAGCTGGATCTGACCTTGAATCTCAATGCACAAAAAAATCAACCCACGGTGATATTCATATTAACAGCCTCCATTAAAGTCACAGTGTGAACTGGGCACTTCCATAAAATGCTGAATAAAACGAACCTTCAGCAATATCACCGAAAAGGGCAGCCAGCACCTCCCAGCAGACTGTCAGCACTGTCCACAAGTGATCCCATAGGCACGAAGGCTGATTGTGAAAATGCTCTGCACATGACTAGTCCTTACTTCTGCGAATACTCTCACAGGCTTCAGCACTTTCAGGGTCAGGTCCCACAGCTGTACTGCTGACAGACAGTGCAGCAAGTGCCAAACGCGCTGATTCCAGTGCGCCCTCCTTGCAAAATATCATGAAGCTGTAATATAATCTCTGAGAATGTCATTTTAGGAAATGAATGCTTTACAGCAGGAGATCGTGATCCCTCAAAAACTGAAGGAAGTCCTTAATTCACTGTGATTCAAGGAGAAGTGCATAGGAGAAAGTGGAAAGGAATTAATAAACTGTGCCACCAAAGAGGCTTGTTGCTAATTACAGTACAATCACCGCAGCGAGATATACAAAAGAGCTAGCTGGGAGAACATGCCAACTTAGCCTGCCCAACTCCAGGGACTGCTTGCTAACAAAATGCAGGGTTTCTACTTCTAGGTCACTGATTTCAATCTGGCATCAAAGGAGAAAATGACTGAAAGTCAATGCCAGCTGACAGTGGTGTGAAAGCAGTAGGGGTGGACCTCGGCCCACTTCCTAGCAGACTGGAGAACACAACCCAACTATTTGTGATTAGTGAAGTCATAAAGCTAGAGATTCAGACTGCGATTCAGTGATAAATCCAGCAAATCCAGCTGTAGGGCTCTTAGGACGAGCTGATGCGATGCACACAGTTCTGCTGATTCCAGCTTCTCTAAAACCTTTTGACAAGTGAACTGTGCACAAACGGTGCTGCTGCAGATCAGATACTGTCAGGCCTCTGACAGCTGGAAGAAAACTCCACGTTGCATATGCCAAGCAATTCAATATAGCTGTGTGCCCATAGTTCACTCATATCCCAACTGCCTGGTATCAGGGGTCGCCAAGCCTCGGCCTCCAAGCTCCATCCTTCAGTGACAGCAAATGCAGGCTGTGCTGGAACAGGCGTATCAGAACTGCACTGGTTTATTGCTGCTGGTTATTCTCTGGATTGGAGACAAAGAGATGCTGTGTACACCTCCGTCTGTCCTGGGAAAGGGTGGAGGGTGCCAGATGTTTAGCAAGGCACTCAGGACACATAAAGCCACACAGGCATTAAATGGCATAAATAGTGAGGCATTAAATGGCACCATCCCTGCTGGCTGGCACCACATCCCTGCTCATCAGCACTCCATTCATTTAAATACTTTAAAGAGAGCAGGGAAACAGGAGATTAGAGAGATGTGCTGCTGCCTTTGATAAGCCTGAAAATAAGGAGCAATGGTTGTGTTAATCCTGTAGCAGTAATAGAGAAATGAGGCGATTAACTGCAGTTGCAGAAGCAGCCTCGTGCAATCTGTTTTCCCACTGAATTCCTCCATGGAAAGATGGGTCACAGGGCACACCTGCAGAATGCAGCCAGGCGTTGGGATCTGCACTGTACCCACGGCCTGTGCTCCAACAGATGGTTGGCCAAAGGATTTTGTGTCCTTTTGTTTTATTTAGTTTTGTGTTGTGTGTTTTTTGTTTTGCTTTGGGTTTTTTTTTGCTGAACACACAGAAGCAGAGCAAGCCCTCTTGCCAACATTGTAGTGAATGCAGAGCATTCAGCAACAAAGGGGTGACCTTGATTACTGTCTAATGAGTAGAAACCAGTTGCTTTTCAGCACATAATGAGGCAGAAAAGTTCTGCTATGGTCTGCCAGATTTCTTGATGCTGCCCTGAGGAAGGCTGTCAAAGATGCTGTATGCACAGTCTCTGCTTCAGGCATCAGTTGATCCTTGGTCCTTCCACACACAATGATGGTGCTACAGTGCAAGATGATCTTAGAGAAGTCTATGTATTTCTCTTTACATAACACACTGCCCTTTAACTGGCAGCACAAGTGTTAGGGCAGCACCACCTGATTTGTACTCTGAGATAGAATATGTCAATAGCTTTGCTTCAGATTCTTTAATTTCTATCTTACTTGCATTAAAAATGATGGTTATATTCTGCAAGCAGAGTTTGGCCCTCTTTGCTGAAAGCAATGGAGAAGGAATGGGCAGCCCTGTAAATAAGGAAGGAAAAAATTCTGAATCCACTGATATAAATGGAAAATATCAATTCAGTAAGTTTTCCCCTTTTAGAATGTTACATCTTTGGGAAAGAAGCTAAAAGAGGCTGAACTGAAAGGTGTGAAGTCTCCTAAGATCAGCTGTGGCTTGGAAAGGCAATATTATCATAGAGGTTCCACAGAGAATGGAGAAAAGTTAATGTAGGCACTGGAATGGGCTGCCCAGGGAGGTGGTGGAGTCCCCTTCCCTGGAGGTGTTCAAGGAACGTTTGGATGTTGTGTTGAGGGATATGGTTTAGCGAGAACCATTGGTGATAGGTGGGTGGTTGGACTGGATGATCTTATAGGTCTTTTCCAACCTTAGTGATTCTGTGTGATTCTGTGAATGTATCCATCAAGCCTTGGGACAAGGTAACATTGGTAGTACTGGATCACTCACTGGTAATAGCAAATTAATCAGGTCAAATTAATCAGGTTAAATTAAATCAGGTTGATGATGGAGAGGGAAGAATTGGTACCTCTTCACTACATAACAGTAAACTATTGCAGGAAGGCTGAAGTCCCTCCAACATCCTTATCTGTGTCAGTAGCACACAGCTGTGCTCCACTGAAACTGCAGAGAAAACAGCCCCATTCAATGCACAGTGTGTGTTAGCAGGGAGAGCAAGGGAACAGAAATCATGAACTGAGGGTAGCAGTGCAGAAACAGAATGAAAGAAGGAGCTTCCACATTAATAAAAAAATCCTGGGCACTTGCAGTGCCAAAATGTTTTTGGAGGTTAGGAGAGATGGAATCTGTGTTTGAAAGGGAGAAAATTCACTGTGTTAAAAAGGAGAATGGGTGTCACAGATATGGAAGCCAAACATACAGAGCCTGCCTGTGCTGGAGAGGGGTGTTGCAAACAGGGAGAAAGATTTCGTGCTCTGTGGAGCCCAGAAAGCTGCAGCCTGCACTTCCATGAGGTGCTCTATGTTCAGTCTGAGCTCCCTTTCTCCCATTTCAGATTTTACTTGGAGAGGAAAATGTTCCGTTTTTACCATTAAAAAACAAAACAAACAAACAAAAAAATAAACCACTTAATTTTAAAAAGAAGAAACTTTTTGATAGCTACATAATAGTTAGGTCTTGCCTGTGGTGTTTTGTCCGTGTGCTAGGTGTCTTTAGGGATCCATTCACATCTGCATAATCATCTATTTTAATTATATGATGCCAGAGGGTATGCAATACTGTACGGACGAGTGAAAAGGCAGGGAGGTGAAGGTGAGACAGAAAACAAAGCTGCCATATTTCCCTCAGCAGAACTGAGATTGTCACATGCAGTTTCATCTCTCATGCACAGGGTGAGAGAGGGACATCTGCACCAATATCCCCCTCATAAGTTCCTTCAATCCTTGTGAGACAGATTCTCTCTCTCTTCTGTTCCAGATCTCAAACCCAGCATCTTTACCAGTCTCTTCCCAATCCTGTCCCTGCTTCAAAGCTCGTCTGCAATCAGGCAGATCCCAGTTGTGTCGAGGTGACACACAGAACCATGTCCACTCGTTCATATCAATCACAGAGGAATCCAAAAGGAAGCTGGGGAGAGATCAGGGGAATTTGGCCTGTCTGCAGTCAGATCTCTGAGCAGCACATGCTGTTTATCATGCTAAGCCAGAGCCATGACTACATCTCTTCCTGACAGATGCATCCTTTCTTTTCTCTTGCTTTTCACTGTCAGCAACAGTTACTCTCCCAGCCTCTCTAGAGACCAACACAGAGAGCAGCATGGACAGCAGCAGCATACATACATTAACAATTTTCCAGTCGTCTTACTTAAACGTTCTGGCTCCCATACAGTTCTGCACATTTTTAAATGCTGGACTTTTAAGATTCTTTCTGGAGGTGAATTCCAGCAAATGGTGACATGGATGGAGCTGTGGGATACAGTGGCGAAGTTGTCCCACTTGAGGGAAGAGAAGGATCTACCTAAAAGCAGAGCAGGGCACAGGGAGAAGTTTGCAAAAATGAAAATAACTCCAGCAGAAAGACAGCAAGATGACAAAGCTAAAACAGCTGCCAAAAAGCTAATCTTTCCAAGGTTTGGTTGTGTCAGCACAGCACATCCTAGTATTATAAGTCAGATTCATGATATCTGGATTTGTAACTTTAGATGTTATGTTACAGCCCGAGACAGGCCTGGGTGAAAAGGAGTTCCCAAGCCTGGAGCTGCACGGGCTCACACTCAGGAGCAGGCTGAGACCATCCAGGTTTTGACTCCTCAGTGCACACGAACCTTGTTGTAAATCTAAGACAAAAGAGGCACAGGGCAGAACTAAGTAGCTTGAAAAAATACGTAGTGGGTAGCTTAAATCTTTGTAAAGCATGATTTAATGCTACCAATGTGAAAAGATGATCCTGCAAAAGGGTAAAATATATTAAATTGTGCAAACAGCCCTAACTTGCTTCATAAATAAAATACTCTCTGCAATTACCAACAGACAGGATATGGATAAGCGGTTTTCAAGAGGAAAGCCCCTCTATCTCATTAAGCAGTTGCTTCACTCCTGTTTTTTTTCCATGTTCAACTCTTCACCTTTAATCTGCAATACGCAGCTATGCAGCACACACCAAGAATGCAAAGCTGACAAGCACAGGAGGGCCTCCCTTATCAGCTTGGGATAAAAGCAAGAGATCGAAAGGATGGACTGTCTGTGATTTTTCACTGCAGACTGGTAGATACTTTATGCCCATCACAGGCATATTTGAAGGCCTGAAGGTTCATTTATGTTTTAAGATTTGGAGGAATACTGGTAGGAAAACAATGGGTGAACTTCCACATGGGAAAGAAAGAAGAGTCACAGTGTTTGTACCAGCATGCTGCTGCTGCCATGGGCAGGGGCTGAGGATGCAGCTGCTCCTCGCTGTGGGCTGAGCACATGCAGTGCGAGCAGACACAAACCAGCCAGCCCCCACACCCCACAGGGATGCCAGGAAAGGATATCTGTAGGAAGGTGTGAAGTTGGTGGTAATAAACCAGCAGGAGAAGTTTCCTGTTAATCTCAGTGACTGCAAAGAGCCTGTAGAAAGAGGATTTTAGTTTTTCCTGAGGACAGTAGGTAATACCCAAAGACTGCTAAGCTACTGCAGCAGGTTTATGCCTGCAAGAGAAGCACGGGGACTCCTAGGCCCACTCTGTTCCCTGCTGTCTGAATAAAGCTCCCGACTACAGCAAAGACAGCATGGTCAGAGCCTTTCTTATCCTCTCCTCCCTGCTGTGATCACTGGGAGCTCCCGCTCCACCCCTCTGATGTGTTGGCAGCCTCTGTAATTTGGAGAAGCTGTGATTTATAGCTTGGACAGAGCCTGTACTTAGGGACTACAAAGGTAGGGCTGGCTCGACCAGTAGGGCTGTGTCATTGCTAGCCCTTTGTATTGATCAAATGAGTGATGGAAGCAAAGAATTCAATTGCATTTGCCGCCTGTAAGGATGGGCTAAGGGGCAGGGGTGGGAGGAGGCAGGGATTTAATTACCCCACACACCCAGCACACGAAGACAGAAATGTGGTGATGACACTCAGTTCCCTGGTGGGAAGAATCCCTGTCAGCCACCTCCCTCTGCACCTCCGCTCTGAGTGAAAAAGGAAACAGAAACAAGAAAGAGGAAATCTTCGGAATGCTTTGTCTTGCTTTAGTCACATACCACATCCTTCTCCTCGCCTCATCTCCAGGGGAGTGTTACAGCCACGGAACTGAGGAATGAAGGGAAGTTTACAGCTGCCTAAATCTAAGAGAGAAAAGTGTTTGTGGCACGCAGCATGTTGCAGCTCCTGCTATAAATTCACGGGCAGATTTCCAACAGTAACAGAGAGCTGAATCCAAACATACTACTCAGTGAAAGGCTGGAACACCCTTTAATCAGACTCCTAATTGGTCTTTCCCTCTTTTTCAGCATTTGTCATACAAGAAAACCTACAGCAGTTCCCAAATGAGCTTTCCAAAGCAACGTTTAGGACATAATCAGGTCTCTTTGAAAAGGGACAGTTTTAAATACAGTCATAAACATTTGATACTATTGTCTGCCAAATTTAGCAAATGGCTTTAGTGGGGACCCATATTTATCAAATTGCCACCTTCAAGACAAATACTTATAGGGATGCCTAGACTTTATTCAGCTAATGAGGGCATGCCCCTCCTTTCCAAAACACTATTTCTTAAAACAGTGGTCCAATTTTTGCATTACAGCCTTGAGTGCCTTGTACTGACTGAGCAGCTGTCACTTAGATTCCTCCTATCAACTCTGAATTCCCTTTCATGTAGGGTCTGTGTTATGTGATGGCAGCTGAGAGCAGTGACCTATGACTATGCTTGACTTCTTATCTCATGACATGTGGACTAACTTACAAATGCAGGTAATTAGTTAAAGATGTTTCATGACAAATTAGACTAATGGAATTGTAATGGTTAAATTAACGTCTTGGGGTCAGTTTTAAGGCCCCTTGTTAGGGGTGATAGTTCAAAATGCAAGCTGTCAGACTCTGGGAAGTATCCTGTTTATTTTAATAAAGTGCTTCTTTTGTATGTGAAAAGCCAAGGACATAACTACTGCGATAGGGCCTGATCCAAGGGAAACAATCTGGCTGGCAGTTTCTGGATAAGGTGGTCTCCACAGTCCTGCCCCTACATTTTCTCCTGTAGGCAAGAGACACAGTGAAGCAGAGCAGCAAGTATGAAGAAGGATCAAAGCACACAGCTTTGCACTGCTCTGAACTCTAATCTCTCACCCTCCCCTTGCACCTTTCAACTGAAAATCTCATCTGACATCTTTCTTCAGGGAGGAAGTTAATTTTGCAAAATCAAACAGTTCAACATAAATTAAACAGATAAATCATGTCCTGTTACCCGCATCCTTCCTCCAGGAGGAGCCTGTGAGGCTCTCCCTATAGGCTCTGCTAACAATAGAGCTGCTTGTTAACGCTCGCACAATGCTAAGGACAAATGGGAAAGGAAGAGATGACAAAATGGAAAACATCAGTCTGCAATTTTATCAATCCCTGGTGTCCCCGTGTCTTGAGTGCTGCATGCAATGCTGGTCACGCCATCTCGGAGAGGTGAGTAGAGTTAAAAGAGGCAGCAAGAATGTCAGAGGTACCAACTGACTTCTCTAACTGAAGAGATGTCATCGGCAAGGATTCAAACATTTATCAAGCAGGCAGCTAAACTTGGGTGTAATTGAGATATTTAACAAGGAAGAGAATGGAGAAAGGAAACAGAATAATTACTCTCTGATCTTTGTAACAGTCAATGAAATTATCAGAGTGCCTAGAAAAGGAAAGGCTTTTTACCCAATGGGTAGCTGAATGTGGAGGCCACTGATGTGCAAGTGGACAAAGTCCAAAGGAACAGATGGGTTCAAAAATTTAGATAAATTCGTGGGAATCCACTGACAGCCATTAAATACAGCAGTCCAGATGCAGTCTGGAGCTCAGGAATTGCCTCCATGCAGAGCACCAGAAGGTGGAAATATACACCAGAACAAGAATTCCTGTCTTTGTGTTCTCTTTTATGCTCTTTTCTTATCCTCCCAGCGTGGCACTCATCGGCAGGACACCAGGCTGGGCAGGGCTTTGTTCTGACTCAACAGCATCACTATCATCACCTGATCTTGAGTCTCTCTTCATTGCAAACAGAAAACTAATTAGTCACAGATAAGGCTAAGTCCACTTCCCGTCAGTGGCAGCCCTGACCTCTGATGGCCATCTAAGGGAACATTCTCCAAACCCAGGTTCCAGTGGTGATGGGGAGCATTGGGTTCATCCATCCATGTACACACATGTGCACACACATGTGACTGGGATACGATGAAGTCACACAGCTTCCACTTTTAACTCAAAGCGCACTTTGATCTTTCTTTTTCCAACATAAACACAAGCAGAGTACACAGTTAGACAGACAATTCCTGCTGAAACAAGCTGCTCTACTCCCTGCCTGGGCAGAGAACAAGACAGCAAATGACAGAAGACAGCTGTTAGCTATGCTGCTGAAACCACCGCCTTTGGATGCTGTGGCAAAAAGCACAGTGCAAGGACCTCTACCAAGCAGAGCAACACGGGTTTCTATGTTCAGGTGTCACTCCAGCGTCAGCCCAAGCAGCTCTGGCAGGCACAGCACCTTCCCCTGCTGCTGCCTCTTGAAGCTGGGATCAGTCTACTGAATTTGGGTACCTCACAGGACAGCAGTGAGTACCTCCTTGCATTTCAAAACTTCTGGAGGCTGAGGGAAGAGCTGATAATGGGGTCCCATGGGCACTGTGCGTTACCAATCCAGAACACAGATAAAACAAATCTCCTCCAGTTCCACTTGAGAGTGTTGGGCTGGAGCTCATGCTATGACAGGTCCTACAGTCAGCTCTGGAGCTCCCAGAATATCAGCCAAAATGCTGTTGTCACTGCTGCTTTTGTCTGCCAGCCCTGACATCCCCTGTCGGTACCCAGCAGGAACTGAAGATGCTCCTTCCACCTCCTCCCATCATACACACATGCAGAGTAACAAGCCAGCTTAAAAGGAACATGAAATTAACATACTAGCATCCAAGGAAAATAATTAGACTATAATACAGTTATTTTTCTCTCTCAGGACAAAAACCTTAGTAATGGGAAATTCAGGTAGTTGCTATGGGTATTAGACAGCATTTGTAAGATAACAGGAGGAATAAGCTCTGACAAACAAATGTCCACTTGGTGTTTTGAGTTTCTGTGTCTTTCATTTCCCTAATTCCTGGCACTTGTCATTCATTTTCTTTTCACATATGGATGAGGACGACATAATGGATGAAAATGCAGTGATTTCCCTTCACAGTCAAAACCAGGATTTAAAATCTCATTAATAGAACATTCCGAATCCAAGATATTGCGCATTCTTGTAAATATGCATGAACATTATCTTTTTATATCATTTCGTGTACATGAAATAGTAACAAGTAGTAAACACAAAAATATAAAATGAGAACCTGGTGTCATTACTACAGTACAGGTTTTGTTCTTTATGGGGGCTTTCAGTGCTAATAGCTGCAGGGCATTATGCACAAAGCACTCGGAGTTTTGAGAGGACTAATTAAGTTCTGCTGGTTTCTGTTACTGAGAGAGGACTATTTGGACCTTGAGCTTAAGACAGAAATAAGGAATAATGATTTAACTTTAACGTAAGAAAGAGCAAATATTTCCTATTAGTGGAATAATAACAGCATTTATGTGTTATTTTGGAATTTCCATAGATAAGGAAGATATTTCAGCCTCAAGTATCCTCATAAGAGGCTTACTTGAGCTGCATTTTGCAGCATGATTGTAAAGTTAATGCTTGACCATTTTTTGTTTCAGTATTATTATACAGAAGTGACAAAAGTATGGACCTACCAAATTAAGTATTAAGTAATACACATAACCAATAGATCTAACATAAAAAGAGGATATTACTTCCTAACACCTATTGTTAGTATTACTTTGTGAGAAATAGAACTCAAGGCTATTTGATTGTTTGTTTTTTTTAGAATACTTATTTAATACAAGTGCTAAATGACAATAAACTCCAATTTTGTTTGCTTTCACTGCTCACATCTACAGATATTTCCAACAATAACCTTGATGTTTCCATGTAAGGCAAATCTAATGGAAACCACGGAATCACAGAACCACTGCTTGGAGGAGTCTTCCAGAGATTCCCAGCCCTCCCCTTCAGAGAAGAACTACTGCCAGCACCAGGTTGGGTCAACCATGGCTTGGCACATCTTTAAAATGTCCACGGATGGAGATTTCACAGACTTCTTGGGTTTTCCAGTGCTACACCACTCTCATCACGAAGAAATCAAGAAAAACGGTTAATGAGAGTTGTACAATCTCCTGAAGACTAATTAAGGTCAACCAAAGTTTAGTCTGATGAAAGAGACCCGTCTTGACAGTCACTGTCAAGCTTTCACAGATACAGCAAAACTGAATTACAGAACAGTATTTAACTGTCCTATTGCTATTTTGCCTCCAAATACTCAGTAACGTGGAATGCTTCAATCTCTCACCAGTGAATACATCATCACAATCACCCTTTGATGGTAATATATGATGGAAGGACAACTGAGGTGAACAGAAACTGCATATTCAGTTACACAAGACATCCAAAACAAAGCCAGGAACTGAATGCAGATTTCTTATACGCTGCTTAACTGTGTTAAACACAAGATCACTTTGTTGGTACTTAGTCTTCCATTTCCGCAGCCTAGCACAAATGTAAGTTGTAAAAGGCTGGAACAACCCTCTGTGGGCAGCACCAGTGATGAAAACAAAATTAAAAGGAAGTATAGAGGTAACAAATTTTCCAGGATCTGAAATTTAGATTTTCTCTACAACCTGCTAAAGAGACATGCTTGATAAGCACTACAAGTATGGAGCTCACCTGGATCTCAGTCTGCCGCTATTCTGCACAATCTTCATTGAGATGAATCCCATACTTCCTCCCAGAGAATATAAAACAGGCTCTACTCACACACATTGACTTCAGATTTCTGTAACATTTCAAAGATTCCACTGGAGCCTTCAGAAAGGGTTTGATCTTTGAGAGAACATCTAAAAATGACAGGCAGGTGATGGGCATGAAAATGCAGTAGTGGGGGTGGGTGGCAGAAGCAGGATTCAGTGCAAATATTTACACTCCTCAAGTGAACCAGCTGAAACATCATTCATGTTCTTACCCGAAGAACAAAAGAACAGTCAGGTGTCTGTGCTCATTCGTTGTTGTTTCATTTCCTATCATTGTTTTACTGCAGTATCAGCTCATGTAGAAGCAGGAGGTGGTTTCATGGATCCAGGATTTAGTCCTGAGTGGGACCACTCAAGTCCCTGCAGTGGTACTATTCTGTACCTACAAACCCTCTTTGTGTTCATCTTGGGAGAGATAGCAGGCAGATACTGGATCCCATTACCATCTCTAAGCACACAAGTCCCCTGTTAGTCAAGATCACACAGTGCCCCTTTTGCTGCAGCAATGTAAACATTTACCAAGAGAAGACAGAGAAATATGATCTGACACATGAAGATTAAGCTGTATGGGTTTTTCACAGGAAGCCAAGTTCTCTAGCTGTCAGACAGAAGCCACAGAGTGATGCCTATTGTTTCTTAAAGAGTAATTACTTCTGATTGCTTCCGAGTACACTAATTTGTCTTAATACAGACTGACAGCATAACCCATGGTAGTGGATAGCTGCATTACTTTACCTGTGTGCAGGTTTTCTAGGGCTGGCAACTGCATCCACCCCAGGAAGAGCAGCACGTCCTTGTGCCGGGACATCAGCCCTCCACATTGCAGCTCAGCCATGTAGGAACTCAGAAACTTGCAGCTGGTCAGGCATGGGGCTGGGCGCATGGGCAACACCAGCACTTCTGACAGACATGGCAAGGGAGTCCTCAGCCAGTTCCTAGGAAGGGAACAGATGAAGAGCATTAGGACTGCGATTGCCAATTTTCTAATCTGCTCTTAAACTCTTATATTTTCATATGCATTATAAATATACTACCACTATCTGAACCCCTTTGTGCACGTATAAAAAGCCTTCTGCTAATTTGATTGAAAGATATAATTTGCAGTATCGCAAGGGAGGCAGGGACAGAAAGGAAAAACTTCCAATTTCACAGAACAGTTGGAAATGTCAGAACACAGCCCAGACACCAATCTGAGCCCTAGTGATTTGCTTCATCACAACTTCACAAGTGTGCTGTAGAGCAAGAGGAGCCTCTGCGTTAATCGAAGGACCCTGCTTTGTCAATCCTTTGCATCCTGTGTTGCAGTGAAGAAAGGAAGACGTAGAAATCCAGCAAACTGCAAGCTGAAAGAAGCATTCAGGTTGGGCCACTCAGGGTGTTTTGTTGGTTTGTTTTGTTTAACTTTTTGTTCCTATTTTATTTTATTTCTTTCATTTAAAACTTCTGGTTTCCATTTTCTAAAACCTCGCAGTAGAAAGCAGCTTCAATTGAAGTGAAAATATGAAGATTTCTGTTTCAAAGATGTCAAAACATCCTGTCATGTGCATTCCGAAAAAGCAGCTGTGTGCTCTGGCGGAATTAGGAGAGTGGTGGAAAAGAATCCCACTTTATGAATCATTTCAATTTTGACAGATGAGGATTTTTCCTAATTTTTCATCTGTCAGTGTGCCCCAGTCACACATCACAGTCAGTACAGGTACCAACCAACCAGAAAGTCAGCTTGCTGTGCTCCATAAGCGCCTGAAGCACAGGAAGCAGAGAAAAGAGCACTGTGACCTTTGCAAAGAAGTTCTGAGAACATCAGCTCCGCATGGGCAGACGCTCTGAGTGTCACCAAACCAAACTCTAATTGCAGTCAGTACGAGCGCATGTCCTATGTATGGCATCCATGGTACAACGTGCCAAAAGCAAACAGCACTGCAGAGTGACTTCAGTTATTTACCCTGAAAATATTGCTAGAAAAGCAAAGAATGTTGGCTGGAAGCCACTTGAAATCATAAAAGGACTCATGTATAATTTTTAGGAAGAATCCATTGATCTAGTTATACCTAACACAAGAACCTGAGATTCAGTTTTTCACTGTGCTTTACAGAGTTTGCTGAATTTAAAAACAATAAAAATAAAAACCCAGATGTGTCCATTTCTTAAAATAACCCATCGAAAATAAAATTGTAGAAAAGCATTAAAAATAAATGTGTATTTCTTCTGGAAAGGAGTATTTCCAGATTTGAATTATGCACTGCAAAATAAAGGAACATAATAAATGTCTCTCTTCATTTGTGTGGGCTTCATGATAAAAAAGAAATGATAAACAGGCCAAGATAGAGAAACAAGTGTATGCCAGGGTTTGGAAGTTTTGTTTTGTGTTACAGAAGTAATAAAGTAATAAATCAGTATTAATATAAACACGTGTACTCCACTTCTCCAATGGAGTTAATTGCTTTGTGCTATCAATAAAAACGTACCGTTACAGATGGCATTTTCTTTTTTTAAATCAACCCTGGAGTCATTCTATCGATTTCAGCTGAGCTCCAGGAGATGGCTTAGGCCCACTGTATCCATTTAAATACATAACTCTGGAAAGCACCTCTCAATAAGATCTGTGACACCGGTCACCATTATTCAGTGTTTCCAAACACATTCTTACCATAAAAGTTATTTACCGGCTTCTTACACTGCAGTTTATCACAACCTTCATTACTCCCTATAGGAATCGCACTAAATCACGCAGCTGACAGCTCAAGCCATCCAGCTCCCTGACTACTGGTGCTTCTGAAATAATCAAGGCCCAAACCGCCTGCTATAAAGCTTCCATTTAATCAGTGCTGACATGCACCTTAGATTGCACTTCGGGAGGTGCCAGGAGCACCTCAGGGCCCGTGGCTCATTGCCCAGAGGACAGACTGTTGATGGGTCACAGCGATGAACACAGGCGTCCACTAGGCTAGCAGGGGGAAATGCTTTCCCTTCCAAATCTTCTTGCTCCTCTACAGTTTTCATCCCAGTACCCCTGGGGTGAGCAATGGGAGGAAAGGGATCACCTGCTTTTGCCACAGCTGAGCAACAAGAGCAAAAACCTCTTTGCAGGGTCATCCAGAGACATGCAGGACCAGCAACCGCATCTGAGCTCACGTCTGTTCCTCGGTCTGTCTGTCCCCATCAGAGGATGGAAATTATACTTCTAAGAAAAGCAGCGTCAGCAGAAACTAGTTTTCATCCAGACATAGTTTATGCAGTACAAGAAACTAGTTTGAAGTATATTGGCGAAAGATTACTGTTCTCCTGCCAATATAAGCCGTGTCTCCACCAGGGAGCTCTGACCCGCTGCACCATCAGTCGAGAAGCCCCGTGGACAGACTGACACATATACAGAGAAACTCCCTCGGCTCCAGTGGCGCTAGCGTGGATTTATCCTGATAAAAGTGTGAAATAGATACTGGCCCTCTGTTCCTTCCTTGGCACTTAAGCAGAATTCTGAAGAACCACAAGAGTCAGTGCTATTGTAAGCCATAAAAAACAGATAGAAAATATAAACACATCTGTCCCTATGTTCTACAAAAATTAAACAACAATAAATTAAGGACAAAAAATTCTAAAAGTTTCAGGTAAAAAAAATAAAATCCTTTTTGAAAGGCTGTTGATAAAAAAGTGAAGATTTCCTACTACCAAAGACAAAACTTTAAGTAAAATGATTTTGTCAAGAATCCAATTTTCCACTGAAAAGCATGATAGACCATCCCTGAATAATGACAGTTGCCACGACCAGCGTGCTACAGATGCAATGAAGCAAGAAAATAGCGTGTTCTCTAAGAGAACAAAAAGAACAGCAGCATTACCCGGGACACCATGCTAATATCAGGTTTTGATCTCACTACGGCAGTGTTTCCTGCTAGAGAGCTACAGCTGACACGGCGCACTGCAGGCTGCTTTTCAACACCTTCACACTTGCTGCTCTCACTCAGAAAACTGTCGAGAGGGAAACCACCACATGCAGCAGCAGGATGAATTTTAATTCCAGTTTTATGAATTTGCATCAGAAAACAGGGAAGGAGTGACGGAAAGAGGCTTATCTGTTTGAGGAGGCATCGTCAGGAGAAGATAAGACGGAGCAGGAGAAGTCATTTCTTCCAGCTCTTGTGCAGAGGACTGCTGTTTGCAGCACAAAAAATTATCAAAACCAAACACATAAATCAAGATATACCAGTCTCTGGGAAATAGAAACAGACTTGCAGCAGCACACACAAGATTTGGAGAAGAAGACGAGGAAGAAGAAAGAAATGCTTTTGCACCGTACACATTCTGACTAGCTGAGGTAGAAACCAAACAGCAGAGCTGAAGGAGATTGCAGATTCAAAAGTCAAAAGATGAATTGCAAAGAAAACCTGATCAACTTACAGGACTCCAGATAACACCCATGGCAGTAAAGAAATAGAAGTAGGAATCATAGGTATACAGTAGGGATGGGGTTTTTTTGTTTGTAGCTCCATATTTTTGTCCTACTGAATAAAAAGCAATTGTATTTCAAATCCTGTGCAAAGCCAGTGGATTGTGTGCAATTATGTATTCTCAATGCATAAACTGAGAAGTTCTGAGTATCCACGTGTCTGAATCTGGGAAAATCTGTTCTCAAGTGTGAATGGAGACCTCATAGCAGAGCTGAGCACGGATGGGCAGGGCAGGCACTGAATGCCCACCTTGGCTGAGAAGTCACACCTCTGACACAGCCACCTCAGAGAGGGTCAGGGAAGGGAAGCTCTGACAGTGCTCCTTGGGTGTGACAGATGCATTTGAATGTTTTAACCACGTGAACATTTACGCAGGCTTGACATATAACAAAGCCTTCCAGAAAGACTGCCCAAGGATTCGGTAAGTGCCATACACCTGTGAATGAATGTGGCTGCTGCTGGCGCGGTGCCTTCACTCACCAGGTGGACACAAGTGGCACAGATCTCAAGGCAGCTGAGAAGGTTTTCTCTCTGATTTGAAGACTTGATCATTTTCAGGTTTCGCCCATTTCCTATGATGCAATTCCTTGCTTTGTTGCTTTCTGCAAAATATAGTTTACAGCCCTATAACCTGCTTCACCTACTGACAGCATCATTAAAAAGGTGACTGTCTCTCTGTCTCTTCAGAGTATCTTGGAATCCAGTCTAGCTGTACCTGCTGGTACTTCTGCAGTGAACCAGTGAGCGCTGGGATGAGCTAAAAGGGGAGGAAAGAGATCAGTCACTCAGTGACCTGCTTCTAAAAAATGCTTCCTAATCAAGGGGCAAACTCTCAGTTTTACAGGTGGAAGATTACAGTTTAATTTCAAAGAGTTGTGCAGTGTGGTGTCTAACGTGAGTCTCAGCAGCAAATAGATTCCTAGAGAAAATCTACACACAATAAAGATCTAAACGCTCAGAGGCAGATACTGAGAAGTGGCACACAGCCATAATTGCTCCTGAAATCAGTGGAGTTTTACAGATGGAACAGAGGAAGGACTCCTTCCACAAGAGAATGTGCTGACAATAAATCAGCAGCGAGTGTTGCAATTACTGCCCCACGCAGTGTGATGCTTTGCTTGATGCTCCCTCCACAGCAAAGAAATTCTATTGATGGTACTTCTCACAGTGGCACTGGAAAAGAAAACAACAAAACAAATTCAGCTTCACAGCAGTTTTGGCACAAGGAAAGATCCAGAGAACTGCCAGTCTGCACTTCAATACAAGATCCTGACCAGGAGGAAAATGAGTCATGCAAAGTCTGGAGCAAGACATGGTATAATGCTTTCATATGGCCCCAGACAGAATTATAATTCCTCCCATCAGCTCTTCCTGCTGACATCAGCTTTCACATTGGTTTGGCCTAATAATTAGAAAAGTTCTTAGAACTTAACCAGAACATCATTGTTCCCATGGAAAACACCCCACTGCTCCTGTGATGGGAAATAGCTTTTTTCCTCTTTTCTTTTGAAAATTTTACTGCTGATCTGGCTAGGCCAGGCTCCAAGTCTAAGCTAGGTTTCTGCACGCTTTTACAGCACTGGCTTCACATCGGCATCTCCCACTGCTTCTGAAATCAGCCTGAGAAAATGAGCCTTTGTAGGGAACAAGGAGAAATGTGTCAGAAAAACAAGAGTAGCAGGGAAAGGCCTCTCGTGCTGCCCTCCCTGCCCCAGCTCCCATCCCTGGCTCCACCCTGCTGGGGCAGGAGCAGCCCTGGGCCCACGGCATCCCAGGTGATGGTAGGCCATGGAGAGCTCCATGAGGATGCAGAGAAGGGCAGGCCCCGTACCTCTGCATCCTCATGGATGTGGTGTGGGCACAGCTGCACCCGAAGCTGTTGTGCTGGAGCTGTGCTTGCTTCAGGTGGTGACAAGATTTGGTTCTGTGCCTTCACAGGCAGGATTTTCATGTCAGAAGCTTGTGTGAGCTTCCAGCAGTAAGTCATGTCAGCGGCTGTCAGTTAACTGTCCCATTTACTTTTGCATGATGTTATACGGATTTGGAGTCTGCAGCTCCCAGCTTTAAGATGGTAATAACTCTTTTGCAGCTTAAAATAAAAAACAGTAAACCCAGTGAAGGACACAGTAAAGCAGTAAACCAGCTTAAACTCAGTATGTTTAATTTGCTTTTCTCACCATCCATCATGTCATCTTGGGAGAACCGAAAGCATCTTAAAATAATTTGAAGAGTGAGAATTTTCTGGAAGGCTACTTGGTTTAAAATAGATTTTTAATTCCTGGGCTCTAACAGTATTACCAAATCACTCACTTTGCACACTGACCTCTGCCACATTGCTAAGGAACTGTTGTTAATTTTCATTTTTTGGGCTCAATTCTGGATCCTTCCAGCCAGAGAAGCAGTATTCTACGTCTCACTGTTCCTCTGGAAGAGTTACTTAGACCACATTACAGGCTTAGAACACCTAGACAACAGATTTTAGCCCTCTGTATGGACAGAAACTAGTTTGACACATTGTTTGGGGGAATTGTGTGCTTGTTCTGAGGAGGGCGGAGAAGGAGGATTCCTTGCTGGGCCACTTAACAGAGCAACAATCCCAATAGTGAGTCATTGGCATAAACAACATCCTTCAAAGTGAAGTATAGCTTCCCATTGTGAATACAAATTTCCCTTCTCATTTACTTGAGACACAAGAAAGAAAAAAAAGTAATTTGAACAAAGTGCAGAAGTAGCACGAGTCGCCTGTAACCCAGCACCAAGAAGATCAAATCGCTCTGCAGTTAACTCTCACGTGAAGATGGCTGTGAATGCATGCAGAAGCAGAGGCACGGACAGTCCGTGTGTTGGGCTGCAAAGTGCCAGCAGTCAGGAGTGCGAGCCCACAACAGTGGGTGTCACTGAGGCTGAGGGGTTCCTCTGGGATGCTGGGCAGCTGTGGTCTGCAAACACGGGAGTGCTCGCTGTCTCCTGTTACCTGTCACGGCCCTGTCACCAGAGCAGCAGGCAGAAAGGACAGACGGCCCCTCTTAAGCTGATCACTTAAGCAGTCCCAATCCCTATCAATCAAAACAAGACAGGTTTACTTAAAATGGCTTAAGTAATAGCTCTTCACTAACCCAGAGGATTTGGGCAGAAGCATCTTAAAGGCACTCTTCTGAACATCTCTGCAAACAACCTGAGGATGTGATAACATCTGGCAGGAGACAGTGAGAAACCACCGGGAGGGGTCAGTGAGGGGAGGAAGGACTGGGAGACAACAACCCTTGGGTTTTTTCAGCACAACTGCATTCAGAATCAGGTGTCTGATCATGGCTGATCACAGCAGATGGCCGGAGTCACTTGGGCAAGCAAAGTCTCAGACAGGAAAAGAGCACTTACTGTCCTTAGGTAAGTGCACACCTCTTGTGGACCTCACACCAGGTCGATAGTTTTGGAACATCAAGCAGAGAACACACAGTTAACTCAGTAATTTTGCAGGGTGGAAGAACACCTGGATGATGTCTCTTTGAATCCCACTTTAACCTAAACTCCTCTCAAACACCAGAACAAGTATGTTCAAACTAATTTTCAGCTGTCTTTAAAGATGTGCATCAGTTTAACTCCCACATAGACAAAGCTTTACTTACCCTGTACACACCATGTATTCTGTAACAAATGATACTGACTTCCATCACAAAAGCAGCACTGATAAGCACACCCAGACACAGGTCTAGCTTTGGTTCTCACTGTGCCATAGAAGAAGTATCGATCCATTGGTAATGACTTAGAAAGCAAAACAAATTATAACCCATGTAAAGATTTTAGAAATCTTTGCTGTGTCTTCCTAACACTGATACCAATTCAGATGAGCTCAGTGCACAAGTGCAAAGAATGAGATTTTTTACCAGGACTGAAAAAAGACTGGAAAAACCCGGGATGTGATCTTCAGGCATTGTTTTTAAATAGTGCTGTTGGCATAACATGTCTAATTTCTGAGAATTACAGTTTTGAAGAGGTCCTTCTCTAGAAAGCACCAAAAACCACTGAGATCAGATCGCGGGGGAACATTTAGGAACACAACTCCTAAGCACAAAGCAGAGAAGCGCAGTGATTACAAATCTCAAACCATGCACACAGCACTGAGGCTCACAGTTGGTGGATGCCTTCTGAAAACTCTTGTGTAGGAAAATGAATGATTTGCCATGCTGTAAGAGCAGCCTTTTGCATTATTTGTCATTCCGGAAACGCTAAGACCATACATCATGTGTGCTCATCCAGTGTGAGACAAAGTTCCTCAGACCACACCGAAGTGCGAGACAGTCTCTCATGCTTTGTGCCATCAGCTCTTTCATAGCTACACTCATTGAGAAAAATGCAGGCACACATCTACTCGCATCCAAAACCTGGAAGCACGTCCAGGTTTGTAAAAGTGTTCACATACGTTATTTTGTTCTTTGCTGAGCTGAAGCTGATTTTAGCATACAAGATACACTCTGCACTGAAGCCAGTTTATTTCTTGCATTCGGCTACAGAGAAGCTGATGGGAGACTCTTTTATGGATCTTTATAGGATGAATTTTTATGAATTTATTGGGAACCTTAAATATGAGCTCAGTATATCGTAAAAGCCCATATATTCATTCTTTGAATCAGTTCTGCTTCCTTTTGTAGGAAAGCCTGACAGAAAGATGCTCTCCAACATAAAAATAAACAGCAGCTCCACCAGGTTACCAAATATATGAGATTCACAACGCAAATCTCTGAAGGTTCAGTTATAGCTACCTGCTGGATTTACACCTCCCGTCTGAGCCAGTACAATATGCTGTATTCCACCCATAAATGGCATTAAAAGCCAAAGCTCATCTCTTGAACGGCACCTGGCAAGGAGCTGTGAGATAATACAGGCAATGGAGCTTCAGTCCAATATCCCGTGTGGAACAGACTCACAAACCAAGTGAACTCCTCGTTCTGCTGATGCTGCCACTTTCACACACAGCATTACATACCTCCTCGAGATGGCAGTTCGCAATGAGCACAACATCCACATCCAAAAGGCACCAGCTAAGTGTGTCATAGAGCATTTGCAGGCTGTGGCTCTTCATCAGAACAGCAGAAATCAGCTCGTTCCTTTCTTCATTTCATAGTAATTCCTTTCCGCGTTAATATGAAACTTTTTCTTTCTACTGATTTCCTTCGAGTGTCCTTAAGGTTCCTTTAAACTTCAAAATTACTCGGGAAATCTGGGCTTGCTGACATTACTCTGTACGTTAGGAATCCAAGGGAGTTCATTCTTTGTGCTGGCAAGCCTTCAAACTATCTTGATTTTATCAGCCATAATTCATGCTTTGTTCACAGGACAAGGTTGTTTCTTTTGTATTATTTTGAGTCATCTCTGGAAAAAATCACCTCTCACTAAAATGTAATAAAATATGAGAAGAGATTATGACTTATTAAATTAAGCCAAAGCATACTCTGTATTTTGGTATAGTACCATCCCTGGAGGGAAAGCAAATACATTTTCAAATGAGTTCTGCTTCCAATTAGGCAGCAAAACAAGTACCCACATTTCCAAAGACGCCCAACACACAAGGTGCACCACGAGCACAGGAAACTGACAAACTCAGCCATAAGCAGCAGCACAGACATTGCTGGGTGCTGACAGCCCCCACCAAGGCTGTGAGCAGCATGACATGTTGGCTGTAATTTTTTGCTCCAGTCCTCCCCCTACAAACTCTGCTTGCTCTGCATGTATTTTGCTACAAGGATGAATCTGGAAGAAACGGTAAAGCGTTTTTCATAGGCATCTTAATTCACACCTATAAACAGCTTAAGAAGAAGATGCCCTGTCTGTTGGACCTGAGCCTTCTATCACTGTGGGTCACTTGTTTCAATTATAGAAGCCTGCAACATTAAGTCTCCACCATTGGAACAAACAAGGAGTTCAGTCATTGAGTTTAACAGTGGCAGGATCAGACAAATATCTACATTCAGGCTCACAGGAAAATGAAATAAATGTAAAAAACATACATATCAGTTAAGCATTCAGTGCCCCAGTATTAATAACCTTTAAAAAATATGTCAAATACACACAGCATGGGAGATGACTCAGCAGCTACTAGATTTTCAGAACAGATGGAGCATCGCTGTCCCCATACGAGAGATTTCTGTACACCTGCTTCTTGCTGAAGACACTGGTTCCAGTCATGGAAGCAAAAATTTTCTCTCTAAAGCTGGCTTTACTAATAATAAGTGTGAAATAAGGATATTTCTCAAGGGGATTTTCTAAATTTAAAAATGCATTCTGCTTCTTTACACCTCTTATGCTACTGAATGCTTTAGCCTACCACAATCTAAGTGCAGTAATTAAGTGTAAGTGTAATTGTTACAACTGTCTGGGGTAGGACAAAAGTAACTGTCAGGGAACTGTCACGTCCCCATGCTGTCCTGCTTCCAGCCCATAAGTAATGGCTGTAGGACTGAATTATTCCTCCTGCTTCCCCACCCACCCCCACCCCCCGTTCCACTCCAGCATATTGAACTTGACTGGTGGTACCATGACAAATGTTAGTTACACTCCAGCTCAATCTCCCTACAAAAAAGCAGAAATATGCCATAATTCTCATTACACAACCACAAAAAAATCTCGCCCAGCCCCACCAGTATTTAACTTCCTCAATGCCTTTAGTTGCAATACTGGTTAAGAGACACAGTGTGATGTCTGAATGTGAAGCCAAATGTTTGGTTTCCTTATGGATTTTCATCCTCTGTTCACTCATGTGCAAAGCAATGACCACTTCTACCCTAAAAATAAAACCTCCATTCAGATTCTTTGACACTACTCAAGCTGATCTGCTTTGGCTCTATAGCTTTATTTTCCAAATTTTGATATGGAGGCAGTGACTGCAGAATAAAACCAGGAATCATTTAAAGGAGCAAATATGGGAGCTTAGATTTAATCCCAGGGCCAGCACGCCAGCAAAAAGCAGCTCTGCAGAGCTGCCCTTCTCCATGCTGTCGGTGTCTCCCAGCCCCTTGGCTGCACTGCAGCTGGAGCTTTGCCAGCCCACCCAGGGGCAAGCATCACTCCAAAAATTGCTAGTGCTTGTGGATTGCTGGGTCTAAGGATGGGAAGATGGGGATTGGAACACCAGCAAGAAGGGCTTGAAGTCTGCAAGCAGCCAGCAGTTCAGATAGCAGGCTGGGAAGCAAATTCTGGGACTGAATGGTAGGAATGACCTAGTGCTAGAGTGGCTGCAGGCAGCACAGAAGACAAGGAGAGTGCTTTGGCTGTGTGCACAGAGCAAGGGGCCCTTCCCACACATCCTCACCCTCAAATGGGAAAGGTCACTCCTGCCTCCTCCTTTCCTCCTTTTCCAGCCCCTCCCCAGGGAAACAGTGGCACACAACACTGGCAGTTGTGTCCTCCATCCTGTATCAGGAGTCCTGACATGATCCTGCTTAATGAATTTCAGTGGTAGATACAATCATCCATCCTTATTTCATTAGTTTTGCTGCTCTGAGAATGGCAGGCTGGTTTTTCCTGTAGCCTTTCTGAATTTCATACATTCTTTTAACTCTCAGTATTTATTTTCCCTCTGGAGTCTGAAGTAATCTGAGAGAGCACCAAGCTGCTGCCCCATTATAAGCCCCAGTTCCTCTATCAGCGCAGTCCAAACCTGCTTCTTATTGTGCTCGCTTCTGTAATGGAGACGGGGGTTTGTGCAAGCTGCCAGCCAGAGACTGATGGTACACAAGATAGGTACTTTCTGCCCAGAAAAAAAGAAATATTATTAGCCAGTGCACATTTAAGAGCAAAAATTGCTAGAATTTGACTGAACTTTTCTAGTTTCTCCATTTAAAGTGACCCTCAAACACAAAGGAGACTGTTGCTGCATGACCACCGATATGAAGGTAACTCTCGGGAGAAAAGAGCCAGCACGTTAATGTGGATAAGGCAATACTGGTCAAGGGCAATTTGTTGCAAGTCCTTCCCATGAAAGTGCACTGAAATTTCTAATACTCACAAAAATTAAGTGGACATTACTTCAAGTCACATTTGGAAACTCCCTGCCTACCGAATTGCCTGTCACTTGGTCATTAGTGGCAAAGTTCAAAAACATTTGCTGTAAGTCCACTGAAATATTGTTTCAGAGCTTTGGTGCTTTACTCAACAAAAACAATTTTTCCATTTTTAAATGCCATGCCAAGTGTTCTAACAACTGTAGCTACAGATCATGTAACTGAAACCCTTCCTAATGTGAGCTTGAGAATTTTTACTAGCTCTAAAAACAGCTGGTCATGAATACACTAGTCAGAAAAGAATGCAAAACAAAACTAGTAAAAAAAGTGTTGATTGGTAGCTCTCTCACGGGTATATTTAACCATTTCTTAAATATGTTTTGCTTGTCTGGAAGTGAGGATATTTACATTATTTATTTCACAGTGATCCGGAAAAAAAAAAAAAAAGAACCCAAATTCCTAATGAAATGCATTTGTTTCTGACAGATATTGCTAAACTGAAATCTGGTATATGTTCTTAGACAAAAAGTTTATTAATTTTGGCTGTTCTAGGAGGAAACAAAACTCCTTGAAGACGAGACTTAACCTCAAAAATCTTTTTGAATAGATTTCAGGGATCTGTCTTCTTAGTTCTGTGTGTGCATGCACATACATGTGGGTGCAGAGGTGAGGGTGTGTATGCACAGAGAAAACACAGAGCCTGACTGTGTTCATCCACTGAAGTGCATAAGCATCCTTGCATTGATTTCAATGGTATTTGCTCAGATTGTGCAAGTCAAACCTGTTCTCTCATACAATCTACAGAAACCATTCATTGGTTTCACTGGGATCTGGATTGATGGCTAGCTTTGATTTAGAGCACTAACACTTTTAGCCACTCATACCTGGACACGTGTAATGGCTAGGAACCCATGCTGTAAGTGCTCCATCATCTCAGCTTCAAGAGCAATACAAAAATGTGCTCAGAACAGCAGTCAGCAGGCACTGGCAAACTGACTTTACCATATCTCTGACAATTATTGTGCACGTGAGCAGTGCACCTTTTCACGGTGCAGAACTTTATTAGCCTGCAGTGATAGACTAACAAAATATGCCTTTTGTTCCTATCACTGCCACGGTAAGTATGAGCAGATTTCGCATGTCTCATGTTTTAATGAACAGTTGAAGGTTATTATAAAACTTATAAAATAGGCTATAAGAGAGAATCTGAAATAAGCTCCCTGCCCAAAGGCTGGAACAGCTGTACCGAATCCATTCTTGGCCAAAACCAAAGCTGCACTTTAGTATCTTCAACCCTTTTGTATTTACACTGTCCAAGAGCATCATTAGCTGGTAGGAATACAACACAGCTCACCTTATCAGTAAGAAAGCAGTGGTTCATACTGGTTAGCAAGTATCAGCAGCTGCTGGAAGAAATCATTATATTGCAAAACTGATCATATCCTTTGAATCAGTCCTCACTGCAAATTGCAGAGGGTGTACTGAAGAAGAGTACCTGAATCTTGAAACCCAATAAGGAAACTGATTAGCACTACTGACATTGAACGAAGAGGTCAAAGGGAAAAATCCCTTCCAACTCCTCATCAGCTCTTAGCAAATGAGTGCCAGATCCCACACTTGCAGCTTAACGGCACCATGGAAACCAGCCCAGGTGAGCTGCTACCCATTGCAAAAATCTGTGTTAATCACATGCATAAGGATGGCAGAAATACTCCCTGGGCTCCCTAGTGCAGCGAAAGATTGTGACATAATGACATTTGCAGGATCCTATAAGCATAGGAAGGAAAGATTAGGATTTCCTTCAGTGATAATTAAGATATAGAACAGGAACATCATTAGGATAAGAAGAGGTTAAAATAAGGAGTAAAAACCTACACTGCTGCATCTCTGAAGCCTTCCACTCTGGCCTTTCAGATCTTTGCAATAATTTTTCAGAGTGCTTCCCAGTGCAGGCCAGAGAGAATTTTTTATGAACTCCTGAAAATAGATTTAAAATTCACAAAGTCTCATAACAACCGGTCTGCTTCCTGCCACTCTCCGGAATGGTCGTTTTTCAGCTGAGAACTCAGCAAAGCTCAACAGACTGACATATGGCCGTGACTGGGCTGCTAAACACCCTCTGATGTTGAGGAGATGATATTCTACAGCCTTTGGCTTCTATGATTTTTAGCGGATTCAGATCTGAGCCTCTTTTGCCCTTTCAAATCCACCAGGAAAGTGTTACCGAGATGTATTAGTACCATCTACCGTTGGCAAGTCAGTATTGCACCTTCAGCAATTTTTCGTGCTTTTGAGGCTGCTGCTTATTTATTTTTCCAGATTATTTATTTACCTTGTAAGGCAAGATTAACACAAATAGAGGCCACTTAAGCAGAGGCTGTGACATCAACACGCAGGAATTTGCACGTGAACACACCGTGTGAGCCTGGCTGAGAGCAGGGGAGGTGAAACAAACGTGTTGGGCTGTTTGGGGAACAACTTCTCCCCTCCCCAGCAAGTACTCACAACAACAGATACGTTCCCCACTGGTGAATAGAGGAGAGATCTTTTATCACTAACTTAAGTTCACTGAAAAATCTGATGAGCTTTTTTTACATACAGAAGTGGAGTGGCGAGGTCAAAACATTTCTCTGGTAAAAATCAGCATAGCTCCAGGGACCTCCGCTCGGGTGGATCTGAGCCAATTAACTCTGCCTTGTGTACAGAGGGCTGATAAGTGAGCCCGTGCTGGGGATTAAGTCACCAATGAGAGCACATAGAAGGCCAACTTTTATCTGCTGCTGTTTGTGAGCAAAGGTGAAAAGACAGTTGGTCAAGCAAACCAAAGTGCTGGGCTGGAAGCCAGCTGGTATAACCTCGCTGACACCGGCAGCCACTCCAGATTCACGTTTGCAAAATGGAGACTGCAACCCAGCCTTCCTCCTGCAATTCCATCTGACTTAGGTACATAACTTAACAGGCATGGCTGTGTAAAACTGCCTTGCCATAGGGTCTGCGTAGAGCATACATTCATATCACTTTACATCCATTGGTTTTTTCCATCTGTGATGGCAGATCTTGAACAAGCCTTTGCAGTAGATCTCAAGTTTAAGCTATTTTATCAGCATCCTCCAAGTCTCCTTTTTAAAGGATACGTAGACAAATCTGAAATAGCTCTGCAGTCACTGTGTGCTGGCCTTCCACACAGGGGAGATGGGATTATCACCACACTGCTGCTCCCCATCGTTGCTGTTTCATTTTTCTTTTTTTTTAAAAGATAGGTCAGATCAGGACTGCCTTTGCTCCAACCATGGCTGCTGCTGGGCCTGCAGGGACTGGCCTGCACCTCCAGCTTCCCCATCACTGCACAATGCAAACATGGGCTGAGGAAGTAGAGGTGAACCACTTCATTTTAGACAATAGACAATTTTAGTCTGTTCAACCTGTCCAGCTTTCAGTGACTAATAATGTCTGAAAGCCTACATATATATATATATATATATATTTTTTTTTTTTTAAAGCCTTCCTTGTTTGCAAGAAGCAAATATTTCCCTGGTCTGTCTGTGTGTAAGGAGCTCTGCTCATCTCAGAAGCCTTTCCCTATACCCACCTCAACTGCAGCTCACTACCAACAGACACTTCCCTGTCTGCTGCTCCTCAAGACATGATCAGACACTGAATTTCTTTTTCAGATGCCTTCTGCTGACAATCCAATCATCCTGAAACCAGACCAAATGCTCAGATTTTCCTGTCCAGTCATTTATGCTTCCCATGAGCTTACTGCACCAACTCCCCAGCCACATGGCTCAGCTTTTTTATTTCTTTGTTTTTATTCTGTTACTCTCATTCTCAAGGTCACCTGGCCCCTTACGTAGAATATTCCAATCCTCTCCTACTATTGTGCCCTCTAAAA
Organism: Phasianus colchicus; assembly: GCF_987193195.1. Taxonomy (NCBI): domain Eukaryota; kingdom Metazoa; phylum Chordata; class Aves; order Galliformes; family Phasianidae; genus Phasianus; species Phasianus colchicus. The sequence goes on from NC_143445.1 coordinate 16,926,874, forward strand.
GTTACCAGTGACTTGCTGAAATCCCCACTTGTCTGCTGAGGACATTAATGATTATATTAGGGCAGGATCTGTTTTAAGAATAACCTAGGATATAGGAGAAACTTCACTATTAGCTTTCCTGCAAGCTGATATTCTTCCTTTCTATGGTACACAGTTTTGTCTCTCATTGAGCCAGCAGAACTGTAACTTGTGAGTAACGTTTTTAGTAGTTCCCCATGTAGCAGATATCAGATACATTAATAAAACCTAGGAGATGTGCCACTTTTCCTAGCCACCTTGGCTAGGAAAGTGGTGAGTCTTAAAAATAACAGTGTGAAAAGACCCAGCACTGATAAAAATTTGTTGCATTTCACTTCTCTCTCCTTCCCTCCCACTTTCATACTATTCTTTCCTCTTAAGTTTATTCATAAGCCTTACTGCTACTGGTACAAGTTGAGCAGCCCTATAGTTACTACTCTTAAACGTAGCTCATTTTTATTTGCTGTTCTCCAGTCACAGTATGGTATCCCATTTGCTCATTAGTTAGATATGCCTGCAATAAAGAACTTCACATGTTCAGTCTCTTAGAGTTCAGGGTCAAAAGTACCTCACCCCTAAATCCCAGCTCCCCCCATGAAAGTGCACAGAGCTCTCCAGATTTTGCTGTGATAATTTCTCTTTTCCACCTCTGCCAACAGCTTTTATATTCTTCAGGGAAGGGGAATGTAGGCTGTTTGCTGTTAATTCCTGTTGCAGTCAAAGTAAGGCTACAGATTCTGGTAGCGAAAAGATGCGTCACTGAAAGCAGGCTGACACACACTGTCCCTTGCAGGGACCACAAACTCCTCGTGCACGTCTATGAAAACCTAGCTCTTTTCAGAACTCTGTCCCCTTGTTAACTCATACTCAGCTGCTCAGCCAATTGAGATGTCCTCAAACCAGCCAGCAGCCTCCAGTTTGGACTCTGCATCTTCAGCCTTCAAGGGTTTCTTACTTATCCACCCCTTTCTGCTTTCAGAAGCAGGAGTCCTTTTTCACAAGAATCACAAGAATCTCACTGTCACCAGGCTCTTCCTTCCTCCAGAGAGGATTCAAGGGCTCTCCCCTCTCATTTTCACTTATTTTTCATATCCTGATGTAATTCCTTCCCAGACCTCTATAATAAGATCAAGGTCCTCCTAAAGTATATATATGTATCAATGCTCCCTGTCTGCAGTTAACTCTTTCATGGGCAGTGCAGGATTTTTGTATATGGTCTCAAAAATACTGAAGAGTGAACTGAAAGTGGTTGACCATGAACTTCTTATTATTGCATCATAACATGATGGGTATTTGCTAAAGAAAGAAAGCACTTTGATGTTGACTGAAATGTTGTTCATTAACTTCTTTTCCATCTCTCATGTTTTAAACTATGCCAAAACACGGAGAACATGTTACATAAACCTCTGTTGAAAAGCAAATATTTTTTAAAGGAACTGGTTATAACTGATCCAGTCTGAAGCAGCTACTGTAAAGGAGCAATGAAGGTGCCTCTGTTCTGACATCACTGTGTTTAGGTAGACAAACATGACAGCCATGATCACATCAGGAGCAGCTTCCAGGCAACCCACTATCTTTAAGCCTCCTGAGAAACAGATGGGTCTGTGCATCATCCCTTCTTCAATGACATACTGATGTATTTTTTTCATAAGCCTTGCTTATGAAACCTTAATATTCAAACAAGTTCAGTCCTGTACCTAAAACGTTAGTCCATATATCACAAAACCTACACAAAGGCCAGGAAAAACCCTACCCTTGGCACTCAGCAGTATCGCATGGTCTGGGAAGTCCTTCACGCTAAGGCAATACTTTTCACCTACAGATCTCGAGATACATCCCTGAGCAGTTACTCAGCTTCCCTTATTTCACACATAAATAAACTGAAGTTGAGACAGCTGGTGCTTCCATTCACCATTGCAACGCTGGTGATATTCTTGCTTTAAGTCGGCGTTTTGCCCAGATGATCTCCAGAGATCCCTTCCAAACAAATTTTTATGACTCAGTGACTCAATGGTTAGATTATCCAGGTTCCCCGTTGGCTGCTGTCATTTCCCTAGTGCCAGCACAGCCGCTCATTGGATCTCTGTTAGCCTAACTCATGGGGTCAGTCTGCCAAAGAACTAACCTTACCATAATGAATGATTCATTTGCTGCTGGCATAGCTCCCTGCATCACTTCGCCGCTTGGTGAGATAAATGACAGAGGAATGCCAGGGAAGGGTGAGAGGCTACAGCTGGAGCAGGGGTTGGAGCCTCCCCTTTCAGCGGCAGCGAGCAGCTACATCAGCCGACTGGCAACGTCAACCCGTGCCTTCGAGCAGACGTGGGAATTGGGCCTGCTCCATGCTCCACGCCTGCCCCGACCTGTCACAGCGTCACAGACATGGTTGAACACTTCCAATGGACATCTGCCAGGCTGCCCTGAGCTTGCTGCGGATGGGAAGCGTTAGGCATGGTTCTTGGCATTCAGTCCGCAGCCACGGAGCAGGGGCTGCCAAATACTCAGCAGTGGCAGCCACTGAGCCCATTGCTAAATACCTGCTACTAGCACCATCTCCTTAATTCTCCTCCAGCACGTTCCCCATCTCACCGATGATACAGCCCCCTGAATTCAGAACAGACCTCTCTGGGGCACACCACATGTAGGGGTTTCGCATAGCTTACTAACCACTAAAAATTAAGCGTGAGAGACCTTGGCTGCAGGTACGACATGCTTAACCCCATGCACAGTGTCTCCTCTAATTCCTAATGGCCCTAAATCATTTTTTGTTTGTAGGCTCAGGTTCTTTTACCCTAGTAACCTCTCTTTGAAATCATGGACACCTTTCTCCTTTCATTTCAGGTCAGATTTCTTTGGTCTTCGTTTCAGCCGGTTTGCTCTTCCATCTTCCAACCATAAGCTTCTCATAGTACTCTGCAAGTCTTTGTAACACTGTCTTGATTTCTGTTTTATATTTGGTAATTTTCCATTATGTAGTTCCTTCAAACTTGGTCAGACTGTTTCCCAACTCAAGTCCTCTCCTTCATACATCCAAACAGCCTGAGTACAATCTTTAGGGTTAACAATCCAACACTGTCCCTGGTCTAAGGGAACAGGATTGGTAAGCCAGACAGTAAGTGAGAAAAGTGATTTTTTTAATATTTACCAAAGTCCTGGGATTCTTCTGTTCAATTAATTTCCTCTCCCACAATTCTTTTTGCAGACTTAAGTTGAAGGGAAGTTTCAATTTGTGGTGTTTGAGATCAAAATGCAAAGATCTCCAGGCCCTGCCTTGCTCTACCACACATGCCAAGCACTCTGGCTCACTGCTCCAATGCCTTTTCTACAAACACTGTTGCACCCTCTCCAGTGTTTTCCATAAAGACAAACTGGATGGGGTCAGAGTGGAAACTGAGTATGGACACAGCTGCTTAGGAAATAACCTAATGTGTGAGCACTCCTGCCTCAGAATAAGCAGTTCCATGTTCAGCTCCAGCTGTAGAAAGATCCCTTGGACTTGAATAGGGGAAGTCACTCCTGAATAACATTCAGTGCTACTACTTTGGGGCCAAACATATCTTCTTACAGAAATGTACTTCCTAAGGAATTATCACTTGTTCTGGATTTATCTGGGTGCAGTTTTAGAGTGAGTTACAGTTGATTTCAGAACACAGAAAAGGCTGAGGAGCACATATTGCTTGGTGAGAAAACAGCTCCAACAATGGGATCCAATTGTGACTGAGATCTGTAGATCTTAATTTAGTTTATTATTTAGTGATGCAAGAAAAAAGATTTCCCTTCCCCCTCACCGTTATATTATAAAGCTCCAAAACTATTCATTTTATACTGAATGGAATTTTACTTTCAGCAAAACTGAATAGAAATTATTTAATCATTCACCCTCTATTTACCTTTGATATCAAAGCAAAGTTAGCACAGGCAGCTTTCTGATGCATGTAAAACAAATCCCACAAGAGACCATTCCAGGATTTTAGGGGAAATTATTTGTATCATTATTATTCTACTGAGCTGCCTGCAATTTGAGATCAAATCCCATACATTTTCCCCCCAGTATCTGCAATGACTTCCAAAATTATGCAGATGATTATTTTATTAGCATGTACCCAGATGGTAGACTGCCAGACCCAGTTACTGTCACTGCATCGAGCTCTCTGTAATGCAAGAATTACTGAGAAAACAGTGCATTTAGCCACTGGTTATATAAATTAAGACCAAATCAACGCTTACAAACTCAATTCAAGCAAAATCAATAAAAGGTATGTGAACTATCAGATTAGCAACATCAGACAAAATGTTAACAATAATCTCTTCATTTAAGATGCCTTGCACAACACTCAATCGTGGGGAATGCCTGACTGCTGTGCCACAGCACCATTTCTCATTGACATTACTTAAAGCTAGCTCTGTTAAAAGCAGTTCATCACCCATCTTGCAATTTACTCTACGGGCATACCCGACACCAAACCTGAAATACAAGGCCATAACTGCAAAGCAAATTACAGCAAATAGGGAAAAATGCATATTCACATTAAGAGATGATATTTATACTGTGGCAATCAGGTCCATTTATGGCATTTACCATACAAAATGGTAATGCTGTTTATTCAAAGATTACACTTTGTTTAAAATGAAACGTTTGTCTCTTCCTGACTCCAAGGGATGACTACTCAGATACTCTTTGTAAAACCGTTTTGGATATGAAAAGCACTAAGTATAATACCAGCTGTGAGGATAAAGTATTCAGTGTATTGTAAGATTATTTATCAAATTGCAAAGCTACAGAACTGCAAGGCTGCAAAGAACCTCCAGAGATGATGCTGTACAATGAGGCTGGATCAAGAGTCTGGCGTGCACGTGGGCTAGTAAGCTCTTTGCAGCAGACAGCCATCAGAGTCCCAGATATTTTAACAATTCTTCTCACCCTGGGATCTTTGTGATTGCTGCTTGTTCCCCTACTCCTTTCCCTGCATTGATTTCTACCTTCAGATGTCCATCTCATCTCTCTGGTCACTTTCAGCAGCTGTGGACTCCTGTCTTCTGGCACCACCGCCAGCCCTTCAGTGGTAGCCACATGGCCAGCAAGCCTCAGACATGCTTGCCCAGACAGCACAGTATTTCAGCCTGACTGGGCACAAAGACCAAGTACGGTCTGGGGTTTCCTGCCTGCACTAAATTTTGGACCTCCCTCTCTGCTGGGTGCGCAGACAGATCGCTGTGGAGGAAGGTGCTGGCAGAAATCATGTCTTGCTCTACTGGTGACTTGTAAGCAGAGGACTGTGACAGTGTTTACTGCTTGGAAAACTGCTCATCTTCTTTGGGGAGGGGCAAAAGGCCAGCTGTGGCCCACGGGCTACCAGCTTAACAAGATGGGATAACGCATGCTCCGAAAGTGGGAAAGTACAGTCCACAAGTGCAGAAATCAACACATCAAGGAGGCGGCAACCTAAATACATCTAATGCTGTATCCAAAATCTGTTTTCTATGTCTTCAGACTTCAGTAGGAAGACTGTACCATTGAATCTGGATGAGTTAGAAGCCAAGCATTATATTAAAATCTGGATGCCACAGGAGGCTTGTGAACACAGGTCTTTTGTTGAAATGCACTGTATATACTATAGCTACAGATTTGGTTTAGCTTTACACCTAGATTCTTCTGGCACAGCTGTTTGCATTAAGAAAGTCAAGCATGATGACAGATACGATAGCCAGCACTGTCTGATACAAACGTGGGAAGAAGGAAGCAAAAGAAATCAAAGAAGAAAAATGTGTCTCTCCATTACTGCACAACAGCAAACAGTCCAGCCATACTCTTGCTGAAAGGAATTTGATGTCTTGGTCTGCTTTGCCTAATGAGCTACCAACATCAATCTGTCATCATCTGTATTATTTGAAATGGCCTCTGCTGACACAAGGTATATTCATATACTGGCCCTCCTGGGCACTTGAGAGTTCAAGTCCTGGCCAGTTTATACCACACTGAATGATAATGAGGGGTAACAGAATAATCATTGGCTTCATTCTCTCAGGGGGAGGCAAGAATGTTGTTGTAGAGATCTCCCCCAGCCAAGAATGGCTTTGGATTGTAGAACAGGGAATACAAATTATTTGGTGCTATGTGTACAGAGAGTTTCTAGCAGTTCCTTGAAGCGGTGCTTTAGCTCTCTGAAGTACATCTAATGCATCTGTCCATCCATACTGGCATTTCCCTGGGCCTGTCCAGAGTACATCACTCTCAAGAACTAGCAGGGCTATATCACAAGATAAGAGATGAACACTGACAATGGTGGAGAATTTCAAGCAAAAAAAAAATCCCCTTTTGTTGCTTTTTCTCTACCTGTTCCTATGATACACACATAATTAATATTGCACAATACTGGATAAGAGTATTTCTGGTGCATTCAGTAAATGATTTCCGTTGTAAATAGCTATTGAGCGAGATTTCAGATTGGAAGATTTCTAACCAACACCCAGCAATTCTCTCACAAACTCAATCCTTTGCTTGGATAATTACTTGGTATCATAAGAAAAGCTTCATACAATGAAGCAAATTGTTTTGTCACAAAACTTGAGACAAATGGCTTCTTCTACATTTTTACCTGTGCAAAGCTAACAAAAAATCTTTTTCCCGTCTAGAAAGCATCTGTGAATTGCCACATCATAATCTAGTCAAGTCTTATACTCCAATGATAACACCCTTAGTCCTGCAGCTGAGTTCCAGGTGAATTTGATAGGAAGGTAAATATAATGTTTGACACCAGTATTAACAACAACTTTGTTAGGAACTCACAGGTTTCCAAATGTATAAACTAGACCTTCCTTCCCTTTCTGTAACAAGGAAATGTTATTTGTTGGTGAAATGACTGAGAGGTAAAAGACCTTCCTCCAGCCATGGAAAGACAATCTCAATTTCCAGACTTGTGCATTGGCTGTAGGACAGTTTCCTCCCTCTTTAAACAAACCCAAGATGCAGGCAAGAGATAGGATAGGACTAGCAAAGTGGTTTTAGACCAAACCTCTCTTAGTAAGCAAAGAAGGAAGGCCTTCCCTAGGGCGACATTGCTATTAATGCTCTTTAAGGCAGATGAGATAAATACCTGTCAAAATGGAAGTGAAGCAGACACGGCTTCAGGTAGTTACCAGATACTTTGACTTGTGAGATCCTAAAACTTTCCAGTGTTAGTGCAGGCCTCTGTATAATAAATAGAAGTTTAAAGGTCACGTTTAGCTGTTGTGACAAGGGGAAGTTCTTCAGTCCCTGTGAGATCTCAGACAGGTGACAGCCTCAAGGACAAGCTCAGAATCAAGAGTCTTTCTGAAGAGAATAAAAACGACATATTTGTCAGAGACGTGACTGAATGGCTCAAAGAAATAGTGATGGCAGATGGGATGAGGCAAGATCTTGGTAAATGGCTGAACGAGGAGGTCTTGGTCAAGGCACTGCAGACAAGATGAGAAAATTGAGCTTGATGGTCTCCTGAATGGAGAGCCATGATGACAGACTTGGCAGACCAAACTGGGAGCAGGATAAGCGTCTGCACTGTTGAGGAGGTTGTCATATGGAAATCAGCATGTAGGAACATTCTGAATTACAATGACAGGTAAAACACAGGTTTCAGACATATTTGGCAGGAAGGTTATGATGTAGACTCATATTGATTGAGTTACACGAGAGGAACTGAAAAGGTCCAAGGTCAAGAAACACACCTGGGTGTCAGAGAAAGAGCATTGCCACCAGCAATGAAGAGTGGAAATAATGAATGGAAAATTAGAAACCAGGTGGGAGCAAAGATGTCAGCAGAACAACTGTGGTGATATACCACAGGCAAAGGCTGAGGTGTCCACCAAAAACACCGCAGCCCCACCTGTGTGGCAGTGTGAGCTGTTTCCATCTGTTTTACTCATAAGCTGGTGAGAACAAGTGGAGCACTCTACTTAGCCTGTTACTTGTACACTTTATAGTTGGTAGAATTTCAGACCATTTATAGGTTTAGAATTTCTGGGCTGAATGTAAAGGATACAGCTCTCCTTTGACATTACAAGACTTAGCAAATTCACAAGTGTTATCAAGAAAAAGGTGTCAATGTTCACCTCTTTATACAAACATGACATGGGATATTGTTTTTAATCAGCCCACAGTGCTTGCATTCACATTTCCCTTTCTTTTAGACACTAAAGGGAAGGTCACTTGGGCACCTGTGTCTGTTCTGAGTGCCTCAAGCTTATTGCTCTTGACAGCTTGGAGTCCAGGTCTGCTGTGATACTGATGTATAAATTCAGCAAGGAAAGCTGGAAGTTTAACTACTTTGTTGTCACAAAGTTTTCTGCAATTTATGTCTAACATGTAACATTTCAAAACCTTAAGCAAAAATGTCTATATAATTTATTTCAAACTGTGCTAACTTGGAAAGATCCGCTTCCCCCATTGCAAATATATTATAACGTATTGCCTCCATGCTACTAAATTAAAATGTCCACACAGCTACAGTTTTTTAGCCATGTGGCTGGGAGGCTGCAGATAGAGTAAATAAATTAATGATTTAGGGACATGTAGCAGTGTTAAAAAAAAAAACAACCAAAAACAAGAAAGCAGCCTTCCTGATCATCTGCCTCACTAAAAATAAATAACTTTAATTTTTAAAAAACTCCCTTGCTTGTCAGAATTATGTAAATCTAACTGGGATCTTGATTGTGTTTGTCATGCCCCTGAAGGAATGTTCCAAGGTGAGAAAGCATATTGGTCTGCCATCCTCCCACCTAGCCATTTCCTACTCTTGTCTGTCACAGCATGGACTCTCCTGTCATTTATGCCAGCGAGTCTCCATGTGGAGATACATGCACTGCTTTCAAAAAGGTAGCCCACTATGGGGAGGCAACAATTTCATGTTCTTAGAGGAGACCTATTTTATTCAACAAATAACAAGCTAAAGATTGCCACAGCATAAGAATGAATGTACAGCTTTTTCTACTAACCTCAGTGCAAAAAGCACTTCCTTACAATGCCATGAGTCAACTTGGTTTCTCATATCAAAAATATGTCATTGCAGCTGAGCATGTGGGAATCCAAGAGCACAGCAGGTTTCCCTAACACTTGCAACTAAATTTCAGGATTTAACTCAGCAAGAGAAGGTAACATGTGGAGTTATCATGTGGAGTTCTCCATCAAAGAGACTAACGGCATCATAGGACACGACAGTCTCCAGACCAATTGTGAATTTACATCTTCTAATGTTCCTCTAAGTGGAAGGAATTAATGTGGCATGTTTCAATTTGCCTAGTAAGTGGAGTTTAAATTCACTTAGGTCGACATGCTTATCACCGAGACAAGAAAAGGTCATTTTGACCACAGGGTGTCTGTTTAATCAGTGAGAAATATTCTGTTTCTGCTGTATGATCCATGCTTGGCTCACGCTGCTCAGCTCTGCAGTCTCTTCCCAGGTACCTTGCTTTATTTGCTCTGGGTTCTGATATGAGGCAGTGATCAAGGTGAGCGCCCACAGAAGCTGCAAACTCAAACTTTAGCGTAAGGACATAAAGCTAAACAAAAAACTTCACTAACTGCTAATCTCTGATTTCACAGTTGCCTCCTATCCATCTTCAACAAAGCTTTCCCACACCCATCAAACTGCAAGGCATGGAACTGAGAGAATCATGACATCCCTACTGAAGCCAAAATATCCCGTTGTTAAGAGTTGCGTGGCAACATAAATAGCTTTTGCTTTGATAAAAGGGTAAAAAAATATATAAAAAAATTAAGGGGGGTGGGGGAGCTTAAATATCAGGACAGCGTAACACAGGGTAAAAGCCATACCAAGGGACTTAAAACCCTCAGCTCAGAAAACTGCTGTTACTGGCTACAACATCAAAATGCATGGCAGGAAAAAATGTGGAAATGGAGAGGAAAATTTAAACCAATCGAAAACTTTGCTAAGACAAAACATCTTATATAAGCTTTCCACTGGGAAGAAAAGGAGAATAAGCGCTCATGTAACAAACACTAGATATGTCACTTGATGTACTTCTGGAAGGCACTCAAGGATTTCAATGGCACAGACAATAGAAGAGCAAAACAGAGCAAGCCAGAACAGAACAGAAATAGGTTTGGTTGGCTTTGTCTGGGATAGTTGGTCAAAAATTAGAATTTCCATTCCAGTAAAAATTTGAGGATTCTAGGCAACTTTTCATACTTTCAAAAAAAGTTGCTTTGAAATAACCCACAGCAAGTCCAGGAATCCCAAAACTTTTACTGAGTGCCATCTGGATTGCCTGACTTGTAAATTCCTCTCATGTTTTGAACAGATCCTTCTACTTGGCAATATTGAAGCACTTTACTAAAGTCAGTAAGTTATTTCAGAACACAGGAGTAATATGGTAAATAGCTATTATTTCCATTTACAGTGAAAAGAAGATAGAGATAAACAGATTAAAATCATCAAAGTTCAGTGAAGAGGAATCTCTAAGCTGGATACCCAAACCTTGGCATTCAAAAACTAGATACTATTTCTGCACACTTTATTTTTCACAGTGAGAAATTTCTCAACAGCAAATATAACAGCATACTATGGTATATTATCAGCCCTCATTCCCTTAAAGATTTTCTTATATTTCAAAAAATGAGAGAGAGAAGAAAAATTTAAAATACTTCTAGAATTAACATACGATGTTCTGTTCTGGCACTGTGAAAAAACTCTTCAGAATTTGCAGCTTTTTTTGGTATGGGGACACTGGGGGGACCTGAACTGTAATGAACCTAAGACAATTTACATCTGCTGAAGATTTGTCCAGGTGATGGAAAGGGGCCAATAAGATTAAACAGGTCAGTTAGTCTGATTTGTCCTTCCCTCCCCCCCACCCTTCCTGCATCTCTGTAGGTTTTCATGTGTTTTGTTTTTAAATCCTGAATACACCATCATTTAAAAAGGCAATAAGCTGCCTTGACAAGACTGGTGACTTTAACTGCACAGCATCTCCCCAGCAGACATTTTCTTGCCTTGGTGTGCAGGCTTCTGTGCAGGTGATGGCTATGTAGAAGACAGCCCTGATGTTCCAATATCTTGTGAACTCCATGATCCAAAAGTAATGTACTTAATCAAGTGTAAAGCAAGAGGTGATTAAGTTTTGGAGTACTGTACAATGCCTGACTGCTCAGAACGTGTCTTTTGATGTGGTGCAGAGAACTGGACCAATTCTGTCTGCTTTACCAAAAAACTGACGTTTCAGTAATTTAAAAAAAGAGCCTCAAAAATCCCCACAAGTGTTTAACTTTGATCTGAAGCTTTAAAAAGGTGATATTCATCTGTTTGCTTGTTTAATTTGTTTGAATGTAAAGCCCAGAAAGGTGTCAATCTGACATTTTGTGGAAGCAATTTGTCTTTTTTCCAGATGAGACTGAGCAGGGGCAGCAAGCCTCCAGCCACCACTACTTCTAAGCATCCAACCAAAAAAAGAAAAAAAAAAAAACCCTCACCTTTCCACTGTGGTTTATATGAATTATTAAGAGCTGAGTTTCAGTGGAGCCTCAATTCTTGAGCATTGAATCAATACTGTATTTTATGTAACAAGGGCAGTAATCCCAGCTTGTTCTATTTCCATCACAGCAAAGCCTTGTCAAGTCTCTCAAGCAACCTAATTTCACTAGGGCCAAAGTCTAACACTACTGACGTGGAAGAGTTGCTCACTTCAGCGGGGTCGAGACGTGACCTTCTGTCCAGGAGCCTGCAGAATTCAGCTCACTTTCTTGTGCTGTAAGAACTATTCGTAGCCACTACTAAAGGCCAACTTTTTACTATGTTCCAGACATGAAAGAGAGAGAATAGATCTGCACTGAATTTGAACAGAAGTTATTTCTGCAATGATTACCTCTGGAGGGAGGGTGCTAAAAAAGGGCCAGCTGTGATGGGACACAGGTCTGCAGGAGAGCTGATGTCAGCCTCCTCACTTCCAGAAGGAATAACTAGGCAGATCTGTGTCAGTCTGCATGCAAGCAGCAAAATGTCCCTCTGTTGTACTAACTTGTAGCCAAACTATCTTTATTTACAAACAGAAAATACATACCCACTTCCTCCACCATCAAGAGCTGACCAAGATATGCCAGCTGCAAACACTGCATTCCACTGATGTGGGCACCTTTCTCATCTTTGCATGGCAGCAAAGAAAGTTCAGAGGTGCCAAGAAGGGGAAGGCCATGGGTAAGCCTACAGAGAAACTGAAAAGAGGTACAGTGGACTCCAAAGTTTTCCTTCTTATCCTGCTTGAGTGAATGGAATGCTGAATCCAAGTGACAAGGGAAAGGGAAGAAACAAGATACTGAATTCCATTTGTTATTTGAGGTTTTAACACTGCCCTTTGAAAACAGAACTTGAAGTTGACTGAGCTGGTTTACATAATACATTTAGGACTACCTAGAGCTTGATTACAGAAATGTCATACATCCTGCAGCATTTGCAACTCTGAAATGGAGCAAATGTAACCTAAGAAACTGAGTAATGACAATTAATTCATAAATACTGGTTCATGTCCTTCACAGCTGTAGTTATGTATCACTTGGGTGAAAACCAATTTCAGTCTGCACCATTTGGAGGTTTACCCCAATGTTTCATTTGAGAAAAGGAAAAAGAGAATTAAAAGATTCATGGGTTAGAAATTGAACTATGGCTTAAAAACACTGAGGAAAACACTATTTCTTAGATAAATTTACTATGATTTAAAAAGTACCCACAATCAATACTCAAAGGGTGTTTCGGGGACATCAGACCTTCATTTTTTAAACGTTTCAGACCAAAATCAGGAACACAAACGATCATCCACACAACAGAACAAATGCCAAACAACACGACATTAAGCAAGGGGAAGAAATGAATCATTCTCAGAGTAATTTGTCCTTCAAAAGAAAGAAAATCTTTCCTTTCCCCAGCAATCTTTTCAATATGCAAATCCTTGTATCCGAAGCTCACCTCATCCTACACAGAGCTGAAGGAAATCATTCCATCTTTTTAAGCCTTTCTCAGATCTCCTTCTTCATCACTTAATTCGTTCAACAGACCGTTTCTATTCATTGTATATTCCACATTTCAGGATTCTAGCAGAAAAAGGCATGACTCAACTTTACTCACCTTCCACCTTCTAGTCCCACTCACACCATCATGCAAGCTGAGAAATATTTATCTAAAGTGAAAACTTTGAAATATGTTGAAGTTCTGCTATTCCTCGTGAATCTGCAACTAATTCCAGAACCTCTAGGAAATGACAAGAGAGGTTCACACATTTTAGAGCCAGAGGGCAACTTCACAATTCTCCAGTCTGACCACTGCCAGAAACCTATACTGAAATCCTCAGAGGAAAAAAAAACCAACAAAACAAACGTCCTGATTGAGCTACAGCCTTTCTGGCTAGCATCTATCTACAGAAAAGACTCTGCTTAAATTAAAGACCTCAGATGCTGAACACATCCTAAGAGTTACATTCTGCTACACAGAACATGGTTGTTATCCAGTCATTGTTTCACACGCACAAACACTGTGACACTAAACATACACCCTCCTTAGATGCTCTCTCACTGAATCAAAATATCTCTAAAAAGCAGCCTCACGCTTCTGCCTTTCAGTCCCTCTTTTTACAAACAATTCTTTCATTTTCATTGCCATATTTGAAAGTCAGCAGAGATAGCTGTTCCAACATAAAGATAATCTGCCTTCTTCAAGTCCAGGCACAACGCAGGACGTGGGAGGTTTGGATCTCGTTTCCTGCTTGCTAGGAGACTGTTTTAACAGTTCTGGAGGGGTGAGCTCACCCAGCACACCACAACGTGGTGATTTAGGCACTTCAGCACCCAGTCATGGAACTCAAATAACCTTAGATGGAAAACACCCTTTGTTTTGTTCAGGTCAGCTGTGCAACGCAAAACCATAATAATAGGTGCCTAAGTGGATGGGGATGGTTTTGGCCTCCTCTTCTAGGTCTTCTTCTTAAAACAAATTTGTGCCTTTTTTGATCTTATATCAAATCCTCAAATATTTACAGCACATTCCAGAAAAATGTCTACAAGACACCTGCTTTGCAGAATAAAATCAGAATCACTAAACAGGAATTGCTGGAAGTATCCAGACTGATCAGAGGAACAAAGAGCTGATCAAAAGATTTAGAAGCTCTATCTTATTTGCTATTCCAATGAGTTCAGTAATAAAATTTGCTATATAATTAAATTCACTGTTGGATGTGGTCCTTAGAACTTGTTCAAATTCCAGTTTCTGATTTATCACAGTTCTGATCTCCCAGTTTGCATTGGTGTCTGGTGAGATTAGAGCCCAGATAGAATGTGTCCTGTTTACGTGTGAGCTTTATTAGCAGTAGCATCTCTACACGTTTAACAGTAGGGATCATCTTTCTCTAGCCTGTACTATAACTAGCTGGCAGAGGAGTTGCTAAAAATTATCTTAAATTTTTGCTGATGTTTTCTTCTTTTTAGCAGACTTCGCAATGTCCTACCTGATAAAATTTACTTTGGCCAATATTAATCAGTCGGCTTGATGTCCTAACATTTACTTTTCACTTTTGTTGTTTGCAATGCCTTCTTGGAACTGGGACAAATATCAGACATGCGCTCATGCAAAGTCTGTGGTATGTACTATATAAATGAGACCCTGGTTCCAGCTGCCTAGCTACCACCAGAACAGTATTCTTAGATCCTCACCTCGGAAAGGAATAGACTTTCTCTGGGTGCCATGAAGGCACTAGTAGCTTTCATACTGCTTATGCAGCTCCCAATTCACAGAGCTGCACCCGCAGCTCCCCCGCCTCCCTTGGGCTGCGATGACCCAGAATCTGAAGCAGCAGCTGAATTTGCTGTGAATTATATTAATGGCCACAGTCATCACGGATACAAGTTTGCCTTAAACAGAATTGAGCAAGTCCGCGTGCTGCCTCAGGTAAGTGAGGAGCTTGCAGGCAGAGCACTCTGTTAAGCTGGAAAGGCTTGGCTACGACTGACAAGTCCTGCTAAGGGCTGTATCCTCACCTGGGGTAAATCAGCATGGCTCTATTGATTGAAATGGTGCAATGCCACCACATAGCAGATGAGAATCCAGGTCACTGGAATGTAGCTCTCAAAGAGCAGAACTGAGGGGGAGAGAGAAATGTTATTTTTGTACAAAGCTAGAAAGGGCTTAGTCTACAAATGCTGCATGCCTGCTAGGGGAGATCATTCAAAGTGCTGATTCATGAGCCCAGTAGCTAATCTGGAGAAAAACTGCAAGGATAATTTTCGTGATGTGGGTAACTATTTATTGGCCAAATGCATACCTATCATAACTCCACGCTGTTAGTGATTTTGTAGTAGCTATGAATTTTACCTAACATCCCATTGAGCTGACAAGGAAGCTGAATGGAAGTAACTGTGGCTTATAGTCTCATTTCCACTGAGATCTATTCACATCATTATAGTCCTCTAGAAAGGCTGTAGAAATAGACATGAATGCAGCATATGCACACATTCAGACCCTTTGATTTTCTCACGACATTGAAATGAAACTCCAGGGCTGTTTACTACTTGACATAGAGAGAGGATACCAATATCATTTACAAGAGAATAAAGCAGTCATTGATAAGATTAGAAGTGCTCCTACAGTTGCACAAAAACACTGGTGATTCTGTTTTCCTCTTATTTAATATTTTTACACTAAAATGATTTAATTGGTTTAAAAAGAATCATTCATGACTCAAAACTCAGAGTCAGCTTCAGAGCTAGGGACCTTCACTTCTGCCCCCCCCATTCATGTGTCTAATGCTAGAATTGAAAAGGCTCAGGAACAGCCAGAAAAGATCCTGTAGTCCATAAATACAGGAATACTGGAACTTAGCTGGTGCAATTCACTGTAATTCCAATGAGGTAAATGGGGTGGGCCAATGAGCATGAGCAAGCAGAGTTTATTTGGTATTTTGCTACAGAAACATCAAGTTTTTTCATCAATAAAACCAGCTGTTGATTATTTAAAGCTACCCAGCAAAATGTTTTGTGAAGTACTACTGTGTTTTGTTTTTTTTTTTTTTCTTCCAGGCGCCAAATAATGAGATTATGTTCCTTGAACTTGACTTATTAGAGACCACATGTCACATTCTTAATCCTACACCTCTTGCAAATTGCTCAGTAAGGACATTTCAAGAACATGTGAGTATCTGAAACATGACTTGCTTGGTACAAGACTGCAAGTTCAGTATGCTGATGTTAGAGGCCAGTTTATGACCAGTTAGAATTCTAAGCTCTGCCTGCAAAGGTTACATCACTGTAACAGCCCATAAGCACCAGTCGCTTGTATCTGCCTTGCTGATTTAGTTGCCTTCGTGTCAGGATGGATTTCACATCCTGTTACACGAGGAGGACAGGTCACTCTCAGCACAACTTCCCACGTATGTGTCATGAATGCCGTGGGCCTCGCTCAGGCTGTCCAGGTGCAGGTCTCCATGCTCAGCCCAGGTAACACTGCGCTGCTGCATATGGCAGACAGGAGGCTGTGAACCTGGACAAACACAGTGTTCCCTTGGCTGCATGTGGCGTGTGAAGTAGTGAAATTACGTCAAGTCTAGCCACCAGTGACTGCAAGAGAGCTATTCCCTTTGGACAGGGCTCTGGCCTCAAAGTAATGCTCCACTGGAATTTACTGGCCTCAAATATTTTGCTCTTATGCAAGCGTGATCCAACTGTGAAAAGCTTTCCCTAACCAAAGCATTGGAAGTGTTGTCTGAGTACAGGCAGCTTTGCTTCCTAAGCAAAAAGCAGAACAAGCAATTGACAATTTAAGCCTGCTGTTTCTAGAATGGGGCCCAATTCACAGCGCTCGTGACTAAATCCACCCCTGTATTCATCAGGGCTCAGATCCCATTTTCCATACTCGGGGAGGTGATTCTAACCGTTCCCCCTTCCCACCTTTGCCTCTGACATTTCCTCCCCCGTTGGCTCTTGCCTGCAAACCAGCTCACACAAGGCAGCACTCTGCTGTTACCATGGCCACTGACCAGCTGGGATTATAGGGAGAATGTTATCAAACAGCTCTGCAGAAGGTCTTAATCTATAAGAATTCACATTCTTTATTCTTTACGAGAGGAACCTGAAACTAAATATCTATACTAAGGATACCATGGCAGTTCTGATACTTTTGAGATCCAGATTTGGATCCAAGCTTTGCCACCTAGGTCAGTCCTTTACAGAACCACAAACACCAGGACAAGCCTACCAAGGCCTTTGCAATCAGGCTGATTTTTCAGCAACATTTAATCCAGGATCTGTTCTTTCAAATTTAGTAATAGTTGCTCTTTTCAGAAATTCCTATTTGTCTGTACAATATAACTCTTTGATTTCTGTCTCTCTCTAGGCAGTTGAGGGTGACTGTGATGTTAAACTGCAGAAACTGAATGGACAGTTTTCAGTACTTGCTAGTAAATGTCACTCACATGCAGGTAAAGATGTTGTTCTTTGCATTTGAATCTCAAGGTGGAGCATTAATCTAGCAGTGCTTACAGTTCCCTACCACTTCTAATTCTAAAACACTGGGAAGTACTGTGTTTTGTTTTTTTTCTAAATCCAGCTGTCCTTTTGTGATCTCATTCTCCTCGAGACCTGGCACCGTCTCTTTGCACCTCTTTACTATAATAGTTAAGATGTGGTGAGACTGCTTCAGGAACACTTCCCAGATTTGACCTAGAGATGGCTGGCACTGAGGTTTTCCCTCAAGAATTTGATTCCTTGTTGGTCTGAGCCCCCCAGCAAGGAACTCACTGATCTTCAGAATGAACCCCAATGCAAGATGCAACTTATTTACTGAGCCCAACATTTTCAATACTGCCATGGGAAAGCAGTCTGTTCTGCACTGTGTGCATGAGATCTCTTAGCTCTGTATGTGATGTTTTCAGTACTGCCTTTAAAACTGGTGGGTGAATGAAACGTACTACTGCAAACACAGTTCCAAAAAACTAAAATATCTTAAAATTTTCCACCATTTCGCATGTGAGCTGAGACATCTTTTCACTGGTGTCATGGATATTTTGCCAGAAAGAAAACTGATTAAACCCTGAGTAAGAATATGCAAAATATGCTATTGAAATCCACAGCATTTTTGCTTGCATGAAGACTCACATAGCAAAAGTTGCATGAAATACTGCCATCTATAGCTTGCACTGCAAAAAAATCTTTGCAGTATAATTTGGGACAGACAGAGAAACACAGGGTTTTACATCACTGACTATGTCTATAATGTATTTCAGTTATGATCAGAGCAAAACAATCTGTTCCTCCTGCAGACTCAGCTGAAGATATTCGTGAGCTCTGCCCGGACTGTCCGCTCCTGGAAAGTCTAAATGACACTGATGTGTTAGCAGCTGTTTCCAGTGCCCTCAATGACTACAACAGCAAAACTCCTGATGCCTACCTCAGGCTCCTGGAGATTGGAAGAGCCATAAAACAGGTAACTGCTCGAACAATGTCTACCCTTCCACGTAAACAGAATATTTCCTCTGTAGTACTTGAGCAGTGCTAGCTAGTTATGTTTACAATCAGACTGAGCTCGCTTTAAACTGCCCTACTGAATTGACCCCGATTTCCCGAGTGTTTTGTGTCATCTTAGCCACAGGGTTCTCTTTGACTTCTGTGGGAGATGCAGAGCTAGAAGCCACAACATTTGCCTTTTATCTTTTCTCAGCAGCTCCACAATTTCAAACAGTGCGAAGTCAGTTAAACATCTTTTCTGTTTTATCAGTATCACCCAGTGCGGATGGTCAATGTCGAGTTTGCTGTGGCTGCCACAAACTGCACATTACAACAGGCTAAAGATAATCTGGAGGCTTGTCAACTGCTTCCTGAGGATCAGTCTGTAAGTATGCCAGCACATCAGTCCACATCTCTCCAGCTCAGAGGTAGAACAGAGGCATGCTGTGATGCACTTGCACTTGTACAGGAATAGATCTTTGTGAGAATGAAAGTGCAAGAGTTGGATACTACTATGATATGCTTTTCAATGCATACTTTCTAAAGCTATATTACCCCTTTATCTTCTCTCTGATGTATCTGGGTTGAATCTCGATGCATTTAAATATATTTCAAAAAGGATTAAGGACAAAAACATCCTTAACACAAAATATTTTTAATAAACAGCCTATATACTATCATTTACTTTTCTTAATATGTGCACCTGAGAAAAATCAAGCTCCTTTGGAATGGGCAGTACACAAACACAAAACCAGTGAGCTCTAATTTCATGCATAGGTTCTTGAGAACCGTGCTCTGTTCTTCATCATACCGAAGTTCTTTTCTGATGAAACAAAACCAAAAGTGTCGTAGGCAGATTTAATGAGTGGGGAACCTTGTGCATGGGTCCCTATATATTCTTCCCTTCCTCATATCCAGACAAACAGTCTTACTCCAGAATAATACAGGAATTTCCTTTACTTGCTGGTTACACATTTAAACACTGGCTTTTGAGTCCAACAGACTAAAAGCAAGCGCTTTATTGCTCAGATAAATCATCAGATGTAGCTATTTCTAAACACACTGAAATTGAAAAAAATGCAATGCAAGTCTTCCCTATTTTCTCACTATTTTCTCTTCATTATATTCTGCTTTGCCAGAATTTTGGTTTCTGCACAGCAACAATGGTAACAGAACCCTCACAGGACCTAAGAGCACAATGCCAGCTGTACGGACATCAGGTACCAGCTCTCGGGGCACTCCCTTCCTTCCCAGAATATCCTACCAGCACTTTTCGAAGCAAGTGCCCTGAGTTTACCTTTTTCACTGTAAATTGCATTATCTATCTGTGATAACCTAGGTGTTTAAATTCGTATCCTAAAAAAGCCAACAAGATAAGGTTATCCTATGGATTTCTGTGCCCAGAATTGTCACCTCTGTCACCTATGCTTGACATAGTTTGTTTTCCTAACCATATGGGAGTTTCATACATCTAGTAGAGCAAAGGGAACTAAATTTTGCTCAGCTAGGGGAAAGGCATCTAGACGTAAAATATAAAAGAGCTACTATGGTAGGTCTCACCAACTGGAAGCTTTTGCTACGAATAGTCCTCAGACCTGACCAAATTCAGGGCTCCAAACCTGCACTGCTATTGCAAGAGAACGGAAATTTACGTGCACAGGGCTCAGGTAGCACAGATTCCAACTGGTTCAAGAAGGGCTGGCTGGGCACTTAGTGCTTCCTGCAGAGCAGAGCTCTTGGAGGCATAGTAGTAATTAGCTGCCTGGAGGGGATATGAAAGAAAGAATGCAGATTCAGTGTTTCACTAGCTGCATAGGCTGCACTGAATGTTCATACTGCACCTAATGATTTAGTCCTAATGATTAACTGGATATTAAAAATGTGCTTCTGGGCTCCTGAGTGTGTGTTGAAATCCAAATCAAAGCTTTTCCTAATGGTCTTAAGCACTTTGTATCTGGGTTAGATGACAATATCTAGTTAGCAGTAGGGTCCATACTAAGACATAAATTACGTGCATACTATAAATCTCAAGTGAATACACAAACAAAAAACATTTTTCTTTTCCAGCCTGGAGTTACCTACCCTCACTCAGGTCAAGATACATCAGCAGGACTGGTACCCAGTGCTGGACAAGGCTTCATTAACCATAATCTCAAAATTTCCCACAATAACCCTATTGCATCCGAATCTAGCTCTTCAGAATTTCCTTCCCTACTACCAGCAAAACCTGTAGCAAAGAGAGCAGCTGCAAAGGTTGCTCAACATGATAAAGCACCTTCTCCAGTTGGCTTTGTGACTCCTCCACCATGCCCTGGTAAGATTCGCCATTTCAAGATCTAGGCTGTGTCACAGACATGCAAGACAGCTAACTGAAGATCAGCATGCAGCAGCAGCATTCAACACACACAGTACAGCACCAAGTGCAAATAGCTGAGAACACCTGACTCTTAGTCCAACTGACTTTCACCCTCCAGAGAACACAGCTGAGCCCAGGATCTTGCAAAGGGCTGCTTCAAGATATAAGAGATTGCAACGTACAGCAGTTGTTTTCTCTAAGTACAGGGATGCTCTAGTTAAAACACAGCAAAAATTGTTTCAATGAAGCTGTTGTAAAAGGTATACAACAGTTGTAGCTTTGTGATAGAAACACCACCTAAAAGGCTACTTCACAATAAAATGTTCAACAGAAATGCTTTGGTACCTCCTGTCTGTATATTTTTTCATTTAGTTGTCAAGTATCTCCTTCATGGCATTATGAGTCATATTCTGGGCTTGATTTCAAAAACAGTAAGCTTCTGCATTTCTCATCAGCTTCCCTGGGATGTGTGGGTGCTGAGCACTGCAGAAAATCAGGTCAGTCCTTCCTTTTGATCATATACCAATAGCACTAAAGAAACGGCAGGAAAAAACTTTTTTTCCATTCCACCTGTAGTGTTTCCTAGCATGTACCTACTTACAGCATCCAACTGAAAAACCTCAAATACTCTGGATATGACATGAGGAATAATAAGAGCACTGATGCCTGTGAAAAGAACAAAGAATTAGGATACACTCACTGCTGCACAGGCAGAAAGCATCAATACTTCCATCCAAGCACATGCATCTTTCCTGCCTTCCAGCAGATGCACAGGTGCAATATGATCATGGTGTAATGTATGCCACATGTATATGAGGAATAGCAGTTCAGGGAATAAAAATATACTATAGAGTGTCTCATGCGAGAGGACCCAGAAGCGATGGCAATTTACCATTGTCCTTGCAGCCAAATCTCTCCAGCATTTCTCACTTATTACAGCCAAAATCTATTCTAGGTGGAGAAGTAATGAGACACAGAGGCCAGAAGGATCTTCACTGTCAGCTACACTGGAATTCTGCAGGCCCAGGGGAGCAGCCTCAAAGACAGTCATGAATCTTTAACCAGGAACAGCACTTGCTACAAAATAATTACCATGCAGGCAGCAAAACCTGAAGTACACATGTCATTTTTGAACTGTTTCAAATAATCTAGTCTATTCTCCTAGTTACAACCTTCCTGTATTTAGTAAGCAAGATAACTAACATTTGTTCTTGGTGACAGTGCAACAGGTTGCTATACAGCTTCTGCTCCACTGTGTCAATGGGGAAAGGTAAAGACTTACACACTCACACTGGGAATGTGGAGGGAAAAAAAAAGAAAAAAAAGGGAAAATCAACCCAGATTCTGTATGCCATAGGATTACTTGATGGCAGCATAACACCAACAAGCTCTTCTCTCTGAGGCAGCAGCTCCCACCTTTCAGAAACGGGTTCTTGCAAGCAGGGTGTTGCAAGATTCCCCCATGTTCAGCATGCAGGCATCTATTTAAAAATTGCTAGTACTGAGCTGCACACAATTTCTGAGGTGGTAAGGTGATCTGTCTGCCCATCTCCACTGCACAGCATACAGAAGAGGACTAATGAAATGGCTACTATTTCAGTCTGCATTAGTATACTTCAGATCCTCACTACTATGACTTCAGATGCAGAAGACCTGGTTTCTAACTAGTCTGAACAAATAGATTTCATAGCTTTTGGCTTTTTAAAACTAGGAATTGCCTTAAGCAAACCAAACAAATTGTCTTGTATATAATGGAGTCAGCACTAAGTTATATGAGACAGTGTTTTCCAGACTCAGAAAATTCTTCATTGGCAGAAACAGCAAGTTTATAAAAGAGTTCCCTACCAACAAGGATCTTTGGAATCAAGAAATGCTTCATTTTCTTTTGCATTTTACAACCACACAAAGCAAGGGTACGTAGCAGAGCATCCACAGCCTCCATGCTTGATGGATGTTCTCTTACACCTGGTTTAACCACTAATTTCTTCCCTAAAATTAATAAAAAAGAATAGCAGAATCACTCTGCACTCTCCTGTGATTCCAGCCCGTAACTGCACACCATTTCTCCCCTTAACACTGGTCCTCCTAAGGACACATTTTCCATAACATTTTTGAAGCAGTGACTTCGTTTCCCTTCAGTATAGTCCTGTATTCATGCCCTTGGATCTTAGTAACAGATCCAGCATTCACTAATAGATTCTCTGGGCAATGAGCACTATTAAATGGCAATATATAAAATACAAATGCTCGCCTTCCTGAAACGCAGGCTGAATAGTTTTGTCAGGTCTGCTTCACTGACTGACAATGCTTTTCAGCGTTTTCAAACTCTGTTTTGCTAAAGCATATGTACTTCATGTGCTGCTTTGCCTGGACATGCACAGATTTCCCAGCTGTGTCCATGTTTTGAGGTCAGCTACTTGAACAGAGAAATTTTTTCCTTTCCAGTGGGAGGAAGAGTACAAAGAACAGAGTCAGGGATATAACAATTCCTCATTATAAGAGGCACCAACACAGCCAGTACTAACTGGCACCCATCTCCATAGAAATGCCATGCACTCTAAGGATAAAGAAAATGAGTTATTATGCTTTAGCCGCAGGGGAAGCATTCCCAGGCACAAGGAACAATGTGAGCGCGTCCGCATTGCTGCTTCTGCTGTTCCTGTACTATGGCTACAGCAGTGTTTCTCAACACTCATCCCTTGTATCCCTTTCCCCCAGGATACAGTCTGTACATTAGCCCTCACCCTGAGTTTGAAAAGCAAATGGTGACATTTGAGGTGGCTCAGTCTAGCAGCCTCTTTGGTCCTGCGGAGTTTTCCATCTCTGCCACCAACCAAAGTATTCTTAGAAGCGTTCCAGCCCCAGTGTTCTTGCAGGTCTTCCTGGATGTATGTATAATCCCACTCACCTTCCTGTGGACATTCCCTGTGATAGATCCTGCTGAGAGATCTTGCTGAGGAAAATATTTGGAATGCCGCTGGGCTAATGACCGGAGATTCTTTATACTACCAACAATCTATAAATTTAAAACAAAATATCTTTACAACAAGTGTTAAATAGAGACAATTTTGTGCATCCCTAGCATTCTTACTTCCTCACTCGATATAGATGCAAGACTAAAGGTAAATAGTATCTTACAACAGATAGCTGTGATCATAGAGCCTCCCATGACTGAAGATAAGGACCAGGAAAATGGTTACCCTGCTTCTGATATTCTTTCAAGGTGAAATAATGCAGGACTGCCTCTCGCTGGAGTGCTATTAACTCGTCCTGGGGCACTCCCCATATAATGGTAGTTGTCACTTCTCCAGGCCCTCAGGCCAACAGGTGAGCTGTGTATGGCTGCTCACAGCCCTGTCAAGCATGGAGCTCCTGGCAGGTTAGCCACATAGCACACCACTGTCATTTCAAACTAAATTCTTTCCAGGCTGAATTTTCCACGACCCTTTTTCATCTGTACTCAGCAAATCACTTGAGAATCAATAGTGACCACAGAGCAGCCTCTTAGCTGGCAAATTAACCTCCAAATTCAGCAGTGAGGGGATAAGTCAAAGGAAATGATAAGCCTGCACAGCTGAGCATGTGCTGTGCAATATAAGGGGGCAGCCACCAAGTCAGTGAATGGGTTCCCCCCGAGTCACAGCCCTCAGTCACATCAGGACTGTATTATTTAATGTTGCTGAAAAGGAATAAAAGCAGAGCACTGAGTAGTGCTAAAATAATTAAAATGGTGACACCGCTGACCAATTTCCTTTGTTGTTCAGGCCTCTAGCCACAGGCTTATGATACTCCAGTGGCTTCCTTCAGTTTAAACTGGAGCAGGCTGTAGCAGTGGTCAGAGGAAAGAAGCCAGGGAACTAAATATTAAGTAGCAAGGACTCTTGAGCCAATTTTCACCATACAGTATAAGGAAGAGAGTAACACTGAACAAGACATAAAAGTGAGGTCTTAAATCATCTGGCTAAGGCACAGTTACAGGATGAACAGCTGCAGTTCACAGAGAATTCTCTGGACTAATTCTGGCAGGGCTGTGCAGCTATGATGTGCACTGGCAACCAACTGGATATACATTTTTCTTGACTCAAAAAGAATAATTTAAAGACAGATGAAAAAAAAGAGTGAGAGAGGAGGAAAGAACTGGTTACATGAAATCAAATGAAATTCTTCCTCTAGTTTACATTATACACTTCCTCTAAAAAGTTTTGCATTTTTATTCTGTTAGATTTTCTCCTTTGAGATAAGCACAACCAGCCCCAGGTCTGTAACTTTTTTTTTTTTTTTTTTTAACTCCCCTCTCAGCATATAACTTCAGACAGCTCTTCACTCACCTCTAAGCTTGTTCTCAGACAATAGAAATGCAGTAGGATACAGAAATGCAGTAGTAACTAGTAGGATATAGAAATGCAGACAGATACAGTAGGAGGAGGGAGACCATGTGCAAATGTACCTGCCTCTAAACCCACAGGATTACAAAACTAGCCCCTGCCAGGCAGGAGCTGGAAGCAGCAGCTGGAAGTTAAGGTTAGAGGAGGTAAAAAAAAGAGAACAGCACCTGCTATTTGGTATCAGAAGTAATGTGGAAGGATGACAAGTTCAGGAAGTGTTCTGCTCAATGGGGCAGTAAGAACAAAGTCAGATGGCGGGAGAAGATGGAATGAAACAGGAAAGGCTCAGGGAATCAAATACCTGGTAAGTGTCTATAAATTGAGAGTTCCAGCAACAAAAGAGGAGTCAAGACATTGCGAGGGAACAAATGGAGTGTTCACCCAGCAATGTTTTGGCAATCCTGCTTCATTTACTGT
The DNA here is from genome assembly GCF_987193195.1 of Phasianus colchicus. NCBI lineage: Eukaryota > Metazoa > Chordata > Aves > Galliformes > Phasianidae > Phasianus > Phasianus colchicus. Next base: position 16,952,519 of record NC_143445.1, read on the forward strand.
TTCCTCCAGCCTCTCAGTGTGGCTTATTTTGGAGCACTCCACCAAAAGAAGCGAAGCCTTTGGGGCAAGAACAAATCTCAGCTTACCACATCTCTGCTACTATTTGCAATTACAGTGGTTGCTAAGTCCCAGACAAAGACAAGGGAAATTCCTGGTTAAAAGCAGACACCATGATGAAACTGTTAAGTCTTTTTACATTACCTTGCTGTCATGTTGTATGTATGTAATGGCTTGAGCAGGCCACTCATCCACACGCCTCTTGCATGGACATGGATTGCATTTTGCTTGCTTGGCCGTGGCTAAGGTTTAACAATAATTTGCAGGTATCCAAGTGAGTAGAAATACTCAGAGAATGAATCCAGACTGACCTTTCTTTTCCTGCAAAGTTCCAAGTTGACAATATATAACTTAAAGAGTTGGTATATTTGTTTACAATTAGAAGTTAACAAATAGAAATGCCAGGTATGAAATCCGTCAACCTCTTGACTCTTACCCCACTTCCACTCAAACCAATGAGACCTCTGTCATTGTTTTACTTGGAAGAAAACCTGACCACTGACAGAACAGAGCTGGAGCCAGAGCTGTGCTGTATGCAGGTTTTTATTTAAGGACAGCTGGTTCCTTAAGAAAGCAGCTTTCTCTGTATGTTCTTGTGCCTTGTGATGAGGTCAAAGTTATGCGATCTGCCCATCAATGTCTGAACTGGAGTTGTAAAGGCAGAAGGAAAAAGTGCTCTCTGCTCTCAGAGAGAGCCACAGCGCTTACATAAAACCTTGTAATCATTGACTTAGTGTTTGCAATCGTAGCTATAGGTTTAAAGGTGATGTGCAGTACGTAATAAAGAGAGGACACAAGTTTATAAAGACACAGTTCCATTACAAAGCCGGCTATCTCACACAGCTCTCAGCTCTTCTGTACCAACTCGCCATTCTGATCTGCTGCACTGCTTTTTCTAAGCAGAATGCTTTTACTTATGTCGGTGCTCTTTGGCACGCAGGCGCTTTGCTCCTGGGCTGCCACTCCTCCTGCCAGAGAGCTGCCAGGCGTGCTGCTCTCCCCCACCTGCCATGATGCTGCAGTGGAGGAGGCTGCAGACCTGGCCCTTCGCCAGATCAATGCCGACCGAACAGAGGGCTACATCCTCAGCCTCTATCGCATTCTCAGTGTCAGAGAACACCCTCAGGTAAGTTTACTGCTTGTTCTACATCTGTCTCTCTCACGAAGAGCCCTGTGTCTGTCGTTATTCCCCAGCAATAGTTATTTGAACCGCAAAATATCCTGAGACAAATGTAAATCTACGTTCACAGGACTGCAGGGGCCATGTCACCTTTATGCACAGATGAATAGAAACAGTTTCATCACCACTGTGGGCAATTAGAAAGCAAAGCTCAGGCATGATTCTCCACCGCCTGCCCCTGGAATAGCTCCAGGCATCAGTTCCGATTTGATATGAAACACCACTACTTGGATTTAATTTCATATTACACCTTCTCCCCACTGCCTTGAGCAGTTGGAGTGCAAGAGCTAATAAGTCACCACACATTTTGCACAAAAGATGTGAGTACTAACGGGTGGAAATACAACCAGCTTGGGACCAGGGAATTCCTTTGCACATCTCTAAATGATGACTCATTCTGCAGAAGAAACCCAAAAACAGTTCAACTGCAAGAATTACAGGGAACAACAGGGAATACGTATCCTCAAATGTTTCATTTCCCTGTGCATGCTTAGTTTAATACTATTTTGTGTAATGACAGATGAAGCTACTGGCACTAGCAAGGGATAACCTTAAATGACTGCACCAGGCCCAAGTGCATAAAGCACTGGGTCAGCTCTTCTGAGCCCTGTTTCCACATAAGACACCTGTGGGTTGGCCCAGAGCCCACACTGCCGCTCATGGAGTTGGTGCCCCCCAGTCCTGCCACCAAAGCTGGGTGCAGACATGCTCTAAACCACTGTTTGTCTCCTTGCTTCTCCCTTCATCCATGCCAAGTCCAGATCAGCACAAGGGGATTCTGGGCCTTGCTTGGGATTTGGTCTGTCACTTAATTCCCTAGAATCTTAACTTATTTAATTAGGGCACAGTTTGTTCTTTTTTAATTCGGGAGTTTAATTTACTTCTATTATTTTGTGCAAGCATCTAATAAGCTTATCCTACAAATAAGGTGTTTTGAGACACTGTAATAACACACTAGGCAATCTAAGCCCTTTGTCACAATCTTGCTCCTGCTGGAACAGAGTACATAATAAGCAGTTGGCTATGTCAGGGATAATCATCAGCAGTAACAACATTATGCAACCTTCAATGCACCTCAAAATTTTCAAGAAATATATATGTATATTTAATCAGTCCAAGTTCCTTCCTCCCACTTTTTTAGCCAGTACTTAGGATAAATACATTTTCAAAATGACTTCGAATTCTAATCTGCCCTTAAGCAACTTGTGGCTCTAATTGAAACTAATAAGCCATCTGCTATTAACTTACATGTAAGTAGGACAGAGCCTTCTTTCATACACGATACTCATGATTAACTTCAATAACAGCCACTTAACCAAAATTACAAATCATGCCAAAATACTTCATTCCTTCCCCTTGCACCAGAACATCCTGCCACAGAGGCAATCAATTCTGTGCTGCTGCCAAATCTCTTCTGGCTCCCAAGCTTCCCAGCACACGTGGCACAGCAGTACTGCGTGTATCAGTGCATCAGCAGCATTGAGGAGGGGATCTTTTTGTGGGAGCAGAAAAGATACGAGCCTTTATTCAGAAGCAAGCAGATATCAAAAGGCCCTTGCATAGCAGTCTTTTTATGAAAATTAAAAGAAGGATAATGAAACCTTCAGAGATCTGCTGAGCTCTGAATAAACCCCAAATTATCCTTTCCCCAGAGGAGAATGATGCATACCAAAGCAGGTAGACAAAAAGATGTGTAGATTTTATAATCACCTCATAATAACCAGAGTAGTAGAGCTGGTATTATACAAGAGAGAAACAGGAAACAGGAAATACCGTGTCACAATGGTACAGACATTGGCCCCAGACTTCTACAAGACTCTTGCGCCATAAAGTGGTTTCTTTTCTCCATAAACCAGTAAAATCAATTCATTTAGTTTTATCTCCCTCTTCAATTAGGACATAATCTCAGTCTAAAAGTGCAGCTGGCACACATGTAAGTTCTTTATTTGTGTTCAGTACACAACTGCGATAAGACCCGTTCTTTTCTTGTGCTCAGGAGATCACTGGTTCTGTTTTCTATCTCATTCTGGATGTAGTGGATACCGAATGCCACGTGCTCAGCAAACAGTTGTGGAAGAAGTGCACGGTCAGACCGGCTCATACAAGTGTAAGGATTTTATTTTCATATTTAATCTCAGGTACGAGTGTTACCCAGGTGCTGCTAAAGGCAGCAAAATCCCTACGCGTGCATTATCAGTAGACAGCAGAGTTTTGGTAAGATAAAATCAAATCTCATTTTTAAGGTTCACAGTTTTCCTCTGCACTTTCTAGTCGGTTTGTAGAGAGGTAAGATTTTATAAAATGAAAATTGAAAGAAAATTTTTGATCATAACTAATAAGCAGATAGAGCTAAACAGCTATGCTGGGGCACTATTTAGCCCTGTAAGAGGGCTAAAGACAGACTGTCAAGAAGAGAATAAAAGAAATTTGCTTTTATATAACATGGGATTTTTAGTTTGCTTTAATTCTACTTTTATTTCAACAACTTTGCAAAAAATTATGTTGGAAAGGGGAGAAAACAGAAAGCCCAGCAAGATAAGCTGCAAAGACAAAGTGATTTATGACTGTTACTACAAGTGACAAAAATTTGTCCTAGAGGTCCTGATTTTATTTAAGAAACACACTGAGAACATAAATTTGACTTTCAAACATAAAGGTAAAACGATATTAATAGGTCAGCATTTATATTCTGGCAAAGTCAGTGTTTCTTGGTGTGCAAGGGTGGCATTCCTGTACCACAAAACTTATTTAGGGTTGTTCAGATCGCTCTACTTTCTTGCTATGAGCAGAGCAGGGAGAAGAAAGCAGGGATACAAGGGACTGGATGGCAGGGTACAGGCTGGGCAAGGTGCTCTCTCACACGTGGGCAGTTCTCAGCCTGCAGAAGAGCAGCCCTGCATCCTGCAGACAAATACTGCACAAGTGTGAATCAGAACTGACACCAGGGGAAGATCTGAGTTTTTATTTCTAAAGGTATATTCAGAAGAGAAACGTGTTTTGGCCCCATTTGAATATCAACACAGTTTTCTTCTTGAAAAGTATTTCATGACTGTGAGAAGAAAACTAACAGCTCACTCTCTATCACTGCGAAGGCTGCTAAAGGTTAATTGTTTCTGCATGTTTACATTGTTTTAGGTTTATGGTCAATGCAAAGCAATTATCTACATTAATCAGCCAAGAAAAATTGCTCATCTGAATACTTACGAGTGCAATTTGCAGCCAGGTATGTCTTTATTTATTACACCCACTTTTAAAAAGGACTGGAAAAGTAGCTAGCCATCTAGTATTTGCATTTTAGTTGTAATTATGGCAACGCAGTGTCTCCATTAGCTTTCACCTGACCTATTTTTCTCAGGTCGGTGATCTTAAGGCCAGAGCAGTCCTGCAGCACAAAGCAATGCAGAGAATTGCTGTTTTCACATTTGGGAAACCCATGGCTTCTATTTGGGCTTTTATCCTCTGTCCCAAAGAGTATTTTCATGGGTTTGTGAAGGGCAAGTAAGAACAGCAAGCCCACTCTCAGCAGCCTGAGCTTTTTTCTGAAGTGTCTCTGAATCCAATGGCATTTTCAAAAACGCAGAGTGAAACCATGAACGTATTGCTGCTCTGTAGTTAAGATGGGTGGGGGGGCACAGATGCATTTGGAGTGGCCTACACTGCCAGCGTGTTCCTACGGTTCTGAGAATTCCTCTCTAATGGCATTTTTTGTTTGAATAAAAAAGTTCCACCCGGATATATTTGGGAAGTATGTCCTGACTGCCCACTTGATGGCTGTCCAACTGAGCCCAAATATTTGGAGACTGCTGTTAAAAGCCTTGCCAAGTTCAATGAAGAGAGTGAACAAACTCATTATTTTTCTGTCCTCAATGTCACAAGAGCTTCAATGCAGGTAAGCCAAGGCTCATATGACTTGCTTTAGCTGTCAAGAAATATGATTTGTTACATCTTACAGTTTGTTTAGAAGCTGTATATGTATAGCACTGAGATTACCTTCCATGGAGAATTCTCCTGGGAAATAAGGATCTGCACTGATCCAAGATTTTGACTCCATCAGTTACAAAAGGAACTTTTTGTAAAACTGAAGATTGACATTCCAAAAATCTAGGAATGCTTCACTGTGGGCTCTTCCTTCCATCATCACCGTATATTAACGGCTCCCTACTAGAACATATTTAATAAAGCACAGTCATCCCTTCTTACACAGATTTGTCATACACTAAATTACATTAAGCCTGGTTTAAAACGAATATTAGAATAATAGAGAATTAGAGATCTCCTGGCAAAATACTGTTTATGAGAGTAATATCCAGCCTCCTTAAATTCATTACATATAGAGAGCAGGGGGGATATTGCTCTTTGTTAAATAGTACTACAATGCAATATTTAATCAAGTTTCCAACCCAGAGGTACCTGCATTTTCAAAAAAAATGGAAAAAGTGATCCTCTTCATTAAAGCAGTCTGAATTGATCAGTGAGACACTGAGCAGACTTTGGATTTACAGTTCTGTGTGGATGCTAACCTATCAGGAAAAAAAAAATTGTTTGAACTATGGCTAATCCATGAGTTAATAGCACTGTGCATCTGTAAGAAGTAAAAAAATAATCAGGCAATAAAGTAGCGCAGGTAAAAATCATTTTCAGTAGCAATATCCAAACACTGCCTGCTCTTCCCACACTTAAAAGGAGTTCTACATCAATTTCGAGGTCTGTAGGACTTTTTCTGCCCCTTGACAGACACATACAGGCTGATTCTCAATGGATTCTCACTGGTCTGTCACTAACAGTGGGTCATTGGTCCGGCGCATTTTGTGGAGTTCGTAATTCAGGAGACATCCTGCCTCAAAGGGGAACCAGTTGCTGACATCTCCAATTGCAAGCCTCTTTCACCTGAATTAGCTGTAAGTACAGATACTGTGATTCCTCAGTGAATATTTGGCCTAACCCTTTGGTTCTCTGCAGACAAGAAGCAAAACCCATGGAAGTTTTCTTATGGGTTGCAGCCCTGGCTTGCATGTATTCAAACTACTTTAAAGTACAGGAAAAAAATCAGTAAAAGTTCCAAACTATTTCCTATTAGTCTATGAATAAAGGAAACCAAAACAAACAAAAGTAAGTCCAGAAAAAATGGGTAGCCACTGCTTTACAAAAGTGAAACATTTTTAAGGACTTTTTCCAAATAAGCAGATACAGACAACAAATTGCAAACGGAGCACAAAGAATATATTCACCCTACAATTAAATCAGTTGGGGAAAACATCCAAGGAAAAAAATATCAAAGGAAACCTAAAGATTAAATGAGCATGCTGCTGAGATGTTCCATTTCAAGTCTCGTCTTAACTGAGATCCAAGTCATACATATCTGCAGTCCAGTAAACACACAGTTGTTAGAAGCAACATCTTGTCATGGCTTCTTTCATTAGTATGATGTGAATTTGTTTCTGCCTGAGAAACAACACTGTGCTCTATTACACACCTCGCTTCCATGGGGATACTCTGCTGCAGAACTTGTGTGTGCTGTTGTAGACAGACCTTAAGTAGACAGCTTATTTTTACTATTGTGCTACCTAACCCTCCTTTGTAAACATAAAGCCTTTTTCAAAATGCTGCCTTCCTTTATAAGCTTGCCAATCCCAAAATAAAAGTTTGCCCAAGCTGCTTATCCCTACAAATACATGTAGAAGCTGTAACAACTCAGCCTTTCATAAATACCAATTTTACAAGATAAGAGCTAAGTATCTGCACGACAGTATGAAAATAATACTTGCATTTTCTTCTTCCAGCAAATGGGTTTCTGCAAAGGCTCTGTAGTAAACAGTAACATGGAACACAAGGAGACCGTCACAATATCCTGTGAAATCTACAGCCGACAGGTATTTCTTAATCTAATCTTAATAATGCAAGAGTAACACTCCTTTCTCCATTACAAAAAAAAGAATTGAACTCCTGAAAGCCCAACCAATTTCAAATTTTCTAATGCACAAAGATAGGGACTTCAAGAAAGTGATAAGGCCAAATCAGGTAGAAATCTCTCTTGTGATAAAGCAGACTGTTGCAAGGTGGATAAAAAGGCAAGAGAGTACAGCATCTATCACAGAGACAGTGCTCAGAATGATCTACAAAGAAATAATACTAAATAACAAAAAAAAAGGCCAACTATAGTTACCCAGACTGTACACTGGCTTAAGAGGAAGTGCCATGTGTGTGACCCTCATGGTTCTGTTCTGCAGCTGGTCTTTGCAAATCAGGATTGTAGATAAAGGGTGAGCTTCTTCACATCGGAAAAAAATTGTAACAGCTTCAATAAATGTGATATTTGTTGCCTTTTTTTTTTTTTTTTTTTATTTATTTAGGATCCTGTCACTGAAGAAGGAAAACTACAAACTAATCAGGGACCTGAAGAATCCAGTCAGAATCATCAACAAGCTTTCCCTGCAGAAACCAGTCCTTTCTCCCTACATCTAGGAAAAACAACGGGCTGTGTCAAAATTCTCCCCCCTTCAACAGAGGACATCTCATTTTATAAACTAAGAGAAAGTCAAAACAAGCAGGAAGATAGAAAACCAGTTCTACCTAAGGCTATAGAATGTATGTCTACTCCACCAGCCCCTGATGGAGAAACGACTCACGTAGACAAACCAGGCTTGACCAAACCAGTCACTGGACCAGTTATCCTCCCTTTCCCTGCAGAACTTTCTCTTTCAGACTCATGTCCAGGAGAAGCTAAGCAGATAGATTTCATCCTACATCCTTTGCTTACTGGAAAGCTTGCCAGAGTCTAGTCGGCACCCAGTCACCTTAACTACCTGCAACAAAATAATAGCCACACTGACAAGGCGGTCTTCCCATTTGTGCAACATCTTTAAACAAATAAACTGCTTATTAAAGTATTCGTCTTTTGAGTTCTCTGTTTCACAAAAACACAAGAATAGATTACTAAGAAATGTAAGTGGGGGTACTTTGGCTCTTAATTCTTAAATTCTTCCCATCAGAACGTGGAATAAAGGTAACTATAGAGAGCAAAAGCCCTCACAGGGCTGAGACGGCCCTGGCTGTGGCTGCTCTGCAGTGCTGTGTGGGACTCTTACCCCAAACTCATCGAGGTGAAAGGGGTGCAGCCCCAGCTGTGCTGCTGAGCCAGCCCTGAGCCTTGGCAGCCAAACTGCTGGGAGAGGGGATGCTCCCAGGGCCTTTACTAAGCCACGCTCTGTGTCATGGAGCATAAATGGAGAAGAGGATGTCAACACTGTTTAGAATTAAAAGCTAGTGGGTTTTCTTATTACTTTATGGGTTAACCTCTTATAATTAACCTAAATAATATGACACCTATACAAATGTTATTTAATATTATATTACACTATACTTATATAATATAACCTTATAATTAAACCAATTTGTCATTTCCCTCAAAAATCGAGGACAAAACTCTCTATAGTGGGAACAGAACCTTACTTTTACTTCTGCGGTTAATTTTGCAGGAACTGTACATTTTATACTCTTTATTCACAGTGTTTCTGTTTCACCCATAAAAAATGCATAGGCCTCTGTCAGGAAAATGATCAGTGTCACAACAGAACAAGAGCACAGCACAGAACAAGGACAGAACAAAAAGAAAAATAAAGAACAAACAATATGCAAACAATAGATGACTAAGGGAATTATGTTATGAATTACCTAATTTGATGCCTTTCTTCAGTACAACTGCCCACTTGAAAAATTAAACAGTACTGTAAGTAACGAATGGGAGTGGGATCTGAAACACAGCATTGATGTGAATATTATTTCTAACTGGGGAGAGGTGTTTCAGAAGCCTTTGATTATTTACACAGCATTTATTTTACCTTTTTTTCCAGAAGAAATTTGGAATTATTACAATGAAACATCATAAAAACTTCAACAACAGAAATGTCCGACTGCATCACAAGACTGTTTCTTCCAGCCCAGTATTCATGTCTCCCTATGGCAGAACAATAGTGGTTAGGAGAAGCATGTGGGCCTGCTTCCTTTTTGCAATCCATTCCTCGTGCTTTTCTAGTGTCCAGAATTGTTGTACTGGGGATATTAAAGAGTATAGAGAGTATAGTATAGGAGTCCTAGTATCCACTTTAAGACGTGTTGCCCACAAACTTTTCTAAACCATTTCTGACCTTACTGATACTGCTCACCTCCACGTCTTTCTGTGGCAACAAGTATACTACTTTACATACAGACATACCACTTTTTTCCATGTTAAATCAATTCAGACCAGTGCCAAGTGCCCCTCACTCTCATACTGTAAGATCACACAATGGGCTCACATGGCACCAGACTTTAAAAGAAAGCCACTGCTTTGGCTCTGGGCATTTTTGAATGATTGATTTCTCAGATGACAGACAAGCTGAAAGTTGTTTTTTTATTCAATAAAGATTAATTTAACGAGGGTTAAGAGTGATTACCCATAATATTTCTTAATGTTTCTCTCAAAAATAAATAAAGTAAAAACCTCAAAGTCAAACATTGGCAGCTGCGAATGCTATGGACATTAGTATGCACTGCATTATTTTAATAAATACTAAAATACTATCAGGTTTTTTTTTTTTTTAAAAAGTCTTTTCAAAACTATTACAGCCAAATAGCACATAGAACTACTCAGACTAGAGCACAAAGGTAGGTTTATGTCCTTTCATGCCATGACTAGATTATGCTGGTATTAAGCCAATCAATCCCATTCTGTGCACCATTCTGAAAACACGTGCAGCTGATAGAAGCCTGCTCTAAATTCTCCCATCTGCAAGAGTGGCAGGTACTTGCATGGAAGCCATGGACCACCAGCTTGCAAGGGCACCATGAGCTACAACTCTTCTACTGATCCGAGTGACATCCTTGTTCACTGGTGCTCTCATCATTAAGGAGCTGTGATCACACAGACATAGCCATAATACAACCACAAAGATTCCAGAATATTTTCATTTCAACTATTTTTATCACAAACAGGAAACCAGGATTGCATAATACCTGCAAACAAACTGGAACAACTTAATGCCAGGCTCACCAGCATGGTGTTGGAAGCTAAATGTTTTCCATAGTAAAACAGTATTGCACAATGCCTGCGTAAAGAATTACAAACACAGCCCCTTTGATGGTGGTCCAAAGACTATTTAAAGTCTCACTTTCTTCAAAATCTGTTCAAATCACAGTGTAATCATTTACTTTCAGTTTGCAAACATTAATCCAGGGCCAAGGTAATGGTCTTGTGACACAACACCTAAATTTATATAAAACCGTGACTTTTTAGCACTCACTTAAAGCTTCGGTGGGCCGCTCTGATTCAAAAGCAGAATACTGGCTTTATCAGAGCACGAGCAGAAGTGACCTAACACCACAAACAAAATGCTGCGTATAACTTCAGCCTTTTTTCTAGCACTACTGCACTGTTGCAATGCCCAAACCAAAACCAGCCAGGCCGCTGCACCTACAGACTGTGAGACCATTGAGACGGATGCAGGAATGGCGCTGGATCTGGTGAACAGACATCGCCAGGACGGCTTCGTGTTCGGCCTGTTCCGTGTTGCTGATGCACACAAACTACACACGGTAAGCGCTGATTTAAAAGGTGATTTATACAAGACCACGATGATAAAATAATGAGCCCCCTCATTAAAAGTCGATGATGATTGTTTTTAACAGAGCAACGCTGATAAGATTCAATGAATCAGATCTGATTTACGTTATCACAGCATTCAGTTCTGCCTGATTTACTGTATGTTCCAGGGATGCTGAATGCCTTCTATTTTCTTGGCTGACTGGATGGTAGCATGGGAGATGCTCTGAATAGCTTTATGAAATACTAGAAATTAATCTGCCTGATCTGTTGTCAGGTCTCAAATAACATTCATAATTTATACTCAGAGGGTTTCTTTAATATGCTGAAGTCTAGCATTAATTAGATCAAGGTATAGTTCAAGATAGGTGTTTCATTATTATCTTAATTTTGAAAATATCTGTGTAACTGGAGAGAAAGAAGAAAGGTTGAGGAAGCTAGAGATGAAAATACCAGCCTGCAAAAAAGGGAAAGGGCTCAATGTTGAACTATTTCATAGGTACATAGGAGGACCATTTCCCATTTCATAGGTTCCTCCATATTTCTATCTCTTTTTCCTAGAGACTATATTCATGAGCTTTTCTCAATGAATGCCTTCCTAAAGGCCAAAACAAATTAACAGCTGTAACCAACAGAATACAAGATTCATTTACTTTAACTTTTAGATTACAGAGACCAAGGACACTCAGTATTACCTATGAACTTGGCTACCTTTCAGCTGCTCGCTTAGTAAACGAAAATCTGCACATCTGCATTGCTGAGGAGATGTATTACACATCTGTATTGCCACTAAAAAAAAAAAAAAGCAAACTGTTTTTTGATGGAGATTCTTAAAACTGCCCCTTCCTTAAGGCAAGAAAAAAACTCAAAAAGAAACCCAAAGTCCAGACTGTTGCAGGTCTCCAGGTAGGCTTCCAGAATATCAAGAGAGAGCATCTTATTTTTCAAAGAAAAGGATGTAGGGAGTGATATTATTGGATTTTGATGTAATAGCCAAGTGATTGAAAAGGTCATCTAGGAAGCAAGCAGTCTTCAGCATAGAGGCTTAAGCCCTTAAGTCTCCTGCCCTTGAAGAACGTTCCTGTTTTGCTTTGTAAATTTTAATAAATTCATCATTAATAAATGGCTGTAAATAAATTTTGCTGTCTTTGCACCTCACAGCATCGACAGTCACACAGAGTCTGTAAGAACTGATCTAACCTACTGCTAAAACATTAATCCCACGAGGGTTCTGTGCCTTTTTAGAACAAAAACTAGTGGGTGATTTCTTCCATGCTGAATATGTACTTTACTGAGCAAAAAGTAATGGTGGCAAACCTGACAAGGCAACATTAAAAAACAAACAAAAAACCAGAATGTTATTCTGTGGATAATCTATTTTTCCATGCAATAGTGTGCATCAAAATTATGACATCAACCCCCTGAAGAAACTTAACCAGACAAATTCTTAGCAGTTGTATCTCTACTAAGTTTACATGGGAGTTGTGGAAGCATAATATACTTTGTGTATTCTCACCATAACAGTTCTGGGCTTGTACAGAGCTGCTGAACAGAGGAATTTTCTTCTGCATATTTGGATGTAGACACCTAATTACACTCAAACTCTGCTTTAGGATTTATAGAATCCAAATGCGCCCCACTGAAGAAAATAAATATTTGCCAGGGATAAATTGGCTTCTTTAGCATTTCACAAGTTTTGATGACATAGTAAATGTATTGAATCACTTCACTCCTAGTGAATGGTACATTTTACAAAAGACCATCTTACCACCCCATTCAGTGCAATTCCATGAACACAAATGAGAGAAAAATAGTCTTTGTCGCTGTATTTGTTCCCTTCTCTGTCTGCATTTTACTAATACGATGACTAGCAGCTTGAATTTATAAAAAAAAAATTATAAAGTACAATAAAAATGCTAACCATCTCCAAGCAGAGAATAATCGTGTGGATAATAGGCAGAATGGGTGTCAGGATGGCTATATTCTTTTCCTGATTCTGACACAGAATAATACGTGTCACCTAGACTATTGTTTTACAAGAGAGACAATGCTGAGACACGGACACTGCAAAACTAGTGTGCAACACTGCACTGCTGGACACTCACTAATAAAACATTACAGTAGACTGTAGTAATTCTTTCCTGAGGTCTTGCCTGTTTGGAAACGCTCTGACAAAGGAATCTGAATGGATGAAGTTTCCTAAAACCTGAGGACGCATTCAATCACAGCGAAGGGCTTTGCATCAATTTATCCAAATGCTAAAATGAAATGTTTTCATTCCTAATGTCCATACAGGGGTTGCATGAAGTTTAAGTAATGCATTCCAAATGTGAATTGAGATTCATTTCCCTGCAGAAAAATAAAATACTGTTTCTGTGAACCACAGATAATTCTTAACACCACTTTCCATTACAATGGCAGTCACATTCAAATTATGACTCCCCATCCCATTTGCTCTGGAAACAGAACATACTAGAAGAATTTCAGAGCTAAGGCTCCTAAATTTATTGGGATTATAACAGTTTTATTGCACCACTCCCCAAATAAACAGGATAGGAAGCAAAGTTCTGAAACAGCATCTGGTCACTAAGGTCATTTGAAATGGATGAATTTGGAAAAATCTGTCAGCGGGTTTGCTAATAGACCAGGGTGTTCAATGTGAAAAATCAGGAAGGAATGACAACTCTTCAACATTACCATTTTCTTTATGTGACAGATGCTGGGTTAACAACAGACTCTTCTCACAGATTCTCAACAGAAGTTGAGAGGCAACAGCCATATGCTGCAGGAAAGGAAATTCTGTCTAGGTGTAAGGCCACAAATGTTACAGCGAGTGACTAAGTACTGGAACTGCTCAAAGAGGTTGCAGAGTATCTTGGTTGTATATACAACTCAGCTGGACAAGGCCGATCTAATTTTCATCTAACTTAAAACTTGGCTTTGCCTTGAACAACTGGCTGCACAAGATGATGTTGAAAGCTCCCTTCCAGCCTAAGCCATTCCATGATACTATGCTTGTCAGCTCAGAAAAGCCTTACTAGGGAACTGGAGAAGCTACAGTAAAGATTAAACATATCTATTTCAAAAAAAAAAAATAAAATTCAGACCAAGTTTCTCTAAAACAAATATATATTTTTTTCTTTTTCTTTTTTTTTTAAACCCATACTTCTCTTCCAGGAAAATTCATCAGTCCTTTACTTAACTTTGGATGTGCTGGAAACTGAATGCTCCGTGTTGTCTGGAAGACCCTGGGAGACTTGTGAATATGGTGATCTCTATTCCATGGTAAGTAATAGCATCCAGGCAGAATCAATAAATACATAATTTGATTGTCTAGGAATTCCTGTGCACTCTAAGCAAAGGCTAGGTTGTAATATGGCTCGCTATAAAAATAACATTGATTGGTTTCTAGAGTTGTTAAGCATCAGCTAAAGGTTTAGGAAAGGGTTGTGAAATAAGCACAATTTCATTAAGCTAGTCTCAAAAAGACATTTTCCACTTTTCCACTGCTTTTAACAGAATTGATGTTTTGTGAATAAATTGCTAACAATTAAAGGGCACTAGAAACTCTCTCTACGGAGAGAGTGGTGAGGTACTGGAACAGGCTGCCCAGGGAGGTTGTGGATGCCCCGTCCCTGGAGGTGTTCAAAGCCAGATTGGATGGGGCCCTGGGCAGTCTGGTCTAGCATTAGGTGGAATGGTTGGTGGCCCTGCGTGTGGCAGGGGGGTTGGAGATTCATGATCCTTGAGGTCCCTTCCAACCCTGGCAATTCTGTGATTCTGTGTGATTCTGTGATGATTTCTTTTCACTCCTAGTAACTATATACTCGTATAATATACTAACTTCCTAGCATATCAGCCAGAAAGGCCAGTGTTATAGTCTATCAGTTTTAGAGCATGGCTGAGTTTGTGGTATGATAATGTAAAACACTGGTAGCATCAGTACACAAATGATACGTTGCAGTATTTGTCCTTATTTGTTGCAGTACAATGATGCAGTGTGGAATGAGAACTACCTGTGCAAAACTTTATTTAAATAGGAGAGCTGTGATACTGCCACACAGGACAAAGCAGGAAGGCCACGGGCAGAGAGAAAGAAAAGGTTAAGATGGATAAAATGAATGTGAGAAAAGGTCCATCCACACTTTGATAAAGATTGATATAACCTTTGAGTACCTCCTGCATCCTAGCTTCCCCTGCTAGTTAGCAGTATCTCACTGTAAATAAGTACTAGAATGACTGAGAACACTGTGTTAGTTTTCCATTGTCTCCTCAGTCAGACAAACTGAAAATTAAACAAAGGCTCTTGTAGGAGGAGAGCCATCTTATCTGAACACAAATTTTGAGTGGTACTAGAACAAACATTCTGTTAATGATCACATCTGTTATTCTTAGAAATACTGAACATTAAAAGGAGGCACAATGTCTACAATCAACTACATCTGATTAAATCCAGTGAAAATAACCTGATAGTCATATTCTCTTTTTTTCCTCCAGGACTTTGGGCAATGTAAGATTATCACATATACAAGCCAGCTGCTGAAGAAACCTAAATTATATGGATATAATTGTACATTAAGTCCAGGTAAAACAACCACTGTTGTAAGCTAACACATGCTTCAAACCAGTCCTAGCAGTGAAGTACAAGTCTGTGCAGTGCTACTGGATGGTAACCATAACAGATTAACTCATCTGCTTACAATTCCTATTTTAGATAATTCAAATGGTATGTTAAGAATGACTAATAAAATTAAGAATACCCTATTCCTCTAAGATAGACTTTATTGATATCAAATATCACTTCTCCAGTCCACTAAAACAAGATAATGAGTATCAGAAAAAAAAATAAACTCTGAAAGAATGCCCATTTGAGCCAGTTAGATTCCAAAGTTAAGCTAGAAGTTTTTTAAGAATATTCATTTTCACACGACAGTACAGACCTGTATTTGCAGAGAGACAGGCAGGCATTTCACTTCACGGAAGCGTTTGGTATTTCAGCTTCTTAATGAGTTCACATTAAAGATGCATACATAGATATTATTATGAAGAGTATTAATATCCATTGCAATATTAGTAACTTCTCTGCTTTCACAGTTCCTCCCGATTTAATAGAGTGCAAAGATTGTCCTGTAAAAGTTGAAGTCTTAGAAGTCACTGAGGAACATAAAGATCTTGCTGCAAAGCTCCTGGAAAAATTCAACCGTGAGGGTAACCACACAAACTACTTCAAAGTCAACAAAGTTGAGAAGATTCTAAAGGCAGTAAGTGGCATTTTGTCCTAGAACTACTACTAATAAATGACAGCATTCTGGGAGCAGATCCAAAACCATGGGCCCTGAAATCAAATCCTTCTAGGATCAGAAATACTATGTGTAACCTCTCAATATAAATCACCTGCTTAAAATTGGAGGTTCTACTTCCACAAAGCCTTATCAATTTCAGGCACATGAAAGCAAAAGGATTTCTTATCTGCTATGGCATTCAGGATGTCAGCCTTCTTTGTGTGGATATTTTTATTTTGTATGCCTATTTTCCTACCATATTATACAATATAAGACTTTATTCCCTACCAGCCATAGTTTGTTGAGACATACAGCCACGTCTTATCACAGTCGTACATCCTGTCAAATTAAGCCAGATAACTTTTTACTCTTAGAATATTTAGCACGAGTCTGTGAGCAGACTCAGCATCATTTTGGCTGCTGTGGAACAAAGCAGCACTCTGAGAGTTCTGAAGAACAGGAGGTAAATTTGTATTGTAAATTTGTTGCATCTCTTGAGGAACTACTGTCTTTGCAAAATAATTTCTGCATCTCTAAGTGATGTCAACATGAAGACTTATCGCTGAGGTGACTAGAAACGTAACTCTTGCATCACCACAATTTCTCGTTGTTAGATCTGGAGATTTTCACTTAAAAAGCACAGGATCACTCTGCCAATACACATTCCAGTTCAGGACACCTCTGCAAAGACCTCTTCCACAACACATTTTGCTCCTGAAACCCATCTAAATTATAGCATGCCAACCCCACCTCTCAGAAAATTTAGCAGTGCTTTATATTGTAGCTCCATGTAGCACTTCTGCCCTTTCAGCCCATGGCTGTTTTCAAATTACCTGGATTCAAGGATTTCTCCTTAAAATGCTTTTCTTTTTTTTTCTTTATCTTCACACTTCTCCATCTTTAGCTACAGTGAGAATTCAGATTGCACCACTGGATTTCGACAGACTGCATAAAACTATTAAGTTTCATTAAGACACATTTGCACACAGTGTGTGCAACTGCTTCAAAAAGTTCAGTTAAACCGGTGAAACTTATGGGCACATGTGCTATGGACACCTTCAACAGACATGAAATAAACTACTATTACAGTCGAAAATTAAAGCAACTATTTATGAAACTCATAAAGGAGAGAGGAACAAAGGCAGAAATTAACTAATCCACTTTTCTTGCTGAATACAAACTTCTGAAGAGCGCAGATAACGTATGAATGCTGAGATGTTGATAACAGCCCGAAGCACGGCTGCTTTTAAAATTACAGCTTTTTTGTTGTTGTTTGCTTTTTGTTTATTTAAATACACCAGTCAGCACCGCTCAGTTGACCTCTCTTTTTCAGACTGCCTCCCGTGAAGCTCACATTTTAGGATTCTCTATAAAAGAGACCAACTGTTCCAGAGGAGAAGGAGAACAGCAACAAGCAGATGAGCCACTGGAATGTGAATTTCTGGATGACTGGCATGCTGTAAGTAAATAAGGACTAAAAAGTGATGGCACCAGAATGATCTTTCACAGTGATTCCAAGTGTTTCTTAGAAGCATGCACCCAAACCCAAAATTCAGAATCCAGCATGTCAAAGTTTAGATCCTACTATGTTTCCTCTATAAGGAGCCAGTCTAAACTATCAAACGTAAACATAACTGAAGTCTGGCATACTTCAGACCTAGAGCTTAACTCTTTTGTTTGGATCTGGCTTTCTCATTCAAATCGTGGCCATTCCCTGGTAAATTTTCCATGCTATTTTCATAAAAACAATTACAGTAACACGAATCATGGATTTTGAGTGAAATATATGCACTGAGTCACATCAGTGAGCCAGGGATTATTTTTTGTTCTCTGCTACAGAAGAACAGAGGGTTGAATAATTCAGGCTTATCTACAGAGACTAATCACAGTACTAGACAGCAGACAAAAGTCACTGCAAACAGGACACTAAGGGAAGTAGTGTTGAAGATTACAACAAATTATTTCTCGAAAATATAAATGGAAAAAATCTCTGATTTGAGATTCATCTCAAAAGCAGTCTCACAACAAGGTCTACTTCTGAGGACTTCAAGCAAAATTTTAGAATAGCCTAAACTGAACAGCCATTTGGCAAGCAAAGTCAGAAAAATGTGTAAAAATCAGTCAATATAGGCATTGATAGATTACCAGTTTTTACAGACATCAAAACTGAAGTGAGATGGAGAGCGATAGCGCTCTCGATGTGTAGGAGGGAATGGTTTTCATAGTCAAGAATACCCAAAAATGAAATAGATTTTATTCATTATTTAGAGGGCAAGTATGATTGGCCAGAAAGCTCAGGTTCTAAGTTATATAAACATAGTTAGGTATCCAAGGAAGTGTCCTAACTTTTAAATGCTGACTTTTCAGTGGCTTCTATTTATCTCCATCACAAGAGCCCAGATTACATTGTTGAGTTTTTGGGTTTTGTTTTGTTTTGCTTAGCGCACAGGATTCTGCAAGGCAAGAACTGTTAGTGATCCAGATGAACCCAATGGAATAGAAATAAACTGTGAACTCTATCATCCCTGGGTAGGTACTCAATTATTGCAATGTCTTTGGCTATATCCCAATGCAGTTACTGCAGTTTCAATCCACTCTTACAGAAGAAATGTTGCAGAGGTTATTTAGTACTCCCTGGGTGTGATCCTGTATGTGAGAACAGACTGGCTTTTGACTACTATGATAGTCAGAGGATTGATTGGAATTGTGTGATCCCTACTGCCTCCTCCAAAGGTGTCTCCACTCTGCTTAATCACACTGCTCAGTTAAAGTGAGTAGAGACTGGCAAACAAATTCAAAGGTAATTTTAGAAAGCAAGGAGAGGGAAGATGATCTGTATCATATTTGAATTCCATTTTATATTACAACGATTCCAGTGTGGTTTTCATTTTGCTTTGGCCCATTACAAATCGTGCTCAGTTGGTTATATCATTTCACTTTATCACAGTGCAGTACTTTCGGATGCTTTTTGGTAATTTGACGTTTTATCACCTACTCCATCCCTTCTGTCTTGAAAAAATAGTTGTTTTTGCTTTACAAACCACTGGAGCCATAAAAGCAAGCCCATTAATTCCCACCTTTCTCTGTCACCATTTTCTTCTGTTTGTTCTATTAACGTATAACTTAACATGTCTTGCCCTGGTGTTTTTTTTGTTTGTTTGTTTGTTTTTTAAATAAACAGCAACGTTACTATGGACAAAGATGCAAATCTCCAGGTCCAGGTTGGTCACAGAAGCATCCCCATCATCACAGACATCGTCACAGGCATAGAGGTCCAGCTACCTTTCAGTTCAAACCTGAAGACCCTGAGCATAACCATGGTTTCAACAAAGATCATCAAGACAGCCACGAAGAACCTCCTCCTCCCTGCCACGGTAGACATCACCACCACCCTCACCCTCCACACCGTGGTCTGGCTCCTTCCCAGGGGGAACCAGAGAACCCCTCTTCCACTCCTCTCTATGACAAACAACAGAGTCCTCCTCTTATTCAAGAGAAATCTGATTTTCCCAATTCCACTCCTCCTCCTTATGATGAGCAACATAGCCCTCCTCCTCCTCCCCATCATGGACCACACTACCCTCCTCGTCACGGACATCATCACCCACACCATCCTCCCCATCATGGACCACACTGCCCTCCTCCTCACGGACATCATCACCCACATCATCCTCCCCATCATGGACCACGCTGCCCTCCTCCTCATGGACATCACCATCCACACCATCCTCCCCATCAGGGGCCACACTGCCCTCCTCATGGACATCACCACCCACCTCCTCCTCCTCAGGAGGAACCAGAGCACCCCTCTTCCACTCCTCTCTATGACAAACAACAGAGTCCTCCTCTTATTCAAGAGAAATCTGATTTTCCCAATTCCACTCCTCCTCCCTATGATGAGCAATATAGCCCTCCTCCTCCTCCCCATCATGGACCACACTATCCTCCTCGTCACGGACATCATCACCCACACCATCCTCCCCATCATGGACCACACTGCCCACCTCCTCATGGACATCATCACCCACACCATCCTCCCCATCATGGACCACATCACCCTCCTCCTCATGGACATCATCACCCACACCACCCTCCCCATCATGGACCACACTGCCCTCCTCCCCCTCCCCCTCCAGGACACCATCCTTACCTCTATCATCACTATCACAGGCATCATTGCAACAAGACACACACATCTGGAAAGTACTTTCCATTCCAAGTAACTGGATCTGTCTATCGCATTCCAGTTCTAAATATGCAAGATTCTCTCACACCTCCCAGTGCAAAATTTCCTGAGTTATCACCTCTTGGCCCTCATAGCACTGATGAAGGTACTCCCTTCACTGACTCAAGTCTAAGGGAGATTCCAGAAGCTCCACATTTTCCAGATCACCCTTCACAATCAAAGTCATGCCCAGGAAAACCTAAACTTGATCTTCCAAAAATTTTGCCTTTACTTCCACTTAAGTCCATGGCAGAAAGTCTTGAATGACCCCAGAGAAAGATATTCCTGACTCGAGGGTTGCAGGCCTATGACCAATGCACAGTGAATGATAAAAGCATATGGTAAAGAGGGAAAAGCATACAATTTCCAGGGAGGAGAAGCACTGACATCACTGATTAAGACAAGTATTCCAACTTGTTTCTTGATCCCAGCTATCTCAGACTCCCACTATAACTGAAAGAAAGATTCAAAAGTTTGAGTCTTTCAAGTAATGTGACTGGGTAGAAATCTCAATCAGTTCAACTGTATGTTCTTTTCTGAGGAAGTATGATCATCTTCCATAAAAAAAAAAATCCATGGCACTACATTACACTTCATAAAAATCCAAAGAAAATAAAATCATGTAATCATTTCTTTCTTGACACAGTTGCTAAAGTTTTGTCTTTTTTTACTACAGATGTTTAGCAGCACATTCAATACCCACGAGGCATACTCCAACATAAACTGATTAATGGTGTTACCAGGTCATCTAGAAGAGGTCTGAGTATAGTTAATGAGTTGTGGTGTAGCACAACAGCTGGTCTGTACAGGTGCTTCCATTGCTACAGATACTGGTGGAAATATATAAAAAATACTGCATTCAAGTACAGCCCTTTTCAAATAGTTCATAACTGCTCCCAGGGGAGGGAAAAAGCAAAGACATGTAATAACTCTTCCAGGTAAATGTTTTTGTTGTTGTTGTTGTTTTTAAATCAATGAACCACTTGCCAGCTGTACTGTAAGCCGCATCGAAAGAAGGGGACCAATAGGGCAAGGAAGATAACTGTCCCCCTCTACTCTGCCCTCATAAGGCCTCATCTGGAGTACCGTGTCCAAGCCTAGGCCCCCCCAGCACAAGAAGGATGTGGAGCTATTGGAGGGTGTCTAGAGGAAAGCCACAAGGACAACGAAAGGGCTGGAACACCTCTACTACAAAGAAAGGTTGAGGGGGTTGAGCTTGTTTTGTGCAGAAGAGAAGGCTCCAGGGAGAGCTCACTGTGGCCCTCCAGTACTTGAAGGGAGCTTATGTGCTCTGATAGTGATAGGACAAGGCAGAATGGCTTTCAACTAACAGAAGGGAGATATAGGTGAGATGTTAGGAAAAAAATATTACTGAGAGGGTGGTGAGGCACAGGCTGCCCAGAGGAGCCATGGATGCCCAATGCCTGGAGGTGCCTAAATCCAGATTGCATGGAGCCCTGGACAGCCTGATCTGGTGGGGTCAACTCTGCTCACAGCAGGAGGTTGGAATTTGATGACCGTTCAGGTCTCTTTCAACCGAAGTCATTCTGTGATACTATGACTCTAAGAATCTTTCTTTCTGCTGGCAATTTAGTTGGGAGGAGCAGGAAGAAAGGGCTCTAAAAATCTCTTTGTACTGGAGCCCCCCTCAAGATAAGTCCACTTAGACAGTCTGGGACTGCAGAGAGTTAGTTCAGGTCAGTTATAAGCAAGAACATGGGGTTAATGTAAAAAAAAAAAAGAGCTACTTTGGTCTTCAAAGTAGCTTTTAAAGAGCATGAAGTAAAACAAAGCATGAGGGATACAATGAAGAAACAAAATGAGGATGGCATTTTGCATACCCAAGTAAAGGTTGGCTTTTTTTTTTTTAAATGCATCATAATGTTCAAGCAACCTTGTTTATGGCTTAGCTTATCCACAAAGACTCTGAAGTACAATTTCTTTAACCAAAACTAGCAAAACAGAGGTAAAATACTGGATCTGAGTAAATCCCACCATGTTCACAGATTCCAAGCAAATCTGTTTGGTGCTCATCGCTGTCAACAGTCCCAGGTGTTCCCTGCCAGCTCTGGTACGGCCTCTGCTGGATAAAGGCAACATCAACCTCTTCTTAGGTGTCATTTTCCCTATCTGTAATAAGAATACATCATGAAGACCAACTAAACCATGGTCCAAAGGTAGCCTTCACATGGCAGCAAAGATAGTCACCTCCAATTGCAGAATGAAGCACAAGGGTTATCAACTGCTATTGAAGAGTTTTGTGGCATTCAATGATATGAAGCTGACCAAAGACTTTTCTTTCAGACATTTTCTGACTTCTCAGAACTACTGTGTCTAAACAGATGTATAAAGTTTACAGTGCCTTTGTCCAGAACTAGAACTTCATTACTACTGTGACCATCTTGGATACTTTAATTCTTTCTGAGCAACAGTCTTGATGTTAAAAAGAAGCCAGAGATCTGCAAACATTTTGCTTGCTGTTTTGCTCAGGAGCCATCCTGTCCAGTGTAAGCTGATCTCCAGCTGCAGCCAGTTAGCCTGTTATCTTGGTAACAGGTGAATAACCTTAGTGTCATTCTGGTGACCACACAAAGTCTGTTTAGAGGAATTCAGAAGTTTATTTGCTGTATAAACAGGATATGACAAGAACTAACCAACCCCAGCAACCCGCTCATTCTGTTTACTTTGCTATTGGTCCTGTAAAATATAAGAGGTGATTAAATCCTTGTCAGGCATTCCTTTTCCCTTTGCTTTTTGAAGAGCCTTCTAATGCAGGGGATTTTTATTTTTGTCCAGTTATGAAACTTTTTGCTGTTATAGCACTCTGTTGTAGCTTTTTTTCTGCCAGAGCCACCCCTCTCCCATTTGAATTTTTGGACTGTGATGACCCAGATGTCTTGGAAGCTGTTGACACAGCACTGCAGAAATACAACGGAGACAGCACTACTGGTAATCAATTTGCTCTGTACATGGTGACGGAAGCCAAGAGAACAGTAAGTAGACTTTGCAAAAAAACATGTTGGAATTGTTTATGCACTCTGAATCAGATTTGCTCCATCTGATTTACAAGGGATAGAAAGTGTGGCAGCAAAGTATCTTGCAGAAATATTTACCAAAAAAAAATAATCAAAGAAATGGCTTGCATAGTAAGATAGTTGTCACTATGACAAGCAGGGATGTATACTATGTTCTTATCAGTGGAACTGTGTGCTGATGAATTGCTTACTAATGCAAGGATTAAAAAGCAAATAATAGAAAACTTATACCACTAATACAATTTGTCTTACTTGTCCATCCAGTTTTCTCCTTTCTGTTGGAAATTTTACCACTTTCTGCCATCATTAAGATTTTTCAGATGGATGGCAAAAACACATTATGAAGTGGATATGTCTTGACTAGAAGAGCTAGTATCACACGCTAAAAAAAAAAAAGACAGACTTGATAAAATTCACCAATGCTGTGAAAAAAAATGTTCCTGAATATTACTTGATTGACACTAGTCCTGAGTCACAGATGTATACAAAAGCACTAGGTGATATTTTAGTCAAAGAGTGACAGTTAAAATTAGAGAAGAAATAAAGAATGAAATGTGATCTCTTGCCTGCAGTCCTTCTGCATAGAGCAAATCTAACAAAGATTATTTACCTCTGAGACACACACCAAGACAACATTACCGTAATGATGACAAGCATTGCTTTACTTGAAAACATTAGCAATTTTTTTCTATTGGATTGGAATCCCAGTGTCAGAATATTTTGCACTCCAAAATCACAAGAAGCTTTGACCCAGATGGAAAGGGGACACAGATTGCTAAATGCTTTACAGTAAACCACCCACATCTCCTGGCACCTTCCCTCTGGCTTTCCTGTTATCAGACTGGGGAGATCTTAGCAGACAAAGACTGAAATTTGTCAAAGCCTTTATATAATTAAAGAAATTAATACTCCCATAGCCTTTATTGAACTACATGCATTGTTAACAATAGCTAAATGCAAACCTCTTAATACCATAGCTGTAACACCACCTTCCTTTCTGCTGCCTTATATTAGAGCTATCACACAACCTCCTTGTCCAAAGGACAGATATTATTTTCAGTATTTTGTCTTATGTTCTATTTTTAAGAACACATATTTAATGCAACTCCTGTTCATCTTCCTCTCAATATACTGCCCTTTCTTGAAAGATCTGAGGTGAAAATCAATTATTACTTGAATCGTTGATCTGACTGATGCTAAAGAAAAAAAGAAACAGAGAAGGAATCTGCAAGAGAGAATTGTTCATATTCTATAGACTTTTTCCAGAAAGAGCACAGATTTTACTCATTGCTAGTCTCACAACGCTGAATGCATTAATTAAATAGCTGGTTATTATATATTCATGTACATTCATTATTGATGAGGTAATAAAACATAAAAGCTGACTGGCGGAAGACTGAACCTGCCCCAGTTAAAGGCACAACTGTTCATAAAAAATAATGAAATGAAACAACAACAAATGACATACAGAAACAATGTATTTTCTGACGAGCTTCATTTGTTCACTGAACTGATTTATTCCAGGTTTAGAAAATCGTTAACAGATAACAGGGTTTGGTCTTTAAATCCACATCCCAGACAGTATAACCTGATGCAGTTCCATAAATGTCAATTTACACCTGCTGAGGATTAAGTCCATTATATTTTTAGAGACCTTTTCATCCTGTCTTACAGCCTGCAGTCATCACATCACATACTTCAACTTTCTGTAGAGATGTAGCAATGTATAACAGGAATTGAAAGAACAAAAGATAATTCTGTCTTCACCTACACAAGTGTAAATTCAGTACGCTCCACCCATGCTAACTCAGCTTCTCTTTCTTGATACCAGTAAGACAAGAATTATCATCTGGTTATCCTCAGGTGATACAATTGAGAATTAATGTTGAACTACAGCAACTGTGTGTGTTTGTATTTGAAAAAGTCCACTGACAGAGCATTTTTAGTGACAGTAAACCAGAACTTGTCATTATATAATCTCTGAAGGATGAGCTAAGACCTTGCAGTTAATGTTACCTGTTGGTACAGGCTTACTACTCAGTTTATTGCAAGGAGAAAATGCCCCCTTACTTAACAACATCAGAAGCGCTTGCACTGGTCACGTCAAACTTCAATGGTTTGAAAATCTCAGGGGATTTGTGAGGCC
This sequence comes from Phasianus colchicus, assembly GCF_987193195.1. NCBI lineage: Eukaryota > Metazoa > Chordata > Aves > Galliformes > Phasianidae > Phasianus > Phasianus colchicus. Next base: position 16,978,021 of record NC_143445.1, read on the forward strand.
ATCCCAAGAGCAGCGCAGCCTTTAACACCCATAAGGATACTGCAGGAGCAGCCAAAGGCTGCCTCAGAAGCCCTCGGCCCTTTTCCCCTAAGTATGCAGGGCAACTTATTTACCCTCACACCACGGAGTACAGGCAGTTTGGGCACCACCAGGCTGCTCCAGAATAACTGGCTATTGCTACCTCTGGGATGCCTGTAGGGCTGTACATAAGGAGAATGGACAGATTTGGGAGGAGAACAAGTGTGAGGGAATTGAACAGGAGCACAGTCCAAACTAGTATTATGCTAATTATCCACGCAGCGACACCAATTTGCTTATTTGGAATATGCTTGAATGCAAGTAGAAAACCTAATCACTTATTTCTGTTGTTAAAATCCTAGATGCAGTATGTTAAAGCATAGGTAGTAGGACATACCATATTTGCACTTACAGGTAAAGACTCAGTAATATACTTAGATAATTTCTGATGAGATATGGGAGACCTTTCACGGAGACCAGCAGCTAATCTGAAACCATAGTATAAAACATAAGGTAACCAACAGATAGTACTTGCTCTTTACAGTTCTTTTCACTGATGTCTTGATTTATCACTATACAAATGATGACTTGCTTTAAGATAAATAAGTACACAGATGTTGTAAAGTATTGCATGATCAATAAGTATACAAAGAAGTTAGGCTAGTAAGATTATCACGCAAGAAAAGATGATCAGAAATAAATGAAAAGCACTCACCAGTGTTGTAGGCTTGCAAGAAACTCCACAAGGGATGATCTCCAGAGAGAGATCCTCCCTAAGGGGCAGTCAGCCCTTAAGTGGGTCTAAGAGAGATGCAGCCAGGCTCCACCCCTTTTGATCACACAGCTGAATTGCCTTCACCTGTGCTCCTGGGGCTGACTCAGTGCTCGCCTCAGGTGATCAATCAGAGGTTCAGGCTGTGACTCAACTGTTCCCATACGCTTGCGTATTGTTTTTATCCAGGTAGGTCCTGACAAGCAATTCCATGTGAAATATCAGATACGAGAGACCACTTGTGCCACTGAGGAAAACAAACTCTGGAAGGACTGTGATTACAAAGCATCTGCAGAAGCTGTAAGTATTTCTCCTCTTTAAAACTTCCCAGAACAGAAATATCAGTATAACAACCAGGACTTTGCTCTCCTGGGGGGGGGAAAAAAAAAAAAAAAAAAAAAAAAAAAACATGGAAGAGAATTAACTTTTTCGGCTATGCTGGTTTTGATAGTTTATAGAAATAAAGTATAGAACAGAAGAGTTTACAACCCTGAAGTTAACCACCGTATTTATGAATTTACCACTATAGACCTGAATTTCAGCAGAAGGGATCGTTTAAAATCTTCGGTATGATGGTTCACAATAAATCCAACAGAAGGTACACTAACAACGAGAATGTGAGGGATATCAAACGTCCTATTGCTTGTGTATAATGGAAAGTTGCACAACCAAACCAACCAGATTGGCACCAATGGAAACAATGACAAGGAAGCCACTGTGGCAGAACATTTACCAGAGGGTGCTTAGCAGTGCAAAGCCCATCTGGCTTGTGCTATTAGAAAGCACTTAAAAGAGGAGGTGCAATCAGGCCCACATAGCATACAGGAACACTGCAAATCCCCAGCAGAAATCATTGTCATTTCATACTGTACAGAAAGCATTAAAAAAAAAAGTATTGAAGAGGGATCATATTATTTGAACCAATATGAAATGTCATGATTGCTGGTGCACATCTTGTATCAGCAGAGAGGAACACAATTCTTTAGACTTCATTTATGAGAATGTGTTCATTTCCTTTATTCTGACAGCAAAATCTTTAGTTAATTAACACTTATCAACCATGATACAAAGCAATCTTCTAAATAAATTGCTCAGTTCATTCTCTGCTCTCCTAGCAAACAAGACAGTTCCTTTTCCAGTAACAAAACAGCAAATTTGACATCACTACAAAAGAACATACAAACTTGTTCCCCAGATTCCACTTGCAACTGTCAACTTTGTTCAACAGCTGAAGAAATTTACAGCACAGTATTTGTTTTCATCAACCAATCTTACGTCAAATGTTGCTGTATGTATTTGCAGAAAACAGGAGAATGCACAGCTCAAGTTCACATGAATAATGCTGAAAAAACAAGTAATATTTCACAAGATTGCAAAATTGTTCCAGGTAAGTAATTATTTGGGGCAGCATTCATAAAGTACATAGAAAAATAAGAATGGGAAAAACATCATGCTGGGACTTTCCAAAAATTTTAACAGTAGGAGTTCCTCATCATTCTATTCAGACTTCACAAATCATCTTTCAAAAGTAACTGCATGTTAAAGGTAAAAGTTTCACTCCACTGGTATGCACACCCAAGCTAGGTGTCTAGTGGGTGTGTAGTAAGTTTCCTTACACATGGGAAATGAAATGAATTTGCTTAAGACCAAAAGCACATCAGTAACATGGAGACTAGATACCCCTTTCCACACTTGAAGTTTCTTTCCTTACTTAACCAAGTATGAAATTGCACCAGAAGTTAACTTTCTCCAAGCTAAGAATGACTGTGTTATTTCTGTTAAAGCTTATCAAAACAAGAATTTACTCACAAATTGGGGGGGGAAGCGGGGGGTAGGAGCAGATTTAAGTTAAAAAAAAAATAAATCAGTAGTGATAGAATTATGTATGACAAACTACAACATCACTTAGATCCTAACAATGGAGATTATTAGAGTTTTACCTTGCTTGCCTATAAAATATTCATATAAGACTTACGTTTGCATTGTAATTCTCTTCATCAGAAATGGGTCACATTGCTTGAAAGCTTTGCTTGTGATATTTCTGTATCTATGGCTAGCATTCATGTAAGACAAATCTGAGCTAGTTTTAAAAATCCATCTAACTGGTAGCACGGAGCCAAGTGCACATTAACTACAGAAGTATTTACCACAACTTTCAAATTGTTAGCTTATATTTGTGGGCTTGTTTTAATTTGTTCCCTAGCTCTCTTGATTAAGGCTGTAATGTCTGTACCTACAGCCAGTGTCTTTCCAGGAACTCACACAAATTCCATGCTCTGCTACTGCAGAGGCCTACAATTAGTAGGGCAATGGTGACATCTAGTTGCCAACAGAATGTGTGTGAATCTCACAGAGCGAGCATGGGGAATCTGCATCTAAATCTTTATTTAGAAAGCTAAAAAACAACTGCCACAAATTAGAAGAACTACATATTCAGCCTAAGAAGTTCAGCTTGTTACACAACATAGCAACTCTGAAAAAAGCATGCATCTTTGTTCAGAACTTAGAAGAATGTTAAGACCAAAATCTTTCTGGAACTGGGTGTTCTGTTGTCCTATATCACCCCATTTTCAGGGAGTAATAATTTTTGTGTAATGCATATATGGCATTCATTGCTGAGTCAATAGCCAGCAGCAATAAGTGATGCTAGAAACATCACTGGCTAAATTTTTTTCAAGTGTCTCTTGGAGATCTAAGACTAAGTAGTATTGTTTACATTGAGATATTCCACATGTACAGAGAAGCCAAATCAAATGCAAAGGATTCAAACACAAAGAGTTAAGCAACAGACTCTAACTGGTGAGGAATTTCCCCTTCATGTTCAGGGGACACAAAGTCCAGCCTTCTTGGTGGAACTGTTTGATCATGCTGACCCTGGACTGATTCCCTGGCTGATGCAAGCAGGCATTACGCCATTAAAGTCAATTTATGTCAGCTGAAGATCAGGCACACAAATTTTATTTCAATTCCCTAGAGACCACATATTGTCCCAAGCTCAGTGAATCATGAAATTAATTTATGTACTGAACTATAAAATTAATTTATGAAAATCTAATCCATGATTACTAGAAAGGAAAGAGAGTTAATAGGATTAGTAGTAGGAAACAGAAGTTTGAGCATCCCATCAAACTTGCCTATCGACAACCAATCCAGTTAGCTATGCCTGAGAGTAACACGAAGTGGCAAGTGGCAGCTGAAGTGAGCAGCAGGGAGAGCTCACACAACAGAACAGTAGAATAATAGCTCAACTATTGTCCCTAAGGAGCTCTAAGTCAGGGCTGTTCATGTGGGTGAGCCAAAAAGCCCCTGCCAAAGTCCCCTCCTGGAACACGGTGAGGACAGTGAGCAGCTGCACCCAGCAGGTGAGCTTTGAAGAATCTGAAGAACATCTCTTTAGCTGTGACCTTCACTGCTTTTTCCCTAACGGCATGGGGGAAGGCCCTTCCTTAGTGGTGTCACAACTACCTGTAAGGTTTTTAATAGATTCAATGACTCCTGAACTCATTTATTCCTCTGAATTAAATTTGCTGCTGGATAAAGGTTTCATGGATGGCCTCTACCAGCACACACAGAAGCCTGTGTCTAAGTACAATGAGGGTCTTTGTAGGCCCTGAAACTAAAATCTGGATTTTGCTGATCAAATTCTGGATCTGGATTCTGCTTAAAAGCAGAAAAGATTCTGGCACATTGAACCCTTTTTTTTTTTTTTTTTTTTTTACTTAATATGAAAAATTAAAACCTGAGGTTTCTTAACATGAAAACCTGTGTTTTTTTGGTTTGTTCCTTTCCAGTTCAACCAATGATACCATCTACTCAGGGTATCTGTCTTGGATGCTTTCATACTTTACCAAGTGACGATTTACAAGTGTCAGAAATTCTGAAAAAAGCCATTAAAAAGTTCAACAAACACAGTGAAGAAACTGTCCTTTTCAAACTTGTGGAAATAAAAAAAGCTCAAAGACAGGTCTGTATATGATTTTTTTTCTCTACATTTTTTAAAAAGATATTTTAGTTATATATATGTTTTTGATTTTAAGGTATATTTCATGATAAAAGCATACAGAATTCATATAGAGCACAGACCATGTAAATAACTCTCTTTGCTTACACAGAATCAAAAACTGTTGCTGGATTTTCAGAGCTATCAATTTTATGAACTGGTTTTAAAGGCTTTTTTTCTTTATCTGCAGCTACAACTAACCGGTGTTGAGCACCAGTTTATTTTTATTCAATGCTGACACAAGCACCTTGTGTCATCTCAGATGCTCTAGAGTGTTCCACTTGGCTTGTCCATGAAGCTCCAGCAGGAACAGATCTCTTCTAGGTTTTGTGCCAGCTTGTGCAGATGTCTCTCGTACTCTACAGCCTCTCAAACAGCAGAAGGCACCTACATTTTGCAGTGCAATAGGACCTGTATGTCAGTAGCTGATATACACCACAGGGTAGGTGAACCAGTGGAAGAAAACATGGATAAGAAAAAAAGCAAGCTTATTGCTGGCTGAAAGATTTCTGCACAGAAGAATATCTGCTTTGCAAGTGAATGCTCAGGCTGCAGAAATTTCTGGTACTGCAGGCAGTGCTTATTTCCCCATGAAAGGTTCGCCTATGGATTGGCATGATGCTGCTAGAAAGCCAAGTTTCTAATTTGCTTTTTAAACAGTATATAACTCAATACCAACTACAAACCCTTTTATTTGTGTATGTTTTTACTTTGCCAAAAAGCGTCTAGTCTCACAGCAATTTGACCCATGATTAAATTGACAGTCCTTTATTTACTGATGGCAATAATTCTCTTAGCTGAAAGACAAGCTTACACAACAATTAAGTCTTACATGCAAATGTCACAGAGACTGCAATTCAGCAGCTCAAAAGAAAACTCAAAAGAAAACTATCATGACACTTCTCTGGCTAATAGAGACTCGTCACAGCCTTCTGCTTTAACTGATCTGGGATGGAAAGTTTATCTTTGATTCTTTCTTTCTCTTTTTTTAATCTAATACTACCTAATCCAACACTGTGACATGGAGAGATTTTAGGGGTGAAATCAATAGCTGCAGTGAGGAAAACAGAACTACTTCCTGCAGAGAAAATGAAGGGAGGTCAAAGATCTGGACAAAGCAGGGGAGGGGGAAAAGGCCCAACGCAGACACAATTACAAGCAGATGACAAACACAGGACACTCAATAACAAATGATGCCAGCAGTGTAAAGTTACATTATTCAGATACTAGTTTACTATGTCACATACTTAGGAACACAGGAACTGCCAAGCTGTATTAGGGTAGTCATCCATCCAGACCAGCTTCCTGTCACTGGCAGTAATAAGTAACAGATATTTCAGAGGAAAGTGCATGAAACCATGCATTACAAGGCTACAGGCTTGCCAGAAGCAGAATCTGAATATAAACTGCATTTCTAATAACTACTTGACTTAGTTTACTTTCTGTACTGCAAGGACAACGTTTTTTGGTTAGCTCATAAATACTGTATGGCTCAATGACTGCAATGAGATTTGATGGATGGAAGGCGCTTAGAAGGGTGGTTTTGCTTTCTTCGTTTTGCATTCAGTAGTGGAACTTCAAAGTTTGTATTAGTTTACATAATGTAAATATCTCCTAAATATCTGTTCCAGGTGGTAGCTGGATGGAATTACATAATTAAATATGAAATCAAGGAAACAAATTGCTCCAAAGACCAATTTCAAGATTTAACTCATGAATGCAAAACCACTTCTGAAGGTGTAAGTAATCTTCACAACTTATTTATCACAAAAATATCATATTAACAAATAACGGCTGAGATCTGACTCAAATATGTATTTTACAGCCTTGCTTAACTTAGCTAATGATGTTAAAATTCTGGCTTACAGATAACCATCTATTTATGCAGTTCTCTCTTGAATTAGTGACTAAGACTGAAATGTTTGCAGATTACTCTATGGAATCTGAAGTCTCATCCTAATAATAAAAGCCTTAAGAAATTCCTATTCAGAGAGCTGTTCAGACACAAAGCAAAAAGTTATTACAATTAGCTGTTTTCCCAGCATAAAACATTTCCTAAGCAAGTAGCTGAATTGCTACCTATCTCTACTAAAGCCCAAATAAGAGAGCTTCAAAGGAGACTTACAAATACACATAATCTGGATCAATAGTGCCACAAAACCAAGTACTTCCTTTGTTGCTCTGACGTGGAACAGAATTAACTGTAGCAAAAAGAGAGCTGCTCTCTCAACCAACCTCCTGGACCATCTCACCAAGGAGTGGGACAAGTGCTTGTGCCAAATCCAAAGCAGGAACGTACAGTCATGGTGAACAGTGGTGGTAAAGTGAGGGAAGGAGCCACAGGAGCCCTGACTCCCATCTGTTTCAGCTGTCGTGGAAGTGTGTGGTTGGACATTACATTACTGTTTGTAAATGACTCCTTAGAGGTCTCAAAAACATTACTGCATTTCTGAAGCATTGAACAAAAAAGGAAAGAATCACAACACAGTAGTAAATAATAGGAGACTGAGAATCTGGCTAGATGAAACAAAATTCTCTGTTAGCAATGCTTGCCCTTAAATATTAAGCAAGTTACTTATCTTCTTGAGCCTGAGTTTTCCAACCTGGCACTGGGAGATAATGGCTTCTGTCCATCTTGCATAATCCAGGTGAGTTACCACCTTTCCATTCTGATTTGATCACACAGTGTCTGCGAGACTGGATCTTTATCGATGGAATAATTAGCAGCCAAAACTAAGACAGCAACTAAGATCAGCAACCGATCATCTGGAGATACTATTAGAATATGTTACAAAATATTCCACTCCTTAGAATAACCAAATTCCACGAAAGCTGCTTGTACTCTACACCATGCATACTATTCATTCTGAAACAGAAGAGCCAGAACTGCACCCTGCACTCAACATGTGTGTGAACCACAGAGCTGTACTGGGCCATAATGCCATTCTTTCTCTCTAGACTAGATAATAAACCTTGATGTTATTTTTCCCCCATTTTTCTAAACCACTGCTAGGCAGATGTTTTCATAGATGACACTTTCAAGTACATCATAGCCCTAACATCATGAATCTATCAGCTCAGTGCCTAATGTGAAGTCAGAACTGGCTTCTCTCTTGTGCATTACTTTACATTTCTCTATATTAATTTCCTTCTCCCAGATCAACATCTAACATCCAGCTCTTGCAGTCCTTTCTCTATGAGACTAACCATTAATCCTTTGCTATTTCAGGTATTTTTACTGGGTATTTATCCACACAGGAGCCTTTCCTCTTATTCTCCAGTTAGTTTGTTTCCTTTAGAGACTTCAATAAGAGACTTCATTGAAATCTTTCTGAAAAGCTAAGCATACTTTATCAACATCAGGTCTCTACCAATTTTTGTGGTGCTTTTGAAGCAATCTGCAAAATACAACTTTTGTTTACAACCAATTCTGATATAGTTGTGCCAATTAGTTCTTTCTTTACATTCTAATAATTTGAATAGTACAGACGTGAATCTTACAGATCTATGACATTTAAAAAAGAACAGGATCACATTTTTGTTATTATTTCAACCTAAAATAGCAAGGCAATCTTAAGCACATCATCTACCGCAATTCCCCTGGAACACTTGGGTGAATACAAGCAGGCCCAGAAACTCAGAAATGTTTGATTTGTTAGATGTGTAATCTTCCTTCTGATCTTTGGAGTTTAAGACAAATGCCAGAGTTCTCCATAAAATTGGATTCTGGTTTGTAAACGTCTCTCTTTCCTTCTGTAATGAATACATAGAAATAAGTCACTTAGCCTCTCTTTCACAGTTTTATTTTCTCTAAGTGACTCTTTAAAACTCTAATCATTTGTTGGCTCTGCAAACTGTCTGTGAGGCTTCTTGCTCCTCACATATTGAGGGAAGAAATTATCAGTAGTGTGGTTGAGTCATTTGTTAGTAAGAACAGTGTGAGCTTTTTCATTGTTTCTACATACTAAGAAGCTGGTTTTATTTGTTTCTTTTGTTGTTACTGCAGCGTATAGGTAAATGTGATGCCAAAGCATATGAAAATCTTCGGGCAGAGATTGTAGATATTGCAAGCGAGTGCAAGATTCCAGGTATGTAATTGGCACTAACAGTTCTGAAAGTTCTGCAACGTTGATGTTTCTATTACAGTCATAAAATAATAGGTAAGATAAAAATCCAAGAGATGAGAACTGATAACAACAAGATAAAGCAATTATTTTAAGATGAAAGCTGCACTGCCTCTTAATGAAGTCTTACTGTAGAGTTTTCTTTCTCTTCTTATAAATTTTTCATATGCTCTATTTTATTCTTTTGAAAGGCAATGGAGACAAAGGCCAAAATTGGTAATTCAGCTATCAATACTATTGTTTATTTCATACTGCATAGTTACAGTTCATTTTGATATATTAGAAGCTTATTTTTTTCCTGTTAAGTAAGCAACTTAGAATTTCTAAGTTCATTACAATCTAATCCACAAATTGATTTCTTATTAATGTTTCCTGCACCTATCTGTTTGGAGACAGATTCTAACAGTTTTAGGGCTTTGTAACAGGGAGTACAGTATTACTCCATGTATGTAGTAAGTGCTGCATTCTCACTTGTTACTCATTTGCTTGTTTTTCTTCAACAAACGTCTTCTCTGCCTTTATTTGCTAGCTATCCACATTCAGTAAATACAATTCTTGTTTGTGTGAGAGAGCTGTACTTACATCTCCAATGCAACACTAGGTGCTGATGCAGTGCTCTTTCAGATAACCAGGGTACAATAACGCTGATCATATGAAATGCAAAGATATTTTGGTTTAATTTGGTAGACTCAAATCGGAAGTGTGCCAGAAGGCAGGGGTTTACAAATAACTGGTTTCCCCTGCCTATATCTAGACTGAAACCTTTGTTCCTTACATCTGAAATCTGTCGGTTTCTTTCAGCTGAAGAAGTGGTAAATCCTCCCACTCACGTTTGTCCTGATTGTCCAAGGACGATCCCAATTGATAGTGCAGAACTGAAGGAACTACTGAAGACTTCTGTGGAAAAGTTTAATTTAGAGACCAATGACGACGTCTACTATCAAGCTACAGACATAGAATCAGCGACAGTTCAGGTTGAGAGTTACTTTTCCTTTTAAAACTGATTCTCAGTATAATACAAAAATGGGGAGCAGACATGGCATCATTAATGGTCTAAACATTAGCTAAACTGAACATTTAGATTTCAAATAATATTTTTCTCTAAGCATTAGTACACATGGTAACTGACATATCTATGCACTTTTTCTTGTGAAATTTTATCCACCTTGGCTTGGATTTAAAAATCTCTGGCCTCTTGATTTTTTTTTTCTTTTCTTGAAAGGCGATTGTAGAAGCATGGCAAGAAGGCTAGCACTGTCTATCTGATTTCTGTATCTCTACCCCACTTTTTAATCAGCCTTTGTAATATTCCATAGACTTCTGAAAGTAGAGAAGATTTATTAGACAGAACTACCCACTTGATCTACCACACCAATACTCTGTGCATTATTTTAGATGTTATCTACTCTACAGCAGCTGTAAGCTCTAAGAAATGGAAAGAACTGAATATAAAGCAAGGGAGTAGCTCAGAAAATACCGTGTTGGGAACTTCTCATGAGCATAATGGGCACCACTGGATAATATGAAGTGCACAAAAATTTTTCTGATCAGCTCATGTTATCTCACTAACAGTAAGCATGCTTTTCCATCTTTCAAATATTTTTATCAGTCTTCACTTAATGATTAATATTAACATACACACTTTTCAAAATTAGACTTAAAGAATTTCATGTATTTTCCTGTCTCTAAAGCAAGATACATTATCTTGGGCTCTGTAAAAATACTAAGAGAACTTGTACCAGGCACATTCTTCAATCAAAACAGTTTCCCTCCTTAATATATTTGGCAAATATGCTCATTTTCAACTGAGTCTGCTCACCACACACTTCATTTTACTCACATTCAACTCTTCTTACATCATATTTGGCTCCTTACAATGGTGTCTCTAACAATTTCATTTGTTATTAATTAAATTATGACAGGCATCCAATAAAACAAAGCCAAAACTGTGGACCTGTTTTTCTGACCTTTCTGTCTCCTTCAGTTTCTATGTTGGAATTTCTGAGAAAGGGAACAGGAATAAATAAGTAAGTTGATTAGAAGCAGATAGGTTTTCTGTCAAACATTTTAATACTGTTCTTAACATACATTGCCCCAGGGGGTCAGGACTTGTAGACTATAAGTCATATGAGCCTCTAGTATTAGCTTGTAGAAAACCATCTCTGCCTCTGAGTTCTTTTCAATAAAAATGCCTTTATCACAAAAAGTCTTCTTGCTAATTTTTTAGGTGGTAGCAGGACAAAACTACAATCTAGTATTTTTTGTCAAGAAGACAAACTGCTCAAAAAAGGAGTTTGAAAAGCTTAATGAGGACTGTGAAATCACAACAGACAGTGTAAGTAATGATGACGTTGCCAATGGTAGTGTTTCTAATGGGCAATTCCTTTGCAATCTGAAACACACACAAAGTAAACTCACATTTGATCCTGATTTCTGTTACCTTCGCTTCAACAACAACAACTTCCAGTGTTTGCAACCCCAAACCAGTGACAACAGCATTAAAACAAGAAGCTTAAACTGAGTTACTTCAACTGTGGTATCTTGGTGCTCAATGCAAAGCAAAAGAGACTTTTCTCTGATAATGAAGAATCAAAGAAAGGAGGTGGCTGTGATATGAAATGATGTCAATGCTCCTGCATCTGTTGCACTTTCAGTAAAGAAAAGTGAGAGATTTTAGCGTTCTCAGTGTGCAAAGAAATTGTGCTTCTGGAGTACGTGCTGCTGATACTGGGAAAATCTATTTCAGACACTGGAAAGTAATGTTGATAGAGCCAGAAACCATTGATGAGGGAGCTGTTGGGAAAGAGAAGGTTCTTCATTTTCATTCCTTTTTCCTACCATATGAACAGTGCTTATCTCTAAGAGCTAAAAACTGTTAGTGCAGCTGGCATTACCCAGAAAAATAAGAAATACCTCTCATTCTCTCCATTTCCCAATCTTTAGTAGGGGTAGTATGATTAACAAGCAATGTTTGTTAGGAATGAAGATAAAACAGCGCTCCAAAAACATTGGGCACAAATCCAACATCCAATTCAAAACTGCAGTATAGTGTTCACAGAGGCATCCTAAGAGGTCAAAAAGCTAAGCAGTGATCTGTCCCAGCATAGACTTCTCCATCATTAAAACTGATTCCATATATACTCAAGTAAAACTCCAAGTATTTAAAAGTATTATTAAAATGTAAAACTTTTTGTGCACAACTTATTCATTTGTTGTTTGATGTTTTTTTGCCTTAACATGCTGTTTTTTACTTTTTCTCAACAGCAACCACTGCGCTGTGAAGCACAAATTTATGTGGTCCCATTGGAGAAAAAAATCATCCACGAAGTTAACTGCTCTCAATACCAGATAATGGTATGACAGCTTTTCTTCACTACCCATCATCATTAGGGGAGGTTCAGACTGGATACAAGAAAAAAAAAACATGTTTACAATAAGAGTGGAGAGGCACTGGCACAGGTAACCCAGAGAGGTGGTGGATGCCCCATCCCTGGAGACATCCAAGGTCAGTCTGGATGGGGCTCTGAGCACCTGATGGAGCTGTGGGTGTCCCTGTTCAGTGCAGGGAGTTGGGCCAGATGGCTTTTAAAGGTCCCTTCCAACTCAAACAATGCTATGATTCTATGATAAAAGAGAGGAGACCTAGATAAATGTTAGGGGGAAATTTTCCACTCAGAGGGTGCTATGGCACTGGCACAGGCTGCCCAGAAAAGCAGTGGCTGCCCCTCACTGGAGGTGTTCAAGGCCAGGCTGGATGGGGCCCTGGGCAGCCTGATCTAGTGGCTGGGAACCCTGGCTGAAGCAGCAGGTTTGGAACTAGAGGATCTTATAGGTTCCTTCCAACCCAAGCCATTCTATGATCATAAGTGAAGGCATACATTAATTTCTTTATCCATTCCAGAAGATCCCATTACTAGCTAGCCATGAACATGGACAGTTTGAGAGCTTCAGAACGCAACATATATTTTTCTTATTATCAGAACAGCTTTAGTTCTGATTGTAATTCTGATGATTGCAGGTTGTTAGTTTGGGTTGTTTTTGTTGCTGTTTTTAATAAATCCAGAAGTTCCTGTGCTCCCCAATCAGGAAAAGAAGATTGAGTGAATAAAGTGAGATTGATTAACCTGCATTCACATTAAGCAACTTTACTACGCTCAGCACTTTCGTAATTATCTATTCATTCTTTATGTACAACTAATACATGGCTCTCCTTTTTGTCGCCCTTAAAATATTGTATCCACAACTTCCAAAATTAGCTCCAACCTGAACAACCCCGATTTGCAGTTAGATAAGGATCAGGCTCTACAGTTGACAGAAATGACCCATTTTTTTCACAGGACTGTGTATCAGGCACTCAATCTTTATTTTCCAGTGGAACACTGATGGGGGAATAGAGATTACTCAAAAAACAATCAAATATTTTATAGTGTCAGCGTTAACCTCTGTGTATTATTTCCAACAGTCCTATGAAATATATATGTCAAATGAAGAAATAAAAAATTGAATAGCTACATTTCATGTGACAAACCAATCCAGATCTAGGGTGTATTTCTGCACTGAGACTATCCAGAGATGTGTCAAACTTCAGTATATCAGAACGCTATACTTTAACAAGAGCAGGGATAATTAGTCGTAGAAATGAACCGTATTGTTCATAAATTAAAACAAATGCATATATTCCTCTCCCAAGTTAACTGGCAGAATTTCAGTGATATATTGCTCTTTTAATATACAGCTGCTAAAATACTCCATAAAGAGGATGTTTGTTTTCATGCTTATTACAGACAAAAAAGATTATTAAGATCGCTTTGAAAAATCCAATTTTGACCCATATATTGTAATGAGGTTTTGACCTTGCCAAATCTGAAGCCATTGCTCTCGTATACATAACAAATACAGCTATTACTGCATTGTTTTTCAGACCACAATGTTGAGAATGCCTCCAGGATTCACTCCTTTACGGAACTTTGTTGCACTACCAGAGGTAGATGGAACTCCACCCTCCAATACAAATGAAGGAGAAAGTCAAAGAACTGATGAAGAAATAAGAGAAGATGACAGACAGGGACCTGATGACGAAGGTGAACCTGGGCACAAACACAGACATCAACATAGGCACGGACTGAAAAAGGATCATGAATTTGCCAAAAGGCACAGGCAGGAAACTGACTGCAGGCACAGGAAGGGCCATAGGTGTGGACATGGAAAACACGGTAAAAATGGTAAACACGGACATCACAAATCTGACTCTTCTGAGGAGTCCGGTGAAAGGGTTTTTAGTCAAAAAGAAACCCTCCCATCATCCACTGCTGAAACAGCATTAGAGCTCCTTAATGCAGAGCTTGTAAGGACAGAAATCGGTACTCCTACAGAACCACTACATTCTCCTGATACCTCTTCACTTAATGGGATGCCAGATCACACAGAACCTTCTCTCCCCAAGTGTCCTGGAAAACCCTGGAAACCAATTCTGGACCTGCCCATTCCTTCCAGCTTTCCCAGAGAATTCATAAATGAGGATCTCTTGCCTTCTGTTGCAGAGAACGTCGATCTTACAACGGAAAACCCACCAGATCCCCTTGATCTTGCAGATGCATTACAATAATTCAAGCATCACAGGATCCTCTCCAAAAGCCCCACAGAGAAAACCAGAGAATATCTGCCTTTTGAAATATATGAGATCTAAGAGGCAAAAGCTCCTATTCAGTCAGCTGAAATACTCAAGTTGGTCATCAGTGCTCCGCGCCTGCTTAACTGTTGCACATTTGGCAAAAACGTACATCAGGCATGGCACCAATGATTCAGAAGTTGTCCAGTGATGGGACTGGGCAAATCAACAGCTTTCTGCTTCCAAAGTTCCAGTCACAACCATCACATCTGCCCCGTGTTGCTACGAGCATACAGCAAACCATTGCATCCAACTTCACTGTATTATGTTTAAAAAACAAAGAATTTTGTAGATTACATGAAGAATTTCAACCAAATATGCACAACACAAAATTAAACCACTACAGAGCAAGGATGCCTCTCTTAGATATCTGAAATTACATTTCTCTAATTTCCAGGAGCGAATCTTTCAAAGAAGAAAATAAAATAAAGGAACTTATTTTACTTGTCAATTTCTTGATTCCAAATAACATTGCCACCAGTCTATCATTAGTAGCCTATTCTGTTGAACCAGATAACAAGGAGAGCTCAGAAAACGCTCAATAAAGCAGCTCTGTTATTCTCTTAGCACAGTATGCTAATTGCACAGCAGAGTTCTGATGACAGAGATCTGCAGGGGCAGAGGTGCTCAGACATTACAGACAGCAAACACTTAAGCTACCCAGTGTTTATCTACTCTCTTCCATTCTACGAATACGTTTAATTCAGAGAATGGGTTGAGTTTTCTATTCCATGTACCTACCAAAACCTGAGTTTATGGTGGAATACATTGACTAAAAAAGCCAGTAGTTCCAGCAAATGAAAACACAGTTTCACCACATGTGGATTTGTTCATTCATTCAGCTGGAAAAACACTCTACAATAAATACACAAATAAATGATTTAATGCTAAATTGGTTCACCTGCTAGAACCACTGCCTGGTCACACATGGAGTTACTGAAAAGGTGCTACAAGTGGTAAAGCTTTGATGCAATAAAGTGGACAGGGGTAAAGAAAAGAAAAGCAGGCAGCAACTTAACAGAAAGGATGAAAACAGAGAAGGGAAGGGTCAAGTGACTGATGATGATAGCACTGCCAATGAACGAGAGGATGGGAGATGGAAATGGGAGATGGGGAGGAAGGGAAAAAAAAAAGACCTCTGCAGTAGTCATGAGAGAGCAGAGCCCTACAAATCACAGAACTGAACTGAACTCAGACTTTCTGAACCTAAACATTCCCCATTACGCTTTTCTTCTCCTGTAGCTGGGTTCTACAGATGCAGCCATGCTCTGGCACTCCCCTGGATCACACAGCACACAGCCACACAGTGCCAAAAGAGCTCTGCCTGGTATCTAAGAAGCCATGAAATCTATTATTAGAAAAATATCTCTGAATATAAATTCAGCCTGGTTACATAAATCTAAACATTTCTTTAACACAGTTTCAGTGGCCATCCCACAGATGTATATTCCTTATTTGTCATGACTGGTGTTACATAATCAGAAACATTGTCCTTTCTGAAAACAAAATTAGCAGTCTTTAAGAAATCAAATTTAGCTACGGCCCTGCTTTAAGGACACACATAAAAATAAGAACTTTTGGATCTCCTGCTAATCAGATCCTGGGATTTTCTCATTCACTGTTTTCCTTGCAGGATAAAATGCAAAGTCTACATTTTCTTTTTAGCACGTGACAAGCACTGATCGTACCAAGCCATATAAAGGAAAGTCCTAAGAGTTATGTTTAGTTGTTTGATTAATTTTCTTTTCCCCCCTGAACACTGACTAGGATGATTCTGGGCATAACTGGGAGTTCTTTGCGTATAACTCCAAGTTCAGGGCAGTTTTTCTTTAAATTATATAGCAATCTAAGTAAATCATGAAAAACTGCAGCAAGAGAAATAAAGACACAAAGACAAGAAAAGCTAAGCATCCTTCCATCTCTGATTCAGCTGAATGAAAAGACAGGCAGAGCCTTGCCATATTGCCCCTGCAGAGCACTGCTGCACAGCCACAGGCAGTGAGCGGTCAGAGCAGCACAGTGAGAGCCAGCACTCCTACGCTTCTCACTGCCTTGAACTTCTCATGTATTACAGTGATTATGTGAGGCCTCAGCAGTGCTTCGTGCAAAGAAGACCATTTCAATTTTGACTTATTGGTTTTATAGTGTACAAAAATGATTACTTTAAAAAAAAAAAAAAACATTATTTATTAAAAAACGGTGTTGCAGTGTAAGAATTTGCAAACAGCACGTTCTGACACTTTTAGAATGGAACATTTCTATTTCCCACTGATGTGCTCCACAGAAAGTTTTAGTAATAACAGAACGGCGCTTTCTGATGGAAAAACATGCTGTCAGAAAACTACTGACCTGCTCTGAAACACCTGGCTGCTGAAAAGCTCTTCAGAGCCGCCAGTTTCTCCTCCCGTCGGAGCCACTGGATCGCTCCACCCAGTGCGTCCCAACCAGTAATTTTCCTCCTCGGCCAGCAGATGGCAGATTTTCTGCTGAAGCTAAATCGCTGATCTCCAAATACCATCTCCGAATTAGGGTTTCGTGATTGCCACGAAAGGTTTAGCAGGCTTAACAATTAGCGTGCCTTTTGTATCAGTAACACCACACTTGTGCAACCTGTATTAAATGCTAAGCTCCATCAACAGAGCTTAAGAAGTTTGCCAGTTACTCACTATTTGGGAGATGTATAAATAAAGCTGAACGTGAATGTAAAAAAATAACAGTAAATCCTGCCTCAGAAGAAAAAAGAAATGGCATTCTGGCTCATAGAGGCAATTGGAACTGGTAGTCCAGGGTATGAAAATACATCTGAATTAAACCTCTGTTCCTCATACTGCTGATAACCAGAGCCACCTGATGGCCATTTTGGAACTGTCTGGATTTAAAGCACTCTTTTCACTCGTTTGTTCCATCTGTGGCAAGGAGACAAAATACGTATTTAAATGACATGCAAAAACCTCCTCAGCTTTGCTATGGGCAGCCTGCTGGATGCTTGTTGTAATTCAGACACAACTTTTAGTTATACTCTGTAATTCCAGTCCTCATTTAATGCTATGTTCCCAAAGTATAACCAGCCATGGAGAGAGCTCTGCAGGCACCTGACAACAGAAAGTGGGGAGCATGAACAGCAGACATTGGAATTTTATGAGATGTAAGAACTCATTTATTTCCTTGTTTTCTGAAGTCTATTAGTCATCAAGATAATTGCTCTCAATTCAGGAATCACAGCTCTGAGGATAAAATGGGCTTAAGTGGCTACAGAACTAGAAATGGCAGCACTGCGTGGCCTCCAATACTCAGACAGACAGACAGACAAAATACAATATCCAGATTTCTCAAATATTCCTAAAAACAACTGAAACAGACATTTTCGATTTCACAACCAGCTACTCACACACAACTCTGGATTTCACTGTGTTCACAAACTCCATTTTTGCAATTCAGTTTCCACCGTTTAATTTAAGCACCAAACGAATTTGATTTGGTACAGTGTAGCTATTAATCATGTTTCTACTGCATTCCAAAGCAGGAGGAAGGCTGTTTCAAGAAGGAAAGAGTGAAAGTTTTCCTAATTGGGTAAGGCATCTTGCAACAAGTACTATAATTTCTGGTGCTACTGAACTGGTTTATCTGCAGCTCAGCAAAAACCTGAAAATAAGCTCTAAAGGAGTAACCCTTCTCAGAACATGATAACAAAGATCACAAAAACCCAATCTTCTGACCCCTTCTGCCATGAATTCCAATATTGCTGATTTGCAATTTGAATATGAAACACTGAACTACTGCTTTCACATTGTAAACTTGCTCTTTCAGTTCAAACTGAGTGACAGAGAATAATAATAATACTAATCAAGGGATACTGATTCGGGCTTCCCTGAAATCAATCCATCATTGACAAAATACTTCCTAAAGAAAAAAAAAATAAATCAGCTCCAGGTGTTTAGGTGAATTCAGAGTGATCATTTAAACAGCCTTATGACAGCTAAACTGAAAAATCGCATTTGAGCACAGAGGCCTGATTCTAAAACTGTGCTGAGAAGTGCTGCTACTGGCTGTAAACGGTAGGGCAGCTACTCAGCATTTCTACAAGTCAAGCCTTAGAGCACTGTCAGTGCCCGTGCTGTACAAGAGTTGTATTACTTGAAAGAGACAGAACTGGACACAGAGCAGTGCAGCACCTCTTAGCAAACAGAAAAAAAAATGTGATTATGGGCAACATTAACCCTTAAAATAACTCTCACATTTGTAAGTTTTGGGAACTGGTGCAGGTCCTGGCATTAATCACAGCAACATCAGTGGCTTCATTGCTTTTTCTTTTCTTTTCTTTTCTTTTCTTTTCTTTTCTTTTCTTTTCTTTTCTTTTCTTTTCTTTTCTTTTCTTTTCTTTTCTTTTCTTTTCTTTTCTCCTGGCCCAAATGCAGAGTGTTCTGGGCAAAGTTTTGCCATACTTCATTCTTTTCTTAAACACTTTCACATTATAACCCAGATTGAAGAAGAAGGAAAATAAGCATGAAGTACAAGATCTCCTCTGTCTTCGAAGCTCCATACAAACACATGGACAGATTAACAGATTTATAAATAACTCCTTTGTTTAGGCTAGATTTAGATCAACTCCCTTTTCCACCATAATACAATCAAAACACCTCTGAAACTTCCACAAAAGCTTATAGACACGATAGTTATAGCTTACACAGCCTAAGACAGAGTAGTTTTGATCTGAAGGTCATAAAGTATCTGCATTCCACTTCACACACCAAGACATTGCTGCATTAGCACTACAGTAGGTTTTCACTTTTTCAGAATAAATATGTACTTGGACACCATCAGTTGCAACAAAATAAATATATGTACTTTATGCAAAAGATACTTACCCCTATCTGAGAATAATCTGTCAATTAGCAACATGAGTGCTTCTAGCTGTCTGTTTTTTGTAGATGTAGAATTACATTAAGTTGATCTAGGACTGTGCAACAGTAACTTCCCACCAAGTGCTTATCTAAGCCAACTAAGTTTTAGTCTACTTAAGGATCACTCATTCCTCCCTGGACAGTCACTCCCTACAAGGGGTGCAGTGGAATTGCCAGATGAGAAGTCATGGCTCACCAGGGAGCTCAGATGCAAGCAGTGCACGTAAGTGACTGGAAGGGGTGGAGCTGGAATCCACTCCTCCTCACCCTCATTCAAGGGTTAGCAGCTGAATAAAGATTGCATTCCTCTTGAGCTGTTTCTGGTGGCAGAAGTAGAAAGCCAATTTTCTTTCTTAATTACCTGTTACTGCTCTGCAGTGCCTGTATCCTGCTTGAAGGAGCTCCCATCACCTTCTCTTGTCATATGGGGTGTTTATTATATAGAATCATACTTGACTAAGGTATTGTTTGGGATCTCTGAAGAACTCCAAGTAATGTGATCCACAAGCTGACTGAACTTCTCTGAAATGCACAGTCTAATGGTGTGTGGAACTCAGATACATAATTATTCACTCCAACAAGATACTAGTAACCCTTTGGAGCAGAAAATCACTAAGCCTCCTACTGACATCAAACTAAATGCTTGTATCATCAAGGGTTACCTCAATCATGGATTAAGACTTCATCTTCATGTGTTAGCTCAAGGAATCCATGCAAATCTTAATAGGATGTCATCAACCACTGGCTTCACTGAGGACTGCTGTAGGTAAGAATGGTTCCAAAGTCTGCAGATAGCCTATCTGCTGTGCGTGAGACTGACAAAATGAGTGTGACTCACAAAATGAGTCAAACTCCTAAGTAGTACACTTACACATTTGTTCCTCATGACGTACCTCTGAAACAGCAACTGATGTGTTCATAATCAATAGATCTTTTGCAGTGCAATTCTCAACTCAGAAATGGCTTATACAACTGCTATAATCTCACAGAATAACCATGTCAGTGAGAGACTGTAAGGCTGACAGCAATCAGAATCTCAAATACACTTTTATTTATAACCTGTACTGATGATTCTCGATCAATCTATCAGGCTGCTACTGGAAAAACTCACTCTGTGCCAATCTTCAGACAGAATTCCAGGAGAAACAGTCAAACATTTGATAAGTGGTGATAAAGTGCAAATTAAGAAATTGCAAAGGAAACTGACAATTCTGTTCTCTCCAAGCATACTCAATACATTGAGCAGGTGGTTGAGCAATATAAACACACTTCTATCAGCGTAGCTAAGAAACTCAGTGTTATCATTGCTTTTAGTACACCCTCTAAAAGCTGTTTTATTCTCTTCAGGGTCCTGCTGTGAAAACATGGCAGGTGTGCTGGGTTTGCTGAGCAGGGCACATGGCTTAAGTCATGTCAGAAAATGACAAGAAACTGAGAATGAACAGGGAAGCAAAAGCAAAAAGCTGCAATATGTGACACAACAGACGCAGAAACAGTGACAACAGCTTTTGGGATGAGAATTTTGTGGGTAATTCTGCAGAGATCATGGAGAGTCTTATTCCACAGAGCTTTCCATGTTCAAGAAGTTCCACGGAAAGCAGGTCTGATCTCAGTTTTGTATTCAGCATTAAAGACTGATAAAGGATTAATTTATCGTAACAACTTCACTGTAAAAAAACAACCACAATTGCAGTTGCATTTTGAAAGGCTTCACAGTACTGTACTGCTGAACGTAACACATTTTAATACAGAGCCACAGAATTTGTAAGCGTATGCTGAACATTTTCAGCACTAATTTTACTTCCTGCTTATCTCTCTGATTTTTTCACAGTTGTCTTTACCCTGGGGAACAATCCTAACGCCAGCACAGTGCCAAGAAGCAGGTATCTGGAAGCAGCAGTATTTTCTAAACGATAGCTCTGCTTCTCCTCCCTTCTTTGCAGCATTTCCTCCTGAAAGCATAGGAATGCGCTTGCTTGCTCATCACTCCTGCTACCCTAAACAACCGAGATAGCTTTGTTCTTCTGCACCAGCAATTCTGCTCGTGTACACTGAAACTGAATTTCCTTTTTTAGACAGCAAGGACGCAGACTTTCTTCCTCTTCTCCCTCCCTCTGCCTCCCCACCCCCTCTTACAGCCTTTGCGTGCCCTCATCTTACCTTCAGCAGCAGCAGAAATCCTTGCTGCAGTTTTTTTCCTCATTAGAAGCTCTATGGCAACAGCAGCTCTGAGGCAGCAGTTCTTTACGGTTCGCGCTTCTTTCTCTTTCCTTCTGCAGAAAGACATGCAGTTTGTTAGCCCAGTAAATTAGCAAAGACAATTCCAATGCAGTGAGAATTAACAAATGCAGTTCTGATGTGATTTCAGAAAAAAATGTGCTCCCAAAGGTGGAAACTTCTATATCCAGAAGATGAACGTTAGCAATGCAAATGAATAATAGTAAAAGAAACTAGAGAGCTCCTTTGTGTAATGAATTGAAGCTATGTAAAATCCCTGATACTCTGCTTTTTCATACAGAAACGTGAGAATAGAAAAACTCTGAGCTTAAGATGCACAAAATAGCACATCCACATAAATCCAGAAAGCTATAAATAGTTTGTAATTCAGACTTTATTTATTACTGACAAATAAAGTAAATCAGTGCTTTGTTAAATTCCTGCTTAAACAAAAGGAATCATGTTATACAAGAGCTCATAGTCTTGCAATGCATGGCAACGTATATCAGGAAATATTTGGAAATGGTAACACAAGCTACAGAAGACAAATGAGCAAAAAAAGAAAACTAGTAATGGGTGGTTATTGAGTATCTGTAACATCTGCTCACTTACATATTTGAATTTTCCTACTTTTTCCACTTTTAATCAGCAGAATGAGCTACAAATAAAGGTTGAATATAGCAAAAAAAAAAAAAAAAAAAAAAAAACTGTATCAGACTCAGAAGATTTCCCAAAAGCTATAGCTATTGCAGTACCTAGCACAAAACAAAATGACTTTCAACAGCAGCACATACATTTGCTTCATTTATTGAAAAAAAAAGCCAGTAAATTGTCATCTAACCACTTCCCAGATCTGCATGAAATAAATCAATATATTTCTGTAATTCAACATGAACTGTCATTTCTGTTTCCTGCTGTGTAAACAACAAAGGTTTCTGGTCACTGCTGACAGCAGTGTCGTGAAGCCCTGGGTTAGCAGAAGCAGTGCTGTAGCAGTTCCAAGCCAAAATAATGAGATTACCTGTGTGCTGGCTGTGCTTGCATCACTGCATCCTGCGAGAACCTGGGCAGCTGTTCTGGGGCACCACCTGAAAATAAAAGAACAAGTTTTTCACTGTCTTGCACCTTACACATTCATTTCTGCCAGTAGCATTCACTCAGCATACAAAACAAAATAGAACAGCATTCTGAGGTGGGCTACAGCACAAACCATGGGAGCTGAGGGCTGCCCTACAGGTGCTCTGCAACCCTAAAAAGAAACCACAAAAAAAAGAGGAGAAAAGGTAGCAAGTGAGCTCCTCAGCAGCTTTAGGCACACATTTCAGACCCAGTCCTGATAACAGCATCTGGAATGCTGTGAGAGAGGAAAGCCTCCTAATATTTACATTTTTTTCATACAAAACAAAAATCTCACAAGGATTAACAAAACAAAAGTGATTAAACACACCTCAGTGTTTACCTCCACTAATTTTTTTTTTTTTTAAAACCTTTTACCCAGGTGAAACCTCAGCTCCCCTCCCGGAATGACCAAAAGCAGATGGAAGCAGAGCACAGAAAGCAATCAGTCCCTAAACAGTTTACAACCTAGGGGACACTTTAAAATAGGAGATTATAATTCTCATTTTCCAGGCAGATGAAATGAGGGCACACGGCTGAAAGTACTCATCTGTATTCTCCTATTAAGCCAGCACTGCTGAACCAGAACTCGGGAAATCTGAGCGGTGCTTACCTCCAGACACAAACAGATGCCAATTTCTTACAAAAATTAAAGCTCTGTGGAAAACTTTCAGTTTCTAGAAGCCAAGGTTTACCTCGAGGCAACACCTCTACCGACACAGCTCATTTTATTAACGACCATCTTTACTGCTAACATTTACATGTTGGAACAAGCTCTTTAAACGCGAAATACTCCGTTTTACAGGTTAAGACACTCTGCTGGAGGAGATGGAGACTTCAGCACACACACAGGGCTGGATCTCTTGAGGCTTTACATACTGTGATGCTGTGCATATAGCCCTGTACAATCCAAGAGCTGCTGAGGCACTATGGGGCTCCTGTCTTGGCGCAGCTCATAGGCTTTGGGTCCTCCTTGAAAGGACCATTCTATTTCTTGGAGGTTTGTTTAATCACTGAGGAAAGGTACTTAAAATTCAATACAGCTGCAGCTCAGCCAGTATGGCTCTTTCAAAACTGAAGTGAAATCAGCTCAGTGATTAAAAATCTCAGGCATCTTCAGGGGATTCCAAATTGAACAACCACGAGAACAAACTTAGATGGTTTGCCAATATCAAAGGGAAAAGTGCTTTCTATATACAATTAAATTTGCCTTTTTCTCAACAATGGAAAAAATGTTATTTGAAGACTTTCTCAGGGAAATACACGACACACTATTCCAGGGCAGTGCAGAAGCCTTCTAATTAACTTAAAAAACAAATGTAACCCCAGGACTGCCCGGATGTTATCAGCAGCCGCCACCTGCTTAATCGCCCTTTCTTTGCTTTTGCAACAGAAAGAACAAACTCTATCCTGAAAGCATGCAGGCAACCCCTATCAAATGCTTTCTAAGCCTCTTCCCATTACATATCTCCACATTTTTCAAACACCAACCCACACATAACCCGAGGAAAGTACTGTTTCCCCGCTTTACAGAGGAAAAATGCTGAAGTGCAAACTTCTCATTCCAACAGAAGTCAATGGAAAGCTTGTAATTTGTATCACCTATTCGATTTAACTGGTCACACCGAAAGTCCTTCAGATACCAGAGAACAGAGCTCAGCTGCAGGCGTGTCCAGGGCGCGGTTCCAAACCTCTACAACTGTCAGAAATAATGCAATCATTCAGCAAGGAGAGCATTCAAGACCTGAAAGTATGACCATGGAGCTCCACAGCACACGGAGAAATTAATGATTAGAAAAATGGCAGAATAAAAATATTCTTCTGCTTCGAGCATTTGCCTTGGGAACATCCGTTATACTGGGGGCAATGAGAGGACTCAGCTCAGCGACCCAGCCGTGCAGAGGTGAAGCAGGAGCGCTGCTCGCAGACCTGCTCTCGAAGCAGTGAGGGAGCACAGCCACAAACCACGATGCCTACATTGCAGACAAGTGAGTCAGCTGCCCAGCAAAAGGGCACCCTACGGCCTTGGCACGAAGTGCGAACGTCCAGAACACACTGAGCACAGGGGACCAAGAAATGAAATAAAGCGGCCCAAATCCCATTGGCTTTGCTCGGCTCCTAATTCATTTAAGCATTTTGGGCAGTGTTCCTTACTGGCCTAAAGCACGACGACTCAGTGAGAAGGATCTTCAACTAAGAGAGAAAATGCCACATCTGGAAGCGCTTTCATTTCACTCAACAGGGCCATCGTGGAGACTTCATAACTAAAGTCTGATTGCAGCTACAGGGAGCACAAATATGTCTGAACAAAAAAACCCCAAAGTTGTGAAATAACTTCTAAAAAGGATGACAAATCAAGCCTAGCAGCCTGATGTACTAAAATCATCATACTGTGGATGTCCAATTACACCAAAATACTAGAGAACACAAAACAAGCCTCAGTGCATTAAGAATACTGCACCTTATAAACTACTCTAATATGTTTAGATTGCAGTTTCAGTGGAATGACAAAATAAGTCGGCACTAACGAAACGCTGGGACTAGTTAAATAACAAGCACAGGGCTCCTGCAACTCAGACCTTTTCTCTCCCCTGGAGACCTTCCAGAATCTTTGCTATCCACTCCTACATCCAAGGCAGCATGCTTTTGTTTAGGCAGGATCCTTTGGGAACGACGAATTGAAAAACATTACCTCTTGCTAACAACACCCTAATAAGTCATTTTGATCCTGAGCATGACCTACCTTGAATAAACTGTGTACGATGTTTCTCTGCCCTGCTAGCTGTGGGAATTATTGAATGCACGATACCAGCTGCAGCACAAGACTGGAAGTGCTTGTGCACAAGTGCAGGAAGAGACTTCAGGGTCTTCCAGGATTTCCAAGAAGTACGTGACAGCTTCATGGTACGTTCAAGTCATGGTAGGAGATTTCTAAAAGGAGCTTTCTGAAATTTCCAAGGGATTGCTCAACTAGAGCTCAGCTTCAGGAGGCGTCAACTCCTACTGCTTTCTTTAGATATATCATTCTTCACTTTGATCTGTATGAGTAATGACTGGAAACCCAGCTGCTAAACTAGCTGGTCCATCTGTTACCCCGCATTAATAAATGCGTCGTTCTGTTCATTCCCACCAAAGATCTCATGATTCACCAAGATTGTCTTTTGGGGAGACATCTACCCAAGTGCACAGCGTGCACATATAGATGCGGCTGTGGATCCTAATGACAGCAGCACAGACAAAGCTATTATTTAATATCTTTCTGGTATCACTTCAGCCCGATGATAACACAAACACGGGCCTTGAGCAAACTTTCAATGGAGATGGCAGCACGAAGCTTAGAAAGCTTCAAAGCCGGAGGATGCAGCAAATCCCAGCATCAGTCCCAGGTGCTGTCAGTGGCAAAGTCTGACCTTTCAACGCTACACCTGCTTCTGAGATGGCAGCCTACAGGTTTTTTAAAGGGGCTTTCGAAGACTGAAAAACGATGGCTGACGTTCCTAAACGTCCTAAAAAAGAAAGCTTTTCCATGCGTTCTTGCAAATAAACCAACGCGGAATACAAAACTGTAGAGGTGCAGGGCCGTGGTTCAGGAGGGCGCTGAGGCACTGCTGTGTGAACGGCAGCCCGGCAGCAGCGCAGCCCTCCCAGCCCACACGGGCAGGCAGGGGAGCCGCAGGGCAGCTCAGCAGGGCCCGCGGTTGTACCATTCAGCTCGGATTCTGGCACGTGCTGTTACTTGTGAGGTGTTCCCCCAGCAGACGCTACATAGCACGGGTACGTTCTGCCTCTCTTCGCAGATGTTCTAGACAATTCTGCACAGCATTCCTGACAAGTAAAGGGTCGCGTTTTCCAAGCGCTGCTCTTGTTCCTATAGAATCACCATGGAAACAAGTTTCGGAGGTGACTCACGCGCGCCGATTAAAGAGGGCACCAACGATGGCTTACAACTTGCATTATTTGCCTACATCAGAAACATCCATGAACACCCTACCGTAGAACCCAAGGGACGCATTAAAACCACCAACACGTTTTTCCAAAACGTGAAAGCAAGGGGCAGGATCCCCGGCGGCTCTGCGGAACCACCTCAGGGTGCCGTTTTCCCCCGCATAAAGCAGGCCGGGCAGCACCCGCTGCCGCTCTTCCCTCTCCCCTCTGCCGGCCCCTCGGCGCGAGGTGACACGGGGAAGCCGTCCTGCACAGCGCCGGCGCTTCTGTGCGTGGGGAGCGGGAGGCGAACCCGCGATACCCGAGGGAGCCGCTCTGCCCTGCCATCCTCGGACTGCACGGGGAGAGCTTTAAAAGCAACCGGCGCGGGTTGCTCGCACGACACGGCCACGCCGGGCACCGACCCCTCCGCGCGGCGCCCCGCGCTCCCCTCCCCCGCGCCGCAGCAGGGCCGGGGTGGGAAACCCCGTGCGGAGCGGGAGGGGGGGCGAGAGGAAGGAGCGCGGTGCCGTCACTGCGCCACTGCTGCAATATCCTTCCGCGCTCCGAGGGGAGGAAAAAGTAGTCCGAGGCACCGCCGCCCTCGCGGCCCCCGGGGGCCGAGAAACACCCGCCGAGAGCGCCTCGCGGAGCGGGCAGGAGGGGATGGCTGGCGGAGGGGCCTCAGTCCGCGTGAATTCGCGTTTTTTCGCCGCGGTGTGAGGCGTATATCCATGCGCAGAGCGGAGCGAAACGAGTCCGGCAGCGGGCGGGTATATAAGGCGGCCGCCGCGGAAGCTTTGCCTTTTCAGTTGAGGACAGCGCTGCTCATCGGAACATGTCAGGCGGCTCCGCGGATTATAGCAGGTACGGCGCGGCGCGGAGGCCCCGGGCCCCTTGTCCGTGCGGTGCGGGCGGGATGCGGCAGGACGCGCTGCCCGGCCCTCGCCCCCGGCCCCTCCCGCTTCCAGACGCTTCCATCCCGCGTCCCCGCGGCGCTCAGCCCTTCAGCCCCTTCCCTCGGGGCTCTCGTTCTTGCTGCTGATTTTTACGACCCCCCGCCTCTGAAAAAGGGCTGTTTTTAGTTCTGATCCGGCGCTGCGCGGTAAAACAGAGCAGCGTTTTTGTTGCGGGCTTTTATTTCCCCTCTTATTTTTCTCTACCGGTTTCTCCCCTCCCCTACGGTCGCCCCGGCTCTGAGGGCCCGGCGGAAGACGCGGCCATGTTCGGGGCGCTGTGCCGGCGCCTTCCTCGCTCGCCGCCCGCGGTGCCCGATTTGCGCAATCCCAGGGGTGGAGCTCTCGCGAGACTTGCTGACGCGGACGGGTGGGGGAAACGCAGCGCGGCCGGCGGCTCCCGCTCCCCCCGCCCCCCCCCCCTTCCTCCCCCCTCCCCCCGCGCTGACGCCCGGCGCTGCGGCGGATCTCGCACTGCGCAGCGGCCGCCATTTCCCCGCCGCCTCCAGCAGGTGCCCCGGGGGGGGGGAGGGGGAGGAGGCCGGGGGCTGCGAGGCGTTCGTCCGATGTGCCCAGGGTTTGGGCAGGGCGTCGGGGCGGCCGGCTGGCACGGAACCAGAGCACCTGCTGGGCCGATCTGTCACGGGCCCGTCGCTAACGCCGGTGTTGTTCTCCCGCAGAGACCATGGCGGCCCCGAGGGAATGGAGCCCGATGGTGTCATTGAGGTGAGCGCGGCTCCTGAACCGCCCCGACGGAGGGAGCTGGGCCGCGGATGGAGTAACTCGGGTTGTTTGCTTGTTTGTTTTCTTCGTTGCAGAGCAATTGGAATGAGATCGTTGACAATTTTGATGATATGAATTTAAAGGAATCCCTTCTAAGGGGCATTTATGCTTATGGTTTTGAAAAGCCTTCAGCTATTCAGCAGAGAGCTATTATTCCATGCATCAAAGGTAGGCGAGAGATTCCTTTGCCATCAATAATAACGCATTGGTGAGGAAAATGTAAAAAAAAAAAAAGTGAATATAACGCTCATTTTATCTCTGCATTTATACGTGTTTTTAATCTCTATGGAACAAGTGATGTGATGGTACACCATCTTTCGGGGCTGACCTGAAATGGAGAGAACTTGTAATGCTGATCACTTATTTCAAAGAGAATGAAATGAAACTAAACGTGAATGACCAGTGTGGGAACAGTAAATGTGTATCCTACTTTTTTTAGGGTATGATGTGATTGCTCAAGCTCAGTCAGGTACTGGCAAGACAGCCACATTTGCTATTTCCATCCTGCAGCAGTTGGAGATTGATCTCAAGGAGACCCAAGCACTAGTATTGGCCCCTACCAGAGAACTGGCTCAACAGGTATTGATAGTGTAGTTTTAAAAAAAAAAAGGCTGCTTGTGTGTTGCATAGGTTTCAGGTTTCACAACTGTGAGACAATAAACAGACTTAAGGGGCTGTAACTCACATCCATTCAGAACCTTTTTGTGTTGAGTAAGGGGGAACGAACTGGCTTCTGTTCCATGAGTTCTTTGCCTGCTTGAAGAGTTGTGCTGCATGTGGAGGGTGTGCTGGGACAGGGCTACAGGAAGCAGCTGCTCTGCTATATGCAGTTCTGAGGAAGCATCTTTAGCAAAAAAAAAAAAAAGTGTTATTCAAGTATGGTGTTCTGAGTGGAAACAAAATAGACTTTTCTGAAACTATTGAAACTTGCGTGCAGTTGTGCAACATGAAAACTGCAGTGCACACGTGGTCACTTCATTGTTTTTGTAATACTATGATGTTTTCTTAATGTTACATTGCATGTCCACGTCACCTTCAGGGCTTGATGTTCTGTTTTAGGAAGTGGGAGTACTTGAATGGAGCTTAAAGGATCTGTAACTTTTATCATTAGTGTAACCCAGTAAAGCTGGCTTTTTAAGGTTAAAATGACCAGATCTCAAAATAGAGTAGAAAATCAATTGTGTACAATTTGCTCTGCTTTTAAAACTAGTATATACCAAGATGCCAGTGCTATGGTAAAGATTCTTGAAACTAAACATATGAGATAGGACAGAAGAACTCTTGAGAAAAAGATTAGTGGAGGAAGAGCCTCTGACTGAAGGTTCAGTCTTGTGTTACTTAGTCTGAAGGTGCTGCTGAGATGAGGCTTCTTTTAAAGCCTGGCACAGATGGCAGAGCACTTTCCTAAGCTTTCTGGAAATGCTTTATGTGCAGATGTTAACAGCTCTGTTTTTGAGGCCTTGCTTTTCTACTTAACCAGTAGTTGGTAAT
This sequence comes from Phasianus colchicus, assembly GCF_987193195.1. Taxonomy (NCBI): domain Eukaryota; kingdom Metazoa; phylum Chordata; class Aves; order Galliformes; family Phasianidae; genus Phasianus; species Phasianus colchicus. Next base: position 17,007,991 of record NC_143445.1, read on the forward strand.
CGCCTTTAGGTAGTTAAAACTAGTAAGGGTGAAAATTAACTTCACAACTGTCCCTCTGACTTGCAGTTTCTAATGAACACCTAAATAATGAGCAGTAGGGCAAAATGAGAGGCAGGTCTTCCCCATAGTCTGTAAAGTCACATAATCCTTCTCAGTCCATAAGCAGCAATGATGTAGCACTGCATGTGCCAGTAGCTGCTACTCACAGAAGGGTTTTATTTTTAGATTCAAAAGGTAATTCTGGCCCTTGGAGATTACATGGGAGCAACATGCCATGCTTGCATTGGTGGCACAAATGTTCGCAATGAAATGCAGAAACTTCAGGCTGAAGCTCCACACATTGTGGTTGGAACTCCGGGCCGTGTGTTTGATATGTTAAACAGACGCTACCTTTGTAAGTATGGATTGGATTTTTGTCTCTGAGAACCCAGTAATGAAGTATTGTATTGTATGTTCCTGAAACTTCACAAAGTATTCTCTTTTTTTTTTGATAGCACCTAAATGGATCAAAATGTTTGTTTTGGATGAAGCTGATGAAATGTTGAGCCGAGGATTTAAGGATCAAATCTATGAGATCTTTCAAAAATTAAGCACTAACATTCAGGTAAGAATCTTACGAGATCGAATTGATGGTTGCACGTTTGGTTGCAGGTGTAGCTGATAACTGCTCGGTTGCTTTCCTGTCTGCCTTCACCTCACAGAAGGTCAGGTTTGTGCTGTGACTTAAATGCCTCAATGCAGTCACTGATTTTGTTAATGGTTCCAGTTTTCCTGAACAGAGTGATGGAGCAGAAATTAATGTCATGCCTTTGGTGTGTGCTAACACAGAGCAATGCTTTCTAGGTTGTGCTGCTATCAGCTACAATGCCAATGGATGTGTTGGAAGTGACCAAAAAGTTCATGAGAGAGCCCATACGTATTCTAGTGAAGAAAGAAGAACTGACTCTGGAGGGTATCAAGCAATTCTACATTAATGTTGAAAGAGAGGTTGGTACCAGTTACGCTTCTGGTTGGGAAAGTTCAGAAATGGTACCTTCTTGTTAAAGCACTGTGCTAAAATTACAGAAACTGAGGCTGAGCTTTGGTTTCTGTAATAATGCTAGTAGAGTACACGCAAGAAGAAGAAAAATGATGCACTGGATCGAAAATGACTGGGGTGGACCTCTTTCTTAATGTCCGTTGTCCTGTGTCTGAAGATCTAGTGCAACAGTTGCTGCAGAAACTTTGTGTATTGTTCTAATTTTCCAGGTCATGTTAATTATAGGTGCACAGTAGGACATGGTTTATTGATCATGGCTTTAGAATTTTTTATTTCTCTTGTTTCTGCTGTGTTCAGGAGTGGAAGCTGGATACTCTCTGCGATTTGTATGAGACACTGACCATTACTCAGGCTGTTATCTTTCTGAATACAAGGAGAAAAGTGGACTGGCTTACAGAAAAAATGCATGCCAGGGACTTCACAGTCTCAGCTCTGGTAAGAATTGTTCTTCCCACTCAACTTCTGAAACATCAGGTACATACTGAAAAGCAACGCTAATAAAAGCAGGATAAGTTATGATATAGCTGTGCAGTGCTGTATTATCGTTCCCCCTGCTTAAAGAAAAATGTTTCCTTCTATCCCTACCTGCTTAGTTCCCACAGCAGGTAGGGACGCTGGGTTTCATACATCCTCTTACTTCTGAAAGTATTCTGGTCTGGAGTACTGGAATCCCCATAGTAATTCTCGTGTTCTTAACTGCAGCATGGTGACATGGACCAGAAGGAGCGGGATGTTATCATGAGAGAGTTTAGATCGGGATCAAGCCGTGTCTTGATCACTACTGACTTGCTGGTGAGTATTACCTCACAATGAACATGTTTTTGTTTCAGTGTGGTGCCAAAAGCTTCATAATACAGTGAAGGTTCTTGTAGCCTGAACTACTGGAGCTTCTTGGAAGAGAAAAGACTATGCTCCACTATGGACTACACAGTTGTAGTTCGTCACTAACAATGTAGTCAACAAAAGCAAGTGATAAGTAATGTAATCTTTAGATTGTGACTTGCATTAAAGGTCCTAAATTGTTTTCCAGGCTCGTGGCATTGATGTGCAGCAAGTTTCTTTGGTTATAAATTATGACCTGCCGACCAATCGTGAAAATTACATTCACAGGTTAGTTTGCTCTGTCCTCTAGTTCGTACGTTACACCAAATGCCATGTTCTGTACAGAACTTGGCACAGATCCTCACCTGCTCTTCCTGTTAGTCTTTTGTCACTGAGTGTTACCCATCCATGCATACAATAACTGCAAACAAAGCAAAAAAAAAAAAAAAAACTAGCAGGAAGTAAATGCATTGGCTTTTTCAAGCATAACAAAATCCCTGATTTGCACACAGTCCTGAGATGAGGGAGGAGCAGAGCTCTTAAGTCAATTCTTAAAAAGCAGTGGGAAAACTTAGAAATATGCTGAGTTCAGCAGTGGCTGATCCATTTGTTGTTGAGGTGTGTGTGAACTGCCTCTTTGTGTTCCAGGTTGTAGCAGACAATGACAATGCCATTATTGGCATAGCATCTGGCCAGCAAGGTTGTTAGCTGGATCCTAGGTCCTAGCTAAGCCTCACTTGCTGCTGCTGCTCAGTCACCAGACATTAATGTTAGCAAGCCTTGTGGTTTAAATCTGCCTTCAATCCTGGAGGATTGTGTTCATGTTTTGTGTGCCTTGTTTGCTCTTGGTGGCTCCTTCTGCAGTGGTATTCTTTCCTCTGTGGTGTGTGTCTTCTGGTAGCAATTTGAGTTTTGTTTCCCTAGGTTTAGTTTAACTGCTTCAGTGACTGTCCCTAAATTAAGTAAACTGTGCTTTGTTACTTGATGTAAAAAAATACAGGAGTCGATAGCAGCAGTTGATGACACAAGATGGTGCTCAGAAACGGCGTTGACGTAATTTAGGACGTGGATTCGTAAGCGGCACAGTTTGAATAAAGAGCGAGTCGGTATTTATATTTCTTTTGTCATGATTATTCACTAAGTTCTGTGAGCCATTGCTGTGTGTAGCCCTTGTTGACAAGGTGCTGTATTGGGCAGTCCACAGGAAGGTAGAACTGATGGTGGGTGTAACTAAATTGATTGTGTAACATAGACTCCTAGAACAGCAAGCTGACATTTTTGTCTTTACAAAAACCCTAAGTTTTCCCACTGGAAACCATTAATGTCAAATCAAAACTGAGTGTGCTGTTCCATGTTATTGGATGAACCTAACAAGTTCTGATTTCTGAAAGATGAGCAATCTCTGTACACCATGTGCTTGAGATTGGATGCATGTGGTATGGGCTTCTAGTTCCTCAAAGAGGGGAGGAGGGAAAAGCAAGTCAGCACATTGTACTGCAGTACCAGCCATTATGTGAAGATCTTACTTTGCAGCCAAAACTTAACCTTTTCTGCTCTGCTACTCTCCATAGGATGGACACTTCTATACTGTTGGCACTAACTGCTAGTTTTTCTTAACCAGAGGTGACGGTCAGCAGCTAGTCCAGTAAACACAGCATAAACTGGCCCCTGGCAGATAAAAACAGGAGTTAATGAATGGATCTCTTCATTTTTAAAGTATTTTAAGTGAATGGAGTAGTTAACTTGTGCATAAATGTGTTCTCTGTTCTGTGCAGAATTGGCCGAGGAGGTCGTTTTGGCAGGAAGGGTGTGGCTATAAACTTTGTCACTGAAGAGGACAAGAGGATTCTGCGTGATATTGAGACATTCTACAATACTACAGTGGAGGAGATGCCAATGAATGTGGCTGATCTCATTTAATCCCTGGAGAGGAGATGGTTTGAATGCAGTGCTCGCTGTTGCTGAATAGGCGATTCACTTGCATTGTGCTTCTTTCTTTGGGGATATATTGAATCTTGTCTCAATGCTCATAACGGATCAGAAATACAGATTTTTGATAAGCGAAACGACTTTTTGTCGTGAGCTCTTGTGGGGAAAGCCATTGGCTTTATCCACTTTAGGGTTAGACTGTTGGGGTTGGGTGGAAAGTCATGGGGTCTGTAAATTTTTTCTTTATTAGAAATTTATTTCCTAGTTCCATAGAAGTGGTTGTATTAGATGTTCTTTATCATTTAATAATTTACTTATGGACTAAAAGATATAAGTGCTGTATAAAATCAGCCAATTATGTTAAACTAGCCTACCTTCCTTTATTGTATGTACTTACCCTTCAGATTGAATTGGAAAGGCCTTTCAAAATCTCAAAACTTTTATAAGAGCATTAAAATGCATTTTTGTTTGATATGTATTTATTCAATAAAGTATTTAATTAGTGGTAAGTGTGATCTGGACCCTGTTGCTAAGCCCCAGCAAGCAAGCAATCATACTATTGTCTTAGTTAGGGTTAAACCCAGTAAAATTTGCCATATTGCACATGTCTTAATGAAGTTTGAATGTTCAATAAAATACTTCTATATTCACTTACAGTGTAAGCCTTTTCAGTTGGTTGGGCCTTACTGTATGTAGTAGCTGCTGTTTGCTTACCTGTTACATTGTGAATGAAAGCATGGATTTCATGGATTTAATGCTACAGCAAATGCTAACAGCCTTTAAAATTCACTTGTAACTAAAGTGAGACCTGGCTATTCATCACCTTCTGCAGTGTACTTCTTGAGGGGGTGATTGAAAAGCCACAATCCATTTACAGTAAAGTGTTTCCTGCTATATTTCATGTCACAGGCCACGGTAAAAGATGCTCCCTTGGCTTCCAGTGTCTGAAGTGTGGTTCCTTCTTTGTCCTCTTTTCAAAGGCCCCAGGCTCCAATAAGCTAATAGGTCACGCTCATGCTTCTTTTAATGAAACCACAACCATTCACTGAGCAGTTACTTTATTGTAAAAACAATACAAGAGTAGGCAGATCCCACAACCACCAGGGTAACCATGCTGGAGGAGTTAGGTGCTTCGCGTTAGCTGCTGCATCACAAGGGCACACAGACTTATCAACTGCAAGTATTCATCAGCACCATCTGCCAAGCATTTGTCCACTTCCTGCAAACAGAAATGAGAAGTTAAAACTCTTTACAAACTGTTGTTGAGACAGCTGTCTCATATTACAAGGGAGAGCAACTTGGCTAAGTTAGCAACTGGTTAATTGTCTGGCTCCAACTTCTCCAGTGCTCATACATCATGTCCCTCTCAGACCACACTGGGAAAAACAAGCTTTCTCAAGGAAGCCAAGACTTCACAGTTCATAAATAGAGGGGGAGATGCACCACTTGCACTGCAAATGACAGAGTGGTTAATATGTTCTACCTGGGTTATACCAAGAAATACTGGAAACTAAATCAGAGCTAATTACTTGAGATAAAAAAGGAGAAATTAACCACTAGACTAATAACTTCTCACCTCTAAAAAGATAAACTACCAACTTACTGCAAGCTTCTCAACAATGATTGATTTCTGCTTGTCACTGAAGTCTTCGCTCTCAACAACAAGATCATGAAGCTGGCTTATGAGCTGAGCAACAGCATACCCCTCATTTATAAGATTCTGTGTAAGGGTAGAAAATGGAAATAATTAACCAGTAGAACACAGGAAAAGGGAAGACCAATCTGAAAAACTGCCTGAACTAGAAGACTCTACTGGAACCTATTGTGGAACTTCATATTGTACAGGACAAATCAGTTTACACACAGTCCAGGATCCTGCCTCACAGTGACCCAAAATGAGCACCAAAGAGCACAGCAGGCGTAGTGCAGTGTTTGCCTAAATGTTGTTCCAGCTTCAGACAACTCACATCTCAAGGATTCTGTTAGCTGGAGCCACTCTGAGCAACCTCTGATGAACCTGTCCAAACTCACTCTAAAATTAGGAAAGCTCAGCATCCATAGCACCACATGACAGAGTTTCATAGCCTTCACATTTTGAAGTGTAGCCAATTTTGATTTATTTTCTTCATCTGGTAGTGAGTAATCTCAAACATATAGTGAACTGTAAGGCCAGAAGTTTTTAAAATAAATTAAAAACTATGGCTACTGAATATACCATTTTTTTTTCTTTTTTTGTTAAACAAGTAGTGCCACATGGCAGTAAACATTGAGAAGAATATCCATTAAGCCATTTAAGCAGACAGAAGTTTAGGAAAATAGAGAAGTGCAATCTGGTACAAAATATAGAGTACTGTGCTTTATAAAAGCATGCAGTCAAGTTCTGTCAATTGTACACCAACTGCCAATATTGAAGCAAAACCCCCACTGTAGCAGGGAATGGTACAGGAAGCTCAGCTACATCAGAGATTCCCCCTAGATTCAAGATCCAGTTCAACACACCTAAACTTGAACTCATGATATTAGGAACTTCACATTCTTCAGAGTAGAACTTTTGTTTGTATTAAAGAAAATAAATCTACCTCCATAAACCAGCAGCTTGTGCCTTCTCCAGCAAGATCTATTTTAAGTCACTGCAGTTGGTAAGACAAACTTACTGTACTGTAAGATTAACATGAATTATTTTAAGACCTAAGGCTTACTACAGCTTTATTCAGATACTTCTCATCTAACATGCTTCTGTGTTGCTATGTAGGTGACTAGTTCAGAGACTAGTCCTGTCCACTGAAGATGCAATTCTAAAGCTCTGAACTAAGCATCTCACTATGAATTCCTACTGTGCCAAATCTTGCCTAACAGCTCTACATGCCATCAGTTTAGTCCAGGAGAAAGACAGTTACATTGGTAGGAAGTCTTGTTTTGCAGCTTTCACAATTTCCTCAGAAGGGAGAGCTCAGCATACTATCAGGTGAAAGACGTGCTTCTTGAAATGCACCTCCTGACTGATGTGACGCCACACAGTTCTCAGCTGCAGTGCCATAACAATGGATTCACGGGGCAGCGGCCTAGAAAAATATTTAGGCTAGAGCACTAAGGGACTCTACCTTTGCCACTGTTTCCAGTTTCTCAAATGAACCACTCCAACAGGCAGACAGCAGTCCATCTATTGTTTCTCTTGGGATGACCTGCAACAAGAAGTTACATTTCTTACTTTCAACTGGGTGCACTCAGAATTCAGCCAGGACTGAAGCTGATGTTTGCAGCAGCAGCAAATATGAACTGTTCATAAAAGAGACCATTCCATTCTTCTACTCACCAAACCACTCTCAAGTTTCTCAGACAGACTAGATAATTTTTTTTCTTTTTTTAAAAAAAGAACTGAGAGCTCAGCTTTACTATTTGTTCTATATTGGAGATATTAAGATAAGAGCTATATAATGATAGTGAATTGTCAAAGCCATTTTTCAAATCAAAACACAATCATTTATTTGGGACACTGAATGTAAGACCTCGTTTAACAGGCAATGCTTTCTATACCATACTGCACCAAAGGAACACAGCAAATTAATTTTCTCTCCAGTGATGCAACAGGAACAATATTTAAAAAAAAAAAAAAGCCCAGTGAACAATATCAGTCAATAAATTGGAAGAGGAAAGTTGACAGATGCCATTATTTATCTCAGAGCAGGGAGTACTGATGACATTCTCCCCTCTACACATCATCATTCCTGTCAGCTGAATGTCTGCTTTCAAAGCTTCTTTATTTGTCTTCTGTCCTAAGATTACCCCTCCATGTGAAAGATCTGTATGACCAAAAACTTGAAAGTCTTTATGGAGATGTGAGTTGTGATCCTTTTGCTTAAGCAAGTACTATTCAATAGGCTGTCAAATGGAATTTTATGCTTCTCCTTCCTATTATGTTTTCTTCCTAAGCAGCCTAATAACTCTTAGAAGGCTAAAAAGGCTTCTTAGAAATGATGACGTTTACCTGTAAGTGAACTCCAGCTCTTTTCATACAGCTAGATGCTGTGTGTGAACTGAACAGTTCACTGAAAAAAGGAAAGCCACAACTGTTCTATGAAGCACACACAGTAGCCACTGCCTGTTTCCATTCCATTCCTCTCAGCCTTCACAATCAGTCATTACAGTGACACCTTCAAAGGAATGGTGTCCATCATTAAAGCCAATTTACTTTTTCAGTTTTTCAAGTCCTAATCTTACAATTTCTTGCTCTAGGGGTGTTTTGTTGCCATAGAAACACCTTCACATCAGCTTTTTAATACTTATTTTCTCCCAGAATTCTGCTCTCTCTGTCAATATTATCTATATCATTCTGGATGAAGTCACTGCTGTTTCACTAAAACAGAGAGAATACTTCAACTGAAGTTCAAATTAAGTATGTTTTACACTTTCCCTTTATGGACAGAAGCTGGTATTAACTTGCATTGTAGTAAGTGTGTAGAACCAGGCAGTCCTTTAAATCCTGAGGGACTATCAGAACCCTACTAACAAAGCTAATATGCATAAAGCCATTGTCTTAATGAAACTTCGACCAAAGGCACAGAGAGCAAGTATACTTCGTACACAAACAATATCAGACTTACTACAGGAGAAGCTGTAAAACAAAGCTTACCCCAGCAATTTCAGTGACAGTCTTCTCTGTGATCTCTTTCCCACCCATTAAGCGAGTGGCACTTTGAAGGTAAGTAATTGCTTTTCTTAAGTCCCCATCTGACACTTTAACAAGGTAAGATACTGCCTGAAAGATCACGTGATAAAATGCCAAGTTATATTTTCACTGTTAATTAAGACACAGTAGACTTTCTCAGCATATTGACTTTAGAACATCAGGCAATGCCTGAAGCAGATGGACACAGACAGCCTTAATACACAATTTACAGTGCAACCTATCTGATAACATAAATGCTACTACAGACCTAATGCGGAGAGAAGATCTAACAACCATGAATTTACTCCACAAATATGTCACCAAGCCTTCCCCAAGTTACTTGTCTCATAACTGAAACGAAACTCAGGACAGCAGTGCACAATAATGCAATGATCCACTGCTTTACCCACACTTGTATTTGTATTTTAACTGTGGCAACTTGTATTACACACATAGCTTTTGTGAAGCAACATATTTAGAAGGGGCAAAGTGATATACAGTGGAGTGAATTACACCTAGCACTTCAGCACATACAAAGAGGTTGAGATAGAACTGAAACAGATTTGAACAACACAAACGAACAAAACATAACCTAGCAGAACATCTATTTTGTCACTACTCATGTTTGACAGCCTTAAAGTTTCATTGTGATTAACAAATCTTGAGTAGCTGCAAGTGTAATCCAGAAAGTGGAAGCACTGGGTACACCACAAATTATACAGTTGTAAGCACTGCAAGCACATGCTGGCAATTTCAGAATGAAGTATGGTTGTAAGTTAATTAAGTTATACTCAGTATAGAGCAAAAAGCCAAGAGTTTTTCCCCTAATCTACTCTGGTAGACATTTCTTTGATTTTAAGACGACCTTGAAAATTCCATCCAAATCTGTGTGAGAAGAATGACATCCAAATTATTTTCAATGTGATATTTAGTACAATTGAGAAGTCTGGAAAGCTATGCTGGCTCAGGTCCTTGCGCCGCAATGCAGTTATGCACTGGATTAAACAATAAAATTACTCAGTAATCACCTCACTAGTGATTTTCACATTTTCCTTCTCAGAAACATCCAATAGCCTCTGTTGCTGGATTTTGTCTGACAAAGGTTTGAAACGGAATTTGGAGCATCGAGATGTTAAAGGTTCGATTATTCTGAAAAAGAAAAATGCTTGCCACATAATTACATGGTCACATTCATGTGCATGAAGCTATGGAGGCAAACAACAGAAACAAGTCGTAACACTATAAAATATGTAAGTTGAAATCTAAGCAAAGTAAAAAAAAAAAAAAGAGGTACTGAATAGGAAGAAGAATAACAAGTTCAAATAAGCAACAAATCCCTTCATACCTGCTGATGTAATTACAAATAAGGCAAAAACGTGTTGTTTTAGATTCTTTTTCCATTGTGCGTCTTAAGGCTGCCTGGGCTGCTGAGGTCATAGAGTCTGCTTCATCCAGGATCACAATCTTAAAAGGAGGACAAACTTCACCACTGAAAGATAAGAAATCTGTTATCCAGGAGACACACAGTCAAGTTAAAATATCAGTAAGTCATATTTTATGTGAAATTACATCAAGACAAAGCTTAGCCAAAGTACTGCACACATTGCAAGCTTGACTGCAGTGCTCATTTCAGAGCAGGGTGAGAATTATGAAAACCTGAATAAAAACAATCATGAAATTTGTTGTAAGCAGGAAAGTCCATCAAAGCCAGCTCAGGTTCAGCACTTACTCTGCTCGGCTTCCAGATGCTGTGAGCTGAGCAAAAGCCTTCACTTTTTCACGGATCACTTGTATCCCACGCTCATCAGAGGCATTTAACTCAAGGACTCTTTGTCGGAATAATTCAGGCCTGTAACATTTTTATTGCAGCATGTTAGCTGTTATTGCTTGTAACAGTATGTGACAAAGTATACCAACAACCTTTCAGCCCTTTTGAATCAGATATTATTTCTGCAAGTATTACTTTATAACCTACTTCAGTAAAGCACAATTAAGATGAAATCATTAATGTCTTGTATGAATTTCAATTAGGTATTCTTAAAATTGTTTTTGGCAGTCTGGGAATCAATGAAGCATAAAATTACAACAGTTACTATGGCTGTTAAACTCAAGTAAGTATTGCTGGTCCATGTTGGTAACCATGAGTTATCAGGGTCAAGCAAGAAAGACAGCTGACGTTAGAGCTGAAGTAGAACATGAAGACATTCTTGAGTAAAAATATATGAGAAAGTTTCCAAAAGTGACATAAGAAGAGGCAACAACCTCTTCTTATTTGAGACACACAATTAGAAGACGTGATTGTTGCTTATACCAATGCAACACAATTCTAGCTTACCCAAAGAGTTCTTGGGCAGCTGCTAAAATAGTGGAGGTCTTTCCAGTTCCAGGAGGGCCATAGAACAGCAGATTGGGAAGCTGGAACAGTAAGGCATATTAAAAAAAACCAAACAAACAGAAACAAGCAAACAAAACAGGAAAATCTACTGGGAATCTGAGCACCTGACAGAAGCTATCTACTTCTCCTACTAAACAATACAAGAAGTCTCACTTCTAGGTCTCTGCATGTAGTGCTCTGAAGGAGGATAAACAGTTGCTCTTTTTAAGAATGCACAGACAAGCTGTTTGGTGGCAACATCACACAAATGCTTGCAAAAACTGTCTGCAATGCGTAGTGTTGGCAAATATCCAAATAATCCAAAGATTTTTCAAAGGAAGAAACCCGTGTCATTTCTCAAAGAGATTTAGTTAACAGATCTTTCCAATATTTTCACTAATGACATTAGTATGAGAAATGGGAATGCAGGAAAGAAGCACACTGACATGGGAAGATGAAAGAAGCACAGGGAAGACCACAGTAATATTTATAGGATAATATTTAGGAGCACAACACATAAAACTTCCTTATCACTAAATGTCTGCTGGATGTCTGGAATTCACAAGCTGGAAATAAAATAAAAGCTGACCTTGTTTGTCTGTCACAGGACTGTTCCTGTATTCCTCACCGCTGTAACACAGAGCTCTTAGGATGCACACTTTCATACAAATGGACAATTAGTAAAACTAACACAAGGCTAACAAGACATTATCTGGGAAACCACAGACAATGATGAATTCTAACTGGAAAATGTTATTAAAGGAATGGAGGATTTATTCTATGAGAAATTCCTTTATTTATTTTTCAGAGTTGTCCAGGAAAACAGGAGAGCAAGTATCCACTGACTCCCATAGATGTATCAGAGCAACATCAACAGGAAGAGAACAAAGCTGTCAAAAACCAAATTTCTATAACTTAGCCTTGATTTAATTTTGGATGAAATCAAGCAGCATTGGAGCTATACATCTCTGCACTACTATTTCAAGTAGCCCTTCAAATAAATTATCAGGTTGTGTTTTAAAACAACTGCTTTTGACAGTAGAAGATGTTCCAGTTCCAAATTCTTAGAACAGCAATAATATAAACCTCTCTGTCTGACTTATTTTTGGCTCATGTTCTATTTCTAAAGATTCAACAGAAGTTAAAGAATTTTATGCTGAATATAGCAAGCAATGCAGACAGAATCAGAGCAGCAAAGCCAAAGACATCTAAAGAGCAGAGTGAAATGCAGGGATGTATGATCCACAGTCAGAAAATGAAACAGACCTCTTATGCAAGAAGTATTTCATTTTAAAAACTAAGGTAAGACAGAACAAACATAACTGTGTATGTGCTGGAAAAGTATAGATGGCAAAATTATTTTATTACAAAAAGCACATTGAGTTTTTCCTGCTCTTTCTGCCAATCATTTGTTGCTTGGTTCCCCGGCTAATGAAAAGTAAACAGTACTCAATACAAACAAGGTTTTTCAAGTTTAATTAAACCCCACAGCATTACTGTCTCCCTATATAGTTTTAAGAAATCTCCATGAAGAGTAAATGCTTCCTAAATGACAACAGAAAATTCACCACCAGCCATGTTAGTCAGCACACTGCACAAGCAGACATTTTGTGGAGTTGTGTTTTCAAGATTCATAAATTCATGGCTCTGTGCTAATTCACACTAGTTCTCAAAGAAAGCTTTTAAGCTGCTAATGCTTGAACAGGAATCAGTGTTTATGAGTTTGTTAAATCCATGCTGTAACTACTGCTTTGGGCTCAACCCTTTTTATGCTCATTTCTCACTGATGTTATCACCAGTATTTACACTGCTTTGTCAACCAGCACAGCCTCATCCCTCCTTCATACAACTCTGTGGCACTAATTTTAACAGACTGTAACCTGAGCTGGTTAACCATTGCTTCAGGCTCACTGGGGAAGGCAGGATACCTGCAGGCACCACCTGCTCACAGGAGTTACCACAAGCAGGAGAAGCCTTAAGTACCTGCCTACAAGTTTCACCACAAGTGAGGATGTAAACCAAACTTAAAGTCCTACTCTTAATTTTCTAGGTTCTCTATCAGAGAAATATAATCTAGTAATTGAAAATTAAAGAATAACATGTCAGTTTCTCTGAAAAAAAAAGCAGCAACAAAAACAGTCCTAGCAGGCAGAAATCAATGTCTCCAGCTCAAAACCACCTGGACTCTGATCTTTTCAGTTTATAACAAGAGAGATGCTTGCTATTTTAGACTGACATATACTGTGGTTTTAGAAATCCTGCCCTACTTAGCAACTCCAAAACCAAGGCCCAGAAATACTTAAAAGCAATTCAACAGAAGACCAACTTTCCATTTGCAACAGTAAGGTTTAAATAAAGCACATGACACAAGCTTAGCACATTGTCACAGATGTTTCTTTGATCCTATCAGATCTCCAAATTCAGTAAGAACTCCTGAAACAAGAGTCAGCCATTCAGAGTTTAAATTACACTTTTGCCTTTTTGACAGAATGAGTTCTTTCAAGAATTAAGAAAAACATCTAAATTTTGAAAGCATCAAATATTTGAACAACTCACAATTTTGTTCTCAAATGGCTTGCTGAGCTTGGGTAGCTATAGTAAAATATAAGGCCTGTAACCCCCATAGAAAGGAGTTATAATTTGCCTTTTTTCAACTCAGGAGGCAAGAAGTCAGCACAAGTGCACAAGGCTCATGATCTGAGATACATGGCTGATCCAGAAGCAAAGGGTTTTAAATAGCTGCTGCTCAAAATAGAACTTGACAACCCATCACCTAAGTGACACTGCAAGACTGATGTGTCCAGATAGAATAGATGAAAGAACTCAGTTCTCTTCAGCCATTAACAGTTCCTTACTAACTTCTAGAACTATACAAATACTAAGATACACCAGCATTGCTGTTGAGACCTAGATTTCCGAGGATGCAACGTTACACAGTAAGGTCATAACTGTGTTCTTAAAATAAACTGAATCTGAAGACATGGACTAAATAAGTTACATGAGTCTTTCCCAGTTGGGTCATTCCGGCACCATTTTAACCCCCCTACTCAAATATAATACTTCAGCTTTTGCATGTTCTGATTAAATGAATATTTTCAGATATAAATAGTCTCAAGCTAATCATAATGAGAATAAATTGTTTCAATTAAGAGTTTCAAACACCAAAGACTATGGATACACATTGCACATCAGAATACACAATAAGTGAAAGACTTCTTCCATAACTCTCTGAGAAGCCTGACATGGTTTTTATAGCTCTCAGTGGACAGATATCCACATCACAACTGCTCTTTTTGGAACGTCCTTACCAACCAGCTCAGCTAGCATTGGCTGTCCACAGAAACATTTTTGGAGCACAAGAATGCCCCTTCTAAGTGAAATATGGAGCTAAAGAAGTGTCAACGTGTATGTAAGGAAGGGGTTTTCCACACTTGGGGGGAGGAATGAAAAAAAAAAAAAACCACCAAAAAACATGTTTAGCTTTTTCCATAGTAAATCACTCAAACTGATTAGCAATAACTGGCAAACTAAGTTGTTCTATGAAAAGTTTCCCCTCTGCTCTTTGTCATAAATACCAGAAGCATCAGCTGAATAACATCTAGAAAACACAAGCTTCTCCAGCACTGAAATTATTAACAGGAAGTTTACCAGTTCAGATTTCCCAGAAAAATTCCAATGTGTCACAGAGCTGAGAGCTTCACAGTGCTCTGAGAGCTGCAAACAGCAGAGACACTGCACTGCTCACCACGTGCCATTGGAAGTCATTGGTTAGCCTAGAGAAACGGCCATAGCCACGCTGGAAAAGGGAAGCTCTCCCCACCACTGCCTACACGTTCTGTGCTCAAGCAGACGTTACAGCAGCACTCACATCAGCGCCTTCCAAGGACTTTTTCAGCACAGCAACAACTTCATCCTGGAAGGCGACTTCATCCACATTTTTGGGGCGACTAAAGAGAAAGACATCAAATGCGGTTTATCACTAAACAGTTTCAGCGGGAATGGGAATTGAGAAAGACAACGCTTCCCTTCCTGATGACATCGATATCAAAGAGCTACAGTAAATCCTGCAGCCGAGGCCAGAATCCCAACAGGAACTCAGCCAGACGCCTCCGGTCCGCCTCCCCGCGGTGACCCAACAGCTCAGCTTACGTTCAGCCGTCTGTGCTGAACATAAACACCGCCCCGCGCTCATTTCTGGAACACAGCTGTCTCCCAGCCGAGACACCTACAGCTGCGAGCCACCCCACAGGTGCGAGCCACCCCCAGCCCGGCAGGCCCTTACTATTTCTCCACCCAGGGGACGGGTTTGAGCCTCTTGCCTTCCCCGCTGCTCCCCGCCGCGCTCCTCTCCTTGGCGGCTGGAGGCTTGGTGCTGATGGAGGACGGGCCTTTGAGAAAGGCCTGCATGGCTACGACTGCGGCCGCCCCGGCTTCTCGCCGCCCCCTCAGCTCGGCGCGGCCGTTAAGCTCAGCGCATCGCGACGCACACAACCCCAACGCCCCGCGCCCCGCAGCAACTTCCCGCCAAGCCGCCGCCACTCAAGGCGAAGCGGAGCCACTTCCGCCTGATAGGAGCCAATCGCAGCACCTCACTCGGCGGAGTGGGCGGGCCCTCCGGCAGTGCTGCGCATGCGCGGCTGTCTGAAGCTCGTGAGGTGAGGGCGAGGAGCGCCATGTTGGCACCTCCCTTCGGGGCGGTACCAGGGACCAGATGGGCGGCCGGCGGCTCCTCCTTCTCGTTGGCCTTACTAAATGCCGTTTCTCCAACAAAAAAAAAAAAAAAAAAAAGGAAAGAAAAGAAAAGAAAAACCGTGCAGCGCCGAAAGCAAGCGGTGGAGAGGCGTTTCCTGTCAGGATGCGGGAGCTGGGGCGGCTGAGCTGCGCCCTGAGGGAAGTGGTCTGAAGAGGAACACCGAAAGCCCCAGTGCCTGTCCTGCCCCGGCTGGCATCGCGCCGTAGGGCAGCCACTGCTCGGACCTGTGCCGTCCGTCGCTGCTATGAGAGCAGCTCCCCCAGGTGTACAAAGCGGGGCTTATATGTGCCAAAGTTACCGGTTAAGTAAAGGGGATTTTATTCATTCATTCATTCATTCATTCATTCATTCATTCATTTATTTATTTATTTATTTATTTATTTATTTATTTATTTATTTATTTATTTAGCGTTTTCCATTACTTCCCATGAAAGCGAAATAATAAGAAAAAGGATTTAAAATGAAGGATGTGGTTGATGGGACGGGCCCCTTTAAAGGATTACTAAACATCCCAGCAGATCCAGCAGTCGCGATGCCCGCCCATGTTTTCATGCGCAGGTAGCTACATCGTATCCGCCCACTGTGTGGCAGTTTCCTGCATAAAAAGTAAAGCAAATCTGCTGCCTGCAGTTGCATTTTGGGTACTTGCAGCTGTTCTGCTTTACTCTTTCCCTTTGGCTGCCCCCGAGCAAATGCAAGGCCAGAGCAGCCCAGGCAGCTGCAGAGGGGATCGTCCCGAACTGAACCTGTGCTAAAGGGAAGAGTGAGCAGAAAGGGTTTCTATGGCAACAGATGAGCAGTCTTTGGAAAAGGAGGTGCAGGAAAGAACTGAGGCTGGAAATACATCGTTCTGTTGGCAAGACAAGCCTGTAATCTGTGTTTGGGCAATTTTAAATACGCTGTTTCCTTTCATCTGGCATTCTATTATTGAAACATGAAAATGCCTAGGCAGCAAGAGATGCCCATACACATAATTTCTGAAGTTGCCCTGTTCCTGATGAAAATGCAATGCTGCTTTTTTCCTCATTGTGATTACACTTGACACTTCCAAGTAATGGTGACTTGGAAATGGTAAGGATGCATAAGCAGATAGAACTGATCAGTATTCATCCTGAAACTGTATAAGGCTTCCTTCTATTTTGTGGTCTCCCTTCTGTCCTCTCCTTTAAGGGCCACTTCAAATATTCCTAGCATTTGAGCATTTTATCACCTCTGTCTGAGCCTCATGTTCAGCTCATGAAAGGAACCTCCCGTCTGCTAGATTAAATATATTAACATGAAGAACATGAATGTTCTTCATGACAGAACATTTCATTTCATTATCTTAGCAAAAGTAATACATTCCAGAAAGAAATAAGTGAACTCAAGCTCCAGTTTCTTTCTCTGTCTCTCACAGTTTTTTCTCTCCCTCCAGTGAATAAATACAAAGACTGAATATTATGCTTGCTCAGTTCTGCATTCATTTACCATCCTAAGGTCCAACAGACCAAACTTATGTTTACAGTGTTCTCTCATATGCTTGTCTCCAGACCTCATCATGGCAAAGACAGTTTTTCTATTAGTGTCTCTCAACTGTGGTCCGTGGTAACTGTCTACAGTCTAATGCACAGAAGAACTAGTTTATCTTCAAATTCTGATCATTTGGAGCATGATGGATTTGTTTTCCAAAGCACGATAACATAATTGGCTGTGTGTCCATAAAAGTGCCAGACAGTTATTAAAAAACATTACAAATATTTGTGTTTTTTTTCCTCTTGGGTTGTGACAGAAACATTTGAGGAATTTGACTTAACTTTTTTTATCAGAAATCCAGAGGGAGAACTGATCAGTTATGAGGTTGGTGGAGGTTGATTTGAGGTGGCCTTGACACTTTTCCTTTTTAAGAATATTTATCACATATTTACTTCATAAATAGAAGTACTTAAGACTATTTTAATTTATAAAGGCATAAAACACCCAGTGTGTTAGCAGTGTGTTAGTATTTTAAAACTGTAATGCCCCAGTGGCAGATGTCTCATTACTAATAATGTTCATGAGCAACCTTCTCTGTTCTTATTCTAACCAGGTCATCCAACCACACTTGAACACTGCTATCTTCCAAATACTTCATCTCATTTCACCTCCAGCTGAAGCAGATCCATCAGCTCAGTGCGATGATCCAATACACCACACTACTGTGTCAGCAAACAGGAGGTAGGAGTAGGAACTCGTGGTGGGGTGGGTGGGGAGGTGAAGAATGTGCATTTGGGTTGCAGGGCGGTTTTTGGCACCTTGGACTGATCTCAACGGGAAGCCTGTTCCCTTTCCTTCTTAGTCCACTTTTGCTGGCATTTGCAGGTGTACACTCACCCCGTGTTGGTTTTTTGTTTTTTTTTTTTTTAATGACACTGAAAGTAGAGAACTGGTTCCTTGAAATGAATTACATAATAAGACAGAATTCAGCAATTAATCTGATCCTAAAAATCAGGATCATTGTCCAACAGCTTTGTCCAAAATTCAGGTTTTGTTTTGAACAAGGAAAGATGTTAGAAAGTGTTTAAAGAAACCAAGGCAGAGTAAGTAATTAAAGATATAAATATATTGATTTTCTTAAAGTTTTAACAGCATGTATCTGATGACTTTCAACATTCAAAGACTTCTGACAAAATTATGTAAGCAGTACAGAGCAGGCAGACTGGCTTGCATAAACAAACAAGTTCAAAGCAATGGCAATAACAACAAGAGGTCTGAATTGGCTTTTTGATTTTTTTTTAATAAAGATACAGTAACCAGGACAACATTTGGATCAGTTCAGAAAAGAGTGACTGAAGGATATGATCACAATGTACAAAGTCATGGCTAAGTTGAAGTCTGTGAATAGGAAATTATTAATTCCTTCTCAAGATGCAGGAACCAGATGCCTGAAATTGAGTATAAGTCTTCAGACTTAAAAACCAAAGAGGTTTGTTGGGTTTTTTTACAATGTAATACATTTTTAAATTGCAAATCTTGTTCCTACAAAAATTATAGATAGATTGAAAGAATAACCAGATAGATTTGTGAAGAAATAGAGCACTGAATATGAAACAGCATCTGATACAAAGCAGGTCAGGCTTTGCAGGAGTATCATCAAGAGCCTAAGAATGAAGGCAGAGACCCAGGCATTACTGGGTGAACTCTGTGTGGGAGAACAAGCGTGCATGAAAGTTTTAGCAGAGAACTGCAGATTGGTCGTGGGAGCTGACTGAAAAGACAGTGAAAAGCCAAGAAAAGTCAGTGAAGCATAAGCAATGTGACCATCTTAGAAGTTAAGCAAGAACACTGAAGTGTTCCAAGAAGAACAAAAGTAAGAAAACTTGGGTGATGTTGTCCTTTACTGCATGATTTGTTGCAGAAAAGAAACAACGCATGCCTTCTTTGTAGGTATGCATCAAAGAAGTATCTGACTCATTTACCAGTTTCTTCTGCTAATAGAACTGTACTGCACATCTGAAGCATTGCCATAAGCAGTTAGAAGTGGTGACAGCATAATTACCTTACCTGATTGTGCCAGCAGTGTTCCAGTTCTTCTTAGCCAGTAATAGAACCCTGGCCTTCAATATGGGGATCAGATAGACCAAATTTAAAGGAGAAAATGTCATAATATAAGAGTAGCTTGCTTACAAAAATAAAAGTTGGGAAAGGAATTCTAAGCTTTTCTGTTATTCTATCTGCTTACCTTTATTTCTAGTATGAGCAAGTCCTCAAGGGTGCTCTGAATATTGGAAATTAGTGATGTGGTTCTGGAAGGGGATTTGGCTGAAAAACTTAAGAGATGGGTGAACCTGTAAGGCCTATGTGTGGCTTGGAAAGTAGAGCTAAGATGGTTAAGATTTCATTTTTAATAGCCCTTCAGTTTCAGAGGGCGACATGGTTTTTAGTGATACGTGAAAGGCATGTATAGTTGTTTAAGATGAAAAGGAAAGATCAGATTTTTTGCAGCGAGAATTTCCCCTTCCATCTGTGGAAGCCATAGGATCTTGTAAAGACTTTTTGTTTGCAGTATGTCATTTTCTGTTTATTAAAATTGCTTACAGTGCTTTTTTCCTCAGCTGTTCAATTCAGGATCTAATAAACGGCTATTGATTTCTCAGGCTATCGCTCTGTGAAGAAATCAAGCTCTTTCCTATTGGCCATCGTTTTAGTGGAACTGTTGTGTTTGTACAGCCTGCTGTACAGTGCTGCTTTCTTGTGAGGCTGTCTGGTGCCTGAAATGTAAATTGTCATCTTCTGTAGCTCCAGCTCATACATATCAGGGAGGACTTTATGCTACAGAGTGGAAGGCTGTATTTTCAGTAGTGGCCCAATTTCACAGGTACACTGAGCTCTGGAAATGATTACCATTACAGTGGTGGACTGAGTTGCTTCAGCATCTTTGAACCATTCCTTGAGTGAAAGACACAGAGCTTTCATTTCTGTCTCTCTCTCTGAGATTCCTATATTTTGGGCTTCTGTTTCTCCCTTACTCAACTTGAGCTCTGAGCTGTGAATTACCAGTGTTTTTGCAGCATTTCTGAATTGGTTGAGTCCCTCTGGATCTGCCATTTAGGAATTTCAATGGCAATATACACAGTATGAACAGCAGCCTTCTTTAATGCAGGTATCACTGATCTTGCCAGTGTAAAGAAATCATTCTGTGGTCTATAAATCCAGTGGAGTGTGCTACCCTGTGGCTGTGTCTTGCAGCCCAGACCTTCCCACTAAATAATTCCAGTTTCCCCCTTTTGTTCATTATGATTCATGTAATACCATAGCACCCTCAACTCTGATTAAATCGTACATAACCCACCACACAGCATAAGCTGGGGAAGGAGCAATGGCTGATTGTAGGCTGCTATGTAATGGCTGTCTGTCTAGTATGTACATGTTGCTAGCTAGTCTGTAAGATAGCCACAAAATGGAATTATTCAGTCCTTTTCCCCTTCTGGGCTTTGTATGCCCAGCTCATTTTCAGTGAACCTGCAAGAACTTATTTCTGTCTCCTGAGTTAGATTGAAATTGACCAGCAGGTTCAAAAATTATTGAAAGCATAGCAGACAACTGGAAAACAAGCAAATATAGAAGAACAAATAATAAGAGAAAAAATGATCTTGAAATAACAAGTGTACAAGTGTCTGCAGTTACTGATAATGAGTAACAATGTTGGTATAGGAGCATATGGTCTTAAAATAGCTGAGAATAAATTTAGCTAGAAATGAAACAAAGGTTCCTAGCTATCCTTGATGTTCTCAAACAATCTTCCTGTAGGAGTAATGAGAGCAAACCATCTACACCACGTTTCAGTGGAGTTTAATTCATTTAATACATTTATGAATGGGATTATACATTGTGTCTCTGCCTGCGGAAAAGAAACAACAGAAGTATGTCAAGAGTCTGGAAACATGACTTCTCTATTGCTGTGTTCCTACCTGCAATCTATGATCCTGTGAAAGCATCCCAGGTCTTTCATACTCCTCCAGAGTTCATGGCTGGGTGGCAGTCTGCTTCCCTTATTTCCTGATGAAAGAGCATCTTTTCCTCTGTTGACGAAATCTTTTTAATGTAAGTCAGTGTCTTTACAGTATGAATGTTACTCCTCAGATGGGCTTTGCTAGAAAGAGGATCTCAGAACAAGTGGCTCTTGCTTTAATATTAAAATGTTGGCAAGTGGGTGGCTAACTCAAGTCATCCTCCTCTTCACTTGTTTTCAAGCAGATTTACTGTTAAACTAACTCAATAGAAATATGGAATATACCTTTCAGCACAGTTGGTCAATCAACCCAAAACAACCATGACAGCAAAAATACTCAGGCTGCCTTGTAGGTAAGCTACCTGCTTATTGAATTTTCCCATCACAGAGGTAGATAAAACTTTCTGCAACACCAGGACTGACTCAGCAATTGTGCTATAGGATCTGATGTGCCCACAGGGGTATTTTACAGCTCCAACTTTGTACATAAATGATGTCATGTTCTTTGGCATGCGTGGAGAGGTGGACCAAAGCAAAATCCTATAGGTAGGTAGGGAAATCTGGAATTAGAGCTGAATCTATTCTGCATGAATAGAGCAGATTGTGTGGGCAGCTGCATACTTCTCTGTTCTATTTCTTCATTTTATGTGTATAGCTGTTCCCATTCCCAGAAATATCTTGTGTGGAGCTTCAGGCAGGCTTCAAAGGAAGAAGTGCAAAGAAATGGAGTTGTGCAAGTCTCTGGTGTCTTTGGTATCCCGGCCTTTCTCGCTTTCTTGCATGCCTCACTTTCCCTCTTCGCAGCTTTGCACTATAGTCAGGAGGGTCAACAAAGGTTTTCAGGAGCTCAGCATCCTTTTGTCCTATGGCAGCTGTGCATCAGCACAAGGCTCAGCTGTGTTCCTGTCACACAGAGGCAACTGCTCCTTGCAGACGTGTTTTGTTCCACTGATGTCCACTCATGCCTGTGCTGGGGCACGGCAAAGATCCGTGGCCATGTCAACAGGTGAGACTTGTCTGATACCCAGGGGTAATTTGCCCTTTCTGTGACAGCTGGAGAGGGTCCTTCGGGCTCAGTCACATGGAGATCCCAGGGGATCCCGTCCACACAGCAAGGCAGTGAAGCCTCTGACCACCACGCCCCTAAAGAGCCCAGTGAACAGCTTTCACCCCCGGAGGGGCTGAGAGGCAGCACCAGAGGCTGAGAGTGAGTGGTTCTCAGCCGCCAGGCATGCTGGTGAGGAGAGCGCGGAAGAGCAGCTGCTGCTGTTATAGCTCTGCTGCCAGCTCCACTCCTCCTGATGCCATTCCTACCTCCAGGATTTTTCCCTGACTCACAGCATCACCATCCAAAAGTCCCCCTGGGGGAAGGTATCTGCCTACTGGTTTGTCTTTTTATCATTTGCTTCATCCGCGGGAGAACGGAGAAAAAAAAGCCATAAGCAATCAGCTTGCCTGTTTCTTTTTCCTGCTTTATTTCCCCTACCTCCGTTCTCTTCTTGCTGTTAAGAGGGTTAAAATCTCCTTTTGGAAGGAGCTTTTCTAGGTACGTGAATGGAGGGCAGTGAATTGGAAGAGGTGAGCAGCTGGCAGAAGATGTGAGAGCTAGAAGGGCCATGCTGTGGGAGTGGTCCCTGCTTTGTGTGCAAGCGAGGCAGTGAGTGTGCAGCCTCCCACACTGGGCGCATCTTTTTTTGGATGCTGTGCGGTTCCCTGTGTGAAATGCTTTTTTGGTTAAAAGAAGAAGAGATGTCTCATCAGGAGCTCACCCAGCGACTGACTACAGTTATCACCCATGTGGGTAAGCATCTTTATCTTTCTACTCACTACATTTGTGTAGATTTGGGGGCTCTTTCCCCCGAGGAGGTGCTGATGCTCTGCACAGGCAGGAAGCCTTTGTGTGACAATATCACACCTGTGAGTGAAATAGGAGCAGACTGCAAAACCCATAGATTTGGGCAATTATATTTTGCTGATGACTTTGTTTTGTATTCAAGAATGCAGCTTTCTGAAATGCAGAAATAGTAAGAGCAGACAGTTCTATCAGTAAGCTGATCTGTGTAAAATTCACAAGCACAGTCCTTGCAGGGAGGTGTTACAGAAAAAAGTGAAAGGATGCTAAATCAATAACAGTGCTAACGTGCTTAGCATTTGCTTGTGGTGTTGGAATGGCAAACCATTCTTTTTCTGTGTACAGAGAACCTTTTTTATTGCTATTGCTATTTCAGGGAAGGTGTTGGGACAGGGTTTCAAAAGCTTTTCCTCCTGCTGGGCTTAATTTTACTGTTTGATAACCTTCAAATGCTAGCAAACACAAGTAAGGCCCAATACTGGTGTCCTTATGCCTCTAAGCTGTCTACTTAGCAATGGTGGTCAAACTACAAGGAACCACATAACCTGAAGCTAGTAAGACAGTAGAAAATGCTGGAGATTAATATGTCAACTGATGAAAGCTTTTGGAACCTTTCTTTGTTATACACAATTGAGTTAAATCAGATTATGGCTGCACTGCATCATGTAAAGACAACATTTTTAATTGAATTGCATGGGAGCACATTTTATAGCTGTCAGTTTTTGTAATGGATTGTGTGTTATGAATACCAAATCTGTTATACAAGTTCCTAAGTGTCTTTGTCTTTGACTTTGCATAATCTTTACATGAAATGTATGAGTGTGACTAAAATGCAGCTTTCAGAGAATATACAGTTCAGATTTTAGACCAAAATTCATCCTGAGCTTGATGTTACCTGTAGCAGCTGAACTAAGTTTAAGAAAGCAAATGGTAGCTTGCTTGAAGAAAAAGCACAAGAACAGATCTGTACTGAATAAAATACTTAAGACCAGGTCCCATTTCTCCAATCTCTACTACAGGAATCAGTCTTAGTGGTCCTGACAACCTGTGCAGGTGCTTGGTGTGGGAGTACTGATCTAGTATTAAATGTGGAGGTTGGTGGCCTTGCACGTGGCAGGGGGCTTGGAGATTCATGATCCTTGAGGTCCCTTCCAACCCTGGCCATTCTGTGATTCTGGGAGAGATTACAATGTGATTTTCAGGAAAACTCAGTGTCAGTCTCTTTGACCCAGTGGTGTCAACCTGAATTGCTTTGCAATTGTACAAATTCAAATAGACACAAAGTCACATGAATTCATGTTTTTATTATGAAGACTTGGGATTCAGGGGAGGCACATGTAATTTGTTTTATTTTTTTATTTTTTAGACAAAAGTATTTCAGTGGAACCAGAGATTTATAAATCTTCTGTTTTTCCTGTTAGACTCAATGCAGATCTCCATCATCCATATTGAGGACTCTCCTTCATGTCAGAAGGGATTTGTTAGAGATAATGTAGCATTATTTTAATATTTAGCAATGCAGGAAATCATTCTGGCTATTAGAAACATCTTAATTAAATTGTGAGTTGTTCCTTGACAAATGAAGATGTTTCTGGGTCATGTGTCTGAGGCTAGAGAATATCATCTGGTTTTCTAGTGGTCAACAAGCAGATCACTTCTAGGGAGGGGAACAAAGACCACAGATCTTCAACAGTTTTTAATTTTTTTTCATTTCACACTGAGACAAGAACCTACTTTCCCATCTTCAAACAGGGAAGGATAAACCTCACAATCTTCTTAGCCATTCAGAACCTAGAAATCTGTGAGGACCATCCTGCTTGTGGAATCCTGCCTGCCTTTCTGTAGACAGTGCTCATTCCTAATCAAATCATGTAAAAAGAAAAATACAGTTGTACAAAAATGGAAGCAAGTAGTGATGGAAAAATTGCTATTGACTGAAGGAAAAAAAAATCTTCCAAGCACACTGATGATACATCATGTTTATAAATCATACATTGTAACAGCAGCAGCTGGAGTATCTTGGAAGTTCAGTAGGAATTTTTAAAGCTCAGAAAAGTGAGGAGTCTCCTCCTTAGCAAACCAGGGGGATGCCTTACTGTGAATATTTTACAGCGTTTCCTATTTTTACAGGGTCTATTATGTATGTATTCTCTTATTATCTCTTGGACTGATGGCATTCAATCTCTCTAGAATGTAGCAAACATTTGTATGAGAGCACAGCTCTCAGCTCACCTGGTGGCAGGAAGGAGAAAACTTATTCACAAAATTTAGAAAACAAACAAACAAGATCTTTGTGGGACCATTAAAAATGGAAACTAGATACATACTTATATTTTAAATGCAAACTTTGTGGGATCATTTTTTGACACAACAGTTTATTTTTAATGTGTCAATAAGATTGTCACAAGCTAATTGTTGGGGCTCAACTTTTATGTCCTGAGCAGAAGCTTTGATCCCTCCTTAGTTGACTCATGTTGTGCTAGGTAGTCCACGTGCTTGTTAAAGAGCCTCTTCTCCTGCTAGAGAGTCCATAAATACAGGTACCTGCTTAACCCAATTTAAAATCAAAGCATTATAGTTACCTACTTTAAAGTTATCTATCTACAGTAGCTAGATTAACTTCACACTTTTCTGGTGCCATGCACCTTGCAGCACATCTTTACAGTGTCAAACAACAGAGGACCAAACAAAATCTCTTTTATAGCCCTGAGCTCCCTCAGCCTGTCTGGGATTACTTCAGATTGCCCTGGTGCGGGTAAGGTAATGAGGCCAGCATGTGTCTAGGTCAGGAGTGATTTGTGAATTCTAGCAGGCTTTCTGCTTGTTATCCAAGATGTGGCACAAAATGTCACCCAATCTTGTTATCAAAACTGCGTCAGGATTCTTTTTTTTTCAGTTTAACCTACTTCTATGAAATTTGATTGGTAGGAGGTGTTGGGGAAATGCTAATCGCTTTTGAAAAAACTGCCATTCAGGTAGGTGGCAGCTCTCCTGTAACGGGGAGGGAAGAAGCTTTGCTGAGTGAAGTACTTGGTGCTGACAGCAGGAGTGTTTGCTCATAGGAATTGTACCACTTTTCCTGCTTGTGAAGCCCACCAGAATATATAGGCACTGACTACTCATCCACACTTGGCAGCTGTTTCCCATAAGTCTGATGCTGCCTTTGCAGCATGTGGGCAATGTTCTGGGCACAGTTACGACACAAGGCTTCCAGTCAGTGCCCCATTTTCCACAGATTTTTCCCCAGCTGACTGAAAATGAAACAACAGAGCTCCTCACTGTTACCAGAGAGAATATTGCAGTGCAACATGGGCAGCATTTTCTCAGAGGCTCTTTGTAACTTCCAAGTAAATTTTGAGAGCCCCTCACATCTGCACATATATCCAGATAAGCTGTTTGTCAGCATCTCTGCAAGAGGGGGCACTGATGTGAGCTTGCAGAAAGCAGTACATGGTGCAAATTACATTATTACATTACATTATAGTAAAAAGAACATACGTTCATGTTAGCTTTCATCTGGTTTTACATCTGGTTTTACATGATCTCATTCCCCCAGTCTCCCATTTTATGAACAGAAAAATGAATTTAAGCAATTTTATAGAGACTAAAAGGGAAGTCAGTGGCAAAACTGGTTTTAAGATAGACATCTCAGGACTTGTACAGCAACTTAGAAGACTTTTATCTACAGTAGATCAATTGCTACCAATTTTGGCTTTACCACCAGCTCCGGGGAGCAATGTAAAATCTCTGTGTGTGCAGGGAAGCTCTGCTACAATTTGGAACAAGAAGTGAAGGATGACACTGCATCCACTTGACTGCACGGGAGGAATTTAGGTCAGCAGAATGGAATAACCCGAGCTGGCACTTGTCCAGGGCTGATGGCTTAGCATCACAAGTCACAGAATCTGTTTTATGTTACAAAGCCACATATAATCTAATATGTCACAGCTGAATAGACCACTGCATCATTTCTGATCTGTGTCTGTGTACTGGAAGGGCATTCAAAAGAGATTTCTTAAGAAATTACCTTTTGAGGTACCATATCAAGCAGGCCTTCAGTTTCTCCTGTTCAAAGTTGTTTAAATCAAAGCCATGGAAATTCCTCTGCCCAAGACAGAAAATTCTTCCCTTTGTCTCAGAGCATTCATGCGTTTAAATAACTGTTTCTGAATCACTGGTTCTACAGCTCTGTCCTACTTGTAATGATCTGGTGAGCACAGGTGACTGGTCTCCTCTATTGACCACAGCACACTGGGTTTCTTCACCCAAACATAAGAGAGAGGCTGGGGATATGTATCTCCCTGCATAACAGTGAAGCAATACAATAGAAAACTTGAAGAAATATATTTGCTAGATTTGCTTTGGATTTCATGCTAATGAAAAGCAATAATTTGTAGTTCCTTTTCCCATTAACCTACTTCTATTAAAAAATTGACCTTTGGTTATCATATTATCTGCACCTTTCTCTCTACACCCCAAGGAAGCTTTTGAGCTATTGGTAAATTTTGACCACTTCATAATATGTTGAAGTGAAGAAGGCCATAAAATATTTAGTTGGTAAAAAATGAAAATGAAAAGAAGGAAGTGAAAACTGGTATCAAATTATCTTTGTTAGTTTTCTGGCTTAAAAAAAAAAAGCTACATGTTTACATTTTTGTTCCCAGATTGTGGTTATTGGTTTTGTTTCATTTTGTATAGCTGAACTGTTTAGTAAGGAACTGTTTAGAAGAGATTTGTTAATAGTGCAGAGATTGTGCCTAAAAGTGGAAATCAAGCATTCACTGAAACCTGTGAAAAATGTGCAGATTTGTCTGGTGCACTCTCAAAAATGTAGAATATTACAGTATTCATTTAAAAATCATTTTCAAATCTCATCTGTCAGGGCACAATCAGAAATGAAGACCATGATAAGTTGTCATAAGTTGGGGATCCAGGACACTGGTTTGGTAGTCTTTGTCTCAAGCCAAAATATGTGTGGTAGCTTTGCCTCATGTCTATGGAGAAAGAAGTGATTAAAGGTCTCCCCAGAACCAATAGAAACATAAGTCTGCACTAAGACTTCCTCCTCTTCAGAACAGGGCAGCTCAGAAGTGAATCTTTCTGCATTCTGTCTCCTACATTAGTACAAAATTCAAAAGGATGTTAGAAAAATCCTGTAATCCAGACTTGTTACCACTACTTCTCTTATCATGGCATGCAGAAAGCAGAGCCATGGACCAAGAGACCCACAGAACTGAAAGGCTGCTTACAGGCCTAACTATTTTCTCATTTATTGATATCTGCCTTGGTTTCAGCTAGAACAGAATTGTTTTCTTCAGTGTCTGGTATGATGCTTTGTTTTGGTTCTAGGAGAAAAATGATGTTGGTAATACACCAATGTTTACAGTTGCCTGCCAAGCAGTGTTGTACAGAGCCAAGGCCATTTGCAGTGAAAGGCCTAAGGAGCTGAGAGGGAACAGAGTTAGGACAGCTGACTTTAACTGGACAAAGGGAAATTCTGTACCATATGCCACCAAGTGAAAGGAGTTCTGAAGTGGTGGGAGTTCATCTCACTCTCTTCTGCTGCTCAGGGTCTAGCTGGGCATCAGCTGTGGGGTGGTGAGCAATTGCTTGTGCATCACTTGTTATATACATTAATATTATATTATTATCCTTTTCCTTTTCTCTATCTTAGTAAATAGTTTCATCTCAACCCACAAGTTTGTCTTTGTTTTTATCAATTCTTTTCCCCCATCCCACTGGGAAGCAGGGGAGTGAGTGAATGCTGTGTGGTGCTCAGCCACCTGCTGGGTTAAACCACAACAATATTCTCACCAACACTGGCTGTTTAAGCCTGAGCTTTTATTCTCAAACCAACAAGAGATTAGGATGCTGGGGAGAAAAGGAAATATGAGTAGCAGCGATCCACCATCTGCTTGCTGCAGTATTTTCACACCTTCATATACATTTTTTGATGGCAACTGTTGGAGACAGTTGGGTAGTAAGCTGGGTGGAACTGAGGTGTGATCCAGTCTGTCAGTCTATAGGTCACTGTCTATTTCAAATGCCTCCATATTAGTGATGTTAAACCTAATGTTACAGCAGTCTGCTTCTGCTCTTTTTTTTCCAGCCTACCTCAGCAGTGATTTGTATGTATTCTTGGAGTGAATGCATTGAGGAATGTTTGATATAAATAAATATTTGAAGGAAAGCCAGATGGCTGAATCTGGATTTTGCTGTTAATAGAAGTGATACCCATCACCCTTTCCACAGCTACGCATGCCAGGCTCTTGGTTTGTGGCATCCTTAGAAAGCTCTCCTGAGCTCTATAACTTGGCTGTTGGTGCCTGCAAAGTGGTTGGGGTTCAAACAAGTTGTTAAATGAAACTGTATGTTTGCTGTTGAGGTGAGCTCTTCTCATGGCTTCCCTAAACCCACATCTGTCTCAGGATAGTGTTTTGGACAGCGTTAGCTGTCTATGGCAAGTCTAATACAGCAGAAAACATGAACTATCCGCTTCCAGACCAGGTCTTAGCAAATTCTGTGTGGTGGTTTCCTGTAATTAAAATAGTAGTAATACTAATAAAGAATTATCTAGTTTAGGTCACAAACAGAGGAAAAATGACATATTGCAGCATCAGGGCTGTCTGGAAGGAGATGGCATGGGAGACATCCCAGGGGAAAGTAAGTATAAGAGGTTTTCTCCTGTGTGAGAAGGTCAGGCACAATGAAAGCAGCTGGTGCTGACAGAAGTTACCACTTGCCAGGAGGGTAGGCAGTTGTGACCATCTTGCACTGCTTAGTCTCAAGATTAAAAGCAAATGGAGCCAAAAGGAGTGAGAGAAGAGCCCCTGATCCCATTTCTGTGTCACAGGGAAGCTCAGATGGCCTCAGTGGAAATTAAACTGCTGTGACATCAATTACAATTCCTGGCAGCTTATTAAATACAAAGGTCTTTTTCCATCTCTTGCCTCATCTTTTATTTAATTTCTTTTCTCGCCTTCCATATGGTGCCTGTATCCAAGAGATCCCCTGAAAGGACATCTCCCTGGAGTGAACAGGTTCAGCACTCGTGAAGGTATTTGTATCATCACTCCATCTCAGTGAGAAAGGTTATGCTAAGCAGTTTCATTGCTGTTACTTCCCTCTCCTATTTTCTGCACCATGTGGAAAGCCTTTCTTAGCCCCTGAGGAATGACTCAGCATTCAAGCTAGGATGAACCTTTCTGGATGAAGTTTGGATGACTTCATTTTGAGAGTGCAATGTTTGATACCTCATACTATCCCCTTTTGTTTATCTTTTCCTGTTATTCAGTGCTGGTGCGTATTAAGATAAACCACAAATGTTTTTCAATGCTGGGATTGTGTTATGATAAACCACAAATGTTTTTGTTAATACTAATGTGATGTAGCTCACTGATTGAACTTCTTCTACTTCACTTTAGAGTTCAGAATAATATCTTGATTCCCCAGGTGGTAAGTGGGTCAGAGACTGAGGGAAATCTGAGTTCTCTACAGAGCTGTCTGCTCCTACTCACTTTAAAAATGCTGGAAAGTGATGTGAAAGGGATAACATGGCACATGGCTCACTATTAGTCATTCAGCTTTGGTGACTCAGAGTATCCAGTGCAGCAGACATGGCCGGAATTGAAACGAAGGAATATGAGGGAGACAGAGTAAAGAAACTGCCAGCTCTTCCATGCATAGATGGAAAAACAACACTAGTAAATACCTTAAGTGATGTGTAAATCATGGCAGAGAGGGAGATACTGCTCTGAGTTCAGAAATAATCTGAAGAAAAGCTTGTGGGTTTAGGGGAGGAAGGGATGGCGAGGTCCTCTTTGGCAGGTGGACAGACATGAGCTCATTCCAATGGTCCCCTGCACACTACCTTCAAGTCTCTCTGTCATATAAACACAACATAGATAACAAGAGAATGAAAAGACTCAGCTGCTTCTGAGGAATGATTGAGTTCACATACTGGAAGAGAGCCATGTCCAGCATGTGAACTCAGTCTGGTATAAATCTGATGCAACAGCATTTGCTCAGGAGTGAAATACATCATGTTTGTCATTTGCAGAGCATCATTACAGAAGTCTGATGCCTTTTCAGGAAAAAGACCCACAAATAATTCAGCCTTAAGGAATAGTACTTTCTCCTGTTTTCTATTGTGTGCAATAAAGAATAAGGCATTGAACTGAAGCAGACGGTCTCAAACTGCAGTGGACTCTAGGGTTTGGTTTGCAAAGCTGATGTGTTCTGTCTTCTTTTCAAGGAATTGGAGTGGTCTGACAGCACAGAACAATTTCCCAGTTAATGTGGCCAAAATAAAGACAGGCTGCCTGGATCAAAAATCCATGCTGCCATGAAACAATTAACTGGTGTGTTCACCAGAACATGCACACAGTAGCTCAAAACAGCTTTGCACTTGCTGTGCATTGTATCTAGAATACTCTTGAAAATGCACTGCTCTTAAATCACTGCTCTCATGAAGTTCTGAGTCCTCTGGGCAGGTAGGGGCTGAACAAGGCCATCCAAAGCACTTATTATCCATTTCCTCATGGAGAAGCACTGCCATTCATATTGATTTTGTTACCCTGCTTGCCTCAAAAAGGGATTGCATCTTTGTTTTGGATTTAGTATATGAGGACTACTATCTAGTGCTCCTCTGGTATGAGAACACTGGGACTTTTCTTGTCTAGTTTCTCAAGGGAGCCAGCCCAGCCCTCCCTCATTCTAGCAGAGCTTCCCTGATTTTCAAGCTACATGAATGAAACAGAGGTGGAGCTCTCCAAGGACTCCATTACAGTAAATGCAGGACTGTAATGGAGAATGCCAAGCTGACTCTCCGAAAGCTTAAAAAGAGAATCACAGATCATTTTGGGGATGTTAGTTCAGCTTTTAATTTTGAAGGTCACTGATTCCTGTGACCTGGATTACTCAAGCATAAGAATAACAGTTAAATTGCTGCAGAAGTAAAAAAAATCCTTTGAAACATTGAAAGGAACTGATGGGAACTGTTCTTTCAGCAATATTACAGCAGAGGATGTCTGATCCAAAAAGGTGCAAAGAGCTTTTTTATTCTTGTATGAATGAATGAGGAACTGTTGGCACTCAGCATCCTAGATCACCAAATATTTTTGTCTGAGTGTACTCAGCTGTGGCTGACCCAGCTATAGTCCATGCAGCAAACAGGTCTGAGAGGCAGCACAGCGCAGGCACTGCTTTGGTAGCTGAGACTTATGACCTACGGTCAGAATTGCCCTGAATTAATCTGGGGATCTTGGATCAATTTCTGTAAGATCTCAAGGAAAAGTCTTGAGTGCCCCACATCCCTGAGTGCAGGTGATAATCTCTGTCCTTCCACTTACCTCCATCTGTGTCATAAAGATCTTGGATGCAGACCAGCAGCTCTTATTCTGAGTCTGTCTACGCACCCACCCATTCTATCTATAATGTGGGCACCCCAATAGTACTACAGGAGGGCTTTCATAGTATCAATTCATATATTAACACCATATGCTGCAGGCTTCATACAAGAAAGACTGGATCTGCCACTTCTGCAGTGCAGGCTGTTGCCTAGGGCAACGAGATATGAAGGGGCTGCAAACCATTTTGCTATTGCTTTCTGTACATGACTGGGAGCTGTATGATTTCAAATTTCCCTGAAGCAATGAATTCTCTATAGCCGGCCCTGGACACAAACACAGTTATCTGCAGTTCTAATCCATATATATAAGCCAAAGAATGCTAATGTACAGCATTTTGGTCTGCTAGCAATAGCTGCTAACAGGATGTGACTCTCCTTGTTCAGTATGTGATTCAATCTCCAGAGATTTTACAGGAGTAAAACACTGGAGAACCAATTCAAGATACCCGGAACATGGAGAGGTGAGGAAAATCTGAAATGAGAGGTGGTGTCTTTCAGTGCTTCAGGGGAGTGATCATTGCCTTTAGATTGTGGGACCTTTGAGGTACCAGTCATATTGTGTAGGTCGCTCTAAAAGTAATGCCTCCCATTCATTTCCATGGAAGCTCTAACAGATACAAAGATAATACTATTTGACAGAGCACATTCTCAGCTATTTTTCAACATAGTCACCACCATTAGCTATGTATTTTTTGCCAGCCATGAGCCTGCACACTCTGCTCATAAAAATCTGTATGGCCATCTGGTACATGGCTTGTCTTTCACATTGCTGTCACTACTGCTGAAAATGCACCACCTACTGCCTCACTGAACTCACATCCACTGTTTGGTCTCATAAACATTCTGCTTGTGTCGATGAATGTCAATGGGTGCCATTTTTTCCATGTGGAGTAATTCAGCGACACACCTTTGCTTCATACACACTTCCATGTCAGACACCATTTTGTCAGACTGCCCCCCTGCTGTCATCTGTCACACGGCAACAACATGTAATGGGATACTGGTGGAAAGGTTCAGCCTCTACTGCCATAGCACCAACACCAACCTCTGATATTGTGGGACCACACAATAACATAGGAGGCACTACTTTCAGAGCGGCCCTTGTATAATTTTTGTATGTAGCAGATTATCCCACTGCTACTGGCATGCTGGCACTGGCATCTCCAGTACCATCTTCTGGTATGGATTTCATGTGCTAAAAGGATTGCTGTGACTAGAATTAGTGTCAGGAGAGTTTGCTTCTTGTTGTCAGTCAATAATCCTTCATGTAACAAAGGAGATGCTATAAATATTTCCCTCTTTTGAGTTAGAAGTTCACTGTCACCCATTATGTTTTGGTTTAGAGATCTCTAAAGCCAAGGCTTCATTTCATTGTTGAGCTGATCAGTATTGGTGTTTGCAGCATAAAAGCCAAAGCTAATGACATACATAGAAATAATCCTATTGATCTTGCAGTATTCAGATAACAGATTATTTCAAACAGAAATAGCTACGAGTCTTAGTATGACCCTGAGCTCAAATCAGTGAATAACTAATCAGAAAGCTCACAGCAATTACATGCCAGTAATTGGTGTAGGAAGGTTACCAGAAAAAAACTGGTTCATCCTTATTATATTAGCTCACTCAGCACTGGTGTGATTTATTTTTTTAAGATTCAAAGCTGCCATTTCAGAAGTATTAGATATTTACACCATTATCAGAGTGTAGCATCCTGTCCCCTTCCACACTGGGTCAATAGTGGACTCACAGTTGGGTTGGAGGTAAAGTTTTTGGTCCTTATTCTTCTAGTTCAGAAATATCCTGCTTTCTGGCTTTGTTTTCAGATAGAGGAGAATGCAGTTTCAGCAGTGTGCTATCATCACCCTGGATCACGTTGAATTATGCTCTGGTTATACAGCAGAGCCATGTGCATAGTTGCATCTTGATTGAGAAAAAGTGAGCAGGCAAGTGCACTTTGAGGAACATTGTTGTTTTGACTGGAGTTATGAGGAAACTGTCAGAGTTATTCAGTGCCCACTCTGCCATAGCATCTGCAATACCAGTTCTGTAACAGGCCGTGCTCTGCTGGTCCTACTCCCCTCTTCAGAGCTGGCGTGCTGCCATCATGCAAGGTCTCCAGGTCAGCCATAGGAAGGGTGGTCCCCTGCCACCTCCTCTGCCCAGAGGAGCCACAGCAGGGCTGCTACCTGAGGTGTGGTAGGGAGTGTCTGTTGGTCTCAGACAGACAGCTGTGCTGGCATAGCCTTATCCACACCCAGTGAAGAGGGCTGCAGGGAGGGTATGTCAGTGCCAGTTTGTGCTACAACTTCTACTGTCAGAAGTCGCTCAGGAAAATGGTCAAACTTTTGTCTTCCTTTCTTAGAGCAGCTCAAAGGCAGAGTGTTACTGAGTTGGACAGAGGAGTCAGGCTGGAACACCTCTGCCCAACTCAGCCATCTCCAGGAGATTTACTGGCACTGCTGGTTTGGTACCCAGGAATTCCTTTCTGTTGGTAGAGACCCATCCTGCGAGATTCATGGGCTGAACCCCATCGCTGCCTCTTGTGCAGGGACCACTAGAGGGCACAGCACAGTGTAACCATTCATAACCATCCCACCGTACACAAGCCCTGTAGGAGCAAGGCCATCTCACTATTCACGGTGCAGTAGCATCAAGATCCAAACTACCTGCATGGCACAAATTTAAAGAAGAAGCATCTTCAAAGAAAAGAAAAAGCTGATATTGGCGCAGATACGTGGAAAGTCTGGGTACACAGGTTCTTTATTTAAACTTTTCATCTGACCTAGAGTAGACTGGAGAAGCTTATAACTTCTTTTTAAAAGTTACCCACGTGTAACATGTGTATTATTATTTCTAACAATCAAAGTTTAAATTTTACATATAAGTTATTTCTTATTTTCTAACTCAACAGTGAACACATCACTTTATTTTAATTTCTAAAAAATATAAATAAGAAACTAATCTCATGGCTGCTTTTCTTTAGCAAAGGTACTAGTTTGTTGTTATAGTAAGATACCATAAATACAAATAATCCTAACATAACCATAACGAATCCTAACATAAACAATGCCAACATAAACATAAATATAATGTAACCATTATTGGAAACCAGAATGTAAACATTATGTTTCGATTTAGATTTATTTATGTTTACATTGGGATTGTTTACATTTGTGCTGGGATTGATAATGTTTATATTGGGATTGATAGAGTTTATATTAGGATTGTTTATGTTTGTATTTACATTATTTTATATTTGTGTTATGATTGTTATGATGCTTATAAAAGAACCTACATACAAACTTAAGCGATCCTAGCATAAACAAATATAAACATAACAAGAATAACATAAACAAATATGACAAACATCAACAAACATCCTCAAGTGAGGATGCTCCATCAATGAAGGCTGGTTAGTGCAGTCAGTACTCTGACTACATGCTGCTTCCAGTTAGAAAATTCTTTCTCAAAATGGCCTACAAGCTCTAAAATAGTTGCCATATCTGCTATAGGTGCTCAATGTGGGATCAGTAATTGTGCCTGAATTTTAAAGTATTTTTGTGTTTTGTTTTTATTTCAATGGATTAGCTCATTCTTATCAGTTTGTTTAGCTTCCTTCACTATTAGACCTGCTGCCTCTGAAACAGTATGTAATAATAATCAGCCTGACACAAGCAACAACTGCAAAGCCTTAATGAGCAAGATGTTATTTTATAATATAGTGTTGAAAAGATGAGGATATCTACAAATAATATCAAATTAAGTCAGAAAACACTCTAGTGTTGCAACCAAGAGATAAATATTTCCTGTCCTCATTTATCTTCCAGCTTTTCTGCAGTAATTGCAATTGAACTTAGACAAACTGTAGGAATACCTTGGGCTTCAGCTTCCAGCTGAACTTTTTTTTTCTTTGTGCCTTGTTATTTGTATTGGGATTTTGGAGCTCACTGATGGGTTTTTATAATGCTTCTGCTACAAGTTAAAAAAATATTGCTTTATTTTTTGTACTTCTGATAATTGCTGTTATTGAACCAAGTATATTTAAAACAAAAGATAGACAAGGAAATATTGTGCAGAATTATGTGAATTTATGCTACAAAAGAGCAGGAAAGGCGATTTCACTGTCATCGGAATACTATGAATATTGGACTTACTGCTTTGAGCTGCTTCCATACCATTTTGTTCTTGTTTCTTTAAGCAGAACTTCTTTAATTTAAAGATTCCCTGTTAGCATAAACTAACTCAAAGGGATCTCAAGCCAGTGGGAGAAGTGTGCCTATCTGCTTTTAGCACATTCTTCTCTCAATTTTTACTTTTGTACTGTGAAAATTTAGGCAAAATGATTCCTGCTGCTTTTGCTGCCCTC
Organism: Phasianus colchicus; assembly: GCF_987193195.1. Classification (NCBI taxonomy): domain Eukaryota; kingdom Metazoa; phylum Chordata; class Aves; order Galliformes; family Phasianidae; genus Phasianus; species Phasianus colchicus. The sequence goes on from NC_143445.1 coordinate 17,044,668, forward strand.
GGGCCTTCTTCAAATGGTTCTCAGGTGCATTATTAAATAAAACTGATAAAACACATATATTCTTATGGTATCTCACTTTATTGGCAATTAAGTGGGAGGTGTTCCATTTCATGTGAGTAGCAACATCTCTGTGGTATCAAAGTGCTCAGTTGAGAATCACTTGAGAAGTACAGAGCATTACTTAAAGTTATATCCCATGAAGTAGGCTTATGCCTACTGGGATTTGGGTCTACAAGCAGATGTGTGATTTAGATACATTTTATTATGTTAATCTGGGCTGGTCAGCAGAAAGTATTTGCAGTGGGGCTTCCTGGCAGACTAAACAGTAATTTCTTATCTCATCAGAACACAGCACTGCTCAGCTTTAGGCAATTTAAGTCCATAGTGCTGTTGAAGTCAAAAGCACTGTGTTTAATTTACATTAAGCAAAGGTCTAACCTTGAGCAGACAGGCTTCAACATGTCCCAGAGTATGAATGGTGGTGTCCTGCTATCAGGACTAGGGTGTTGGGTTGGTGGGAAAGGCCTTTGTCCACTGTCTCTTATAAGAGAAGTTATCTCATGCAGCTGTATGCTGCTCTGCTTCTGAAACTATTAGACCTCTTTTGCACTGGGCAGACCTACCTGCCTGTTAGCAGATAAGGTCCCCAGACCTTGCCTGGTTTTGACAAAGGATTGATACTCTTGGGTTCTTGTAAATGTTGTGAAAATCTTGTGAGAGGGCAGCTCATTATTTTACACTACTATGAGACATTACAGAATCAAGATAAAGTAAGGCATTGAAAACCAGTGTCTGTGCTGGTTAGAAGACAGGGGAAAAGATCTGGAAGCGTGGTTGTATGTGATGGAGCAGGATCTCTTTCGTGCTGTGCTCTGTGCTTTGTGTGGCATTCTGGGTGTTGCAGGTAAATGGAGTGTTCTTGCTACCAATGCACATGCTGACATGTTATCCATTCTTGCTGTTGCTTAGTTAGGGGGAGTAACTGTTTTGACTGACACAGTTCGTATCTATTTATCTTCAGTTTCCTTGAAGGATGCAAGCATTGCCCTAGGGAATGTGGAAGGAGTGTGTTTGATGTGTATCTGCCAGCAGGGAGAACCCAATCAGTCAAAGCTGTGGTGTTCAGAAGGATATAGATAGGAGTTCCTTTCTCCCCGTGGACTGCTCAGGTAACTGAGTGAACCTCAGTGCACACACATGCAGACAGGAGAAGGTCAATCGTCCCTCGTGTCCAATATCTCACCCTATGTAGTTACTGATGTTGAGTGTTTGAGAGACAGCAATAAAACGTTGGACACTCTTTCACTGTACTTCGTAATGTGAGAAGCTGTTTCTTTCATTTCAGCTAATGCTTGGCATGTGTCCAAAAGCCTTCAGTATCAACAGCTCTTGTGATTCTTAAAGATCCTATTTTTATATCTGTGTCTTTCTGGTTTCAATTTATCTGCTTTAAGTTATGATTTACAACAGCAAAAAATAAAGTGCTGCTTCAATCAGGGAATGTGCACAGTTATTCCTCAGGCAAGGAAATCATCCTGGTGGCCGTAGCTGAATGGATCCAGCAGCTGTTCTACACTGATTGACTGTTGGAAGGAAAAAGATGAAGAGGGAGAGAAAGGGGAGCAGTGCAGTGCTCTGGATGCTGGCAATAATCAGGGTTGCTGTCACAATGGAGCTGAGTCAGTGTGCCTGTGGCAGAGTACAGGGAGGATAAAAGCTTGTTCCTTTCTCAATGTTCAGAGAATTTCTCTTCCAGCATCCTCGCTACTGCTGGAAGGCAATGGCACAAAGGCTGTGCCTGTGCATTTACTGTGATGGTGCATGCTGTACTGATGGCAAGGTGACCATTATGTTCGGGGTCTGAAAACCAGGATGTTAACCCAGTGGGTACAGCTTTGGCATTATTTGTGGATTTGGGTTTTTTATATGATGGTAAAGGGAATTTGACTGACCCTGGATATCTGTGTGAGTCTAGCTTTAAGATGGCAACCAAGTTTTTTTGCAAGGCTGTCTTATGATCTTAGCTGTGTCCACTCCAGGTTTGACAGTGCACATTGAAGACTTTGAGGGGATTGGCTCTGGATCAGAGGCTCGTGCTGGAGGACCTTTCCCAGAGAGGCAGAACCATAGCAAAAACTGTGAAGTCAGAAGGGCAAGGAGGGAGAGTAGGGCACTAAAGCATGGCACAGCAGTAGGGCACAGCAGTAGGGCACAAAAATAGGGCTTGGTGCAGTAGCCAAGCAGTTTGTGCAGGGAGGGTATGCACTGTCTACATGGAGATCAGTGGTGAAAGGTGTCCTTCAGGGGTAAGTACCATTGCTCTTTCATATCTTCATCAATGGCACTGACAGTGGGTTTGAGTACACCCTCAGCAAGTTTGCAGGTGACACCAATCTAAGTGTGTGGTCAACATGCCCAGGGGGTGGGATATCATTCAGAGAGGACCTAGACAGGCTGAACAGAGGGCCTAGATTCATGAGGTTCAGTAGATCCAAGTGGAAGGTCTTGTACCTGGGTCATGGCAACTGCCACTATAAAAATAAGTTGAGGGGCAAAACAATTGAGCACAGCCCTGCCAAAAAGGACTTAGGGGTTGTAGCAGAAATGCTAAGTCATGGCTTGAAGCTATAATTGAGCACCTGGTAGGAAAGCAGGGCCAACCCAAGGGAGCTCACGTGCATGCAGTGCACCTTTCCCAGACCTCATTTAAGGATTCCTATGTACCTGAGGCCTTCGGAAGGGAAGCAGATTCTTTTCCTTTGTTTCTGTGCCTATAGCTGTTGCATTTGAGCAAGTCCTCATTTGCTGTGGCCTAGGACTTTGCTACTCTGCCATCATTGCTGTGTTTTCCATTGCATTACAGGGGTACTAGCAGATGGCAAGTTGGTTATGAGCTAGCAGTGTGCCCTTGCAGCCCAGAAAGACAGCCATATCCTGGTCTGCACCCAAAGCAGTGTGGCCAGCAGGCTGAGGGAGGTGATCCTGATCCTTTGCTCTGTGCTGGTGAGGTCTCACCTGGAGTAGCGTGCCCAGATGTGGAATCCTCAATATAGGAGAGATGTGGATCTGTTGAAGTGCATCCAGAGGAGGGCCATAAACATAATCCATGGAATGGAACACCTTTCCTACGGGGACAGCCTGAGAAAGCTTGGGCTGTTCAGCCTGGAGAAGAGGCGGCTCTGGGGAGACCTGAGAGCAGCCTTTCAATATTTGATTTGGGGGGGGCTATAAGAAAGTAGGAGATAGACACTTGAGCAAGTTCTGTTGTGACAGGACAAGGGGAAATGGTTTTGAACTAAAAGAGGGGATATTTGATTGGAAAAAAGTTGCTTGTGTTTTTTGTTTGTTTATTTGTTTGTTTAAATTAAGACAAGGATAGGGAAGCACTGGCACAGGTTGCCCAGAGATGTGGTGGATGTCCCATTCCTGGAGACACTCAAGGTGAGGCTGGACCAGGCACTGGGTACTTGATGAGGTGTAGGTGTTCCTGTTCACTGCAGGAAGTTGGGCAAGATGACCTTTAATGGTCCTTTCCAGTTCAAATGGTTCTATGATTCTATGGGAATAGATTTGCTCCAGCAGTGACAGAGGTGACCAGAAATGTTTTCCTCATCAGTTAGGAAGTCACTGTAAGCAGATCAGTGTAATGAGATTCTGAAGCCATATGGCACTGGAATTAGTCCCTCCTAGTGCAGTGACTGCATGCTGCCATTGCAATAGTGCTCTATGCTAAAAGTAATTCTACCAGCAGAGATCCTTCTTTCACTTGTTCTGTTAACTCCTTGGGATTTGAAACAATGCTTTAAAAAAAAAAAAAAAAAAAAAAAAAAAAAAAAAAAAGGAAGGATTTCTGGCTTTTTATCATTTGGAATAAAATAAATGGAAACTAATAGAAAATACCACGTTCCTAGCTGAACAGATAAATGTTGCCTGTAACTGCACTGAGTTTGTACTCTGAAAATAAGTTTTTAGGCTGCTGAAATGGCTTTTGGTTTCATCAGATTCACAATCTGGACGGTGAGGAAGGCAGAAAGAAGGTCGCTGATGTATATATGAAAGAAACAGTGTTTCAGCATAGCTAACAAACAGCACAGTTCAAACTTCAAATAAAACATCACAGGAAAGTTTGAAGCAGGGATTTTTGGCAACGAAATATGGACTTTTTTCTTATCTTCCATGCATATCAATCTAAATGGCAGCAATGGATTTAGATTATTTCTTTCTCAGCCATGCAGTATGCAAGCTGCTGGTCTCCACGAATAAGTTAAGTATCACAATGCTGATTGAATTTTTTTGTTTCTGACATCACTGGTGGATAGAGTTTGAGTCTTATCTACTAAACTTTATTGATGATTCTTACAAGGCTCTGTTGAAAAGAGTCATCCATTTCCCCTCAGTTGTTCTAATACTTTGTAGGGTGTGCTGTGGCTGCCTCAGAGCCTCACATAGCAGAGACAGACTTCCATCCTTCCTTTCCCTGGCCCATAAATATAGTCCTCAAACTCACTTTGCATGAAGAGACAAGAATTGAGGTCCTTTGGGACCCACCAGTATTGAGATTCATTGCATTTGTTTCTTGTTTCATGATTATAGTGGTACCAACCATTGGAGCTCTGCCTCTTGGTGCAGAATCATATTATTTCATTAGAAAAGACAACGGATTTGAACCCATTTAACTGATTTTACTTTAAATTTCTGGCTGTCCTTTGTACACACAAGAAGGTGAAGGTGCTTGCTGTCATTACTGTATCTCTATTAAAAAAAAAGGCTCAAATTCCAAGATGAATGGGTATTTCTAACAAAACTAGAAAGCAGTGCAATTCCTCAGACTTTTTGCTAATGTCAGCTGAATATATCTGGGATTCCTTCTTATTTTTGATGAAACTCTTACACTATTTACTTGCTTTTTCATTGCTAGCCCAACCCAGACACTGTTGCTAAGCAATACTGTCAGTTCACAAGCAGAAAATGTCCTCTTTCTTATTGTTTTCAATCACATTGCTGTGGCTGTCTGGAGCAGCAGGGAAGTAACTCCCCTCCATTCTGTGACAATCTCTGGAAACATTCCTGCCTCTCTTCTGTATCTGTACCCTCCACTGTGCTCTTCTGTGTTTACAGAGCAATAACTTCCTTTCAGCCAGGCTGAAAATGTTGAAAACATCAATTATGAATGCTGAGTACATATTTGGTAACATGCTGCATAAAAGCATTACTGTAAACTGGTCACCACAGCAGCTCCTGGGCAGACACATCTGGTGCAGAAGGTAATTGTTTGTGTGGTAGGAAACAGTGCAGCTCTCAAGTCTCCAGTCAGAGGTTTCTGATGTTGTGGAAAGCTAGTCCAGCTGCTTGTGAAATTTACCTGAAATAAACTTAGATGAGACTAAACATATTTCTGTCCATCCATCCTACCCCTTACACTTCTGTTCTTTGTCCCTGAGGTAGACTTTGTGCCCTGTAGCTGAATACTTGGCAGGCAGGGGTTTGGCAGATTGAAGGGTGACCGACTTTATGGTATGCAGTGAACCTAAGGGAGGGGAGCACAAGTCTTTAACAGTAGGGATCTCTTTTATAGCTTTCTATCACCACAAGGAAAGGGTTAGGAAGCTCAAATGGCTCACTGTGGCAGGGAAGCACTGGAACTGGTAGGGAAGAAGTAGGGCTGAGTTAACACTTCTGTGCTTTAGCCACCAGGCATTCTTGCTTGTCCATGTAGTTGTCATGTTAGTAGCAGCATCGTGTAAGGCTTTTGGTTTTTTCCTCCTGTCCATCTTTGTCCCCTCTCATTCATTCTCCGATTTATGTTTGTTTTCCCCTTTTCCCTGTTTCTAAGGTTCAGCTGTGATCTGAGATGGCCACAAGCTGAACAACACTGCCTGTAGCTATGAAAAGTGCCAGCAGGTGACTGAGGCAGAGAAAAGCAAAGCCTCTCCTCTTCACATATAAGATCCTTGCAGCAAGCTTGTTCTGTGCTCGGGTCCCTGCATTTGAGCTCTGGTTGCAGCTTGGCCCTGAATTATTAGGTTCTTGCAGTATTCTTTGCACTGTCACCAATACTGGTCTTGTGCCCATCTGTGCATTTCCTATGCAGTTCCTCCCCTTCAGCAAAGGTTCCTTTTTATTTTCCTACATCAGGATTGAACATTCTCTGCACTCAGTTTCCCAAGTACTAGTTTCTTCACCAGGTTATCTGATCAGTAAATTTTCATTATGGGAATAGTTAAGAGTGGAAGAAAAAATCTCAAATATCCAGCAGCTTCAAAGAGATTTTAAAATATGTATTCCAATATCCAAATATGAGTCAAACTTCTGTTAAAGGAGCAAAAGTTTGGGTGGGGGTTGCCCAGTTAACAGCATATACCTGCTAGCAATACTTCCCTTCTGTTCTCTATTTTCTACTCTTTTCATTTAGATTATCAGATCTTATGAGCAGGGACTGTGCACAGCAGCAGAGGGCTTTTCTGTACAGTTGCAGCTTCCCAGCACCACCACCAGACATATGAGTAATTGGCTGAGCAGCTCTGCAGAGCAGTCTCCTTGCTGTGTCCAAGCTGAAACACAGAAGTCAAAAAATCCCAGTGTTAATCATGAGGAATCATAGAATCAAAAGCCTTGAAAGAGAGCGAAAGTGATGAAGAAAAATATTTTCTTAAAGAAAAATTTTGTGGACAAATTTGGTGTGTTTTTAAGGGGCATCCTGTGATCCTGCAACGTGCTTCTGAGATCCTTTCTTCTCATCGTAGCTTGTAGGATAGCTTTAAATTAATGATAAGGAAGCCATTCAGGGCACTGGCTGTGTTGAGGTTCACAGCTTTCATTCTGAATGAGAGAATAAAGTAAACTGATATTGAAAGCAAGGAGGGAGAAACAAACACAGTCAGTAAGCCTATAAAAGTCTTAGCCAATTGTAATGGCGAACATCCTGCTGGCGAGGGTGACCTTGAATGAACTAAGTGGGATAAAGTCACCAGCCTGGACTGGCAGCTGAAGAACCAGGCTGGATTCCAGCGAACAGAGAGCAGATTCCTGACAAGAGTCTCCTGAGCTCTGGCAATGGCTTCTCGGTGTCGGAAATGTGGACAACAGGTGCCCAGGAATCTACCTTTCACTGCTGTTCGGATAACAGAGGGAGAAATGAAATCTTATCATGATTTCATAGGAGGATGCATTAGACTGGAGTCTATGGCAAAGAAAGGTATGTGCAGCATCTTTAAAAGTAATAGCATCTTCTCTTAGTGGTAGCTGCACTGCATTCCTAGGAGATTTACAAAAGGAGCTTGTTTTTCTAATGTTTTTTTTTATTTTCTGAGAAGCCAGTTGTGAATAATTCAAACACAAATGGCTGAGCTGGATATTAACTCTGGAATGACTGTATCATTTGGCTTGGCTGGATATGTCTGGGATATTTGCAGTGATTTGGCCCAGAGAAGGTTAAAAGGAATGCTCAACTCATTCTGAATAAATGTTTATTTAACACTTGGGTGTTAGGCACTGAGTATTCTGTATGTGTGTTTGGAGCAGGTATTTGTTGTGCATGTAAAATACCCCTTTGAAATTCGTGTAAGGAGATGTGGCAGTGGGTCTCATGACCCAGCTGACCCTGTCACACTGCTTCTAAATTACTGTGTAGAAGGTCAGTATCTTTCTCACTGTGAGTCTGTACCATTGCAGGAACCCAGACTGTCAGCTTGTGCTCTGTACGATTCACACTGGGTACAGGGTAGTATTCTGTGCTGAGTGAGTTCCTAGTACAAGGTGCTGTGTCCTGGCAATGTATGTTAACTGCACGTTAACTCTGCAGTGGAATAACGTTAGTTTAAATCTATGCTGTTGGCTGTTTCATCATCTTTTAAGACTGCTGAATCATTGAGCATTTTTTTCTGTTTGTTGTCATTAAAGAGCCCTTTGCTATCATTTGCTCTATTTGCTTGGGTAGCTACTTTCCAAACCTGAATCCAGAAGTCTATAACATGTTCACTAGTATGTGACAAAAGATCCCCAAAAGCATGCAGTGTGTTTGTGCTTTCAGTTATTGCTGCATTACTATAATTTTGATTTCAAAATGGTCATGGGCTGAAGCAGCAGCATGTTTTGGTTCTTCCTTGATCATTACTGTTTGGAAATCCGTGTATCTGAGAGTTGTGTTCAATCTGGGAAATCGAGACCATTCTGCAGAAAAATAGATGGGCCAGAAGCAGGTGATCTGCTGGTAACTACTGCTTACAGCAAATTGGGGTTTGCAAATGCTTTCTTTAATAGGGCTCTAATGCACAATGCCAGGGTTTGAAAACTGCAAAGCCATCCCATTGTACCTCTGTTTCTGTTGGCCATTTATCCGTGCTGATTTTTGGGCTTGATGCCTACCTACACATTGTTGTATTTGGCTGACTTTTCACTAACACTGATGTTTCCAGTTGCACTATTTGTAACAAGGCATTCTGAGTTCACAGTGTAAAATGACAAAAATGCCTGGTATTTAAGCAAATGAACAGAATTCCTCTCCCTTTCTCTTGAGTCTTTGACCAGGTCCTTCCAGGTTGCTTATGGTTCTGGGAGCGTGCACCTACTGGAGGCAGAATGCAGGCATCTGCTGTTCTTTCTCCTGCTGTAGGTAGTAGAAAGGGAAAGACACTGGTTTTGCCATGGTTACTGTTCCCAGGGAAACACCTTCCCTGCCTAGTATGTTGAGAGATGACCTGGCATAGTGTCATGGGTAGAAATTCTTTGGAAAATTATTTTCTGCTAGGGAACGGGTTATGAGTCAACTCAGTCTGAGCATGTTTCCATTTTGTGAGGCAGAAAAAGTATTTTCTGCTTCCATTTTAAATTCTACCACAAGGGCCATACAAAGGGATGAAGTTATGTTATTTTTAGTAACTGAGTGCCTTCAGCTGCATCTATTAGAGCTGCATGAGCTGTGAAAATAAATTGGTGACAACCAATTGCATGTAGTGACCATGTCTGCCCCATCTTGCTAGTCTTTTGCTGCTAGCAAGGCAGCCTTGCCTTGTTAGCAAGCTCTGGGGTTGCATATGTGCCTTTTTCTGAGGATGGCTCTGTTTGAACACAGTGACAGTGCAGTGTAATGGATCTCCAGGGTGTGTTCTAACTTAACTCTCACTTGGAAATACCCTTTCTAAATGTAAAGATCCAGCTAGGCTGTTATCTAGCACTAATTGGCTGGTGCTTACTCAGTACTACTTCTGGCATTCCGAAATACAAAGCATTTTTCACATACAAACCACATCTGTGAAGTCCTGTAAATACTGTCAGGTAATTGCATCTATTATACTAAATATCACAGTGAGAGGAGGTGGAAGACGCAGGTAACTACAACAGAAACTGAGGCCACATGGGTGCAGTCAGGCCTGCAATAGCAGAGTCCTTTCCTGTGGAGGACACAGCTGAGTGCCTCAGTTCTGCTGGCTTGAGCCTTACAAAGTCTGAACATTTTTTCTGGCCACAGCTAGAGCACGTGAGAAGCATGTAATACCATTTCTCTGGAATGATAATTGTGAGTTTCTGATGCCACGGCATTTGCTGAAGAGGAAGTGGATTTTATTTTTCTGTCCAATCTATTAACTACTAATAGATCAATCTCCTGTGGCCATGTCTTATTTCAGACCATATTCATCTAGTGGATCCAGAATTAAATCCCTTCTGTGTACTTAGCTCTCTACATGTATGCTGTTCTCTGGGTTTAATATCTGTGGCAGATGCAGTTGCAGGTAACCTACAGTTGATCAGCAATGCCAGTGGTGGGCAGTGCTGGGCTGGGCTAACCCAGTGTCTGGATCATGAGAATTCAAGGCTTCCTTTGAATCAGTGTGATTTGTTTTGATGAGTGATTGAAAGGTTGGTTGTTGTCACCTGTTCATATAGAGATGAAAATAGGGAATGCTTGTTAAAAACAGACAAATCAGCTGAAGTTAAGGGATAAATGCTCAGTCCTCCCTAGCTTGCCATAGAAGATAAGAAAAAGGGAAAAGGAGCCCTGCCAGGGTAGGATATTCCTGTAAGAGCTGGCTTACAGGTTCTTAAGTCCCCTTTGCACATTTGGTATGCAAACAACAAGCACTATTGTGAGCATCAGTACATAACCCTGAGACTCTGTGGGTCTGCAGTGTGCAAGTGTGATACCTGAAAACCAGGAAGAAGGAGCCCTCAGAAAGACAGACAAGTACTGTGGCAGGGACTCCAATCCAGAGGTGACCCTCCTTGTAGTGCTCTTAACTCCATATGAGATCTTGAAACTGAAAGCAAGGGATAGCCTCTCATCATGAAATATATCATTCATGGACAGAGGCTCCTGTCTTGTCAACAGTTACATGACTATTCATGTCATCCAGCTGCTGATTAACATCTTTTATGCATTAGGACATCTCTTGCCAAAATTGTCCCCTCTGTCCCCAGATGCCCTTCATATGTCTTGTATTGTGATTCTTGAATTCTCCAATAGCTCACAAGGGACCACAAAGCTAAATGGGCTTGATGTTGAGCTTTGGTTGATTGGACCATGTTTCTACGTGCTCTCAAGCCTGAGGTTCCACATGGACTATATATTTTCAGCTTAATAAATGTGTGATTTTAAACTGTGCTCGAGGCTGGTGGCTTCATAAAACAGGGCAATGAATCTGCAGATGCTGAGGAATACGCAGTTCATTACTGAGACTATTCAGGATTTTGCAGATGTTGCAAAAAACAGGCAGGATCCTCTTTTTCAGTAATTTGGAGACCTATCTCTTGTGCTGACATAACATTTCTTATTTGTCCTTCCCTAGGACAGAAGAATGCTGCAGTTATGACTGTCCAGCAATCATGGGCATTTGCTCTGTCCCATTGCTGTTTCTGTGTTTACTGCAGGAATTGAAAAGCAATTCTTCAGATCTGTCTGTTCAGGAAGGAAAAGGGATTGACATATTGGAAATGGATGAAGGGCAGATGAGGATTTAGACAGAAAATGGCTTCTTTGGCTTTGCCTGCAGTATGAAATCCCATCTGATACTGAGATTGTATCGCATGAAGACTGAAATCTGCAGTGTAAATGGAAGGTATTTCAAAACTCATTCAGATCCAGTTGCAGTGCCTCCTCATGCATTGGGCAGAATTTTTTTTTTTCTTTATTTGTATTCTATATCTATTATTCTCTGATATAAAATGCTACCTAGGGAAACTGGGATATTTCCTTTTTTTTTTTTTTTTTTTTTTTTTTTCAGTCAGCTCACATTGTGAAGGAAATAACTGAAATATTCTGATTTCCACAGGGATTTCTGTAATGAAGATCCTTATCTTATATGCTTTTGTCTCTCTTCACCTCTTCCCACTGATAGGCAAGCTGCTTTGCTGCTACTGAGCAGTACTGAATGCTGCTTACCTAATCAAAAAGAGTCCAGAAAATGGTAATGAAAACGGAGAGGGCGCAGTCTGATTTCCACTTTAAAAGTTCTGAGAAATAAATGCTGTGGAGAAGATCAAGAGAACAAATTCTCAAAGGGCAAGTTATACTAGAGACCTTCTGGGTGTTTGTTTCTTCATTCCTTCTGGGATACCAGAACAAGAAACAACTCAGAAAAAAATGGAAAAGCATTAAACAAGTATAGACAGATTGCTGTAATTTGTAATGTTTTGTTAACTTGCAGAATTTATTACTGCAAGATGATAGCTCAGTTTGTTTGGAAGACTTCAGGGAAAAACTGAATGTACAGGGAGGTCAGAGTCTGTGCAGAGCTCTCACCTCTGTTCTGCCAGTGGAGCTTTTTCTCCAGTTTCACCCGCATCTGCCTCTTCAAGTGCCACTTAAAGACCAACTTTTGTTGTGACATGTTGGTATGAATTCTGTTGCTTCTTTTATCATCTGGATCTTCTATGGTTTAGCTTGCTCCATAAGGTTTCTTTGTCATGAATTCTTCTTCTTCACCTATGTGATGTTATCTAATAGAACTACTGGTGCTCAAGTAGAAAAGAATGTTTTGCTGTAGCAGCCTGGTTTCCTATCTATGAATATTTAGACTGTGCCAGGTGTCTTCTTTCACAGATTTTTGTCCCTCTTGCATCATTCCATTTCTCAAGGGTACAGAATCCTCCAGCCTTCTGCAGCAGACAGAAAGTATTGATCAAACATTTCTTATTTTACCATTTTCCAAGCCAGGTTTCTCAGCAAGTCTGTTCTGCATAGAGACTGCACACCTTTCCTATTAAGATCTTGCTCCTGTCTCAGTCATTAAACTCAGGATTGTAGAGTTCCACTTATTTGTCTAAACTTCGGTTACTGCCTTGATAGAGGACTCCACAGCAGCATGCTCTAAGGAACTAGTCTGAATTACTAAAGATCTGATTATTAAACTGAGATCCTGTTAATTAATAAGATCATTCTCTGCTAGCATTAGGAGGAGCTAAGGTGAGATGGGAAAAGGTAAAGAAATGGGATTCTTACCACATCCTCCCTTGAACCTGTGCAGGTTGACTTTACAGCTAGACTCAGGAAAGATCATCTACCAGTAAAAAGATGTGAGGGAAATTATGAATTTTTATTTTTATTTTAGTCAAAACCAGAAAAATCATTGGGCTGGAAATTAAAGTGAGAGCTTTGAACACAAGCTGATTTCTGTACATTAGGCCAACTGCAGGGGAAACAGTGGATTTGCATTTGACTATAGCCTTTAACATAAGATTAAAGAGCTTTCTAAAACACTGGTTTAATCCAATTTCTGTGAACTTCCTGTGTGTTCAACAAGTCAAACACAATGAACAGGGTGGTCCCTTCTGGTTCTGCAGCGAAAGAATCTGTGTGTTAGCGGCAGTAGGATATGAGCCGTTCCCTGACATGCTTTTGGAATGCCATACTTGTACTGTGAACACATGGATGATATATGCAGTCAGATGCTCAAGTGGTACACTGGAACTGAGAATCAGGTCCTTGAATGTATATACTTTTTTTAAAGTAAGCTTTTGTTGGTATTGCAGATGTCACCAGTAACTCAAAATTGAAGCATCAATACTCTATTCCAAATCTGGTGGGACAATATATGGGTGGGACAAAATATTGTTCAACTGATAGAGGCAGGAGCAAGCCTTCTATACCTGGCAATAACATCTTGCAGAGGTACACTGAAATTACATTTACTGATTATGCAAATGAAACATACCTGATGCTTTAACATTTATCTATGAACTTAAGAAAGTTCTTATTTCTTGATGAACTTTACTTTGAGCATGCCTGTGGATTGAGGGGTGAATTTCTTTGTGCCCCTTTTCAGTCAAGTTCATTCCTCTCCACGTCCAGGAGCCCTGGGGGAGGTTAGCCATTTGTATTCCCTTGCAAAGTAACATTTAGCCCTCTGCCTCCACAGCTGGATCTGCTCCTTTGTCTGCAACACTTCTACAGACAGGACTTAAATGTTCTTTTAGGATCTAATGATGTGACATGCTTGCCAGCAAAGATTTATTACTTGACCCCTTGTAGGGCTTTAGCCTCCTCTGCTCCCAGAGGAGATGAGCTTTTGCAGGAAGGCTGTGGGTGCTGCCCAGGAGAGGGCACTGCACTACATTAGACCTTGGCTGTACCCAGCTCTGCCTTTCCAGGGGCCGACATCGGAGCAGAGCTGGCTCTGAGACTGCAGCTGGGCTGTTGTGTGTTCACTGTGCTGAAGCTCCAACCTTCCTGAGGGCAAAATGTAGCTGGAATAGGAGACAGCTTGATTGTAAATCGTCTACATGTGAACCTTTGTGTAAGAGTGGGGAGCAGAGTAACATTAAGCATGTGCTGCAGTTGGTAAATTTATTTGCTTTTGCATGCAGTTCAGGAGAGGCTGCAGAAGGAAAGCACAATGTAAAAACATGCTCTGCATCTTGCTGCTCTCCTAGTTTACCTTCATCCACCAAGTCTGCAGCTGTCCTTTATGTCTGGTGCTCTCGTATGGTGATGCTCTTCTTTGATTGGGCATATGTCTGTAGTTACATACAGAATTCATGTCTTTTACTTTGCCTTTAAATAACAGTACTATGCTTTGGCTTGTGGGTGTGCCTTTGGGGTAGTCCTCCAAGATAGCTATCCACAGCAGTGCTGTTGGTTTCCCTTGGCCCTGAACACCCTGCTATTTAACGTTATTTTAATGAGAGCGCTTTCTATGCCTTAGTCTAGGCAAGCAAATTTGTTTTGTCTCTGTAGGGATGTACTTTTATTTGTCCATGCTAAACTTCAAATGCCTCCAAAGAGTCCAAGGATCTGAGAGGAGGGCTGCCTGGGAGGGAAGAAGCCAGCTGCACCTTGGGGAGGGTTAAAGCTTGGGTATGGTGTGTGTCAGAGGTCTCTGCTGTGGGTTGCGTTGAAGCAGTTACTAAGCAATTTGTGCAGGCTGCTCCAGGAAAGCGTCAGCTCTTTGGTGCACCGCTGGTTAGATCCAGGACTGCTTCCTCAGAAGGCTGCCTCCCACCATCCTTCGCCTCAGCCTCGTATCAACTCATTACCACAGCAGGACTCCAGAGAAGCCAGCCTGCAACGCAAGGGAGGGTGTGTGCCTGTGAGTGCGTTTGTGGCTCTGAGGGGGAGACGCTGCTCTTTGAAGTGTTTCTATTGCTTTTTCTAATGAGCATCTGAACTGAGCTGGTGGTGACAGCTTGGAGAAAACTGCTGGAAGGGTGGCTGGGTCTCTGTAGGCAGACAGGGTGGCTGTGAGCACTGTTTGTCCCATTACTGAGCCATGAATTCAGACTGCTGCTGGCAGCAAAGGCTGCTATGGCTCACTGTTTGTCTCTGATGGCAGTAACCAGGGAAATATTTTTGGGTTAACTGGTCTCTGTTCAAGAGTGAGCAAGAAAACAGTCCTTCAGCTCCTGATCTGAGTGGTACCTTGTAATGTAATTATGTGGGCAGTCACTAAAATGATTTTACTGAATACAATAGTTCAGAACTGAGCCAGTTACTAAGATTTTCTTAGATAACATTTCAGCTGTGAAACTGTTTGCTGGCAAGCTCTGGGGAGGAAGGAATGAAGTCTGCTAGCCTGTCTGCCACATCTCTTGATTGTATTAGCATTAAAGTATTATAGTGAATGTATTTTAGCTTTACAGATTGCCACATGTGGTTTTTGTTATTCATGATGGCTTTTAACTGTGTGAAAATATGAAACTATCTGCTATTGGATTCTGTTGTTGGAATTCATGTTCCAGCAATCCAGTGTAGCTGTGAAGCATGGATTTTTGGGAAGGTAAATTTTCTCTGGCAAAAATTAGAAACTATCAAGAAATGTTCACTGCTGAGAGGCTAGAGAAGGTGCTGGGTTATGCTGCTGTAAATCTAGATTCAGTCCTTGAAGGTGTTGCTGAGATTGGACCTTGGCCTTGACTGTCTTTTAATCAGGAAAGATTGTTTTGTAAGGGTGCTGAATATAACGTTTCCTATGTGATATACCCACCTTTGTGCTATGTGACGTCAAGTAACATCTGTCTCAAAACAATTATTTTGCTGTGTAGATGATGTCAAATGGTGTTTCTTTTGTTCTTTGCTGTTTATGGATGGTATAGGATTTTACAACAATACTGTATCGAGGGTCTTCATAATAGGATAGGATATAAAGCCACCTAAACTAAACAGTGAGAGTGTATGCTTTTGTAATTCTGTATAAGTTTTTAAAGTTTAACTTTTGTGGCAATCATTAATTATTTGTATACACCAAAGAGCCAAACAAGAACAAAAAGATGTTTTTTCAATAAGTGATTACCTGGAAAATGCAGCAAAATCAGTTTCTTCTGTCAGGGAAATCTATACCAAAATGTTTTAAAGTTGGCTCAGAAAGCTGAAATAAACCTTAGAGAATGAATGGTAACAGCAACAGCACTGCATATGATAGCAGCAGGGACCCATCCTGCTTGGGTTGGTGGCAGCCTGCCCACCTGTTTGACTCAACTGAATAACTGATATTTAAAGTACAGGTAAGCCTGACTGAGAGCTATCAACTTCACTACTTCTGAGTCTCGGGATCCCCTCAGCTCAGGTTTTAATTCTGTGTCTGAACTTTCTGGCTGTTCTGCCATCTTAGAAAAAGACATTTAAATGTACGTGTTCTTGGAGTGCTGTTTCATTAAACATTTCCTTGTGTCAGTGCAGCTGCACACAGACTTAACCTTGCCCTAAGCATGTGCCTGCAGGGTGAGACGAACTGGCAGCCACCAGGAAGCCTGATACCTCTGATTTGGAGGGAAGTTCATGTTGGGGTCCAAAATAACTTGGTTCACATGCATTTCCAGTGTAAGGAAGGAACACGCTGGACTCCTTGTGACTTGAAAAGCACTGCAAGCAAGTCCTCAAAAAGTCCTTGCAGTTTGCTAACAGCTGATGTGATCTGAGGATAAACTAGAAATTTTTGTGTTACATAATGGCAATGTTGACCTGCACATGAGTGGGAATTCTGATTCTTCACAGTGTCTGCCTGCCTGCCTGCAATACTGCAGAAGGATAAGAGAACGGATGGGATTTCCTTTGTGTTGCTAGCTGGATTTTCAGTTCTTCCAAGTACAGCAAAATATCTGTAGCACTTGTGGCCAATTCATATCAGTAACTAATCTTACAGCTTTTCTATCTGGGCTAGAAAAATAAGCAGACTTTTTCAAAAAGTAAACAAAGGGCACAAATGTTGAGGAAGGGAAATTAATAGAATTTTTAAAAAAAGAAATTCAAACACAAAGCTTCTTTCTCTAGTGTAATAACTTAGAATTGCTTTTTGGTTTTACTTAGATGTTTTATTTAAGGATTTGCATGGAAAATTCTGGTTGGACAGAGTGTTTCAGACTACCTGAACCTTCTTCAGTGGTGACATGCAAGCTTGCCTCTCTCCTTTGTGTGTTTAATTCTTAAAATCTAACCTAGCTCTGCTCTACACTTTGCAAACTGTGTGGGTTGTTATTGATGGCCAGAAGACACAGGAGTTGATATTATTTGACCTGTAGGTTAGATAGTAAACAACTAACTTCTGCGCTCTGGATTTTTGATGCCTTTTGGTAATTTTAAAGAAGAATGAGAAAGCCTAACATTCAGTGTCCTTTCATGCTCTTCAAATGAAATCTTTGACCATTTGCTTAACCCTGTCTGGCTCTTGTCCACAACATCAGCAGTCTGATTTTTTTCCTCAGATCCACAGTTTTGCTTCCAATGCTTCCAAGGGCCATTCTTGACTGAACTTGTGCAGCGTAAAAGTGGGCTGACGTACTCCACCATTTAGCAAATATTTTATTTCTCTCCCAGCTGTCTTTCTTCCCTACTTCTCCCACAATATAATATAAATGTGAATATGTATTAGACTGTTATTACGAAGACATTAACTTTGCTCTGGAAATTTGTAACGCATTAATGCAAAATTAGTAACTTCAGATGGGGGAATTGAAGCAAGCCCCTCCCTCCTTGTCAAGAGAAGGCCGAGCAGTTGTAGTGTTCAGTCACTGAATAACAAAGAAGCCCCAGTGCCCTGTTATGGCTCTTTGCCGTTGGTTGTGCTTCATGGAGCAAAAGGCACTGCTGGGTCAATCTGCTTGGCACAATCCAATCTTTCACTCCAGCAGATCATCTTTCAAACACTGCTGGAAACCATTAGTTGCCATTAGCATATAAACTGGATTCTCTCTGCTAAGAGAGGAGGGAACAAGATTTTATTCATTGTAGCTTTAATCAGCTGCTGTTGGCATAGCTCTGAAGGCAGCAGTCTGTGTGCTGTGCTCCAGACCTGCTGCAGGAATGAACACAGCTGTGATGAGGAATAAAATAGGCAAGTGTGTGGAGGATAACCCAGGCATATTTCACTTCTGAGTGAGGAATTGTGAAGTGTAACTGAGTGCTTTTCCTCTTAAAATTTGGGCAGTGCAATGCGAGCTGTCTTCCCTAGAGATGTGGGAGGGAGGAGTAGCAGTGCTGGGCAGATGGCTGTAGTGACTGCTTTTCTTTCTCTCCTTCCAAATGGCAGAATAGCTTGGGAGACTGTGCAAGGCCTAATGCTTCTGCAGTGAAACTGCATTATACATGCAAAAACTTGAATAATCTCTGCTACGAACTGAACATAGAGCAGTTTAATAGAACAAGGAGTACATGAACAGACTTGTTTCATTTTTTTCCTGTAGTATCACATCTTTACTTACATTTTAATTGTCCTGGCAAGTTTAATTAGCTCAAGTAGAGAAGATCTACATTGTATGTGTGAAGATTAAACTTCAGTGAGCTGTGTATGGTACTAGCATTGTTTTGCATAGTTCTGTTTGACCAATTAAACTATTCTTTTTTAAATTTGAGAAGCTAAGCATTCCAGCCTCTTCAAATAATGTTAATGCCACACAGAAATTAGGAAATGCTTGAATGAAGATGACCAAGATAACTGTGTCCCAGCCACTTGGCTGGTGTGTGTTTTGGTCTGATCTCCAGTTGCACAGCTACACGTACCTTTGCTGGAAGACGGGACTGCTCTGGAGTGACTTAGGGGTTGCCAAATCCCATGACTTGTCAGCTTTCTTAAACTTTCTCATTGACTTTTGTGCCCTGTGTAGTGAATAAAAACATGCTCATAAGCTTTTCTGTAGTTATGAGCCTGCAGCTGCTAGGCTGACATGCTGATGTCATGCTGGTAAAGCAGCGTTTTTTCAGCTGTGGTATATATCCCACAGGAAAAGAGTGTGTTGCTTTAGCTCAAGAGTCTGAACTCCACATCTTGTATGTATGTGGCTTGCAGTACACAGGCCAGGAAGCCCACAGGGCATCTAGTGTGTAGTGCTCAACATTAGGCAAAATGTCTTTGCTTTAAAACAAACTCAGACTTATAGGATTGGTTTTGGTTGGATTTTAAGAATTTTTTCCAGGCTTTTTTTCTAGTCAGAGATTAAAAACTTCCTTTATCAGCCCCAGGTAATCATGCCCTGGACAGCCTGATCTAGTGGGAAGCAACCCTGCCCATGGAAAGGGGGTTGGAACTAGGTGGTCTTTAAGGTTCCTTTCAACTAAGCCATTCTGTGGTTCTATTATATGTTTCCAATGACTGGAACTTCTACTGCAAAATCTGTGCCGCAGTGATGGTACAAAATCATCAGTTTTGGACAGTATATACCTGAATCACTGGTCTAGATGAAGATGCAAGAGGGCAGGTATTTCTTTGTGTTGTTGCTACAGGCATTTCTTACCATGTGATGTGATTTGCCTTTGTGGCCCACAAGACACCTTCCTTTATTGTTTCAGACTTCATTAACATCCTGTTAGTTTTTTCTTCTGCTACATCTTCTTCTCCACTCATGTCAGTGAGTGAGCTATGCTATGTTACTTGAATGTGTGATTCTCAGTTGGCAAACGTATTTTATACCTCCTTTCTCATCATCTGAATGGCTCCTGCAGAGTTTGGGGTTTACAGAAAATCAGTCCCATGTGGCCCACTGGAGAATGTCTTGCCCAGACAGGGAATTAGAAGAGACCTGCCTGGCACTCTAGAGTTCTTCTTTCCATTACTCCATTTTATCCTTACACCACAACATTCTTGTGGTAGAAAAGCATCTTTAGAAACCAGAAATGAGCTACTTTTAAAACAAGCTGCTAAAGCAACAATATGAAGTGGGGTGGAGGGGTGGAATTCTGTTCTACTCACGGCTTTTTGGTATCAATGATGCCTTCGTATTGGCAAACATTAAGAGCAAATCCTTGCACTGACAGCCTGACTCATGCTGAAGCAATAAGCAGGTCTGTGAGAGGCTAGAATGGCAGCATGTTCTCTAGTTCATTTTCCCTTTCTGTTGAGCCTCCTTGTGGCAGTTTCTACCACTGCAGAAACCTTTGCTCCATTTATGTGAATGGTATGAGCTCAGCCATGGTCACCTTGACCTGAGCACACTTGTCTACCTGCTGGACTACACAGTTGTTGCAATATTATTGCATCTTTCAGACACTGAAATCAGCAGTGCTTTCTTAATTGGATGCTCCAGGTTATCTCAGTTCTGAGACTTCATGCTCTGTTTACATATTTTAATTACTTTTTTTCCTACTTCTACATTTTTGATATTTGGTTTAAACACCTGTTTTCTCTTGTCCACCTCTGTCTTACTGCCAACCTGTGGTTTGACAAAGACACATTTATTACTACTGAAGTGATTCAGGAATATTTCAAGTAGACTGTCTAAAGGATGCTAGGAGTCTTTCTCCAAAGGTATGGAAATGCTTGTCAGTACCTGTTGAAAATTGCATTTATATATCACAGGGCCCTTTGATTATGGGGTCCTTGGATGTAGTATTTATCTGTCTCTAAACAGGGCTGTCATTATACTCCTTTAAAGTGGCTAGTGGAGAAATGGGGCTTATTGTGTACTTGGCTTCCTAATAAGTAACCTTGTATATTTTAAACAGTTTAGTTTTGCCTTTGCTTAGCTGCAAGCAAGTCCAGAATGGGATCTGTGAGAGAAACTGTATACTAAAGTAAAACAGAAAATATAATAGATTACTGTTAATTCATTTGCTTTGCCAGTTTCAGTTTCCTTAAAATGTGGAGTATTGTGCTTGTGACTATTAGCTGATATCTCTGTGCTTCCACCATACAGTTAATGAACTATCTGTCTGGATCCTTCTTCCTTCCACCTGCTAGTTAAGCTGTTCAGACTGAGTTTAATAAAGAGACAAGATCTTCAAAGCCAGGACTTGTTGTTGCTTCTGTCAGCATGATGGCTAAAGGCCCAGTTATAATAGGTACTATGTAATATAAACCTGGATCCTGCCAGTTAAGCTAGCAGATAATGCCCAGTAAAGAGATGTTGCTTGTTCAAACTGCAGTGAAGAGCAGGAATTACCAGTTCTAGTTAGTGCCTGTTGCAGAAAGATATCACATTAACTCAGTGTGAGATTATAGTTGCTGGTCACTATATAGATCACACAATCTACACATGCATAAATATTGTGATGGTTTTTCCCCAGCTGCTTATCAAGATATTTTTAACTTCTCAGAGTGTACTTTAAAAGAACAGACTTTGTTTTCATGACAAGAAAGCCTCACAGCCCCTATTTCCTCCTTTCACTATGTACTTGCTTGTAGCGGAAAAAGCATCACAAAGGAAACTGTTCTGGATTGGCTGCTCACACAAAGTCCGTAAGAAGAAGCCAGGGAATCTGGAAAGAAATGTGGTCCTGTATCTGAAATAAACTTTAATGTCTGAAAGACTGAAAAGCTGCTTTAATATGGATGCCCAGATTCAGTAGATAAACATGGAACATGAATTAGAGAGGGGCAAGCTGTCACCTTGAACAAATCTGTGACAAGTTCTGGCACATCTGGTTTATGAAGAGCTCTCAGAAATTTCTAGGCAATAGATAGAAGTAAGTAGGCTGAGGATGAGACCGTAAGTATCATAAACTTCTCCATGTTGGTCATATCACATCTGCATGAATAGTTGAGCCAGGCTCTTTTCATTTGAGTATTATCTTTGTTTTGCCGAATTCTTGGAGGATGTAAAAATTGTCATTAACTCATTGAAGATTTCTGTTTTCACTTGCACAGATGAAATCATGCAGCAGGAGATACGGCCGCTGGTTGCAGTGGATATAATAGAACAGCTACACAGACAATTTGCTATCTTGTCAGGTAAGAAGTTTCTCATAATTACATTCTGGGATTCTCTTTGAAATATGCTGGAATCTGTCATACTGACTGTTACTATTCAGTTCTGCACAGCAGTCACAATAGCATTTTTATATTGCCAGTGAAAAGGCCTGTCATAATCAGACTCTTACAGTGCACGGAATTGATAAATGCTAGCCTACTGTGTCTGTTTTTTTGAGACAAGTTAATTTTCTGTGCTTTCCACAATGGTAAGAAAATAAATAAACCGTTTTGTATATGAATTTGCACAATGTCCAAGTGTGCTGTTTGTGGGAAAAGTTTTGGTTTATCAGGGAGTTATTCATGTCCTTCCCCCTCTTCCTCATTTGCCTTTGTTTTAGAAATGATTCATTTCTATAGTGTAAGGTTCTAATCTCTTAAAGATTTGATTATTCCATATTCCTTTGTTTGCTTGAAGTTTGCAATCACACAAAGTGACGCAGTTTCTGCCCCAGAGAATTAGTTGATATTGAAATATTTGCCAAATTATTTAACACAATTACTTTGGCTACTGCAGAGGAGAAATCCTTAACTGGGTCCTAAAATGGCTTCTTTATACTCTTTTAAATGCTGACTTCAGGGTCTCTGGCAACTCTTTTTGTCTCTTTCTGCCTGTTCTGCAAATAAGGAAACTGAGAATTTGCCTTTCTTCTTCCCCATAGACACACAGTAAATTATCATCAATTTCCACAAAACTGACTCAGATGATCATAAGGTATTCTTGGACAGCCTGTTCCTCTCTAGTGGAGAGGAACACTGGGTACACAGTACAGAGTACACAGACATGGCTCTGCAGATGATCAGCTCAGCAGGCCCAATTCTTGCTGCATCTTGCATTGTTAAGTACACTGCAAGCTGCCGACTGAAATCCAGGCCTTATGTTACATGAACAGATTTTTAAGTTGAATATCTAATTGCAATTCTATACGTTCCACTTGAAAGTTTGCAGGTAATGTATTCATGTCAATTGAAAATGGTGTCATAAACACAAATTGATTATTTTTTTTTTCAGTCTTGATACTTATTCTCAAACTCCTTTATCAAACAGAAAGCATGACTGAGTATTCTTCGCTGCTCAGAGCATAGTGTTCAGAGCCAGTATATCAAAATGCAATTTTGCAAAAATTTTGCAAAAGGCAATTATATGCCATCACCTGACTCAGCACAGCACAGCACTGCCCTCCCCATGCTCTGGTTTAAGTCAACACAGCATTAGTAGCACACTGATGGTTTGGTTGTGGCTGAGCAATGAATGCGTGCTGGGGCCACTACGGAAGAGCCACCACATTTATAGTTTATAGCATGGAGCTGGGAGCAGCTGCATTGCCAGCTGTGCCAGGCATGGGTTGGACATCTCTGCTGTAGAGGATAGCGAGTAAGTTGGTATTATTGTGAAGTGCACAGATCCCACAGCAAGGTCGTAGAAGCAGTAGGTGCTCAGGAAAAGCTGGGAGCGCCTTCCACTGTATGCTATGCTTTATGCTTAACTGCAAAAATGACTGAGTGGGAGATGAGAATTTCCTAATGTGGGGTCTGTTGTCAAATTTGAAACCAGTTATCACAAAGAACTTCATCAGGAATGCTGTTCAAATTCCTTTTATTAGTGCTAAACTGACTGTAAAGTATTCTAAATACAAGGAAGGAAGCAGGGAGATCTAATCATTGTTCAGCTCCTTTTTGGGCTCAGTATTGGCTTCAGCTGGATCACAACTGGGCTATTTTTCTGCTCTTTGTAAGCAAGAAAACACTTATCAACAGGTCTCTCTAGAATGCTCTGCTTGCTTTTTCCACTCACCAAACACACAAAGCTGTTCAAACCAATATTGTTTTCAAGGCATTTGATTTAACTGAGACTCAAGTGTCTGAAAATGTTTATATCGGTTTATATCGGTTAGGAATTCAGTGCCTCGTGTGCAATATCTATCTGGTAAATGTACAGAGGACCACTTTTCTTAATTTCCATTAGCTTGTAACATTTGAGAACATTAATAAAAACTGTATCTGGCATGGAATGAGCAACTGGTGGAAAGTGCCTAACTCAAGAGGAAGAAAAATCCATTTCCAGCTAGTAACATTAAACATGCCACAGAAATGCTAGGAATAAATATGTATTAAAGAAAGAAAAAAGCCTTATGGACATATCATTTCAGCAGTGCCTGTATTCTCACCTGCTATTTTAGCAAATCCAACTCTTCCCATTTGATCTGCTTCTTTTATTCTCAGAAGTGATTAGAAAGAGGTTTAAATAAAACTGCTTAATCCTAAGGTACTTAAGCACTCTTGATAATTTTTCAGGGATGGCAGGGGCTGAGAGGAATTTGTAAAAAATTAGTTCATCAGCATGCAAACATGTGTAACAGAGACCAAAAGTGAGTGGTCTCTCACATTCCACCTACATAAATAATCCTATTTGCAGATTTCTTAGGTTAACCTAAATTCTTATCTGTACAGTCCAGAAATAATACCCTGATAAGAAGCAGGGCAGTACAGTTAAGACTGAAGTCTTTTTAGAAATTAAGAAATTTAAGCTAAATTTGGAAACCCAGGTACCCCTGCTGAAGTCTCTGAAATGCCTGTGGCAGCCCATTAAAGGACATAACCTGCTCAGAAGTTTCTTTAGCCCAGTAACGTATGGCTGCTGACCACTGGTGAGCTGAGAAAAATAAGAACAGAAATATTCCTTTTTGTCCCTTTGCTGCAAACTGAGATTTAGCCAAAGCCAGAAATAGACATACTTCTAAAAACGCATTTCTCTAAGGGTTACATGTTATTGCCTGTAGCAAAATGGGATTGTGGTGTTTTTGATTTGTTTGCTTGTTTTTTTTCATTGAATGAAAACAAATCTGGGTGCTCTCCTGCCTCACTTACTAAATTAATTCACACATAATTACCTCATTTTCTTTTATTTTTTTTCTTTTGTGTGACTGTCTTTTTCTTCACAGCATGCTGCTTTTCATTAGGCATGAGCAACCACAAATATTTTGATGCTTCAGTGCTTGCTTACATGGAGACTGAAAATCTCCTGATATGTTGCTTATTTCCTGGTCTTCCATGCTGTCACACTGCAGCTCAGTAGCCACTCTCTGATAAAAACTCTCTGCTCTTTACTCTCATCATAGTAGGCAGGAAGACACTCCCTGATTGTGGACTGTTTTGGGCTGCTGGATCATGAACTTTACTGAATAGTTTTATAAAAATGGTCTATTATGTTTTACAATACGTGGGGATATTTATTTGATTTAGTAGGCTGCAACCACCAGAGAGCATCTAGATACCTCTGCCAGGCATGCACATGTAGAGCTCAGTGATGTTAGCAGTGCCAGTCTAGTTTGTGCAACAGCACAGCCTCTGGCACTGTTGAGCTCTCCTGTCCAGTCCTGTAGCCCTCAGACCCATCTGTCCAATCTTAACGAGAATCACTAGTTGACTTTTACAGAGTTTTTTCTAGCTAATGTTTTTGGTTAATATCAGCTTTTTCTTAACAGCTAGCAGATGAGGTCAGGGTTAATGAAATCATGATATTCCTGTGCAGAAAAGCAGAGAAGAGAATAGAACAATTTAAACCAAAGGCTCCTTTTTTCCTGTGGACATGACTCATTAGAAATACTTTCCTCAACTACTGCTGTGTAAAAACTTCTCAGAAGAGGATCTGGCTGTCTTATCATCAAGCAGTTCCCATAGATGAGAACTATGCAGCTAGCTAATAAATCTGATGTTTGATTATGGAAAACAATGAATTTATTGGACACTGACAGCATTCTGCGTGTCCTGATCCTTTAGCTACCAGACTAACATCTTGGTTAGTACTGTTCTGTCCTTGCCAAGAAAAAGGAAACACTCCCAGGCGTTCTCCGTAGGGCTGCCATGGTCATGGTAAAGGCTGTAGTGCAATGTGAAAAAGTCCTTAATCACATAGCTCTACTTCGGTCACCTCTTCCATCTGCTGATCTAACCTTGCTTAGTTTCTGAGATCTAGTGAGAGTGCTGGCTCTTGTGGTTAAATTTCAGTTTTGAAACCACTGCTGCCTCTTTCCTTTCCCTGAAAACCGATCTCTCAATTATGGGATTACAGCTGTGACAACATAGGAGTGCTCTGCACACATAAATAGCAATGTTTGTGTTACTGTATCTGTTAAGGGTACTATACCACAGGGCTGGTAGTGCTAAGAAGTCATTCTTTTCCTGACCTAAACCAGTTTTTACTGAAGAATGGAGGCCCTCCAGTAAAATACTCTTCCTGTCCTGCTGATAGACTAATCCACTCTACTAACCTGCTCTTCTGAACTAATATCAACCTCCTTTTTATCTGCAGCTTCACAGTCTGTTCTTATCTCTAATCACTCTAAGAGCCTAATTTGCCAGTTGCAGCAATAATGGATCATGTTGCTAAATCACGAATTTATTAGACAAGCTATCAAGAAATGTGTTAGCAGATACTCATTTTCTTTCTGTTCTGCTCCTCCTAAATCAATGCACTCCAGCAGATTGGTAACTGACTCTGAAGCCAGTTTATTTCCAAAGCCTGGAGGGCATTTGGCCATCTGCTTCCTGCTCAAACTGAGCTTTTTGGAAAACCTGGACCTTGCTAAAAGGACCAGTCGGGGCTTGTCTGAAAATCTAAACCCAGGAAGTATGGTTCAACTTCAGTGAGAAATTCAGCATTCACAACCCTTAATGGATGCTGAGAAACAAAACAAAAGCTATTCCAGAGCATGGAAAAAGCAAGCCTGACCTAGGCAGAGAAAATTCAGCCAAGACATGACTGAACCCTTCATCTATCTGACCACAAGATGAATTGTACTCAGCTCTGCTATGACTAAGGGAGCTTTCTGCATGTGGGCGAACAAAAGTAGTTTGGCTGCATGTCAGCAAAATTTGAAAGAAAACTTTGCAATATTAACTGATGAGTTGGTGTCTGTGGCAGGCTGGGGAGGTGTGCACTACAGCCAGACTTTTGAAACTCTTCCTGCTAATAGCCTGTACTTTTTTTTTTTTTTTCATTTTGTTTTATTTTCCCAAGGGATTCAGAATACTTGGTAATACATGGTTAGAAATCACGACTCTAGCTGCTACTATTACAAAAAGAGCTTCTTGCTGTGGAATGGGACTTGAATGTATCCCATAAGCATCTAAACCATTCCTTTGCTTGGTGCCTGTTTGGAAATCATAGGTGAGACAGAAATGGGGGGGTGCTTGACTTCCTAGGACCCCAACTGTGTCCAGGAATTTAGCCTGTAATTATAACTACTTGTTGCTATCACATCTCTCATCCCAACATGCAACTCCAGCTGTGTGAACTCTCAGAATGCAGCACTCACACCTCATTTGTCAGTGACACCCTTCATACTGCTAAGAAAAAATTAAACTTTGCTGCCACGTCCTATTATCCCTCATGCATATTCTTCCTCTAAAATGCTTCAGCTATTTTATTGCTGCAGCTGAATTCTGGCCTCACCTTCACTGTAATAGCTAACCAGGATGCACTGGCACTTAGGTCTGTTACTGTGTCCTGTGATTTATGAATTTGTCTTATGAACTTGAAAAATATCTAATAGGAGCAACTGGGACTCTGTGCTGTGTACCTGGGCCCTGCACTCCATGCCTTACACTCCCTTTATTCAATTTACATGCCATCCCTCCTACTTTTTTATCCCTTCCACATTTGCTGTGTACTTCCATCCTTTTACCCAGGTTCTTCCTGTCCCTTTGCCCCTAAGTCACAAGAGAAGATGAAAAATACTAAGCAAGATGGGGAAGAAAATAAGGAAAGTACTCAGGAAGAGGAGAGGAGAGAATCCTGTGTGGCAGGATTCTGGCTACCTGCAGAGGTAGAGTGCAAAAAGAAGCTGAACATCTTGAGGGAAATTGATGAATTGATGAGTGGCAGCATGTATTGTGCTCAGGGGATAGGTGAGTCTTTACTGACAAGACTATGGGACCAGCTCTGACAGCAGCCTGGATGTGACTGTGAGCAGCAGCACCCGATGGGAAGCTGCCAGTAGGTGGCCTAGTGTCCTCAGGGCGGGGTCAGGAGTGAGCCTGGCATGAGTTCAGCCAGAGGATGGCCCTGAGCCTCCCCTCCCCTCCCATTTCCCCTCCCCACCTGCCAGCTGAACCTCCAGCTCTGGTTGCTGCTGTTTTCAGAGGCGTCCTTCACTGTCACCAGCTCCTCTGTCCTTGGCTTGCAGCCAGTGTCTGGGGCTGCCAGGTGTTGGAGGAGGCTGAATGCTCCAAGAGAGTTACAGGGTGGCATCTAATGGTGCCTGGAGTTGCTGCAGGTTGGCAAGGCAGAGGGCTGTGCATTGCCTGCAGACAGATGCAAGTCCCAGCTGTGCTGCTATCTCTTTTTTCAGTGTATCTTGTTTCTCCTCTAACTGCACCAAACTCAAGCTATTATAGCCTGCTCCTCCCATGCAGCACATAAGCTCAGCTCATGCCTCACACTGCTTTGGCTTTTTGTCAATCTCCATTGCTTCTGGCAGTCCTTGGCCCCCTTACTTTGGGGCTAGCCATAGTGTAACTCTGCTCAGCTTTGTGCTTCGTTCATGTCTCATTCTGCTCAGTGCTTCTTTTCAGTCTTCCTCCTTCTGCCTTTACTTTCTACTTCAAATGCCTTTTTCTTGTTTTGAGAGGAGTTTTTCTTTTGCCCTTCCGTGGACCTGTTGGAGCCTGTTCTATCCTTGGCTGCCTTAGTAATGAATTATAAAATTTTCTGGTCAGTTAGGGTTTTTTCCCCTACTAGCGATGCATAGAAGCATGGGTTTTAGACATGATCCTGGCAGGAACAATGACTCTATACAGTCTTTCGACCAAATTCCATGTGCTCAATCCTAATGGCTATGGAACTCACTGAAG
This sequence comes from Phasianus colchicus, assembly GCF_987193195.1. NCBI lineage: Eukaryota > Metazoa > Chordata > Aves > Galliformes > Phasianidae > Phasianus > Phasianus colchicus. The sequence goes on from NC_143445.1 coordinate 17,073,125, forward strand.
ACTGTCCCTGCTGGTTTTTATTTTGTGTCGCTTGCCAAAGCACTGAAGTGCCAGCAGCAGTATTTCAAGGATGGGAAGAAATCTCTTGACAACTGCCCAGAACACAGGAGTAATGATGGTTCAGGGAAAAAGAAGGGGCTGCATCTTGCCAGTTCACATTCTGCAAAATTTTGCATACTGCAGCAATCTTGGTTTGATGTCAGGGGAAAAAAATGGCACAGAACTCTTCTCATTGAAAAGAGAGCATTTTAGATACCCTTGATGTGTAAGTAGCTCCTACTTGATATATATAACTGGATATGGATTGTTTTCCCTACTAATGCTCCAGATTTAGATGTGAGAGCGACCTGTTCCTAATATTCGCGTTATGACTTGTCACCCAACACTTTGGGCATTCCTGCTTTTTCCCTATGATAGTATTTAAGAATTTTCCATTACAAATCTCCCTCAAACTTCACTCTGATTCAGTAGTATGGTAGTATGACAGGAACTGAGAGCTTCCTATCTTTATTTGAAATACAGCTATATTAAAGAACTTTTTGAGCATTCTTCTTTTTAGTTGTAGCAGTAGGCGATACCTTAACTTCAGAGAATGAGATGGGGGCCCAAGAGCTGTTAAGGTTGTGCTGACCTGTCAGAGGTGAGATGCTGCAGCCTTTTAGTCAAATGCTCATGCAGCCTTCAGTCTACTTACACCCATTCTGCAGATGGCTTAGTATACGAGAAAACCCTGTGACAAAAATACATGCCCACATAGTTAGTATGCCTCATCACCCTCTCTTATCTAATTCAGCAAAAGGAGGCTAGAGGAACTCAGAAGTGAATGTGGGTGTAAAAGAACAAGAAGATAAAAGGGACATAAAGGACATTTGAATCATAGAATCGTTCAAGTTGGAAGGAACCTTTAAAGGCCATACAGTTCAGCTCCTCTGCAATGAACAGGGACACCTACAGCTCCATCAGGTACTCAGAGCCCCATTCAGCCTGACCTCAAGTGTCTCCAGGGACAGAGCATCACCACCTCTATGGGCAGTGTCATAAGTGCCAGGAGAAACTTGTAGTTTATACAGATTGTGAGTGTGACTGCAGGTAAACAAAACTATCAGGTGCTTGAAGGAGATAATGTAGGGGAACCTTTATTTTGTACACCAGATGCAAGTATTTCTGCTTTAGCCCTCATATTTCAGGTTATTACATTTCCCACATTTTGAGAGAATATTCACGTTTCTGAAATACATGAATAGCAAAACATGGTGCCCAGGAACCATGCATTAAATACTATGGAGTGCACCAAACTCTGCAAGAAGAGTCAGAGCAGCCAAGCATCCTGCTTAATATTTCTGGCGGTTACTGTTTGTGCCCAGAAGATGTCAGTAAGTATCTGTAACAAACCTGACTGGGCGCTGGCTGGAGGTCCTGATCTGCAAACGGTCTGACTTATGGGAAACTCTTGACTAATTTTTCACTGACAGTGTATTCTGCATCAACACTGACTGCAGATCATGCGGCATGAGTCAGGCATCAGCATTTACCCCATCCCAGATCAATGTGGAGACTGTGGCTCTGTATGGAATTTGTACAGCAATTCAGTGCAGTGTGAATGGTAATGTTTTTTTTCCCAGTATTTTGGCTGAATGCCATTTGAACTGCTGTAGGCCTGTTTTCTCCCTAGTAGGGTGAGTTTGTTGGGTGATTTAACATAACTGAGTCATATTTGACTTCCAGAAAGAAAAAGGGTGTCAAAAAGCAGTGTTCTGACAACGTAACACTTCACAAGATGTCAAGAAAGAAAAGAGTTTCCTTGTTCAGAATTTTAAGGAGATTTTCTCAGACTGAATGAGAAAAGCTGTTTTAATAATAAAGGAAGAAGCTGGTTTGGCTGTCCAACAGTGGCAGAATTGAGCTAGTTCTATTAAATGAACAGCAGCAAGATCCATAACTAATATAAAGCTGTGGAGCATTGTGGAGGATCCACTTTCACTTTCCCAGGTTCTGTGGGAAAAAAAGTATGGATTAGGAGTTAAAGGTAGAGGCTTGTTGTAGGCAGTGTAGTGGGGGAGGATGGAGAGTGTTCATACCAGCTATTTAATAAAACAGAGTTTTTGCACATATTTCATCCAAACACTATGTTCCTCAGCATCCCAGCTCTCTATGGGTGGATGACAAAGAATCCAGTCGAGTGGGAGGGTTGGGCAGAGGCAGGATCAGGACTAGTAAGGAACTCATCTTGGAAAGAGCTGGGAAACAGTGGAGTGTATCTTTGCAGTGGCCACCAGACAGGAGCAGGAAGAGCTGGTTTGTGGCATCAGCTGTGGTTAACAAAAGGGAAAAGCAGTGGTCTGTGGAAGCAGACTTGGGAGATTTGGAGGGTACTTTAAAACAATTTTTTTTCATGAGGTTCTGCTTCCTCCTCACGCTCCTTATGGGATAATGTATTGAATATCTTCCTTGAGAAAGGTCACTTATTTCTGTGTCAGTTTCACAGCTTGTCCTTTGCTAAAAGGAAACCCAAAGCATGGCCTTTCTTTGGGCAAAACTACTGTGAGTGATAAATGACTAGGAAAGCTTGCTCTCTCTCTATATATATGTTTATTTGTACTCCCTTATGTGCTACTCCCTTATTTGCCTATGCTATGCTTTGAGTCCAAGCTGGTGAGAAAAGTTCTGCTAACTCTGCTGTGGAACAATGATGCCCAGGTTTGATATCAGAATCAAATTAGGATTGGTCCTGTGAGTAAACAGGATTTATGCTGTGTACTACAGCATCTCCTATTGCTGAGCATTGGGTCAGGAGAACTACCCTGAGCATTTAACTCCATGGTTACATAGGTCTAATGATGTTTGAACACAGATGTTTGGATCAGGAAGTCTTACAGGTAGGAGCTCTTCTTGACTTTGCTGCCTATGATCTTCATGTCATACATAAAGAAGATTGATGTAAAGAAACAAGGAAAGAAAGTAGTCCTCATTAAATATTCTCAGTACCTTGAGCATGTTTTTATCAAAGAACACATAAGACTAGATTGATTTTTAGCCTGTGTCATGAGTTACACAAGTGTATTCAGTGTTTGTTTGCTCTCTCGCTTTGTTTCCTTCAGTATCTAGAAGGTGTCAAATGTTATACAAATATATAGGGAAATGTTGTAATGTTATCACAAGAAATTACTTGGAAATAGAAAACAAATAATAGAAGAAAATACTTAATCAAATTATGCATGGAAAAGCTGGATTTGAGGTTAGAATCTCAGCTGGAGTAAAATTAGAGTAACAAAGCTATGGTGAGTTGTAGTACCAAATAGGAAGGTCATAGAATTATAGAATGGTTTGAGTTGGAGGGGACCTTAAAGATGATCTAGTTCCAACCCCTCTGCCATGGGCAGGGACACCTTCCATCAGATCGGGTTGCTCAAAGCCTCATCTGGCCCAGCCTTAAACACTTCCAGATAATTGTTAGAGCTCCTTTATCTCATATATACAGAATCTGGATGTTTTTTAGTGAGAGATGTGCCAGTGTTTACTGACCAGTCCGTCCAATGGTATAAAATTGCTCTCTAATCTATTTACAATCTTACTTTCACAGGAGGAAGAGGGAAGGATGGAGCACCAATTATTACCTTCCCAGAGTTTGCAGGATTCAGTGAAATACCCGATGAGGATTTTCTGAATGTGGTCACGTACCTAACCAGCATTCCCAGGTAAGGCTAAGCATAAATGCCTGTTTATTTCCAAGAAAGCTTTGCTTCTTCAATGGCTCACTTCTCTTAGTGGTGCTACCAGTATGTGCCAGCAATTCTGTATCCAGGCAGCCAGTATGTTACAAAAGTATTGTGTGCAAGAAGCCCCAGGAGCCACTTACATCATTTGCATTGGAAAGAAATCTACACAAAAAACAGGTTTTCTGTTCAGGGCTTTAATTGGATGAGAGGATGCAAGGATCTGAAAGGTGGCCTTAAAAGTAGCAGATCAAAAGGGGGCTATTTGTGATAACACTTGGGGACACAAAATTTAACAAGTGAAGGGTTGCATCTGGAAAGAGCAAAGCTTACATAGGCTCTGTTACAGTTTGTTCTGTGTGTATCTGTGTGAGGAGAGTGGAAAGTCTTTGTTCAAGCAACAGGCACTATAGAAAGGCATATAATGTTAACCTATCTCATGTCTCTGTCCTTCAAAGAGATTTCTTGACATTGTCCAAGGAATACACCAAGCTCTGACTGGGCAGGCTAGCTTTGCTTGAACAGTTATTAATACCAAATGTTGGTGAAAATGCATTTGATGAGAACCGCTCTCCCTCTGCCCCAACAAAAGGAAGTGCAAAGTTTTTTGTTTTTGTTTTTGTTTCTCTTTGTGTAAACATACAGTTTATTTCATGACAGCCTACAAGCCAGGGCTTGGAATTGAATAGGATATATAGGCAGATGAGCAAAGTTAATAGCACTGATACCATGCTCTAAGCTTACCAAATGTCATACAGGCTGGGCTGCAGAAGCTGGGAAATCTTGTTAGGAATGAGAATCTGTGACCTTGTGGTTGGCTGCTTAGGGACATGTCAAACAAGCTGAGGGCTGTGTGTGGGTTGTGTTCTCAGGAGCAGACACATTGAATGCCTTATCATACTGAAAGAATGAAAAATAGCAGAGATACTGCTCTCATGGAACAACAAACCAGCGAGTCACTGAAGCAAGGTGGGAATGAGAGGTGGGTGCCTTGTTGACAGGATTCTGGCAGCACCTTGTACTTTCTGGTGCTTTGTTTACTGGGAGTCTGCTCTGCTCTGTTTTCTTTGCTGTTTGCCTGCAGCTGTGCAAGTGATGTAAAACAAACTCACTTCTACTACTCTGAGGAAACAGGCTAAGGCATGGCTGCTGAATTACTTTTTGTTTATCCAAAAAGAGAACTTAATATTTTTTCAGTCCCCTGATCCTGTCTCTGGACCATGGCTGTTTGTGCTAGTTAGAAGCACAGCAGGGATTTATTATTTCCTGTGGTCTCATATATAAAGGTGCTTAGAGGATGATGAGGGGAAAACGTGTCTCCTTCAAGTTTAGGTAAGAAGTTTTCCAGCTCCACCTACATGTGTTTCTCCTATGGAGTTGCCAAAGCAAGCTGAGAGAAACCACACACTGTGAGTTTAACAGCTTCATTGTTTCACTGAACTCTGTAGGTCCTTTGTTATCAGGAGAAACTCTTTTATTTCTTTACTAGCTTTTTAATTGGATCACTATCTTCAGCGGTTAATAAAGCAGCAATAGTAGCTAGTTTGCTGATTCTTTGTATTTGATATGCTAGGGTGATTTCCATTGGTGTCATATTTTGGAGAAGTAACACATTACATTGTCAGCCTGATGGACAGAAATATTTCATGCTTCCTCAGCCGCATCACCTGGTGAACACCAGAGCAATGAGCAGTGAATGAATTCTTAAGACTTAATAGGTCACAAGAACTGGAAGACATTATTTTTAGAGATGATAAGGTATGCGCAGGTAGTATCTTAGACTACAGACAAGCTCACCAGAATTTGTGTTGAGTAAGTGACTATCAGTTTGATTTGAATTACCTGTTCAAAGTCAGTGACAGGCTGGAATGTGAACCTACCTTTTCTGCATAACAGCGCATTGATCTGACTCTTAGATTCAATCTGAGATCACACAATCAGGATACCAGTTATCCAAGGAGTTTTCTAGTTTTTGTTGTAGTGCATTTAGAAAGATTGACTGTACATTTCTTGATTTTTTATTTGAAACTTGTCACCTTTTGTGTAGAATTGAGGGATGAAGGTATTAATTTAGAAGAGGAAGAACCTGAGTGGCAAGCTTTTGTCGGTGACTTATGGCATAGTTATAAGAAGTAAAATCTTCATGTGCGTAAATAGTGAACCTGTTTGGGTGCAGCAGAGCTTTGTTAGTCTGCAGTTGGTTGATACATGCACAGAGAGTGAGTCCTTCCTTCATCTTAGCAGGCTGCAAAGGGACTACATTTGTTACTTTATTCAGTGCTACTGTGTGATGTGTACTATGACAGCTTTCTGGTACATGTTATCTTGCTGCTAGTAGTTCACATTTTGTTTTATTCTTCGGGAGGATGTTTAAGTATCAAATAACAGGATAAAGGTTAGAGAATAGTGTCAAACTCTAGAAGAGTTACGGAGGGTATAGTCATGAATCAGGTAGGATGAAGTATCATTTGAAGAGCAGTTCCCCTAGTTTAGGGTAGAAAATAGTTCCATGTTCATAGCTCAATGAGCCAGAGAAATTAGTGCAGTTTTTCAGACAACTGTAGTGAAGACATCTGTCTTTCGTAGTGTCTGTATCCTGCAGAATAAGATTTATTGTTCAGATAAGGTCTATGGTCACAAATGACATCATTTAGTGAATTACTAACTTCCTGAGTCCCTCTGGAATGGCTGGCTCATATAGCAAAACATTAACAAGATAAAGGTGGATAACAAGTGTTGTTATTTATTTGGATGCACAGGCACTGTCTTGTCTTTGAAGCTGCTGAGTAAATTTGCTTTTTCAATCGTGGCATAATGCAGTATTTTGGGTGGGCTGTAAGCAAACATTGCATTTCTAGGCTTTAAAATATGAACTACTTTCAAGGATGGCAGATCAGCCCAGTGAGACTTTTGTAATCTCATTGATTTTCCCTCTACTTCAAGAGCTGGCATGAGAGTGTCCCACAAAAGGGGCCTATGCACACACATGCATAAACATTGGATAGTATGGTATACATGTCTCTATACGTGGATGCTTACAGTAGATATCTGTAAAAAAGGCCCTTTTTTGCTCACTTTCCTCCACAGCCAAAACTCCATTCTCTTGCAACTGAAGCAGACTGCTTTGATAAACAGGTATCCTCCTCTCATTCCCGAAGAGGTCAGGAAATTCAGCACCTTTGGGCCTTCTCAAATCAGTGTAAAGGGCTAACCTGAATTCAAAGCTGGGGATGGAGCAGCTTACTTGATTACAAACATTCCATTCAGGGAAAGGGACCTTACTTGCTAGCCATGTATTACAGTACTGACACTGAGAAATCATTGACAGTGTCTGCATTTTTAGGCAAACTGCCTTTCTCTGGATATGTATGTGAATGGGATCTCAGCTATACATCAGCTTGCTCTGATGCTGCCATTTTGGCAAGGTTCCATCCCACAGCTGCTTGCTTGTGTGCATCCCTTAGTGCTAAGTGATATTCAGACCTTGGCATGGCCTTTCTTTTTGGTGTGCTGACTGAAACAAGATCATTTGCTGACACTCTCTGTTTCCCTGGCTAAACTTAGGTCTTAAATCAGCCCTGTCTAGTCCAAAAAAAAAAAAAAAAAAAAAAAAGCACTGCAGAAGGCTGAGGTCTAGCTGTGTACCAGCTTTACAAGCCCATTTTCAGTTTTTTTGTGTGTTCAGAGGTACATCTCCTGTCAGGACCTTCTTCATGTTGCATCAGCCACCTGTAGCCATTGGGATTTACAACATACAGTCTGCCAGAATGATCCTGGGTGATGTAGACAACCCCTCACGTTTCTTCTGCTCTCCTTTAGATCATGTGCTCTTTATAGTATGCACACAAATTATAGTTCTGCTTTCCTTTGATATTTCCTTGTATTTAAATCCAAGAATAAATCCAGTATATCAGTAGCTACTTCAGCTTCTATTTCCCCAGCCTGTCTCTTTAACTGACCTGCAGTGCTGTGTGATTCGCAGTGGCAACTGGTGAGCAGTGCTTCTATTCCCATATGTTCGTTATTCCCAGCCCTCCCCTACGACTGTTCTTGCCAACCCTCGTTTCATGAGAAAATTCCTTTCCTGCTTCTCTTGTATTTTCTTGTCTGTATCTATATTTCATTAGCTCTTATTGCCGTTATCTATGAAATTAATTTTTGTTATTGTAACTGATGCCTGGATGCTTTTGTGCTGTTACAAATCCCTGTGGCAGAAGAACATTTGAAAAAATGAACTGCTAGATCATGGGAAGGTACTTGAGAAAAGACAAACGTCTCTCTTCTAAGTGATTTATTCTCTACGTGTTTGAGGGACTGTTAAAAATGAAACTTAAGAGTTAGTTCTGAGACACAGAGGCAAGTTTTACTTGGCACAAATACTTCTATGTTTGTTTAAATCACAGTTGTTGCCTTTGGCAGATGCAGTCTTGTCAGTTACTTCCTTTGCAGTTTGCTTACCAAGGTGTGATTGTAAGGGTCTGATTCTGAATTCTTCTAGGCCTGCAACCATCTGTGTGCAAACATTCCTTTTAGAAAGCCCTTAGCCAGTCTCTCAAATCAGGCAGATGGGCAAAACAGGGGAATTTCTATGTGCAGGCGGCTTGTGTGAATTGGTGCTTATGGACACAGTTACTTGTGGCTTAGTTACGTCATGAATTTTACAAACAGCTTTTTCTTCTATTTATTAATATGCTATTAGCTGAATAATATTTTTCTTTAGACCAACATCAGTTTTTTGTTATCTTCAGCTAAATATGCCTGTTTTGTTTGTCATTTGGCTGTAAATCACTGACTTTAATGGAATTGCCTCAGGTTTGAGCCTGGCTCATACATCCAATTATTGTCTGAGAGATATTCAGCAGTTGCAAATCAATTCTGTGTGTCTGAGCAGTGAAGACATAAGCAGATGCTGATTAATAATACATTCTCTTTTACTTTAAAGTAGAGGTCATATTTTGGTGATCCCTTTATTCATTTGAAATTGTCCTCTTGCATTTCTGTTTTTCTCACTCTGACACAATCCTCAAAGATTGGCATGGCTATCAAAAATACAAAAAGATTAGTGAAGGGTGAAGTTTATCCCATCCCTCTTTGTTTCTACCTGAGGCTTTTGATTTTCAACTTCTTAAAGAATTTGCTCATTTTTTGAGATATAACCAAAATTCCTGAAACATTGTCTATGAGACAACAACATCAGTGGTCAAGGCAGAGGGAAAACACCGGAGCTTCTCCAAGTCTCCACTGGGAGATGGGAAACCTGTCCAGAGGTGCTGCCTGGTGGGCTGGGGACTGAGGGTGATTTGCTTGGGCCTTCCATACCCTCCAGACATCCAAAGCATTTTTTTGTCTCAATCTGCATTTGTTAAAAAATAATGCAATTTTTTAAGTAGCATGGGAAACTCCCAGGCTGTGACTACTTTCTCACACCTTTTCTGTAACAATCTGCAATACACAACATTTCTTTGGTGCCACCTGCCACCTTCTGAATCTTTTTTTTTTTTTTTTTTTTTAACTTTAGAGCACCAATTTGTCTACTGAAAAATATTTGTATATATAAAAAGGAATAAACTGGTGAATTATCATCTCTGTCTTAGAAGCACTTCTGCAGCTACATTTTCTGTCCTCTGTGTGAAGAGCTGCGTATTGCACTGCGTAAGAGGAAAGGTCATCTATTGTCTTTGAATTTTATAGTTCCCAGAGGACTTCTGTAAAAAAAATATCAGTGTGAACTTCAGCAAATGTTTGTAGTGCCGTTAAGAACCACTGGGAGCACTTGCATGGCATCCCAGATTTGCACAGAACTTTTGCTTCTCGGCTGCTGATTTTGATCCTGCAGATCTGCAGCAGAAGCTCTGTTGATATTGTTGATGCTCTCTGGTGGATTATTAACATGAGTTTGCGCAAAATAACCCAATAAAATGCTGTTCCTGGTATGTAGCTTGTATGTATGATGGAAAAGGGATAAAGGAAATGCTTTGTATAACTGATCTAGATCTTATCCATAATTAGATGTTTAATTGTAGTGTGTCTTCTGATGATGGCAACATTTACACTCTTTGCCTGCCTCTCTCTTGTATGTATAGAGATGATGGTTATAAGGAAGTTCCTGGACATTTTTCTTAGTGTTTTTGTATGTTCCCAGGATTTATCTCTAACTCTGAGGACTGGGAAAGCAGAGAACAGCACCCTTGAGTCCAGCACACCAGAGTGGGATTTCTGAGAGAGGGGGAAGGGGATATTTTTGAGGTTTACACACATGGGATGGAGCATGAAATCAGTGCCTCACGGAGCCTCCTTGAAAAGTCCTGAGAAGGAGCAGTAGCTTATTTTAGCCAATGCACTGAAGTGATACTTGCAACCCTAGAACCAGTCTGTAGGTGGGTGAGATATAAAACTTTAAATCCTGCTTTGTCCACCAAAACACCTGGGTCGTGTGCCAAGGCAAGGTGGTGACTGTGGGGATATACTGACACCATGGAGCTGGGTGCCTCTGTCAGATGTCAGCATACTTGGGGAATGAAGGCTCTAGTGGGATGTCTAATTTGGAGAGAAAGCAAGATCTGAGATTTTTGCCTTCAGTGTAGCACAGTGTAATTTGTGATCCTGAACTATTCTTATCATTTAGACTTGGCAGCAAAGTGGATAGCAGCTGAGAGATTTAGCGAATAAAATATTCATGTTTTGTGTAAGCTGCTAGCCTGACGTTGGAAATTTGCTGGCTTCTGTGTTCATGTGGATTTCTGCCGAATATTCTCTCCACTGTACACTGCATTTTTATAATGGACTTGGAGGGCGATCCAACAGACGCTGAATCTTACTGCAGTACATTTCATTGGAATGGGAGTATCTTCATGTAACCTAGCATATTTATTTCTTCTGTTGTGCAGTCTGGAGGCTGCCAGCATTGGATTCATCATCATCATAGACAGACGACGAGACAAATGGAGTGCAGTCAAGGCATCCCTGACACGGATAGCAGTAAGTGCCTGTCTTTGTTATTTATCTTCTAGAAATTCAAATTATCTGCTGAACCTTCAGGACAAGATAAAGTCCCATGTGCTCATTTTTAGTTCCTTTTTTTTTGGCTGTGGATGCAGATTCTCTCCAGCCCCAAATCTTCAAAGTTTTAAATAGGAGAGGGAGGAAGCTGCAGTAACAGAAAACTTGGCCTTGTTTACTGCTGAATTAGTACAAATTCCCTATGTGCTGGATGAACTGCAGTATGAATTCTAGTAATTTGTAGTTGTTTCCAGAAGAGTCTAACAGAGGAGCCCTTCTGTGCATTGTGAGGAGTGACTATGCGGCCTGCTTGTGAAGGAAGCAGATCCCAGTAAATTTGTGTTCATGTGGTAGTAAGTGATCTGTTAGAAACTATCAATAGCTTATTATATCTCATTTATGAAAGTGAGTTAAGACACTGTTTTTCAGTAGTTATAAAAGCATCTGTTCTAAAACATCTATTATCTGGAACATAGACTGTGTGAGGTGCAGGTGCTTAGACACAGAGGCTAAGGATCAAGAGATGACCGTTCTTTTTTAGCTGCCCTCTTCTTGTTCTTTTTTTATTCTTGATGAACTCAGAGGAGGAGTGTGTGGGAGATATAGGCTAGGTGTTGAAGGCAGGGCCATGACTGATGAATGTGTTGAATGCCTGTGTGTAGGAGAAACATGTGAGATTAGAAAGATTAAAAATCCTCTTTGGGGTGAGTAGATAGATCAGTCTGAAGAATTCATTTATGCCACCTGTTTCTTTCACCAAGTCCAATGTGGGCAGTCATTTTTTTGTAAGTAGTCAATTTTACCCTCTAAAGGCTGAATCAAAAAATAAAAAAAGCAACCCATGGTGTGGTAGTGCAAAGGGAGCTTGGTGCGCTTCAGAGATGGGTGCACAAGTGAAGAAACTTCAGAGCTCTGTGCTAAATCCCTGCCGGAAATCTATATATGACTGGGCAGTAAAATCCCCAGACCAGTGTTTCTCTTGGCTTTGGAGACTGACATTGGACATGTGCTGAATGGACCAGTTGATGTCATTAGCAGCTGGACTGGCCAAAGTTCAGTATGTCCTCCTCACTTTACTCCCTTAGGAAACACTTGCCTGAAAATTCCCTTGGCCTTTCTTCAAGGCAGAGATTTGCTTTCTAATAATTTTATGTTTCTTGCAGGGAGCATTTCCAGGAAACCTACAGCTGGTGTTTGTCCTGCGTCCCTCACGCTTCATCCAAAGGGCAATCGCTGACATTGGCATTAAACTCTATCGAGATGACTTTAAAATGAAGGTACCGGTAAGCATGGATTTTTTTGGTCCATGTGTTTGCCTTATCTCCACATCTGCAGTTCTTAGACATCAGCAATTTCTCATAACCGAATAATTATAATTTGATTGCAAGTGGCAACTGGGGACTGTGATCTTAGGTCTGTGTGGTATATTCAAGGTCAATAAAGCCTAAACTGAAACCTGAGCAAGATCAACAAGCTTTGAGAGGATGTAGACACATTTACAGCTAGCTCCATTACCTGGATCAGATAAGTTGTTTCTTGTTTCATTTCAGTGGTTGAAACATACTGGGAAAGGGCAGAACCTGTTTGTATGTATACTAATAGTTTCTTTAAATTGTGTTTGTGGAATTATCTACTATCAGTTGCAGGAATGCCGAAGAGTAAATTACCAGTGGATGCTTCACAGGTTTATAATGTGTTCCCATATGAAACATCATTCTAGCTATAAAATGTGACCCCAGTTTACACAGTGACATTTTAGCTCAGTAGAGTGCTCCTCTGATTCAGACAAAGGTAGATCTGCTCACGCCAATGGCAAACATAGGTTAGCACTCAGAGCAGTGTAAGCCAAGGGCAAATTCTGCACTATGGACTGTTGACAACGTAATAGTGCCCTGTTAAGTGCTTGCTGGCATTGCTTATTTTTAGTGCTTTTATGATCTCTTCAAGATTAAGAGTATGATATTTATTACTTTTAATATACTGCAGGTTGATGAGGATGTGATTTAAAGCAGGCTATAAATCCTGAAAGAGTTTAAGTTTGACATTGTTCTATGAGAGCTCTTTTTGGAGTTGTTCCTAGCTGTGTGTTTGCCTGTGGTTTCAAGGTGTTTTGTAAATAAAATTGAATGATGATTGTTAATGATATTTCATCCTGGAACTTACTCATACTCCACAATGACTTTACTGGAGTGATTTCATATGATTGTTTTGGATTTTAATTGTGGTTTTAAATCATTTTACAAAAGACCCATGGTTCTGTTCCAACCATTGCTATGTTTATCAGTACCTAGGTTTAAAGTTCCTGTGCTTCCTGCTTCTACTGCTTTCTGGTTATTAAAAAAGCAAGTTTCATGTAAAAATTATGCTTGGTTACAAAACGAAATTTTCTAATTTTATAGCACTTTAGAAAATGTATGTTCCTGTACTAAATAGGCCACAGTGTGTTACCTTAGCAACTGTTATACCAGAGATTGTACTTCTAGCAATCTATTTGATGACAGTGTTGCATTTCAAATCCTATTTAAAGCTGTCGGAGTTGGAACAGAGGTTAATGGTAGGCAGGGATTAGGCACTGCATTAAGTGTTAAATATTAACTTACCTTTCCTACATGCAGATCAAGATACGTATTTTGGTTGGAGTCTTTTTGGACATTCAGAATTTTGAGCTAACTTGGGTGTGTCCACTTATGTCCTAGAGAGCAGTCTTACAAAAACGAGGAGTTATTTTGATGGAAGTTCATGTGAGCATTATACATCCGTACTTTTGCTTTTGAGGCATATGGAAAATGGCTGCCTCCTTGGCCTAGCAAGGGCAACATGATATCAAATCATGGGTAGGGCAAGAATGGTCATAGGCTTATAGAAGCCAAAATCTAAAGGAAAAAAAGCTGTGGCAATTACATGAACAGATATATAATGAGAAATTACTGTCAGTGGTGGAACTGCACCATGGTTATGTATGTTTAAGGCAAACCCAGATCCTAGGAACAGTGATTGAAGGACTCATTATTTCTCTCTGTCCATTGTATTTGGATCTGTTTCAGATCATCATGCTAAATTCTGTCTCTGATCTTCATGGCTATATTGATAAATGTCAGCTGACCCGGGAGCTGGGAGGAACCCTGGAGTACGGCCACAGTCAGTGGATACATCACCGAACTGTGAGTGCTGGTGTTGTTCTTACACATGGCTATATCTACAAGTGTCCAGATGATGAATGGAAAGCAACAATTAAGTAGAAATTCCGCAGCCTACAGATTTTACTAGAGGCTCATGGAAAGAGGAGATCCATTACTCAAACAGAGAAAATTCCCCCAAAATCTGTAGTAGAAGTAGAAGTAGTAATTTATATCTCACTATCGACCTGGACTTGGTCCTACAATGTTGTATTATTATTACTCAGCTGAACTTTAGCCTCATCCTTAACTTTTGAATAATTGATGAGATTCATAGGCCTTCAGCTCATGGCTGCAGTTGAACATATGCTTTAGCACTGTTCGGAATGAAAGGTCAAGACTGTTATGTTAATGAGCAATTATATCCATGTTTTTAAGAGAAGAAAAATACTCATAACACTGTATTTTATTTCCCTTTGTTTTCATTTCTGAGCTATGTAAAAATACACTCCAGATGAATCATATTTTGAATAACTCAAGAACAATTAATAATTGTAGGAAGGCTGGAAAACTTTCTCTTCTGTTGCCTTTTAAGAAACTTGTTACAGGTTTGATTATTTGTTCCCTTTTGGGGTTGGTTAATATATTTCAGTGACTGCTTCAAAACAGTGTAAACATTTCATTATGGATATTTAAAAAAAAAAAAGCAGACCCCAGACTTTGGCATGTAAACTGCTGAAATGTCGTCTATTCCTATCTAAGTGGAAGGGTGCAAAGCTGTGTCCTAGAAGATGAAGAAATTTTCCTGAGGCTGTGTGCAATGTTTCCATCTGCCTTTGTGGGTCTACTTGCAAAACTGTTATGTTTAGAGCTCATATCTAAGGAGGCCCAATGTTTTGCTGTGTTTGGAAAAGCCTTGGGTGTAAGTGTTGTTGCTGACCTGCAGCTAGGTCTAACATTCAGAAAAGGCTTTTCTGTGGTAGCTTGGAAGTAATCAAAATAACTTTCACCAAGCTTAGAGACTTGAAGACAAAACCACAGTCAGAACTTGGGAATATGAAACAATTTATTACTCAAACACACAAGAATGAGTGGAGCCATGTGTGCAACTAAATGAAACACTGATGTGCTCATGGTGCTTTTGGAATCAGTTAGCCAGGGAATCTCTGCTGGGTAAGAGATTGCCAGCAAGGAAGTGTTGGCCTATATGGCAGCTTAAGAAAGCCTGACCTTCAGTCTTGCAGGTGCAGTGTCTTCATCACACTGTCTGCTTATCTTAGTGTTCTCAGGTCTTGTCCTGCCAAATCTTGCCTACCAGGGTTGTGGATTTTTTTTTTCTGTTTTCTTCTTTTATTTTTATTTTGTAATCTTATTCTGAAACATCTTTAAAGTGTTCCTAAATGGTATTGACTCAACAATCTCACCACATTTGTCTTTGATTCTGCTTTCTTATCTTAAGTAGGTAGGAGCCTGTGAGCTTTCTTGCTCACAGAGTACAGTAGTCTCTTAGTAAACAGCCCTTGATTATGGATGGCTTTGTCTGTGTTGCAGTCAGAAGTGCAGCATCTAAGCCAACTTTAATTCAGTAGTTTCACTGGAGAGAACATGTCACAGCTGCTAAGAACTGAGCCAGATCATACATCAGTCTATACTGCTTCTGCTGAAAACAGGCATGAATTTACAAGGGGCAAAGAATGATGAAGGCTATGAACTCGTCTAGCATTGCCTCATCAGGGCATGCTTTATGATCACATAAAGTGAAATGTAATTTATCACTGCACCTTTTGAATAATAACCTACCTTCAGTTTGTTTTTCACAGAGCACACTGCAAATTTTCAACTGAAATAGTTGCAAATTAGGAATTCCCATCATTGCTAGAAAAGGGAATACAGCTTGCAACAGCTGTGTAACATTTGATTGGGAATAAGAGCATCTTTAGTGCTATTTTGTGCCTCAGAACATTGTATTGTTCTGATAAAAAAATGTAATGAATAAAGACCTATGTGGAACAATACAGTCTTTGATTATCCTAAAGAAACCAGGGCACAATCATGAAAAAATACCCTGTGCAGCTCTTGCTACAAGATACAAAGGTTTCAATTGCATCTCATAAGTCTGACCAGTATATTCTACTCTGAAAAGGCAAGATTCTTATTAAGCCTTCCTCATTTTCACTTTCTGCAATAAATCTACATTTTGTCAAAGTTCAAGTTGGTGCACCCAAGTTGAAGGTGTTCGAGGCCAGATTGGATGGGGCCTGGGCAGCCTGGTCTAGTATTAAATGGGGAAGTTGGTGGCCCTGCCTGTGGCAGGGGGGTTGGAGATTCATGATCCTTGAGGTCCCTTCCAACCCTGACCATTCTGTGATTCTGTAAAGAAGTGATGCTCCAATGAATTTAAGCATTTTAATTATATTTGTGAGCGAGTTCTTGTATTGCTGTGGTAATAGGGCCAGATGGGATGAAGTGACTAGAATACATCACATACAGGTAGGCAGAACAGAGATGCACAGTTTGAGAAGCCTACAGGGAAATGGATTGCTGCTGAGTGAACAGTGGCTGTATAAATATAAAAGAAAAAGGCGTATATGCTTGTGGCATCTCCTTAACTTAAATAAAGCCTTAATTAAAATCTTTAAACACAACAAAGACTTCCAGCAAGCATGGGCAATGGATCAGAAGCTTCCATCTGGGCTTTGAAGCTGATGTCCTCTGTCGTTTCATTATGTCTCTTAAGCTCTGGAAGTTCCCCATCTGGTTCATGGATATGGTAAAACTTGTAGTTCTGTGAAAAGATCCTTTGTGGCACAGGATTCAACCTGTAACTTCTGTCACATCTGCTGAAAAAAGGCAATATAGCCAACTGCCAGGCACTGCAGCAATAATATGTTTGAAGAACTGAGCACAGCTAACATGCTAGTGGTAAGTAAGTAGTCTGTGACTCTGTGCTTCCACCATTCCAGGCTATTGAAAACTTCGCAATGACAGTGAAAACAACAGCACAGATGCTACAGACCTTTGGAACGGACTTAGCAGAGACTGAACTTCCCAATGATGTGCAATGTACGGAGGAGCTCCTATCTGCACACACTGACCACCATAGCAAGCTGAAGGTGAATGGTGTCTTGTGACAACTCAATCTGTGTAATATATGGTTTTTAATTCAACAAATTTTTCTGCCATCTTTTGGGATTCTATCATCTGAAAACTACTGACTAGGAGAAGAAAATTGGATTCAGGAAATTGATTCAATGCAGCTATGGAAAAGGACTCCACAGGTTCAGGAATGATAGAACAGGGAGGTGTCACTGCCGCTATATAGGAGGGTATAATGAGATCACAACTAGAACAGCATGGGCTCCTGATGATGTTTTCTTCAGAAAGGATGAACTCATATTGGAGCAGATGTAGAGAACATCTGTAAGAATAATTCAGGAATAGATAGTGATCTATTTAGTTGATGACTAAAATATTACAGAATGGATTAAAAGCATTAAAAACAGACTAGTGCCTTTTTAGCCTGGCAGAGTAAGACTCAAAAGAAAATGTTATTGCTGTCAATAAGCACCTTAGGCTAAACACAAAAGGAAATTTATTATTTTAGCACGAGTACAGAAATAACCATTAGCTTCAGTTGGGAATGAAGAACAGAGTTCTACCCATAAAAAACAGTAAGATCCTGGAGCTTTCCTCCCAGAGAAGAAGGGTAGTAAACAACTTCTATTATTTTGGGGTGGCATTTAAATGTTGGTTTTTTTTTAATGATCGATGAAGTTGCCTTTAGTAGCAGTTCTGTCCCAGCCATGTGTTACTGTTGTGTTAAACAGCAGGACTTGTTAGCCATTCCGATTCTTTCTAATAATTGCCTTCAGAACCTAAGGAATTGCCATGACTTGTGAAAATCTTTTACAGCACTTTTGCTGGGTACCAAAGACTGGTTAGAAAGAATACTCAGAATTCTTCAGGCTGTAAGAAACTGCCTTGCCTCAATTGCTTTTGGTCAAAAGATAATGGTTTCTTCCACATGTTGGAGCCTGGCTCTTAATGCTAATTTCCTCTTTGATTACATTTTTATTGTAGTTTTCCTCACACTCCAAAGCTGCTTCTGCAGCTCTAAAGCATCCCCTAGCTCTTTGGCTATGTCTTTGCTACTCTTTTCCATAAAATCTGGCAGAACAGTGCAGGTAATACAATGGTAAAGGGCACCTTTGTTAATCTTACCTCAGTGGGAGAGCTGTGCAGCTTTGTGTAGCAGCAGGAAGGGTTCCTGAAGAAAGCTTTTAATAAGTGTTTCTATACTGATGTCTTGGGGGCTTTACCACTCAAAACAGTGTGGAGGAAGCAAATATGTTAATAGAAAATCTGTGTGAAGGATTCAGTTGTGAGAAAATGAGTTTTTTGCTGACTTGCAGAATCTACGAATCTGCTCTTCACTGTCTTTTTCTCCTCTCATGGTCTCCTTTCAATTGGTAGCACATGGACATTTTCTATCCTGCCCTATTCCAGTTGACATTAACTCCCATTAAGTAATCTCCAAAGATTGTGGTGTTCCTTTGTATGGCCTCCTTCAATGCTGGAAACAGGAGAGGGCCAGGAATCCCTAGCTTATGAGAAAACAGTAATGTTAGTGTTTCACAAGAATCCATTTGTGACTTACAGTTGGATTTCTGAAGAGTTTTATTCAAGTATGCAGTGAAGTGGCGACTCCTTAGCTGATGTTAATTTTAAGCCTTATTGTTCTTTTTGTTGCTCATCTAAGAAAGCTAAGAAAGTACCTTCTCCTGTGGTTGACTCCTTGGCAGCTGGCAGGCTGTGGCTTATCATGTCATAATGTTGTTTAAAGAAATTCCATTAAGAAGTGTGTTGTCATGGCTGACTGAACAATTGACAGCACACATGTAATTTGTGTTAGAATGTTATTCTGAAAGTTTTCTGGTCAGAAATGCAATATGCTCAGAAATTATGCAATATTCTTTTTCTCAGAAATATATCTACTGTTCAAAATGAACAGGTTTAGTCTCTGCATTCATAGAAAGACATATCATTATTGGTAAGCATTGGTGTTTTTTTGTTCCTAGTATTTACTACCTACCTAGAAGTATCTTCCTTTAGCATTACTGTTGTCCACCTAAGAAATGGGAGTGTTCTTAAAATATGTACATACAATTTGTTTGGCTTGTTCTTTGTTCCTCAGGATGAGCTGAAACTAGCTGTGAAGCAGGGGGCCACATTACTGACGTGCATTAGGGAGCCAGTCACCCGAAGTGCCAACAGCAAACTCAGCCCTGATGAACTGGAAAATGTGGCAACAGTGGAAAGGTTAGTGAAGATTGACTACCTTGCACAACTTGCTAGTTTACTCCTAAGAAATGCAAATGTCGTTTATGTCCTTACTTATATTATTAAAATATAGATACTATAAATTCCCACTGTTTAGTTACTCAGGATTTATTGGATACAGAAGTAAGTAGGACTTCGAGGAAGTTACTGGATTAAACTGGAAAAGTATGTTCAAACAAGTCCTGAATTTCATGGTAATTTTTGGTTGGACCACTACCTACCCAATGGAAGGTTTGATGTGGGACTTATTTTCCCCATAACATCTTCCGTGTTTCTGTGCCTAGTTAAAATGTGACATCTGAATCCATGTGATCTGAAAGAGAATGTGCTTGTGCATGTCTGTGGAAACACTGGAGAAGGATCAAATGTAGATGATACTCTGAAATATGCACCTTTGCAGATTTATAAAGAGAGTAATTACTGTTCCTTCCTACAATGCTGGTTATTACAAAGATTTTAGTCACTGCTTAGAAGTTTCTGTTGTTCCATGTAACACAGTAGATAGAGAAATGTCATGCTAGTTTCAATGTGTCTGCATTCAGTGAGAACAAAGCTGCCAAATGTCAACCTGATATTTTTTACTGGCTGCTTTGAAATCCTTTAATCAGTCTTCCTTTAATTAATGAAGGAATTTGTAAATTCGTCTTGAATTCAAAAAGTAGCTTTGATTATAAAGAGATTTTTCATTGATAGATTGAAAACAGAACTTGTTTCTGACCGCAGTGTGAAAGAGCTTTTGGTCTGTCACTTGGTTCTAGCATTCACTGCGTTTGCCTGGTCCCCTGCCTGCCTGAAGGATGGCCAGATATTAAAAAAAAAAGGATATTCAGAGAAGAATATTTTTTCATTTTTTCATTTTTTCCCTCTTCTCTTCTTATTTAAACTGTTCTACTTTGTAATATACATAATAGATCATTGAGAGACTGTGAGAATGACTCACTAGTGTGCTGTTGGACAGATCACTTGATACTGATTTCTTTGTGAATGTTTCATTATTTACATGAAGTAAAACACTGTCAATGGGAGGCATTATGAGCTTCTAATTCATTGTGTTTAGGAGAGATGGACAAGGAAAAGTAATTCAGTTGTTGCCTAGTTTTGATGGGTGAAGAAAATAAGCAACTTGTAGAGTTCTGCTTTAAGCGTTCCGTAAATTAACAATTGTATTGTATTCAATCTGTATTAGCCTGGAGCTAATTATCTTTGAACATTCAGGTGGAAGCTGGGGAGAGACAGCTGTTTCTGGCTCCCAGCACATGGAGCAGGTCTGTATTACTGTTGCAGGTCAGGAGAAGGGACTACAGGTGCCACAGTAGATCCATATAGTTATCTATCATCATCACACTTCTATCCTACTTCAGTTTTTGTTCCCTTTTTCTCAAGGGAAAATTGACATCGAACATTGTTCTGCATCTTCTATAGGTATAGGCTTACCACCATCTCCAAATTGTGCTTTTTGCCATCAATTGATGTAAGTTAAAAGAAATTAACCATAGAAAATAACTCTTTCATTCTAATTTCTTAATAGGTTGTTGGCTCAGTTGGATGAAACAGAAAAGGCTTTTGATCAGTTTTGGACCAAGCATCACCTGAAACTAGAACAATGCTTGCAGCTTCGACACTTTGAACATGATTTTAGAGAAGTAAGTCATTGGCTGGTCATATCTAGTATTTGGTAAATATGGTCAAACCTTGCCCATACTTAAAGAAAAATGGCATTCTACAAAAGAGGTGGGGAGAGAAGCCATTCATTATAAAATAAAATGCATACTCAAAAGTGAAATTCTTGGTAATAATCTAATCTTTTACAACATTTCAGTAAAGCTGAGTGGAGAAAGTGCCAGCTATTTAGGCCAAAATGTGAAACACAAACTTCATGATAAATCATTGTGTGTTTATGTGTGATGTTACCAAGTATCATTTCTTCTGTGATGCTAAGCACACAATCCTACTGAATCAGTGGAAAACAAAAATGGAAAGCCCAACCATGAGTGCAAAGAATGGAGTAATACAATAAGATAGATTGCAGAGTCATAGATTTTCAGAACTGTTTAGGCCTAAATAAATCTAAAAAATGGGGGCAGCTCTTTACAGAATTATTTAGTTGGCTCCTCATTCTTCTGTTTTACCATTTTGAAAGGAATTGAAATATTAAATTTGAGATGCGGACTCCTGTAAAAGATGAAGTGAATGTTTAGAAGTCTTAGATTTGTTGTAATTTTGAGTGTCTTGTGATGTATATGTTTTGTTGTTTTTCTTTTTTTTTACTTTTGTTTGTTTTAGGTAAAATTAACGTTGGATAATCTCATGGAAGCACAAGCAGGTTTTTCTGATATTGGAGACAGTGTGACTCGAGTAGAACACCTCCTAAGGGAACAGAAACAACTGGAAGAAAAAGGACAGGTTTGTATTCAATATAGTATTCTAGCATCCAGACATGATTATCTAGATGTTTCTCTGTCACTATCCTTATATCACACTTACACTCTTTTCATGGGTCACTATTTCTAATTGCAAAATTCAGATCCTAATTTCCAGAATCTGAGGTTGTCCAAATTCAGTAGTTCTGGTTTGCTACCTGGAAAACTAGAAATATCTGAGTTTAAAATCACAAAAAGTTAGGGCCATCTCTGGAGTCTGAAAAGCTCATAAGACTTAACAGGTTCCCTTGGCAAGATACCTTTTAAGACTATTTCATTCAAGCTCATAGCAATTTCAGGAACACTTATACCTTCTGATATATAGCTTTCTTTTCTAGACATTTGGACTTTGCAAATCCATCACCTATGATATGCATTACTTTCAGTATTATTAGAAAGGATAGAATGAATAAGCCAAATTAGAATAGGATGCACATGAACATATGCAAAAGCTGATTATGATATTTATAAGCATAGGATTAAAATTTAGGAATATTGTGATCTTTGCCCATCTCTTCTGTAGAAGTCTAAAGAAATTTAAGTTACAATAACATACATTTCCTTTCCATTCTCCACATCACATAACTTTTTGCCCTGCTAGCCACCTCTAATTTCATCATATGGTGACTAAACATAAGAATTTTACTTGGATCTGAAGAATTTTCCAAAATCTATATTCAAATCAAAGATAAACAAAAGCATTACATATCTGTCAATCAGCAAATGTAAAAAAATAGTTTTTTGGATTATTGGAAACTTAGTGGAGAAAAACACCACCACACATATATATCAGTGTCCTCAATATGTGAAAAGAAAGACATAACACTTTCCAGTTTAGGCAAGAAACTACTGCAGTTAGTAGTGAGGATCTGTCTGAAGCATATCTATTAAAGCACTGAATGTTTTTCTCTTTGACATTCATGATATTAATAAACAATGTTTGTACTCAGATGAAGCAAATAACCAACAACAGCTGATGTAGTTGGATTTTTTTCTATGAAATGGAAGAAGTCCATCTGTATTTAAAAGTATTCAGCAAAGAGCTGATAACTAATAGCTGAGGAGAGAAAATATTTCAGTACCACAAATTGTTTAAACTCATTCTGATTGACTTTGCCCTGGAAAAGGCTAGGAAACTTCATATTTATGAGCTGTGGTTTAAAACACATTGCAACACATGCCTGTTATGTTCTGCTCCTCTGTGAAGATGCCCACTCCTCAGAGAATTTATAATCCAAAGCTCTTCAGATACGAGCTCAGCCCACACAGCCTGACATACTGTGATTCATCGTAGGACTTTACTCTGGTTCCTCCTCTCTACTGTGCTGCTTTACTAACTCTCAAGTTGGATTAAGCATGCGATGGGACATTTTTGTGTAGATGCATGCTCTATATGATTTTAAGGCTGTTGAGGTACTCATCTCTGAATGTAGTCAGTGGAGGCAGAATGAACAGTAGAAAGAAATAATGCTAACAATTAAATTGGTCTTCAATACAAATTTAAAAACACATCAGCTAGTTGAATATCCCAAACTGTTAGCTACAGGATACAGCATGGGTTACAGAGGTGCACTGCCTTTACCTACACATCTCCTTTCCAGATGTAACTTTGAATTGATTCTCATTAATTTAACAGGAACCTTTGGAGAAAGCCCAGACTCTAGCTCTCCATGGAGAACAGCTCATCCAAAACAACCATTATGCAGTTGACTCCATTAGACCAAAGTGTGTTGAACTCAGGCGTATTTGCGATGACTTTACTAATGAGACCAAGAAAAAGTATGATATTCTGGGGAAGTCTCTTGAACTGCATAAGCAATTAGATAAGGTGAGTGAGTCTTTTTGGAGTACAGCCCTACTGAAGACTCTACTGAAAATAAATCTTTTTAAAAGCATAGGCAACTTAGATGAAGAGGACAAAGATTTACTCTTTTTTTCTCCATTTCATTCAGAAACCATTGCTCTAAAAACCATAGCAGACACTTCCTGTAATTATTGTCTTAAGATCATGAAAGTATGAAACTAAAAAAGAATTGAGATAGAGCTAAATTTGAAATGAGAAACAAGCACATTCTGATGCTGAAAAATAAACAACTTACTGCCTGTTCTTTTGTTTTTCAGCTTATAGAATCCATCTGGAATAGAAAGCTAAATGCTCTGAGAATGTCTGCATGCTAATTCCTTAAAAGAATTACCAGAAATTATTCTGAAAATCTGCTTTGGAGTTTAATGAGCCTAAGAAGTTTTAGAGAATTCTCATATAGTTTAATATTTATTTTTGGGTTTGGATAACTGTATAATTAAACACTGAAATAAGGTTGTACAGCAGAAAGATTTGATTTGCAGCAATTACAGTAGCATTCTTATTGCTCAGAATATTTTTTTCTGTTACTGAAAAATCTATCCCATGAGAGGTGAATTTAATTTGCTAATGTTCTATGTCCCTTAGGTGGGATGTGTTGTGGACAGGACCTGCTGCATGTGAGGAAGTAACATTAATTCCCTTTAGTGACACATTAGTGCAAATCTGTATTTCATGGGTGATAGAAATGGCACTTCTCAACATGGACTTCCAGTGACAATGGAGTCTTTACTGTCCCATTTTTCTTTAAAGGCAAGCCAATGGTGTGAAGCTGGAATCTACCTCTTAGCTTCCCAAGCTGTAGACAAATGCCAGTCACAAGAGGGAGCTGAAACTGCACTCGTTGAAATAGAGAAGTTCTTGGCAACAGCAAAGGAGCATCAACTCTCTAACCCAAAGGAGTTCTACAATCAGTTTGACACAATTCTCACACCTGAAATAAAGGTAAAACACCTCAAACATGTATGCACTCACAAAACAGTGATTGTCTTGCACATGAGAGACTATTGGGCTGTATATGAGTCTGCACAAATATGCCTCCTTCCCCACAGCAAAAGGGCACAGAGGTAAGCACTTGGGGCAAGAGGTTTTACTCATATGAGCAGTTCTACACATATTTCTTCAGGGTAGTGCCAGAAAATTGCATGACTCACGATGCCCTGCTTGGTGAAACAGATCTATGCAAAGTACGTGGGCTGGGTTGCATTATCTTTAGCTCTAATACACCTAGTCTGACTAACCCAAGTCCCATCTTATTTTGCTTAGTCCAGCACTCACAATCATCTACTGTTTGCCTTTTCTTTGCCTAGGCCAATGCCCAAAGGATTTTACAAAAACTAGAAGATGTACAAGAAATGTTTGACAAGAGGCAAGTGAGTCTGAAGAAGCTAGCAGCCAAACAGACCCGTCCAGTACAACCTGTTGCCCCACATCCTGAATCTTCCCCGAAACGAGCATCACCAAAAACTACCAGACCAGCAGGAGTAGGTGGGCCATTAATATCTGCATTCAGATACTCAGCAGTGTTAGGGCTCTTTTTATGCATGGTCATGCTTATTTTTTTTCATCAGAATGAAAACTTCCACCTGATGTTCAGTGTCAGCTTTGTAGGCCCAGAATTTAAAAATGAATGTGAAGTAATTTATCACTGCAAGCACACAAACAAGGATGATTTAAAAAATAAAAATAAAAAAATCAGGCTCTTCTTCTTAGGTCTCATCTATAGAATACTTTTCTGTACACTTTCTTATTGTCATATATTGCTAATCCTTCACTGAAAATGCAAACCAGGTAACTAACTGCAAGTATGTGAAGTAAGCATGAAGATATCTTTTACAGTGAACATACAGTAACGTTGTTTTCTCCTCTGCATAACCATTTATTCACTTTCTAATATAGTTCTTTAGCAATTATGAGTTGAACATTGCTTCTTCTTGGAACTTACAGAAAGTTTTCTGTTTTGAGGTTAGTATGTGCCTTTAACCAAGGGCTTTTTAACAGGGAATCTTCTGCTAGAGTACTGATTGATTAGAATAACTTCACAGAGTCTCTAACTTTTTAAGCTCCATGGTAAAATAACCATTTTGACAGTTTAAGTGCCATGAGTAATATACATACAGTGTTTAATGGCATCCTTTGGGTCCATTACAAAGCATCATTCTTTGAATTTGCTCCTTCTCTCAGAATGCCAAAGCACATTGCAAATACTCTGTGGCTGGTAAGTATTTTCACCTCTCTTTTGCAGAAAGAAAACTGAAGCTTAAATAAAGCAGCTGATTCACCAAGGGGCTTCACAGCCTGAGTCTGAGATGTGGCTGAGAATAGAAATGAGGACACTGAGTCCTACTCCAAGCCTTGAAAACGAGGCTGTGATATTCTGTTCTTCTTGAAGCTACCCTCTGTTGGGATTTCCTCTGTGCCCCTTCTTCACATTCTGCACATGGGAGCAACAGAGTCAGCATTTCTATATGGGTGGAATATATAGAGAATCATCATGAGAGGCTAAGAGCAACTTATTGAGTCAGTTATTGTAACTCGTTGTTATTTGTTACCTGGAACGCGCCTGAACATCTCTAAAAATTTGCAAAATAGAATATGCTAACAGGAAACAACCATATTCCTAGGCTCAGTAAATAGAAAGGCAGGCAAAGACAATAAAATGTAGTCAACAGAAATAGAAAGCATGAGAGAGAGGCTTTTGTCCCTAAGCAGCAGATATAACAATGCCACAGCAGAACTGCAATAGTTGTCTGTGAAAGGAAAGAAGTTGTATTCATTCCAGAATACATTTTGTTTAGTTTAGTTTTGTTTTTACTTGCTGACTCTCTATTTCCCTAACAAGGAATGGTAGGGAAAATTCAACCCAGTTCAGTGTGCTGATGGAAAAAAATCTTAAAAGATATGAATGCTTAAGCATGAAATACTCTGATAATATAACTGTGGCACATTTCATTTTACCTGTGCATATGTGTAGGTGACACAGGGAGAGCTGATGTGAGAAAAAGGGCAGACTTCTATCAGGGAGACGACTGTGACAGTTTCTTATAATGATGGCTTTCTGTTCTCTGGTGACTATTGGTAGAGTCTTAGCTTAATGAAGATCCACAGAAAGGCAGCTCAGACCTGCACTCTAAACTCTCCCCCAAGCCAGATTGCCCCCAGTGCTTTTCTATGGGTCTGGAAATTCTGAGGCAAAACTTTAAATTCTTCTCATTTTGATTTTGCAAATGAACTTGTGAATTTTATAGCGACAGACCTGTCCAGTATGGAAAACTGATATCGGAATGAAGGTGCTCAACAACTTTAAAAAGTCTGTACCAATTCAATTATCTATGAGAATATGCTTAAATATTATTCATAGATCAACCTAGAAAAGACAGAAAATTCTTCTGACACTTTTATAAGAAATGCCTTCAAATTTTTTAGTAGTATGTAACTTCAAGAAAATGTTACCAATGGAAGCCTGCATGAATACTGCTAATGGCTAACCTTGTCCCTTTCTGTGTTGGAAGGAAAGATGCGGCACTTCAGAGAAATGCCTTTGCTCAAGTTTACTTCTGACAGCATTGTTTTGGCTACCTGTTTGTGCACTGAGTTTCTGTACAAAGTTCCTCAGGGGAGTGAATTGGAATAGATTCACACAGTCACGCCATCCAGACTAGTGTTGCCAGTAGGTTGTCAGGCACAGCGGGATATGCAACAAAGCCTCAAAGATAGTATCACAGAATCATAGAATGGTTTGGGTTGGAAGGAACCTTTAAGGTCAACTATAATATAAATTATTAGGGTTGGCTGTAGTTAGCACTTCTCTCTTTTCATTCATTTTTAATTCTTCCAATTTTCAATTCTTTGGAATGAAATTTTCCTAAAGGCTCTCTTTATTCAGTCTGACATTTTCTTGGAAAAATGCAATAGAAATGGTTCAGCTATCTCAGTGAAGAAGGCTAAAACCTCCTTTATTTCAGTTACCTTTTTGGCCAAAGCTGAAACATTGCAGTGTCAGTTGATTTTGTTCCTTCTTTTGGATTTGGCAGAGTTTTATGCACTTGGAAAAAAAAACTTCTCAGCTCATACATGTTCATTATGGGTGAACTTGCTACAGTTCAGCTCATTTCCTTTGTTGTCAGCCAAAATGTATGGCACTCAAAGATAAAATATGTTTCTTTTCCTTCTGCAGTGCTTGTTTCCTTAAAGTACCATCTTATTGCAACTTAAGGTCTATGCAGGGCTGTCACTGTCTCTCTTTCTCTCTTTGTGTAACACAGCAGTGTGTTTCTGACTGCTTTCCATCTGACTTACACTCACATACCTAGTGGGAGCAAAGCAGAGAACCAAAAACTGTTACTGTAGGTTGGATTTTTTTTTCATTTGTGACTATTTTCTGTTGCTTTTATTCTCTCTGACATGAGAGAGAGAGAAGCTGATGCAGTAAATGTAAAGGTTCCAATCCTGTTAAAAACTAATGTGGGTGTTAGCCTAGTGAAAACAAAACCACCAGATTTTACTTATGCCACTACATGAAAAGGTCTACGTTGAAAGGACAGTGAAAGACGGAAATCAGAATTGCTGGGCAGGGTATCTGCTTGAACATGTTAAATGGCATATAATCTGTAATAATGTGAAAGTTACATTTTAAAAATGTCACATTGGTCTTCCAGATTAGTCTTATCTCCTTTGATCTTTAGCTGTAGCACTCAGACCTTAGAGTAGATGATAACAACTCTGAGAAGTGCTGTGAAAAAAACTTACTGGATATTTGTGAAGCACATGAATTGTAAAAAGGACTATTCTAAAAAATATGCATATATATTTTCAGAGCAGAGACTGATATATTGCATGGACAGTAAGGCTCTGGGCCCCCACTGAGAAATACAGATAAACTGGAATACTGAGGCTCATTAATTCAGTGTTCTATACACTGAATGTGGCAAGGATCCTTAGGGAGGGAGAGAGAAAATAATACATGTGCAAAATACTCATCAGTGGTTGGACCAAGATACCTTAGCAGAAAAAGGGCAAAATTAGGATTGCATGTGTTGCTTTACTTCTGGCACCTTTTCTAAATGCTATAAAATATTCACTTAGGGATTTCTTGTGTGCAGCATAAATGTTAAGTACAGGAGCAGAGAAGTCAAAATTTCTGTTAGCTCATTAAGCAAAGAATATCATTTGCAGCAGCACATCACACATGCAAAATCCATGACTCACCCTTACAGGCATATTAGAAGGCCAAATTGGAACATGAAATTCATATGGAGGGAACACAGCTGGAGGCTTTTTAGTCTTTTAAATAATAAAAACTAAACTGGTTCCACCCTATTTAAATGTGTGTGACTGCTCATTGGATCCCTTCCAGCATTCCTCACAGTCACTAATGCGTAACATTCACTAACTAATAACATCTGGATAGAGGATTAAAGGAGAATATCTTTCAAGAGTCTGGGGATGGGTACAGGGGAAATGAAGCAGCAGAGAGATTAGCTGACTCAGAAAAGATGATGAATGTGACTTTCATTAATGGTTCTTAGGAAACTATTCAGTTTAAGATATCTCTATAAAAGAGGCGAAAAGATGCTTTCCATTTTGTGGCTGTAGGGCTGCTATCACATTGGGCCAAGTCTGAGAAAACTGAGCAGCCTGTTTCCTTATAGAATAACATTCCACTTGCAGGGAGCCTCACTCTATGCTTCCTAGATGGGCAGATTCTCAAGAGGCTCAACAACAATGTTGCTGGAGCAGAGAAGCAGTGATTATATTGCCTAAGAATGGAAAATAGTTTCTGTATCAAGCCATTTGATGACAAATCTTAGATGCTCTGGCATTTCTTTAGTTGCCTTAGCATTCTGTTCTGTCATCACCAGCATAGAAAACCACCAGTAAATCATTTCTATGGAACAGCATATGCTGCAAGCCCCTATGAGCAGTTTGGCAGACTAGTCATTTCCATGACTGTTCTTACTGAAAGATTTTGATTCTGCTGTGGGTGATCAGTGAGAATGCACAAACTCTTCCACTGAAGAAAAAGATGGGGAAGCATGTAACTGGGAAATTCACACAACCTGAATTTAAAGCACAGTACTTACATACTTTGAACAGTATGATATTAGAAGTGTTGTCTACACATCATAAGCCTTGACTGCATGATTTGTCTCTTGCTACCTGATGAGTTGCATTTGTTCTAACAGGAACAGCAACTCCGTATTTATCATGTAACTTGTTCATAAAAAACAAGCACTATCAAAGGCCCCACAGGAGAAGCAAAGTGATTCACCAGGTGAACGAAAGCAATAGACCTAAACCCTGTATTATTGTAAATAGCCTTGCAACAAAAATTTAATTCTATGCACAATACTCCTTAACAATATTTTCTTTTAAAGCAGCAAACAATTTAAAATATTACCCAGTTCAAAATTGGAATTTTTAACCCAATATCCAGGGGAGTACAATAAAGCAATAAAATGAAAACATCTTGCCAACATGCAGACCTTAGTTGTGCACTTGTTCCTGTGCCTTTGTTCTTCCTGTAGGTCGCTGTGCTCTTTTATGTTTCTCTGACTTTGAAACAGCTAACTGTACTGAATTTTAGAAGGGAATTTCCCTTATGAAATATTTCTAGTTTTGCAGCAATTAGGGCAATAGTAATAGGCTGCTATTTGGGCTCTTTCTTTCTAAATTATTCCAAAAACTACTTAAACATAATAACATGAAGCACAGTCTGGATGTAGACCAGACAACAACGTAAAAATACTCTGATGCATAACCAAAACCATATTGCTTCCTGTTTTCATTTTGGGTCAAATTAAAAGAGGGTACTTTTTTACTGTGGCAACTTGAATCAAATTGCCTCCCCTAAAATACAAATGGCTACATTTGATTTTTTTCTGCATTCTTCCTTCTGAAATGTATCATACTGATGAAGCCATGACTAAGCTAGAAGACTGTCCTGAGTAATTTGCTGGATCAAGGAGCATCTTTTTAATAGCAATCCACAATTTCTCCCAAAGAGAGAAAGTAATTATAGCCCAGTTTCATGAACAAAATATTAATAGATGCATTTGAAAACACCAGCTTTTAATTCTGGAAAAGTTCTTATTGAGTTAGAAAGTTTTCTGAGAATAAAACCAAAGAGACTTCATCTCACAATTGCAGTGTTTTTGTTCTTTGCTGCCTGACCTAGTTACTTTCATCATTTCACCTGGTATATGTATTTGTTTTTACCATTATGTGCATGCTTGTCTGTATCAGTTCAGCAACTAAGAGGAAGGAGCCACATTTGCCTTGTACTTACATAACACACATTGTGTACTTACTATCAATTTAGTACAACTAAAGATACAACCTGCAACTGAGAAATTATTTTCTATTCTAAATTGAATATACAATTCTCCATCTCCTAGTTCATTCTAACACTTTTCCTTGGATAGCAGTCTCAGGATGAGAGGTTAATTTGTTAAGGATGATTTTCTAGTAGCTTTAGACAACTTGCTGTGAACAAATTTTCAGAGCCTACGAGGCCAAACAAACCTGACATGACAGAGCATAGCCTGAAATCATTTCCTCAGATTCACTGTCAGTGCATACATGATTAGAGTTACTTGCTGAATACTTGCATATTTACTCTTTTCAGGATCACTCATGTTATGAAACTGTATGAGAAACAGTCTTTTATAATTTGACTTTATCGAACTATTACCAAAACAAAAATGTGCTTCCTTTGCAAAATCTAACAAGTAGCAAACCATGAACTTGAAAACTATCAGTGAAAATTATCCAACCACTGATGTAGTTGGCTAAAATTTATTTGTGCTACTTTAAGGATGGTTGCCCAGGAGGAAGCCAAGCTGCAGCAGTCATTACGGCATTGAACATTACAGCCAATCTGAGACACAGGGGAGCACCAAACACCACAGTGCATTCCCTGATGCCAGCTGCTCCTTCACCACTACAACTACAATTCCATTCTCTAAGCCAGATACCAATTATCAATGAAGTAAAAGGAACACTGCTCACTGCTTTTATTTGGAAGAACGATTTCAACATTTAGCACAAGTCTTCTAACATTATTTTCTTTTTGACTCTTTCAGCTACCAACAGGAGGTCTGCAGAAATTACTTGTCCTCCAAAGTCCATCTCTGAGGCAGAGTTATCAAAAAAGAAAAGCATTAAGAAGACTAAAGGTGGAATTAAGGTAGGAGTCCCCAAGTTCTCGGGACATGCCGTACTCCAAGAGAATTCATAACAATGTAAACATGTATTTACATATTTGTATTTATTTTTAAGATTTCTCAGAGGCACAAGATAGATTTCCCAGACTTCTCTGGTTGGCACTATTCAAAAGACTTTAAAAATAATGTCTTCATCATTGGCTTCAGGCAGAAAAAAACCCAAAAACACAGTATTTCAGAGCCTAAGGAACAGACCTTTATGCCTACGATTATCTACCTAAGGAGATGAATTCACTTCTTATTGTGAAAGAACCCAAGAATAACTTTGCACAGAGTTAAGAATACCCCTAACACCAATAGAATTGGAAAACTAGAGACAAAAGATACTTTTTATATATAACTTGCACATCTAAGCAAATTAACTTATCAAGTGACTCACTACACTGGTTCTGTATTACATTGGCTTGTAAAGAATTAAAATTCTCTCAATAAAAGTATGAGCAACTAAGTATTTTTGCATTGTATATGCTTTTTGTTCAGATTGAAGTGATGCATGAAGCGAGTCAAGGGGGATCTAGCAGAGTCTTGGTTATGAGTGAAAGCGATGAGAACCTGTCGACGAGGAGGAGGTAAGGCAGCACACGTCAGTCACTGCGTTAGTCGTAAGTCAGTAGACAAAGATACCATTATCCAATTACTAAGATCATCTCACTGTGTTCAAAAAACTCATACTTGACTGTATCCCTCTGAGAAGCTTTTTTTTTTTTTTTTTTAATTTAACTGATCGTCTTCTAGTCTCACTTCCTAGTAACTCTTGGGAAAGATTAATTATGCCATCTAAAATACCAATACTTTAGTTATTTAGTTTTACAAGTAGTGTCAAGCAAACACAATTTCAGTTGATCTGCACTGTCTCTAGGCCAAAGAAATAGAATTTGAAACAAACAAAAAAAAACCCTGCAGCAAGGCTACCAACCAAACCCCTACTGATTCAATTTCCTTTGTTTTCTTCAGGGTAACTGAGATAATTTTTTCTTACGTTACGCCTCTGTTTCACACAGGTATAAACTTAAGTTGTTTGATACGAGAGCAAGAGGTTGTAACAATATGCAAATCTGAGGCATACAAAAATGAAACTTACTGCTATCTGAACTTACAGCAGACTCAATGTATTTTCGTAGGGCATAAAAATTATGACTACCACTGGTCACCAAACTATCAGCTAGTTCTCAGAAGGTACAAAATGTGTTACCTACCAAAATAAGTTCCATTTCAAATCACGTCTGTAAGGTAATGACTGTCTAAGGAGAATGTGTAAGTTCATGTTAAGAATAGGTTAAGCTTCTGATATTTCGTAGAATTTCACATTCATAAACCCACTAAACAAATTCTTTAATTGTCTCCTTTCTTGGGAACATCCATTTTACCTTTTGTTCCGTAAAAGTTTTGGAGGTTTAGTGTAAGGTCAAACAACAAAAACAAAACACAAAAAACCCCACACGGTACCTCTGAAAGGACACTCCCTCATTGTCCTCAAAATAACATCTAAGCATCAGAGCCAAGCTCATCAGTTACAAAGAAAGCAAGAAGAAATTTCTAATATTTGTTAAAAAAAAAAGAAAAGAAAAGAAAAGAAACAAGTCTGTTTATTCAAATCAAATTTTACAAAACAATTGTCTTTCTGTGGTACAGAGCAAAGTTTAAGAATAAATATTGAATACTTTGTATAAAAATTAGTAATATCAAAGGGAAATTGATGCAAATCAAACAAACAGGTAAAAACAATTTTAGCATTAAACACGCTGTGCAACAATGTCAAACTCTTAATGAGGCATGACCATTCAAGCTGATACAGTTTTACTTGTAGATGTAAAACCTGACAGCCCTGCATTGGAGCACCAAGATGACTATTAAAAGAGGTTCTAGTTAAAGGTGTACGAAGGTTAAGTTGGTGTTTAGAACCAGAAAGTTGGTTTTCATTGTGGTTTTGTTTTTTTTTTTTTTGAAAGAAGTGCATTCATAGTTTTCTTTTTATTCATAAGCAGCTTCTTTTTTCACTGCAGCAAACAAAAACGCAAACTACAAACACCAAGGCCCTTTTAAGAAACAACCCAAACAAAATTTAAATTACCACAAAACAGCATATTTCAATGGTCAAAAGTGAGTTTCAAATAACAGCAAGCTCTATTTAAGTAGTGTTTTAGATGTTACTTAGGTCACTATAGAAGTTTAAGATACTTACAACTTGAACTTTGCTTATATGAGTGAAAACAAATTCTAACGCACACTTAGGCCAGAAAAATTGTAGTCTTAATAGAAGACTTTGGTTGTATATAAATTTCAAGACCCTTTTCCCCCTTAAGTGAATGGGGAGGCATTTCCAGTTGTGCCATTTTACTGTGCATCTTGTTGAATTAAATGGCCTGCAATAGGTCCTGGATCTGATGAAGAATTTTTCCTTCAATTACTGAACACGTTCTGTGTGCATTCCCCCCACCTGCACCTACACAAGCCAGCATGTTACAGATCTAGGTTTGTCGTCTTGTTTTCTTAAAAAAATAATAATAATAAATCCTCAGTTTGTTTAGGGAAGAACATGAACTACATTTGTTTTTCTAGAGTATAGCTGTTGCAGTCCAATTATTTTAATACTGATAAATGTCTTTGTGATCTATATATACCTAACATTTTGTCCAGTTAGAATTATTATTTTCCTCTTGGAAAACCAGTTGTGAAGTTACGTATTCACTTAAATCTAGTAGCTACTTAACATCCATCTGAAATGGCAGTGTCAGGAACAGTCAGCAAGCTCACTGCTGCTTTTTTTTTTTTTTTTTTAATCAGTGCTAGCCTATACCATTAGCATTCAAATCATTAAAACCGCAGCACAGCTCATAGAACAGCAGCAATGATTTAAGCAATTTACTATGTACAGATTAAAACTGCCATGCCACATACAACTCTTCTAAAGTGAAGTTAGAAGACATTAAATGCTTCACTGCTCCACACAGCAGCAACAAACTTCAGGCAGAGGATAAAAGGCCAGCTTTAGACTTCTCAGAAAGCAAGGAGCATTGCTTCTATAGGCAGTACATTATCAGCAGATCCCAAGACTGTGACTGATCGTTGGTACCCTGCAAGTTCTTGGGTTGCATGTTCCTACTTGCTGATTGACTTGACTCATTCAATCTTTCAGAAGTAGTTTTTAGTGACATTACCAACACTAACTTGTTCCAGTATTGAATCAGTTCACAAAGAGTATCTGACCGCCCTTTGCATAGCCTGTGCCTGCTCCAGGAAGAGCTACAACCGAGTTACCTGTCCTGTGAAACTGTAAAGACATTTACTAATAAGTTATACAAGTTATACAAGAAAAGACTGCAGACATCTTAGAACCATTTTTTTTTTTTAAACAACATTTTGATGGCACAATACAACTCAACACGCAGAGTTTCAGCACAGGAATTTAGTTCTTCCTGCATGTGATATTAACAGTTAGCTCTATTGAAGAGACAAGGTTTTGGGGACAAAGACTACCCTGACATTGTAAAGAATCTTTTCTCTTCAGGAAAAGACTTGAGAAATGTTTTAGTGATTGTGATTTTGTGTATTGAGTTTCTGTGGATCACCATCTCTCTAAGCTTTCACCATGACATCAAACCTTTGTGCAGAAAACATTCTCCTTATTTAACAAATGCTAAACATGAAACTTTGCTCTTTAAAAAAATTACTAACTGCTTCAAATAGCTATAGATAACACTCTCAAGGAACACAACTATGAGTTTCACTTGCTTTTCACCTTCAGGACCATGAACAAAAGAAAACAGAACCACTGTTAGAAGAAAACCAGTCTTAAATGCACTTAGTCTATTATCTTATTAAAGCCTGGATTGCTTAAATATACAGCTTAAGTTTTCAGAAGACAGAGCTTTGACATAAACACTAGATTTTCATCCTTTCCAGTTCACTTCTGATCTAAAGGGAGCTCATTCGCTACTTAGAAGAAGCAAGTTAAAGGGCACTTGGAACTGTTTCTTTACTTCAGAGATAGAGGGGGCTTTGAGAAAAAGACTGTAGCAGGTCTATATTTCCTGTACTTTCTCAGTTGTGCAGGTCCAGGCATATTTTCCATGAAGCATTGCATTCAAAAATACTGAATATATGTAACCAATTTACATTGCCTTGAACTACTAAATTGAGTCACAAGTTCTCCTTCCTCTCGTTTTGAAAGGTCTGCTTCGTTCTCATGCAGTAGACTTTTTTAAAAAAATCACATGCCTTAGCTTTTTAAAAAGAAAAAAAACCTTAGGACTTGTGATATTTTTACCAACCATTTCAAAGTCTAGAAGTCCATTATAGTTCATTTAACGATCATATAATTCAGACTCTCATCTTGTGAAGTGTAAAAAAAAAAAAAAAAAAAAAAAAAAAAAAAAAAAAGCAGGCTACAATGTAGAAAGTTGTGGTACAATACGAGAGCTATTCCAGTAACAGTTTCTGAACAGAACTTGGCACCATCCTCCCACTACCCTGCTTCATTTCCTATCCCACCCCTCCCAAACCCTCCCCAGCTATTCACATTGACGTATATTCTGAATGAACAGCAAAAAAAAGTTGTTGCTCTGTTTTGGCTCAGTGGATCTTCAACACAGATATTCAAGTATTAGGAAAATGCAGCTGAACAAGGATATGTGTTCTCATAATACAGCTTACAGAGAAGCATAATATTAACTATTCTGCAGTATATTCTACTCCAGAGCCCCGAGGAAAGCTTTTTAACTTTGGGATCAGTAGCCTGCTTCCAGAGATAGTGAAGGTCATCCACGTGTCCATGAGATGTCATCATTCTGTTGTAAATGCAGGGATGATATGGAGCCTTTCCTTCCCCAGAAAAAAAGGCATGATACTGTGGTACAATTCCCATTTTGTTGGCACAGAGGCCCATGAAGACATCATCTATATAAAGACTGGTATTGAGAGTCAGTGAAGCCTCATATACTTTAGCTGCTACATCACTTGATATTACATATGCAGCTCCTGCTGTGTAGTCAGGATAAGAGGGCCACTGGTACATTTCATATGGAACATAGTATTTGCTAGTCTTATCTCTTACGGGAGGAGATCCACGATGAACACGGCCAATCCAGAGATCCTGAACACCCATTTGTGCTAGACTTTGGAGATAAGCAACAAGATTTGGCATATGGATAAATATATCATCATCTGCAGACATAATAAACCTGGCATGAGGACAGTAGGCATTTACCCAGCTGAACTGTAGAAGTAATTTAGTAGTAAGGTTGTGAAAAGTATCCAAAAAGTCTTGCTGAATCAAATCGCTGTATTTCTGGTCTTCCAGATAAAGGTCTCTCTGCTGCAAATGATCCATTGGTTGTCCCAAAGCAAAAAGGGTTTTAATGTTGGCATTAAGTTTAGAACGAACATATTTCTCATTACCCCAAGTCTGTCGAATTGCATCCCTCCGATGACGGTTTTCAGGAGAAGACTTCACAAACAACAAGAGAAGGACATTCTGCTGTTGACATTTCTCTCTGTGGTTCATCAAGTATTGGTAGCTTGCTACTCTGTCCATGTTATCCCTACTGATGGACAGGCTTTCATTCACAAAATTGTAGCTGTTTATGAGGTATCTGTATGAATAGGACTTCATATGGCTTACAAAGCGATTATCAAATGGTCCCCAAAAAATCATGACACACAGTATGAAGCAAGTGGCAAATATCTGCAAGAACTGGCATTTTCTGACTCTTCTAGGACTAACAAACATTCTGATGCAGTTCTTGTAATTCTTATTCCTGTTCAGGATCAGAATTATTTTTGTCTTCTTTGCTTTGTTTATAAAGAGTGCTTGTAGTTTACTTTGAGAGCACAGTGTCAGTCCTTCAGGATAAGTGTCCGCTGTAAGTCATGATGTCTTTCACTCAGTATCATAAACTCAGCTTCCTGCATGGTTTTCACAAGTCATCTTTCTCAAAAACACTCTTCTTGTACTGGAAGAGAGCAGACAGCTCTGAAAGACAAGACTCACAGATGAGTTCTTCCCTTTGTGGCATCTTCAAGTGAACTCTACAGTTCCAATTAGATCTTCTCACGTGCTGATTTCATTCACGACAAGTCCTAAGAAGGGGAAGGAGAGAAGTGTTAGCGAGGTGCTGTTACCTCATCTGGTGTTTTGTCAGGGAGGAAAGTAGGAACCTGAGGGAAGTTAGCCAGAAGCCTGGGGGACATTAGTGAAGGAGAGCCTGGGGCAGGAAAACCTCTGCTGCTAACCGACAGATGACAACATTTCGTTCAAACCCTTCAAGCCGGAAGGCAAGCTGCACACCGTCCACGCTCTCGGTGTCTCCCGCAGCCTCTCACAGCGCAAAGCCCGCCCAGACCCAGTAACGGCTCCCAGGCGCGGGTGGCCGTGCCACCAACGGCCAGAGCCACGAGGCAGCCCTCACCCCCTCACCGCGGGTCCCCCAGGCAGCCCCTCTCCCTCACACCTTCCCTTTCGACCGGGCTCCCGGAGCCGATCGGAGCTGCCTTCCTTCCTCCGGTGAGAGCCTCAGCGCAGTCCCGCCGCGCCCCTCGCGGCCTCCCAGAAGGGCAGGGCCGCACCTCCGACCCCGCGCGGCCGCCCTGAGGGCAGGGCAGGAAGGTGCCAGGCGCAGCGCCGGCCCCGGGCAGGGCACAGGGTGCCTTGCAACCAGCTTGAGCCCTGGGACGGGCTCCTGGGAGGGTAAGCAGCCCTCTCATTTCCACAAAAGGACTAAAAACAGCCACGAAGAGGCGCGCCCCGCTGATCCCCGACAGATGCCCAGCGGTTAGCTTGGGACCTGTGATTTTTGGCCGACCGTGCTGACAGAAGCTATCTGCACCCGTCTTGGATTGCCTGCTGCACCAGCCGGAGCCGCAAGCCCCTCAGCTAGGCTCTTGGCAGCTGCACTTGCAGCACAGGCAGGGCTCCCGCAGGGCTTCCTCTCTGCCACCAGCTCAGGTTTTGGGGAGGAATCAAAAACAAAGCCACCAAAGCCTTCATGCCGTGCAAAACCCAACATTCTGTTCCTGTACCCAGAGCTTCATCTCTCTACACAACAGCCCAAAGAAGCAGCTACCTGCCCACCCTGTAAGAACACCACGTGAGCTCTCAGCAGAGCCAGATGCACACACCAAGGAACGGTACCCCACTCATTAAGCACTTACTGCAGGCAGACAGCCTCCAAAGCAACGAACGGGAGCTCCTGCTGTTATATTATAAGTTAAATGCAACACAAGCACTTGGAAAGATTATTTTACCTACTTGAGGTCTTGCAACTAGACAGCTTTAGGAGAAAGCAAGGAACTAGATGACAATAGCAGAAATTGGTACACTTCTGTGCTGTAGTAATCAACACAGGGTAGAGAGCTGATGGCTAAAAACGGAGCCATGGATTGGTACATTGAGGGTTGCAGATTGTAGAGCATAACAGAAAAGCTGTATGGGCAGTCTGCTGAGCAATCAGTCGGTCAGCACTTTTTATAGTATTGTTTTAAATCCATTGTATTTTTGGAAACATTATCTTAAACAATGCACCCCAGAGTTATAAACTCAGCAACTTTGTAATAGAACATTACTGCAAAGATTGTTGTTGTTTCAGATGAAGCATGGGGATGTAGACAAGAAGCTACAGAAATCCGAGCATTTGACAGCACCCTTGGGAGGACCAGGTCTAAAAATATACACTACTTTCTGAAAATCAGAAAAATCTGAAGATAGTTTTAGTTTTCCTCTTTATCCTGCATGCTTGTTTGAGCTCCTCTTCACAAATCTGCACACTGCATGAAATTGGCCAGCTAACACAAATGCTG
Organism: Phasianus colchicus; assembly: GCF_987193195.1. Lineage (NCBI taxonomy): Eukaryota > Metazoa > Chordata > Aves > Galliformes > Phasianidae > Phasianus > Phasianus colchicus. The sequence continues at coordinate 17,112,593 of NC_143445.1, forward strand.
CAGCACTGCCTCACCCAGTTAAGTTTACAAAAGGTGCATCAGGTTGTTGACTTCTATACAGCAGATGTCACAGAAATGGAAGAATGATGGTTGCACCATAAAGCTTTGGGCAATGCCATCATAGGCACAGACAGGAGGGAAAAAAAAAAAAATTGACAGTCTGACTGGTCAGGTTGCTTAGTGCCATCAGAATAGCTTAATAGCAGCTGTCTGACTTCTCAATTAGTCAGCACAAGGCCACGTACCTGTACTTACTTGGCAAGTTCCTGGAAACTTATCATAATGCTAATCACAAAGTACAGCTTTTATGGAGTATACTTTGATAACATTTTAGCAGGAGTCTACAATTGCTTGTGTCCCCTGGTAAAAGGACACAATGAGACAACAGTCAACACCACAGAACAGTGGGGTTAACTTGAGACTGACCTGTGACAGGTACTGCTATACCCAACAGCAATAAAATCCCCACAGAAATCCCTGTGCAAATAGCTTTTATTATGGAGCAGATGTGAGGAGACAAGGTGAGCATGGACCACATTTCCTGCTCTCTAGTATCCTCAGTCAGAGGAGCTGGACAGAAAATTAGTTTTTCCTTGAGAAGAAAAAAAAAACAAGGCTTAAAAACAAACAAACAAACAAACAAACAAACAAAACTGACTAAAAGGTTTTAAGCCTAATCTCATTTGATCTAGTTCAAGGGAATTAAATCAGCATTTAGTAGAGAATTTCTTCAGAGACCTCTTCAGATTACCTGCAAATGCAATTATAGTTAAGTAGTGCTGGTAACGTTTTAAGAGGCTTCCCTCCTCTGACACCCTGTCATCCTCAAAAACAAAAAAAGCCCAGAGACTTGTAGAAGTAATAATGCCAAAGAATCTCCTTCAGTGCATGAATTTCATAGCTGTTTGCAATACCAATCCCTTGGATTTAGTCATGCCCTCCTCCTCTTAACAAGTGACTCAACCTGTACCCCACAGAAGCTATTTACTGCCAATAGATTCTCTTAATTCTGAAGGGAGAAAAACAAACCAACAATAAAAAAAGCAATTTTCTTCCTAGCAAGAGGAAACAGTAGAACAGATAAAATTATGTTTGGCAGTCATAATTTTTTTTCTGACTATAATTAAGATGTTTTTGCCTCTTGGTGTGTATTTTCTTACTTGTGGCTTGGAAGCTTTTAGATGTACTTTTAGATTGAAGAGAGACTGGGAGAACCAAGCTCCCACATAGTTCCTGTGGCTGCCTTCCCTTCAGATAGTTGTAACAACAAAAAAAAGTCAGAGCTCTGTGTGGTCTTCCCCCAGTTGCAGGCACTAAAAGACTTTTCCACCCTTCAGCAATCCTACTCTTCTCAGAGGGATTTGCATATTTAACGTATGGCATTATCATAAATAAAAGTGTGTCATTTGAATGTAGCAACTGTTTGCAGTTCTGTACCTCGCATTCAATTAATATGCTAGTTTTGCTTTCATCCAGGAAAGTGTTATGCAATAGGAAGTCTTCATGATAATTTGTGGACCACTGTGAACCATTGTGACCACTGTGGACAGCAGGTCTGTAGACAGTTACCTTAAGTGTCCACAGAAATATTTGAGAAAGTTAGTATGAAGTTAATTTCAGGATAGAAATAAACCAAGTTTTTGAAAGCCCGGTGAGGAGACAAGAAAGTAAAGATACAGACATCTCAGACATGAAACACAGACATTCACAGGAAGGACCCAGAGGGAACGCTGATTGCAAGAGCGTGCAAAGCGACTATAGGCGGTTGATTTAGGTCAGGCTGCATCTAGGAGCTAACTTCAGTTTACAACAGAGCTCAGGGACTTGTTTTGCAGAACTAAGTACCGCATCCATTGTTTCTACAGCTTTCAGTTTTACCTAGGGCTACTTCCAGGCTTTACTGTTACTATGGAGAACAAGAAGCCTCTAGGACAGGCTTTTGGACTGAGCAGGACAGCCCTGTCATGTAAATTACTTCAGATCAGCTTCAGATAATCTTAGCTTATCATTGCAAAGATGCTTCATCCTGCTGGAATACTTCAGTCACTGGGATCTCAGCTGCAGCACCACTTCCCCAGCAATTTAGGAAGTGTTCAGCATAAACTGGCAAAAGCCAGAGTGCTGCAGTTAAGATTAGCACTGCCCACAGTTCAGTTCCAACAGACTTGTCAAGCCTAGTTTATCAATGAGATGATGCTGAGAAGAGCATGCTTTCAGAATCTGTTTAGGGAGCAGCAGTGAGGTTCAAGGAACACAATGTTCGGCACATTTGAGCATTCTGATTGTTAGGCAGAATTTAAAACCTTTGAAGCATTTTGTTTTTCAGTGATTTAAATTGTTATAATCTGTATGAAATTGAACTCCTTATCTCCAGCAGCACTTAGTTATACACGGCTTGCACCAGAAGACCAAAGAAAATCTGGCCTTAAGTTAGCACATCAAATAAGTATGTAACTTTCTGTTCTGATGGCTTATAAATTTTTCCCCCCCTTCCTATTAACTAAGGTGGTAAGAAGGTACGTGCCTAAATTAACGGAGGCAAGGCCTAAACCAACTTTGCTTCTCACAGCTTTAGCTACAATATCATACAACTCCATTTCCTCTCATCATTTTTTCCTGTCACTGGCATGTCTTCACAAGTCAGGTAGACTGTCATCACAACCCTGGCCTATGACCTCCTTCATTCCCTAGCATTTGAAGAGCTCACACAACAAGAAGTTCAGTTGAAATAGACTGTCAAGATCCTCATACGGGCTATACTAAGTAAGATAACAAAACAGAAACAAGTCACACCCCTGATACTCTTAGGATTTCCTACCATAGTGACAGATGTTTGTTTTAAGGAAAAAAAAAAATGCAGGAAGGTACTTGCTGATCCTTCCTTCCTACGTAGCTCATAACCTCCTACACTGAAAGAAAGTACATGCACACATTCTGCAATGAAAATTTCAAGTAGCAACAAAACAATTAGTTACACCTTGTTCTATACAAAACTCATGAGATATGGAAGTCAGACATTTAAGGAAAAAGTTAACAAGGCAACAATTAAGAAGAATCAGTCTAGTGCAAGAAAGATGTATGAAAAGGATAGAAAGACAAGTGGTGAATTTTGTGTAAGTAAGAAACATAAGTGAAGGAATGACTGAAGCTTGGTTTCAAAACCATTTAACCCATCACCTGCAATTCCACATGCAAGCTTTGGCTGCGCATTTCACAGTTTACCTGCAATTTGCAGTGAGGGTTTCAATTTCCTGGCACAGTAGAATCAGCATTCTTAAATGCTGATATGTGCACTGTGACCCTCTCAGGTCAAACACAGACCTGATTTTCAGAAGGTGGGCATCAACATCTTCCTAAGCTTGAACTTCTCAAATGATTCTGTGGTTGCTCAGTCAAGAAGGATCCCTCTATTAGAAAAAAGGCACTGAATTACAGCAGTATCTCTTGGGCAACTTCTTATCATGAAAAGCCTATGGCAGCACGTAGACAGCTGCAACCACTTGGTGCTTCTCACTTGGTATGTAATGTTTTTGTGTGTTCTTTGGCAGAGAAATTCATAGGACGGCAAAATATTAGATGGCAGCTGATTAACACATTTCAGCTTCTTCACAGTTGAAAGCAGAACAGGCTGTAAATGCCAAGGACTGCTAGGATACAGCAAAGGTTTAGTTCCTTCAGACATTTTGCACTTGCCACACCAACTGGGTAGAAAAGATAAGAATTATTTGTTTCCTTAAAAATGGAGCAGCAAGCTTCCCAGCTGCTACAGACAAACCTAGGTGGAGGCATCTGCCAGAAGCGAGGTAGAAGTTTTAGAGGTTTGCCCCTCTTCTCAAGTGGTTTTCAGCAGAAGTTTCCTAGAACAGCTACTTACACAGACAGCAGGAAAAGCATAGGACCACTCCTTTCAAGCATCAGACTAAACTGTATGTTTTCAGTTGCTTTAACCTGCTAGAGCCAACACAGAGTTCCCCAGACGAGCTAGACAGGACTTCTATCTTCCAGAATAAAAGCCTACAAAATACAAATGGTTTGGTCCAAGGGATTTTGCATAACAGATGCAAGTACCAACATGAAGTTCTATGCTTTTGTGCAGCAAACTGGGTGAAAAGAGATGGTTCTTTGCATCACTGGTGATTAAAGCTTCAGAGTCTGGCAGTGACAAAATGGAGGCCATGTGCCTTCATTTTCTGAGAAGGTTGATGAAGTACATACTTAATTTCTATGAAGACAAATCACATTTCTGAGACATGGGCTGTATACCTACAAAGTCTGTAATGGTACCCTACAATCTACAACCCATCACATGTGTTTTGGAAGATGGCAGTGATGAGCTTTAATGCTACACTAAGCAGTAGTCTACATTTATGTAAACTCGCTTCAGCACTGGTATTTAAAGCTGTGGCAGAGTGGTGCACATTCCTTTCAACTCCTAGATACTAAGGCAGTACTAAGCAGAGAACAGGCAGACCACATTAGCTGCAGCTGTTAATAGTGTTACCTCCCCATGGATGTAGATGGCACAGCTTAAACATCAAAAGAACTTGTGCAGAACTGCATTTATGTATCCTTGATCTGCACAGTAAACAAAAAAACAAACCAGATTCAGTTGGATTCTCAGCTCACTGTACAAGAGCAAGGGCTTTTGATAAGCACCAATACACTGAGGATCGGAGCTGCTACTTCCTGTGATTAATGAAGAAACACCTTTTCATTCCACAAGGAGCACAAAAGCACATGCATACATGCTGTTGTTTTCTTCACCAAGAAAAAAAATCGATAAATAGCAGAAAGGAAAGATGATCAAAAAATACAGGAAATACATGAATTGCCACTTCACATGCTTAATAGCTGTGAGTATTGTGCACATTTCAAGAAAAGGTACCTTAGCCTAAAGTTGAAGTCCAAGCCATGCTGCAAGCAGGCTTGCCATCAGGCTGACTGTAACAGTTATGTGATGACTGCGTATGTGAAAACAAGCGCATTGTTTTTATGCTCAGAGAGCAAGGAACTCAGATCTTTGCAATGATGTTCAACAAGATACTGCTTTGCTTATAAGCCCCTATTTACATGATTCACTGACTGCAATTACAGCTCATTAAGCACACCTAGCGTTTCTTTACTAAGAGTTAAAAGTCACACTTCCACAGCTTGTTTTCTTGTTTTGGTCTAAATGCCTGTGCCCAATTACTCAGGAATTGTCTGTGGAGAACCCAGCTTTCAGAACAAGTTTTTATTACTGTGTTTTAAACGTCTCATAATTGCTGCATAGGTAGCACATCAACAGAGATTTTAAATGCTACACAAAGATAAGCAATATCACAGAGTCTACGTAAATACTGTATTTCCATTGCTTCTGCTATAGGCATCCATTACTGTCCACTGTACATCAAGCGGTTTCCTTTTGCTCACAGAACTTCTCTGTCAGTTTAAATATCTAAAGAAAGTATGATGGAAACACCGTATGGAGAGCTGTACTGCTCAACTGTCTACCCTCATGTAGCCTCAGTTTAAGGAAGAATATTTAATTAGCAATGCCTGCACTGATCTGAAATTCTCCCAAGCTGCAGGATTTTCTCACTTGTCTGTGCTGGCAGTCCTCACAACTAAATCCAAAGCAGATGCTGGTCAAGTTTAGATCCCTTGTTAATTTTCAAGGGCCCATCTTCCACTAAGCTTCTGAACAAGAATAGTGAGACAGCTACACAGCTCCAGAAGAGTCACAGACAAACACAGGTACAGGGAAGGAATAAGTGTTTATTTAAAAATAAAAAATTAGTTTTAGAAAGGACAGAACTGTTGTTAGTTTGCAGAAGAAACACCACCCCCCCATAGCTGTTTTGCAGTAGATTAGAAAGTCTAAGAGCCACAACACAGCCCTACCTAAAAAAAATATTTAAAACAGGCGGCAGAAAGGATGGTATCTTCTTACTTGTAGTTGGATCTGGGAATGTTATTTCCTGCTTGTTTTCTTCATAATATCCATTCCAGTCTATAGGCCATACTCAGAGGTTAAGCTTAACTACATGAGGCAAGCTTGCTCTTCCAACTGCCAAATTTAACCTTCAATTTTAATAAGAGTGAGATAACTGGCTATCTTTCTGTGGGGCCTCACTTTAAGCATCATTGCCAGGCAAAATATTTAAAAATAAAGGGAATTTGAAGAATTATGAAGGGCTCATTGAAGCAGAAGGTTAATTATTTCCTATCACGGCCATTTCTAAACCACACTAGAATTTGCAGTAATAATTCCAGGTTTTAAATGTCACTTCAGAACAAGTATTCTTTCATCTGCTTTCCAGTCTATCTGTTCTTTCTCAAGCAACACTCTACTCTGTGCTCCAATTCAGCTTCATACTCTGAATACATCTTCATTTTCAGGGTCAAAACGCAAAGAATACTCATGTTAACACTCAGGCACTGAGGCAGGAGCATTAAAACAAGTGAGACATCAAATTCATAGATTAGAGTCAGACAAAAATATTGGGTTTTGTTTGTTTTATTTTTCCTTTTGGTTAGACCAAATAATACACATCAAACAAACAGATCCAGTACAGAAGACTCCTACATACATGTTGGGAGTCTCCATGCTTGCTTCAAGCAGGCCAGAGAGGAACAAACATTTCAGATTTAATGATAAAACAGATAGAGAACCATCTCAATACAAAGGAGCTGCACATCAGCTGGAATAATAGTGGTTCAAAACTTTATTTAAGCCTGCCTGAGAGATGGGTGGGATGAATTCCATGATCCTCTCCCACTTTTGTAATAACCAAAGAGAATTTCGATCTTACAGGCAATGCTTTCTGCAATGTAATAAGGCCAGAGACTATACAGGGAGCAGGAACACCATAAGCCCACTGTTAAAAAAAAGGGAGGGGATAGGGGGGGAAGAAAAAAGAAAAGAACCAATGCCCAGTCCCTCCACACACACGTGCAAGAAACAAGAAACATGAAAGCACAGTAAGCTGTAGCAACTGAAACCTAAGAGCAGCATCCAGCCGTTTTTAGCTTACGGCAGTTGAAGTATCCTCTGAGAGCTACGAAAATCACTGGCCATAACAAATCCCAAAACAAAGGGCTACAGAGAATTCTTCCTTCAGGTCTATCTTCATGATTTGAATCAGATAAGAGAAATCAAACGATCTGCAAAACACTCCCAACAAGTTTAATAAGCAGTGAGACTTCCCCAAGACTACAGTCTAAGTTATGATGTAGGTAAGTTCCCCATTCACACACAGAAGTACTCATCTCTGATCAAGACATAGAGTAGGTCATGATATTTAATAACATCTAGAGACAGGGAGAATAATTTATATGCCTCATACAAAACTAATGTAAGAACAGGAATGTAACTGAACTACACAAAATACTGGAATATGCACAGCACCAGGTTAAGAATTGCCATGTGAAAGCAGTCTCTCTTAACATAGTGAAGTAGAAACTGAAATGAAAGTTTCAGAAAGAGACCACAACACAGGAACAAAAAAACATGAGCATAAGCACACAAGACGAGGGTGAACTTAATGAAAAGGAAAAAAAAAAAACAAAAAACGGTCATCCCTTGAAGAAGTCTGATCACTCCAAGAAGTTGAATTTTGAGAACAATGTAATAGAAAGTCAGTACCTGCAGTTACCACAGCACTTCACTCAGAGCTTAGAGACAGGCAAAGCTGACACACTCAGAAAAACTTAGTCACAACTTTGACACTTTTGCTACCCCTACGGCTAACATGCTATGAAGGTTTTGTATTAGAAGTGTGCAGAACAAATATTTTATTGGGAATTCAAGAAAGTTCTAAGAGAGAGTTGCAGAAGCACTTTGTCTCATCTTAACAGTAAGACATGCAGTGTTACATAGCCCAGCTTAAGTGGCAAGTGCAAAGTGAAAGTCTAGACTTTCTTTAGTTAATCAATTCAAGTATAAGAAAAATCCATCCATCCATTAGTAGGTCACGAAAGAACTAACCACAGCAAGGGGAACCCCAAATATATGAGTAACTGTTTAAAAAAAAAAAAAAAAAGGCAAGACAAGAAAAGCCATAAATTTCCTGCTCTGAGACAAAAGGCTGACTTCATTTAGCACAAACTACTTTTGGTCTTACCTGAAAACCAAATGGAAGAACTTTAAAGTTGAAGGATACAACAGTAAAAATGAACAGAGACTGATCACAGCAAATAAAGTTGTATTTAAACTGTTCTCTATCGGAGAGAACTAGCTAAAATACCTTCCTCGGCTGGTATGCCCCAAACACCTCCCAGCAACAAAAACAATCTGTGTTGACAAAAGTTGTTCCAGAAGTTGTTTGGGAATCTGAACAAACTGACTTACTGCACCTGAAAGTGGAGAGTGCACCTTAAGGACATGGCAGCACTCCTGGTAGTTTTGAGTGACCTAACAGTTTTTGTTCAAGTTTAAAACTACATCCAGTGCTATGTAAATGACAGTCAAGCTAAAACTCATGAAGTTGATTCAAAGCAAGCAAAACTTGTTCTGCACTGTAAACTAAAAACTGACAGTCTGCATTAGCAAAATGTAGACCAGTTTCTTCAACAGTCCTTCAAACTTTGTTGCTTTCCCTTACCACTTTCTTTTCTTTCAAGACCATCTGTCCTCTGTCTGCTTAAGAAGCCTGAGTACCTAGCAGCAGCATCTCCAACCCACAGCTTTATTTATGTTGAGGGTCATACTACACAACCACTCAATCAGCAGTTAAACTTCAGGATTGGTACAGGTTCATTCTAAAAAGCTGCTAATTCATTCTAAAAAGGTTTGAAAGCTGAAGGGTTGCTTTATCCTTTTTCTGTGTGTTGTGATCATTTCCCCATTGACTGTACAAATTAGATCAAGAGTAACCTTTCAAAGATCCTTCTACAGCATACCCACTTCACCATCAAGAGAGGTACTTGAAACTTAGGAAAGAAGAGAAGTCTCCCAAATGTCCATGAGTATTATTTTAGACATGAAGACTTCAGAATGCACAGACTGGGGCTACTTAAGCAAACCTTTGATCCGGATCTGAACCAGGCTTTCCTGAAGGACTGCTAAGATTCCAAATACACAGTGTGTCCTGTACTAATGGTAAATCCTACTGTTACCTCTGGCCAGTCTGACAGAGGTGGATCAAACTGCTTGACAGCAGGTTTTAAAGGTTAACTACTATTGCGGTCTGCTGAATAACCACAGAGCCTCATTCCAGACAGCCAGTGTTTTAGGAAGGTACCTTAAGGTACTCTGCAAGCCGTATGGAAGAACAAGCTAGTGCAACACCAATCCATCACTGCCACTTCCAAGGCCCAACAGAACTACTGCAGCTGCAACAGAACCACCTTTCCCAATAAAAACCCCTCAGAACTTGTGTCCACACAGGCACTGTTAGTAAGTAACATCTTCAAATTAAAGAATTACCCAAACAATTCTTCAGGCATAAACTGATAACCTGGGCAGACAAGGCAATGCTTAGTATATCCTAGACTTTACAACACTGTAGGTGAAGGTGTAAGCACTGAATCAGAGAATACATAAGCCACCAGCATTTCAGATAAGTGATGACTTGCAGGATTTCCCACGTGCTGCTCCCCAGTCTGTAGGAGAACTACCATCTCTAGTCTCAGTACTTGCTACTCCAGTTTGGCCAGATGTCAGGGACTGTCCCAGCTCTTGCCTTGCTTCTCAATTTATAATCCCAAAGAAAGCAGCAAGTGACACAGTTGTGATTCACTTAATGGAAGAGAATAGTGAGCAGATACTGCTGTCAAGTTTCACAGCAGAAAAAAAAAGAAGCACAAAAAACCTCACCAGTGAAAGAGCTGGCATTTGCATTGAAATTGTGTTCTGTGTACATCAGACAGTGGGCTTCCAGGAGTCTAGTTCCGTGCAGAACAACCAACCTGTAACCCTCAGAACACCACCCTGCTCTGTGATCCACCTTCTGGATACACTGTTGGAATATTCCACAGCTGTTACCAACTGCAATTTAATGTCTCCTGCTCTGTTCAACAAAGAAAGCAAGCTAGGAAGACAAACAATCATTTTCTCTTTTCCACCTTGCAGTTCATTTATCTGTTTTCTAACCTTCTCCCTTTCCAACTGCTACTCACACTACTGCTAAGAGACCCTCAGCATACATCTCAGCAGACACTAGTTGAGGATGCTCCAGCATAGAACAGCAACACATTCCAACTTCTCACGGCTTCGCATGGCCAAAATAGGATCTAAGCTTCTATCATTGCTATGCTTGTGGTTGATTGCGTTGGACTCTAGCCAGCCTCCTGTCTCCAGAGAGACTCCACATTCTCAGAAGACGCTAACAAAGCAGATTTTTCCCCAATACGCTCCGGCGTTTCCTATGACCCCCGCAGTGAGGGCGAGCCGCCGCGACCCACCCGTTTCGTCCAGCCCGCCTCCCGGCTCTCCGGCCGTGCTCCCCGCTCCAGCCCGAGCACCCAGCCCCGCCCGGAGCCGCCGCGGTGCTCGGAGCTCCGGGGACAGCGGGGCCGCTCCCGGCCACGCGGCCGGCGAACAAAGGAGCCCTGCCTCCGCCCGAGCCCGCCGCCCGGCCGGGAGCGCAGCCAGAAGAGGCTTTTTGAGCTTAGCCTGGCTGAGTGAAATGCGCTTTCTGAACGCGTTCACCATCTCTCGCTTACGGTTAAAGCATCTTCTCAAGGCGATTTCTTCTGCAGATTGCCCCCCAGATGCGTGAGGAATGCTACGGCCGCGTAGCTCTGGCACACACTTGGGGCGTTGCCGAGGCCGGGCGGGCAGGGCTGCCCCAGCGCCCGCGGCTCCGTGTTGCAACGCGAAGCAGAGCGGAGGAACTCCCAGCCGGATCTACGAGTTTCTTGGGTGGGAGCGGTTGGGAGGGAAAAAGGGGAAAAAAAAAAAACAACAACCCAACAACTTTTTCAGAAGTAATAATGAATTGGAGAAAAAACAGAAAGCGAGAGGGGCTCCTGGGACGAGAGGAGCTGCTCCGCTTTGAATGGGCCGCGCTGCCGCACCGCTCGGGAGGCTGTGGGCGTCCCCCCGCGGCACAGGGGGAGAAGAAAGCCCTGCGAGGACCACTGCCGCCTTCCGAGTTTTCTGCTTTGTTTCAATGTAGAGCCGACAGCCACGCAGTGATCAGAGATCGAGGGGAAAAATGCTACAACGCTACACGAAGAAGATATTAGAAATTCGCTGAAATATGGGATTTCAGTATGATGTAGACACAGCCCTTCTTTACGGGGTAAGTAAGGCAACGGGGCACGGCCGAAACCTTTTAAACAAAGCAGCTGGAAAACTTGTTTGCCTGGAGTATGGAACCACAATTCCAGAGCCGCGGAAGCGACACAGCCCCCCCGAGCGGCTCGGCTCCCGCAGCCCCCCGCAGAAGGCAGAAAACGAGAAAAGCGGTAGGAAAACAGCACTTCGTCACGAGTTTTAATTACCCGACTTGTCACCTTATAGACAGACGAAACGGAAAAAAAAAAAAAAAAACAAAAAAAAAAACCCGAACCAACCAATAAGCCCAGAAACGAGGAGGGAAAGGAGCCACGCCCGAATTTTGTTGTCTCACCACCAAGTGTAGCTGCCTTCTCTTCTTTCTTTCTTTCTTTCCTTGGGGAAGAGGAATCGCCCGGCCCGCTCTCGGGGCTGCCTCATTCACTCGCAGGATATGGGATCCCACGGCCCGGGAGCCAATGGGCTCCTCCTCTCCTCCCCCCGCGCCGAGCCCCGCAGCTCCCGCCCGGCGCCTCCCGCCGCTGATAAACACCGCGTGCCGGGGGCTGAGGGATGCGAGGTTCGGTTCCTCTTCCTTTTTCCCGGACAGGGTGTGTCTGCTACGCGGGGTCTGGCAAAGGTATTCTAAGTGCTAAAAAGTTCCTTCTGTCTTACGGGTTCCATTGGGAGTCACGATGCAAAGTTTAGCCTGCTGCTGCGAGACCGCGAGGCACTGTGTAACTGCTCGCTATTAGCCAGTTATTTCGTAGGGCACAGAGCAAGCGCTATTCCTCGCTTTTGCTGGAAACCTTCAGAGCAGGACGGGCTTTAGTCCCCCCCCCCCACCTTTACCACGACCGCTGGTGATTTATTTGCATCGTCTTAAGGAAAATGCCCTGCTCTAAACTCTTCTCGGGTTTTAAGAGGCCGAGAAGTTCCTTTTCACTGAAGTGCTTCAGCTGAGGTGTGAGTGCTTACCTCAAGGAAGCTGCGTGGGAGGAGCGTGCCTTCTGTAAAGTCCTTTGCAAACCCTTTGTAAGGAGGAGAAACTACGTTTAAAAAAAGCTTATTCAGTGTAAATTGAGAAAGTGCTCTATGTTTTAGGAGATGATTCTCAATGAGCGTAAATACTGCACGCAAGCTCATTGCGTAGCTTCTGTTCTCTGATTTGACTGTGACTGATTTAATACTTGACCTCATCACTGAGTTCCCAGAAATTTAACTACTGCATATCATGAGCATTAGCATGTGTTTGTCAGTATACAACCATAAATCTGACAATGTCTTTGTGAGATGAGGAACTGTTTTCTTTTTACACACGGGAGAGACAATAGGAGATGGGAATACTGTTGTCAAGGGCACCCAACAAAAGCAGAAAGGGTAAAAAACAGAGCCTTTTTTCCAGTCCTATGAAGGATGTGTTGCTTTTTAATACAAGTTTTGTTTGGGGAAGCTTCAGGCCTGAGGAGCTTCCCACTTGACCTTTCATTTCTCCTGCGCTATGTCTCAGTGTGACCAAACGCTTCATAGGCCTTAGCAGATTTCTCTTCATCTCTTGAATTCTGCCCTAAGACAAAATGAACTTCGTTGCAATTGATGGTTTGCCCTAGCAGGGAGGGTTTGTAGATGGTTGTATGAATTTGGCGTGCTGTCTAAGCAGTGTTTGAATAACAGTGTAGATAGCCTTAAAAACAAAACATCATCCATTTTTCTTACCAGAACGATAGTTACTAATTTTTCTCTAGTTCATAAACGTTACTTCATAGGTTTATCCCTTATTATTCTCTTTATATGTCATCCTTCTCACACATTCAGCGATGAAACGGTCCCTTTCCAAATGAAATATTCTCAACGAGAGAAGTTTAAGAACCTCTAAGTTAACGATTCTTTGTTTGGTATTACCAGTTTTTCCTGTTTTCATTTTCGGCTGAATTTGGTAAACCAGAGGGAAAAATAAAAAAGCAGCTGGATTCTTTCTTCCACAATTAATAATAATAATTAAAAACAAGCATGACTTATTTGTTCTTCAACAAATATTACTACAAACACTCCATTTAAACTTAATGTTTTTGATATGCATGAGGTCAGGTTGCCAAACTAACTCAGCTCAGATTTTTCCAAAGTCAAATGTTCCAAAGACATTTAAAATCAAAGCCCAAACATTTCTGCATTGTCAGTGTCTCAGTAGCACAGTTTTCAGAAAACGCAGCTTCAAGGAATCACATTTTCACAATTGGGAAAGTAGTGATATACCTTTTAAGTTTAAGTTGTGTGCATAGGGGAGTATGATTCAGACATAGTGCAAGCTTGGTAAAATGAGGTCTATAGCAAGCAAAGTCAGGTATTTAAAGTAAAGAACAAAAGAGAATATTTCCAGTAAGTGCCATATATGGACTCTGTTTGCCATTACTGAGTTTGTCTTAAAATTATGTCCACTTTTCTCTTGGAAAGTGACATCCGCTCAAAGGATTAACACCCTTTTATTTCTGCCCACTAATTTCCCAACCTGTTTTTTTCTGAATTTTCAACAATTCAGAAGAGATCTTTCTGTCAGTGAAATGAGCAGATTTCAGCCTGCTTCTGGCCTGAAATTACAGTGGGGGTGTGAGTCACTTCATGTTTCATTTTCTAGTAATAATAACAAAAATGTACTTGCATTCTCTCCTGCTTTTTCCTGTTTTGCCATGTTACCCACTGACAGGCAGCTTGACCTCTCCCTTTCTCCTATAATGTTATTAAGGGAGTTTGGTTTTTTTAGAACATCACCCTTAATGACATATTAAATCTTTAACATCCCACCCTTACCGTATCTTGTTCATATTGGCCTCATCCCTTAAAGAGATGCATAACAGGATGTGTATTTAAACTGCTGAGGTAGGGAACAGAGCTATCAAACGTTAGTCTAAAAACCACTTCACAGATATTTTTTTCCAGAAAGTACCTACCGTGTTTGTTAATCACACTCGTGCACTGCTACCAGCTCCAGTCTTCATAAGTGTTTAGAGTACAAAGGGCTTTACTGCTTTACAGGAACAGAATTTTAGACTGAACATTTCCTTATATGTTTATCAGTTCTAGTTGAGACTGCAGCCCCCATTTCACATATATAGTGAGTTGATAAGGCTTAAAGGAATACAGATATTCACAGATATTAGTGGGCTTGTAGAAGGGAGATTTCTGCAGATCTGTGTTGTGTTGCTCTGCTGTTACTGTTTCCTGCTGTTGGTTTGAACAATATACTTTTAGCTCTTTCCCAGTGAGCGAGGAAGATGGGAAGAATTCCCTTCGACCATTCTTGTCTAGAAAATACAAATGAACACAGGAGCCTGCTTAAGTGTTAAAAAAGTTTTAGCAGGAGGTTGGGATTGGAGGCTGTCACTCAATGGTTCTGTGCATAGTCATTGTGATACATGCCTCAGGTCCAGCTGCTGCCACCTTCGTCATGTAGACCCATTCCATGGGATGGACTAGAATGTCCAAAGTGCAGCTGTGTGTCCCACTGTGTTATCTAGTGAAGCCCAGCGTACAGTCTGGACCTAGGATTTCATGTTTGTGTGACTCTGAGCTTAGGCTGTAAGCAGGAATAGCATGACATATGAATTAACTTGGTGAATGACCAGCTGTGGGGTTTGCAATTTGAGGTAGCGTTTATAGGACTTAAATGAAAAAGAATCAACTTCAACAACCTGGGAGAGCTCTGCAATCAGCTCTGCTCTCTATATATGCAAAATGATATCCAAGTACATACAAAGTCCAAACTCATCGTTCATCTTCTGACCATACATATAAATAGTGCTTTATATGCATCTGTGGAGCATGCCAGCAGCCAGCTGTCCAAGCACCTTTGCAAACCCAGATCCTGCAGGATGCAACCTGTGGGCCTCTGCCTTAGTGTTTGTACCTCAAATGACAGTTTCCAACTGCAGATTTGAACATGATTTAAATTTAAGATTTCTTTAAATTTCATGCATTGTAAAACCTGGGTCAGGCACACTCGTAATGTTATTGATCTAACAAGGACTGGGGAGCTTCATTAATCAGTGCGCATGACTCTGTACATGGAAATGGCTAAGTGTGTCATGGAATTGTTGGATTGCGTTGGTAGAACAAGACAGTGCTTCTGCCCTGAGTAAAGAATTAGAAGCTTTTTTCAGAATGAGGATACTGTGCCAGAGTCCTATTCTAAATCAGCAATAGTGAAGTTGGATGGCCGTTAGGTCTGGGAATTGCTAGATTTAGGAGTGGACTGATGTAAAAGATAGCAATAGCTCGGGGAATGCTGCTAAAAGCTTTGGTGTTCAAGTGCTTGCTGTAGTCTTCAGAGCTGCATATGGCAGGAAAGAGGAAGTAAGATTTTATTGATGTGGAGCCTCCACAGGAGTCAGAGATGAATGTGTTTCCTCTTTCATATGGAATGAGTAAGATCCATTGCAAAGGCTTCCCTATAGTGTCTAAGTGCATGATGTAACACATTTCACAGTATCATATATTCTAACTAAGGAGATCTTGGTAAGTGACTGTGACACATTAACCGTAGAATCCCAACAGCATTTCTCCTCAGTCTAATTTCCAGACTCATGAAAGCTTCCAACTGGTAGAGGAGATGAGCTTGGAACTTAAGAGAAATGGTGTTTTTTACTTTCTTGTTAGAAACAGAGAACTGTTTTCTATAACCAGACTTAATGAAAGAGGAGTCAGCGGGAGAAATTTCAAGAAGCCGCTAGCCATTGCTTGTCCACCATCATCTCTTTCAACTTTCACAGAATCTTTGTTTTCAGAGAAGTTTCCCTGTCAGGCAGATTGGCTCCAACACTTACAACTCTAATTACTGCCTAACGGGTTGGGAAGATCTTTGAAGTGAAGTGTGTGCTGCCATGTAGGGAGATCTTGCTGCTGATAGAAATGTCTGTAGAATAGCAAGAGGAGACACATTCCTAGTACAGATCCAAATATTTCTGAGAACTGGGAAAATTATTATGAACAGAAGGAAAAAAATATCTTGTTGTTACAATACAGGGGCTTACTAAATGTTCTGGAGGCATTCCGAAGTCCTTGCATCCTTGCTCTTGAATCTGGAAGGCAGAGAAAAGCTGGAATAATCAGTCTCAACATTCACATGCTTTCTTACAAAATTTGCACTTAAACAATTATCAAAGAAAGATAAGCAATTACTTCTGCTATTACCTCCCATACCTGCTTGCTATTAGATACTAAGGTTATTTTAATACTCTTCAGAAATTCCTAGAATTCCTCAACTTGTTTTCTGTGCAGTTGCTCTGCTGCCAGCAAGCTCCTGGAATGAAGCTGGCCACATGCACGTACTGATGCTGGGTTTGTTTCAGGCACATGGGAAGACTGGAATCACAGGTAGCTTCTGCCTTGCCCCATGTCACAGGCAGTCTGCATCATCTGTTGGCTGGCTGCTTGCTATGTCTATCCAGGACTCTGGGAGAATTGAAGATACTGTCCTCCATCCCAGATCCATCTCAGGGCTTGTAGAGTGTGTGCACATAACTGCTGCTTTGTGGTGGCCTAAGGCTGCACGGGTCTTGTCTGAAGAAGTGCCATGGATTGATTTTTACGCAACTCTACTTCTAGCAGCAATATGGGTTTATTAAAACTTTTACAGTAGATTACAATGTTAGATTATATGATTTTTAGCAGCTCTTCATCAGCACTTATCATTGGCTGTTTAACACAGTGATTCAGTGGAGTTAGCAGCGACTTACTTTGAGGTTCAAGGCTGGCAAGGTTCACTCTTCCTGGGAGAGGAGGTTTCTGAACTCAGTTGCACACCTCTCGGGGGAACAACAATTAGCTGGAGGCAGAGTTGTTTTTAAATTCTCCAGACAAATCTGCCAAAGCACACCAATCTATCCCTGCGTGTTCACATCAGTTCTAATGAAATTGCTTTTAAACCGATCTGAAGTTAACAGTACACAGCTCCTGTATATCAGTAAGCTCATAAAGGAGCATTCATGCTGAGCACTTCACATTGTCATTTATGGTAGCACAAAGCATATGTCATGTTGCCTAATCATGGTGATGATGACTTGCACACACACTACACTGATCTAAATAATTGCCTGGTTTGCAGAACAGCAGCAGAGTATCACTGTGTAGCTGGTGATGCAAAGAAGCAGAGATTTATTGGGTGCACTGTTCAGTAAATCACTGCTGACTTTACTTCCTGCACTTAAGGAACTGCTCATTAACTGAGAATATAAAAACCGAGTTTCAAAGATTTGTGACACATTTATTTTTGAAAATTCACATGTATTTTTCATACAACAGGCTTCTTCTTTCCTCATATGGGCCTACACAGGAACTGTTTTATATAGTATCACCTGTCTGCCAAGCAGATCCTCTGCAAACTCTCTAACGTTCCTGTGTATCCAGATCATTTGATACACTCTTGCTGGTCTATCTCCATCACCTCTAGTTTGAAGGCACTGATGTTTCATTTGCATTTCTAGTTATTGCAAACCTGTCTTCATATTCTGTTCCCTGGCCAATAGACATGTTAGACCAACTGGTATGGGCAATCTTTCCTGCATGGCAGTGACTCGAGTTAAAGCTGAATAATGTGTCAGTAAAAATGCTTTTGTTGGTTAAAATGCATTGGTTCTGTTGGTCCATGCTGATTCCCACTACAGGCCAGAATTACTGTGTGGGTAGAAGACACTGAGAGCTCATAACTCTCTAGCAGCCCTTCCTGGTGTGGCATGCTCTTATCACCATTGCAATTGTACTCAGCCCCAATTCTTACCACAAACACTGAAGTGGTGGAGTACTTCGAGATTTCTCACATATGCAAGACCTAGGACCTCTGATAAACCAAGCCTCCCATTCTTCCACAGGAAAAACGCAGAATGGCAGTCCTGGATGAACCTGTTTACCTGTCTTTCTCATTGTTTTATCTTGGATATTGGTCATTAACAGCTGTTTAGGAAAAATGAACAAACAGGATAAACACTGGGTAGCATCCTTCCATTTCATGCAGTCTACAATTGTGAGACTGTAAAGTGGCCCTTTCAACCACCTTCTCCATGAGGAATCCAACCCACAGTTCTCCAAAAAAGTTTAAGAGGTGTGGTAGACCAGATTTGTACTTGGCAGTTGCCAAGAGCTGATTCCCTATCGCTGCTGGTTGGAGTGAGGTAGCTGCAGCTGCTCTGATTCCTGCCTCTGCCCCAACTTACTGCCATAGAGAAAACATGACAGAAAAAGGATGTGCTTGCTTCTCAGCTATAGCAGTTCACAATTTACGTACTGATGTACATGTGCCAAAAACATTAACTAAACTAGAATACACGTTCCAGCTCTCCCATAAACTCCATTTTAGCTGTTCAGGATCTTCTGTCTTTCATTCTTAATTTTCAGGTAACAAAGGCATAGTTTATTTCTCCCAAATCCCTCAGAATACAGATTCTTGGAGACATTAAAAATCAGGGAGTATTCAAGACATTTACCAAGATCTTTTAAGATATCTCTCTATTCAAGAGGTCTTTGGGCATGGAATTTAAGTCTGGCACAGTGCTGTGTCCTGTTCCAGAGAGAAGCAGATTCTGTGGGATGGCGTTTGCGTAGGGTTGCATCTCAGACTGAAATATAAATGCATATAAGAACCAGTAATCTTCATCAAATCCATCACCTCCATTCCAAGTGCAACATGCACTGCTCTGGTCTGCCCTTCTCCAACATAAATTCAGGACTGTCTGTAAAATCAACCACATTCATTTTAATAACAATGCTAATTCCTCCTTTACCTAAATGGCACTCCAAAGTGTTGCAGAACAAAGCTGTTGGGCAGTTCTGCTGAGGAATCACAGTCACCGAGGCTCTCTTCCTGTAGCAGCAGGCCCTTCAGGATACAGTGGTGAACATGAATTCTCAGTATAAATGGTTCCCATGAAGCTTTCTTGAACCTACTTCTGTATTTTATTTTTTGGTCGTATCTATTTGAATGTTTTGTGGTTCGTGACTGTCTTAAGTTTTGCTTTTGTTAAGACAGTCCTTTTCCAAGTGTCACAGTTTACCACTCTGTGAGGGAAAGTTCACACCGCTGTCAGTTTTATCAGATTTCTCACCTAAAGAGGTCGATTGGTATTTGGATATCGCTATATCTTGTCTGCAAAGGAATGGAAAAAATATGTTGCATGTAGACAGTTTCCATTTTAGACATCAGGTTGACTATAAACACAGCCTGTTGAATAGTTTTTGCAGAAGTCAGAAACCATTCAATTTCCAGCTCTCTCTTGCCTGCTCTGTTTCAAACATGTAAGGAAAAACAACTGTGAAAGAAGTGGCTTCCAAGAAACAGGACTGTGCGCATCTCCCACAGCAGAAGGGCTCACCAGATCTGCAGTGCTGTATGTTAGAAGTCTTGTCTTGTAAATACTATCTGTGACTGTATGTGCTTGTCCTGATTAGCTGGTTGTTATTTTGGCCCATAGCAATGACCAGTCTGCAGCACCCACATTTCCTAAAGCTAGCTCACATTTCTGTGCAGAGCTGCATCATTCAGTGTAGATGCACAGCTGCAATGAGAGACAGCTCTTGCGTGACTTTCAGTCCTCTGTTCATACTATTCATTTCTGTAGGTTATTTAATTAATTTGCCTTTCTGTTAACAACAGTGTTCTGGTTCCTATAATGTAGGTCAACTAATTAAGATATATAAAAATATTTCCCCGAGGTCATTTGTTTTGGGAACAACGAATGTGGGACACTGTCTTATGTGCAAAGAGATCAGAGTATTTCAGAAGAAACAAAGTATATATATATATATATATGGTGACCTCAGAGGTAAAGTATATTTCTAACAAAAATGCAGTCCTCCTACTCTGAGCAACTTCTTTAACAGCTTAAGCATTTGACTTCCTCTTGCGGTGGAATAGAATCACTGACGCAGGCAAATACAAGATCTTCAGTAAAGGTCACTCATTTTCAGATGAGAGCGTGTGTGTCAAAGAAATCAGAAAGGGTTTCTCTATCAAATAACAAATACGGGTTTCAATTCAAACAAATGTTCTTACGTCCAGAACAATCTTTTGCTTCACTTTAGGGGGTAGAGTGCTGCAACTGACCAGCAGTCAAGTTTCACTTGAACTATTGCATAATCTCATCTGAAAGTACTTTTCAACTGGAAAAGGTACACTTAGCACTATGAGAAATTAAAAAAAAAAAAAGAAAAAGAAAAAAAAAGAAAAAAAATCCTCTTGAGAGCAATTATGTAAGTAGACTGGAAATTTCCTCCATGGATTACTTTACATGCTATGATTTCTTTTGATTCCATCATGCAGACATCATTTTGATATTTTCAGATTAGATCAGTCAGAATTTCTAATAGCAATTTCTAGTTGAAAACTAATAATGCTAATTATTGCTGATTCTCTTTCCACTGTAACAACACCTTTCCCATATATTACATCCAAATAGATATATTTGCAAAAATTATGATTTTGTTATATTTCATTCAAATTCAAATATAGAAATCCAACAACAATTAAGACTGGCCAGGGTACTGGGCCAAAATGTTCCTTACTACTCTGCCTATTTTTGCAAGCCAGGACATTTTTTGGTCTCACTTCTCTTCTGTCTAGCTCTGTCCTGTGCTGACATTTGGTCTCAGAGTATGTACCCGTGGCACTGCATGCATTTCCATTTGGTCCCTTCTGATACTTTTGAGCCCCCAGACATTTAAAAAGCTACTATTTTCAATTTAACTAGATCTCTATAAACCAGATAGATTTATAATATGTTTATTTTATTTTCATTAATTTGATACATTAATTTGTCCAGATTCTACTGGATTGTGCTGGACGCTTTGCTCTTACATACATAGATTCTAGTATTCTGCTGTAATATACAAAACTTTGAGCTGATGATGTCCATCTCAGACATGCATTAGCTTTTCATCCTCTTTCCATGCATTTTTGCATGGAAGATATGGAGATATTGCAGACAGATATGGAACACCTGTGCACGAGTGCCAGTTCTGTTGGCTCTACATCAGCCACGCAGTCTGATTTTCTGTTGCATAATAATTGTGGAGAGACACTGAGGATTTATATATTTTTCCACCAACAAACTCGCTGCTGTAATTCTGTTTGATGGCACCAACTCCACTTCTGGGAAAAGACTCCTTGTGATAGCGAATCTTTGCATAGAAGTAAGTTTTATGAATGAAAGTGAGCCAATGATTTTGTTAGTAAAGAAACATGGTTATGGAAACAGAAATCCTGAACCAGTTTTATGCTGCCATCTGAGCAGGATGCACAAACAGTAACTGTATGAGCAAAAAGTAATTGAGGTTTTGCCAGAGCAGATATTAATAGATTGTGGTAGGCTCCAGATGCTATTTCTGCTTAGGGCTTCATCGTATTAGAGTGTTTTTTTTTAAATGTAGCACATAGCAGAGCAACCACCTGACACTGCTCTTACCAGAATGACTGAGACAGAGCTGCCCAATGACATGACAGACCCAGGGAGCCGGACGAGCTCGTCAATTACTTTCCCTTTTGCTTTTCATGTTAATGAAGAATGAAGGGAGTTGCAAATATACCATGGGCTGATGTGTGTCTTCTGTGTGATAAGGACCTTCTTAGTAATATGTTCTTAGTTTCCATGAGCCAGCTCAACACCTATTGCCACAGTTCTATTCCAACAAGGCAGCGCAGTGCAGGAGAAGCCTGTTAGGATTAGTTTATACTTGGTTAGCAATGTTGCTAGTTGCTATTTGCACAGGCCAGAGCAATATAAATAGCTGCATTTGGTCTAAATGTCAGCACAGACAGGAACTGATACAGAAATGCCCCACTGGAATTGAGGGCTGCTAATTAATACCAGCATTTACCTCAGTTTCAGGGGTTCGGTTATGACCTTGGCTAAAATCAGTTGAGGCCATGCAAACCTCAGACCTTCAGATTAAATGCCTTCACCATCTGTGCTCAAACGACTTGTTCACTTGGAAAGCATTCTGGTGAGGAGCAATTCATCTGAGAGCTGCCCAGGAGCTTCGGCCAGCTCAGAGTTTTGTTGGGTTTGGGCTGATGCACCTCATGTTTGTGACTGTCTTTGAAATGAAGGAACAGTGGATGTGGAAGGTCTAACCCCTCGCCCCACGTGCCCAAGTTGCTCCTGTTTTTTCTCCGCTTTGGGTCACTGAGGGGAGTTTTTAGGTCTTACCTGTAATGGCAAAGCTGAGTCCTGAGGCTGCTAGCTGCTTTCTGAGATTACCTTTGAGGCAGCCAGCTGCAGCAAACC
Source organism: Phasianus colchicus (assembly GCF_987193195.1). Classification (NCBI taxonomy): domain Eukaryota; kingdom Metazoa; phylum Chordata; class Aves; order Galliformes; family Phasianidae; genus Phasianus; species Phasianus colchicus. The sequence continues at coordinate 17,135,063 of NC_143445.1, forward strand.
TGTGTGTCACATGCAAGTTCTCGTACTGACCACACCATGAAGAGTCCCTTAGAACAAAGAACGCGATTTCAAGTGTTCTGTTCTTGCTCTATCTCCTGCTTTTCTGTTTCTCTCTGATGCAGAAGGCAAATGCAAAAGCAGATGGGATGTATCATACTGCATCTGCTGCTACCTCCAAGGGTCTGTTGACTGAAGCATGTGAACTCTGTGTGTGGCAGCACTGCAGGTTGGAAAAAAGCCCTTGGAAACTGGTAGAAGTCTGCGTGAAAATTTGTACTGAAATGTAGGGGGAAAAAAAAAGGAAGGAAACTGAATGAAATTTTGGCAAACTTTTTGCTTTTCATTGATTTTGGAAAGAGCTACGTTTAAAAGCATGGGCCTGTATCTCTGATCTGCCACTGATTAGCTTATATTCTTCATTTTTTTGGTACTCTATCTCATTCCTTCAGCAGTTTAATTTTCATTTAATTTCTGATTATTGACAGAGAGACTGAGGTAAATGCTTGTGCATGCACTTTCTCATCAGTGAGAAAGACAATACAATAGCTGCATTTGTCTTTAAATTCTTATCAATAGTTCAGTGTCCTGCATTACAGAATCACAGAATCATAAAATTGCTGGGGTTGGAAGGGACTTCAAGAGATCATCAAGTCCAACCCCCATGCTAAAGCAGGTACTCTACGATAGGTTGCACAGGTCGGTGTCCAGACAAGGCTTGAATATCTCCATGGAAGGACACTCCACAACCTCTCTGGGCAGCCTGTTCCTGTGTGTCTAGAAACAGCGCGTGTTTACATTTGCTTTGTTCAAATATTGAACAATGTAATACAGGATTTACAGTGCAGCTGGTTAGGAATTAATTCTAACCTGATCATATTTGTTGAGACCATACAATGAAAAAACGGAGCTGAAGGAACTGTGTGTGACAATAGTGCTGTCAGCTGCTGCATCATATTTTCCTTACACATGATACCCCTACAGCAGGTGCTTGCTGAGTTACCCTTGCTGTCCCATGATGGCCTTGAAGAGACAGTGAACATTTCACAAATCACTCCTCGTGGCTTGATGCAGGCCAGGGGATGTCACTACCAGTTTTTTAGACTGCTAAATTATCCCAAGCACCATTAAGCCCCTTGTGCCACATGGCACATACTCTACTTCATCATTTAGCAAGTCAGCATGCTCACGCAGGCCAAAGTATCACATTCATAGCCCATGAATTATTTCCCCCACAGCAGCAAAGCTCACTTGTGTCGCTCTTTAATTTCCTGATTGTACACAGTGTTAGAGCAATTCCAGGGTCTGTGGAAGTCCCTTACCTCAATGCACAGCTGTACACTGATAACAGTTTGGTGTCAGAGCAATTCCTGTAGCTAAGTGCAACAACATTTAATGTTTGAGACTGTGCTGCTGTGGGTATTATTTGGCTGTGAGAACTGGAGCTACACAAGGCTGCTTTCAGATGGGTGCTGAGTGCTCCTGAAGCCTGCTGTTGCACCAACCCTGTCCCTGTACCACTCTACACCCTCCCTTCCTAGGTTTTTAGCTTCTCCCATTGCCAATCACTGCACTGGGACCCATTTCTGGGTCCTGTCCTCTACGCTACACAAACTGAGTTTGTCATTGCTTGTTTGACTGGTGACAGTGCTGCTGGAGAAATCCAGAATAAGGCTTTCAGAATAATAGTAGGATGACACGATGTTATAGATAACTAGAATGCCAGACCAACAATCAATATTCACTTTTTTTAACATGGATAAAACTATGGTCGGGTAAGAGTACAGTTGTAGAGGAAGAAAAAATAAAACAGCAACGAGAGCCACTGTCAGAGCAGATCCAGCTATTTGGATGGAAATATTGAAAAAATAATTATCTTTTATGTACAGAAGACTTGTAGTTTGGAGATATGGGCTCCAAGCAGGAGCTGCTAAAGAATACATCACGATTTTCTCTGCCTCAGTGTCACTGAAACTGGGATATAAAATGGCTGAGAACACCTCAAGAAGGAGGGAAAGGATAAGTTAAATGAGTTTTTATGACACTTAAAAAGCTTAAACATTCACTTAGTATAAATCTACTTATAGAATTAAGTTAATAAAATCAAATCTTAAAAAATGATGTTAACTTTTAGGAGAACACCATAACTACTATGGCAATATTGTAGGAGTTCCACAGAACTACCTCTAATCAAATATTCTTAAGATGTGAGCTTTTATGATGTCCTGAGCGGAGACTTCTTTCCCCATATTACTAGGATTAGTAAAAACTAATTAAAACAAAAACAAAAACAAAACAGACTGCTAACAGTTGGGAGTGAAAAATGCAACTGTACGTTGAAATAGGAATCAGAAAAGATTCACAGAAAGGTGGGTAATAAAAGTCTAAAGGCCTTTGTTTTGTTTACTGGGTTACTGCTGAGAGGAAGCATGCGATTGTTTGTTTATGACACGGTCACCAGGAAGCCTATGGGTCAATAATTTATTTTTCAGGTATAATTATTAGCTAAATGCTGGGTTGGGTTTGGAGTCAGTCCTTGTGCAATCTGTTCGATAACAGAACAGAGAGCATACAGAAATCTGCTTTGTTTGCAGGTAAATATGCGTCTTCCTACAGTAAGAATAACTTGAAGATTAGTTTAAGGCTTAGAAACAGAAAGTTTATCTGATGGTTTTGTTACACCTGCTCTGTTCCTTAAAAAAGAAAGAAAGAAAGAAAGAAAGAAAGAAAGAAAGAAAGAAAGAAAGAAAGAAAGAAAGAAAGAAAGAAAGAGAGAAAGAAAGAGGGAAAGAAAGAGAGAAAGAGAGAGAGAAAGAAAGAGAGAAAGAAAGAGAGAAAGAAAGAAAGAAAGAAAGAAAGAAAGAAAGAAAGAAAGAAAGAAAGAAAGAAAGAAAGAAAGAATAAAGAAGAAAGAAAGAAAGAAAGTAAGAATGAATAAAGAATAAAGAAAGAAAGAAAGAAAAAGACAAAGCAAAAGTAGCTCTCTGGAAATGCACGTTTGGAATGCTAAATAAACCCCATGTTAGTTCTGATTGACAGCCATCCTTTCACTCTGTGGCTCTAGAAACATATTATGAATTGTGCTTAGGATTTCTTCTCAGGCCTGCAAGTGATGCTGGAACAGCAGCAACCTGCTTGCCCCTTTGCATCTGGACGATGCGGTCAACTGCAGTAGCTGTTAAAAGGAAAGGCACATTTACCCAGAACAGTTTTATTTGTTTTGGGTCAGTTATAAAAGCAAGTGCTAATGTTTGTAAAATTATTTTATGAACAAATGGCCCTTAGACCACTAACTATGCACTTCTCCAAAAGATGCATTAGAGCAACAAATTATCTATCTCGTGAAGAGTAATGTGGTACTTCAAGCATACCCCAAATACATTTTGAAGCCCCAAAACATATGCAAATTCAGGGAAATATCTACAGAGCTTTTATATGAGTTAGAGACCAACAGACATCCCCTTGCACTGGTGTCACGGAGTGCAATAATATTACGTAGCCACTAAGTGGTATCTTTTTGCCTCTATTGCTAGATGTGACTTTACTGTTTATAAATATCTCAATTTACGATCAATGTGGGGGTTAAACAAATGAGAGCAATGTGGGCAGCATACAGCCCTGACACATTTCTCTACCCTCTGCTAGGCACTCTATGGTTTTGTCTTGACTTAAAGCATTATGGCAAGATTGCTATGAAGTCCTGATTATAGTAACATTTTTGCTCTAAAAATGTTGTGTGTCAGATTTCTGACACTGGTTGCTCGCTTTTGCAGGACCAATCTGCAATTTTGTTTTATAAAGGAAAGCAAAACATACACGGAACATAGCCTTGGGAAATGTAACAGACTCTTGGGAAACATAATTCTTTTTTATTGGCTCTTATTATTGATTGTTAGGAGAAGAAATCCTTTTTGCTTTGTGGAGCATTTTTAAGCTTAATTCAGGTGTACAGATATAAAAATGGCAATAACAACCAAGGTGAAGTTTAAAAAGAACTGAAAAAGTAATAGACCAAAAGATATTTAGGCTGTCTAAGCTTATCAACAAGATACAATATTACAGCACTCCATATTTCTTCTCTTTTAGCCACATAATCAATGAGCTGATAGAAACCGAACGCGTTTATGTGGAAGAACTTCAAAGCATAATAGAGGTAAGAAAATCTATAAATTCTTCTGATGCTTAACCTCTAAGTCATCACTGGTGTTGCACATCCTTCGTGGGCTGAGCACTCTCACCTCCCACTTTGTGTTCAGAGAACACGGGTTCTCTGTCAACAAGATTGCTCAGCCTCAGAGATGGAAAATAAAGGGATGTTTTGAACATCTTACCTCAGGGCCTGAGGCACCTTCTCTTACTCCAGCCCACAGAATGATGAAAGTAGCATCGTTTTCAAAGTTATGGTCGGAGAAATAGTTAGTAATGGCCCTTTTCACATCATCAGTAAGCTTTAGAAACAGCATCCTTGTTTTCCAGGGGGTCAGGATCTAAGTTTCTCTGAATGTATGTTTGGAACATGATTGAGATGAAGGTAGGCCATGCAGTATCGCAACACTGGCTCAGTCTTGTGTGTATTTGTGTGGGATCTGAAGGACTGACTGGTATCTTTTTGCAACTATGTCGTTGCTTCTTCATCCAATTTGATGTGGGAGCTGACAGCTCTGATGACTGATGTATTATTCTGACTTTAAAATCTACACTCAGAATGTTCTTCTCTCAAAAATGTGCATGCAAGAAATACAACTGAGCTTCTATGAGAAACAACCAAATAATCATGTAAAATACCACAGTCCAGCAAATAAATCCAAATTAACCTTTTTGCAATGAAGCAGTGTAGCAGAGAGTCAAGTGTCTATCAAACTTAGCAGTTTCCATCCCTTTTGACTAGTAGGAACATGATTTAATCTTTTCTGTTGATCCCATAATCTGTCCACTTGCGGTTAAGAATGTGTTTGCACAGCTATCAGGTGTAATAGCTCTGGAGAAAATTAAAAGCATCAGAAAGTCATTAAGCAACAAAGAAACTGGCACAGGGAGAAGCTGTTGTATGCTCTGCTGAGAAAAAAAGCACACATACTTTGGGGCTTTTTAGTGACTCAGATACACTATTTTTTCCCTGGTAAAAATAACCTGGTTTTATTTTTCACTCTCCTCTGCAGGGCTATGCTTCAGAAATGGACAATCCAAGTTTATTACATCTGATTCCATCAGTGCTCCAGAACAAGAAGGATATTCTATTTGGGAACCTCCCAGAAATCTATGAATTCCACAACAGGCATGTGTGAATTGCTGGTTGTCCTGAGCCCTTGCTGTTGCTGACGCTTCTACTGCCTTTTTACAGGGTGCTTTGTTACACCCATGTGTACACAGGCAGGAAAAGTCATCCTTACTTTGCCTCTGTATGTGTCCTATAAAACCCATGTGTGGAGAATTCCTCAGAGATCATCAATTTCATCATATTTGTGAAAGATTATACCCTTTTGTGCATTCACTAGTGACTTCCTTTGGCATTATTAATTTTGAATGTCTCTAGTGGTAAATTTTTTTTGTCCTTCCTTGGTAGTCTGATAAATGTCACTTCACAAACCTGGTATTTCTTTTCCTAAAAGCCTAGTGCATTGACTTCCAGTGTCTGCAAAAATGGAATACAACCCATATTTTCACTGCTTGTTGATTAAACAACTGCATTTGACAGAGCTTTTCTGTCTTTTCTAGCTGTTCTGAAACATGCTCATAACCAAATGGGAAGTGGGTGTTTGGACCACATATTGAAAATAAATCTCAACAGCCAGAAGAACCAGATGTATCAGATGCTTGTGAGCAGATGAAGACATGATAATATTGGTGTTTCAGGCAATTAGCTGTGAACCACATTCCAGTTTTCTTAAATATATATAATATATTTCTTTGTGTATCAGAATTGTTACGTTCCACATTGAATCCTTTCACTATAGGAACACAGACTTTAATCTAGATTTACATGGAAGCTAGCATGTGTGAACAGAATGTTCCATTATTGTTTGCTTTCCTTTCTTTTTCACAGGATTTTCCTTAAAGAGTTAGAAAATTGCATTGAAAATCCTGAGCTCCTTGCCCGATGTTTTTTGAAAAGGGTAAGCAAATCCTTATCTAAGTTTGTGTGAATGTCCATGTTCTTATCCTACAGTACTTACAGATTAACTTTTATCCTTTCACTCTGATTGCTTATGTGAATGAGGGAAACTCATATAAGCAGATATTCCCAGTGTGTATTTTGAAATCTGAGCCTGCTTACTGGCAGGAAGTGATCTGTTAGCAGTGTTTTACAAATGTATTTTAAGCTCTGATCGGAAAAAAAAAAAAAAAAAAAAAAAAGATCAAAGTGTCACCTTTCATATCAGATTAAGATATGATGCCCAGAATCTGATGTACACCTGGCATCACACTGCTGTAAATAAGCAAGAAATGATATAACAGCACATTGCTCTGAGTGCAAATAGCATGTCGTATCTCTGTCTTCTGTCTCTTTTCTCTACACTATTCAGGAGACTTACTTCCCCAGAACTGATTCAGTAGAGTCTACCACCTTCCTTGTGTGGTGAATCTCTACCAGCTCCGTAACTCCAAGACCAATTCTTTTACTTGTTCATGTTATTCAAAAACCAAGAGAGATTCTCCCCACTTGGATGAAGTGGTGGGGGTTAGATGTTTATTTAAAGTAGTGTGAGATCAATACATGAGACAACCCAAATCCTTAGAGTGGTGGCTTTGGTCAGACACATGCATCTTTGCTTCCTGTGGATTTCAGTACCTAATTTCTGCAGCTCCATCCTCTGAGAGCTCTTATCCATGCTCCCATTAGTGTGGCTGTTAGCTCTGTTTCCTGTGACCCAACAAAAGGTGCTTGTTTGTCTGGCACTCATTCAGAGGTCCCACTAATCAGAAAAACCTGATTTGTGAGTTGCTGCTGCTTTCCTGATTAATTTTTATTGACAAGGAACTGTATGAATACAGATGTATTTGGATGAAACCTAAATGCCCCAGTTCTCAGAGGTGTTGAGCACTGCCACAACTTTAAGATTTCAATGAGAAATATGAATTTTTCCAAAGAACAGGCTTTACAAACAGGGTTTACCAACAAGTCATGCTGAAGGGCATCATACCAGTGCATATGTGATTATAGTCAGCTGAACTCTTCTCTGTTTAGCTGCCAATACTTAGCGCCTGAGTAAATGGCATTACTAAGGAATATGTTGTTAACCTAAGATTCAGATGCTGAGCAGGAAAATATTGTGGTGAAATCATTATGCAAAATAGGATAAACGGTCATTGAAGAATGCCGGCCATTGAAATCCAGGAAGCGCTGAATAGTCTGTATATTGTAAATATCCCTGGACTTGGAAGGTAGTGAGAAATTCATAATACAAAACTGATACTATTATTCTGCAGAAAGATCAAATTCCGTGTTCCAGTTTTGCAGCTTATGACTCTCTCTGTCAGAACAGCTGCTGAGCCAGTTCTCATTGTTCCACCAATATAAAATAAGCTGCAATAAAGCTTTGGGTCACGTGTCAAGTGAAAGAAAAGCAGTTCTTACGTCACCTCTGCTTAACAGCTTCCATGGACTAGTCAAACAGTACCAAATATATCTAATAAGAAATTGAACTATGTATTAGTTAAATCATGTATTAGCTTTTTCACTATTTCAAATTTCGCGCTAACAAAGCAAAAACCTGTCTCTGGAAATGTCTCTGCTCACACAGTAGCACCTTTGATTCCAGGAATTTCCCTCATGTACTGTTTTTAGATGAAGCCACATAAACTCCAGAAAGTTGTTGTTTCTGTTGGACTGCCTTAGGAGACACAAACAAAAGCCCGGTTGTGTGTTTGTGTTCCCCATGATTTGGCAGCTTTTTGCATCTTCCCACTGAGCAGAGGCTTCTGGCTTGCCCTGTGAATTATGACTGTGTTTACTGTAGCACGGGGGAAACTGAAACAGATGCTCTTCAAGGAGATGTTTAGTTCTGGGAGGAAACTCACTTTGTTGCACATTCATTTCTGTGTTTCCCTTGTACTGCTGTAACCTTCCTGCCACAACACCGTGGTGGGCCTATGATTTGAAAAAGACTGATTTTTAGATTCATACTTTCTGAAGAATATTACCATGTCTGATCACACTTCACCTTCCAGAACTGCTTGAAAGTGTTCCAAGAGCTGCAGTGGGATGCCCTTGTGCCTGGCTGAGTCTCCATCCCCTGCCTGCCATTCCCCTGCCATGTCCACCCACACCCTCCCACCTCCACCAGTGGAGCCATCCCACAGAAATGAACACTTATTCTCAGGTTTATTTCTCAGGTCCCCCCATCCTCTCCGGATGGGAGCAGCAGCGCATGAAGTTTCTGTATACTTCTCCTCTCAGGCTTCTCTTCTGGAACACAGCAGCAAAATCAGGTGCAAGATGAGCCAGAAACTACACCCTTATCCCCCCTTACATTTTGCCCATCCTTGTTAGGATATGATCATGAAGTGAATCAAACTGCATGTAAACTAGATCAACTTTGTGCACACGGTGGCTTCACTATCACCAAGACACCTGACCTTACTTAAAGCTCTTTGTGAAGAGGATGCAACAGATGCTCAAAGATCAGATGTGAACAGAAATGCCTATTTAAGCTGGTATAGTGCTATACCTTTAGCACCATATCAGCAACAAGAGGAACACTTTAGGTTGATCTTCCAAATATGGGTCTGGGAAGAAGGAAAGCTTACCAAATCAAAGCAGGAATTCTCAAGAAGAAACAAAAGCTGCGTCAGTCACGCTGCTTATAAAACAAATGCCAAATAAGATGCCTGGAAGAAGTGATCTGCTGTGAATTACCAGTTACCTGTTCATATTGAAACATTAGAAAAACAAAATGATTTGTCAGGAACTAACATTGGTCATTTAGGCAGCTGACCAGAAATCTCAGAGTTGGATTTGCAGAGCTATATTCTGATCTTAAGGAAAAATATATAAAAGCAGCAGCTAAAAAAGATAATTGAAACCGTGCATGTGTGCCACACTGTGAGTGAAAGCCTGCAAAGCTCTCAGCATGCAAATCACTGTGGGAAGGAAAGATGAGCATGGTGTGAAAGTACCAACAGGAAGTCGGAAACTCTGAATATTGAAACTGAAATGTGTTAAATGTTTAAGACTGGGATTTGAATAATTAGATAATTAATTATGTCTTGCAGTTTTAAAGTCTGAGCGTAATCATGTTATCAGGAACGTTCTATTCCTTACACTATTATAAAAATTAAAGCTGGATCTGCCTGAGCTGGTGTCACTGATACGTGCAGTGGTGAATTGTGTTGATGTAGGACAGTTCCACTGTGGCAAGTTTCTCATGAATTGTTTATCATTTTATCTTTTCTTTACATTAAACAGATACTCATCTTTTGCCTCCCCTTCTGAGCATCACTGTTTCTGTTCTTGCCCAGTCCAATTATATTTCTGTGGGCCAGGAACAAATTTTAATGCTTGATTACACTTTCTGATTATTTGACTTTTCTGAATTTTACTCCCTGCTAATTTCCCTCCAAGGCAACATGTGCAGACAATCCTATTTAGATTAATAAAACTCTATGCTTCTTTTGAAACAGCACCATTACTGTTCTACAGAGAGTGATGGAGCTTTTTTTATTGCATAATCCTTGACACAGTGAGGTGTTGCACAGCCCTGCTTTCATCTGATTCATCAAGGTGATGCCAACATGAGACTATAGAGGAAGACAGATACCAGTTTCTTCTAGTAGCTCTATCCAAAAGAAAATGTTTTCCCTGTACCAAGAGTAGGCAGGCACTGTTCAGTGCTGAAAGCACAGAGGAGTGAACCAGAAATACCCTTCCTATGTTTTTGGCACTGTCTTTGATTCACCAAAGTCATGTCCACCTGGGTAAGTGCAGACAGAAAGGCTCCAAACTGTTCACACACAAGCAGTCTTGCTCAGAAATCTGTATGGTACTGCTCTGCAGTGGCATGGCTGTAGAGCTTCTGAGCAACTTTGTGGTTAGTGAGCTAAGAAAGTGGCAGAGGAACATCTGCCTGTATCCACCCACATAGCCTAGACACCTTGAAATCTCTTCAGGTTTTTACTGAGATTCTCTTTGTTTTCACTGAGGTCAATGAGATTTTGTTAGGGACTTAAGTGGGAGCACCTGGAGATTAGTCAAAGGACCGGTCAGGTGGATCTACTGCTTCTAAGCTGGATAGGACAGAGTTTAGGTGGTTCTTCCTGTCTGGGCTGTAGCATCAAAATTATCACTTACTGGCCTGTGCCAGTAGCATTAATAAAAATCTTATTTATTGATTGATTGATTGATTGATTTCAAATAATCTTCTTCCCTCTCTGCAAGATAAGAGTTTTGCAATTAGGTTGTGTGTCTTTTAGTCTAGTGTCTGCTTGATTTGTGCAAAAAGTGAGAAAACATCATTTTCTGGTTTATGTAACTTCACAACATTAAAGTGCAGGTTTGGTAGCTTCAGTATATTTTTCCATACAGACTTACGACCATGAATTCATTACTTCTATGTGTTGGGATGGAAGATAAGAAAAAGTGACTCATAGCAGATGCTCTATTGATTATTTATTACTTTAAGCTCTCCTTTTCTTGCAGAAAGAGGACCTCCAAATATATGAAAAATACTGTCAGAACAAGCCAAGGTCTGAAGCTCTGTGGAGACAGTGTGGAGACAGCATCTTTTTTCAGGTGGAATTACACTGCAGACTAGCAACGGGAGACCATCAAAACGTGTTTTCCTTCTTCCTCTGCTTTAGAAAATTTACAGAAAAATGCAGATTTTTCTTGTACTTCTTATACTGATGGCAGGTGCTCAGTATGTGTCAGTGTGCTCTCTATAGGAGATTAGATAGATAGAATAGTTCCTGGACAGGAGGAACTGCAGGCTACAGCCAAGCCAGACAATTTCTGGCTTCTCTGCAAACCCCAGATGATTACATTCTCATGAGTAGGGCATGCAGATTTCAACACTAAGTTGAACCTTTGATTAGCTCTGTTTTGATATATTTTCATTGTGACATAAGTAACCTGGAAAATCCTATGCAGACAGAGCAAATTTCTCTCACAATTCACAGACATACCAACCTTTAGATTACCAAATGAAAATGATCTTGGTGTCTTGCCTGTGTTTCAAGAAACAATATTTTTCCTCTTTGTTGTCTCTTGCAGGAATGTCAGCGTAAATTGGATCATAAGCTCTCCCTAGATGCATATCTTTTAAAGCCAGTCCAGAGAATCACCAAGTATCAGCTGCTATTAAAGGTAACTTTTTCATGATGATGCAAAGGATTCCAATGCATAGCTTGTTTAACTTATAAAATTGCTTATCAGTATTATTTTCTGGAGGACTGACTGGAAATCATCTCTTACTTCATCAGCAAATACTTTTTAATGCAAAATAGCAACAGAGTCAAAAAAGGACTACTATTTCAGGATAAGTACTGCTGGGGGAAAACAAAATAGAGTATTTTATGTAGCAAATATTTTATTGTTTTATTTATCTTTAATCAGAAATTGAAATTGTTTTTATTTGCTCAGTGTGGCTTTACAGTTTAAAAACTGGAATTGATATTCTTTATCCTGTCTCTGGCATCCATCCTCAGTTAAAAGAACTCTTTCAGCTCTCTGAACCTACTTACCGTAGTTGTGACGCAAACCTTTCAGAAGGAGCCACTCCTACATTTAAAGCCCCAACTAAGAATAAATTGTCTGCAGTTTTTCTACAGAATGAATATAGGAGCTTCCCTTTTGATTGGTTGGAGCTATGAGTGGTCTGTGCTTGAAATTCTGGTCAAATTGGGCCAGTTTAAGCTATGTGAGGATCTGGATGGTCATTCGCCTCTGCAGTAGTTTTGTGACCTCTTACTGGATAACTATAGAATCCAAAAATTGAAGGAGGTTGTTAAAAAGCACGCAGCTTCACTGAATCCAGTACAAATGTATCAACTTAATCCAGAAATAAAATTGGTTCAATTTCTTGATAATGTTCTGGGAGAGAAGAGGAAAATGTCAAAGTGTTCAGAAGAGCAAGAGTAAACCAGATTATATTTTTAATTTGAAAAATGCCTGTAAATATAACAAGATCAAGGAGCAAAATTCTCAAGCAAAACTGGTTGCAGCTATTGGGGTTGAGGCTGGTCAGACCAGTTTTATACTTAGCAAAACATTGGCAAGAACATTTATTTTGTCAGGGATTATGAGATCTATGAAGATGGTGCACTAAATCTTTGGTAGCAGGAGCTTTTACAGGCGTAGGAAAACAGGAGTCTGAAGAATTGGTCACAAAGAAGTGCCTTAGTGGTGTGCCTTGAGGCTCTGGGTCACAGTTAAGAAACCAGAGGGCTGCAAATCAGTATAGCTAATGTTAAAAAGCACTAGTCCCACTATACAGAGAGCAGGGATCCATACTGGAAACTGTGCAACAGGTAACATAAGAATGCATCCTGTTTCTAGCCTCTAAGACCTGGTTAGCTCAGTATTTGAGGACAGAATCCTGCCGTTTGGGATCTTCCAACTGCTTTGAGATTCATGTCTACTCACAACTGTATGAACTATATGTGGATTTGTATCTATTAAACATTTTTCCCCTAGATGCTTTTAGCAAGGACATAGAGTCTGATTCTGATCTTAAGTGGATACTCATTGCCAAGAACTACTTTGTACAAAATAAAGTAAAAAAGAAAATGAAAACACAACAACATATATCTGCGCATCTGAGTGAAATTCTAGCCTTCTCTACAGGCAGAAATGCAAGAGGCAAGGCAGCTTATACCATTTAAAAACAGAAGATTTTTGTATCTTTCATAAATTGCATAGGTTGTAACTGTTGGTTCAAGGGAAATAATTAGAACTAGAACTTTTCAAGCAAATAACACATATAGAAATAAGAGAACCCTTTAAGGAGCTCTACTGGGCTAAGTAAGGTGTTGGCTTAAATATTTGGGGCTGTAAATAAGATCTCTCTGTGTGAAGTAATCACAGAAATTGATCCTTTAAGAGGTTTGATTTTTTTAGTTTCTTTGCTTTGGGCACGTACTTCTGTTCTTGTCAAGGGTTTTGTGTCTTGTTTTTAATGTGGAGATGGGAAGATGGAATGACCTTATTTCAAGCAGAATTTAATGTTTAATGATTTTTTTTTTTTTGCTAGGTATCAACATCATTCTTCAAAATGACTATCCCTTAAAAAAGGTTTTCACATTAGCAAATGCAGATCTGTAGTGGAGAAGTGTAGAAAATAAGAGATGGGAAGGATTTGTAGTAAGAGCTTACTAAGACCTCTTGATTGGAACCTCAAGCCTTACAAGATCAGACTAGAAATTAATCAATATGTTCAGTAGTGGGGATACAAATCGGAACAAATTCTCCAGGAAAATTGTGAATTCTGTAATACCAGAAATCATTATACTAAGATTGAGTTTCTTTTCTAGCAGGAATGAAGTTAAAAAAATAAAATAAAATGGAAGTAGTTTTGTGATATATGAAAGATGATTGTAATTGTGTAAAAATGATCCTATCTCATCTTAAATAAACCCACATTACTTGAACATGTGAAGATTTCAAAGTATTCATCCTAAGTGACGATCCTGGTGAATGTCCTGTTTTTATTTGATCCTATATTTATGCCACTTTGTCTATGCAGTACAAATTCCAGAGAGGACTGTGTTATGTTAGCTTCTGATATAAGAAATTTTCAAGTAATTTTCTCATCATTGTTTCATCATCATCAGGAAATGCTGAAATGTAGCAAGAATTCAGAGGGTACTGCTGAACTGGAAGAGGCCTTGGCCACAGTGCTTGATATCATCAAATCTGTAAATGACTCCATGCACCAGATAGCAATCACAGGATACGAGGTATTATTTGTTGTTGCCCTTACTGTTGTCTTGACTCATACAGTGTTCTTTATCATCATGGATCATGCTGTGCCCATGGCTGGTATACTTTGCAGGAGCCTAAGTCACCCTGAAGGATGCTCTTCAGTGGCATGTTGTAGTTATCAAGACTTGCCAATATACATGGGGGTGGGTGGTGAATATAGGAAGGAAATGGGACAAATGCAATCCTTATGAGTAATCACAGACAAAACTCATTTGTAAGTGAGGGGCAGCAAAAATGAGTGATGTAACGTAAGAAATCTGCTGAAACTGTCTGTGACCCCAGTGCAACTCAAGCATTTCCAAATCTTTTGCTCTTAGGGAAGAATCTTTGGATTCACTTTAAAATGGGTAATAAAACCCACCCCAGTGACTGGCAAACTTATTATCTGAGATGTGAAATAACAGCTACAGTACAAATAAGGCCACGAATGTATATATATATATATCTACTGTAGCTCCTCTGAAGTCATATGACTTACAAGATCTAGTACAGAACATGAACCCTTCAGTGAGAAGTGGAAATGACTGACGTATAAAGGAGAAGCATGTCTGATGAAATGAGGCCTGAGGGTGATGTGATTGCCCATTTTGAAATAGCTATAGGATGAAAAAGTAAAGGAAAAAATGTATGGTTCAAAGAATTATTATATCAGAGTAACAACCTGAGCACCAGGAAAACAGTATTCTGTGCAGAATGTGACTTCCAGAAAAAGTGCTGGGGTCTGTACTGTGTCTGAGTGGAAAGAGGTAACTTTATTTTGCAGGATAGAAAGGCTTTAGAAGTTTTGATTTCTATATTTATCTCTTTTTTTTCAAATGCATCTCCATCTGATAGCTGAGGAAACTATGCCTGTTGTGACAGCATTACTTTATAAACAAATTTAAATGCGTGTTTAGCTATGTATCACAGACACACAAATTCTTCTCCTCATTCCACCTGTCCCTGGTGCTCAGCTGCGATGGCCAAATGAGCACCTCCCATTGCTCACAAAGCCACACCCCTTTTTGTGGACTTTCTCATGCAGACATGGTAGAAATACTTGCCAAAAGCACCTTCAGAGACATATACTGTGCCAGTGGAAAGGCAGGTTTTGTGGCAGCTGATGAATGTTCCTAATTGCATAGGCAATTCTGTTTCATGGAGCTGTGTACATACAGGCTTGAGGAGTTGACTCGTGTTTAACGTTGGTGTTTTGTTTTTTTGTTTGTTTTCAGCCAAGCCACACAAAAGCAGAGTAAAGGATTTGGAAAGTGGAACATTCTGAGATGTTCCCTACAAACAGTCTAACTTTTATATACAGTGTGGCCTGGATAGTTTGTCCATTGGCAGTACATTAGCCATTCATACATATCTCCCATCTTCCATAAGCATGACATCCAGTGTATTGTTCTAACAGCAAATAATTGTATCTGAGATAAGGTTAAAATCATTCACCTTAAACAAACTTCCTGTAGGACAAAATATCACAGTCTACTAGCACAAGTTATCAGAAATAGTTCTCTCCACACTGAAGACACAGCCCAGAGGTTTTAGGCTGATATTCAAAGTCTTCTGCAAAGTCTTGCTGCAAACTGCCATCTCCATTCATCTAATGGATGAGAGTCATAATAACATGCCTATATGGAGTAGAACAGTACCTAAACATACCCTTATTTTGCAGTTAGATCTAAGGTAGAGTAGTGAGTGAGAAGGAGACCAATTTGTAATCTGTGCTTTAAGAAATCATTCCCAATCAGAACCATCATCTGCCCTCATAATCAATAGAACATAGCAATGTTGAAAATACGTATTTTGATAATGAACTGAACTTATTCCCTAAATTATTATGTAAAGTACTGCTAGTTAAACTTGCCACTAGCATCATTATGCTCATCATTACTCTTTGAAGCACATTACTACGTGGATGTAGCCATGTCCTCCATATGCACATGTTACTACACTTTGTAGCACTGTAATACTGTGAGCTGCACTCACAGTGCCAGCCAGTTTGGCTCTGGATATGTACCATATCCACATATTATTACACTCTTTAGTACTGAACTGAGCTGTAAATGTTTTGTTGGTGGAATCTGAGCCAAATGTCATTTATATCCATTGAAGTATTTCCCCATCAGTGATCCTCACGTAAGGTCTTTAACTCAGAAAGGTCTGTTTCCTGTTTAATTTCATTCTCCCTCAGATACTTTTATGCAGCTCTGGTGCATTTGCTCTCTCTTTGCCCAAGGCTGTACAGCACTGCGTAGTCTTCAGATGGTGAGCTGAGAAGCTACTGACAAAATGCTGCTTTGCAATGGGAGAGAATTACATACCTCCATAACTCTAGGCACCAGTCTGTGTCTTCAGACATCTAAGTGTCTTTCAAGATCACTCTTGCTCAGGGATGAATACATAAGAAGATCATAGCATAGAAGAAACTGAACAGAGAATCTTTTAGAGCCAAGGCATTTGCTTGCATGCCTTCACTAGCTTTTCATAATGCCTTGGAGTCAGGAGCACTGAAACCCAGTTCTTGTCAGAAAAGCTTGCTGCCTGTGTGGTCATCGGAGGCGACAGCTAATGTATATGATGTAAATATGGTACTGACTCTAACTATTAATTGGGAGGCAAAGTGGGAATCATGGACATGGAAAGCAGTGTGTTAAACACAGTAGGAAGAAACCACACAGGTTTAGCAAGATATGAATAGGTGGACTTGCAGATGTAACATGTCTGCCCTCTGGTAGAAGGGATGCCTGGGCTCCACCTCTGCCTAGATGAGGGCTCTGTGCCTGTGATTAACCAAGTTTGGACATAATGTATGTTCTCTCTTTTCCTTGCTTGCTAGGGGGACGTAAGTGAGCTTGGTAAGCTGTTGATGCAAGGTTCCTTCAATGTGTGGACTGACCACAAGAAGGGTCACAACAAGGTGAAGGACTTGGCAAGATTCAAACCAATGCAGCGACACCTCTTTCTCTACACAAAGATGCTGCTTTTTTGCAAGAAACGAGAGGAGAACACAGATGGTCATGAGAAGACAGCTTCATACAGCTTTAAAAATTCATTAAAGGTAAAAAAATGTGGTAATGGCAAAGGAGGAAGAAACAATTTTTTTGTTCTAACAATACAGGAGACCTGGAGTTATCTTGCAAAACTGAGTAAATAGAAGCTTCTGTTTTATTTTTTATTTGGAGACAGACTCAGTCATATGTGCTGTGACTCCAGATGTGAACCTTAGTTTTGCAACTCAGTACAGCCTTTTAAAAATGCATCTTGGGGGAGACTGAATTTAAAGACCACTTACATTTTTCCAAGTCCAGCTTCTAATTTTCTATTTTGAAACAGATGAGCACAGTGGGCATCACAGAAAATGTAAAAGGAGATAACAAGAAGTTTGAGATCTGGTATAATGGCAGAGAAGAAGTCTATATCATTCAGGTAACAACAATCCTTTATTTCTGAGGACTATACTTCCTTTGAATTGAATTATTTTTAACAAAGTTTTCAGTTTCATGAATTTCACTGTCCTGTACAGTCATGAAATAACAATTGAAATCTTCATTGTTGTGTTGGTACTAAAATTACCAATATATCATTGTATATTTTGTATATACCAATATATCATGTGAACTTGGGCAGAAAAGAAAGCAAAGTAGTGGAAAATTACTTGGAAGACTGGACAGAAAGGCAAGGACCAGACCTTAGATTCATGACCTTTCTTTTGATCTGAAAATCTAGCCATGGAATTTCATTCTTATGTGAAACTGAGAGCAAATGTATGTTAGGATATCCAAGGGGTTGGTAGCATGCTTTGATCTGCTTTGCCTTTTCTTCTTGTGTCTTCAGGCATCTTCTGTTGAGCTGAAAAACACCTGGATTTCTGAGATACGCAAAGTTCTAACAGGACAACTGGAAGCATGTAGAGGTAAGACACGGTGTGATCTGATGATGTTGCCTTCTTCCTGTAGCTGTGTATGACAACATGGAACTGGGATGACTTATAACGTCATTTATTACTAGCAATGAAACCAGCAAGAACTGAGCTTCTATGCAAGAGGACAAGTTGGATTGCATGAATAATTATTCCATTCACAATTAGTCTGAGGAACGCGATTTTCCTCTGTTCTCCCTCTCAAGCATAATGCTAGAGACATTCATTTTTATCAGCACACGAGATGGGGACCCCGTCTTCACTCTGTGCCTTCTTACAAGACTGACACGAAAGATCTTTCCACACAGATGAGTGCACACAGCAACTGCTTTTCTCTGTCTCATTCTTTATTTTATTTCATGGTTTGGGGTTGATTGTTGGGTTTTTTTGTTTGTTTGTTTTGTTTTGTTTTGGTGGGTAGGCCATTTTAAATCTGGTCACGTTCCTTATGTTTTGACATTTGTAGATGTGATTGTCGGTCATCTCTTCCATCTTCTCATCATAGTGCCCTTCCTCTAAAATGTGATTAATGATATTTCCCTCTCTCACTGAGATGTCACTGTAAAGCTGTTTGGTGACATGCTCAACACGTGAATGGTTGAGGACTTGTAAGTACCTAAAACAATGACATACATTCTATTAAGCCTAAGACTGCCAAAATTCAGTTTGGTTATTCCAGATAGTAAGAGAACACAGTCATGAAAAACACCTGTGATACTACTGTTTTTATGAACAATAATGTACTTTGTCCTAAAATCCATTTTACATGTTCTTTTAGGACAAAAAAGCATGGCTGTGTTCATTACAGACTTTTCTTGTGTCCTAGCATTGTTTCTTGCTTTGACCTGTCATTTTCTGCTTCTGTCATACAGTCTTTAAAGCAATGCCAGCAAAGCCTCTCCTCCCACATCCTTAAGATTCCTAAGCAGATTTTGTCCTAGATGGAAACCTGTGCATGTGTTTTAACTTTAGAGGTCACCTTTATCTTAATTGTCTGTTTCACAAAGACAAGTTCTTGCAGTCTCCTTAAGCGGAAGGAAACACTATGCACGTGAGCTTCAGCAACGTAATGGAAGCCATAACAACATATGTACACATAAATAAATGCTTTGTACTCAGATCTTTTGTTTCTCTTCTTATAGACATCCTTTCTCTTTTTCATTCTGAATTTAACTGCAGTCAGTTCAGCAGAACTGCTGAGGAAAGAAATCAAGATTCTTATCAGCCTTATTTCAGGACTTGATCTCTTGATGTCTACTGTTATTTCTCATATTTACTTTTGAAGTATAAAGGGTGACTTGACCTGGGCTTCTACAGAACAGAAAAATACTTTATGGAGAAAATATTTTGATATTCTATACTGTTTTGTCTTAAGATCACAGAATCTTAAAATAATTCAGGTTTCAAGATATCTCAGAAGATCACATTCCACTATCCTTCCCAAAGCAGAGTCAGTTATTTGTCAAACCAGGTTGCCCAAGACTACATCTAGTCTGGTCTTGGGAACCTCCAAGTTTACTTCAGGTAAGGTCAAAATTTCCTTCATTGTGAATCCAAGAGATCAGCAATCACTGCTGCAGCTCTTCCCATTGCCTTTTCTGAAATGATCACATGATGAAAGCCCTTACTGCAATATTGAGAGCAGGAAGAAAATGCCTTTGCCAGTGGTATTAAGCAATTGCTTCTATTTCCAATGACTTATGAAAGAAGAGGCTGTAGTTCCTTGCTCAATCCAAGACTGGGTACTTTTCCAACTGTGCACTGTAACAAGAATGAAGAAGGAAACGTTTGTCTGAGCTGTAATTTTTAATGACTGTTGTTAAGAGTTGCACAGAGGGTTGGAATGTTGGAAGGAACCAGCTGAGATGTTTAAGCGAGCAAAGGGCAAAGGAGGTGTACGAAGGTATGTGATAAACAGTTTAACATATAGGTAATTAGTGTCCAAACATTTAGTACGTGTCCTCTACAGAGTTCTGCAGTGAGAGAGAGTGCTAGCAAGGCTTTGGGCAACACCTTGCTGCTTGGATCCCCATGAATATAATTGTCTCTTCTGCAGGCAAAGGAATTAAGGATGCAGCTCAAGAGGCTGTGAGGCTGTGAATCAGTTGCCAAAACCAGGAATATAGCTACTTCTGACTCCCCGCCCTGAGTTCTCCTTTCTCCCAGCATTCCCACCCACAAAAGATTTTGTGAAGATTAATCTTTCAGTGCTGCCCCTTCCCCTTTCTCCATTTTAATCTCATCGACAGAAGCTTTTTCTTCTTCTAGAGTGAAGTAGCCTCAGGAACTCAGCAAACTGAGAGTTTGAGGGCAGTTCTTTGCATTCACTCTTCACTTGTCAGTGTCTGGCTTTCCTGGCCATGGAAAACAGCTTGTTAGCATCTGTCTCCCCTCCCCTCACCTCCCCTCATCTCTTCCTCCCCTTTTTTTCTTTCTCATATTTTACACAAGCTAGGAAGCAGTTTATATACTCTGGATCAATTTCTTTTTACTTTTTCTATAACAGAAGCAAGTCAACTACACCAAAGAATCACTGAAAGTGTGTACCATGCACCAATGAATTCCTCCAATATAACCAGGTAAGCCTTTTCAGTACATAAATTCTTAGTGTTCTACGTGTAGCTTCTGGAGTATGAACTTCTTAAATTGCCTCCATATTGTATAAAATCATGTAAATGCAGATAAAAGTTTTGCTCATGGGGAAACTCAAAATCACAATGCAGAATTCATTTAAAAGATCATCATTTGAATTTTCCAAAGAACCATGTGCTCCCTGGAACATTTCCTGGATGTTAAATGGAGCTGTCAGCACATCTTTGTAATGCCACAATTGCTGACAAATTTGTTAAGTGAGTTGGCATGACATACCACTGTAGAAGTTTCTTTGTGTTTGCAGGACTAACTAAACCAAGATATCCCAGGTAAACATAGCCAGCCTTTGAGAGCTATGCAGCTCAGTGCAAGAAAAATTAAACACATGTAGTGCTGCTAATCCTGCATTGTATTTTCTCGTGGATTGGTTATATTTCAGGTTTAAAGCCTAAGCTGAAGAGGTTTAAGGTGAAAATCTTTCAGCAAAACCACTCTGGAGATAGGAGATAATTGTTCAAATAAAAGATGAACTGCACCAACAAAAATATTTCAAATAAATTCTTCTCACAAAGCTTTTAAAGTGAGAATTTTCAAAGCAGAAATTATAGGCAAAATATGACAGCAGGAAATTAATCAACTCCAGGAAGAAAGAATATATATTTATCCTAGAAAGGATTAAATCAAAAGAAAAATTTAGTGCTTGACCACTCTCTACTGACTACCACAGAGAAGAGAGCTTACATGCCTCCGCTCCAAATGCTGGGCTATTATAGGGGGCAAGAAAATATGGTATGTCTTCATGACAGAACAAGACACTGGGCTTTCATAAATGGAACAAAATACAGACTCTTAGTGGCTCTTGTAAACCAAGGCCACTTTGATCCTCTATAATATGTCTCAGAGAGGAGCAAGGACAGAGGAATTGCAGCATGAGACACCTCTGCAGTGACCAATGAGAAATAGTGGATCCAGAATTCCTCAGACTGTGGAGCCCTGCCTGCAGCCAGGTTTAGAATGCTGGGCAGCAGCAAGAAGTGAGAGGAGGAAGTTAGACTTTGTGACATGTGCACAGTATGTTTATGAGTGACATGACTAAGCAGCCCCAGTTGTGAAAGATGCTGTTATTAAGCCAGGAATAGACAGCATTAGCCAAAGAGCACCCAGCAGTTGGAAGTTAATTACTGAGATTTTTCTAACTGTTGCAATGCCCTCTCCTGGGTTGCCCTTTTGTAAAACGATTATTGCTTACTGGGAATTGCCAAACCTGTACTGTGACTGAGGAAATCTGTTTGCAGAAAACCTCCGCCTCCCCAAGCCATATCCATTCACAGTTCCCTTTACTTGTTTGCATGCCATCACAGTACTTAGGGCTGCAATTCTGTGAGCTAAGGATTGGAGCTGAGATCTCTGCAACATAAACACTCAGAGTTGATGCACTCAATACAGGTGATGGTTGAATGTCCCTAAATCCTGTTCAATCTACGTAAATTCTCTCCCTGTTGATTCTTCCCGAAAGTTTCATTGTTTAATCCTAAAATGAGATGTTCTGTGGTATCTACTGCTGCTGATATCTCTCTGAAAGGGTGGTTGCTGCATTTCACTGATAATGAACTGACCCCTTTGCATTGTTTCGTAATCTACTGAATCACAGAATCACAGAATTGCCGGGTTTGGAAGGGACCTCAAGGATCATGAATCTCCAACCCCCCTGCCACACGCAGGGCCACCAACCATTCCACCTAATGCTAGAGCAGACTGCCCAGGGCCCCATCCAATCTGGCTTTGAACACCTCCAGGGATGGGGCATCCACAACCTCTCTGGGCAGCTGTTCCAGTACCTCACCACTCTCTCTGTAAAGAATTTCCCCCTGACGTCCAACCTAAATCTCCCTTCCCTCAGCTTAAAACCATTTCCCCTTGTCCTGCTGTCACTCGCCCTTTCAAAGAGTTGATTCCCCTCCTGTTTGTAGGCTCCCTTTATGTACTGAAAGGCTGCAATGAGGTCACCCCGCAGCCTTCTTTTCTCCAGGCTGAACAAGCCCAGCTCCTTCAGCCTGTCCTCACAGGGGAGGTGCTCCAGTCCGCTGATCATCTTTGGTGTGGCCCTCCTCTGGACCCTCTCCAACAGCTCCCTGTCTTTCTTGTACTGGGGGCTCCAGACTTGGATATTTTAAACATATGCAGTTTAAAAAGACTATTTTTCTAACTGTTTAATTGTCTGCCTTTTTGGAAATAACTGATACATCCATGTAAAAACATCCTGTGCACAAAGATATACACAAATTCTTGTAATTCTACGCAGATGCTGTTTCGGAGAAGCTGGTGTGTTTTCTTGGAGTCTTTCTCACAGCTGTAAATCTTTAACTCTGTCAGCTGCATGTTTCACAGTTATCTCAGCCGGGGATTCAAATACAAAGATGTCCCATGCTGCCTTGTACTTATTAGAAATATTCACAGATCTCTAGCAGTCCAAGTGTTTTTAAGATTTTAATGATAATTTGGGCTTTCCCTTACAGCAAGACATGTATGTTAAGTATAAAAGTTCACATGTTAATTATAAACAGCAATATAATTGCTGACACTTGATAATAGTGAGCATTTTGAAAGAGTATATCAAGTGTGTAGATATAATGAAATGGGTAGAAAAATCAATCTGCCAAAGATAATAGTCAAACACCCAAACTAAGCTGCCAGGCAGAATGAGGAGGGCAACAGCTACACAAAAACTTTGCAGCTTGAATGCTATACAAACCTGGGGCAGTGGGGTTATCCCCATTACAAATGGCAGTGTCTGTACCTGTGCAGATCTGACAAGATGGATCCTCTGGTCTGTGATTCAGTTGTATAAATTTATGTTCCACTTGGATTCATGGAAGCAGAAGGAACACAAGCTGGGGAGTCTTGGAGCCAGTGGAATCCATATGCTCATCTACATGTGCTATGACCTCTGTGTGACCATTCAGCACTCACTTTCCTGGAATCAAGTACACTCATGCTTGAAAGAATAGAGAACTGAGATCCAATCCTCTTTTGTAATCCAGTTTCTCACCTCTTTCTTCCAAATCTGTTGCACTTTCAAAAAGAGGAAGGATGCAGAATGGCTTCTTCCACCATGCATGTGTGCAGACTATTATAGCACACCTGGTTTTAAAACCTGCCTTTTTCTCCTTTAAACTTCTGTGTCTGATGGTAACAAAGAATGCTTAGTGCTGGTATCTGATTCATGGCTCAGTGCTCCATTAGCTCTTAAACAGGAATATAACTATTTTTGTATTTCTTTTGTCCAAAGGTATAGCAGAAAGTCATCAAGCATATATGAAAACAAATCTGAGACATCGAACGTGGAAGCATCTAACAATAAAAACAGGAATTCTAGTCCCAGTGCCAGACAAAAGAGAGGTAGGACTTATGAGACAGAGCTTTTTGATTCCAAAGGGTAATAGTTTTTTGGGTTTTTTTTTTGCAAAATCATTTGTAAAGCTTATCAGAATAGTTAGAATGTGTGTTTTCTAAGTTTAACATCAAAAAACAATGCCACAAACCTGTGTGACTGCACTGTGAAACTTTTCGATTACCAAGGAGCATTATCAGTTTAAGAATTTTCAGGTTCAAGTTCTGATGCATTACAGTGCTCTTTATATAACTTCTGCTTCTTAAGAATAGAATTTTGGAGGTATAGTACGCATATTCAATCCTCTATATCCTGGATAACTTAGTTTCTAACCACAATTAATGTTAAGGTTGCCTATGAATTTTGCTAATAAACGTCCTTTCTGTCCCAGATTTCTTTTTACCTCCTCTACGTATATGCTCATAGCTCATAGTAAATAAATGCATGTGTGGCCACAGAAAGTCTCTCCATTATTTAAGTGCATAAAGACAACTGATAAATTCTATACAGGCTAGATTAAAATGAACACTAAAAGGAAACTGAAACTCATCTGGTGGTAGCAGGAACAGAAAATATTTCATCAACCATTTCTCTTTCAGGTACTATTTTAAACAAAGACTTCTAATAATAGAAAAAGAACAAAAATCATAAGGTCTTAAAAGAAGAGATTAAAAACTTTTAATACGGTCAAACACATTGAGTAGTTTTTGATTTAAAAAGTGGGTGATTCATTAACATTTTTTCATCATAATAAGTTTTCATTATTGGGAGAAAGTCATGGATTCTTCAAGAAAAAATGGAATTTATTACTTAAAAGCATGTTTATGTAAAAATAGATATAGTTTAAATGTGAAATATTTTAAAATGAAAAAGAAAAAAGAAAAAAAGAAAAAAAAAAAGTTGAAAAGCAGTATTTAATTTTAAATTCATAAACTCTATTTTTTAAAAATGTCCAGGAAAACATTTGGTGATTTTTAACTGGTCCAACTTGCATGTGAGTGTGGTGAGGTGGGATCACAATTTGCTGATTTTCCTTCTTCTGCTTTCCCATGACTAGTTCCTCTGGACTCTCACTGTAATTCCTCTGCTACTCACTGCTAGCTCAGCTGAGAGCCACCTCATGCTCTGGTATGTGGCTGCTCCATCGGGGCTAAGCAGCGACTCATTTCTCTGTGGGATTCAGGGTGTGTGTGCACATCCTGCTCTGCTGTGCACAGAACCAGTGGAAGAGCTATCGAGTTTCTACGTCCCACTTTTATCTGCAGTTTTAATTTGTATCCTTGTGAAGCATTAGAGTCTCTAGTTGGGACTCTGCAGGGCTGAATTCAGTCCCTTTAGGGTGCACAGTTAGGACCTAATTTTGAAGGCGCATAGGAATCACACTGTGGCTCTCTGGGGTTGTGCTCGTTTGCAGTGTATTCTGGTGGATTCTGGTGCTCTGCTAAAATTGTCTCTTTTGTGCCACCTACTGACTGTATTACTACCAACATCTTTGCAGTAAGCATGAAAGCAGATTATTTCCAAATACTGTTTTCTTTCTGTAGTACAGTGTGTGTGGGGGGGGGGAGGGGGGAAGGGATTGGGGAGTGGGGAGAGGGAGGGGACAACTGTTGGCAAGGTATATCAGCTTTATCACTGTTATTGGTAAGTGCATGTGATTATGTGTTGTCTACATATAACACAGGTTTTTTTGTGTGTGTGGACCTGATTGGTAAATTCAATGACTTGAAGTTATATGGAAGCCAAGTCCTACAAGGACCACTGAAGTACAGTTAGTCCCACCAAACTGCTCACAGCAAGGTCAGCTGGAGCAAGTTGCTCTGGACTGTGTTCAGTTAAGTGCTGCATGTGTTCAAGGATGAAGACTCCACAGCTTCCCAGTACACACAGTCTCAGTCTTTACTCTTACCAGTGAAAAAGATTTTTTCATGTTTTTAAGTGGAATTTTCTGTATTTCAGTTGATGCCAATTGTCTCTCATTCTGTTGCTGGGCTCCACCAAGAAACATTTGGTTCCATGTTTACTCGCTCTCATCAGGAATTTGTATATACTGATGAGACCCCTCTCAGCCTTTTCTGTACAGTCTGAACAGTTCCATCTCTTTCTCTCTCTTCATAATTCAGCAACTGCAATCCCTTACTCATACCCATTGCTCCCCACTGGATTCACTCATGTACACTGATGTCTCTCCAGTTCTGGAAACCCAGCACAGGACCTATGGGTCTCACCAGTGCTGAGTGGGGTGAAGCATTACCTCCTTAGACCTGCTGATAAGGCTTTTCCTCATGCAGCCCTGGATGCTCTTGGCCCTCATTGCCACAAGTGTGCATTACTGGCTCATGATCAACCTGTTGCACATCTAGATTTAGAACTTATGATGCCTGGAAATGGGATTCAGGATTATTTGTCATACCTGCAGAATGAAGGGAAAGGTTTGAAAGAACTCAGGTGCAGACAGCATGTCACTGGCGACCAGTCTGTAGTGATTGGCACATGCTGTGCAGCTGTGGGGACTTGTGAAATACTAAAAGGTCCCTCTGTGAAGTGATACAATTTGATGGCTGAAGAACTAGCAGAACGAGCATAAAAACCTTCCCCCTGCACACATGCACTGCTATACTTTCCTTGTGATACTGTTGTTATTGAGTACTGTGGATTTGCTTGCTCTTCATAAATGGGAAGGAAATATATACTTCATATACAAGTTTCTGGTTTCTTTATAAGCTAATCCAGT
This sequence comes from Phasianus colchicus, assembly GCF_987193195.1. Taxonomy (NCBI): domain Eukaryota; kingdom Metazoa; phylum Chordata; class Aves; order Galliformes; family Phasianidae; genus Phasianus; species Phasianus colchicus. The sequence continues at coordinate 17,161,602 of NC_143445.1, forward strand.
GTGATCCAAAATTCAGCCTGCAGGATAGGCCTTGTCCCAGGCCCACAGTATCTTTACAGGCATTGCTTAGTAGTGGGAGCAGACACAGCAAGGAGTGAAGGCCAGAACAGGTGGTCTGAAAGCCATATGCATTCCAGTGCACCAGTGTGCAGCTCCACAGCTGACACTGTCCTTGGTAGTCTTTCCTTACCTGCCAGGCACAAGACTGGCATCAGGCCCCAGGATGGAAGGAGCTGACCATGCTGACACAACACTCTGTGCTGTTAAAACCTGTTCATTTCACACCTGCTTATGCATGCAGGCACCTTGGATCCTGGGTTATCTTGGCTGCAAATCAGGAAGTGATGGGATGCACTTTCCTTTGGAAGCTGAGCTTGTGTGTCTGATGTTTATCTGTCAGTCTGGATTCACTGTCTCTCCATGTTTCCTTTGTATTCCTGGTCTTCATTTGTGCCCCTAATGATTATAACTTGTCAGTGTATGAAATAAAAGGGAGAAGAAAGTTAGTGGTTAAATCCCAAGGTAGGGAACCAAGCAGCTAGCACATAGTTTTTTTCCTGATCATTTGCCTTAATCCTTCTTTGTGTTACCTGTCCACACAAAGAAAAAGGTATGAATAATTTGGCATGAATGCATGGATCAGGAAATTGGATCCTGGTCCACCTCTTTCCTGCAGTGTGATTAACTGTGTATCTTTGAAATCCAGAGTCTTAGGATTTAGATCCATCTATGACTTATCTTTAGAAATGCAATCATCAGGTGGCATGGTGGGCTTATCCACACAGGAGACTGACATGTATGCTTTGATGGCATAGCTGTACTTATATCCCAGCAAGTCCCAGGTGAAGTGCATTACTAGGTGCCAGCTTTGGAGGCTGTTAGAAAGACTTCAGCAGGTAAGGCTGAGAGCACACCAGCCACAGGGCTGATCATGGCAGACTGCTGAGCTGGTACTGGACAGCAGAAGTGTTACTGCTCACAGTGCTTGCTGTCTGTGTGTATCCTGCACTGCAAGGCTCCTTCTCTTATTTCTCCCTACAGCCTTGCTATTCCAACCACAGTGATGTGTTTTCATAGCAAAATGCACTAGATCCTTTTCAATGAGCTTGCTGCTAAACTGTATTTTCCTTTGATGAGAGCTACATCCCTTCACCTGTTTTTCTTGTGTTGTTTTTTCTGTTTGTCTTTGCTTGTTCATTTGTTTTTCTCCATTGAAATTCAGTGAGCCAAACTCAGCCCAGCGGCTCTGTTAGCTCAGCTGATTTAATCACTAACTTCATGTCACCTTTCTAATTGATTAGCTCTTGCTCAGGCTTGAACTGAATCAAAACCAATTCTTTATTTTTCGTTGTCATCCAGTGCTAACCTTTCCTTTCCCATAAGCTGAATGGCTGACCCTTCCTTCCTTATTTCTCTTCCCTCTCCCTCTCTCTCCTAGTTGATGCTTCCACCAGCCTTAACCTTGAGCGCACAGCGCTTGCTAGAAAGCGATTCACATTGCAAGGTCTTTCCAACCGCAGAGCTCCACCCAAAGGTAAAATCACCACATGCAGCATTTGGTCTCTGGCCATCTGTCTCCTGCACAATGCTTTCTCCATCCCATAGTGTCATCCATCACTATTTCCTAAAATGCTGCCACATCCCACAAAAATGCACCTGTCTGATACACACACACGGCTCCTCTTCTCAAATATCCTGTTACCAGAAATGGCTCCCATGACAATGTGGGCAAGGCAACCTTTGAGTTGAGTGGTTGGATCTTTTCATAGTGCATAGTGCAAATAATGTTTGTTTACCATTTTTCTCAGTGGCTACCAACCTGACTTCTTTCAGCAGTTTACTGGCTTGAAGGGAAGAATATCATCTCTGTGTTGCAGTGCACTAAGCTTTCATGTGTTAAAATGTTCATTGGTTGAATCTCTTTGGTTTATCAAATGTTGCTTAGCCATGACATACTGGTTAGAATGGGGAATTGGGATTCAGAAGATCTGGAGTTTATTGCCTTTTCATTATATTTATTCATATAATTACATTATATATAAAAATGGTGTGTTGTGAGTCTTTGTGCATAAGCATTTAGAAGACACTTAGTATCCATGAGTAGAGCATTGCATCTTCTTGTGATGGCTGTACTAAGAAGAGATTTTAGAGGAAATAAAGAAACATAAATAGAAATGAAACTGGATGACTATATTCACAATTACTACTTGAAAATGTAATGTAATTACTCTTTTAATTGTTATGATATTGCTTTTCTCTTGTTCTGATAAATGATTTTTCTTCTGTGAGACAAAGGTCTAGTATGCAATGATGGAGAAGGTGAGCAGCAAAGGAGGAAAAAGTGAGATGGAAGAATAAAAAGATGAAAGAATAGAAATACAGAAGTATTATGGTACAATGTTATTGAGTGGATGATAATAACTTTCTGAAAACAAAAAAAATGAGTGGTTTTCTGGACCTGTATCCTGGGGAAATCAATGATAAGATTCAGATCTGATGAATGCAGAATAATGCTGCAGTTTTGGTTTAGGTCTCTTTCTCCTTTTTATCTAAAGTTGTCTTGTCATCTGAGATGTCTTGTGTTTTGTTCAGTCATTCCATGTTCCAGAGAGCAAAGTATACCTTAGAAGATCTTATCTTAGAAGATTATATATCCCTAAGCTGTAGGCACTTTTGGCTCGAAGACTTGTTGGATCTGGTTACTTGAGAATCCTAATTCCACTGTACAATGTCCAGTGTTTGCTGATTTCACTTTGTTGTGCTGTTCAGTTACTAATCTGGTCCTGGCCAAGAGACAGAAGATAGCCTGGTTAATTCATAGACTGTGGTCATTTCTGTAGGCAACGATAACACAAAACCATGTTAGTGTTATATTGACTGGCTGTTACAGCAGAGCTGTGAGAAGGTAACAGTGAGTCTGTTATTTACTAGGCAGAGCTACAAGAAAAATGCAGGAACAAAAGTTTTGAGACTAAGCACTAAAACAGGCAAATTTAAAGATGATAAATGGGAAAGAGAATTTTAAGATTCCTGAAAAACAAATCCTCACAGTAATATAGTTTTGCAGAGGATATTTAAACCTGAAGTTTAAAATCACATAAAATTTATTTTCCTCCAGTGCGGTTTGACACATTAAAACAATGAGCGAGAGGGAGAGAAAAAGGTACACTAAGAGAAATGAGGCAACTGGAATAGAAAAATCTCTGAATCACTGTCACTGGCTGGGAGCATTTGGCTTAGGATTCAGCAAAGTGTATAATCATGTTCTATAAAGAACATTGTTTGATACAACTCTTCATCTATCCCAGGAAAATCTTCAATTATAATAGAATCATTTAATTTTTTACCTAAGCATTTATTTGATATTAAAAAAAAAATCAAAATATGAAAATCACAAATAATTTTTGACAAATCTGTAAAGCTTCAACAGAATATTTAAAGCCTTTTCAAATGCCATTTTCAGCTGAACTTGTGTTCTGGTTAGTTAAGTGTTCAAATATCTTACTGAGACCAAGATGTAAAGGATATGAATAGCTTTATTCATGTCTCAGTGAAAATAGTCACTTGAGTAAGGCAGCACATGGCAAGCAGAAAAAACTAAATTGTTAATCCTGAAACTTATGTAAGCATGCAACTTTTTCTCCTGAATGGTGCTGCAAGTTGGTACATGCAAGAAGCATATTGCTATGCTTGTACATGCAACCTCCTAAGAGCTCCTTAATGACTTCAATGCATCTTGTAACATCATGTGCACTCTGAGGCTAGCAGTTAGTCCATTTACACCTTTGATCTGTTTAGTACCTATTTTGACTTAAAAACACTACTCACATCCCACAGTGAAATCTTAGAAAGATGTGTCTTCATTCCTAAATGGAATTTGGGAAACAGGCATTATTTGGAGTATACAAACAAACTCTGGTGCCTTTATTTTTCCATGCTGATTTGCTCTAGTAAGGAAAGACCATTCACACTTTCAACTTCCAGAAATTATGAATCACTGAATCAAAGAATCGTGCAGGTTGGAGAAGACCTGCAAGATCTTCCAGACCAACCATCCACCTATCCACCTATCACAGTAGCTCTCACTAAACCATGTCCCTCAGCACATCTAAACATTCCTTGAACACTTCCAGGGTCGGTACTCCACCTGGACAGCCCATTCCAGCACTGACCACTCTTTCAGAAAAGCAGTATTTTCTGACATCCAGCCTGAATCTCCCCTGCTGCAACTTGAGACTATTCCCTCTTGTTCTGTCACTAGTTACATGAGAGAAGAGGCTCACTACAACCTCCCTTCAGTCAGTTATATAGAGTAATAAGGTCTCTTCTCAGGAGCCTTCTCTTCTCCAGACTGAAGAATTCCAGTTCCATCAGCTGCTCCTCATAGGGCCTGTGCTCCATAATGTGATCTCTAAACAATTTGTGTTTGTTTTTCAGTGTATTTCAGGTCAGTCATCACAGAACAAGCAGTTCAATGTCTCTAAATAATCCCAACCTCATTTGTAGACACACGCACCATTCTAACTATCATGCTCATCTCTCTGTGTTTTGTACCTATACTTAGACTAGCTAAAATATTAGTTGGCATAAGTCTCCTTTCTGCAGTATTAAGATTGGTGCAATTGGAATTGCTTTGAAAATATATTTCTGTAAATTATTTTCTATGCTTTTCACTTTGTAGAGAGTGTCCTTCCTGGCTGCTCTAGGGAGCAAGCTACCTTTTATTTACCCTTTCCCAGCTGCTGCTTTGCTTTGCACATCTTTTACCCTCAGTGCTTATTAACCTTATTAATCCTGCCCTGCATTGCATCTGTCTATTCTCCCAGATCAAGAATGTAAGGAAAGAGAAGTTGCCCGTCGCTTTTCCCTAGCCTCCTCCATCAGCACCACAGTTAATGCATCTGCTGTGACCAAAGGTACCGTCATGCTGCTTGCTTAGCTACCCTTCTCCCTTCCTGCTGACTAACAAATTTACTGCCAAATGCTATTCTCAGAGTGATTTCATCAAGCTCAGTTTTTATAAATGCATGAGGTTTCAGCAGAAGAGTTAGAACAAGTATAACACCTGCAGAAATGCGGGCCAAGGTAGTTGAATGTGTATCAAGGTTTCTCAGCTTCAAAAACTGATGCTAGTTTTCATGGAAGCCAAATTAATTCTTGGCTATTGTAAGGTTTGTTTTCCAGCTTCTCCCTGGATTTGGGTTAACTGAAATTCAACAGAATTTTCTCCCATTTCCTTAAAACTGCTTAGGGTTGTTGCTTTCAACAAGAAAGACAAGATGATCTCTTTGAGCAGCAGTCAGATAAGAAAGCTTGAAATTAAGACAACAAGTGAGTAGCAATCAGTGCCAGTTTAAACATATTTAGCATAATTGCAGTTATCATTAGAAAAAATGCTTGCAAGGAAAATTTCAGAAGCGCATAAGCAAGGTAGGTGCCCAGAATGCACTGACCTCCATGCAGTTCCTGTGGGGACTTAAGAAAATTTTATTTTTGAGCTGTAATTCTACTGAGAAAAAGCACGTTTACCAAATTTATTTCAAGTCTTTGCACTAGTGCCTATATTTAATTTCAGGAGCAACCCATACATCTGGGCAAGCTGGTTGTGCTGAAAATCAGCAGGGTTTTAGGCACTTATGCCTACATGTTGGAATTGCTTTTGAAAACAGAACATATGGTCAAATTCTGGTTATGATGGGGTTTAACACTGTCTGGAATGAAATGAAGGAATTGATTTGCAAGTTTCAGATTTTCAGGGTGTTTCACAAGCCAAAATAGAAGGAAAGATGGCTGAACTCATTTGTGTAAAAGTCTTCACTATTTATTTGTCAGGAGGAAGGTGGCACAGTGCCTGATGTAGAGCATTCCAAATATTTGTGAAGGGTCTGAACCATATCCTTGACTGTAGAATGAAGTGACAGGTATCTGAAATGATCTGCTTTCAGAGTGTCACCATGGAGTGTATAATCAGAGGAAGGATGTAATATCACCTCTACATACAAATATTTCTTAGCCAACTTCTTTAGGTGATAATACTTCAGCATTTCCATATGGAAATGACAGGCATGGCTCAGGAGAAGAGGTTAATGAAATTCAAACTTGTTTGGTTCTGTCCACCATGAGACTGTTGGAATTTTCTTGGAATGCTGAGAAAACTACTTTTGTACTGATTTCAAAAGCTAGAAAACAAAATCAGTGCTCTTCAATTAAGTTTTGTATTTACAACATCTGCTTTAAGTAAATATTTTAGGTGTTGAAGGAACTGGAGCCTAAGTCTTGTTTAAGCATTAGCCAAATGCAGGTCTAGCTAGGGTATTTGGGTCAACTCATTCAAGGCTACTGCATATTGTTGTGTGCTGATCCTCACTGCAGTGGCTCAGCTCTCTCACATCACAAGTCCTCTGCATAAGCATCAGGATACAAGAGAAGCACTGCATGTGGAGCTGTGAAGAATGTCCTGTTCTGTGGAACAGCAGTGCTGGCTTTTGTCAGTTCTTCCCTGCCATCCTCGTGTGTAGGAAGCTGACTGTGAATCTGCCTGCATTAGTGCCATCTCCTGGACACGTGGGAGAGAAACCATCTGTGAATCTGGAAGCAGACACATTTATTATGTCTTTTGCAAAAATAGGTCTGTTTCCTATTCACATCGCAGAAGTATTTGTCTTCATCACTTAGAACTTTGGGGATAGTCATTTTTTGGGTGATGTGGAAAGTGTCACGCAGGTCGTAGTTCCAGGTAATGGGAAAGCAAGTTTCTACTTTGACAATATTTACAGCCTTGTGACTCTGCAAACTTCACACAGGTCCCCTTGTTCCTGCAGTTAAAGTCAAGAGACATGAAATAAAGAGTGACCCAACTCCCCTGGGGTTTGAAGGTATGAGTATTTCCATCCTGCATGAAAACCTATTCAGCAGTTTTTTTATATCACTCACTGAATTCACATCTCATCACTGTCAGTGGATGACACTGGAGCCCATGCAGGCAATAGGGGTTTGGTGTCAGTTTATCTGTTGAATTGTGATAAATCAAATTTTTCATCTCTTTTCTTGTCTCCTGCACTAATGCTATGTTTATCAACTTTCACTTAGGGTTGGACTTAAATTAAAACCCTGATGCTCTGCCTGTTTTGGTAAATAGACCATGATCTGGATCTAGATTTTCTGCCTGGCTTCTACCTCACCTCATGGAAGGGAGGAGAGCTCAGGCAGCAGCAGGGAGCCAAGGCATTACTCTTCACCTTCACCTGCAGTCTGGCCACTTGCATTCCTCTTCCCTTGTTAGGGTCTACCCCTAATAAGAGGAGCAGGAGCCACATGCATGAAGGTCACAAAAGAGGCTAGGCTGCATTGATAACCATTTAAGGTGCAGTGTTTCATTTCAGTCAAGCAGAATTTTGTTGCAGCAGGTTCATCAATTGCTGTTTTATAAGCAATACCAAAACGTTGAACTGGGAAGTGATTTCACAACCACTGAAAGATTACCAGCTTCCACTGCCAGTGTTTCCCTTTTGCCAGAGTGCATTGCCATGTGAGGCACAAGCAGTCAGGTACCCCTATTGCAAAAGAGGGAGAAGAGAGACATAAGCTGAGGAATCCTTATGATTGTGTTGCTCTGCACAAAACCCTGGCAAGTAGCCAGGTTAGTTATGGGATTGGCAACATATCAAAACTATCTCCTATATTTATAGCTTTCTAATAGATATAAGATCCTCATTAGAGACATAGATACTTCTCATCTCAGCATACCATGTGGCTGCAGAGGCTGGAGGTATTTCAGGGTGCAACTTCAGAGCTGAATTGACCTTCCTTGGGTGAAGAATACGGTCCTACTGCACAACATCCCTTGCCAAACTGAGTTGATTTAAGTGGGAGACAATGAACATTGTTGTCCCTTCATCAGAAGAAATCACTGCTGTTCTTAGAGCTCTGACAGAGTTAATGATGTTAAAGATAGATATTGTTTACTTGGATAAAAACTTCCCCCACAAAATTGCATTAATCAAGAGTGATATCATTCATTTCTCACTGAGAAGAACTTCCCTGGTCTGTTTCTATTGCTGCGTGGATGGGTGTCAAAACCATACCCCATCGCCATCAGAAAACCTGCAAGCAAAGTATGTTAAAAATGAGGAAGCTGTAGTGAAATAGAGCACTGCACTGTTCACCTAGCAACTGTTTTCATTAATTAAAGTCAGTATTTGATTCATTTGGCTGCTTTCTGTCATTCTCAGACATAATAGTTTTCCTGTGAGATACTGCTGTGTTTTCCCTCATTTGTGCTCATTAAATGTCTCTTCTCTTTATAACTGTTGGATCCCCATCCACCTGTTATAAGAGACAACCAGTTGCAACTGTGATACACAAACTTTGTACTGGTTGCTTGGTCATTATTTCACCTTTAAGACAAAAAACTGTACTTCCTGCCACAGATGCTTTTGAGAACACCATATTGGCCCAGACTAAATGTAGCACTGGTTCTACCACAAGACCCGTACCTAGATCTGCTTCACAGACAGGTAAACATCATTAAAACATTTATCATCATCTCAGCTTCAGAGTGTAATATCACCTTATGACAATACTTATTCTCTTTATTGTCTCTTTATGTAAGGGATTTCTCTCTTATGATGAGTATCATTTCCCTTGAAAGCAGTGAAAGAACAAGCTTGGATCACTAGCAGTTATAGAAACATCCCATTTCCTGTTGCTCAAGCATAGTTGACAATAATTATTTGAATTTATATCATTATGCTCAGAATTTGATCTGTATTATTTTATAGCTTGAATGAAGTACATAAAAGTTATGTAGGCTATTCCTCAGTCTCTGTAATGTAAGTAGCAATTTTTATGGAAAAGTGACACAGGTACTTGTAAGGAGTCCTTGCTGCTTATGTTCCTGCCTCAGATGCTTCCTGTGAATGACAATGTCAAAAGATCACTGAAACTTTATCTAAGTGAGAAGAGGGATGACTTTTTTATTTTGCTGTTTGTAGCCCAACCTGTGAGTTCAAAGTCAAATCACTATAGCAATTTAAACACATTCTTGCACATTTTGTGTACTTTGGTGATATGGTTCTACTGATTCAGGGTCCAATTGTAAATTCTGCATGGTCTGTAACTGTCTCTTTCATCACAACCCAGGACATGAGAGCCACTTCAGAGGTTAGTTTACAGCTTGAAAAGCATCATCTGGATGACACCACCATACCTGTAGGGTTAAAACTCTGGGTTTGGTTGGGTGAAGAGGTCGCTGTCACTTATAACAGAATTGCAGTAGTCAGGACAGCTGCAGTCCATAGGAACATGAGGAAGGAGAAAGGGCTGTGGAGCTGCATGACCACATGTTGCACAGGCAGGCAATGCCTGTAGCAGGGAGGATGTGCATGGAGAGGAATTAAATCATTACCTTTCTTTTTTATTCTTAGATAAACAATAAATAATTTTATTTTTAAGTAAATGTCTCTTAAATGTAAATAATTATTAATAAGCTACCACTAAAGGCCTGGTTGTCTTTGAACCTTGTTTTTATTGTGTCCCTTCCCTGCATTTCCAGTCTGCTCCAGAGCATGGTCAGGGTCAGAGGTTGTTCAGGTGGTGACATTACCTTGAGGTGTGTTGGAGATAAGAAGTCAACCAAAATTGAGTGGCTTTGGACATCAGTTTGTACATAAACATATGGAGATGAGCTAGAAGCTGAATGAACGTAGCTTTCTGAAAATTGTACTGGCAAAGTCATGATTTGCTACAGCACTTGCTCTGCAGAAATATTCCTGACCCTTGTTTTTTGTACCTCATGAACTGAAGAGATTTAGAGATGCTGAACAGACAAGGTATTGATGCACATACACATATACAGTCTGCCCTCCTACAAATGAAAGCAAGCAGTACGGTTTTTTTAGAGAGAATAATACTGCAAAAAGTGTTGTATGACAAAATTAGGGAACAAGCTGTAAAATGGTGTGAGCAATTCACTAAATGAAATAGTGGAAAGCAGACCTGCAACATTTATTTTTTGTAAGACTGAATCTGAAAGATGGCAGTGGCCAATAGCTAACTCTTTGTGTTCTCTTTTTTAAAGGTTGGCCCAGTAGGCAAATGCCATCTCTAGACACATTTGAAGATTTCGACGCCATTCCTTCCAGCATGGATGAACTCTCCAACTCTTCAGACATGGAGGAAGAAACCAATCCTAACAATGTAATTCCTTTTTCAAAATGCCCTTTCCCAGTGCAGCTTTCTCCTCTCTAAAGATTGCGATTCATCCTGCAAAGCTTTGGTTCATATCTGCCTTAAATCCATGGGAAGACAGGAGATATGAGTTTGATCTGGAGTGTTTGGGGATTATCTCAAGACTATTTATTGATTGGTATCAGGACCATTAACAGCCACTCTTACTTATAAGATATAGCTTTATCTTTATAGCTGTTAGAAAAGTGAGAGAAAACATTAAAAAACACTGAGCCTTTTAAAAGTACAATTTCGGACTTTTTCAGGTAATATAAGTTGATGCGATGAATCCAGTTGCTATATCAAAATAATGTCTTGTTGATTAATTCTAAAGCCTAAATGCTCATCACAATTCTGAGTTTCAATAATGGTTATCCTTAGCATGATAAGCATAATAAAAAGAGACACAATTACCTGGAGGAGAAATCTGTGTCATCTTGAAATGCCTGATTCAGTATTTAACCAAACTCTCTTGCAGTGTTCTTTTCTCCATAATGACTGTATTTCTGATTTCATTCATTTTAGGGAACCAATCTTTTTCGAGTAGAAGGCAGTTTTGACAGCTGTTTCCCAGATTCTCTTACACTTGAGGATGGAGATCTAGTGCAGTTTGTGCAGGAAGGAGAAAATGGGCAATGGTGAGTACAACAGGGAGATGCAATTTAGCAGGTAGGACATGTACAACCTCCTGGAAAAGACAGAAACATTCAGAAGAACGTCAAAGCATCTTCAAAATCTATTTGAATGCACTCAAGCCATTGACCATAATGTGCAAGAAGCAGCGGGAGCAGGAACATAGATGCAGCTTTGTTTAATTTTGCCTCATTAGCTTTCCTCCTAAGTCTTTATGACATGATATTTGAGAGGACAGGAGTTTGCATGAAGGAAAACAGAAGGATTTTGACACCTAGCCCAGAAGGACAGCTGTCAAAGATAGCACCCTCCCATAGGATACATCAGTAAAATCTCTGTGCCTTTCACCAAGCTACAGCAGTGGACTAGAGTGTGTATTTTAGACACAAAAATTTAGATATAAGACTATACTCAGAGATGATTGATAAAGTAGAATTAATCTGGCAACCTTGAGCTTACATACTTTTTATAAAATTCATATTTAAAAGTTATTATTCTCTCTGTTTGATAAGTAAGTGTTTGGAGCAGACCTGGCAGGATGCTTAAATTCTCTTTCCATGAGAAATTTGGAGGAAGAAGATCTGATCTCCTTGAAGTGACATTGCATTCAGACCTCCAACTCACAAGCGGCCTGCAGCTGGGAAATAGCTGTCCAACATACCTTTCTAGGAAACACAGCTCAGGAAAGAGAATGTAGGAAAATGCACTGACTGTTCTCTGAATTCCAGGTTAGTGAAGAAATTGGTCTCGGAGAAAAGTGAGTGGGTTCCTTCCAGTATATTGCAGCCAGCAGAGGGGGACACTAGCAACATAATTAAGAACAGCAATGCAGGTAAGAGAGTAAATGTTTAACTAGTGTTTAAAAACTCGGTTGTTTGGGGGTGAGTTTTTTTTGTTGTTGTTGTCTCAAAAATGATGTGATAAACAGTGGACTTTCTGTAATAAGTGCTTGGTCTGAGGGTAAGCTCTGGTGACAACACTGAGCTGGCTTGAAATTTGGTGCCTTAACACCATTAGTGTCTGGATTTAGATCAGCATCAGGGCTGTTGTTCTGATATAGGTTTGAAAATGTTAGAATCTCACAAACCATTCATTCTTTTGTGGAAGTTCACTGCTGCCTCCAAATGCTGGAGGAAGGGCTGCTCTGGTGAGATCTCACCCAAACCAGCACTAAAAGTCACTCTTTCTTCAGCTTTAGTTCTGATCTATCATAAATCTGTTGCTCTTGAAAAGCTGAATATCAGCAATTCTGCAGATCAAAGATTTAAAATTTTAGATAAACTATTGCCCATTCATAAACAGAATTTATCAAAACTTGCTCTAGTTTTCTGCTGGTAACAGAACAAATCAAAATCTGGCACAGCCATTCCCTGGGTATCTGTGAGAGAGAGCTACTAGAATTTTACTTCAAAGTACTGGTTTCCTTTTTGTTCTGCTTGTTCGGTTGGTTGGGGGTTTTTTTTGGTCAGTTTGTTAAAATGGATGAAACTTTTTTTTTTTATTTTAGTTTCTGTGGTTTAAAGGGAGTTGGTGTTCACAGAATCACAGAATCACAGAATTGGCAGGGTTGGAAGGGACCTCAAGGATCATGAATCTCCAACCCCCCTGCCACACGCAGGGCCACCAACCATTCCACCTAATGCTAGAGCAGACTGCCCAGGGCCCCATCCAATCTGGCTTTGAACACCTCCAGGGACGGGGCATCCACAACCTCCCTGGGCAGCTGTTCCAGTACCTCACCACTCTCTCCGTAAAGAATTTCCCCCTGACGTCCAACCTAAATCTCCCTTCCCTCAGCTTAAAACCATTTCCCCTTGTCCTGCTGTCACTCACCCTTTCAAAGAGTTGATTCCCCTCCTCTTTGTAGGCTCCCTTTAGGTACTGAAAGGCTGCAATGAGGTCACCCCGCAGCCTTCTTTTCTCCAGGCTGAACAAGCCCAGCTCCCTCAGCCTGTCCTCACAGGGGAGGTGCTCCAGTCCGCTGATCATCTTTGGTGTGGCCCTCCTCTGGACCCTCTCCAACAGCTCCCTGTCTTTCTTGTACTGGGGGCTCCAGACCTAGACGCAGTATTCCAGATGGGGCCTCACAAGAGCAGAGTAGAGGGGAACAGTCACCTCTCTGTCCCTGCTGGCCACCCCTCTTCTGATGGAGCCCAGGATCCCATTTGCCTTCCGAGCCGCAAGGGCACACTGCTGGCTCATGTTAAGTTTTTCGTCTACCAAGACCCCCAGGTCCTTCTCCACAGGGCTGCTCTCAAGGACCTCTCCTTCCAGTCTGTAGGGATGCTTGGGATTCCTCCGGCCCAAGTGCAAAACTCTGCACTTTGCTGTGTTGAACCTCATCAGGTTCACCCGGGCCCACCTTTCTAGCCTCTCGAGGTCCCTCTGACCTCCACTTCAACAGTGGATCAGTTCTGTCTGCAGCCTCAGTGCCTTAACTGTGGCTCTGATTTCTTTCACACATCTGATGCTTTACAAGAAAACCAAGCCCACACAAATAACAGTTAATTACTTGCCAAAGGAGCCTCCTTTGCCTTCAGTGAAGGAAATAGGAGAACAGTAGAATTCATTCTTTTACTGTATTTATTTATTTTATTTCAGGCTTTTAACAATCAGTCTCAAGACTGTGATGGGAATTCCTTTAGATGTTTTGTAGTGACCATGCCCATGTCCTCCTTTTCAGAAATATACAATGATTCCTGCAGCACAGCTTCGGTTGAGTCGGACACCAAGGAGAGTGAGGTGGCTAAAACCTTCCCAGCAGAACAGAGGGCTGGCAGCTGAATGGCAGGACAAGCCTTCCTCAGGACCCTCTCCATCTCTTTGTTTATTTTGGGTTGACACTGGATCAAAGTTGCCTTTCTCACAAGCTCTGAGCTTCATAATTCTCTGAAACTTCATTAACATGGACAGATGAGAGGAAAAAGAGGAACATTAAACATCCAGACAGCATCAAGAACCATCTTCAGTATTAAAGGAGAAAAATGCTTCTTGCATTGTTTATCAAACTGTTTCAGAAGATGTGGCCTAAATTAGGTCGACAGCAGAGCTGAAGAGTTACTATGCACGCACCTTTTGGCAACTTTCCTTGAACACCAAGTTACTGCAGAGGGACACATCCATGGTTTTGAGTTCTTGCTCTACCGTGGGTCACTTGGAGGTTTTTCCATTTGCTTGCCTCAGTAGCTGTGCCTTCCCCACCCTCCTTAATTACAGCTAATAGATCACAAATGTGCCCTTTATGCTGATGGTCATCACCAAAACTGTCACACTTTAGATTGGATGTAGAAAGAAAACTTCTGACTTGGACCATCAGAGAGGCTTCATGCGGGAATGGCACAGTGAACAACCTGTTGCATTCAGCATTAGTTTGAGATGATGCAGATGGCAACGTGATATAAGGTGAAGATGCAGTTCTTAGCCAAGAGGCAAAGACATTGTGACAGCTACTGTGACACAGAACATCTTTAAGTCTTTTTACAACATATGTCATTCCTCTGCGCCCTCTGCAGTCTGTGGTTGCTGGTTCACAATCCTTTGCGTTTGGTGCCGAGAATTCAAATGAATGCCATTTAATGTCATATGTTTGAGTAGACTGCATGCTTTCTTTTTGTGCTAGGCTATGGAGTAGATACATTTCATTCCCCATATGGAATATATTTAAGCATCACAAATAGACAGTGAGCATTAGATGCTCCAATGAGTGGGTAAAGTGTAGTTGTTAAATACTTATTTCCAGGACATTTGGTTATAGGACTGTACCAAATCTCTGCCACATAAGGATGTAATGTACTATATGAAGTGATTACAGATTTTAATATTCCTTTACAAGCCATTAGCTCATTTAGAGCAGCTGTTAAGGCATGAAAGCATTTTGATGGTAATTGGATCTTAGGTCCCACAAAAGCTGCTAGTACTTTAGTTAAGATTAGTATTGACAAAGGGTTACAAACTGGTAAAGATCAGACAGGAATAAGTGACCCTAGGAGATCAAGAATTGGTGATTGGCTTTTACTGTTAGAGATTTTCTGTTTAACCCTAAGAATAGTGATGCTCTATGTAAATAATAAAAGGGACAAAAGCACTAAAAATGGAGATGAAGCAAAACCAAAAATCACTCCTTGACAAAATAATAAGAGTCTGCAACATTTCTGTTATCCTCTTTGCAGGGACCTGAACATTTTTCTTTGTGTTTCAGTGAAGGCTGGTATTGCAAATATCTTAGTGTGTGAGTCAGGATAGCTGTGAAGCAAGTAAATAGTCCCATTCAAGAAAAAGCCTCGAAGTAAGTAGATGAAGGTTTATTCAGATTATTATTATTATTATTATTTACCTGTGAAGGATTACTAGTTAATTATTAGTTGCACTGTGGTAGTGAATTCCCATGAATAATGTTCTTCCAACCCTCAGTATCTAAACTCTGTGGTTTCTAATGGTTTTTATTCATGACAAAAGGATTTGAGAGTTCTGTACCTTTTTCAAAGCTAATTTTGTCCTACAGAGATAAGAGCTTGTACATTTTGTGCTGGTCACCTTAAAAATGACCTGTAGGCTCCCAGGAACATGACTCCTGTTAAAATCTGCTGAAGTTATTAGCACCATGAGGGAAGAACTGATTCCTTTCAGTCCCCCCCAAGGAAATGTGCAGTGATACATATATATATATATAATTTTATTTTTTTTGTAGTGCAATCATTTAATCCTCTCCATAAAATGACTTCATTTTTGTTTCTATATTACTTTCAGTATTTTTTGCACGGCCTGCTAACAGTGCTCCTGTCTACCCTTGCCCTAAGCACAGGAGAGGAAAGGGGAAGGGAGCTTTGATTGCACATTAAGTAAGTATAGTAAGATTTGTGTGTGAGCGAGAGAGAGAGATGGGGAAGGGCTACCCTGTGTATGTGAAACTGCCAAAACTAGTATTTGTGACATTACACACTCATGGAAAGACCCCAACTTGCACTTCGGAGTTTCAAGTGAAGGAATCTCATTCTAATGGTGAAATAACAGTGGGAATTCTTTGTTTGAACTGGAGATGGAAAATCAGGTATTGTGAATCCTCATCCTACCTCTGCTGTGTGCAGACTGACAGTGAGATATTCCTATAGCCCTGGTGTCTCAGTATCTTTGAGTAAAATGGGAGACACTGAATTTCCCTCATATCCAATTCTGATGCGGAACTCTAGTATGGATTCAAAAACTAAAGACCCTTCAGGTGAAAGCAAAGCATTCATCCCTATGTCCCACTGTGCCCTACAACAGTGTCAGTGGTGGCATGGAGTATGGAGTAGTCTGGAGCTGAAGCAGGGAAGTAGACTGCTACAAATGTGTCTCGTGTCTCCCAGCACACTGACTCACTGCAAAGGTATGGGCTGGGTTATTACAATTCTCATTCCTACTTTGCTTTTGAATTATTATTTTTTTCCAAAATTTCACATTTTTCCTGTTTGACCAAAGGTTAAGTCACTCCTGCACTATGAATGTCCTGAGGATGGCTAGTCACTCCCTGCCCCATGGCTGTAAGCAGTACATGAGATTTTCAGCAACCTCACATCCTTGAAAGTATTCCGTCTGCTGGTTTGGTTATAGTTGGGCAATGGACTCCTTCATTACTGGAGGTAGTGACAAATTGGTATACGGGCAATCACCATGATGTCAATCAAGGCCAGAAAGTAACCAGGCTTGATCCTCTCCTTCTTTCACTGCCTAACACCACTGAATGGAGTATCAGACCAATGCTTGTTGTCTGGGCCATAAGTGGCTGCAGCCCAATCTTGTCTGGACATTGGCTTATGTTGCCAGTCACAACAAAGCTGTGTGCGTGGTCTTATATTCTGTTTGTGTACGTAATGAAAAGCCATTCTTTTATCCATTGTTTTCTTAAGTCTCTGAGATTACAAGCAGGATTGAGTATGAAAAAGGCCTTGTTTTTCCTTTCCAAAAATACTCAAAGCCTGATTTCTAATATATGTATTATTAGAAATATTTAAGGAGAAGAAAAAGAGAGCCAAATTCAGTGTTTCTTCTTGCAGCTAGAGCTGAAATAGCTGCCAAGATTTCCTCTCCCCAGCTAAGAATTGGTACAGTTTGTTTCTTACATATTTTCCATTGTGTTGATAATGATGTATTTGTATATTGTGGCTGATGAGAGATAATCAGACAGGGAAAGAGCACAGAATTACCTGTTCTTTTTTCCAGTCAAGATGAATGTATGAAATTATTACAAGAAAACAAGTGTGCAAATGAGCTTTCTGTAATTCTGACCTGTGTAAAACCACACTTTGTTTGAAATTTATAAAAACTATAACTAGTACAAAACATTATGGTTGATGTCTCTGTATGAAGCAACAATTCAAATGAGATTTCTTTCTATTCAGAAGAAATGAGTTTCGGTAAAGTCCCATCAACACACCTGACAAAAAAAAAACAAACAACCATGCATTTATCCGACTGAACTTTATGTGTGAATCATAAAAAAACTGTTGTTTTAAATTTTCTTAGCCTCTCTCTCTTATTCATGTTCCTGAATTTTTGGGACTGTTAGGAGAGTGCAAAAGTTTACCAAGACATGTCAGAGTTGTGCGTGCTGATGTTCAGGGTCATGAGGCAAGGAATGGGATGATTTTAATGCAGATATCCTCACAATATCTTCATACCTTTGGCTACCAGTGGCTTATTGAGGGGGGCTAATTGGCACAAATATGTGTTGTGGATCATATAGGAGGGCAGGGAAGTACAAATGAGAATGTAGAAACACAATGGAAATACAGAGAGCAAAATAAATTTGAGCTAATTTCAGGCAGCATCCAGGTTTCTAGGAGCAAACTTCACTTCATCTGAGTTTACAGGTCATTGGCCTCAGTGTTACTGCACTTTAATTCTGGTATGAGAGAAAGAAGAATCAGGACTACAAGAGTCCCTGCATTCTTTCCTCTTATTCTATGAGTTTATCATCTCTTTTCTACTTCCATTAAGCTTCTAGCTTTATCAGGCCTCATGGCGAGGACGCGGGGCTGGAAATCCATCCACACAAATGTGCAGGTAAAATGTTCTGCTGCAGATCACTGGCACGTGGCCACACACACTGGGACCTGCCTGTGCAACTCTTGTTCTGGCTTGGCACAGTTCACAGAGGATATTTCATGGAACACAGTAGATCATTGCTGTTTGCTGGGGAATATGTTTGGACACAATGCCAACGGTGAGCCACCTTGGCTGCACCAGCCAGCAAAGGCTGTCAGCAGCCCCAGGTAGAACCAGAGCCCCTTTGAGACTTTGCTTAGTCCTGCCTCACTTTTAACAGGTTCTGAGGAGAAAGCCAGAGAACACGCCTTTCCCTTCTGTGCCTTAATTTCAAAGGAGGAATTTACCCCAAAGAAACTTTTTTTCTTTTAAAAGAGCATGGGAGAAAGTATTGATTTACAGGTCTCAGCCCTCCAGTGGGGTGCAGCTGCAGTCTGCTCTCAGTAACCAGAACTGGAGAAAAGAACATGAAGTTCTACATGGCCTTACAGAGCACCAGGCCTTGGCTGTAGGTAAGAGCCTGTCCTCTGCTGCACTAACCCAGCAGTCCTTTCTGTTTCCACTCTCCTTCTTAATCAGCAGCTATTTCTTTTTGCATTAGTTTATAGATGAGCAGCATTGGATTCCCCCCTCCCTCCCCACCTCCTTTCCACCCATGTGACTGAGCACTCCCTGAATCAAGTGAAACTTTGCAGTCCCCAGTAAACCTTTATTTCCTTTCTGCTGCACCACAGCGAGAAGCGGCATCTCTTGGTCTCACAGCTGTACTGACCATGGGAAGGAGTAAATCACACTTGGTCTTGCTAGCCTTTGCCTGCGGTGAGTCACATCTTCCATCATTTCTCTATAAAAAAGAGACAGATTATTTTCTTTCTTTGCACTTATGAGAGGAGCTAATAGACTGAAAACTGGAAACAGTCTTGCAGCTAGCAATAAGGTGATTTTAATGAAGTCCCACCAGAAAGAAATAACTATAACTGCATTTAATTATAGCTGATGTAAACTTAATCTAATGTTTTCTCTTGTATTTTGCACTCTGTGGTGACAAGAACTCTGTGTGATTGAGTCAGCTCAAAATAGTATTAGAAGCAGGC
Organism: Phasianus colchicus; assembly: GCF_987193195.1. Taxonomy (NCBI): domain Eukaryota; kingdom Metazoa; phylum Chordata; class Aves; order Galliformes; family Phasianidae; genus Phasianus; species Phasianus colchicus. Next base: position 17,180,579 of record NC_143445.1, read on the forward strand.
TTATTTATATTTGCTTTCCCTAATTAAGTATGATGTCCAGCAGAATTGACTGAACATCTTGAGTGAGATAAGCAAAAAAAAAGACAAAAAAAAACACATAAAGAAACGTTGCTTGTTTGTTTGTCTGTAGTGCAAGATGCAGGGCGTGAGGAAAGCAAGAGCAAGGCAGGGGGCTCTGGGAAGTCTGGGACAAGCTGGGACTTACCCAACTACAAACTACATCAAAGTGACCATTTGATCCTTAGTGCTTGTCCCTGAAAATCTGAGGAGTGAGCCTGTTCAAGGATGTGTCTTAGCATGTAAAGTCACATGCACCTGCAGCTGTACAAAATCTACTTGGCACAGGAAGACAGAGAGAAATTTAATCAGTGTACTGGCTAAGGGTTTTTGTTTGCTGGTGGAGTGCTGGGTTTCTGTGGTGTGCTTTGCTACCTGCATGCACAGCTCACACCAGCAACAACCCCTGCTCCTCTCCCAGCTCTGCAATGGCAGCGCAGTGAGCAGGGGAGCAGTGCAGGACTTCACCACACACAGAGCTCCAGCCGCATCTGCTCTACTTTCTGACACCTGCCTCACAGCCACAGTCTGCTGAAGTGACTCCAAAATGTATGCAAACTTGGAGAAGTAACTCAGTGGTCAGCAGGGATATCTTTGGCCAGGATGAACATTCTTGCTCAGTTGCTATTCATTCATTTTTGATAGTTCCTTTAGTAATTTGTTGTGATCTTTCATTAATGCCACGAACTCTTTCTATGCAGGTAGGGAATTAAAAAGAATCAGAGTTTAGGGGAGGAGAGTCTACAGGGTTGGAGGTTTAAGAAACTGCTCCTGTGTTTGAAGTAAATTATATTAGAGAGAACCAAAGCCTCTCAGAATATCTTGGTGCTTTTCCTGTTCCTCAAGAGCTCAAATCAAAGCAGCCAGAACCAGCAAGAGTCTTTTCTGTAGGAGCTGGGTCAGGTTTTTGTGTCTGTAACTAGCACAAAATCTGTCACCCAAACACAGGCATTTCTTCTGGGCAGCATAAAGCAGAACAAACTGTGGGTGTGTGGTTAGGCAAGAAGGGTCAAAAATCCCCAGCAAGAGGTTCTTCCACCCTCTGCATTATGGGCTGGCAGGCTGAGACATTTTACAGCCAGATCAAGCCACTTCCACCTTGGTTCCTTTGAACAGATTAGCTGTGTGCCTCTGCCAGTGTTGATTCTCACTGGAGAGTCAGCAGAGCTCAGCACTGCTCCTCTGCTCCCTTGTGAGGAGCTGTAGGATATCACAAGGCCTCCCCTCGGCCCCTTCTCTGGGCTGAAAGAACCAAGTGACCTCATATAACTTTCCCTCTAGACCCTTCATCATCCTTGTAGTCCTCCTTTGGATGCTAGTGGATGGAGGGAAAACCTGAAACTTCCTCTGTCACAATGCATTGGACTTCGACTCCAGACCCAGATTAGGGATGGCAAATTTCTCAGAGAAGAAATGGAAGCTAACTGGAGGATGCAGAGGTGCAATTTGTTGTTGCTTTGTGGCCACTTTTGATGGCCAAGATCATTGGGTTGGCAGAGAGCAATCTTTACTCATCCCTGGGAAGACTTTCTGAGATCAGTGGCCAAATGTGTTTTGTGATGACCCAAACCAACAGGTTTGGTAGCATGGGCACGGCCCAACAGAGAGCTCAAAATGCTGGGTAGAGCTAAGCTGGAGGATACTGACAAGTCACCTGGAGAGTACGAGCAACAGGCCATCCTAGAGGTGTTTCTGGTTTTACTCCTCAGTGACCCCATTGCGCTGAATATTTTTCTGATGAAATGACTTTCCAGGGAAAATGAAGTTCCATTTAAAAGCTATGGACAACATCCAGGTGTTAGGGAAATGATGTTTCTTTCCTTCCATGCCCATAAATTTTCGTGTTACATAGTCAGTAACCAAATTCAATCTGTTAATTAAAAACTGAGAAATACTGACTACTTAAGGCTTACATAAATTCAAGTATGAGTTGTTTCACAAACATACATGGTTAAAAAAAAAAAAAAGAGTGAAAATTGCAGCTTCTTCTTTCTGTTTCTATTGTGTTACTTAGATTAAATTACATGTAGCTGGTACACAGCAACTGCTCTGGTTTTCCACTGGTCTGATCGAGATGAGCATACAGAGAAGAAGTTACTTCTCAGCTTTGACAGCAGGTGTGGTAAAGGCAAGGAAAAAGAGAGAAAATGAACTAAAATATTATATTAATTACAGCACTTTCAGTTCCTTCTGATAAAATGTAATATCAGAGGGATCTGTCCTCATTTTTGTGACTTTTCAATTGTACAAACTTGTTTTTCTCTGATGATAACAGCTACATTTGCAGTCAAGTGTATGCAGTTCATTACGGAGGTGAAACCAGGCAAGTTTAGGCAAGTTTGGGAATATGGAGCATCCCTCTCCACTTCTTCTCTATTATAGCCATTTATAAGGGAAAATTAGACTTTTGGATTCTTTCTGTCTTCAGACTGGAGAATTCATCTCTGTCCTCCAGCAAATTTAATCAGTAAAGCATTTAACTACATGTAAAGCCTCATGCACATCAAAGAACACATTTATGTCCATGACTTGTGGCTTTTAGCTTGATCTTGTCTTTATAGTGCCTTGTTGCATACTCAGAATCAAAGATTTAAGTTGAACAATTGTGAACTTCATCTCTTTTTACAGTGTACATTATCCGCCTTGTCCTCCCTTTGTTAGTTACATATAGGAACTAGATCTTTTCCATTTTGCAAGGAATGCATTTCTGTAAATGTTATAAAATGCCAGTGTGATTTTCGTGCTGTGACTATTTTCAGATGCGGTTCAAAAAACCCCTGAAAGCTGTACCCTCAAATTTGTTTCTCATTGCCGAAAAAGCATTACTAAGAGGGCTCATCTTTCCCTGGGTATCTCCCATGAGGAAGAACTTGAGGGGTCAGGCTGCCGTATCTGCATCAGCACCATAAACAAATTCCTGGAATTTCTGCCTTCCAGTCTATTCTGAATCATCATAAGATCACTATGTTTCCTCACTTCTTTCACATACAAAAAATGTTCCCTTTCCCCATGCTTTGTTTGTGACTAACCAACCACCTCTTCACTTGTTATACTTGGATTTCATTTGAACAGCAACCATAGTGGAACAAGTTGTCTCTTACACCTTGATAATTTACTCCCAGCAGATCTTGCTGTATTGTTGTGTACAAAGGAATTCATGTACAGTGTGGGGATTGTGCAAGATCTGTTCACACCTCTGTAGCACCCGCTGTCTTCTTCAGCAGTCAGTGCAGCATGTGGGGAGTAAGGAGCCAGTGTGCTGCCTCTGCAGTGGATATATTCAGAGGTGTGAAGATTGGGGAAGCAGTGCAAAATTATGTCTGCTTGTACTCTCCTATCATGACATTAAGCCAAAGGAAGAATAAAGTCATGATAACAAAATGGGAGCAGTTATGTTGCAAATATCAGCAAGAATGTTAAATGCAATGGTTTTAGACTACTGACTTTACATTTCTTTGCAGCATATTCTTCCTGCTGTGCTGAAGTGGCCTTGGGTGTCAGGCTGTCTCCACAAACCACGTCCTTCCACCATACCATTACTTCTGCTCTGCCACTTTCTGTTTATCATTCCCCACCCCATCAAAGCACCACAGTTCAACCTAACAGCACAGGCTCCATAAACCATACAACTATTCTGCAGACAGCAGACCAACGCTGGGTAACAACAGCACCAGCCTCTCATATGACAGCCCAGGCAGGAGCAAATACCAGCAAAGCATATGGCCAGACATCTTCCACAGCAGTAACCTCAACTGCAGCAAACACAGCTGCATCTGGCCAGGCTACAACCCAGGCAATGGAAACAGTTACACCAGCTGTGAAAAACACAACTGTGTCCCCAGACAACCAAATCACAACACATGTGGACACAGTTACAAACACAACCATAGAGAATACAACATCAAAGATACAAACAACAACTACAGCCATAAATACTACAGCCACTACTAACAGTACTGCAAATCCCACCACAAGCTCAGCTAATCACACAACTTCTGGAAGTCCAACAGCCACAGCCATGACCAACACAACCACCACTCATCAGGGGATTCATACAACCATCCAATCTACTACAATGATGGTGAGACCCACTCTAGCACCACAGCCTTCTCCCATCCCAACTGGCATATACACCATTTCCAGCAGCAACAAGACCTGCATCAAAGCAGTGATGGGTTTGCAACTGATGGCTCTAAGTACACAGAAGGTGAGGTGAAAGCATTGTGAGGCTAAGCCTTATAAAGACTACTTCATTTGCTGGAATATATTCTATTCCTTTAAAAGCCATTTACAGAAATTAAGTTATATGATAAAAATAGCTGGTTTGTTGCTAGTCTGAAGACTTTTTTGTGACACAGCATCTCAACTGCTGTACTTTGGTTTGCATAATGATGTCAGAGAGTATATAGGTACTTTCTTATTTCAGCAGTATATCCATGGTAGCAATATTTGGGAGGGAGATTGACTCCAGCATGATTCCTTTTTCCCAGAATGGGAGATTAGTTAAAATCTGAAGTGACATCAGTGAAGAGTTTAAAATAGCAAGTTTCAATGAGAGAGATAAATTGTCAGCTCACAGACTTGTTTGGATTCAGAGATGATTCGTCTCAGTGCTGAAAAATGGAGGTTTTGGGACCATGAGGTCAGCCAGCTGGATCAGTACAGGGGTTCTGGGAAACTGCTACCCTCTCTTGGCATTGATCCATGGTGAATGATTCAGCAAAAGATGTAAAAAACCCTGAAATTGTGATGATGGCCTTCCCAATAACAGTTTTGTAACCTCCATTAATATAGCCATTGGGCATTGGTCTGTTAATCCAACCACATAATTAAAACCCCAAACATATTAACCTGCATGTTTCATGTTAAGTTTTTCCCCTCCACTTCATAAATAGCCCCACAATGTCCTCATTTCTCCACAGAAGCAGATGGAGTACCTGACTGTCGACCCCAACACCACCCAGATATCTGGAAGCTGTGGGATGGTGCAGTCTGTGCTGAACATCACTTTCATTGGAGGATTTATAAGCTTTGTCTTTGTAAAGGTAATTGTATTTAGTGGGAACAAGGGTTTAGGTCTGGGGAATGGGAACCCAGGCTGCCCCTGATCCACTTCCAGCCAGAACAGTGATGTGCAGTGTGCTGTAGAAAAGGGCATTTCATCCATCTTAGTGCTAGTTGTCCTGTCATTCCCAAGAGCCTGGATTTATAGAACCGTGATTAATTCAGTCCAGGAGAGATTGTAGGCCACCTGGCCCAGTCCCCAGCTCAGAGCAGAGCTACTTTCAGTGTTTCATCCCATCTTGTTTATTGGAACTCTGAATTTTGAAGGGTTCATATGTGTAATAAAGGATAAAGAATAAGGCTAAATGTTCTGCCAAACTAGCAATACAAAATATAGATTAGCCCTAAGCAAAATCTGCAACTCATATTTACAGTGGTAAAATCTAATTGGGGGAGGGGAAGGCCATGTCTGATGCTTGCATTGGAGTGGGACAGAGTGGGAGTGGGATTGGAGCTACTGTGCAGAAGCAAGGTGTGTGTGCTGGAAGCTCTGAGTCATGCTGTCAAGTTGTCCTTATGAAATGGTATCTCTGAGACAACCTGGATGTATATGGAATTAGTCATTTGCTTCCCATAAATGCTGCCCAGGCAAAAGTTGAATGTGGTTGTTAAATCCAAAGGGCAGCCTATGAAGGTGTATGTACCCAGAAGCCACAGCCTGTCCAGAGTCCAGAGGGCCTAATTTCTTCTCCTTTCTGATTAGAAGATTTCAAAGAACTGAACTGCAACAAATAAGTGCCCTTAAAATGCACCAGTCCAGGGAAACTTACAAATATACACAGAAACTTGAGCAAGAGATAGGCCTATGCTTTCCTAGTATGAAAATTAGTGTTTATTTTGATGTGATGTGTATTGATACCACATTTCCAGCTCAAGCTGCATTGCATGCAGACAGGTCTTCAACATAACCTACTATGAGTATTGCTGATATTAAAACTACAGGAGAAAACTGCCAGAGGTCAGTCATGCTCCAAGAGGCAACTGTAAATTTTATCACAGCTGAATATTGGTCATTAATACTTGGGAAAGCTTTCAATCAATAATTGTCTTGATTTTTGTTGATGACTGAAAGACATTTAAAAGTTACAAAGGAAAGTGCTGTTTTAGAACAAAGAATCAGTTCAGACCATGAGTGTTTGGTTTAAAAGTATGCTTTCTGCAACAAGGGTAGTGTTCTCTGTGTTAGATTCTTAGAAAAAGTCCAGTGATTCAAGTACCCATAAAAGTACCAGCTCACAGCAGAGCTAAGGAGAGTGATGTGAACCTTTTGACCTCTCTTGTCCTGAAAAAGATGGTTATTGGCACAGCATTATGCAATCCACCCAAGATAAGTCTCAAGAGAGCAGCAGGGCACGGCTTAGCTTTCTTTGAAATGCAAGTTATTAAGAAATTGTTTTGCTGCCGTTTCTTATGTGTTTGGCCTCTCCAGCTGCTGCAGTGCTGACTTTGAACCAGGAGTGCTATAGAGGTGGCACTTCTGATTTGCAGGAGTAAAGGTGGAGCTGGGCCAGGGGCTGTGGTGTGGCCATAGGGAGGTGAGAAGCTCTGTACTCACTGCTGCCAGGTGCCTTTGGTAAAGAACTTGACAAAGGGAAGTTTCATAACCAACCCACAATACATGAAGTAGGAACAGGCATTTATCCTGAGCAAAGTCAATAACTCTGTCCAAACAGAAGGTAATGCTGCTGCCAAAAAAATGTGTTATTTGACCTATTTATGTCTTTAAGTAGAGTAATGCTGAGAACCACTTTATTTCTTAAACTTCTTTCACAGTCTATCCTACCAGCATTAAAACTGCAGGACATTAAATGTGAGTGCACAGAAGAGATTCATGTTTGCTACTACTTAGCCACCAGCTGCAGTCACCAATCTCTATGTGCTCAGAGCTGGAATTAAAACCAATAGCAGGGAAGCTACATAGAGACTCACAGCATGCTCCAGCACTGCTAGGAGTGAAAATCCCCTGGGGCTTTCTGTCATGCTTTGGCTGCCCAAGGCAGGAGAGTGTTCAGTTTGCACCAGGGTTTTGGAACATGGACAGGCAAAGTCCAGCTGGAAATTTTGTTTTGTGCTGTAGTACCAGGTGCTTTCCATGTTGGCAGACTGTAGGCATATGGAATAAAGCCAGCCAGCACCAACAGGGTAGAATATAACAGTTATTTCTTCCCTATATAGACAATCAAGGCTGTTTCCTCATTTGTAGTGACTTCTATTCATAGACAAAGTAGAAAACGAGCAGTATCTCTGTGAAGGGCTCCTGTCTCTGCTGGTTGCTGCCCTCTTCTGGTTCAAAGCAATGATAAACACAGAAGCATGGCTGCTTTCTGCCGTTTGCTCACATAAAGGCCATCGATGCATAAACTGCACAGCAGTGCTGGAGTCCTGGGTACTTTAAAATATATTACCATAGGTTCTGCAAGCAATCACCTTTAGGTCAGCAGGGATCAATTAACTGCAGGATTAACAATGCAAGCATTGCTGGGACCCTCAATGAAAGCAAAACAGGTGGATAAAAATAAAACTCTCTTACCACATGCGTTATGCAATATATAACACTTGCTTAACCCCCTCCTACTTTTGGCTACAACAAGACACACAAATGTCTAGCTTGAGCAATGTGTGCAAAAGCACATCTGCATGTCTGGTTTCACTACACTGAGCAAAACTGGTGATGTATCCGAGATCACAGCGTTATGCTGGCTACTTGTCTACTAATGATTTGGAAAAGAAAATACAATACATCCAGGCAAGCTGGTTCACAAGTCTTCAAGGTGATGCTTTGAAAAGTCTTTATTTGAGAACCTTTTTTGCAAGCATTTTGCTGTGGTGAACTTTATTTTTTTCTACAAATATAGGGATGTAGTAGGAATAAAGATACATCATCTTTTGCAGAAAGATCCAACATACTATGTCAGTACAATTGAGGCTGAATTACAGTTACCTTCTGAAGGTCAGTGCTTTTATGTTTAATGTTCACTGTGTTAAATTCCTATCAAACAATTCTGGGTGTGGGATAGACTTTCACATTTTAAAACTCTGAATGCTGCAAATTATGTATTCATTAGGCTTTCAACATGTCATTCACCTAAATGTCATGGCATGAAAATGGAAAAGAGGTGACCAAGCTGTAGTTTCATTATTTTCTTTTAATTTCCCTTTTACCTTCAAAAAATCTCCCTTCACTTTCACCACTTTTTCAGAATAAAATTTAGGATCCAAAATGCCAAAATATCAATTTTCCTGGGCGTTGCTTAATGCAGATTGCAGCAAACACAAGATCATCAGCCTAATCATCAGTTGAAGTTTTCATATGGACTGTCAGTCCTCCACTGTGGTGCTGGTGAGAGATATTATGTTTCCACCCTGTTGTTACTGCCTCTCTGCTAGATGTTGCTGTTGTCCACAAGCAGCACTGTTGCAGTGAACAGCCCTGCATCTTTTTCAGACCCAAGCTTGGCTGAGTCATCCATTGGTAATTAAAGCACTCATTTAAACACAGACAAAATTAACTTATATGCTACAGGGAAAACATCTGTGCTTTTGTAACAACTCTGACACTGCTACTGAACCTCCATTTTATCTCAGGAAGCTTCTGGTTGTGCAGCATTATTTTGGATGCCCATTTATCACTGTCTCTGTCTTTATGACCTCCAGGTATACGTTATTACATAGCCATACGCCAGCAGCATTTTACAGCAAAGCTGGGGAATTCCTTTAAGTGTGCCAGCAAGCAAACCTTTGGCTTGGAGAGAACCTACCAGCTATACATTGTTAACATGCAACTGCAGGCCTTTGATATTATTGGCAACCAGTTTGGAAAAGGTAAGTAATGTGGAACTATTTTCCACCCTTCTGAGATCAAATTATCAGCAATCCAGTAGACCGAGGTATCTCCTTCTGCTAGATTTTAAACATACAGACTTCTTCCCAGATACTGTATCCTGCCTGCTGCTGTAGTTTCACTCTCTTTCCAATCATTTTCAACACTGTGCTAATACCCATGGCAAAGCATCTTTCCCTTCTGAATTTAATAACTTCCATTTCCCATTTGCATTAAAAATGTTCAGCTGGACAGCCACCATTTTATTTCTCTCTACTCTTTTTTTCTCAGGTGAGCTGTGCTCACCACCATTTCATTGGCTTTTTCCAGCCCCTCATACATAATACAGATCAGTTCAAGGTCACTGCCCTCAATATGTTTAGCTATTTTGAAAAGCTTTTGACAGCCCATGACATCCCACAGCTGCAGCAGTGAAACTGCCAATTAGTAAGGGATATTTGTCAATGCAGGATGATACTTGCAGAGCAGCTGTATCTAGAAATGATGAAATGTGCCTCTGAGGAGGAGCACAACTGTCACACTTACTAGTTTCAGAATTAAAATATGATGGTTATTTGTCTGGGTTTTGAGTATACACATCCATGTAGTTTAGTACTACCTGGTGCAAAGACAGAGACAGACCAGTACTGACACTCGTGGTCCCTGAATTGCTCGTGCTGGGAGAATGTACTGGAGCTCCTCACAGCTTCTTCCCTATGCCCACCCTTGAGTTTTCTTCTGCAGGGAAATGAGGCATTGCCATCCATGTTCTTGTCAGGATGCAGACGGGAACTGGATGGGGTGTGGGGTCCAGGACTGCGGGTGACCTTGGAAATCCCCATGTCTCACAGTATGGGTACTCTGTTCATTGCCTTACTTTTAGGAGGTTCATGAAAAATCCTACACAGAAGAGAGTCTCAGTGGTACCCTGAGTTCTCCTTCAAATAGTACACGTTTCTGGGACTTCCACTCAGGGTATTTCCATACAGGAACTCATGTGGGCAGATGATTTTTATCAGCAATCCAGCCCTCTACATGCACTAATAAAACTGACTTTCTGAATGCTTACAAAATATAGCGTCTGCTTTCTTCTTAGTTTAGATCTGTCTTTTGACTTAGTTTGGCTCTTCTATTGTTAGTTTAAAATTTTGGTTTCTTATTCTAGAAGGAATATAATGAGAAACTACATCTGGAACTGTTTTAAGACACAGAAGTTTTTTTTATAAACTTTCTTTAGGTTCTTAAAAGCCCCACTGAGAATCCAGTCTGTGCTCTCAGGCTTCTGAAGACTTTTTAACAGAACAAAGCTGAGCTGGAACAACTCGTAGGACCCCATCTGGTCCTACATTCCCATTTGAATGTGCACAATTAATTAGTTCAGATATAGCTTCTGGTGGCCTCACCTCTAGCAGAGACAGTTTAGAAATACTCTGTCTTTCCAGGGACAGGCTAACCTCTGCTAGCCAATACCATTTGGTACAAAATTAAACTAGTTTTGCTCTTAATCAAAGGGCTGAGAATGCAGATACCATCCTTGAAATAATTCTCCAGTGGCCGTGAAATAGTTATAAAGCTGTTACCTACATCTGCTGTGTATCAAGATTTTGAAAGATTAGATTCCCAGTAAAAGAATAGTTCCATAAAGTAAGCACATCACCAGCTTCCTCCCTGTTGGTTTCTTGAGACTGCTGTTTTCATTTCTGTTTATCCAGATTTGCTTATAAGGGAAAGAAAAAGAAAGCATCATTGATTTCAAGATACTTATAATTTTGTATAGGTTACAGCAGCATTACATCAACAGCTTGGCCTGTTTGACTCTGAAAAGCTGTAAAAATGTCTTCTGAACTCTATTTCCTTTTTACTGGGCAGAAACAATTAGAAGCCACAAAGCAGTAGTTTTTATCCATCCAATATGTGTCTTGCTCATTATTTTCAGACTTGCACATTGTAGCATCATGCTCCACATCCGCTATGAGCAAAAAAGCCTACTGTGTATGTACCCATCTTGGCAGTAAAACAATTACTGTGGGTATGAAAAAGTCACTCTCCAGAGAAGCATGTAGCTATTTACAGGCCAAATATTGTTTTATTGGGATAAGATTCATCAGAGATAAAATCATGTTAAGCATAGCTTAGAATAAGAAGAAAGGTCTTGAGAATCTCTGGCTTGTATTTGCTGACTTTCTAGAATATGGATGCATAGTCTAGAAATACGGTCCTCTACTCTAATGCATTGTCTGATCCTTTTTTATTTTCAGAAGAAGAATGTTTCCTTGATAAAACCACAAAAGCAGTTCCCATCGTCGTGGGCCTGAGCATCCTGGGACTGTTGGTCATTATGTTTGTCACGTTTCTGATTTCCAGAAAAAAGCCCTATAGAGGATACGAACGTATCTGAGGTGCTCTTGTACTTCCAAAGAAGAGAAATCACACGAGTTTTTGCTTTTATCTGGCAGCCTTGCTGCTCTGGAGCCGTATTTTTAAGTGAAATGACACCATGTGTTTAAAGCTAATGCATGTTTCTGGAAGCAATTTCTTTAAGGTGGGAAGGAAATGATTTATATTTTTAGGCTATTCTTAGCAACTTATTTAGATGGGGCCCAGAGGATCAAAGTTAGAAGCCCAAATTCTTTATATCATCAAAAAAGAGGCAATTCAGACCACCTAAGTTAGATGCTTAAAAATAGCTTAAGGCAGGCAGCATCATTGTCCCCCATAAAAACCATCAGATTTTTCTAAAAAAAACATTAAGAAAAATCAATTTCTTTAAGATGGCATTCATATTTATTAGGAGAGTTGAGTCCAGTAATACTACCTTCAAGTGAGTAGAGCAGAGGTCCACAGCAACAGGTAACCCTATTAAATCAGAGCAAGTCCTACAGGAGCATTGTTGTTGGGTTTTTCTTGCTAAAGATTTGGGGCAAGTATAAAAATGACTTTGATTGATAAGCAAGTTCCCTTCAGTCCTTTTAAACACCAGGCTAACATTTAGTAACTTATTGTTTCCTACTAAGTCTTTTGGAGGGACACAGGGTAATGCGCTACGCTCACTCTAAAGGCAGTATTTTTATTAATTTTCTAGCCTCTAGTGACTCTGTATGCAGATAAGATGACTCAGCAGGGCCAGATAGGGTCTGCCTGAGCAATGCATGCAAAAATTTCCACTCATCATTGCCTGTCTCAGCCTCTCTGCAATGATGTCTTCTTGCCAATAATTCTTGAACTGTAGCCTCACAAGACATGGCATATGAGAGCAATCTGACGTTGCTGAGTTTATCTGCACTATTACTCTGTTAGCTGCACCATCAGCAGCTGATGACAGGCAGATGAGATGTCTGTGCAGAACTGGGCGGGCATTCGGAGTAACTAACTCCACTCATCTACACGAGGCCAAGACATCCTATTTACCAATTGGTGCTCAAGATGCAGCATCCCTTTGCCATGTGTTCGCAGCATGAGGTGGAGAAAGCTGATGTGAGGCTCTGAAAGCACTGTGATAAATGGGCCGGTGCTAAGGATGCTGCTGTGATAGACAGGGACTGGGGTGAAATTGCTTGATAGATTCATGGAGCCTATTATTTCATAGTCTTATAAGAGCTTATGCATCACCTGCTTCCTTTACAGACATAGACCTGTTATAGTGTTCAGCACTGAACGTGGTAACTGTCACCTCACTGGGATGACAATATTGTGATCTCTTTCTTAATGCGGGAAGATACTACAGCAATTGAAGTAGCCAGCACTGTAGCAGACCTGCACAAGGTCCTTGAGTAAATGGAAATCCACTGAAGCTGTCTGCTTAAGATGTCTGAAAGCTTGCACAGACCTTGGGTAAACTCTGCCCAAAAGTGAATGCTATCCACCACACTTGCAGCTGAGCAGCTGGATTTTCATATGGAAATAGTCTAGAGTTGCTTTAAAGCACAGTATTTGCAACACTTTGTAGTCTGCTTCCTGTTAAGCAAGTGTGAAGGCATGTAAGCAGTAAATGCTTTTGAGAGTAATTAAGTTCAGCTAATTTTCTTTGTTGAAACAAGAAAAATCTCCTTGTCACAAAAGGTTTACAAAGATAAACATATGCACAAATGTGCAAGTACACCACAATCAAATCTGCTCACTGCAGGAAACTACATGAAATTGATAAGAATTATATGTAAAAACATTTACTGAAGAGAAAACAATATTATGTAAGAGCTCATTTTCCCCTTGGGGTTAAGGGCAGTAGCTTAATGTTACCAATAAATATTTTGCCTGGATAGGACTTAGGAATGGCATCAATTAAACAAAAGAAAGACTGAAGTTATCTGCAAAAATTTCTTGCTGTTAGCTTTATTGGGAAATAAACATAATATAAATGCTGGAAGATAATTTGATTTCCATTAAGAAATGGCCCAAATCGTGAGCAATTATGAACGGCAGTGGATTTTCACTGGGTAAAACTGATATCAGTACCTTGTGAGTCTGATTTGCCTACAGTATTTTTTAAAAATAGTTTTGATATTTTACCAGAGATCAGTTACTTAAATCCTTTCATTCTATGAATGTTTAGAAGATTCTGTCCAAGCCAAGCAGGAAACATGACACCATTCAATAGCACCATAACATGTGGCTCTGGAAGTAATTCTCATTTCCAGAAATGTTCCAGTTTAGTTTGAATGAACTCATAACCAAGAAAGATAAAGACGATTTGGAATCACTTTTGCACTTGGAGAAGCCAAAGACAGAACTTAAAACCAGCTGTGAACAAGAGAAGCAGCTGAATATAATTATGAGGTAAAGCAGCATGCAGGTGCAATCACTTGAATGCTCCATTATTTCAAAGTTTGTTTCATAAAAAGCTGCAGCAGTGATAATATTACTTAGCAAACTTTATTAAGCTCATTTTCCCCCTCTCACCATTTCCTGCTGTTAGTGGACATGCTGCCCACTGCCCTTGTTCAGGCCTTAGCTCTCAGGGTGTTCTTGCTGTTCATGGTTCATCTCACATGAAAATCTGATGGTTAATGAGAGACCTGGGTGGTGGAAACAAGTCCTTGTCTGTGAGAACAAGCAGGCGTGGAAAGGTCTGGGGAGTTGTGAGCCTGCTACTTGTGTTTCTTTTCAGGAAAACCATTGGTACAAAGTAAAATGTCTGCCGTTGCCCATCTGGTCAGGGAGTGAAGCTGTGGGTTATTGCTGAGTTATTTGTTTTTGTTTAGAAAGCAGGATTTTTTTTTAATACTATATTAAAGCACTCACTTTTTTTTTTTTTTTTTTTTTTTTTTTTTAACTGGTGTAATGTTTAAGCAGCAGGAAACAGTAAATATGTGGAAGTGCTTCCAATTTAAAATGAGCCCATGCCTGCAGTTCTGATGCTGCTATCCCAAGCTGTTATATGTGGACATTTTAATAACAACTGTCACCTAAAAAGCTCAGCTCCACACATGATCTGACCCTAAGCTGATCCAAGTGGTGGTCAACAGACATCTTTCCCATTCAAAACTAAATCCTATTTGGATTTTTTCTTTGAATTTTTGGGTTATTTGATCTGTATGGTTTATTACTTTATTAAATGTAGGATTTTCTTGTTATGTTCTATACTGGAAAAGCTCTTTATATTAATATTCAGTCTTTTAACATTTGCTATCAAAATGAAGCTTGAAAGTTGTTTTTAATGATGATTGATAATTCTGTGTTTAATCTTGTCACACCTCCGGCAGCTTTACCAATGATGCAAAGTTAATGCTTTTCTCTCACCTCATTTTATCACTAGAATGAATCAAACTATTCATACTGAACAACGTTTAGATTAACTGATTAATTCTTATGCTATATATTACTATTTGTTTGCTGTTTTTTGGAAGCTGTATGTAGTCTTCTCTGGGCTTGCGCTAAGTGGCAAAGGCAAAACCATTGGAAACAATCATGACATGCTGCTATTTACTTGCAAGAAGAGTGAAGGACACAGTGAAGCAGAAGTTAGGAGGTGAGCACATCCCTGTAGCTCCCCGGTGCTCTGCTGCACCAGACCAAGTTAGACACCAGGGTATCCCATGAATATATGATGTCATACTTAGCCAGATACCCAACGAGTTTATAAAGTAAGATTAATTTTTTTTTTTTTTAGTCCTTTGCTGTTCTCTGACAGACAAAAAAAAAAGTCCAAATTAAAAAACAGCTGTTAGTTCTGGTTGAACAGAAGCAGGGAGATGTAGACTAGCTTCTTAAATGTATGGAATTGGTTTGGTTGATCACTTTTAGCTTGCTCTAATAGATGGTTGCTAAAAATTACTTTGTTATGAAAAGGAATATATGCCCTTTATTTTTCTATTATTGATGTTTCTATAATAAAGATTGTATTTAGTCATTAAAGTGTGCATTGCTGTGCAATTGTTTTCTCTTGAGTGCTGTTTCACCTAAACATTTTAAAATACAAACACAATCTGTAACAATCAGATAGGATTGTATGGGCTTGTGACGCAAGCCACAATCACAGATATACTTATGTCCTTGCTGTAACTGACAGTGATGGTTTTTTTCCAGCCTGGGCATTTCCTCTGACATTTCCATCTTTGTTTCATCAGCATTTAGGAAAAAAAAAAAAAAAAAAAAGATAAAAAGGAGTATTGAAAATAGTATGAGGTTTTCTGTTCATCTCCCCACAACTTCCTCAAGTTTCTTCTTTATGTCTACTTCTGTTTCCTATTTGTCCAATAAACGCAGACCATAACTCACAGCAGATGTGATGGATGTTTGTTACTTTGTACTTAAACTGCTTTCACAGATGATAATTTCAGGAATTATGATGAGATTCTTTGGAGGAGAATGCATCCTTTATTGTGCAGTTATGGAAAATACAGGAAATAATAGCTTGGAAAACTCCAGATGTAAACTCCAGAATTCAACAGTTTCTATGTCACTCAAAGGAATTTCTGAAGGAACTTGACTTTGCTGTGACTTTGCTGTTTCTCACATCAACACACAAAAGCCAGCTTAAAATATAATAACCATAAGGCAACTGTGTGTGGCAAACTGTCCAATAGAAGGGGACACACAAAAGTTCTTCAGATTTATCTTCAAAGATTTTCCAGTGAAACATGAAACCAAGTTTGGCAAATTTGTGCAGCCAGACCCCATCTGGGGTGCAGGTTCCTGCAGCACTTCACTGCTGGGAGGCTGCATGATGTGGCTGGGCTGGCTCAGAGGGATGGGCAGAGAGATGGGGAAATGGGATCCCACCTTCCCTGTGGGGATAAGGCTCAGAAGGGGCTGTTTGAGTGTCATATTCTTCATGACTAAAGAAGCTAAGATAAGAGAACTGCAGGAAGCAGATGTGGTAAAGATAGGAAGAGAAAAACCTATCTGCGACTAGCAGCAGATTCAGGAACCTGCTAGAGAAGTGCCAATAAGGGCACCAGAAAGAAAGTAACTTCTCTTAGTGATAAGGTGCCATAATAATGACTGCTGGATGTCCCAGAATTTTTTTCTTTCTTGACAAGGATTTATGGCATGTAGAGGAATAATCAATAATTTTTCTTTTTAAGGCAAAAAATAAATCTGAAAGTTACACCATGGACTGTCCTAGAAGCACACAGCTTTAGAATTCACTGAAGAAGTGTTTTTTGCATCACAGTGTCTAGGAGAGAAAGGAAGTACTTTTAAAAGACATCAATTCAAAGAAAATAACAGGGGTGAGTAGAGAAAGATTTCTGTGAAGTTACACCACTAGTAACATGACCAGATGCTTAAAGAGTACAAAGGTGGGCAAAGGACAAACTGAGCTCACCTCTCTGTTGCTCATGATAAGAAAGATCTGAATCAAGCTTTTATCTGCAATGTCCTCCACAGGGAGACCAGGGCAGGCGGGGCTGGGAATTGTGGGCACAGCTGAAGCTCTGAGTATCTGGGCTTTCCCTGCCAGCCACAAAACATCAGATAAGCTACAGTTCTCTTTTCTGCAAATCCTATTCCCTAGGACGTTGCTAGATCATAAGTATTTTATGAAATTATTGTTTCATTGGCTCAGGTTCTTACTTCCTTTTAAAGATTTGAAGAAAGAGTTAAGTTGCATTTTCCATATGCAGAAATATCATAAATTGTAGAGAAATGGAAAGCATGCAAGATTCTACAGTAAAATTTAAAATGTTACCAGCTCAAACTATCTAGTACAGCTCTAAGTTCATGACAGAGCCTTCATTTAGTAGGTATGTGCACATTAAGCACATTACTAGTGTCAGTGAGAAAATGTTTTTTTGGATTTGGGTTTTATTACATTGCCCTTTCAGACATCTATGTGTACAGCTCAGTGATCCCTCTTGACCTTGCACGCCCTGAAAGCCACACTGACAGATAACTTCACCAAGGGCAGATTTGCAATACAAATGAGCTTGCTGCTTCTGTTAGTTTCAGTTTTCAAAGCATAAAATATTCCACCTCTGAGTGATATACTGCAAAATATCTTTAGTTCTACTGTGCATTTAATGGCAAACTACACAAAATGCTGCCATCTTGCGTTTAAAGACAAGGTAAACATGCTGAACATTTTGATAAATAGAATCTGTGGTATAGAGATTTTATGCTGTAGAATGAAGGGAATGAATAATGGAAAAGACATAGCTTTGCTTAATAATCTGCTTTTAAAAATCCCATCTCCAGAGCACGTGCCTACAAGCTCTTGGAGCCAAAGTCAAGTGACTGTGCTATTTTCCAGAGCTGCTCCAGGGTCAGATCGAACTATTCTGACCATCCCGTCCAGCCGTACAGGCACTGCGGAGCTGTGAGATGTGCTGGGTGCCCCAACCCAGGAGACAGCCAAGGTCAGGCTGGATGGGGCTCTGATGGAGCCATAGGCGTCCCTGCTCAGCGCAGGGAGTTGGGACAGGTTCTACTCACGCTGCATTTTAGAAAAGGCAATAAGCAGAAGCCGCCTGCACAGCACGTGTGCTCGTTGTGTAAGGAACTGCCTGCCTCCGAGTATGGAAAACACGTACGATGTGCTGCATAGTGCCACAACGGCAGCGGATAGTTTGCGTGTTTCTGAGGAAAAGCTATTTAAATAGGGCGTTGTAGACTCGTTCAGTCCGAAGGAACCTGCAGAGGTCATCAGGCTGAAGTGCCCGAACTCCGGGGCTCACTCAGGCACGTTACAGCAGGCATTATCCGAACGGCTCCTGACCGCTGCCAGGCCAGGGGCACGGACCGCCTCCCAGGAAGCTGTTCCAGCGTCTGGCCAACCTCACAACTCACAGATTAACGCTAACGCCCGGCGGAAGCCCGGGTCCGGCTCTGTGCCATCTCCTCACGCCCCGCCATCCGCACCGGGGAGCGCGGAGCGCAGCGCAGCCCGCGCTCGTGGCTCGGGCCGACTTCCCGACCTGACACGGGACAGCCCGGGGCGTTCGGCCCCACGACACGCCTTCAGCTCCGTCACCAGTTTCGCTGCACCGGGTTTTCTCGCTTTTATTTGGCCTGCCATTTAATCGCCCGCACTCTCACCCACTTCCCACCCCCCCTCGCCGGCCCCACCACGCAGCCGCCCGCCCGGCCCGGCCCTCCCGCCTCAGCCACTGACGGCCGGCCCGCCGCGCACACCCCCGCCCCGCCAACATGGCGCTGGCGCTGGCGGCCGAGCGGGGCCGGCGCTGCCTGCGGGCGTTGCGGCGTCAGTGAGTGCGGGCCGGGAGGGAACCGGCGTCGGCGGCGCCCGCGGGGGGAGGGAGCCGGGGTGCGGGGGGGGCCGTGTGCGGGCGGAGGACCGGAGGAGCCGCGCCGACGGGCGGAGCGCTGTGCGCTGAGGGGGCGGCGGGCGCTGGGCCGCTGCTCGGGGCGGGACGCGAGCCCGCTTCTGTGGAGAACAGCGAGCCGGAAGCACCCCCGGGCCCGGCGCTTCTAACGCGGCGTTTCCAGCACTTCCCTGCGGGCTGCTTTGGGGCTCGGTGCCCCTCCCCGCCCCCCCTCTGTGCCAGCAGCTCGCTCCTGTGCTGCTCGTGCCTTTCCCTCACGCTTGCCCTCTCTGCGGTAAATCCCAGTGTCCGATTTGCCCACCAAAAGACGAGAAGTCGCTCACGTTCGCTGTTCCCATCTGAACGCTGCTCAGAAAGCAGGAGGGAAATCCGTTGTTCTTGTTGTGTCTCAAGGAAAACAGCCTTACAAGGAAACAGCGAAGTCTGTACACCCTTACCGTGCTGTGCTTGGTTATGCTGTGTTTAAATAGCAGTATCAGAGTTGAGCTGGCGCTGTGCTTTCACCTGAAAATAGAAGTCGTTCAGCTGCAACTTCTTTGCTTGCTTCTGTAACAGCCCCGTTTGTAATTGCAGGCCATGGAGCCCCGCGCTGCTGTTGGCAAAGTGTGCCTCCACAGCAGGTATGTTGTGCTTCCTTGGGCTGCCGGCCTCAATTGCTCGTGATTTTACCCCCCTCAGTTGCAGGGGTGATTTTACAACGGTTTTAGACTGTTTTATCTGTATGTTTTGTATTAGTTTTTTTTAATGAGCATTCTATATTTGTATAGTCTTGGAAAACAGTAGTTTGCACCTGACTTAACAGAACTCACTTTTAATTTGAGCAACATTTTGAGTAGTTTTATCTGTCACAGTGGTACTCAACTCACGTGAAAATTACTAATTTTCGTGATGGTTTCCTGTGTGATCCTTTATGATACAGAGACTGCAAAGCCAAGCATGACAGTACTTAAGCAACATTAGAAATGATTTAGTAAAATTTAACAGGGTGATCTAAATTGACCCTCTTGTCAAATTTCCTAAAAGCATACATTTTAGAATTCTGAGATGTATTATCACTTTATTGGTTAATTTTAACTGGTGCTAGTTTAACTAAAGAAATACATAAACACTGTAAATTGTTTTATTTTGAGGAGTGTTTTTAAGGTATATTTCATTTTAAAATTGCTTACTGTGCTTTGGTCTTTTAAACAGAAGGTCACAGCATAGGGAAGATTCTGATTGCAAACAGAGGAGAAATTGCGTGCAGAGTGATGCGCACAGCAAGGAAGATGGGTGTGAAGTCTGTAGCAGTTTATAGTGAAGCAGACAGAAATTCCATGCATGTAGCAATGGTGAAGTATATTCATTATGTTTATGATTGGTTCTGGAAACAATGAAGCGTGGGACTAACATTCATTTACAATGGTAGTTCTAATGAGTAAGCTAAATGTGAAAGTTGGTGTGTGCAGTTGATTTTTCACTTCTGTAAAGTTGTTCCCAAGTTTCCCTTGAATCATTGAGTGGTTTGCTTGATCTCAGTATTAACACCTGTCAGTGTTACAGAAAGTGCAGAAAAGTTTGGTGCCCATTGGGAATTAGAGAATTGTCTTTGATGTTGAGAAGGTCAGAATTTGTTTCTCCTAGTTGAGCTGCTCTCTGAAGTGAGAGATTTAATCTGAGATTTAAGAGATTTTAACTGTTGCATGCCAGCAGTCATTTTAAAATGAAAAGTATACTGCTTTTCATTGTCTGTAATAAATAGTCTATGCAATATCTATTTTTGCTGTATCAGGCAGATGAAGCATATTGCATTGGTCCAGCACCCTCACAGCAGAGTTATTTGGCCGTTGAGAAAATAATACAGGTGGCCAAGACCTCAGCAGCACAGGTATGTTGGTCACAATTTAATCTTTGGATACGTGGCTGGTGTTTAGTTTTTCATGTTTACACATGATAGTTCCATCTTTTGCTTGCCTGGCAATATGTTGGAGTTTCAGGGTTTTCTAAGCTAGACTAATAGAGAAATAGGCTGGTAACTTTATTCTATTTTAGGCTATTCATCCAGGTTATGGTTTCCTCTCAGAAAACACAGAGTTTGCAGAGCTGTGCAAGCAAGAGGGAATCATCTTCATAGGTCCACCTTCATCTGCTATCAGAGATATGGGTATTAAAAGGTATCTCTTTCTAATTTGTTACTTGGTTATGCAATTTATAGCTTGCTAAGGCTAATTTTGTTAATTATTTTATTCCACCAATTTTAATGTTCTTTTTTTTTATTCTATTTTTGAAAGAATAAGTTCAAAGCTCCTGTTGACATAGGATTGTTCAGTCATTAGGATTTTAATAATTAAGTACCCAGTTGAATCTAGTCTTCCATGACTGGGACCTTGCAGTGTTATACAGATACAGATTTAGCAGTCAGGTTGGCTCTCTTGCATATTGGTACCATATCATCAGAAGTTCTTGTGGCTGGTATAAAATGGGATGGTAAGTTTTATTCATCAGAGGACCTTCTTCTTAGTTACTTGTGCTGGCAACATTTCTTTGGTTTGTGAAGTTTAAGTCAGGGATAAGGAAATAAGGTTATTACTAATACATGAAATGTGTAATAATTTCAGAGAGCTAATCTGTTTTCACTTGCTAATATGAGGGTGAATTACCTCTGTAATTTATCTAGTTTGGCATGCTTGTTGGAAGTTATTGTTATGCTTGAGTGTTCCATGCCATCCTGTATGAAAAAAGCTTTATCTTTGTACAACTTTAAATGTGGTTTTTGCAAGGTGCAATATGGTGATTTGGAAATGTATGGTTTTGGCCACCATGAAGTAGGCCAAAGGGTAGAATAGAACAGTAAGCCTGAAAACTGACTGCTACTTTTATCTGGAGATCTTGGAGAAAAAAAATCCCCACTTGAATCATTTGATTAATTAATTACAGTAAAATTTGGTGTAACGCATCTATGTAAGTAGTCCCATTGAGATTAGTGGAACTGCTTTTATGAGGAGAATTAACAAGGGTAACATGTACAGGTTTGGAACTTAAGAGAAAAATGTCTTTGTCATTCTAAACATAAAACTGTTCTGTCAAAGCACTTCCAAAGCTATAATGTCTGCTGCTGGCGTTCCTGTTGTTGAAGGTTATCATGGAGAAGATCAGTCAGACCAGTGTCTAAAAGAGCATGCCATGAGAATAGGATATCCAGTAATGATTAAAGCTGTTCGCGGCGGTGGAGGAAAGGTAAGGAAGTTAACACATCTGTTTATCACTGCTGTGTGATATGCAGTGTTATCTTGCATCAGTTTCTAGTGGTTGATTGTATGAAAACAAACTGGAAGGCTATTTTTGGTTAGAATGTATTAGTAATGTCCAGTACAGCACAGTGAAACCTGGCTGCCATTCATTGTTGAGTCAGGCAAAAAAGTAAGTAGAGAGTGCAGAGTGGACAAGTTTTATTTTTATTTGTTTCAGTGGATTTCTGGAAAATCACATAAGCAGGTGGTCTGCTGTATAGGTTTATCTGAGTGAAAGTAGTTGTTACTTAGTGTCTGAATCAACTTATTTGATTAACAGTTTTAAGTGTTACATAAAAATGATTAGAGATACATTTAGGGTTTTTTTTATATCTGGACACTTTTTAATGTAGAATGAATTCCCAGCCTAAATCTGAATTTTACTTCAAAAACTTTTCTATGAAAATAGAATGATAGAGAATTGGAGTTATTTCCAAAGTAACTAAAAATCAGTTGTTTTTTTTTTCTCTGCCAGTATTGAAACATTCCTGTGATATTTAAGAATCAAATTGAATTGGCACTCATCGCTATCAATGGAATGATCATGTCTATATACTGCATTTTCAACTGTGCTTTCAGCAGGACTCCATAGGGCTGACTTATTGCATGTTAGTGTTCATGTTTAGGTATTATTGTGAAGTTGCTGTTTAGTTGTGAACCTGTTGGCGTGCATACAGGATTTTTCCTGTATTCTTAGCTATTTAGATATGTGTTTTTGTTTGTTTGTTTGTTTGTTTTTAATTTTTATTTTTGTGTTTACTAAGGGCATGAGAATTGCTCATTCAGAAAAGGAGTTTCTGGACCAACTAGAATCAGCAAGGAGAGAAGCAAAGAAGTCTTTCAATGATGATGCAATGCTGATTGAAAAATTTGTAGATAATCCAAGGTGAGAAAGATGTCTTAATATAAATAGGGTAATGTTTATTTTTACTATAAAATAAACATAGGTGTTTTAATAATAGAAGCTGTAGTCTTTAGCTCCTACCTGGCCTGTGAAACTGAGCTTATTTTTACTTACTACAAGCTTTTGACAGAAGTATTTTAGTAATCTTCTTTCTTGAACCATCATTGTAAAGAAAGAGTTCATTAGAAAGAAGGCAGTGCCTTGCTTGTGCTGTCCACTGGGCATGAGAAGATCTCATTAGATTCTTGGGGAGTTTGCCTAGCATTGGAGGACTGTCTGGATGGTGACAATTATTTGTTAATTTTGTCCATAGAACAAAGCTCTGCCTCTTGATAGCTGTCTCTGAAATTGTGTGTTAAAGTAAATAAGGTTCTTGAGTCAGGATTGCTGAAGTCTGGTATTAGAAGCAGGACTAGTGCTTCAGTTTAATGCACTGTGACATTTGTTGTTATGGAACAGGCATGTTGAAGTCCAAGTGTTTGGTGACCAGCATGGCAATGCGGTGTATTTGTTTGAAAGAGACTGCAGTGTGCAAAGAAGGCATCAGAAGATCATTGAAGAAGCACCGGGGGTGAGCAGAATGCTCTTACATTTTCCTTTTTTCTTATATTTCTTTTTTTAATAAAACTTTTAAAAGTCATTGCTAATCCCATCTGATCTACTTAATGGGTAGAAATTAATTTCTAATTCTATGTTCTTGTTTTAATTTTGCTGTAGAAAGTGTTCTAACTGGAAAAAAAAATGATGTCTTTAGGAAAATGATTTCAAGAAAAAAATACTAATCAATGCTGTAAGTGAAATCTAAGGGTTATGCTGTGGTTTCTAAATCTTCATGCATAGGAGTTTAATACCACTGAAATTTGTAATCTTATGTATTTTATTATTATTTACAGCCAGGAATTAATCCTGAAGTTCGAAAGAGACTTGGAGAAGCTGCTGTGAAAGCAGCCAAGGCAGTGAATTATGTGGGAGCAGGTGAGTCTAAATAAATCAATTTTCTTAGGAGTCCATCCTGGGATTGTCTTGTAAAATGTCCTTTTCTTTAATACTTCAGGAACTGTGGAGTTTATTATGGACTCCCAGCATAACTTTTACTTCATGGAGATGAATACCAGGCTGCAGGTGGAGCACCCTGTTACAGAGATGATCACTGGGACAGACTTGGTGGAATGGCAGCTTAGGGTAAGTGATAATTGATTTTACATGCAGAACTCCTTTTTGTCTGGTGAGTAGTGCTCTTTGATAATGCCTGTGGGAGACCAGCTGTATTTTCAGGTGCTTGTGTCATATGCAGCCAACTGGGTGGAATTTTCTTCTTCTTTTAGTTGTGGAGAGAAAAGTCATTTTCTCATGTATTTAACAAAATTATAGAGAATGTGAAAAGTAGGAGGAGAGGGGTCCTGATCTTTCTCCTAGCATTCTAACCAACTTCTTAAACTCTAATTTAAATGTATTTCTGGCTTAAAAATCATTCTTTGATCAGATTGCAGAAGGAAAACTCTTTACAAAAATATCTGATTTTTGCCAGTATGGTCCTCCTAAAATAGATGTGTGGTTGTGTGGACTCGAAACAAGCTATTTCTTCACACATCTCACAGAGAGATTACTTGCATGTTTGGACAGGAAGTTTTGGACCTTATGGAACTGGAAATTAGAAACCAATTCTATTTAGGTAAATCCAAAAGTCAGCACAGCAGCATACATTAAATCTAAGTAGGTAGGGTGGTGAAATGTTTAACGTAAGCAAAAATTAAACCAAAATACCAAACGCTGCTGCAAAAAGGAGGAGCTTTTGGCTTGTAGGTCTAGGAGTGGAAGCTGAGCATCAAGAGCTGAGAAGTATTTTGCTGTCCCTGCTGAAAGCTCTGGCTTGGTGACAGAAGCCAGAATATAGAAAACCCCGAACAGTTAGAGATTAAATACTGCTCAGAGTTGTTAGTAAGAACTGGTATTTCCCATGTAGATGGAGACTGGAGCTTCCTGGTAAAAGGTCTCCTATCTGCTCAGCTGCATCATGCTGCTTATTATTCTATCCCTGAAAGAGTTTTTTAAGTCTCAAACTTTTGTGGTTTTTGTGTTTGTTGGCATTCCTGTATTTGTAATAAAAATGTCTTTGAGGAATAAAATGGACTTTTCTTGCCTATTGGAGATTCTTAAGTTACTAGGAATAGAGAAAGAATCACTTACATATACAAATCCCTCAGTATGAGAGAGAATCAGCAGTGTGTGTCAGCAGCGCTGGCTGCTAATGATCCCTTTCAGCATCTGCTGTTAGAGCCATTTTTCTCTCTAATAAAGTCTTGTCTTAGCTGATCAACCTTTAACTTAAATGTGTATTTTTTTGGCATGCCAATAGGGGAAAATAAAATGATAATGTTTCCATCATATTTTAGCTGTGTGAGGTCAATTTACAGTAATAATTTAAAACTCTTTGACTGGTGAATCTCAGAAAAAAGGAAGGAGTAATTTCAGAGTTTGCTACTTGTAATTTAACACTTTTTGTGTTTTTTTTTTTTTTTTTTTTTTACACGCTTTCTAGTTGTTTGTGTTTGGAAGAGATATATTTAACCTTTCACACATCAACAGAGTATTGATCCTGCATTAAAGAAGAAAAACTTTTTCAGGTTGCGGCAGGAGAGAAGATTCCACTAACGCAGGAAGAGATTCTGCTCCGAGGCCATGCATTTGAAGCCAGAATATATGCTGAAGACCCTACCAATAACTTCCTGCCAGGGGCTGGGCCCTTGGTGCACTTATCCACCCCACCTCCTGATAGAGACACCCGCATAGAAACTGGGGTCAGACAAGGTACAGCTGAAGGCAGCGGTGAAATGGGAAATATTTGATATTCTATTTACTTCTTTATTCATCTCTATTCAAGCTATTGTCTCTTGGACTGTGCTGATTATATTCTTACCATAATTTACCAGTCCTGCAGACTGCAACGAAAAAAAAGTAATTTTTGTAATTTTACTTCTGCAAAAGCTGTGTGCTGAGATTTTCCTTGGAACTGAAAAGCCAGATCAGATCATTAAAGATAAATATTCTTTAAGAGCATACAGAAACATGGCCATGTTCACTGCCATGTGTTGTGCTTTCAGAAGGTACATTCTTGAGTGTTACAGAACTTTCTTCATGTATTTTAGGTGATGAAGTTTCTGTTCATTATGATCCAATGATTGCAAAGTTAGTTGTGTGGGCTGAGGATCGTGAGGCAGCCCTGAGAAAGTTGCGGTACAGCTTGCATCAGTATAATGTAAGTAAGAGGAACCCAGTGTGGTTCCCATGCTTGAAAAAGGCTCTTGAACACCTTGAGCTAACAACAAACAGATACAATCACCTCTCCTTACTATTTCTGAAAAGCTTTCTTTGACTTTGCCCTGGACAAAGGTAGTGTTTTAGAAGCAGAGTGCTTTTGAGAAATCTACACTTGTTTTTTGTTTTTTTTTTTTTTTAAAAGCATTGATTTCTTAGGTAATACAACATACAACATATTAGTTGAATTAATTCGTTTTATTCATGAACTTTGTGTTTTGTTGGTGCTGTGTAAACAAAGTTTCAATGCATAAGTTGAGCAGAAAGCTGTGTATTCATTCATGACTTCATTTCACTTTGGCAATATGCTTCTTTTTCTTTTTTTTTTTTTTTTTTTTTTGACAGATTGTAGGATTAAGCACTAATATTGATTTCCTACTGAGCCTGTCAGGACACCCACAGTTTGAGGCTGGAAACGTGCACACTAATTTCATTCCTCAATACCATGATGATCTGTTTCCAGCCAAAAAGGCAACTCCACTTGAAGTTGTGTGTCAGGCAGCTCTAGGACTAATACTGAAAGAGAAAATGCTATCAGATGCCTTTAGAAATCAGTCAAGTGGTAAGGATCATTCTTCTTTTGCTTTATTTTACTTGTGACTGGATGAGACAGTGCTGTGAGCACGTGTGATTATTTTGTGTAGTCTCTTTTTATCTTATTTAATGGCTGCTCAGAGTTCTGCATGATAGCATTTGTCAGTTACTTACGCACACAGCAGACTGTGGCTTTTGATAAGAGAGAGATATCGAATATATCACCACTGTAATGTACAGACTACTTTCCTAGGCACTCCAGATAGCGCCTGTCTGAAAGACCTTGGGGTTCTCAATCTGTGTCACTGTGTGTCCTTTTTGTTCTTTAAGCACACAAGCTCTGAGTATCTCATTGTTAGTTCTACAGTTGGTTCAAGGTCTTCAGAGGTGGACTGACTGGCTGGGACTGGGAGGGGCAGTAGAGTTTAATGGAATGAACAGGACTCTGGGAGCCAAAAATTCATGAATTCTGATGCTGTTAATGCCTTTACCACTGGCACATGTGATTACTGTTAACAAAAACTTGATATAAATCTAATGTATGCTGCAAACAACCTTGTTCATTTACTTTCCTTCCCCACTTGGAATATCTTGGAAGCATGGAAGATTGGGATTCTTGCTTTAGGAGAGGAGGAACTTATCAGGCAGTATTTAATAGTGATGTATCCAATCAATTCTTAAAAACACCAAATAACAGAAAGTTCCTCAAACTTTCCAGGCAATCCTCTATTGTGAGTTCAAACTCTTACAGTAAAACCTTTGGCTAAAGTTTAATCCGAATGTGCCGTGTTGCCTTAGAATTCTGATGCTTTCTTGTCCTCTTCAAGGATGTGGTCATGGAGAACAGTCAATATTCTTCCTCTTAGCAAGTGCTGTTGGTGTCTTGTTTTCTGTAGGTTACACAGCCTCAGTTATTTCTTCTTGAAGTTTGAGTTTGGGATTGTCTCCAACCTTTTATGTGCAAAATAAATATGTAAGTGTAATGGTAGTGATACTAGGACAGTCTTTTTTTTTTTAATGGTTTAAGTTTTAACTGTTGTGTGTTTTGCCAAACTAACTAAAGCAACATCTCTGTATATTTTGTATTTTAGATAAATTCTCACCATTTGCATCCAGCACTGGAAGAAGAATAAATATATTATATACTAGGAAACTGTCTCTACTGGATGGAGAAAACAGTAAGTGAATAAAAAAGCATGAATGAAGGAAGAGGAGATAATTGAAATAACTTGATCCATCAACTGGTACTTGAATGCTCAAGTTAAGAAATAGCAAATAGTAGCAGTATCAGTTCTAAGCAATTGATGCTGGAAAGGAAATTCACAAGGTTGCAGGTTTAATTATTAAATGCATGCTCTTAGATCTGGAAGAGATATAAACTAAATTCAAATGACAGTAGTAATATTTGTCATTTAAATGAAGGTTGACATTTTGGAAGAGCTTTTGGCTTTCGTTTGGCCTCATGTTGGTGTGATAGCATTCAGCACTTGTTTCCCATAATAAAATCTGTGCTCTGCCCAGGTAACTTGAAATCCAGATTCCCAGAGCATGACTTCAGCTTTGAAAAGTAAATTGCCTAAAATGCAGTGTGAAGAATTCAGTTCTGCTAAGCTAATCTGAAAATACTACTTTTTTTTTTTAGGTCTGTTTTAGGTCTCTTAAAATCAAAATGGTAGACTACATCCTTGTTTATTTGTTATTATTCTTTGGGTCTTATTATTAAATCTACCTACACGTGTGTTTTGTTTTATTGAGCAGTTGTGGATGTTGCTGTAACTTACAATCGAGAAGGATCATACAGCATGCAGGTACAAGTAGACTTTGTTCAGATATTTCATTAAATAAACAAAGAATGAATTTCTCATAGGCTTCTATTCATACCATTTTAAAGTACATAGCTCCTACAGAATACAACTCCAGATACATGAACTTGTTTCTTAAGTGGTTGTCTCTGAAGTAGTGAGAAAATAATTGTACTATTGTATGTATATCCACGTGTCAGTAACTCATATCTTTTTTTTTTTTTTTTTTTGAGGATAGGACTATTTAGATAACCCTCAAACAATTGCTCAAACAATTCTTAGAGTATTTTGAGTGTATTGATTACCTAAGTCATGTAAGAGAGCTTTTAGAATTTAAGTCTACCCATATAAGTAATGTCAGCAAAATATAAAAAGAGACTGGAAGGAATGTTGAGTGCTGGGGAGGTGAAGTGCAGCTGGGGAGAATGTAGGCTGCTGAGATGAAAGGAAGAATGGGGATTGAGGTGGAAATGGAGAGAATCTGGAGTTATGGGGTTAGAAGCAGAGCTGTGTGCCTCAGGAGCCGATGATGAAGAGGACAGTGCTGTGGGAGTGCTACAAATTGAACGTAGCACGCTTATGTTCACATTCGTATCTAAACATTCTGAAGTTGTGGCACAGATCACATCACTAAACAGAATAGTCTTCTGTTTTTTTTTCTGTTCTGCTCACTTTATAATTTTACTGAGTGCTATTGCATGGTTTATGATAAAAGCTGTCCTAGCAAGAGTGTAACAGTTAATCTGAGCTGTCTGCATTGGATACATAATACCTTCTATTAATTGAAAAATACAGGATACATATCAGATTTATGGAAATGACTTTAAAAAAATATCCAGAATTTATCTGTGAAGAATCACAGGTTATGACTGTATACTAGAAATACTAACTTCTGCTTTATTATTTTAGTGTTCCTGAAGGGTTGGGCTTTGTCCTTACAGAAGCATTTAACTTTCAGATTCAAGACAAAATGTTCCTGGTTTCTGGAGAAATCTCTACTGAGGGCGATTCGGTTTACTTGAGGTCTTCAGTTAATGGAACAATGTGCAAGTCCAAACTGGTCATTTTGGACAACACCATTCATCTCTTCTCCCTGGTAAAGTTCTTTTGGTTATCATCAAAAGTTTAACGTTTTGTTCATGTGGATAAACAACATAAGTTGCAACAGAACGTGGAACAGAATCATAATTTAAATTTTTATTTTGTCCCTAGTGTTTTGATACTTGTTGGATTTAGAACTGCAATTGGAGGTTGGTTCTGAATGGGCAGATCAAGTACTTGTAGAAAGACAAAATGCGATTAGGGGAATCAGGGGAGTTATAAATGATGGTTTGGGGAGGGGAGGCACCTGAAATATTAAAGTGGTTCAGTATCTTGTCTTGCACAGAACAGTAACAGTTGCTTCAAACTGTTACTTACTTTGAAGGCACTTGTAACTCTGATAATTTTGTATTTTCATTTTAAAATAAAATGATAACAGATCAGTATTGATCTGAGGAAAGATAATTTCAGCCAATACTTAAAAAAATAAAAATAAAAATGTTATGAAGAGTTACCAGGACATTATATACACTCTGTGAGTAATGGCATTATTTTGGTCTGTGAAACACCATATTGACAGTGCTTGCCAATGAAGATGGCAGTGTCTTAGCAGCTTATCTCCTCCTTCTGCAAACAGCCTTTACTAATATTCTAGCACTTGCTATGCTGTTGCAGTGTGAATGGGGAAGGTGTGGATTTGGGGCAAAGGGCTGCATGGAGCCTCATTTTCACAGGCATAGTTCCTTCCTCTCTGGTCACTCAGCAGCAGCAGACACAGCTCTTAAAGACTTCAGCACTGCAAAGCAGCCGGTGTGCCTGCAGTCCTTTTGCTCTAGCCCCAGTAGTCTACAAGCTGAAACAGTGCATTTACCTTTTCATACAGCTAGGTCTGTCCTGGCCCATGTCAGCACGTGTACTAGTGGTATTATTTTATTGTTGTTAACTCTTGGTTTTATTTTCTGTAGGAAGGCAGTGCTCAGATTGGCCTTCCTGTACCCAGGTACTTATCTGCAGTGAGTTCAGCGGGGACGCAGGGTGGTGCCGTAGCTCCCATGACAGGCACTGTTGAAAAGGTGATTATAAAAATATGAGTGGGAAAATGAATTCTACAGAATTGCATCGAAGTTCAGTCTTCCAGACAGTGTTTGGTTCTGTACTACCAGGAAAGAATTAGGGCCAAAAATGTCATTGCTGTACATCTCCTCCCCGTTTTCAATTTTCTAAAAGTCCTGTTTAGTTTGACTTTCCAGTAGCAGCCCAAGATTGTTTTCAGACTTCTGGGCTTTTTCAAGAGGTCAGGAAGGTATGAATACATAACTAATCTTACTGTTTCAATATTTTTTCCATCACCTCTATTGCTTTCTAAGCCGAAGTTCCTTGAAGTGTTACAGGCTGTTCGACCCATTTCATCTGAGCAAAGAATGTGATGAGACATCCTTGGAAAAAAAAAAAAAAAAGAACATTCAGTAATGTCTCTTTTGTTTAGCTCTGTTTTTTGCTGCTTCTGTTTTTCTGTTGGTTTTTTCCTTTAGCTCAGCAAATTGTGTGTATTTTTGTGCGATGGAGAAGTTTCATCATAACAGAGATCTTCAAGATAGTTAATTTTAGTAGTTAGAGGAATGAACCCTGAAAGGGTGTGAGCTGTTTCAGAGGATGGAGTACACTGACTGTGGATCTCTTACATTCTTGAGTGATACTCTAGAATCCTAGAATATCCTGGATTATGAGGGGACCCACATGGGTTGTGGAGTCCAACTCTTGGCTTCACGCAGGACTACCTGAACATTAAACCATATGTCTATGGACATTGTTCACTTACTTCCTGAACCCCAGCAGGCCTGGTGCTGTGAGAATTGCCTGAAGTTCAAGAAGTGTTCTCCTTCAGGGAGAATCAGGGCTGTGGAAAAATTGGTGGCTGCTGAAATCTCTCTGGAATTTATTTTTAGAAGAAACTTAGTGGCTTGCTCCAGGAAGAGGTTCTGGACTTCATATCTCAAAATAGAAGCTTTTAAAACCCAGATGGGGCAGAATACATTTTCTCTTCAAGTGTTTCCTCTTTGACACATAAATGGCTTCCCAGTCAACCTGTTGACTGTTATCAAACCTCTTTGTAAAACCTTTGACTCCCCTTGAGTATTGTGTAAGGAACTCAAATACCCAATTTGGCAACGATAAAGATATTATGAGGCTGTTTTATAAATCCACTACTAAGTGGATTGTCCTAGCCAAGATCTATCTCATGTATTTTAATGACACAGACATGGATGACTTTTTTTTTCCAACATTTGAATTGTAGGTGTTTGTGAAAGCAGGGGATAAGGTTGAGATTGGAGACCCTCTAATGGTTATGATAGCTATGAAAATGGAGGTGAGTGACTTTATATATATAAAGTTCTAGTTGCTGAGAAAATAAAAGATATGGTCATGCTTGTATCAGTTTTGATTGCATTAATGAAGAGTGGTGCAGATTGTTGCTTGCAGATGTTGTTATTGCTTTATATGCTGTAAAACAAGCGTTGTGTCTGTTGAGCTTTTAGGGGATTACATTTGTTATTATTAACAAATGATGATGATGTAATCCCTGGCACTCTGCAGATGTGTTAACATTCATCTGGTTCCCCTGTCAATCCTTCATTCCCCTCCCCGAGAAGCAGTGATCCTTTCATTTTTCTAGTACAGACCTGTCTAGGAATATTTCTTGCTCTCCATGATTCTAAAGTCTGTAGTTACTTTGTGCATAAATTCAGCTCATGGTGATTGCAAATGTGACGAGGATTTTGTTGGACAATTTTATAATAATTTACACAAAAGCTTTACCAACAGCACACTAAAAATTTAGTTGTCCAGATGGCCATTGTATGTTATCACATTGCTTGGCCATGGCTCAAGTTGCTTGAACTGTGGTCCTTGTAGCCTGAGCTGTTCAGGTTTGGGTTTATTAGTTTATTTTACACTTTAGTTTGAGGTAGCAGAATTAATATTGTTGAGAAAGCTCCCTTTTTCCTTACAGCACTTTTTAAAAATTACACTAAAATAACATGGAATACAACATCTCTGCACACTAAGAAAATAACCCCATTTACAGTTGAATGCCAAATGTTTGTGTCTCTCCAGCTGACATCTCAGACCACTGGCTGGGCTGTTCTCTTTGCAGAGTGTGAAATTGCAAAAATGTTATTTAAATGAATCCTTGCTTAATGTGCTTTTGAATATTAGGCTCATCCAATGTAGAAAACTATTAAGAATCAGAGCTTGAAAGGCCAACTAACAAGTAGGCCAGTGTGAGGATCAGGATTGAACACACTGTTTCTGTCACTAATAGCTGGGTTCACATTTCTCTGTCTGTAGTAAATCTGCAGATTCCTCTTAGAGGAACAAATCTGTTATACGATTAATATTGTAGACAAAAGCTGTATTATTTCTGCCAGCTATCTAATGTAACAGAGAAAATATTATGAAGCAAAATAACTTTCAGCTGTTCGTACTGCAAAATACATTATTATAGCATTTCTGTCCCTGGTATACTTATCAAAATAAATGCTGATGAGGAAATAAAACTTGAAAAAAGGCTAAGGTAACATTTTAGAATAAGGCTTAAAATGAATATAGAAGTGTTGAGGAAATAAGTGCATTGTGTGCTAATTGCACTGAAGAGTATAAGAGTATTATAAGTGTTTGCTGGAGAGAGAGGAGGAAAAACAGCCAACCCTTGTGCTGATTCACTGTTGATCTGTTTCTATGCAGCATACCATAAGGGCTCCAAAGGCAGGAGTGATAAAAAAGGTGAATTTTCAAGAAGGTGCCCAGGCCAACAGACATGCTCCACTAGTGGAATTCATGGATGAAGCAGCTGAATCGAAATAAAACTCAAGGAAGGTGCATTTTATTTTTTCTACTTTGCTGATACTCTCTCAGGAGGAGGTTTCTTCACCTTTTTGTCTAAGTGTTTTGTATAACGGATTGTGGAATTGGTTTCCTCTGCACACACTGCTTTGGCTGCCAGTTATTCTGACTGAACATCACTATACTGTAATTGTGTATATAACTTGTGGACCTACGTGGTTGTTGTTCAGTGACTGTGTTTGCCTGTGGAAAGGCATCATAGTGGGATAAGACAGGGTTCCCTTAAAGGAAGGAGAGGTGAGTAAGGGCTCCACTGACAGCAAGGGGTCTACTACCTATTTTTTCATTCTAATATGCCTTTTTTCCCTGAGATGTGAGAGCACTGACATGAAGGAAATCTGAAAGGTTGTAATAATTTCATGAATTAATTTCTCATGCAGAATTCCTGCTTGTGGCCTTATCTTTTTGCCTCAGTAGGGAATTCAGGACTGCTCATAGCCCAGGATCCCTCTGTCTTTTTAGGTGCACCTCTTTTCCTGTTTACCTCAAGGCATAGTGGTAGCTTGCATTTCAAATATTATTTTAATATACTTTGAGATACCTGATAAAAAACATTTTAAGAATACATGGTGGGGATTTGCTACACTAATCAAAGTTGGAATGTGACTGCTTTCCAGAAATAGCATTTGATCTCTAAACATGAAGTAGTAGCACTGAGAGGTGATAAGCTTATTCAATACTTGGAAAGTGTGCCAAAATAAAATACCAGCTTCAAAATCCTCATTCCTTTTCTCACATTGTTTATGTTCCAAAGTGGTATTTATTAGCTGGAGTGTGAAGTACCAAGGTCTCTATAACAACATAAAATATGACTAAGAAAAATATTCTTTTTTGCATTTGTTGTGTTGTAGAAGGGAAAATTTGTAGGTTTTTTTTATTTGTAAAGCAAACATTTCTCAGACAGCATGCAAATAATTTACCAAATATTTACTTGTTTAAATAACAGCTCAAAGATACAGGAACAGGGAAAGAAGAAAGTGTTTTAATTGTGACAGAATTAGAAAATGTTCTCACATTTTGGTTAAGGTGAAATTGTGCTGGTCATATGGACTTTTGATACATTGCTTTTGGATGATAGTGGAGTTGATGCTGCACAAAGGAACAAATACAAATGCTGCAGTGATCCCAAATCTGTAGTTAGATCTTTGCAAGTGGATCCTTATGTATATTTCATAGTCAAGATACAGTGTCTGGGGGGAATTTTCTGCTCAGATCCCATACCTGGCAGCCTTACCTGCGATGCAGGCAAAAATTGTAGAAATGAAATGGGTCTAGGTGGTCTGTATATTAAAAACATTGAGTACTGCTTTTCAGTATCCCTGCTAATCCATTGACACCTAACAAAAAACAAAATTCAGTGATCATCTTGTAGATATTGCCACAGTGATTTTTATTTACCACTAAATAAAAATTAAGCTTAACTTGGATTGTTTGTTTTATTTTTTCCCCATTTTGTTCTTTCTTTGATTGTTTATGTACAAATGTTTATGTATTAAAGGGTTTTAATCAGCTGTATGTGTATCACCTGATATCTGAGACACTGCAACCCGCAGATTACATTTAGGAAGCAGTAATCTGAATGGTCATAATGGGCTCCACTGCAGATAAGTTGAGTGACTTGTTTTTATTTAAAAATTGAATCTACATACAGAAATGGGAACTTTGACCTGAAGGGATGCTACAGATTTGCTTTTTTTTTTCCTGCTTGACATTACTCCATTTCTAGATCTGTTTTACTATGCTGAATCTGTTTTACTATGCTGAATCTAGAGCAAACCTCACAGCATGATGTTCTGTGTCCACATAGCCTGCACTGCTTGCTTTTCCCAGCCAATGGACAGCAGCGTGTTCTTAGGAACCTGATGAGATGTTATTCGTTGGGAATGAAAGGAGAAAATCATTTATCCTTTTACCTGTTTCAATTTTCCCTTGCTTCTGAAAATTAGCTATTAAGTTTTCCACAATATGGGTTTCACTGAATTTTGGTTTTTCAAATAGTGATGGTTTTGTTTATTTTGGGATTTACACCCTTAGAAAATCTCTTGCAGAATTCACTGTCAGAATTTGTACACTTGAAATAACTGCTACAATGTGATCTAATTTATCTTAGAGAATTATTAAAAGTAGATTATTATTATTATTCCTGCAATCTAGAATCTTAAGTTAAAGTATTCTTTACGAATGTGAACTCTGGAACATTTTCTTGTGTTTTTAATGTGAACGAGTAAGAGCTGTATGATAGTAACATCGATGTAACTGCGCTGTTGTCTGTGGAACGTGTGATGGTTGAGAAAGAAAGAAAATTATTCTTATTGGTCAGCAAGCTTCTTGGTTTTATTCAGCACGTAACCTCCTCCTTCATAATGTGAATGTTAACCATACCAAAGTTACAGCCCTCCTAAGCTGTAGTTGGCACCAGCACGGATCTCTCAGTCAGCTTTGCTCTCACACTCAGCTGCTGTCAACCACTGCTGCTCTGATAGCTTAAAGCCAGCATAGGTCTGAACTGTGAGGCCTCAGCTCATGCTGAATTAGTGATTAGCAAAGCAGGAAAGCAGGTCTGTGTTCTTATTTCAGCCACTGACTCACCGTGACTGCAGGCAAATCACTTAGTGCACATATTTGCCTTTGTTTCCTCCTGTGTAATGAGGATGACAGTAATTAAAACGCTGTAAAATTTGTGGACACAAAGACTTTTAAATAATTTTCCACACTTGCTTGTAAAGTTGTAAAGTAAGATTTAGACTTTAAGATTATAACCTTGCAAGTAATAATATGTTTTATAGATTAGTTATTTTTCGCCAGTAAATTTTAAAAATAGTTTCCAGCATGCACTAACTTCTTTATTGTATGGTTTTAACTTCTAGTGACCAGGAAACCCTAGGTTCTGTTTTCAAGATGAGTAGAAAATGAATACTCAAGTGTTTGGCAGGACCTTTAACACTCAGTCAGCAGGAAGGAAGAAAGTTGATCTCAGCAGTGTAATCTTGTATTGAAACAACTTATTCCCCTTTTAAAGGGCACTTCAACTAATGGTTATCACAGGTATATTCACTTCTGTCAGTTGTTATTTTGTTCATTCAGATCAGGAATTATTGACTGTATTCTATCTGTTCTGTTTGTAAAAAGCTCAGCAATGCTGAATGTACTGCGTTTACTGGAATGGTCAGTGGCAATGGAATAAACCCTGAACACAGAGCTTTTACACAAGGTATGTTTTCAACAGGTACTTGTAGAGTTATATTCCAAATTTTTACACCTGAAGGATTCACAAGTAAATATCACTTAATGTTTTATGATACCAGGGGAGAGCCTCCTGTGTCAGAATTCTTTTTTGGAAAGTAACAGACACCGAGTGTTGTCCTAGAGAAAATGGAAGAAGTTGAATTAATTATGGTGTGCATTGCTGCCCCTTAAAACAAACAAACCCAATATTGTAAAAACTTGTTAACATTAGTGCAAAGCCATAATGCAAAACAAACAAAAACCCACAAAACAAACATTTATTATGTGGACTGACCATATTTCATGAAATAGAATTTGGGTTCTAAAACGAATGCATATCTTCTATGAGATGTTTGATGTTAACTTAAAAACTGTTGATTATACAATGAATCCACTTTAAAATTAGCACGGATGTTCTGGTTGAATACCCCCTATTTTTTATTACAGAAGTAGGAAGTAAGTAAAACACGTGTCTGGTGTCCTAGTGAGCCTTTGAAATGATAGTGATAGCTGGATTTTAGTTTTAATCTGTTTTCCATATAAACAGTTCTGGTGCCAAAATGTTGTTCTTGAAATGATAATTGGTCTCTGAATGGCAGCTTCTCTCTTTTGAAAAGCTGGGAAAGTGGGAGATGTTAATGTTTATGGTCTGGAAAAAAAAGGCTGCAGCTGAGAACTGCATCTCTCTTGTGCCCTTGGAAAAGGGAAGACAACCTATCCAGTTAACGCTATCCAGCTATCGCTGGAGACCCTGTGCACGTTTGGTGTCTTGTGCTAAGCACCCTGGGAGCCTAAGACATAGGTCAGACAACAGAAATCTAAGATGAGGTACAACGTGAACTAGAAAGAGAACAATTTATAAGTTGAACCTTCATATACAGATGTGTCAATGTATGTTTTCCTTGAAGTTTGCACTGCTGTACTGACATTGGTAGCTAGTGACAGGAAAGTAGGTCACAGTTTGCTACTTAGATACCAGAAAATTAGTTTTGGCTGGATTGTATAGACGTCTTCCCCAAAACCAGTGTGCCATGATGACAGGGTGAACAGTGGAAAAGGCTAAATGTGTGTGACAGGAGGTAAGAGCCATCTTCTACGCTTGCTTTGTATGTCTGTGTTACTCTTGCAGACAGCTTACTTCAAGGCAAAAGGCTCAGTCTGCCATATATAAACCTTAATTACTGTTTCTTATATGAAGAGCACAATGTGTGCCCTGAATTAGAATGATTTTTTTTAATTAAGGTGAACAATTAAAGGTGATACTTACAGAAAATCCCTGTGATAGAGAAACCAATAATGTATCTTATTTTCCTGGACTTAAAATCCCCCACATGTAGCAAGGATGGCAGGCTATTGACAGTTGAAAGGTGCACATTTTAATCATTAAAATCATAGCTGTCATGGTGCTGTCTGCTTTAGAGCTTGGAAAACTTCAGCTCATTCTGTTTCAAGATCATATCTTGTTTCAGAACTTCTGAAACAAGAAAATGTCTGTACCTCTTACTGCTTTCTCATTTCTTAGATACTTACATATTCTAAAATCAAGGCATTTTATCTCAGTATTACTATGGTGTTGCACAAAATACAGAGATCTTGCAGTCTGTTGCATGTTAGGTGTGCTGTGAAGTTGTAGTTGATGCAGCACACATGAGAAATGTTCAGACAGTCTGAAGTCCTAGGCTCACTACGTGACTTGTCTTCCTTTGCCACATAAACCTGTCCTGCTTCCTTCCAGAGACAGTCGAGTGGAACCCAGCTCCTAACAGTGCCTTGGACTATGTGTAATAACTTGTTAACCTCTTACATAATAATGCAGGAAGGATGAAAAACTTAATAGAAGGTGAACACCCTTCCCTGTGACCTATTAACAACAATCTTCAGATACTGGCTCTATGCCAGTTTCCAGGTTAAATTGCTTAGACACCTATGGGAGGATTCAGGCTTTATTTTCTTTGTGTTGTTTTGTTTTCTTATATATATATATATATCTGCATATAGGCTGGTATATCAATCCAAAGTGTATCTGTTGAACAGTCTGCTGGGTCTGTACCTTTGGATATTCTTGGAATAGCAGTGAATCTCCTTGTGCAAGGTAGTTTGTAGGACTTTGTTCTCTTAGTTAAACACATGGTTGGTATTTGCAGGAGAAGGGCCATAGTCATAAGCACTTGAAGGCTATTCCACCAGTGTAAGAGTTGGTGGTTTCACTTTCTAGAGAATAAAGTAGCTGAGAAGTGTGGGGGTTAGAAGGACATTTCTAGGCCAAGCTGTTCCAGTGCTTTTTTATCCTTCATGAACCTTTGGGCTTATTCTTTAGAGAGTGCTGTAAGTGGAAGTTCTCAGCAAAGGGATTACGCTAAATGGTTCTGCTTTGACTTAACATGAGAATTACTTCTCTGTCTGCTCAAGAAGACAGCTCACATCAGTCAGTGTAAAACAGAACAGTGTTACATTCAGAACTGTGCATTTGCCATGCACAGTGAGATTAAAAAAAAAAAAACAACCAACCAATTGTCAACCAGTAGTCTTTGGTGTTCATATGAGATAAAACATCATTGAATTGCTACGAAATAGTCAGCTTTACCTTGCCATGAATTAGACAAGTCACTGTGTTAGTGTGGTCACTGTGATTGAGCTGCCTGCAGATTACACTATTATTATTATTATTCTGTATCACTGAATGCTTATGTCATGATTACAGCCAGCAGAGTTGTTTATCCCTGCCCTAACTTCCTGTGCCATGTTGGATGGAGCTGTATGAAAGTAGGGAATGTAATGACCTGGGTTTAGACAACATATCCTGAATACATACAAATACTCCTTGTGGTGCCTCTTCCTTTACAAAGCATTGAAGTTTCAGAGGAAAAATAGATGTATCATCTCCCCAAAAGAAAAAAAAAAACAACACAAAACCCAAGTCAGACACCAGGAGATCCTGCAACACTGAAGGCCAGCAAGAGTAATAATAGATGCTCAAGAAAAACAAGGCAGTTAGAAATCTCATCTCTGTGTGGAGGAACCCACCACCATCACAGCTCAGCTCTCAGATTCCTGTTACACACTGCAGTAACTCTCCAGAAGATCTAACTTGTCTTCGGGTTGCAGGAGGGCTGTCACAGCATGTTACCGTGATGGCAATTAGCTAACTCCTGAAATACCTTTGTTTCTCCAGCTGCAGTTGATGTGCTCTTGGCTGGGTGTGGTGACTTGTTTGTACTGGCCACTTTGTAGCCATCTTTGCTTTTAAAAATTAGCTTTTCAGAAGGATTTAAGGTACCCAGGCAACTATTGTCTCTGCGGTTAGCTGAATTCACGCAGTTCGTATCTCTAATATCGTTACAATCCTTAGTTTTACCGTTTCAGACCATCAGCATGATAGGATGTCCCAGGCCAGGCCTGGTTCTCCAAATACTGCTTTCGCTCCCCATTAATGAATGAAATAGACAAAAACTGATTTGCTGGACGTGAAACCTA
The DNA here is from genome assembly GCF_987193195.1 of Phasianus colchicus. Lineage (NCBI taxonomy): Eukaryota > Metazoa > Chordata > Aves > Galliformes > Phasianidae > Phasianus > Phasianus colchicus. The sequence goes on from NC_143445.1 coordinate 17,220,709, forward strand.
TAAAGAATAGAACAAGATTTCCTAGGGGAAAAAAAAACAACGAAAAACCAACACTCCCTACAATCTATGGGATACTGAAACAAGCTGATCTAAGCCTTGCACCTGCTTTTGCTCCTACACCCGTGCTGCAGCAGAAGCGGCCGCAGCCCTCCCAGCCAGCAGCACGCAGCAGCCCCCGCTTCTCGCAGAGGGCTCTCGCACGTGGAGAAGCGCTGGATTCCGGCCGTTCCCAACACCTGTGACACCGCTGCCCCGAGACGCCGCCTTCCCCACGTGCAGCTGATATCGCCGCGCTTCTACCGACGAGAGCTCGTGGAAGATGCCGCTCGTATTGGGCCGCTGAGTTTCCCATCTCAGCTCTTCTTACGTTTAGAGCGTTCCCGCTGAGGGCTACCGCGGGGCTCGGCCTCGAGCGGAACGCAGAGGCGCCGACACCGGGAGGCATCGCGGCGCGCCTTCATTCCGCCGTTAAGCAAAGCCGGAGCTTCCCTTCGGGAGAACGGCGGTGCGGAGCGGGCAGCGCCGCGTGGGAAGCCCGGCCCGCCGCGGCCCCGGGGCTCTCCGCTCCCTTTTCCGCCACCCCCGGGGCGGCTCCCGCCTCTCGGCCGCCCGCGGAGCGCCCCCCCCTCCCCCTTTCCCTCTCCCTCTCCCCGGGCCGTCTCGGCTCTCCGCCCCGTCCCGGCCTCCCCCGAAGCGGCCCGGCCGCTCCCGCCCGCCGCAGCGCCGGCCCCGGGCACGGGGGGATGCGGCGCACTGCGCATGAGCGCGAGGCGGCGGAAGGGCCCGTGAGGAGCCGGAGCCGCCGCCGCCGGAGGAAGACGTTGACCGCCGCCCTCAGCGCCCGCCCGCACGGCGAGGGAAGGAGCCCCGCGCAGCCCCCACCATGGTGAGCGTCCTCCGAGCCCGCTCTCGCCCTGGCGCCGGCGGAGCGCGGCCGCGCCGCAGGGGTGGGGGCCGCCGGGGCCTGGTCGCGGCGGGCCGGCCGGCCGGGAGCCGCGCGGGGCCGGGCCGCCCTCGGCGGAGCCGCGGAGGGGAGGCGGGAGGCCGGAACCGGGGGGCGGCCCGCGGGGTCCGTCGGGCCTCGGCTCGGCCCGGGGCGGCGCGCCCGCGCCTTTCGGGCCGGGTCCGGCGCCTTTGTGCGGGCGGAGGGCCGCGGGAACGGCGGGCGGCGGCTCGGGCCGGGCGCGGGGAGCGGAGCGGAGCGGCGGGGACGGGGCGAGCGGGGCTCCGCCGGGAGCGGGGCGGCGAGGGGAGCGGGGCGGCGAGGGGCGCGCGGCGCCGGCAGCGCGGGGGGAGCGCGGCTGCGCCCAGCCCGGCCGAGCCGGGGCGCCTTGCGGAGTTCGGGGTGCCTGCTTTGTGCAGCTCCTGCGAGCGCACCGAGCGCCGACCCACCCCGCGTTTTCTCCGCATTGTTTTTCTCCTGATCGCTCGGGGTTTGCTGCGGGCTCACGCGCGGACCGACTTCGTCCCTTCCGCTCTGGAGGGAAACCGCGGCGATCGGAACAGAAATCGTTCGTTTTGTTTCCCTGAAGTAGGGATGATGATGTTCCCTATCCCGAAGAAAGAAGGTCTGGGGGTCCGTATTGGTTCTCGCGTGCGGAACAGTGCACCCAGGAGAAGACATTATGGCCGTGCTTTAAGGCCATTTCTGTGTACAGAGGTCGTACAGCTTTAGCTGCATCTGTACGGCTGGAGCGCTGCAACTTATCTCCTTGCAGATATCGGAGCTGCGTTGTCTTAGGGAAGGGAGGGGAGAAGCTCTGGGAACACGTTGGTACTTACTGGTACAAGGGCACCTGATGCTGCAGTCTGTATTTTCTTGACTAGCGGTGTTAGAAGCAAATTAGAAAAAAAATAAAAGAAAAAGGACACCTCTAGCTGTTGGATTTCTCTTGGCGTAAAAACTTGGTTGGCCAGGATTTGAATTAGTGCTGTGGTACATAGACCTCTGATAAACTTGTCGCTGCGTTACCAGCATAGCTTCCAATTGGAAGTTTTATCTAGATTTTTTTTTTTAATGGGAACTGGGAACTGAAGTTTGGTTAGAGTTCAGTCTGTAGGGGTGCCCTGTGGTAATTCTGCCGTTCCTGGGACTGTCTCAATTAACACTTATCTGGTGATGTTACACTACTGTTCACAAAGACTTTTTTCCCCCCAAAAATCTCCTGGAGCTGGCGGCATACCCAGTGTAGGCATGCAGAATGTATGCACAGGATTCCAGCTGCGTTATTCGTTTATTTTTGGTTGGCTATGTGGTTAGAAATTGAACAATGCTGTTGTAAGTGGCAACATTACAGAAACATTATGGCAATATAATAACAGGCCTGTTCTGCTGAAGAACATATTTTCATGAGAAACAGTGAGAAGTTCTGTCTGCATAGTCTTGGAAGCTCCTAGCTGAAGCAGCAGCAGGTACTCCTTCCATCAGACACCCTCTGTCTGTATGGTGCTGTTCCACAGCATGTAGCTGAGCACTATAGCTGTGGCCCCAAGCACAGCTGTTAGGCATTGCAAACAGGTGTTCTCTGTGCTCAGCTTGCTGACTCCAGCCAGGTGAAAGGGTGACCTGCACGCTGCAGGGGGGCTAAATGACAGGCAGCAGCTTTCGTAAGTTGCAAAAAGAGGTACAGATTGAGTCTAGCGCCCAGCTGTGGGACTCTGCACCTACCCTTGGTAGCTACAGGAAAAGCAGGGAGACTTCTTCCCAGACATCTAAAACCCAAAAGCACAAGGCGTAACATCCCAGTTTACCACCACTGTGCACTGCTGCTCCAGCTTGTCTGTCCAGTGGCTCGGTGTGGTTTCTGGGGCTGGGCTGCTCATCCGACACAGCCCCCTCTGAAGCACAGCTCCCTGTGGCTTCTGCTCACCTGGCAGCACTGCTCTCGGGTGCTCCTGGCTCTGAGCCTCTTGTTGGTGTGCTGCAGCCACTGCTTTCAGGGCAGAAGTTTTGTGGCATCGTGGTGACTTTGTCCACTAGGTGGAAGAGAACCCTCATGGCAGCCTGGTAGTTAACTTCACAAGTGGTGTTCAGCTGTGATGGCAATCAGGTGTGCTGCCCCAGCTGTGGCTGTGAGCAATCTGCCTCCATTTGGTTTGAGCTGGGCACCACCTGTGGTGGCAGTGGTCTCCTTTTATTACTGCTTCAGCTCATGGGTCCCAAGCAAAGAGCTGCAGATCAGGACAGGGATGCTCGCAGCAAGTGGATCTGTTGTGCTCTCCATCTTCCTTAAGGAGAGCTGCTAACATTGCTACTCTGAATGTTTGAATGGGCTTAGAGCTGTGTATGATGCACAAGGTGAGCACATCAGTGTCTGTATCTCTATCTGGAGGCAGACACTAACCCTAACTTTTATATTGTCCAGTTTGCGCGCTCTGAGGAATAGTTCTGTGCTGATGAATACATAATTGTTAAATACTTTTTTTTCATTATGAGCTTCAGGTGACAGGAAGTCAAAGCTCTTGTAATACCGAATTTTAAACATCTGACGTTGTCTCCTGTAATGTTGTTGTACTTCATCACATTGTTATGCGGTGTCTAACTCATGAACTGTTCAGCTGGGCTCTTTTTTATGGTGTGTATTCACGTCTGTAGCAGTTTGTTGGTATGAAACGTTGCCTTTTGGTTCTCCTGTAGTGAAACTCGTGGATTCTTGGCACCGTGTGTAGGACTGAGCAGTCGGAGCAGCAGACAAGATGGTGCATGAGCTCGTTTCCTCTCCCAGCTCACGGAGAACCCTTTGAACTTAGGTGTAGGTTCACCTCTAACAAGAGCCATGGAAATATTACAGAGGAATACAGACTGCTCTGAGAGCAAGGTGTGAAATTCATTACGTAGCTCTTGATATTTAACTCATGTTTTGTGGTACCAGTGCAAATAGAAGGTATGAAAATAGCTTCTAGTGGCTGAACAGAGCTTCTAACCTGGTCAGGGGTTAAGAATGCTGAACAGCTGGCAGCTGTATTTTGTGCCTTTTTTTTTCTTTTCTTCAGAATTGCATTGGAAGAGCCCTGATTTGGGGTGTTTCCTTTTCCTTTCAGGTTATCTGAGGGTAACAGAGCCCTGGGACAGGCTGCTTGCGAGGTTTTCTCTGGAGGCATTCAAAACCTGCCTGGATGTGTTCCTGTGTGACCTCATGCAGGTGTTTGTGCTCTGGCAGGGCAATTGGATGAGGGGATCTTCTGAGGACCCTTCCAATCCTTCTGTGATCATGAATTACCTTAAAGCACTACTATAAGTGTTGTATGCTCCTGGATAGCTCTGTGTTGCTCTTCTACAATTATTTTATCCCCTGAAAGAAATTCAGAGGGTGTAAAATGCAACTCTGTTGTGCTGCTTGTGATTTTCCCCTTGTGTTTGGTATGCCGACAGGCCTTACACATGTTGGTTGCTTTTGTTCCACTGCAGGCAAGTGGATTCCATGCCAGTGTGGAGATAGCGGCTTAAAGATTCCTGCTGGCCTCCTTTCCATGGCCTTTCTGTGGGAAGATGCTGCCATAGAAAGTAAAATGTAATGGATGGCCATGTTTGTGCGTGTTAAACAAAGTTATTATTTGCTTTAATTGTTCATGTTGTTAACTTGGATTTTTTGGTTTTTGTATTATACGTATGTCATTGCAGTTGGTGGATTAAAGTGTAATTCAGTCTGTGTTCATAGACTTGTGGCAGAAATAAGTTGTAATTAACCTTTGTTTCCTTATCAGACAAGGTAAAATACTCACGGTTTTGCCTTGTAATCTTTAGCCATGGATTTGCAGGCAGTAAACAGGTTATTTGCAGGCATCCCAGGTGTCCATTTGATGGATTTAGCGCAGTGTGGAGTGATTCTGTGATTCAGACACAGGAGGGAGGAATGTTCCCTTGACCATTAATGTCATTAGTGCACGGAGACACGACAGAAGTGACAGCCCTGGGCTGCAAGGCTTTGTGTGCACCAACACGTTCTTCTCTGTGAGACTGAAGTTGTTTGCTGCTTGAGCCAACATCGTTGGTGTCCTCTAAAAGTGCTCAGGTGCTTCCCACAGCCCAGCACAGTGCTGGGGTCAAAATGCAGTCAGGGGAGAAGCCTGGGCTTCGTGGAGATTGATGCTATTTTAGACAAGGCTTTTACCTGTCACATGCATGAGAACCTAACAGGCTTTTCTTTGAGTCTGGGCTGAAACAAAAGCACAGATGTCACATCACTCACATTCCTGCAGCTCGGGAGAAGCAGTGAGGGGCAGGCACTGCCAGCAGCGGCTGGGGGCGGGGGGCACGAGGCAGGCCTTGTTACTTATGGGGGCTGAATGCCTTTCCAGGGTGTGGGGCAGGGACTCCACAGCCTGGCTGCACACTGCTTGTCTGGCAGCCACGTAAAGCCTTGGAGCAAAGTCCAAGAAGAGCGATTTACGGGAATCCCAGGGCTCTGCAGGCCCAGTGCTGTGGGATGGGCTGGTGTTGTTTCCCAGGAACCCTCATGTGGTGCTGTTCATCCAGGAGATGTCGGTGAGCGCTGTGTGCTCTGGCTGAGGTGACTGCAGACAGTGCTGGAGATGAAGAAAGGAACCATGTAATCAGGGCTGGCAGATCAGGGCTAGCATTTGTTTTTGCCTGGAATGGGCAAACGGGCTGTCTGGGATGGAGGGAGCTTGTGTCACAGTGACATCCTCGTTGTGCAAAGCAGCATGGTACCACAAAGGTGTTGGCAGGCTGGCTAACCTGAATCCTTCCCCTACCTCTACCCTAAGGGGTGAGACTTAATAGGAAATATATTGTTTTGTTTTCTGTTGGCTTTTGCTTGCCTGTTTTAGCAAGAAACATATCTGTTCAAGTGAAAATGTCTTTTCTTTTAACTGGCATTAAAGTTGAGATATCCTGAGTGCATGGTGTTGCATATGAACAACTGCTGTGTGAGGTATTTGTTGTCTGATGACTGCCAGCCCAAGGGTTATAGATGCTTGTGGCTTTTGTCCTGCACATTTAATGCAGTCATACTGTCAGAACTCAGCTTCTGGAATTAGCCCTGAGAGATGCAGGGGTCTGGAGACATGTTCCCACCCAAAGTGTGGGGTTTTGGTGATGAAAGAAGAGCTGTAATGGGGTAGTAAAAACTCAGCAGTAATTCCATCTCTTGGTGCCCTGCAGAAGGCTTCCAAGAGCCTCTCCTGTCTCTGGGATGTGAGCATCTCACCCGTGCTGGTGAGCTGCTGGGGAAGCACTCGGCACATGGCAGGAGATCGGGGGCTTCACCAAAAATCAATGCCTGTTTGGCCTGTAAAAATAGCTATTCCAGAAAAAGAGCATGTCTGCAAAGTGTGATTTATTGCATCTTAAAATATTAGGAGATGCTGTGTGCTGTTGTGTTGTTAGCTGCTTGGTTCATTCCATGCTCTTTTTAGAACAGCTCTGTGGTGCTACTGTCACTTAGGGAACCCCGGGCACGGGAAGATTTTGTGTATAAATACGCTTCGGTCAGTATTGCAGAATGGGCTTGATCCAATCTCCCTTCACATGTTGGCCTTCGTGGAGTGGTGTCTGTGCTGAGCTCTGGCAGAGCCACTCCAACCTTCTTGCTGTGGTTTATCCCTGCAGGAGCGGGGCAGAACAAAGCCTCTTTCTGCACGTGGTACAGAATAGCGGTGCTGTCTGTAGTTATGTCTGCATATCCAAAGGAAAAAAAAAAAAGAAGGAAGAAAGCTAATGATTAAAGGCATCAGCTTTCTCAAAAGAAAAGAAGCCCGTAGTGCAGGACTGCAGCAGTCTGGCTGTGTGGAGCTCATGTGGGGAAGCTGCTAATTGGTAGCGGCCCTGAGATGGTTTTGTCTTCATTTGGGATTGCATTCAGAGGTTTGTTTTTGTCTGCCTGAATTTACAGTACATTTTAAAATACTGCAACTAAGGATCCATTCATCGTGCCCAAAAATCATCGTGTGGGGCTTCATCAGCAGCATTGTGTTGCTTGTGCAGTTTGAGCTGCGATCAGGAGGAGCTGTGAGGTCAGTGCTGTGCCTGAGGATCTGAGCTTCAGCCAGAGGCTGTGCCCAAAGGTCCGTGTGGGAAACTGATGGAAAGAAGTGGTGCAGTGTCACAAGGAGTGCAGTCTGATGGTGTGTTGCAGGGTGCAGAGCATGTGCTGGAGCTGGAGCTTCAGCCGAGCGTTGTAGGCACAGGGGTGCTTTGGTTTGGGGATGGATTTCTTGTCCTTTTTTTTTTTGGTTTGTTTCTTTTTAGGAGATCCTATTAGTCTTTTTAGCATATTGTGTGGGCATTTATTTATTAGAAAAGGTGTTTCTGGCAGTAGTTTTACTCTAAAGCTGATGCCTTAACTACTCTAATGAATAGCAGCACTCCTGTTTGCTGTCATCAGGCAGAGAACATTTGATTCTGAGTTTATCGTCTATGCTCTTAAGCTGGAGTTCATTTCTTTCAGTGGTGATGTGATTGGGTGCTGATGGCTCCCTGAGCTCCAGCTCTCCCTGCTGAAGCATTCCTGCTGTGGAGAGTTCATAGCTTCTGGGGTGCTGTTTTTTCCTCTTTTTTTTTTTTTTTTTTTTTACCTTTGCCTCTGAGAAGGAGTCTTGCACTGGGGAATTACAATAATGAAAGGAAGATACAAATCTGCACAGAGCATAAGGTGATGTGTGGAGTGTGTGTGCAGTGTAGGATGTGCAGTCCTGGCTTGAGAAGTCAAACCTTGCTCATTAGGGGTCGGTCTTCTTTGAATGTGTTGTGTGAACTTCAGGACTGAAATTGGATTTAGTGCAAGAGCTGCAAGGTTGCTTTCTCGTCATCAGCCCTTGGCTTTGTGCAACTCCCCTCTTGGAAATACTGTGTGTATTTATATGAATTAGTTTAAACAGAAACATGTCCCTGCTTACAGCTGGATGGGAGTTTGCTGTGCCCTGGTGTGCAGAAGGACACCCATGTTTAACTTCTTTCATTTCTCTGCCAGTATGGTTCCTGTAATGCTTAAACTCAGTTGTGTTCTAATGTAAATTACCTAGAAGAAAGGTAAGTTTGAATATATGCTGCTAAAAATATGCTTTGGTGCACTGTACACACAGCAGTAGGAACGCTGCCCTGCTACTGATCCAGCACATCCTTCAGTCTGACTGTACCGGGGTGCTTAGCAAACTGGTCACATATGAAATGAAATCTCTATCTAAGTCAGTCAGTCTCACTGCTGGGCAAAATTCTAATGGGCAGTGAATGAATGGCACTGATGTTTTCTTCTTCTGTAAAAACATTTCTAGTTTCTGTATTGTCTGTTTCTGCTAGAACAAGTTGAAATCATCGCAGAAGGATAAAGTGCGTCAGTTCATGGTCTTCACACAGTCTAGTGAAAAGACAGCAGTGAGTTGTCTGTCCCAGAATGACTGGAAGCTGGATGTTGCAACAGACAACTTCTTCCAAAATCCTGAACTTTATATACGAGAGAGTGTTAAAGGATCATTGGACAGAAAGAAGTTAGAACAACTATATAACAGATACAAAGGTGAGTACCTCATTTCCTCGCTGTGTATTGTTAATCGTGATGTGTAAGTTGGAAGGGAAGTATACGTAGGCTCCTGCTTTGCAAAGATGACAGTGTACCCTAAATGTATATCTGTGTGTACAAGGATAGCATCTGGAACTGTGTATTCAGTGAGTACCTGCAATGGTTAACGTGGATTTATTTCTTCTGGGGACACACATTGCTTGGGTCTCACTCCTGGCAAAGAGGAAGGCTGCATACCAATGACAGATTCTCCTTAAATTTTAGTCAGCTTTTGACTTTTATCAGTGTACAAACAGAGCAGTCTTTTTTTGATGTTATACAGGCAGTGTTCAACTGATAGTATTCTACCAAAAATATTAAGGTGAATTCAAAACAGTGGAACACTTAGGAGAGCTGTAACTGACTGCTGCTACATTTTCTGTCAGTTTTCATGTGTGTGCGTAATCCAAACATCATTTCCCTCGAGTCTTTGTCAGCTTGCATCAGTAGATTTTTGTTAGTGCACTTGAAACGTGAGCATCTCACTTCCAGACCAGATGTTGAGTCCTTCGTGGACAGAGCAGTGTGCGTGGCTGACCTGCAGTCGGTAACGGGGCAGTGTGACTCTTCTCTTGGAGGTTACCATGGCCAATCTCATGCATGCAGGTGATGCCAGAGGATGCATAATGCTTCGTACAGCATGGGGAAGTTTGGTAATTGTTTCAGAACAACTTAGGAATGGACACTGCAGAATTGGTTATGATGGTTCCCAAAGACACCAATGATTGAGGCACTGGTGGGGAAGGACTGCTGTTCTCTCTCTGGGATGAGTCAGTGTCATCTGCATTAGGCAGAAACCAAATGTATGTGATGCTTTTGTCTCTCAATAAAATCAAATAAGCTTTGTTGTATGGGAAGCTCTATTGTTGAAACTTCCTCAAACGTTAAGGCTTAAGCGTTGAAAATAAGAAACTAACTTTGTTCTTAAAATGTTCTCTTCTAAAAGCATATCCTGGCAACCTTGAAAATGTTTTTCTTAGACCTTTGTTGAGTAAATGAACTATTTCAAAAGTGTATTTTCTGATGCTTATTTCTATATCCTGAAGATCCTCAAGATGAAAATAAAATTGGTATAGATGGTATACAGCAGTTTTGTGATGATCTAGCTCTTGACCCAGCCAGCATTACTGTACTCATCATTGCATGGAAGTTCCGAGCTGCAACGCAGTGTGAATTTTCAAAGCTGGAATTCATGGATGGAATGACTGAGCTAGGGTAAGTGTGCAGTGTTGGGTACTGAGTGTGACCCGGGGCCAACACTGGATGGAACAGTCCTCTTCTGAAGCATTCAGAATAGAGTTGTTCTCTTTGACTTCAGGGGTTTTCAGAGTCTGGCATCACTTGTCTGCCTCTGTAGAAATGGTGTCTGAGCACTAGCAGCTTACTGACCACCGAAAGGAAGGGGGCATTGAGTGCTCCTTGCCTTGGTTGCATGATGTGGCTGCCAGAGTTATTTACATAGGTAAGGCAAGGGTGTTGGCCAGCAGTGCAGCATACCTGAGTTTTCTCTGCATAATGTGAATGTAATAATCTTTATCACATCTTGTGGGTTAGTACATGCAGTGGGCAGTGTGAAGAAGTAACAACAAAGGAATGAAATAGTTATCTAATCACAGGCCAGTTATAGGCTTTCTGATTTTTATTTTGATAATTGTATTCCACAGTGATGTTATAAAGACTCTTAACGTTGTATCTCTTATGTTATAGCAAAATGAATAATACACAAATAAATGTGCTTTTTAAAATGCAGATGTGACAGCATAGAAAAACTAAAGGCTCAGATTCCTAAAATGGAACAAGAGTTAAAAGAGCCGGGAAGATTTAAGGACTTTTATCAGTTTACTTTCAACTTTGCAAAGAATCCAGGACAGAAAGGTTTAGGTATGTATTCTTAATCATAAATGTTTGTGCATGGAATGTGGGATGACTGATGAAAGCAGAAAGAAACTGTGATTCAGTAAGGCTGAATGCTAACCACCTTTGGGATGATGAAGTGCAGCTCATTATGTGAAAGATGGATGTCAGTGTCAGATCTCTGAGCTGATAGAAATACCTGCATAATTAATATAGACTACAAAATTATATGAGAGGGTTTATTCTCTCCTGGAGTATGTGAAATTCTCAGTAAGCACAAAGGAGTGTGATCTCACATTAAAGTTGCAATTACATCACTTAGAATTTGCAGCACTAAACAAAGTAATTCAGTTTTCACATATGGGGTAAACTTAACCTGTAAAACTGATTTCCATATAAATGCACGGAGTCTCTTGCCATGCTAAAATGCATGCAAATGTCTTTGCAAAGTAGGATTTGCATAGTGCAAGTAGATCTCTGCATCCTGGGCTTGGTGCTGCTGTGCCCTTGGTGCGTGGTGCTTCCCTACCAGCTTTCCTCCATTCAGTGAATGAACTGGCCAGGCAGCAGAGCTCTTCTGCTCACTGTGCTTTTCATTACGTAAGAGGTGAAGTAGAAAGATTGCTTATTAAAAGTCATTTTGGGGGAAAAAACCCAACATAGACCTGAGTAAATGAACAGACTGCAAATCTGTCTCTTCCATACTGCAAAAAGAAAGGGACAAAATTATCTTTCCAGCATAGTGTTAACCAACTGGAATGCACGTTTGTGTCCGTGCAGTATATCTGAGGTGTTGGCTATAACCAGTATTTCTGGGCTCTGTGGCCATCAACTTCTTACCTTAAGTGTTGTATACTGTTGAGAGGAAATACAGTTCTGAGAGCCCAGCAGGTTCTTCCTTAGCAGTAAATGTGTTTTGTCTGTAATGAAAGATGTTCCTGACCAGCTTGCTTTAGCTGAAAGCTAAATTGTTTGGTTTTGTACTTGCATCTTCTGCTAAAGGGAGACATTCCTCGCCCTCGTGTGCTGTCATTCTCAGATAGAATGTATTCAGTAACTGCTTGGACTTCTGCTTAATTTCTATCTGCTCCTGGAGCCCCATGGCTGAAGCCTTTAGTGTGGGATCATACCCTGTGCAGCTGATGGAAAATCTCTGCAGATCTTATTCATTACTTTGGTCGGAAGCTTTACAATGTGGTTATGCATTAACTTTTAATGCATAAATTCTTAATATCAAAGGTGTTAGCAGTTCAGGTGCTCTCTGAGCCACCTCCTGTTTGCCCTCCAGCAATGCAGAGTTCATTCTCAGTTTTGCTTGCTATTGCTTTTAGCTCTGAGGTCCGCCTCCCTGTTTGTGTGTTTGTTTGTGAAGTAGTTGGGGAGCTTGGAGAGAAGGGGGTGGTTTTTGTTTCGCTTCTGGATTGTGCTGTGTTTATTTCTTTGTCCTGAGGTGCAGCTGCTCATGTGCCTCTCCTCTCCCACAAGAGGACTGTTTATGTCAGAAGAGATAAGATGTGCTGCAAAAAGCTCTAAGAGCTCCTGTGACAGGCGGGGTCTCTTAGGCAGCATTTTGTAGTTATTTTAATAACTTGATGATGGATACTGAATTCAGTTAAGATCAGTGTTGTGTTACTGCAGAGATCCTCGTTAATTCCTGGTAATGGAGATCGTGCTAGGTAGCATTTCAGAGCTCTCGAGCTTCTTATTTAAGCAACTAACTCATTACTGTGTGTCTGTAACAGTAAAGTGTGGCAGTTCGGCCTTCGCAAATCCCAGCGAGGCTGCCCCAGCCAGGCCAGGTGAAGCAGTGCGTGCGTCTCCGCGCTGTGCTCTAGCGGTGCTCTAACAGCGCCCACTGCTGGCAGCAGCGTGCAGTTGCCCGATAGGCAGCGCGTTGCTGCTGTTCGTGAACGCTTATCGGCTTTCTCGGTCGCTCTGAGAAACAGATTCGAAACCAGAGAACTTCAGAGGACGCTGAAATGCACATTGAGACTTTGATACTCAAACAGTTTTTCAAAGAGAAATCCAGCTGCAGAAATGAGCGCTCAGTAAGGCTGTGTTACAGAGCCGGCACCGCTCTGAAAATGAAATCATGAGGAGGCAATTGAACATAGATTGTATTTATAGTAAGTAAAACAAACCATTCATACTCTGGAATACTGCATTTATTTAATTTCTAGGACAGATATTTCACTGAATTGTCCCTAAGGTACAGCCAGACAGCAAAAAGCATTTGAAATAGCCTTGTTTTGGATGTCTTCAATACGAATGTGGGCAGTTTTCAGTCCTATGTTGGAGTGGCAGTATTGAAATCTGTAACACATTTGTATAACAGTTTCATTTATGGCTCTCTTTCATAGAAGATCCATGCGTATGTTTGCATTAGATTCATCTTTGAACCATAATGACTGTGCAGTTCATCTTAGTGTGAGATGCCTGTTGAGGTGACGTATTGAAATGCATATCTCTAAGAGTAATGTATTTTAATATTACAGATTTAGAAATGGCCATTGCCTACTGGAATTTAGTACTTAATGGAAGATTTAAATTTCTAGACTTGTGGAACAAATTTTTGTTGGTAAGTTTAAACCTTTACAAAAACTGGACTGCAGTAATTTTCAAACCTGCAAGATAAATGTGTTTCTGTTGTTGATGCAATGGGCTGTTTTGACACAATCCCAGGTACTGCGCTTCATAGTGCATGCAAGGGAGTTATGTTCTGGGAGTGTAAAAAAGGTTCTGTGTATAGATTTGTAATGTTTTTTTGTGTGTAAATTTTCCATCCCTACAAACAGGAGCATCATAAAAGATCAATACCTAAGGATACCTGGAACCTCCTTCTAGACTTTAGTACAATGATAGCAGATGATATGTCAAACTATGATGAGGAAGGTAAAAATTTCCATTTTCTTTCATTAACTTTTGTCTTACATTACACTTATTTCTATGTGTCTGCTTTGACACAGCTGTCTAACAGCAGCAGAATTAAAAGATCACTGGTGATCTAAAGTCCAGTTAGAGCTACCCTAATGCATGTTGTTATCATCTGTTTACTGCAGCTTTGAAAAAGAAATGCTGATGTTTTCTTAAACTTGGTTTATTTTTTCCTTCTTAGCTTAGATATTAATTTGTTCTCGAGGAAAGCCCTTCATATGTCCATTTTAAAACATGGGTTCTCTGCCAGTGCAGTTTTTGGCACCTTCGACCAAGTAACGGATTGGGTGGCCTGTGCATTTCCTTGTAGATAATGCATTTCTTAGCCTAGAATACATTCAAAGTTTGATTATTTTGGTTTGTGTGAAGATCAGACATAATAATGTGAAGCTGGCTGCAACACAGCAGTTACTGAACAGAAGTTATTCCTGCACCACGTGTTTCTTGTAAGCTTTTGTATTGATCTTTCCTCTTTCAATCCATCTGCAGCCAAAAACTGCTAATTTAATTTAATAATCAGTCCTTGGTGGCAGATTAGTCATTGAGTGGAGGAAACTGAACTTGTACTTCTAGAGCAGAGGGTAGAAAACTTCTACAACTTGAATAATTTTGAACAGTTCTCATTCCCTTTTCATTAAGCAAACTGGCTGCTGCCAGCCATAAGTCAGTGTGGTTTTGGAAAGCTAAAAGGAGACAAACATGTTCTGGTTATTTGGAATAAAAATATTTTCAGGGCAGGAGCTCAAGCACCCACCTTTACTTTAACCTTTATGGGACTGTGGTGCACAGGAGTGGTGGCAGCTCTTTAGATATCACTGCCTGTAACACGTTAGATGTTGATATGCATTTTAACTACCTCATGATAAGGAATATGGAAATGTAGTGGCTCCTGCCACCCTGGATTATCATGTTGGAGTTGGTTCCAAAAACAGAACAGTTTTATGCTAGAATTTTTATTTGGGTCAGGAAAGTTAAGGCAGTTATCACTCCTGAAGGGGGTTTCTATCAGCAGGGTCTAAGGAAGGCAGAAATCTTTAACCAGCATTTACATTTCAAGTAAGGAAGCCAAATGATATTTTTTTGCTTCAAATTATCTAAGACTGGAAAGCAAATAAATTCTTCAGATCCAAAGCTTTAAAAGAAAGAAAACCTGTGTTAAACTGATTTCTTATGCTTTGGTCCTCCTTTTTTTCTTTTTTTTTTCTTTTAGGGGCATGGCCAGTTCTTATTGATGACTTTGTGGAATTTGCACGCCCTCAAATTGCTGGGACAAAAAGTACAACAGTGTAGCACTAAAAGACCCTTATAGAGTGTACATAGTCTGTACAAATACCTGAAATGGAAAATTGCACAGTCAATTTCTGCTGGCTGGACTGAACTGAAGATCAATCCTCACAATGTGCTGAGGGTTGAGACAAACCTTTAAGGATACATCATGGACCATATCATAATTCATCCTTCTACTGGTGGTTTGGGCTTTTCTTCTAGTCTGGACCACTGCTGCCTGTTAAAATTCCAACGTTGTGGATTTCATCATGGATGATTTTTTTTTTTTTTTTCTGGACTGCCCAAGTTTCAGCTCCCATAAGTCCGAGCAGCTTTATAATGATTTTGAGGTTTCTGGTTTCACATAAAGCACAATGCTGGTCATCATCAGACAACTGTTGTATGGCATCTGAATTATACAGCTCAACATCAGAAGAGTTTCTAAAAGAATCCTTAAATATACACTTGGGGCTAGTTGCAAAGACAGTCTTGATAGCACTTCCTTAAAGAGTGATATATTTAAGTGTAACTGGGTCCGATTTTGCTTTTTTAATTAAATTTTTTTCCCTTTTCTGGAAAACTGCAGGTATCGTCTGAGTGAGTGTGAGCGTCCGGTAATAACAGTTACAGAAAGAACCAGGAAAGCTTCAGGTTGTTGATACTGGGGTATCTGGGTGCCTGTCTGCATGGCTTGATTGTGCATCAGCTGCCCCTGAGAACAGAAGTGTGGCACGGCTCCTGTGCGCTTACAGCAGCAGTGTTGGTGTTACAGTCGGCCTGCGAGAGATGAGCTGTGTGTGTAAGGGGAGATTCTGATATTCTTTAGGTTGTCACCTAAGGAAATGGATTTTGTTGCAGTTTTGAAATGCTTCTGTCACACACAAGCTTTCTCATTGCTGTGGAAATCTAAAACTTGAATATGCTGAATTTGTCTTAACGTTTGCTGCACAACACAGCATTTCAAATTCAGGCATGGAACTTTCATGCTTGAGGCGTGAAGAAGCAAACAGTCCTGTTACAATGAGAAGATGGTGAGTTTGATATGAAACCTGGTTTGAATCCATTATTCTGAGAAGTAAGTTAAATCTTCATAATGTAGAGGTACTGCAGCTATGGATGACACCCATTTTTAATTATTTTGTTGAGCTTTCCTTAAATGGACATTTCACTGTGGTTGCCAAATAAAGAAATGAAGTATAAAGCATTTCCAGACAGATACGGATCAGATATAAACTACTACACTGGCTTTGTTTCATTAAGTTATTTTGTTGGTTCATCACTACTTCTCGTTGTCTTACTGCATTTAATTAAACCAAGTTCCTTTTGTTCAGAACAGGTGTTATCAGATGCAATCCTTTATTTTAAACATTACAAGAGAGCTCGTGAGCTGCTGTTGTGCTAAATGTGATCTACTGCTGTGTTGTTACTGGGGAAGAGATGTTCTCTTGAGATCAGTTCTGCTCTGTAAAAGCAAGGTGGAAAATACGAAGCTCTGGAAAAGCAGAAGCCTGTAATTACCATTAAGGTTAGAGGTGAGAGTCCATGTGCTGAACAGTCCCACGGTAAGGTCTGAGTGACTTCTGAAACAGAAACTGGTACTAACAGCAGTAAGCAGCAGAACACTTCTATGTGGATGCTAAAAGTATTTTAGGGGAAAAAAAAAAGGAAAAAAAAGACTATAAAATTGCTAAAAATGTTTGTTGCTATTCTGTGAGGTTTGACCACAAGGCTAGCTCCTCTCGTAGCAGTGCCCTCTGAAACCCCATCTGTGCATTTATTTCCAAAATACGGTTCCACAGAAACACTGCAAACTTTCTCCAGCTACTGGAATTGGCTATGCCAAAAAATGTGTGTTTTGCTGCTTTCAGTATTTCCTTTTTAAATTTTGTGTAAATATAAATGGGGACTTGAGATTAGGGGCGGGGGTGTGTGTGCAAAAAGCTCTACAAGGTATCTATGCGTGCTGTTTTCTGTCTTGAGGGTTCTGGTACAGTTTCAGATTGATTTGTTCGTACACTGTGTCTGGGATGAGAACCAACTGTTTTTGTCCCAGGACAGACTTTTCCCTCAAAAGAAGTCTGAGGTGGGGTAGTGGCATAATGCCGTGCTGTTTTAAAGAATATTCCTTTTGAATGCAAAATCTTTTCAACAAAATAGTGTTGTCATCAGTTTGGTACTACGTGCTTATAATTACTGTGTAATTATAAAGAAATACATAAACTTTGACTAATTATGTTGCAGAAAAAGGTTATTTGTGCTATGATGGCATCTTAAGAGTTTTTCAAAAAGCACTGACTTAACAGGGTGTTGTTCTAAGGACAAAATGCCTGGTGAGAGAATATTTTGTACTGAAAAGTCTCAGATATGGCCATGTGGGTTTTTTTTCCTTTAGTTTTGTTTTTTTTAAGAATGCAGACAGTTGCTTCCTTGAATTGCTTTAATTCGTAAGTGCTTACGTCCTCAATCTGACCATCTCCCCTTAATGGATCAATTTAATTTTGCCAAATGTGAGGAGAAAAAAAAAGTAAACATCTTGTTTATAATCTGTTTTTATACATTAAATATGTACAAAAATTGAAGTGCCCTGATATAAAACACTCAATGTCAAGATTATATTTAGTAAAAAAACCCATCATTTACATATCTCTGTAAGTTCAAATGTAACTTCTTACAATCCCTCGCATTACCAACAGAGGCAATAAAGCTCCAATGAAATTGCCATGACTAAGTCTTCTCATGCATTGTTTCAGTGTATTATTTGTAAGACATTTCTAGACTGTTTTTTAACCACAAACACACGAGAGTGGAATATTTGTCCCTTACATAAAACACACACTTGATTGCAGGTGAGTCTTTTTTGGGGGAAAATATCTATGAACTGATGCAATGTCTTGCCTACTGCTTATGCTGAATGTTTACAGGTACAGAATGGAGCTTTCCTTACCCAGCTGTGCTGCATTAACATAACCTAGCATGCAGTGGAAGACACCACACACAGTGCATTTGTCTAAGTTGGGTTAAAGACTACAGTACCATAAAGTGACTTTTTTTTATTGAACAACCTGTTAATGCATAACTTATGAATTGCTTCAAAACTGTTTTACAGTGAACTCCTTGCAGGGGACCTTATTTAAGAAAAATATAATTTTTTAAGAATGCATTTAATAAACTTTTGTCATTCACACTTGGTTTTAAATAACAGTGCCAGATGTCTCTGTAGATTTTATGTGTGTGTGGTAATGCTGCCTGTATATGATTTAAGTCCTCTAAGAGCAGACAGTAAGAGCAGACAGCCCAGTAAGTAGTTGATGAAATTGCTATCTTAGAGCTGGGTGATTGAGAACCAACAAGTGAGAGCAGCTAAGGAGCTGGACTCTGCAGTTAGAATGGCTGAAGGGTGGACAGTTAAACAGGTACTTGTAAATGGGTGTTTCTGATGTTCTGCCAAGTATTTTTTCCTCTAATAACCTTATACTACAGTTTTTTTAGTTCTCATCATAGGTAGCAAAAAAACTGGTACTTCTTGTTTCCCTTTTAAGCTTAATTCTATGTCTTTGGAACATGACATGTCAGCCTTTCTCCCAAAGCATTCAAGGGCAGAAGGCAAAATACCGAACAGGAGGACTGTTAAAGAAACCAAAGCTGAAGAAAGGAATGTGAAAGGTAGTTGGCAAGGTAAAGTCTGTCCATCTGTCTGTCCAGTTGTCCATTTGTTTCCATCTGTCCACACAGCCGTCTGTCTGTCAGTCAGTCCCTCATGTTCCATGTCTTTGTGTAGCTGTGTCTCAGTGCCTGTCCAGCTGTGTACCTTGTTGGACTGTACCTGTCTCCTCCTCTGTGACTGAAGGTGGGGATGGAGGGGCAGCAGCCTCACTGCCCTCAGGCATCCTTTCCTCTGACCCGCAAGTAAAACAATGACTCAGCTGTAAGTGAAAGTTTTATTTAATAAATATAATTAATTCATTTCCATAAACCATAAAGCAACTTCTACTGCCCGAGCTGCACGATGCGCAAGCACACAGACGTGCTGTCAGCGTCAGAAGGAACACGAGGCAGCCACAGTGTCACAGGTCCAGAATTCTTAGTACTAATTATTGCTACAGTTTCCAGTTGGCAGTGATCCTTAATTGCCTAAAATTAAGGATCAACTTCATTAAAATGGTACCCTCACATGCTTTTCCTATTCATGTTGGTTTTTTTCTCAAAAAATAAAAAGGAGCAAGGAAAACTGGATGCCCCTCCCAGGAGGAAGGAGTGAGGGTAAGTGCACATAAGAACTGAAATCTACAATAGGAAACATAACTGGAAATCGAAAAAATCACTTCCTTGCCACAGCTATGGCATCCTCTTTGTATCTGAAAGTGAACTCCATTATAACCCATACCAGCAAGAGGGGAAAATAGTCATAGATGTATATATTTTTTTAAACTCATTGCCACAATGCAGAAAAGATGAGAATAACTGAACTCTGCTGCTACTCCAAGTAAAAATGCTGAGGAAAATACACACTGCATCCCATTCTGGTGAAGCGCAGGGCTTTGTTTAGGCT
Organism: Phasianus colchicus; assembly: GCF_987193195.1. NCBI lineage: Eukaryota > Metazoa > Chordata > Aves > Galliformes > Phasianidae > Phasianus > Phasianus colchicus. The sequence continues at coordinate 17,239,828 of NC_143445.1, forward strand.
ACTCACACTGCTGTAATCTACAATATTTTTCATCTCTTCTCACTTCATGTTACATATAGAGCTCTTTGGCTCACAGCCCATCAGTTTTATTCACGTCCATGCATTTATACAAACCAGAAACAACAACAAAGAAGTCGTATCTACAGTGACAGTTTTATATACTTATTGTAAAACAGCGAGGTAACGTGGCAACACCTAGAGCCGGGCGAACATATCAAAGTGATGAGAACATCCCTTTTAACAAAAGCCACGGAAGCGTAGGCAGCAGAGCCAGTGCTGGCATCTCTATGAGCAGCTGAACAATCTAGGGGAAGCAGAAGCCTTGTAAATATCGATGCGAATGCATGTTTAAGCTGATCGAGGGCAAGAGTTAGGTGGTACAGCCATGAGCATCCCATCTTTCCTCCTGTTTTTAAATTGAGTCAATCAAATAGGAAGCAGAAAGCAGAGAAGTCATACCACTGGAAGCAAACAAAAGCAAAGAACATACAAACCAGCCAACAATAAAGAGTCACAGAAAAAAAAAAGAAACAGCCTGCAACAAAAGTCTAACTAGGAGATAACTTAGAAACAAGAGAAGGCTGAAATTAATCTGTATTTCAGGATGGCTGGTTCACCCAGCTCTAGGAATGCATCTCCATTAAAAAAAAAAAGTAGAACAAAGCAGCAGCAGGTGCAGTGCTGGTGATTATAGCTATTATTATTTTTCAGAGCAAAAGAAGAAGGACATCTTAAATGGCTCAAAAACATATTATGATTATGCATTTTTGGACACTAAATTTCACCAGTATCAGTAGTAAGTATGGAAGTGTCAAAGAAAACAATTAAAACTATTAAAAATAATATAGACTACTGATTCAACAGCTTTGAGACACTCCAAACACTAGAAAATGAGACTTTTCCCCCCTCAATATAGAAGCTACAGTCATAAAAAAGGAGGTTTGGAAAGTATTACTAAAGGTTCCCGGTAAGAAATTATGGTTGCCTAATATATATGCATTCTGAGTTGCATAATCTTTTGTAATAGAGAACAAGAACTCATTCTGAGCTCTCAGCATCCCTTCCTTTGCTTTATTTATTTTTTTTTTTAATTCCCTCCTCCATAGCCTTAAAAAATACACGGAATATTTTAAGCAGAACATATACACATTCTAGTTTGTGAACAAATAATAGGAACATATTCCCACTCCATTTTTTCTACTGCATGGTTAAAAAGCCTAAGTCTGGTAACTTGCTTTAAAAAACTGCCTGCTTTCCTGCCACATGTTATGGGTTTCAAGGCTGAGACAGCTCTATCTCATTTATTTCCTTCCTATGGCAAAGTCTCCCTCACCATTAAATCAGAGCTGAATTCTTCATTAAATGGAGTAAGCTGTATTTTGTGCAGTCGTCTTTGTGAAGACTGACTAACTTCTACAGTAAACTCAGTGCACAATGAATGCTTCATACACTTTTTAACTGTCAGAGAAACACACAAAAGCTTTCTTCCTTGAGCAAAAGCAATTCTCAATGATCTGTGACACATTTACAAAAACATACGGTCCTAACTGTTTGCCAGACCAAAAATCTGGTCGTGTGCAAACCGATTCTACACTCATTAAATGATAAATTACAGGTTTAACTTAACTTGTACTGCAAATAGAAAAATATACCTTGGCAGACAGATGGATTCTTAAGTTCTTCCTGAACTGTTTAAATGCGTGTTTCTTCGGTAACCTTACAAACACTGGGAAAAGGGAAAGCAGGGGAAGAGGAACAAGAGGAGATGGAAGGTTTTAAAGAAACATATATAATGAATGTAAATTATTCTTCAAGTACAGGACTGCATCTTCTGTGCATATAATCAACATATTTGTATGGTAAAAGCCAACAAACATTTCTGTACAGAGCCTGACCCAATCTAAATGCTTGGAGCGGGGTTATCAAACACTCTGACGTTCCTACAGTTAAGCACAGTGTCTATTTCCACACATGGTGCACCAGCCAGACACACAGATGAGCTACTTGATGAGGCCCAACAGTCACACACTCTGCCTGGGTGCTGCGGGGACACAGACAAACACACACTTCTGAACAGTGAAACACGGTGGCTTACACACAAAAGATGGCAAAACAGCAGATATCTGTTAGAGTTTTTAAAAACATCTTAGATATTGATGGCAGTTAGAAGACTTGTCTCAGAATGAGAAACTGCTAAGAACAGGAACTTACTTGGGCCAATAGGGGAAACCCCTGAGGTGTGCTGAAAGCAGCTAATGCTGGTTCTGTACAAATCTCAGGCTTAATTGTGTCTTCAGTTAAGAAGTTCTTACAGGTTCTATTTACAGGAGCTATTTACAGTCTGTTTGATTTAGTTTCTTTCACTGAGAATTTTAATACATGGCTTTTTACCTTCTGCTGGCTGGCAGGAAGATTCTTTCAATAGTGATGGGACTTCTTTAGAGACTGACTTCAAACTGGATTCCCAAACAGCTGTCAAACACAGCAGCATTTTTCCTGGCCTGCACCTGAGGACTACCTAAGACAAAGCTCTAACCTCCATTTAGCTCTCACATCTAAAGACTGACCCCTAATAGCTCTGGCCAACACAGCAGAACAAAGAGGCAAATGTTGTCACCCTTCCCCAAATGAGAAATTTATTTAAACTGATGAGTGGAGAAAAAAAAAATAGTACCTGCAAGATGTATCATGTACCATTCAAAGCTGCATCGGTGCAATTTGTTTTTATTGACATACTTAGGTATCAAAACACTGCCACCAATGTCTCAGATCCTTCAGATATATGAAGATAATTAAGCATTAATCGCATCTTCAGCGTACAGCACGGCCAAATGTAAATACATGAGAAAGAATAAAACATGCAAAGATTCACCAACGTTAAAAGGATTCCTCGTTCACAAATTTATGCTAGTGAGGTACCTGCACGAGCCACCATTTCTTACCCATTTTTCCACGTCAAGTTTGTGAATGGTTAACGAAACAGTTGTTAGAGAAAATGCCTGGCTTTGAATCACACTTCAAGAAAACAGTGACCTGTTAAATCCTCCTGACTCCAAATGACCGATGTACGCTGTTGACTAACAAAATTGCCATTCATACACCAGCATAAATATTTGAATAATATTTATCTCTAAAAAATTACTGAGTATTTAAACAATTTATAAACCGTCCACGGAAACAATAAGACTGACCTGCAAACCCCTAAGATCGCGGCTGTAAAAGACAGTTCAAACCGAGTGTGCAGTAAAGGGCAATCTAATTTCATTATGTTCCACTTACGTATCATTGTGCAAATTCTATCTGATGGCTTGGATTTGGGAGGAGAAAGACTTTGCACTGTGCCATACCAGCATCTCAAATATCAAATACAAAGTTCCAATCTGCTCATATGGTGACAAAAAAGATTTAAACGGTGAGAGATAAAAGCATTTCTTACAAAAAAAATTTACTTAGCAATACTTTGGGATATCATTAGAAAAAATATTGGAAGCAAATGCAGTCCAGATGACCGCTATGCTTGGCTACAGGACAACCAGTCTGCCTTTAAGACACACTAGCCCTGTCTTGGGCAGGGATGTAGCACTGAACTCGCTTCAGAACCTACTATAGGTACGTGAGCACCTCTTGGCTTCCACAAGGTATTTACAAGTGTCCCTGTTAACAAGTGGGTGAGTCCATTGTGGAGAGAGTCAAGATGCTTCTGTCGTTGGCATAGAAGGGATCCGATGAACTCCATGATCTAAAGTAACAATAAAAGAGAAGTTTGGCTGACTGGGAACTTACAAGCTAGAGGCGAGGAGAAAAGTCTATGAAAGCAAAGATAAGAACGTTATGAGATTAGGCTCATGTTACCCTTTAAAAGTCTTATCTATTATTTCATGTAAACACCCGCAATTCATTTTAACCTTTGAAAGTATACTGCAATTAGTAAATCCAACTATGTAATTAACAATTCCACATTTGCTAGAAATGTAAAATTAATCAGATACTTTCATTGCTAAAAGAGGCCTCTAAGTCGCTTTACGGCTACATTTTTAGTGCTGCACCTCAACCACAGAAAACAAATGTTGCACACGTAAGCTGAGGCACTGAGAACAGTGCAGTTCAACTGCCCGAGGACATTCAAGTACAGCCTTGCAGTACGCGCAGCCAGCCACAGTATGCCAGTTCATGGGTGTTCTGATGTGAAACGCTGCCTAAAGTCACAGGTGGGCAAAACCTTATCTACAGACATGAGGTTATTTCAACTCTCACTGTTAAATTTAAGTTAAATTTTAAGGCATTGGAAAGCTAACATGACTTCTCATTCAGATATGATCTCCCAACATCTTTCTCTCAAGGACAGATTACTGCTTCTAGTGCACAGCAACCACGGTTTTTCACTGAAGGGCATTATAGGACTGTACATGAAAAGCTGAAAAATAAGAAATTGGAAGGCAGGGAATCTATACATAACAACTTTATCCTCCAAATGTGTCTTCTCTGTCAGAAATCTGCTGTTTCTTCAGAACTTTTACATGCAGTGCTTTGACACAAGTACCACTCGTGGGAGAGCCAACAACTCACAATGAATCCTACCGTACAAGAACGTGAAGTGATCCAGAATTCCTAATGTTTTAGTGATTGACAAACTGACAGACAATTTAATGGGACAGACAGACAAAAATGCATTTTATCATACCATGGCACACGTTTCACATTCTAACCGGTGAATGAAACTACTGCAAATACTTCTTGAATACATTTCACAAGCATGAAAGTACTATATTCCCGTAGCCCTCTACTCCAAGCATTTGTACAACTTTGATCCAAAGTTTCTAGGAAAACTTGATACCGTATTTGATTTCAAGTTCTCATACCTGACAGAATATCATACTTCACAGATTATAATGAGCATAAGGTACAACACAACCTATTACATCAACACTATTTTAAACACTGCTCTTTATTTCACAGCACGCTTACAGCCAATCTGCAGCTACCTCCTGGCTGAATACAGAGCTGTTTTATGAAGCACACGTACGCAGAAGACTGTCCTCTTTAGGATCACAGGATCCTCTGAAAACATCAGCTCCTAAGTTCAACGAAAGCGGCCTAGAACTAAGTTTTACAAACACTTCTGAATTGCCAAACAGCTTTGCTAAGCACACCTTCAGCACTTTTCAATATGTAACTGTTGAATGTGATTACAGCAGAATTAAACAAAGACTATTATTCATTATATGGCAAGTGTAAGGGAAGAACGTAAATAGCCTTGACTTTTAACAGTACCTGGACTGTTAGAGCAGCTTTTAAGTTATAATGTAGTACGGATGGAACTGAAGTCACCAAAGAAAGCAAGTGAGAACTAAATTTTAAGGAGCGTTCTTTTTAGTTCTCCTGTTCAGAAAATTAAGGGAAACTAGAAAGTAGCTCTGAATAATTTCAACCGTAGGCAGAAGCAAAAGCTACAGAGCTTCAGGCCCTCAATGCAGCACCAGGACAGTTCTGCATGAACGTTAAACATTCTAAAATTACTGAGCTAACTGGAACTTCATTTGAAAATGACGAGGTAAGCAGACAAGAAACCTGAGAAAAAGCTAACTTCAAAAACTGACCAATATTCTGTCAAATATAAATCATATTCAATAAATAGTTTTCAGCAAGTTCTTCAAGTCAGTATATACTGAGTGGAAAAAGAGAAAAATTGTAAAGATGTAAACGCACTGCAGAAAATAAAACAGAATACCTACCTTGTATTACTACACAAGTTCTTTAAAGGGAAATGTTAACCAAAAAATTGCTTCTGATTAGATAACAATGAATTTGAAAAAGCAGCATGAGAAGTTCCTCATTTGGAAAGCAGTTTTACAAAGAAATGGAAAAAAGAAAAACCCAAACAAACCAAGAGCTTAGAGCAATTACCATTAAAATGTTGATTTCCAGATCAATTCAATGCTCATCTTGTAGATTAAAAATTCTACTAAATTGTTTATTTTACACATCATGCTCGCCTTCTATACAGCAAATTTTAATTAAAAGCGTACTTAATCATAACAGTTCATTTTCCATACAGAATGAAACGTTGCATAATTATTCCCTCGACACGTAGAAATGTTGAATAAATCTCATGAGCAAGTCAGATGAGAAACCAACTGAAATCGCAGACAGCGCTCAACGCAAGAGTTCAAGACAGGGACGTGCTGTGTAACAGTACCAAAATCAGAACTGACAAAGCTTGTCAGTGAAAACTGCCCACACGAGATTTCATACTGAATGAATGATATCACGACCTTTAAGCAAAAGTGACAAAGTCAAACACAAAATAATTTTCCCTGAAAACACATGAAGCGCAGCTCTTTCAGGTTTACCTTTTGACCAATGAAGGACCATGACATCATTCAGGCATTGAGAGATTATGATGTACAAGAGACTATAATTATTTCTACCCCCAAATATTTCCGTATTTATTAGACAGCTCTCTCTATTTTGAAGTGGGGAGATGGCACATAAGCAGGTTTACTGAGAGCTTCTTTCCCCACAGTTTTGCTCACTGCAAGAGCAGTACCGTTCCTCAAAAATATTTGATTACTCTAAAATGCTTCCATCTCACTGAGGTTTGTTTCACACGTGGCTTGTGAAGGAAAAGATTTGTTTAGCACATACTTTGGAATGGCACGTATGACTTTGACACCTTCTAGAACTGAAAAAAAAGCATTTAAAATTCTTAGAACCTGACGTTCTGTTCCATCAATTACTGATTTTAGAAATAGAATATAAAAGTTATACTACAAAAATATTTAATCTCCATATCAATCAATGGCTGAAAGATTTAAAGACTTTCCTTATAACAACGAAGTTATACTTAAGGAGGGGAGTGTGAGCCTTTAGTATCTCTTCAGGAGTAATGCAAGCTCCAAGGTAAATATTTGGAGGTTGTACATCAAGAACCATGGGGAAAAGTCTTTTGACTTTACAAACAACTCCTGATTTGTGAAGGCAAAAAAAAATCATAAAACAGGAGAAGAAAGCAGCAGCAAGGCTTGATTATCTAAGGAGAAGAACGTACAAAAATCAAGAGAAATTAAGACAGATACAACTCAAGAACTGCTACTAAAGTCAAACTAAACAGTTTAACAGAAGTCTTTGAGAACCGTTTTTCTCCCTCCCGATCCCAAAAGAAAACACTCAAAGAGAAGCAAGAAACTTATCTTTTAGGATGAATAAAGTACAATAAAATGTTGCACTTCCTACTTAAAGAGAACCTGCAGCTGGTTTGCTACGCATCTATAGCTGCAGGCTCATCAGGTTCCAGTTTATAGGAGAATCGTCTGCAGCAAAGGCTATTGAGAGAAATTCCACACCTGTTGACCCGGGTTGGACTACATCTTCCCACTAGTCGTTCCAGCATTCTTCTAACAGATGTGCATGCTGTTTCCCCATTTGAGAAGCAGCACATGGAGTCCATGCAGTTGATACTTGAACCTGTCTCAGTAAGCTGGAAAGATAAAAAAAAATTTAAAAAAATCAGTATTTGCAGATACTATCAATAAAGATGTCATCAGATATCACTTAGAAAAGGGAGGTTTTCATTAAGTTAGTGTTGAATATTTTTCAGTCTTACAGAAGTACTACAACCACGTTCATCATTTCCCCTCCTAATTCCCATTTGATCTTTCCAACGTTCAAACACAGTCTTGCTGAGCACATGGAAATTCTTTAGCATCATCTCAGCTTAAAATGAAGAGAAACTGGTTACCAATTCTCTGTAGTATAGCTGTAATGAATCTCTGGAGTTTGAGCTGTCCAGCCTTGATTAACCTCAGTAGAGGTAAAACTTATACAAGCTTCAGGTCTACTCCTTTTTAAACATCTATCATGAGAAAGCTTCAGATCAAAGCTGCAAACAGTGCAGCAGTGTGATGGTAAGTGTTAACTATTCCTCAAGAAGTGCAGAATGCAGCTTTCAGTAAAAATTTATATCCTAGCAGTACCACGGGTACCCTCTTGGCTTGGTTAGAAAAGCAAATTCCCGATTTGGTGAATACCCTACATAAATACAAGTCAGTCTGATGTTAAAAAGGCTTAGTCGGGCTCACGCTACTATGAGGAACAAGTCAACATCAGCATAGAACGCTATTTTTTATTCTTAGTGCACGAGAAAATGACTCAAACAAAATGAAAGAAATTACACAGACACAGAGGAGTTTACAGAGGAGCACATCTTTGAGTGCACTCCATTGTTCTTGAGCACCAGTCAACTGCAGCAGAACTAAAATTCAACTAAAATTTAGCACTGTTGGGCAGAGAATATCCCAAACTGACTTCATTATTCTTTTCAAAAAGAAATAAAAAAGCAGCATGTGGAGATTCTTTCTAACTTAATTTAAAGCTCCCCATGAGAGCATCCTGACAATCAAATGCCAAACATGTTGGCTACACTTAAGCATCCGCTATTGTCACCTCACTCTCACAAACCTGTGAATGAGGAGACCTGGGGAGAAGGCATGTCAATTGATGGCAGAGCACAGCTCACTTTTAAGAACATTCCCCAACATTTCACTGTGTGACAGAACATCACTGACTGTTATGTCTGACTTTGGAAACCAAAGCCTCAATTTCTTTCACACCACCTGCACTTGCTTAATATTGGAGGAAAGCAAAGCACCTCAGTTTGACATCAGAGAATAGTTTTTGCTAAGGGCATACACCTTCCTTCCTAACCCCCTACAAAACAGGCAACTGATAGATTAGTGTTTCGTAACAGTTTCTATTCTAGAAAGCAGCAGCAGCCAAAAGAAAGAGAAGGCTTTTGGAAATCCAAGAGAAAAAAAACAGTTAGAATGAGGTATGCTGGGGGGGCACACAAGCAGCAATGGGGCCACATGCATTGTTTCCTATACCTGTCCCTTTCTCAGCTCTGCTCAACATTCCCCACATCCTTCCAGGCCCCTTCCTGGCACACTGCTCAACATCATGCTTGAAGGAAGGTCAGCAGTTACATCAACTTACAGAAAGCAACAAGGATTACAGACTGAAACCTTTGATGCAGTTGCTGTGTATCGGATGCCATGGACAAGAAGTGCAGTCAGAACTCCCACTCATTCTGTAGGTCTTCTGGACACGTTAACATTTACTAAGACAATGAACTTCAGTAAGCACCTGAGAGACAGGAGCATTGCAACTGACAGTTCTGAAGGGGGTTTTGGTTAGAACAAAAATAAAACGAAGGGCTCACATCCCTGAATTCCCTTATTTGACAACCATCACATCTATTCACAACTATACTGTCAGAGAAGATACCGTGATAAGGAACAGCATAATTTACAGCAGTGCAGTGAAAGCAAAAACAACCTTCACAGCACTTTCATACTCACAGAGCATCAGACAATAAATTACACAAAGCAGAAGGAATTCTGAGCAGAAGCTAAGAAAGCAAGCTTCCTGCTGAATATACAGCCATCTTCACTTTGTGTATGCTGCAATGCAAAACAAATTCTCAATATTCCTTCCCCTAAGATTTCAGAAGTCCTGACACAGAGCAGTCCAAGATGTCATTAAAAGATGGGAACGAATTGCGACGAGTCACGCAAACTCGTTCTCAAGGAGTGAGCCTTCAGCTCTGGATTTCAGAGAAATGCTCACATCTCCTCGGTAGAATCTCATTGCTCTTCTCAAGTTTTGAGCACTGGGCTTTGAACAACCCGGTCTAGTAGGAGGTGTCCCTGCCTACAGCAGAGGGGTTGGGAAGAAAGGACCCTAAAGGTCCCTTCCAACCCAAACCATTCTATAATTCTGAGTTACCAACTAAAAGCTGGGGTCATACTTGAACCATGATTTATGGAAAAGCTGTTGTTATCCTTTCAAAAAAAAAAAACAACAACATGATCTTATATAGCCTTCACACATTTATCTTTTATCAAATTCACAGCTAAGTCTAAAATAATACAGGGCAAGCATTAAGGACACATGAAAGTACATTCTATTTTATGTGTAGATATGTTGCGTATCACTGTCTAGCGAGCATGGATTTTTATATTTATGCCCACTCTACGGAAGGAAGATATTATGGTAAAGACTCCCTTTTCTCACTTTCCTCTCTATGGCAGACAGTTACAATCATAGGTCTATATCCAAGTAAAACCTGGCATGATAAGGCAGTAGAGCATAATAAATCTCCGAAGACCTGAAATGCACCCAGAGGAAATGAAAGGCAGGAGAGTCAAAGCTTACCAAATTAGAACGTGGAAAAATACCTGATATTTTTCACATTGGGCTGGAAAAAAAGTGTTTTCATACATTAAGATTTGGGATCACAATAACATAATGCTTTATATGATAATGGACTGTTTCATGTAATAAATCAAAAAGCTGAAATGCTGAATTAAAGAAAGATTTCATTTGAAAAAGAAAATCAAACGCACATATTGTGATGTAAATTTTCTTGTAGATATAAAAAATATGGGTATTTTGGAGATGGCTCTGTGACTGTCCACAGAATGATATATAAAAATAAATATACACACACAGTAGGGTAGAGTGGGAGTACTACCTAGTGAATGTAAGAACTGTCCTGTAGGCTAGATGGATCTAGCAGTTGCCTATTGTCCTCCCCTCTGTGTTTGCTTTCAGCAAAGTCACATGCTGAGCTGACTGAACCCTTATCTTCTTCCATCTAGAAGGATAGAAAAGCAACAAATCTTATAAAGAACCATGCTTGCATTGTTTTACAACAGTCACCATATTTATATAGGAACTTGGATTTTACAGGTCTGTTCCTGAGAGAACAGAGCACATTTACACAGAAAAGGTAAATGGTCTTGAGTTAACTGGTAACTCAAACACAGTTTATCAGTGCACAAGTATTATAAAGTTTGGTACTTTTGTGCACCACAGACTACAGAAGGGGAAACACAACAAATCTGAAATCCATTTCAAATTTTCAAATTCTGGTTTCAGATTCAGATGTTTTCCCTTTCCAACAAAAAGGATCACTGCAGTTTGTTCATCTTATTGTTCTGTTTGCCACACAACAGACCATTTCAACTAAACATTTCATCACTCTGAAATATGCAGTTGGGACTTAATTAACAGGAAATAAACTTAGCCCTCTACATCAAGGTAAGAACACTGCAGGTTATCTTCCTGCTACTTGCTACCAATGTTTGATGCCATACAGATGTTACAGAAGATACATGGTATGGCTATTGCTATTCCACAATTAAGCTGAATCTTTATTGTAAAGCTCACTCTTATTTGTTTTCAACCTATAACAAATTACGTACCAAAATATCAAACAATTAGAAAGCTTTAGAATTTTAAGAGAAAATATGAGTAATGATATCTAACAACTGCACTGGCACTTCCAGTTTCAACATTTTTCTAGATTTTCTACTATTCACCTTTTTTGAAATAAGTCAATAAATTGATATTTGGAAGTCTGCTTGATCCAAAGAATTAGAAAAAAGTATCTTCATGTGAAGTACACATGTGACTGAAGATAATTAAGAAATAATCTACTCTTTTTTATTCCTTCTACCTATGAAAAGTTCCGTGGATTAGCTCACAGACCAGCACCACTCCATACTAACAATTAACAAACCTGTAAAGGAAGAACTCACAGACTGTTCAAAGTACAGCAAATGAAGGTGTTCTGAGATATTTCACTAGTGTGCACTTGCATAGGTTTCTTATATGCACTTGCATAGGAAATTAAAATGAGTGTTTTCTGTAAGGAACATATAAAGAAACAGAAAACTTCCTGCTCTGATTTCTACACAGCTGGTCCGGATCAGATATGACAGCTATTTGGAGAGAAATAATACACAATAGCAACTAGGGAAAAAAAAACACAACAGACAAGAAATGAAGGCCCTGAAGCTAGGGCAAGGAGTTACATCACAGACAACTAGAGCAAGCAGATCTATACAGAAATGAATGAAAAACATGGCAACAATAGAGTCACAGCAGGGCAGATGGGGGAAAACAGTCTTGGCTGTGCTACATAAGTGCTGGTATTCGAGAGCCCTGGATAAAATGTTATGCACCAGTGGTCTTCCCTAAAAATAAAAATCTTGCCTGTGATTTTTATTTCCTGGCATTTACTGTTGAAATGTAAAATGTAAAAACTGTATAAAGGCAGTTAATTCCATCAGTGATTAGAATCAGAACATGCATCTGAGCAACACGTCTCACACGTAGCATAAGATTTCTGGCAGTTCTTATAAAGCACAGAGACACTGCACGTACACATTCACAATCTCACACACCAACTTTGTTTACAAAGAGAAAAACGATATGAGACATAATGGGGCCTACTTAATAGCCCAAAACAATATTTCACATGCTCCAAGAACTTCAACAGAGATGGCTACAGAGGAAAGAGAAAGGAGTTTGCTGAAGCACTCGGCCATCAACCTCTGCTAAAGCACAAAGCCTGCACCTGAGTGTGCTGCCTCATCTCCTTTTCCTCCCACACTATAGCAGCAACAGCACAGCTCAGAGGTGTTCAGAGGGATGCACAAGACTGCATTTCTGACTTACAGAAATCACACGGACGCTCAGCAGATCCCGCTTAAAGCTCTTAACTTTGTGTTTACACCACAAGTGTTCTTATAAGCTCCTAACTTTTTTTCCAAATTTCCTATCCACATAAAAATTAATGATAGCATCACACATTTTAATTTTCATCGGTAAACCTTCACTGTAATGTTGGTAAATCACCAGAACAGTAAATACATATGCAAAACGAGGCGTAAGTCAGTTAAACCTGGCACTATACTGAGGTTTTAAACAAGCAACACAACTACCAGAATCTGTTTATCAATCCATGTGCAATCTGAAGCTAGAAAGCCTGCAATTACTGAGTGGGCACACAACTGAGCTGTGACAATCAGCTGTTTGGTTTCCCATTCCTACAGCTTCCCTTGCTTTCTCTGCTCCGCTGCTATTGGAAATGAGCTGCCTGGGACGCCACAGAAACTAAACCATGGACTCCATCCCAAATTAGTTTTTACTTAGTATACTGAAGTGAGTGGTTTTTATCTATTAATTGCTTTTCCCATTAGGCAAGGATTCACAGAGTAGCTTCTGAACTTTCAAGAAGAACTAGAGAAACCCAAGTCCTTGTTTTTTTTCTTTTTGCACATTCTAACTTCACCTGGCATTATAAGACTGTGCTTGTATTTTAGGTACCTATATTACATACTCACTTTAAAAGATCTTATGTACAAGAGAACTGGATTTATGTACTGATGGATGAAGCAATATATATATTTTTTTCCAACTCTTCCCGAAGGCAATACAAAGAAGATGCCCTCAAATTAGCAAGACTTCATGTATTGTTAAATGGTAACTACAGTGCTGCATCCCTAGACAGCTTGACTCTTCCTTCACCATTTAACTGCTTTACTCTTAAAATGTACTTAGTTTCAAGAAGTTTAACAGAATCCTTTGTGCAAAACCTTTGATGCAGACATCATTTACTTAAATAACCCAGAAAGAAAACAAGCTTACTGGAAATATATTTGATCCAAAGTTTTAAAATATAGGTTATTTATATTACACTGATAAACCAGGAACTTAAGAAGCTGACCTGTAAAAAAGGCTTTTGCAGAGAAATCTCCAGAATATACTACTGAGTTTACTAATGTTGCAGAGGTACTTATACTGCAGTTTTTGCTTCTCCTTTAAAGCTAGTAAGTGCTAGATTTAAAAACACTGCCTCCCTGGGGCGTTCAGCAATCTAAATGGCAGAATTCCTGCTGTGTTTCATAGTGTGACATAACAGCTAAAACCTGTTAATAAACCATTTGAACAGAATCACCACTTCACACTTCTCCCAGCAAAGGCGTAGTATGCTGAGGAAATAGAAAGCTTTTTCCTTTTTTATCCCTCTCCTCCTTTTAAAGGACTTTCATTGTTTCATTTAACTGTTAAAAATACTCTTACCAACACAAATGTCATTTCTTCAGCTTTTCCTTATTTAAGCAAATGGGAATGAATGCCCTGAAACACCCATGCCCGATTCTCCTAGCATCCATTGTCATGTTTTTAGACAACAGTCAGCTAAAAGCTACGTAGAAGAAATCAGTTCTCTGCATTATTTCTTAGCATAGAACAGAGACGTAGGTAAGTGTCAGTAATAGAAACAGGCTCAAAAAACAGACGTTACTGGTGTGTCAGAATGTTTCAGACTTAGAATCATTTTTTATATGACTTCTGCAACACACATATGCTTTAATCTTTGCTCAAATAATTTCCTAGCATTTTGCATACAAAGGTCTGAGAATACGTACCCGTAACACATAGAAAACAAACAACACTCACTTTATAGAGTCACAGAACACAAAAAGCCTTAGCAGCACAAGTGTATATAGGCACCCAAACCAAGAACGTTTTCTGCGCTTTCAATACAAGTGAAAGCAAATTAAAATGGGCAAACAACTTGCACTAAACTGCTGCTTGCAATATATGGGCCTTTCTGTTGCAGGCTTATGAAGCTGAAATTATTCTGACATGCAAAAAGCACTGTTAATTTTGATCATGAAGAAATTAAAAGCATTGTAAACATGCTAGACACTATAATTATTTAAAAATGGATGCAAGAAGGGCTAGGTCTGTATTCTGAAAGTTGAGCATCATGCTAGGGATGTTTTTTCCTAAGAACAAAGCACGTCCAACATGCTACTTAAGAGAAGCATTTGGCTCAAAAAACACAGAGCGAAGCCAAAAAATATACCAAACTCAATGTATCTGCGCTATATAGATACTGCCCTCTCAACCCACTAACATTCATGCCTCTTTCCATCTCTCTCAGCACTGTTAGTTCACCTTCAGCATGCATAAGAGTTGATGAGGAACTGTCCCTCCTACTCTACCTAATTTTGCTCAGCTGACTCCTTGCCCTGGACAATGGCTGCAGTGCGATGAACTCGTCACTTAAAGCAACTCTGTTGGAGTACATCTACAATTGGACAGAGAAGGGATGGAACATACATGTCAGTCAGTAGCAGTAGTAATTTTCTAAGAAAAAGACACAGGACAAGACATTGTTATTTAAGTGGAATACACGTTATATACAGAAACACACACCTGGTACCTTTAGGACAATTCCCGGGATCATCACAGCCAGATATTTTGGGGAAGATCATACTTCAGTGCACCTTAGCTTTCATTCTAAGCCTATAAACTTACATGACTATACTTTACCTGGAATCCTTATTCAGTATTACCTTCTCTCCTTAATAGTGCTGTGATTTACATTTACCCCAAGATTTACATTTTGATTCAGACTGTCCTTACTGTCCACTTCCTCCTACTTGCTATAGTCAGAAAAGAACAGAACTGTAGTCAGAAGCTACCCAGAATGGGGTAACAGACCAAAGGGCAACAGATCAAAGTCAAACATAATATGATGGATTATGTTTAAGATTATTTAAAAGAAGAAAAAAAAAAAAAGGAACACATTTAAAGCAAACAAACAAACCAACAGTAAAAGAAAACCCACCCACACATCCCCAGTAAAAATCAAAACAAAGAACAAAAACCCACAAACCACACAATCAAACTGAGCACCCTGGGAAAGGCAGAACTCATGAATCCCATCCTGCTATAGAAGTCAACTCACACTAAACCTATGAAAAGATACATATTTTTTTCTTAAAATCACTGTGACACAGAACAATAACTAAATTTAACTAGATTTATCAAATGTTTATGCCTTAGTCTACTTAAATTTCTTTATGTCATGGTCAAAATAACTGTAGTGGAAACAAACTGAACCTGCATTTTTTTTTAGAATAGACCCGGAAGATTAGAGAATGCAGTAATAAGTACATGGATAAGGTTAGGGGGGGAAAAAAATCAAGGAAGTTTGGTTTTTTTAATGGAATGACTTTAGGGACATGAGAAACTTCAATAACCGTAACGATACACTGCCAAATGGAAACAGCTGATGCACAGGAAGGAAACAGCAAGTGTTCAGTAAGTTGCTATAAATTCTGCCTGTTTGTTTGGGGGAGAAGGGAAGGAGATGACACAGGGGTAAGATACGTAATTACCCACGTTCTCCTAAATCAAACATGCAGTGAAGAGTCTTACCAGGTCTACCTGAGCAGTTCTCAAAAAAATAAAAATAGTGGTTATTTATCTGGTTATTTATCTCAGATTTGAGCTATTAAATTCCCTGAGTAGAAAAAGCAACTAGTATTCCAGTTCTGAAAAAGGACTAATGGAATATTTGGCTAGCTACAGGGTCAACATGAGAATGTCTCAGGTGGATGTTTCTAAAAACAAATTAGCAGGGCAATGTAATTTAAGAAAATCAACATACACTTACATCAAAGTAATTTAAAGGTTTGATGCTCAAGTTAACAGCACTGTTGTAACGCAGCGATAAGTTCTCCATGATACACAGCTCAATGTAACTTATATTAAAGCAAATAGGATGCCACAAAGATCAATATGGCACACATTAAACAGCCTAAAACCTAAAAACAGATTCCAGAACAGAACAGGATGATTTTTTGTAAGATTCCTATGCTATCTGACCTTTCAGTGATGACGTGGAAGAAAAGAGTAAAAAAGATGCCAAAGATAGCAGGTTATCATATATAATTTAGTAAGCTGAATACAGCTAAATGATGAATACTTATCATTTCCATACTTGGCACTGATATATGATGGAAAGTAAATCATTTTTTTTTCCCCCCTCAAAAAGATTCAAGTTCAATCTATACCAGAGAGCAAGCTACCTTGATCACAAACAGAAGTGTGAATAAAACAAACAAACAAAATTAATTGAAGAATTTTCAGGTTATAGAAAATGTATACAAAAAGAATGTGCTGAAAAATAAAAACAGAGAGATTAACCATGAGAACAACTATGGGTTAAGATGACTTCTTAGCTGTACTGCCACTAAAAAGAAGGAAACGCTGAAATATGGATGAGAATTCTACCTCAACGAGAGCCTAACTTTAACAGGAATGATTCTGGGGAGCTTTTAGGGCCTGTGTTGGCAAGAAGAAGATTCTGTGATCACAGACTCTCTTTAGGCCTCATCGATGAATTTATGAAAATGCCACATTGGTAATTATCTCTAATTACATAATCAGCAATCAAATACATGTTGTGCATGGTATGATATGATGAGAAATACTAATTAAAACACGTTCTACTAAAGTAATATTTAAAATTAATCTTTCCATCAACATCTTAAAAACTATTCAATATCAACTACATTTGAAGAGAACTTCTAACACGTATACAAAAATAAGTTCAGTTATCTTTAAAGCTGAGCAAGAAAGTTCCTAATCCTCCTACACAGTTGCAAATCAACATGTAAAAGGCTAAGTGACCCCTAAGTGTTTACTGTTGTTAATGTATTGATTACTTAAGCTGTAACTCATTCCCGTAAAACTGCGTCCTTACTTCAGTAATTCTAAATTAAAATTTATCTTCTGAAATGGAAACACTCACCTGTAAGTTAAAGATGACAGCAATATAAGGGGATACTAAAATATCACAGGAAGGTAACGAATGTACAAGACAGGTTTTAACATGTGTTCTTTAACATACTGATCAAGTTGGATATAAAAGCATAATGTTACCTGAGCTTTTTCAGTACTTGTTGGTTGTAGATGCCTGTACAGCACTTTCTTCACAACATCAAGAAACAGACAAGCAACTACTATGAGTATTATGGCAAACCAAGCAGAACCACTTGACAACAGTTGAACAAATACAAAGTACATATCCTGGGTATGTAAAAATGGCCTGAGAAGTTAAAAGAAGTAGATATTACTAAAAGGAACTTCCAGAAACCAAAGTACAGTACAGACAGACAAGCAGTAGGTCTCTTAGGATACAAGTTAAACTGTACACTGCCCAAGGAGACTAGCAATTTCTTGATCTGCAAAAGAACACTGGCAAAGGAGGGAACAGAACTTTGGAGGAAAGTGACCTCTAAGACCCCAAAATTCAAGTATAATAAAAATATATTACTTCACCGATTCAAACATCAGCACCCTCATTTTTGTTGCAAGCATTCACCTGTTACACAGAACCTTTAGGAATTCTACATGCTTTTTACAAATAAAAATGCCTTAATAATCATAGGCTGTCAGAGACAATTCCCATCCCTAGGCACGGTAGCTTAAGCAGCATGGCTGCCATTTCTAAAAGAATCACCAAAAGTAATTGGCCTCTGTAGGTTTAGAAATTTGTTTTTCAACACCTACCACAAAAGTCAGAGCAACAAAACAGAACATAATACTTTGATGTTCTTTCATGACTTCACTTATCACGTGTACTATAGTTTAGAGGGGAAAAAGAAAATCACTCACCAGATAATTCCCCCATAAAATAAGGAGAATATGAAATAAAACACAATGGAACCCCAAGTAACAAAATGGTTTATCCATGTCCAGAAGTGAGTTTCTAGCGCCATCTGAAAGAATGAGAACTTCAATTAATTTATTTATTCCCCTCCACCTTACAGAAAATGACAAATGCTGGTCTGAACTCATTTGAATGTGCTACGAACCGTACCAGTGTTATGACTAAGTATTTCTCTAACACATAAAGAGAAGGGAGTACAGCAACATACCTTCATCGTAACGGTTATAACCATAACGGTGAAGACCAAAGTACCAAATGTCCAGTTTCCAAACATCTAAGAAAACAGCAAGGTAGAAAGTTAAGGAAAAAAGATGAGCTAATAGCATCAATGGTAAGTTAGATTTTTCTCAAATCAGCTATACTTATGTAACAAAACCATGGAAAAAAGCTTGTGATTTTACTAATTATGAAAAACTAAGAAGGATGCAACACAGACTACTACAAAAAATTAGCTTATGATAAGAGCAAAATTAACAATCCACATCATCTTCCTTCCTGGTTCAAAACAGATCACCACAAAGCCTACATGAATGATGAAGAAAAACCAGAACAGTTACATAAAATGGTAGGATAAAGATACCAAATTGATTGATTTAATGTAAGCATCTGAACAGAAACAAACACCGGGTAGAAGGTATTCGCTTAAACGTAAGTGCAAAACACTTTGAATTTAAACATTTTCAGACAGTTTTCAACATGCAGCATCACCTGAAAGTCCACATTTTTCCCAAGCACATTTGTACAATTCAAAAATAATGGTGCCATTCTATTTTTTACGAAGAAAATCATAAAGACACTTTGTTTCAAGGCTAATGAACACAAAATTCAGTCTCAATTCTAAGACACTGTCACTTTTGTATTCTGCTGCGCACGTACATTAAACCAGCAAAACTCTGAACAAGTTCTACAACAACAAAATCTCAGCTCTGACACCAAGCAGGGGATGTGGAGTTTGTCATCCATCTACCCACATGCTGCTCAGATGCACACTGCCATTCTACACAGGTCCAGCTACTGTGCAAGCAGTCTTGGTGCTGAATCCACAGTCTGCTTTTTCATAGTTACTTTTCTCATTGATATACTGGAAATGGACAAACTCTCAATCTCAGTATTGGTAAGTACCAGCAGCAACCTAAGCAAGCAAGGACACAGGGACCACATGCAGACAGGCAATCAAAATCATCCCAGATTTGATTGGTCAGTACAGCACAGGGTCATGAAACAAGGATGGGCACGGTTGTAGTCCTTGTTACAGAGCTCTGACAAATACATATCTATATATATCCCAGCAATCTAATCACAGATCTTACAACTGCTTTTGCCAACTTTATACATAGGAAAAAGTTAAGTCAGACCGTGGTGTGAAAAATAAATATGAAGCATTTAGCAGCATGCTTGCTACTAACTGTTGCAACGATAATGTTGAAATAAAATTAGACTACTTCTTCTGAATGACCTGTGAAAGAAAGTGTCTTTGCTGACACTACTCTAAAAAGGTCACAGAGTTAGAATGCAAACTGCAAACAGATTCTTGCCACCATTTTATTTTTGAACACTTTTACACTGCGGATGCTGCATCCTTTAAACCTGTGAAGTAACAGATACAATATTTTGTATCTCCTCCTCTTCTGAACTCTTACCATTTGCCTGTTAGGTTTCAATATCTGACGACATGCACAGCATGGAAAAGGGGGGAGAAAAAAAGAACTAAAAGATCAAATTGTTGCAAAATGTGCTGATGAAAGTCTTAACAAACGACCACCATTAGCAAATTATGTACAATCTCTCCCATTGTGCTTGGCTCCAAATTGGGAATTCAGAATGAAAAAAAATGAGGCTACTGCTGGCTTATTGCCTTGCACTGACTCCGTAGTTTATCACATGTGTGATGATTTCTTGAAGAAAGCACTTCAGCAGCATGCAGGATTCTCTCATCCTTAACTGCCTCTGATTTTAGTCACTCAGTTTCTGACCATTGTCTGATCATCATCAGATGGAAATTATTTTTCCTGCTAAACTTTCTAGGCTCAGCCCTATGACCAAAGCAAAGACAGCAAAATAATCTTTTCAAACTAAGTGCCATGACTTGCAGTTCTACCGATGAACTACATACGAATGAACACACAACTCATTTCAGTAGTAAGAATAGCATAAGGAGGGAAGTAAATGTCTTTTTGGATTGCTACTCCTAACAGTATTTTGAAGAAGCCAGAATCTGATTTTTCTGGCCTGGGCTAATGAACTGGAGAAATGAAGCAGCAGATTTACGATGGTTTCATTTAAAAGTGTAGTGGGTTTCGTTTTGTTTGCTTTTGGTTAGTTGTTTAGTTTTTTAACGTGACTTTTCCTCTTAACGTTCACATCATTAAAGAAAAAAAAGGGATCAATTTTAGAATTTGGTTTCATTAAGTCAGTTCTTGTCTTTAACTATTTATTCAACTAAGAAATATAATTTAATAGCAATTTATACCATATACATGTATATATATTTTAAATCCATTTAAACAACGCATTTTCAGGAGATTTAACACAGGCTGAAATCTGCAAGAGGACAAGTTTTATAACAGAAAACCAAATATCACCAAAAGATACAATGATGGAAAAATCTAACAACAATTTACCTGGCCATTTCCCAGCAATGAAGTGTCTTCTCCCATTAGAAGATACGAACCATAAAAGAAAACAAATGCATGCAAGAAGCCCAAGATGGTCCAATAAAGAAATGGTTTATACCCAAGATGAGCATTTTTACTGATGTCTCTGCAAAAATGAGTAAGTTCTGGATGTTAGACTGTCCATATATAATCCATCAGCTATTTATACTACATGACTATTATTGCCTAGAATAAATGTAACGTACAACTGCAACAAGATATGTTTAATGAATGCAGCGTTACAAAAAAAGTAAATCATAGGTAAAAAAGAACTCAGAGCTGCCTTTGCTTATGCAGGGATCACCAATGGCAATTGTGTTTTATGAATCAAATCAGAATTAACACACGCTAGAATCCTCCTCCATAGAGACAGAATTGCTACAAGACATATTCAGATCTCCTGATAATTGCCCCCCCTGTTCTGTTTAGAACAAATTCAGGAAAAGAGGTAAATTAAGAGACATCTTTTTCACAAAAATAATGTACTTCTCCAACAAGCAATATGCAGTACAACATGCTACCACTGGGAGGATACCTAATTCTACAGGAAATAGCTCCCCCTCTTAAAATGCCTTAAAAAGGCATTTTGCAGTGATTCCTTAACCACTGCGGAGAAGAAGGCTACCAATCATGCACCCAAGTCCCTCCCAGTCTTAACGTAACTGACATAAATATACGCTTCTCTTAAAACACTAGATTTAATTAACATTTGGAATGAAAGCCATGAGCTATGTAACTATCCTTCCTTGAGGATAGTTAGCAAAAATTGCATAAACTACAGATAAAAATACTGTAGGAATGCACAGTAGCAAGTTCAGACTTCTGCAGATGCCACTGCTGTGGAATGATGTGCTGCTGCTGCAGTGCATGTAGGATATACGTACCGATAGAGCACAGGTTTACTCTGCAATACATGCGGGTGCACATGCTGCTCAAAAAGACTGTAGATGAGGACAGGCAAGGAAGTGAAACAAATATTATACAAAGTCAGGTATACACTGTCATAGAGGGTCTGAAAATGGAAATAAAGATTATTTTGAGATTTGTAGAAAAAAAGCTCACATTTACTAAAAGTCAAGAGCCACAACATATCATTAATTCACGTGGATTTACTGAGTAGGAAAACAAGCTATATTTACATAATAATCTAGTAACATCAAGTTCTCAAACAGTAAGAAATAAGCTGGATATTTGTTGAGTATTAGACCTGCAAATCTGCGAAGCTCCTTGTAATCAGTCTTTTCCACGCAGAAATTAAATTTGTCAACAGCAGGAGAAAACCATACAGAAGGACTTAAAACTTTAAAACCTTCTTAAAGTACTCTCAAAGTAAGCAGAATGGCTACAAGGAAGTTGCAATATGGCATATGGGAGATTTTTAGAATTAACAGCACCAAACATTAATTTTTACAGTGAAGCAAAGAACTCTTCCCTACTCCTTCAGAAAACAGGTGAATAAAAGAGTTATATGCATCAGAAATAGTTATATATAATCATCCATATAATTATGTTTCAGTACAGAAACAGAAGCCCAGCCGTTGGTCAATCAGACTTGAAAGATACAGGCAGAAATAACACAAACTTCATTACTGATATGTAATTTTTCTGGAGGAAAAGAAACAACAGGCATTTACTGTGTTTTGACAGTAATATTAGCAACCAAACTGGACAAAAAGCTCCTACAGAGAGTCACATTTAAAAAAAAATGTATAAGTTCCATATGAGTTCCCAAGCATTAGCCATAATAAAACAGATATTAAAAACAATCAAACAGTAAATATATTTCTTCCCGAAGAGGGAAAGACTATTTCACTGTTTTCCTTCCCATTTCTTTAATTATTGTACACCTTTAACTAGCTATACAACATCCAATAGCATCCAATACTTACCTGTTGTGAAAACAAACAGAAGAACTGATATAAAAATTGTGGTGTAATAAAGCACACATTCTGAAAAACAAGAAGCAAGGGAAGCAATTAATCCTCCAATATGGACCTTATAATCTCAAAAAAGAAATTGCTAACTCTTGCCAGCTAGTAAAAATATGGCTGGAAAACAAATACGTGCCTTTGTGGCCAACACAAGAATCCTAGACAAACAATATCAGTTCCTGAGACCAGGTGAACTCATCAAAGTACTTAAAACCTATTTCTAGAGGAAGTATTAAGCAATTAAGTTAAAAACTCATATTTGGTTAAGAAATATAAGTGACTGAAAACATGTATGAACAGAGGTATTGCAGCTGTACCCAAAAATGTTACATCTGAAACAAATTTATTGCTGGGAAACAGATACACATTTTTCTATGAACTTCACAGGCACACACTCAGAAAACTTACCTTATAAAAAAAGTACTGTACTAGGGTTGCTATTCTAATATAGTAAAAGTGCCCATGAACAAAAAGCAACTTGGAGAGAAATTTAAATCGTGCTATTGCATAGTCACTATTTCTTACAGCTTGCCTTCCTTCCTTGCCCATGATTCCTGTAATATTTGTGAAACAAAAAACAGGTTAAACATTATCAAAATGATATACATATTTAAAACATCAACACCATACGTCTACATACACCTAATCAACACCTAACATATATCTAAAGCCATCGTAATGTTGAAATGTAAAAGAACATAAAGATTTCAACAAGCATAAAAACAAAAGCATTATTCATGACACATCTGATGGAAAATGCTTGCTTAATGCTGAACCAATAAAAAGAGAAGGAAGAAAAAAGACTATTTACATAAGCTATAGTTAAGAAAATATTTATGAGACGACATCGAAATAACACACAAACAAAACCAAGACAGAATTTGTGATAGGTATTAATTCAGTTATTCATGTTTCTTCATATTGAGTTACACAACACAGCAGAAAAGTTTAAAGAAGGCCCAAAGCAGATTATAGGAAGCAATGTTAATGGAGAATTCAGCTGAAAAATCAATAACAACCTCCCCAGAGATGCAATGAAAGCCTTTACCTCAAAGACAACCCAGACACAAATAGTATTAATGCAATGATAAAGACATGGTGAAAACAGCGGAAGCATTGAGCAAAGAATGGTCTGAATGTAAAGTTTACACAGGAACTTAGGAATTGGCAATGACCGTAATAAGAGACATCCATTCCAGTAACCAAAGCAGAGAACTTCTGAGACTCACGTTAAAGAGAATCTCTGTTCTTACGACAGTATTTAACATGGCCTCTGAATATTCTGAATGACTTCAGAATAAACCTAAGACTTCAAAAAGCAAACAACCTGGAATTTCAAATTTCACCAAACTTCTGCTACAACAGGTGACTCAAGTTCACGTTCGATTCTTCACAGATGCAGAAGTGTTAGAAGTTTATCTGTTCATAAACAGTATTCACCACCAAATGTTCTACTAAAATTTTCACCTTGTTTGCCTTTATCTCTTTAAACAGAAGTAATTTACCTATGCCAACATGTGCTTCTTGTATCATGCTCACATCGTTAGCACCATCACCAATTGCTAATGTTATAGGTTTTTCTGGAGATGTTTTTAACAGTCTCACTACCTGAAGAAAAAAAAAAGGCAGTAACTTTTAGAACCATACAGTCTTTCTACAAACTGTGCTGCTAACCACTGCACACCTTTGATAGTTACCTACCTGTATGTGCAATTACTTCATTTTACAAATGGACACACATGGGTAAGAAACATCTCTGGCTAATTCATTCCTCCTTTAGAAAAGCTGCTTGCTTTTGGCTACAAGTCTTACTTAAGTATTACACCTGCCTTTGGCTTATTATGCATAATGCACTCCCCCCACATTTAGCTGTTCTTTCCCAGCTTCCTCATAGAATTGAGCTGGAAGGGACCTTTGAAGGTCACCTAGTCCAACCCTCCTGCAATGAACAGGGACACCTAAGCAGCTATAGCAGGCTGCTCAGAGCACGGTCCACCATGACACTGAACGTCTCCAAGGATGGGGCTTCTATCACCAATCTGGGCAACCTATTCCAATGCCCCACCACCCTTACTGTAAAAATCCTCTTCCTTACACCCAATCTGAATCTCTCCTCTTTTTGTTTTAAAACCATCTCCCCTTGTCCTATCACAACAGACCCTGCTAAGGAGTCTGCCCCTTCCTTCTTATAGTCTCCCTTTAAATACCAAAAGGCCACTATCATGTCTCTCTGGACCCTGCTTTAACTTTCAAATCAAGCTAGAAGTTAGAATGGAAAACTTATTTAAACCCCTTCATCAGACCTGGCGAGATTCTTCTAATTTTCAATGTCATAAGCAGTAAAGGCCACAAAGGAAACTCTGACCTGATAGATTTAAAAGTTTAATTATCTTTGTTTTACTTTCCTGAGCAGATGAACTACCAATTGAAGGTTATAATTCTGCTCCCCATTATTCAATGCTGAAGAAGAAACAGGTAAGAGAGGAGTAAGAAAGAGGACCCAAACAATACATTAACCAGCAGAAGGAAGAATCTTGGTGCAAGGATGGAGAGGGTTTAACCAAACCACATTCATTCAAGTTGAAAATTTCTTACACATAAAGAGATGCAACTCCATGTATTCAATTGCAAGAGGTCAGAATTCGAAGATTCTATTAAAGCAACAGAACACCTGGTAAACTCATGAGATGATGCTAGAACATCTTTGAAACATACTTATCTATTAAAAATACTATACTTTCCTCCCAGAAAAGAGAGATTTAGATTAGATGTCAGGGGAAGTGTCTCACAGAAAGGGTGGTGAAGTGCTGGAACAGGCTGCCCAGTGAGGTTGTGGATGCCCTGTCCCTGGAGGTGTTGAAGGCCATGCTGTATGGGCCCTAGGAAACAAGATCTAGTACTTGATCTAGCGGTCAGCAACCCTGCCCATGGCAGAGGGTTGGAACTAGGTGATTTGAAGTCCCTTACAACCCCAGACATTCTATGCTTTTATGATTTTATGTTCCAAAGGGCATCAGAGCCATAAAAAAATACAAAAGTATAAATGAGAGTAGTGAAACTAAAGGCCATATGTTGACAAGCAGTAAAATTAAAGATTAAGGAAATACAAATCTGCATTTCATCTTATCTTAGAATAAGTTTAATCTTAGACATATTTTGTGAAACTTATTCTAAGGTAGAAGACCAAATACAAGACTAGAACAAACTGTCTCAACCTTCCTTCCTCACTTGGCCTTCTTAATTTGAACGGTACAATGAAATAGGCAACACAAAACTATGCATGCTACGAAGATAACTACCGCCTCATAAAACACAAGAGAGGCTGACTAAAGATTAGCTTTTTTATTCCATCCCACTCTGGCAGTACTTTGACTCCCTTCCCCACCTAATTCTGAAGTTTCACAAATACGCGTACAAACTTCTGAACAAATTATTCCAACTGAATTGCAAAGAGTCAAAAGTCACGTAAAAGGTGAGACAACCAGAAACAATCTCCAGAAATGCCCGTCTTTAAGACAGCAAGATAAAAGGACTTACAAGACAATGCTGACTATAACCATACTTACCTTTGCTTTTTGAAGCGGTGCCATACGACAACACAACACTGCAGAACAGTTTTTACAAACTTCCATGAACAATTTTTCATGTTCCCTGAGTGCAAGAGAG
The DNA here is from genome assembly GCF_987193195.1 of Phasianus colchicus. NCBI lineage: Eukaryota > Metazoa > Chordata > Aves > Galliformes > Phasianidae > Phasianus > Phasianus colchicus. The sequence continues at coordinate 17,266,458 of NC_143445.1, forward strand.
AGGCTGGTCCCATCCACCACCAGGCCATGCTGGATAACATGGTCTTCTTTTATTCTATTTAGGGACAAAAATGTTGATTTTGTATTGATGTGAAGGAAAACTTTGTATTTTGTTACAAACTATGCAGGTGCGCATACAATACATAAAGAAGCTGACCTGTTAGACTTCTTTTTCAAGTTAAAGGGGAGGGAGAGAGGGAAATGGAAAGAAAATTAAAAAAAAAAACAAACAACATTTATTAGGCACATAAAATGATAACCATAAAATTTTAAAAGAAAGAAAATCAAGGACATCACTCAGTTAATGACATCATGGACATTTTACCTCTTGGCTAGCTGCCTCAGTTGCTCTGCGCATGTACTGTCTGATTTGTGCTGTACAAGTTCAAGGATGTTCATGGTTCTATGAAAGTGTCCACATGATAAACTGACACTAACAGCCGTTTCATGCTTATCTCCAGTCAAAACCCACACTTTGATACCAGCCAATCTGAGTGCTTCTATAGTTTCTTGGACTTTCTCCTGCAGTCTAGAAACAAGAAAATCTTAGCTAACCAATCAAACACTTCAGAGAAAAAAAGAACACGTACTGTAACATCATGATGATTTAAGACTGCATTTCCAATTTCAAGTACGTATTTTCAAGAACTAAAGTCTAGTAATGACATTCTGTTATGAGCAAAAGATTTCATGAAGTTAAAGCTGAATTTCAATAATACTAATTATGGCAATTAAAAATTCCTAATAAGCACATCTCAACTTAAATTAAGCACTATCACTGCATTTGAGAAGCTTTCAAACAGTTTGTCACAAACACTAACTAACGTGGCGCATGAAAAGATTTTAAGTGCTCCATCTGTACATTCCAACAGATAATATACACTTTAACTTACAAACATTCTGCTTGCATATTGCATGCTCTGTATATTAGCTACATATTTAAGTTTTCACAAGGAATTAGTTATCAAGTTTAACACTTACTAATATTATTATGTGAGGGATATGGTTTAGTGAGAACTATTGGTGATAGGTGGATGGTTGGACTGGATGATCTTTTAGGTCTTTTCCAACCTTGGTGTTTCTGTACTTCTGTGATTCTATTCCAATTTTGTTTCACGTGCATTAAATGTCTCCTAATAAAGCTTACTATGTCATTGTTATATTGCTAAAATCAGTTTGTACAACATATGTTTTCAATGTTCCTTAACTCAGTAAATAAAAATAGCACAGAACTTCTGGCAATGGCAGGACAGCTTCTCGTGGCACGCATCATAATACAGTTACAGATCCTAAACTTGCTGTGTTTCTGAACACAGCTTGCAGAAAGTCAATTACATACTTGTCTTCTACTCCAGTAGCCCCAAGCAGTTCCAGATCCCTTTCTATGAAGTTGAATACATCTGCTAATTTTTCTTCCCGTTGTTGTAAGGCAGTCCTGGCCTCATGAAGGCGTTTGCCAATTTCTTGGTATTCCTCCGGTGTGAACCTTCTGTACGCCACGCACAAAGTTCTTAGTCCTTTCTATGAGAGAATATAAAAGACTACATTCAGACTAGACTAGATTCTGGTCTAACGAGGTGTGACTTGCAATTTCTTCAAGTCACGGAGTCTGTACCAGAAAAACCAGAAAAATCAGCTGGGCAGGATGATTACACTTACCAAAGCAAATTCATCAACATGTATCCTTGTTTTGTCTATTTCTCCACTTTTACTACGAGGAAGAATGGAAGATTCTGCTCCCTTTGTGAATAAAAGCTTTTCCCCTAAAAAGGAAAACAGGATAGAAATTAAGAATATATTTATTACTTCAGAAGTTCTCAATTGTAACTTCTGATCACTTACCTGAGGGACTCTCTACAATGACGCTCATTCGTCTGCGATTTGGATCAAACTCCAAAACATGAAGCAACTTGTACCTTTATTTTGTGTTTTAACAAAAGAGAACACAGTTTTAGAAATAAATTTCCAAACGCAATTGCTTACAACTGCAAATGCACACTTACTCCCAGAGCTAATCCCAAAGTATCATTTTTATATTGAAACTTCACAATATTTAGTTGAGCAACAATCACTATTATCTGCATTTCTGCAATTAGTTGTTTTTCATTACTTTGTACATATCTATGTACATGAAAGGTGTTATGACATGCTGCAGATACACAGTAATTTTGGGAATGTTTAAAGATATAACTGGATTATGTGTGTGTGAGACTTGCCAGCACAGCTGATTCTAGAGCTGAAAGCACAAATCATGGAAACTGAATAAGCGTCCCAATTCCTTTATCTATTTGTAACTCTAGTAGAGCCTCAATTTTGAAGAACGGTCAAAATATGCAAACCATTAAAATATACAATTACACAGAGTAACTCTCACACAAAGTTCCTGCATCTCAATTTGAACTCTTAAGGACTATGATGCAAGCTGTCTTGAATACATTAAGCCATTCTTACAAGAATACAGAGTTTTCTTTTTTTTTTTTTTTAAATGAAAATACCTTTCTGGTTTTCCAAGACTTTTTACTTCCATACTGTCCCCACTAGTTCCCATAAATACTACTCCAACCCTAAAAGTAGAAGAAAATAGGTATTTATTTGATGCTGTGGAACTGTACATATAATGCCTACTGGATGCTAAATGGAAAAAAACAAAACAATATATGCCTTTGTGTCCACTTCATACAGTTCTTCAAAAACAACATATTGCATTCACTGTAATTTCAAAAGCATTTCCCTAAACATTTCTAATTCTATATCACAACATCCCTAGCTTCTACGCATTATGTTCTTATGAGGAGCAGCTGAGGGAGCTGGAATTATTTAGTCTGGAGAAGAGGAGGCTCAGGGAAGACCTCATTGCACTCTACAACTTCCTGAAGGGAGGTTGTGGTGAAGAGGGGTTTGGCCTCTTCTCCCAGGCATCGAACAGGACCCGGGGAAATGGCCACAAGTTGTACCAGAAGAGGTTTAGGTTAGACTTAAGGAAGAACTTTTTCTCTCAGAGAGTGGTCAGGCACTGGAATGGCCTGCCAAGGGAGGTGGTGGAGTTGCCATCTCTGGCAGTGTTCAAGAGGCGTCTGAACGAGGAGCTGCGAGATATGGTTTAATACCTTGTGGTAGCAGTGGCAGTGTGAAGACGGTTGGACTAGATGATCTTATGGGTTGTTTCCAACCTTGTGATTCTATGATTCTATGTTTTTGAATGTTTTCATAATAAATTGGTAGCGACAGGCCTCAGGCTTTAAAATTTCTCAGAGAAATATTTTAAGATCGTTCTTGATACAAATTGCTAGCCCTAAAAGGCAACTTCTGCAGCATGTAAATTTGGCTTAAACCTCACCGGCTTGCAGCTTCAACTAAAGCTTTCTCATCTGGTGAAGAAGCATAATACTCCAATGGGGATGCTATTCCATTGGCATGCCAGGGTCCATCAGCACCATCTGTTTGATCTGCACTGATCTGTACTGTATGACAAAGACAAACTGCTTTCAAGAAGAGTTCTTCCTCTTTCATCTGTAAAAAAGAACCATGATTTGTAACATTTACATATCAACCCACTTTTGTACATACTATAAAGTCAAATACTTCATGTAAAATGATCTCAACTATTTAATAAATATTTTTTGTTCAGTAACACTTAATAGCTTCAAACTACTCTGAAATCCAGATTTTTTAATTTAATGCTAATACCAGAAGAATTTTCTGTCTCCAACATAAACACTAAGATGCCTAATGGTGAAGGAAAAAAATAGGAGTCTTACCAAAGTATGCCTATTTCCATCTGGAGAATCTTCAGAAAACCCCTCTGGAGTCAGTTTACCATTGACCTCCTGGTACTTTATGCCATTAATGGAGCACTCCCGAAACTGCATCTCATTTTCAGTCAATGTACCGGTTTTGTCTGTAAACACATACTCTACCTTTTGTAAAATAAAAAACAACAAAAAAAAATCAGATGTGGAGTAACACTTTTTTTTTTTTTAAACCAGGAAAAAAAGCAACACAATGAATAAAAGCCCTCAACTTAGTTCTCCCGCTTCATTACCCATCTTTTTTGATCATGAAGTAATTCCAATTTTGGCCATAAAATCACGTTTGAGTCTTATTTTCAACTAATCAGATATCAAAGCACTGTCAATAAAAAGTCTGTAATAGTAAACTTTACTATTAAAAAAGATGTAGAAATGAAGTTAAACAGAAGAAGTTCTACCTGTCCCAGTTCCTCATTGAGGTCTGAAGTATTTACTTGGGCTCTCTGATTTGTCTCTTCATGATAGAGGTCAAGATCCCAGCCAATAAAAAAAGATCCAAGAAACTTCTGCATCTCAACAGTTACATAAAGTGAAATGGGTATAATAAAATTGTAAAGTACCAGAAAAGCAAGGAAATCTGAAATAAATCTGAGAATCTATGAGAGAAAAGAAAAAAATATAAAGATTAATGCAGTGAACAGGTCAAACATGGTTGACTAGTTTGGGTTTTTTTTTTCCAAGTATGTATGAAAAAAAATGTATGTTACAAGAGCAAGAAGAGACCAAATTCCTCGCTTAAATGAAATAGAATAAATATATAGCCCATTTTCTTCTGATCTAAAAACATTCCAGAGGTTACTGTCATTTATACAGCAGATACTTCAGATTAAGAAGAGGTAAAAAAAAAAATAAAAAAATTTACTCAACTGACCACTTCAACAATTGAAAGTGCCCTAAGTGGTTGCAGGTACTAAAAAGAAAAGTCAATAAACAATTTGAAAATTTGTGAATTTCTTTAGTACTCCTTAACAGTGACACCTGTAGATAAGGCTATTTTAGAATACTGAAAAGTTTGTGATAGCTGTATTGAAAACCAGAACTAACTGCTTATGGTATTGAGATATTCTTCCATTTGAACTACAAAGATAGTTCACATTACATGTTTGAGGAAGCTGTCTGTTCTAATAGATGGTGGTACATTTTTAACTACCCTGGAAGAATCAAATAAATTCTCCAAATCCTTCTATTCTGCTCTCCAAACAATTATGTACTAACTTTAAGTTATGCTCTGCTTATGAAACAGAACAAAGCTTTCTAATTTGGGACTTGAACCTTTAAACACAAAAGGCAACTGGTGAGCAGATTCAATTCTCAACTCCATGGGAAATAAAAGGAGTGTTAAATGCCTAACACCATGTCATATGTGGAAACTGGATTTCTAACACTTCTGTGATATAAAAATGCCCTCTACTTCTTAGAATCAGCTCCAGCCAGCTTCTAAACTGCTTTGGAATATGTCTGACTCACACAGAAATCAGAAATCAAACAGGAAAATACAGAATGATTACAAAACAAAACTCAAAAACAAACAAAATAAACTTTACAAGTCTGAACTGTCGATTTAAGGAACACTTCAAAGAATCCCTTCAATCTCAGAGATTAAATTTTTCTATGCAAGGGCCACACTACAGAGGACTAAAGCTCTTTCAAAAATACCAAGACAAGAGCACACATACTTGCACATGGATCATGTGGTAGCTACCTGTACTTCCAAGAAGAAAGAGACAATAAATATTGCACTCAACACCTAGTAGATGAAGGTTTCTCAGATAAACTACTGGGTAGAACTACATTACCTTACTGCTGTTCCTTTCATGTTCTGTTTTTTCATTGTACCAAGGTTCATCCCATTTTTCTTCGGCTTGCCAGGCATACTTTAAAATAGTACTCAAAATGGCTTCAAAGAGGAGGATTATTAGATAAATTATCAAAAAGGAATTCATAGACCTAGAACAAGGCCAAAAAAGATTCAATTTCAGTTTATTTCACTGAATCTGTTGATACACTATGTACATATGACCTGATCAGAAAAGTTAGCGGATGTTTTTTAACCTGTGTTTCACATGGACCCAAAGTTTCTATGTGACAAAAAAAACAATAGGAAAGAAAAGAAATCCAACATCTGGCTAATGTGCACTCTACATACAGCCAACTGGAGGACTAATTAAGGTGCAAGAATACATTCTCAGTTGACTTGTGTTACACCTGTTGTCCAGAATTCTGAGGGCTGACAGCCTTCTTCCAGACATTCCTTTCTTTCCCAAATATCTAGTGAGGCTGCGATGGCAGCAGAAACAATTACCCTGGAAATTCGAAGATGAACCTTCCTCCTCAATTAGAAGAGCACTTCCTTGTCCATCTAGTTATTTAACTCAAGGTATGCTATACAAAGACATAACATTCTGTTATATTTTTCTACCCCTTTCATGACAGAATTTTTTCTTGTGCAGCAAACAGGTTTCTACCTGACTACAGAAGAATAATCAATCTCACATTTCCAAAAAAATGTGATGATGCATTCTCTGGTATTTTTTTTTCGTAACAAGAAAGGCAACACACAAAAACTCCTTTTTCTTTTAAAATAATTCAGTGAGTTCAATGTATTAAATCTCTATTACAGGAACATTTATCACCTATTTAAAACACAAAGTTTTTTTAAAACTGAGCCTACAACTTGAGTTAAAAACAAGATTCAATGCAGAAGATATCTTTAAGGACATAGCCTATCCAGGTACCCAAAACAAAACCATATTCCTGTTGTATCAGATACCAGCATTTAGGACAAAGATCTGCAAGCAATTAAGATTTTAGTTCATCCTATTTAAAGACATGATGCAGCCTTACAATAATGAGACAGCAGAGGCTACAACTGCTATGAAGAATACTTCTGTAAGCACCTTGTTCAAGACTGCATTTCACTTACCACTAAGTGTTCTCTGCTCCTACAATAACTTTTCCTGCCTTTGTCCTTTTTAACCTCAGGTATTACAAGTCTGTGTGTTACTTAAAGAAATAATAAAGGATAGAATAACACAGAAGTAAGGTAAACCAATTGTCCCCTCTTCCTTTGCCTACATCCTAACAGTGGGATCACAAGGGTACTAAAGTTAATAAGACTAAACAACAATTCTAAAAGCAAGAAAGATATTAGAAAATAAACATACTTTTCTACTGCTGACCGTTTCTGAGATTTACTCTTGTAATTTAATGCCATCTTTGTCTCCATACCTGTATACACTGCAACACCTGGGAATTAAGAGGAGAAAGGATATTGCTTTCTGCACGTATGCAATTTGTGGCATTTTGTTTAAGAGAGACAGACTAAAAATCAAGATGTGATTACTATTTTTGTATTTACTTCAGTACAACAGTGAGACAGTATTTTGTAATTATTTGCAATACTTCACTATAGTAAAACAGTAATATTGAAATAATTTTAATACTTACTAAAATACTGTTCGTTATTACTTACTGCTCTTCAAAACGTATTTTACGGAAATCAGAATCTCAAGAGAAAGTCTTGAACAACGTAACAGTAACATCAGTCATTTAACCATTAAAGTTACTCCTTTATCAAAACACTTGAAGTATTTTCATAAAGTGATGTTGAAACTCTGTATCCTTTTGAGATTCTTTAGTGTAATATCATTACTTTCATCTATTATCATATCCCCTCAGGTAACCACCAGGAAGATTATCACAATCTCTTCACTGCAAGTAGTATTAAACCACAGATCATCAACATGCTTTAAGAAGAGTCTACAAACCAAATATTTCTTTAGTGTTTTTTAATCTTGCTCCACGAAGTAAGAGACTTTCAGGCCCCAGAGGTCTAAAAAGAAATAGACATATGAGCATTTAAAAATGAGTTGTTCCATACTCTGTGGGGCTAATGACATCCAGTTTCCTATGCAAAGAGGTCAAATGTGTTCTGTAAATCCCCTCTCATCTCCAGAGCTCTCAGTTTCTTCCTTTAGTCACCCCAATATCCTCCCACCAGAGTCCCACAACTAGCAGCTGAGCTAAATGTGCCAAATGTCTGGTTCAGACAGAGAGGCAAGTTAAGTGAAGAGCCAACATGCCAAAATCCTGTCAAGTCCACAGTGCTACTGGAATGTTATTTTAGCTTTATCTGTTTTACCTTACTTCTACCCATCTGTCAAACTGAAATTCTCTGCCAGGTTCAAAAGAGATTATTCATATCAGTAAAATAAAGATGGATGGACAATATAACCATGCAAATTCTGGTTCCTAAGGCAAAAAGACAAAATTTTACATGTGCTTTTTCCCTTCACATCTATTAATATAATTCGTCAATATAATTCGTTCATCTGATCAGCTAACTGCAAAATGTGCTTTGAAAATAAAGGCACAGTTACAGGCAAAGTTCATACAAAGTTAGTTTTGTATGCTTTATTCCAATGGCTGCATTAACTTAAATGGAAATCAATACTGCTTTCATATTTGATTCATGTAGAAGTTTTACAAGAAAAGTATAATATTTATAAACATTAAAGAGTGAAAGAATCGTAGCACTAGCTTATTTCTGTGACACACTTAGCATCATGACACAAGATCACACTTTAAAAGAGAAGTGTCTGACTCATGTTTTTGTTGTTTGGCTGACTGCTCTTTTTCCTTAGCTTGTTTTTCAGACTCAGCCACGCTAAACTACCCTCAGTAGAAAATAATCTGTGTGCCAAATATTCAATTTAAAATACCCTTCCCTGTTGTTTATTCAACCGTAACTTTTTTTTTGTGATGGTCAGTTTAATTACCACTATGTTCTTAACGTTAATCTGACAACATTTTACTTACCGTACTATTTCCTCCATTTGTTGGCTTATAGTTATTCTTCCAACAAATCTACAAAACAGGGTAAACAGGGTCATGAGTCAGATACATCTACATAAAATCTCAAAAGTGCAAAATGAAATAAGATAAACACCCAGCCATTCCACATCTACAAAAAGATCATTAACATTTCTCAAATACAAAATAATCAGTCTTAACAGTGCAAATAAACGAGAACAATAGGGCAAAGGCAACACTGGCAATAATTTTTGCAAGGAGCCCTGTACTGAACTGAAATTCTCCTGGAAGAATTATATCCAAGTTTATTTCTTCAACTTGCCTGGACTAGCTGTCCACTTAATTTTTAATAATTTGGGAAGAAGTTTACTGTTTAGAACAGAAAGGTACATAAATAAGTGCTGTAATTAAAACTCAAAATACGCTATAGTTTCTCAATTAGTATTGAAATACTCCAATTCAACTCATCACATATATAAACGCTTACGCTCATTATTAAATCCTGAGATACAAGCAGATGTTTGAAACTACTTTAAACCCAGCAAAATCCACCTCTTTCCTAACAGTGAACATGTCATTAAGTATTTTGAAACAAAGTCAAAATTAATTATACCTGTATAGATCTGCCTCTGGCTGCTGGCATTCTATGACAGCTACAAGTTTGTCCAGGTTGGCAACAGACTGCAACACTGCTGTTTCTGGGACCGCAACATGTGTCTGGAAAACACCATCCATTAACTTTCAGATAAAGAAATCAGAGAGGGTATTCCTGGGCTAAAATAAGAAATGGCATTACATACTAGCTACATTCTACTTCATAACAGTAATCCAGACCTTAAGATTAGTCTCGCCATCCAAACTTGCGGTAGTAACATGGCATGAACCGTCCACTCGATCAGAAGATAAAAGCACCAGATCAACAGGAAAAGTCTCATCTTTGGCTACTCTGACAATGTCTCCCACCTAATGAAATGAAGATAAATGAGAAGTATACAAAAAAAGTTTTAGAAAAGAAGATGGAAATTTAGAACTGTTCTTGAATCATCATGAACATCATGAATCACCATGAAACAATGATTAATAATGAAACAAGATCTTCAGTTGTTGGTTTTTGGTGTTTTTTTGAACAGTTTCACTCTGTCTTTAGGCACATACCCGAATGTTTTTAGATCTAGTTTTTACAAGGCCACCACTTCGAACAACATAAACCGGAGCACCGTTTACTTCATTGTCTGCTTTATGTCGTAGCCAGTCTTCATAACCCTGTGAAAACACACATTTATTTTCCAAGGAATAAGCTTGTGAAGCATCACCTCTTTTAAGTAAACATGCTTCAAACAAACTTGCACAGCCTTACGTGGAGTTACTTATTTCTCTACAGTATCAACCACGGCTATTACTCAAGAACCTGAGAAACCATTTACTTTACTCAAGTAGCAAAAGTGCTGAGGAAACATAACTGTCCTGTGTTTCAATAAAACAAACTGGCATTTTGTATGGATGGGATCAACAAGCACTCATTTAGTCTGAGATCTGTATGGATTAATATACCTCAAAACAGGGAACAGTCACTCCTAGTTTCTCTATTTTGTATTATATGCTGATGAATTTTTAATACATAAATTAAGCAGTATTTCTTTACAAGACACTTGGCGTCTCTTTAAGCATCCTTTATCCTGTGCACGTGTGCAAACATTCATGAGAGTGAATCCAGGTGCACTTTTCCTGTCCTGCTTTCATAAGAAATTAATACATTGCTTACTCAACCTAAAATCATGATGACCAATAGCATGATCTCTGACCTGCAAGTCTTAGTACTGCCTGGTAAGTGCTACAAGTGAGTACAAGAAATCAACCTGTCTATGCAAGCAGTTCAGCTGTAATATATCTTTCTAAAAAAAAAAAAAACAAAAAACAAAAACAGTGCCCATATATAAAAAGGTAAGCAAGTATTACTGAATAGCTTTAAGTTCTGCCTCTTGCTCACTAAACCTAGTCAAATAAGCAAGAGATGAATGCATGCATGCATTCAACTCCAATAATAAAAGCAGGCTCACAGGAAGAGTACGTAAGATGTCAATTAGGAATTAGAAAAAAGCTTATTCAGTATAGAAAAGACATTTTCTGGCAGCTGATTCATAAACTTACATTAATACATAGAATGAAGTGACTCAGCTACCATAAAATATTATGCATTAAGGAACAAATGATGATTCTTAAGAATCCTCAGAATTCATGAGCTTCTGGTAAAACCACAGAGGATCAAAAAATTCTCCACCACCTCATACATGCTGGCAAGACTTCCATGACTGATTTGCAATAGCAGAGACATTTCCTAGAATGCTTCTATGTGTAAAATAACATGAAAAAGAGTGAAAACCACTTCCACGGAAACTTGCAAACAGAAAAAGAGGATCCCCTGAAACAACATTCATAATCCCAACTCCTCCTATTATGCTACAGAAGTTGTATAAATGTCATAACACAAAGGCTATTAACCAGACGCAGCTGAGAACTCTGAGACTTGACTTGCATTTGAAAGGAAATTATTTGATGAATTCCACATGCTCAAGCATAGTTCTGCAGTTTTACCTTCATGCAACCACACTGTCACTAGCATAAATGAAAGCAGCAAGTACAAAACTACCTAGGTTACTACCAAAAAAGGGGAAAATTTTACTTATTTTACACGCTAAATGCTTAAAAATTATTAAAATGTCACAACAGAAGCCACACAGTGATATTGGGAAATTAGAATCCTGTAACTCTCCAAGGCTCTTTTCTAGTTAGGATGAAAAACTTCAAAAGTCAGTACCTACAGATCCTTGTTAAAGGTGACTGACAGAAGAAAACAAGAACTCAAGGAAAAACAAGTAACCTTGGGATGTTTGTCTCATAAATCTGAACAGCTGAGCAATATGGGCATTTGGCAGAGAACAGAAATTTACCTTCTTTAGAAAATACAGATTTCAGCGCTTTCCCCATCTGACACCTACTGCCTGCAACACAATGGTGATACCTCACACCAGGGAATTCTTAAGAGCCAACTTCCTACGGCCAGCGTAAGTGCCCCCAAAGTTTACCCACTGCAGCATTTTTGAGTACCTTATCCTCACTTGAAAATGGTGCAAAAAATACTATCAAAAGAAAGATGCAGGAGCACTGTTAAAGTTCTTAATTGCATGAACAGAAAACAGATAAAAATCACTCTGATTATATCTTTAATTCCTCCTAATAGAAGAGCATCTGTGTACTTTAGGCAAGAACAAATTTAAAGCAGCCTGCAAACCGCATTGCATGGTTTTCATTCTCAGTTTACTTGCATATTTAACCAAATTCTGCAAAGCATTTACTTCTCATTCATATGGCAATCATGTAAACATCCATGTGTCCAATAAACTTCTTTGCTAAATACTTAAGAACTTACTGAAACGCATCAAGTTCCCTAAAGTTCTTTAGAAAATGTTATCTTCACAAAATAAAAAAATAAAAAATCTGTTGTTCTGTTTTTCTTGACTTTGTTATTTTTGATTCCTCTGTGGACTGCGTAAGAATCTTCAGAGGCAGGAGGAGGAAAGTGTTCCAAACTAACAAGTTTGACAAAATGACACAGCATGAGTTGCATCATTTTGCAGTCTTTACGTCCTTCTTCTGACCTAGGTGCAATTGCACTTCTGATAAGAAAAGGTTCCATCTCCTTGGCTGAGATTAAAATACAGTGAAGTTCTGAGGTTTGATAGGGATACCAAGTTAACAGGCCTTATGAAAACATGGTAGAGCTTTTCCATCTGCTGCTGAACTTCTCAAACACAAATACAGATAACGCCTCTCATTTCCTTTTTATCTTTGGAAAGACCACTGAATTACAGTTAAACATTTATCCCATGTAATTTGTACCCTGAAGTTCTGCTAGAAACTTCTTCCTATTCCACTTCTGGTGGAGAGAAAATGGGAACTGGTTTGGAGACCACACAGGGTGTTTTCCTCTGCATTCCAAAAGAAGATTTATATTTCCTTCTGTTCAAGGGCAGTCTGTTGGAAAGAGTACACTGAATTGTCTTTCCAAGATAAGAGCTTGTGAATATTGTTTGCCCACTTTGCAGCAGGTAGAATAAACACAAGAGTCCATCAGATCAGATTCAGTGGTTCCAATAGCCCTTGAAAATAAATCTGAAATGGTCAGAAAAAACTCATAATGCTCACCAACTCTCATATGATTTGAATTTTCCAGAATGAATTTCAGAATCTCTGTTCTTTTCAGGTGATGGTAAAATACTTAAACTTCCCAATGTAAGACTGGACATTGGGAAACAAGAAGGCAATAGATCATCTTGGACTATACTGGACTTTTAAAAAGTTTTTCCAAAAAAATACAAACCACCCTAATATTTGTAACCAACTTTCAACGTCTGCTTCATCTTGTACAGCTTTGAAAAACATTTTCTACAATGATAGCTCCTGAATACATTTTTTGGCATTAGCACAGCAGCTGAATTGGGTTAGGGTTCTGCATATATTAACTGCACAGCAACAAACCAAATGGCAATTCAGAGATTTCTACAGCAGCAAGTTCCCCTCTGCCCCAAACACCAATCTGACTGAAAACCAGAGCTATTTTTATTTTAGCCTACTTCAGGGTGGTTTTGGGTCTTGCTGTCACAAGAGGCAAACGGACATTCCAACTTCAACTCCAAAAAATTCTCCTGCTTAATTTTCAGTTGCTATGACTGAATGTCTTCTCAAGTCAGCACTGTCTAACCCTCAGAAGGGGCTAGCTCCTGATAACTATCTGTCTGCAAAAACAACTATAGTTTCTAGCCACAACACCACTTTATTTCAATGCTTGTTTCTTTCTCTCTCACCTTAAGGGTTAGAAGAAAGCAGAAGATTCTTTTTCTACGTTAGCCTTAAAGGGTTTGTAGGTATTACCAGGATCCAGTCCAGCTTAAAGAAGATTCCTACCCAACTCAGAAGATTTTTCTTATTTCAAGTGCTATAAAGTATTCCAAAATGTTTTATGCAACTGAAAAAAAAAAAAAAGCAGAAGCTTCCCAAATGGTATCTTTTACCTGGTATAGGATTATAGTTAATGTATATTTCATGCCATGAAACATATCCCTTGGAGCAAAATTTGCCTTTTAACTACTGACATACATGGGTTGCACCACATACCCAAGCTCCTTTCTCACAGTTATAGAGAAGGATTCATTTTAATATGTAGCGAGGTGTGCCAAAGGAATAAGCAAAGGGCTTTCCAAAAAGGCCTTATAACAAGTGACATGTAATGCTGAGACAAAAATGCTGTCTGACAGTCATTCACTGTCCATTTAAGGGTACTACGGTGAGTCAGTGAGAGCTTGACAACTAAGCAAAATGACAAAGTGTCTAACAAGAAACATAAAATACACAAAATATTTCTGAAGACATCACTTTTTAATTGTTGTTGTTTCTAAACATTATCTTGGTCACACTTTGTTAATTAACTTCACCTTAAAAATACAAGATCCATGCTACAGGATTTTTTCCCCTTTACCTGCTTTATGGCTGTCACAGTTATGACAAAGAACAATGGCAATCCACTTGTAATAGGACTGGTAGGGGTATCTATCATGAGCTAAAAGAGAAGAAAATGTAAAAATTAGCCCCAATTTGATTTTACAATTGTATTAAAAAAAAAAACCCAAACCCATGACAAGTGTTTTTTCAAGTTCTATAGGGATTTTACTGCACATCCTTTAGTCTTGAACAAAAGTCAATTCCTGACATCTAAACAGATGTCAAGATTGGTACAAAGGTGCTAGGCCACAGAACAGACTTAATCACATCTGTAATGCACGTGCCAATCTTATGACTCATTGCTAAAATATATATTTTCACCTGATGAAGTCAAATCTACATTTTGCTACGCAGTTTCACCATTCTATACAATCAACTGCTTTACAACAGCACAGAACATAACAAACACTTCAGAAGTGAAAATGAAGTTAAAAACAGCAGTTGCCAGCAGTTCAGATATTAAAGAAGCCCTTTTCTTAGACTGCTCCTTTTTGGTTCCTCCAACATGCGCATTTCACAATTTGTGCTATCATTGCTTTCATGCCAAAGTGCAGTGTATACACTAAAATGTGTGCGTGGGGGGGAAGTGGTATGCTGGTGGCTCTTCTCTGCTGCAGGAAAAAACATCATGGTCAAGTGCTGCAAAGAAAATATACACAAGAGGGCTATTCAAAACCACAGACATTGATTTGATTCACTTTACCTGAGACTTATGGCATTGCTTTGGGAACCATTAAAGAAGAAAAAGAAAATCACATGTGAAGTTTACTCTATTAAGAGCCAAGAGCCACAGAGAAAACAGCTTATGACATTGCAACACGTGCACTATTTATTTATTTGAGATGCAGACAACTTTGAAAACACAACAAAATCAGAGCTAGCTTGCAGTATCGCGTGTTCTTCAACTGCAGCATTACAATTTCAGCCCAGCAGCACCCTGTCCCAGACAGCCCCTGCCAGGAGCCTCTAGTTATGGCTGGATAAGCGTAACTATGACATTTCTGCCATTTGCAATCTCTTCTTCTTTCTCAAGATGGGCTCACATGTTAAAGGGGGGCAAGTTTTCTACTGGTGGAATCACCATGGCATATTGCTCCTTTTCTTATTTCACCAGAATGCCACAGACCAGTGCCTGCTACAAGGTGGACACACATCCATTATACAACTGGTCAGAGCATCACGCAACCAAAATGCAGTCTGCCACTATGTTTCTGGCATGCATATGTGAGGTGGACAGTGTGGATCGGATTGTACTTCACATTTATAAATAAGAACTTGCCCCAGCCCTGTCATCCCCAGTGGAATAAAGTGGCATTGACAGACACTGCATTGTGGTGACACAAGATTCATACTACAGAAAAGATACCATGGTGATCAAATGTTAAAGGCATCTTTGCCTTGTAAAAAGAAAAGTATAATGCATTAATTGAAATTCTAGATGAGATTTGAATAAAAACAAAATTCTGTTCAATAGAAAAACAGCAACAAAGAACAAAAATGACTGCAGCTTTATTCCTATTATGTTTCCAAGAACAAAGACACATAACACAAGACATACAAATTAGGGTCTTCATTCAAGTCATGAATTAAGAGAAGAATAAGATAACGCTCTGAATAGAAGTTCTGCCTTTAGGTTCACATCGGTTCATGGACATTGTGTTTAGACATTACTTAAGTCTAAACTAATAGTTTGAAAGAAAAGTGATTGAAATTGAATTACGTAAGTAAATTTGCATTAGGAAGAAACAAAAGCTTGAAAAAAGCAACACTTTGTGGTAACCGTAAGTAGCATTTACATTCTCTCTCTGGCATGCTCCCATCTTTCTTGTGCTATGATCCACTAATCAGTATGGAACAACACAACAGGAAGGACAAAGTCAATAGTCCTAACTATGACAACAGAACAGGAAGCCACAACAGTATGATTTTAGCAATTCCTAACACAAGAATTTTCAGCCTATTACAAAGTTCATTCTTTTTAAATGTGAAAGAAAAAGATCATGGGACACAAGAGGCAATGGATTAACAAATGCACAACTATCTGTGCTACTTATACATGACACAGCCAAATCTTATGAGCACTTCAGTACTCCTGTTTTTGTCATGAGGCACCACCTTTTACAGGTGCATAATGTAATGTAATATGTACATATGTAGTGTAATTATGGTCAATCACCATGGAGGGTTGTACACATGTCAAGTATTTTACTTCACACTGAAAGAAAAGTTTATGTAACCCAAAATCCTGTCTCTTAGATATGAACCGAGTCTTTCAAATGGTAATCTCTCTCCCTACCATCTCTCACTTATCCTTCATCTAAGTCTGCAATAGCTCTAGAGAATTTAAATACAATTACAGAGCAGGAGGTACAAATATCACAGTAAATTTACAGACTAATCCCTTCAATACACTCGTAGATGTTCTTAATTAAAAGAAATATATCTGGCTACAAAAGCCACAGTGATATTTTTGACCTATACTTTACTGGCAGCTCTGATACCTTCAAATCTGATAAACTGTCAGCCTTAGCTGTAAATTCTGTGTGCTCCTTTTATGTGAATTTGAGGAATTTAGAACTGCATGACAACCTTGTATTGATATACAAAAGTAAGATTCCATACAGAACAAGAATGTGCAACACTGTCCAATTTGAAGAAAGCAAACTTCAAACTTTACCAGCAAAGCTGGAAATGTATTGTTTTTACAGTAAACTGAGAAGTTAAATTCATAGAATGGAAAGTGAGCGGCAGAATCCACAACACAAACGGCAATTACCATCTTTATTTCTATGGCTAAACTGAGTATTATTCACTTACCTGAACCAAAAATATTATCAGAAAATAAAAGTTGGCTATTCTTCTGAACTGTTCAAATAAGTTTTTTGGAACAAAATTCCACACTGTATACTGAAGGCAAAAAAAAAAAAGAACAGTTACAACATGCTGAACAGTGGAATTCATTTTCTCTCCCTTCAAACTCCCTTAACTCCCAATTTTCCATCTGCCCTCCCCAAACTGCGTCTTGGCAGTGCCCTACTCCCAAAAAGAACAGCTGTATCCAATCTCATGGGCCCATGAAGGGCATCTAGAAGGAAAGCAGGAGTAGCAACTGCGTTGCCTTTACAGACAACGTTTTAACTGTTCTCATGCCAATTTGGATAGGAGCAACAAGACTTATCTAGCTTCTTGTAGCCAGGCTACCGGAGAACAGATTTATTCTTGCAGCTATACCCTTTCTCTCCTACACTTCAATGACAAAACACCCCCCCCATCCTATCAGTTCTGTTGATTCCTATCCAAGGCCACACCAGGAGGGAACCTGCAATTGCAGCTCCTTGCTTATGATATAGCAATTTTATAAATCCTCACATAAAAAACCCTTCACCCTTCCTATTAAACCACATCCAGACATGGGCTAAACTAGCTTAAAAGCCACTTTAAAAGGCCTGCCTGACCAACATCATTCTAGACATAGGCTCTGGGAAGAGAGTGATGGAACATACCAAGTATTTTCCCTTACCTTGGATGATATGATTCTGTTGTCTGCAAACTTCTGAGGAATATAATGGCCATGCTGGGGAAAACGATTTGCTATATAAATAGTTCGTGTATCGCTTTGATGCGGTGGGTCAAAACCCTAGAACACAAAATGAAAAAAAAAAAGATGGTCAGGAAAGACTACTTTTATTATCTGTTGTTTAAAAAAATACATACATCTGCCAGCATTGTGCTCAAAACTGATACTTAGCTATGAAGGAACAGATTTAGAACGCTGACTTTTGAATCAGAAATAAAATTAACCTGGAAACTCAAGTCTGCCGCGTCAAGAGAATTTACAGAAGCTGAATTTAAAAAAATCCAATTTTTGCAGTTGTGCACTCATTCTGGAAAATGAAAGAAAAATAAATTTTAAGGCTCAAGAAAGTCTCACGAAAACTGAAGGAGAAAAGCAGCAGAAATGGAGATGAAAATATGTGAACTATGGAAAAAAAAAAATCACGGCTGTGCCCACAGTAGCTCCAATAGATCAAAAGAAAAGACAAAACAAACAGGTCATACTACTATGCTGTGATAACTGTCTTTTGTACGAGTTCTCATCAGCTTAAAAATGAAACCATACACGCCTGACTAGACCTCAGAGTTTTTCACCAGCAAATTCAATCTCCAAATACAGGTAGGCTAATCTCAAAATTGACTCTACCACTGATTCACACATTAATGACAGCAACAGTGAAAGCAAACACACAAATTTTACTCAGAAACACTTTGCAATAGTTTTCAGTCAAAACAGCAAATCTGAGTGTTGCCCTTTGGAAGCAAAGCCTTGCTTCATGTCTAACACTCAGGATTTTCATCAGTTGCCTCTGCAAGCAGAGAGGAATGCAGATATTAAACTGAAACATGGAATGCAGGTATTAAACTGAAACGTGACGTATAAAGTAACATGATGTATAACAGAAAACATGAGTTATAGTACAAGGCTGAACAATAACCAGCAAAGAGCAAACAAAGTGAGGTGACAGCCTAAGGCAGAGGAAACTCAGGAAATGCTAGCACATCTTCCAGTATAAAGAATGTTTCCAATGAGAAGTAATCTGAAGGGTAAGGAAGAATAGAAGCAGGCTTCAGCTGCAGCGGTGGAAACTTAGTTTTGGTGCTGGCAAGGAATAAACAGAACCCAAACCAAGTCATGCGGGAAGGCGGTGATGTGTCCGTAACACAAGGGCTTATATCTAGGTCACTCTCGCCTATCTTCACTAGAGCCTTTCCTGGGGCTACATGACTCACAGAGCCTTTGCCAGCTCCTGTATTCTGGCCTGGAGAAGCAGGTGATAGCAAGAGACAACAAGAGAGACACATAGTTCAGATAACAGTCCAAGATAATGACTAATATACAAACTAAAAACCTCTACCATAGGGTGCAAACCAGCAATTAAACTTGGAACTGTCAAGTTGTTCCCGCCAGTGACTGTGTGGTAAGTCATGAATCTCAGCACGAGAGTCAGACGTTTATCTTTGAACTGACAAACATGATTTGTGTCGTATACGGCCTCGTTTTCTGACGCCAAGAGAAAGGACAACTGATAAAAGAGGCAGAAAGGGCATTACCAGTTCCAGCACTGGCAGTGAGGAATTTACCTCTGCAGTTGCATTGTTCTACTCGTGAAACCAGGCTCAGAGCTTGGTTGATCTCTAATAAGAACTGGTATTTCAGAGAGCTCCAACAGAAGAGACTTCCATACCAACAACCATGGGGGTGACGAACAGCGAGCACAACAAGAAATGATAGATGCAAGCAAGAATCTTCACTCACCCATAAAATTCTCTAATGCAAGACATGACCTATGTTCACATCTAGGACAGCGTCATTTAAAGACGTAATTAAAAAATCCTTTCAAACCTGCAAGTTACTGCATTAGTCATCATTAATAGAGAAACATTTCAACTTCAGAAAGAAAGAGGTGCAGAAGAAAGAAGGGGGTAAGAACAGGAGAGTTCTGAGAGACCTGAAGGAAAACAAAGCTCCTCCGATGAGCAGCACAGCCACAGCAGTCACACCGTGGTGTGGAAGGCCGTGCAATGATAAGAGAGAGGTGAAAGAGCAGAAATTGGAAAGGACTGGAGAAGTGTACATACAGGATGCCAAAAATACAAGGAAAGAGCTGTTCACAACTCTGAGAAAAGGAATATCAACATGAAAGCAAGATATCTGCTGAATGCTGACATAAAATTAAAAAAAAAAAAAGAAATGTTGCAGCAGAAGCAGTTTGGAGATGGCATTTGTGGCATACTATTTGTAAATCACTACAGAAGATGCCACAATATAGTTGTTCTACAAATTAGAGAAACACTGTGCTAAATTAGTAAGAGCAGGCACACAGATGTATCTCAGAACATGTCTGGCGCTCACAAAATGCCAGATTCTCTCACTTTGGAAAGTCACATTCTCCATTTCAAAATGACTGAATGTAAAGCAGGGGGAAAAGTGAAAAAGCAAAGAAAGCAACGGGTAGCCTTGCAGTGGTGGTAAATGGCAATCTCTGTGCTTCTCACTCAAAGTTACTGAAATAAATGAAAAATGTCAGTCACTCCAAAATCACAGATATTTTTTACTGCAGTACTTTTATTTTCCTTTTAGGTCACTATCTGAGCTCCTGCTCAAGGACCACTTTTAGCAGGGAACAGCTCTGCTCAAACAGACCAAACAGGTTACAAGCAAGAGATGTATTTTCTAAATCAGAACCTCAAGAAGTTACAGCTGCAGATGCGTGACTAAAACAGATTAAAACTGCAGCTCACACAGGTCTAACTCTGTTTTGTTCAGATCTACCACAGCAAAGTGCCAACGCTGCTCACACAGCAGACCCATGGTGACAGTGCAGGAGGCAGACAGGCTGAAGACACAAACCTCTGGAGCTGCAGAGCTCTGGCTGGCAGAGGATGCACTCCTGACAGCCCCAGTGAGCCGACCACAGCCACAGCAGGGAGTGAGCAGCAGAGCTGGGACAGGAACCCACATCTCCTAATCTTTATTTCTGTCACCATGAGAGATGTTTCAAAACTGCCCAGCAACTCTGTCATTAGATAATTATCTAATGAGAATTCTTCTCCAGAGAAATTTTAATTATGCTTCCCTTCCAAGAAGGTTTAACTTCTATGCAGAATTTAATTGTTCAGGAGGAGAAACTGCTGTAACTCTCCTATTACTATAGGACAATTGCCACAGATGCTGCTCCTGCTGCAGCAGCAGCCTGTAGTCCAAACCTCTGCCCAAGGGGAACAGGGCAGTAGCTGCACAAAATCCAGCAGAGCTGCAGGAAGCACACTGCTTCCTAATTTTGCTTGGAAGCAGCTTCTTTCTCTATTTCTACAGTCATTATGGAACTGAGCTGCAGAATTAGAGTAACGGGCCATTCTCAAAGGGTTTCTGCAGTGAAGTAGCGTGAGTAGAGAATCCCTACACCAAGTTTTGGGTCTTGAGAAAAAAAAAAACATAGTTGTCACTGATACTTTTCAATAGAAGTTTCTTTTCCTACTGCTGCCAAGTGAAGTGATTCCTACCTAAGTCACAGCCCATTGACTTCATAACAAATAAAGCAGAGTTTATTGCAAAACCTGATGTTAAAGACTTCTTAATCTGGTGTATTACATGAATCCACTGTAAATAAACATCAATTTTGACCATAAGATTGACTTGTTTTCATCCTTTCATGCTGCAAATTAAATATAGATTTATTGGCTGGAGCTTAGCCAATCAGCTTTGCTTTCTCTTTTTTTTTTTTTTAAAGCACAAACCAGGCCTCATCTACCACTGGAATACACTATTTCATCTTCACTACACAACAGCCTAATAGAAAATCTGCACCCAGATAAACGTGACATATTTGTTTTTTGAAACAGCTGAAATGAACATGACTTATATACAACACAGCAATGTCTGAGTCAAGCTGATTTACAGCAGAAAGGCAGGCTAATTTTTTGGAAAAGAGAAAAAAAAATGTAAGGTGATTCATGTTTGGTTTTTTTAGAATATAAATCGGTACTGACTCTAACCAAACTCAGAGGCATTTTTAGTGAACACTTCAGTAGTGATTTCCTCAGTGTTCTGAGTTAGACAAAGACATCCTCCGCGTAATAAATTCAGCTCCTCTTAACCAGCATAGAAAACATCCTTGGGAACCAAGGGGAAACTTCTGACTGTGATTCTGTGCTATTTCTTTGATGGAAGAAACTGATTCCAACAGCCACCTCTCCTCTGCTTCCCACATCATGCCCCCAGCACACCGCCGTGCTGGGAACTGCCTGCACGGCCCTATGGTAAAGCAGAGTGGGAAGCTGACCTGGCTGGAAAGCCACCATGCTCCAGTTGCGTGCTGTTGAGTTTTTTTTAATGGATCAGATCCCTAAAACAATCAATTACGTGGCCAACACAACTGCTTGGCCAGCACAAAGTAAACACACAGCACAGGAGAAGTTCTGCATTGCTGCTGCTCAAGCAGCAGGAGCACGAATAAGGAATTGGGTAACTGAGGAAATAAGCAGAGTAAGCAAATGAGAAGAAGCACCACAAAAAAGAACTGTGCAAAGGAAGAGATGGCCATCCCATCACTGCAAACATAAAGAAAAAAAGAAAAGAAAACCCTCCTTCATCTACTGCAAACATGTACTTCACTAATATCACTACTACAAAAGCTTACCCTAGGACAGCGTGCCTTCACACCCTCCGCAAGCACTGTGAAGCATTGTTAAGTGAGACAGCAGAAATCTGCAGATCTCTCAACTAGGACTAGGATTAGTGACACATGAGACCAGAACACAACAAATCAGTTGCTGTTTCCAGCTTTGTAACACATGCATCAATAGCTACAAGCTTTCTGACAAGATCTGCCTACAAACAGTATATTAACAATCTCCCCGTGTTTCTTGATCATTCTCATTTTGTACAGGAAAGTTCAAAAAAAAAAAAAAAAAAGGAAAATCCTGTTTGTGAGGAGAACTCCTGCTACAGAACCAGTATTCAGTGACAGGGCTGAAAGAAGGAAGGCCCGAGCAGAGGCTCCTCCTCATTTCAGAAACCACACTGAGCACAGCTCAGGAAAGCAGCAGCCCTCCACAACGCCCTCCAGACATCATGTGCTGAACAATACGTACTGAACAATTAGTTTACAATACTAATAAATATAACTGAAGTCTGTCCCAGGAACTTACCCGGGAAGGTGACCAAGCACAGCTACAGAAACACCATGGCATTTCCCAGCAGATATCCCCAAAGTCTGCTATTACTGCTATTACCTGCAGCCAATACATGGTTTGATTAAAGCTGTTCTGAGGAAATTAACTTTCTTGCTTTGGATTTTTTTTTTAATATACATGGAATAACTTTCCTTTAGTCAGATAAGATGATCTATTCACACTCCATGCACATTTTCAGAAGCTTGTGTACATTTATACTCAAAACAGCTAGCAATAATTCTTCCAGTCATCTAGCTGGGCAGTAATCAAACTGAATTTGTCATATCAAAGGTTAGCGTGAAGGAAGAAACAGCCTCTCATAACAATTTTAAACAAGTAGTGAATCAGCTGAAGTACCCCGAGGTTTACATAGCACTGTGCAATTTGTTCCTTGCCCTTTTAAATATTACTGCAGTAAAGACACAAAAGTGCATTGCAAGTTGTGCACCGCTCAGGCTGTGTCCTCTTCCTGCTCACAGGGCTGCAGTTGTTTAACAACCCATTTTGTAACTTCCCAAAACACCTATTGTCAGAATACACTATTTGGGCAAACACTGGAGGAAACGAGATCATGAAAGCAAGAAAGGTTCCCCTCACAAAGTCAATACATAAATAGTTAGTACTGTGTTCAGAGAGGTCATACTGGTGCTTGGAACAAAGGCCTGGTCACATGCAGCTCAAGCCATTCTTAGTTTCATTTATTTTGTCAGAATGCCCATCAGATGCCCACAAAAAGAATTTGGAAAAATCCCTGCTTAAAAACAAAATGACCATCCACTCCTTGTTTCCCTGCACAAGAAAGGAGTGAGCCCAAGCAGCCTCCTCTACCTGTGCCAGCTCCCCAGCTGACCGACGCCAAACACACTGATCCTGTAACACCAATAAACCCAATGGGAAAAGCCAGCTGACAATGCAAGTTGGCCTTTCTACCTGAGCTCTTTCAAAGACCTATGAGATGTTCAGCTCTGGCAGCAGTGAAAAATTGTAACAGAGATTGAGGGACACAGCTTAATTTTAAAATAATCCAAGTTTACATCAGCTAAGGAACAGGCCTCCTCCTACGCCTCTACAATCCAAATCACAGCATTTATGCAGCATAATCCACTGCAGACATCATAAGAAACAAATGTCTGTCTTCAACAGAATTCCAAATTTGCATTTTTTCCACAATATTATTAGAATTCTTATGCTCCTGCATTCAAATTATTTGATTACCCTAGTGCCTGTAAGATATTCCTCCTCTGTCATTAACAGCCTCCCCAAAAAACATGCACTTGTGGGATGACACACATCCACCCCTACCAGTGACCTCTAACCACACACCCTGCACTATCCAGATAGAACAACAAGTTTAAAAAAAAGACTGTTGTATTGCTGCAGAGGGACAAATGTGCTAGTAATAAGAAGTGAATGAGGAAATCACTAAACAAGAGGAAAATGGCAGCAGAGACTTCTGGCAAAAATCAAACACACGCATGGCAAAGCAATCTGCTTCAGAGATGACAGAAAAATGAGACTTTTCAGTGAAAGTGCATTTAACTCTAGAAGGAATGTAGTGACCATTCAGATTTTAAGCAGAAAGTCACAAGCTCATGGAAATGGCTGGTGGTCTCCTACCTACTGTGCAAGGCCATTCAGAGGTTTTTTTTTTTTTACCTTAAATAAAAATAAAAATTGAATTATGATGGTCAAAGAGGTCTATCAGAAGTTGAAGCTTAACAGTATCTGTAGTCCAAACTCTTTGTTCTTTTGCTTACAAAGTACATTAAGTTTATTTTCACTGAAAATATATGAAGCACTTTGATCACATGAAGTGCTACAGTTCTGCAATGCTCCATCACACAGAAATAGCAGCAGCCAAGCCAACCAAATCACTCCAAGAGGTACAGACCCAGTACAGTACATGAAACATTCAACACAGAATTCCTTCACATGCCTTGAATAATCATCACAGCCTCTAAATAAATAAATAAATGTCTAATCATACTCTATTCATGGTTACTGGATTCATTCACTTAATGCTAGAGGCAAAGAAAAAAAATTCTGCTGTGAAATAAGGCATTCAAATCTGTGTCACATCATAAACTTTGTTTTTCACTAAAAATTACAAAGCAGTGTCAAACTTGCAGCTAGCCATTTCACCACACATAGAAACTACATTTGTCAGTTCTGTGACTGGACAAATACAAAAGAATCACGCATCTCTTCACTTGCTTGGAAACTACAGGTACTATTAATGCAGAATGAAATGCTGTTTGCCCACTGTTTTGAAGAGCCATTAATGAACCTGTTTCATACAAGCAGGTTCCTGCCCTGTGCTACCCACACAGCTGTTGTCCCATGTGAATACTGACCAGCTTTGTATTCAGTACTCAGATGATTTCCAACACGCAATAGTTACTGGCGTCGATCAGCTCCTGCACTGCAAGTCCAATACATATTTCCCTTCAATATGAAAAAGAACTTGAAAGTTCTTCCAAAAACACCCCAGGCCCTGGATAATAAACCTAATGGCTTTTTCAAAAACGTGTGTCAAAGTTGCACTGGCGATCGCTCTGACAGTTGTTGCTTAGCAAATTTCAGGGAAGGAGAACTCAGTTCACAGCTAGAACTGCCTGGTTCCTCCTTCTAACAGGTTTGATAAAGTCTGCTCCATAAACATCACAGATTTGAGGCTACTCCTTTTATCAAATACCACTCTGGGTTTTAATTCCTTTTCAAACATGATTTAGGAACTAAGCATTAATTTAATGTGCTGCTTTCAGACATGTCTACATACATCTTCATCCCTAATGCTCACTAAATCATAAGCTCCCTTTCTGTTTTGTCATAATTCTTTTTCCAGATATTTAAATATCTGCAGAGGTCAATACAGCCACACGCAGAACTAGCACAGAGAGATGCATGGGAATAAAGGAGTAAGTAAATGCAACAACACATAGCAAAATACACTTTTTGGTGTATGACATATAAAGCTTTTCCTTGTACAACATTCAGGATGGAAACAAATGGCTTCCTTGTGCCTGCATCATTATCTCCCCGCTCCCACAGTTACTTTTACTCTCCAAGCAAACAAGAAAAAAGACTTCTTAAGGCACAGGACGTGGGAAGCCAAGGAATGGCAAGGTCTTCTAAATGATGGCGTGGCTGTTGTTCTTACTGTCTGTCTTTTCCACCACTGCGTGCTATCGCTAAGCAATTTCATTTTAGTTCTGTTGTTGTTATTTCTCTTTTTCTTCAAACAGTACACAGCTGAAAAGGGGTTCGTATACTAAAAAAAAAGTCTAGCAGCAAATGTCAACTGTGTTTTGCTGAACAGATCACTGTGCTTTAACAGAGCTGTTTTGTCAGATCTATCTTTCTGCAGCTTTAATCTCTTGACTTAAAAGAGACAGATGCTAGAAGTTAAAGGACTTTTTTAGAAGATACGTTGTAGATGCCTTGTCCTCAGAGAGGCAGTGGTAAATGCAGTCATGACAACAGAGGACATCACAGTAAGAGAAAACAACAGCTGCCAATCCATCCAAAACTAGGAAAATCGAATACCAACTGAATAACACAGATGGTAAATGATTTCATTCAGCACAGATTTACTTGTCTCAGACTGTACGTTTTATCTTCTGAGGAAAGTTTAGAGGTTACCCCCCAAACCCGTAACTAGACATTAAGGCAGCTATTAATGGAGCAGGACCTCCACAGTAAAGAGGTAACAGTCCTCGAAACTGTTGTGGACAACTGGAAATCCAACATAATAAAAACCTGCTGCTAAAAAGGCTCGTGGCTAGGAAAAAAAGCAACTAAAAAAAACCAACACGATCAGATACAGGTTAAATCTCCAGTCTCACAGCAGCACAACACATCCAATCACTCAAATTCACTATTTTTTAAAAACAATTTAAAAAAATAACAGTATTAAGATTGGTTTAATCAGATAGGGTTTTTTTTTTTAATTTTTATTTTTATGAGACAAGATGTAAAACTTCTACACAGTACACAGCCAGCTGGCAGCAGGCAGGGCCAGGCTCCGCACGCTTTGGAACGCACTGTGCTGCAACTGCATCAGCATTCAGCAGTTGCAAAATATTGAAATAAAATAAGGTTAAAAGACCCCAATGCAATTGGAGGACTAGTCTAACAGGTCACAGCCTAAAACCTATGGTCATACATTCTCCTGTGTTAAGAGCAAGTGGATCACAACCTCACAGTCCTCCCCCTAGTTTGGTCTTATCCAAGATTAATGATTCTGATTTTCAAACTGAAGCAGCCCCTGGGCTGTTCCAACACTCTTCTCACTGCGATCCATCGGTGACAGCACAGAAGGCTTTTTAGCTGGGCAGTCTGAACCAGGGGAACTCTCGTTGAGCAAATATATATTTCCTTTCTAAGTATACAATGACTAACAGCCATTCATTTTTTATTAAAAGAGTGCACAGTCATTAGCAGGTAAGAAAAGAGGGGGGGGAGGGGGAAAAAAAAAAAATCACATCCAGAAATCAAAGTAATTCCAGAAGCTGGGATTCTCAGTCATTGGAATAGTTCAAAGTATTTTCAGTATGCAAAAACCCGGCAACTCCTAAACCAAAACAGACCCCCAAACAAATACACAACACCACACACCCCACACCCAAGGACCTGCACAAGACTGATTATTTGAAATGATTAAGTTAGAAAAGCACACACAAGTAAACAAGGAATGCTGTCCTTATTCAGAGTGTAGCGAGCTATTACAGAATGCCATCTGTTCCTCTCAGGACATCTCAACAGATCATAATACCTGAAGGGAAAAAATCTTGACATACAGGCCTGTAGTGCTACTCTATGCAAGGATATTTCCCTGAAGAGCAAAAGTTTTCATTTGAGCTCATACAAAAGATGACCAAATCTCCTACTGATACTGTCCTTGGGAGGAAAACAAAAACCACAACCGAACACAAAACAAGCAAAAGCATTCCCTGTGATCCTGCTGTAGGAAGAAAACAGTCTGCCAAGTACAACCCAACTCTGCTTCTCTTGGGCTGTCCTTCACATCCCATTCTTCCTACTTGCACCAAGAAGAGGGCTGTGCAGGTAGTTCATGCCTCTGCCTTATTGCTCACACAGCACCATGATGCTGCATAACAGATCAGTGGGCTCAGACCCCACAAAACAGCAGCACGGAGGGCAATCCGTGGCCCTGTGCTTACTCAGCAGGACTAATTGCAAAATTCCACAGCTGGGTTCCTGCACACAGCTGTTCTACCACAGCTTTGGAGACCTCCCTGCCAGACTACTCAATCACCGTTACTTTGTTGATACCACTGCAATAGCTCTTATGCTGCATATACACCATTAGGACACAAACGCAGCCCAGACCTGTCACAAATGCATCACACCAAGTGGTACTGGAAGTTACTGAGCGTTACAAACACTGCTTTGTGCTTACGCTTTGCACTAGTACTGCACAAACCTCACCCAGAGAGCTACCATAAGCCATACACTGAACAGCAACGTAGTTTAACGTATCGCATTTGGAAATGTAAATCACGTGTACCATTCCTCGATATTAACAATACTTCCAATCAACTTTTGTTTACTCAGCTGCTTTTCTCAAGCAGAGCTGGCTGTGCCTGTGCTGTTATGCAACCTGCAGCAAATCCACATGCCCACTAACCACCTGCAACCTCCAGGTAACACAGCCTCAACTCGGGCATCCTTCTGCTCAGTACTCCTCTTTCACATGCATCAGGGCATTTTAGTCATTTTTTAACACAAGTAATTATACTCCATTTACCTTCACATTTTTTAATAACTAAAACCTGTTGCAACATAATATTATAATATTGGCTAGAACGCTGCACACTGCTATTGACTTATTGAGCAGTACATTCACTATTAGACAGCATCAGACTGGGAGTGATGAGGAGCTATTGGCTGCTACTGATGAAACAAAGCAAACAGCCAAGTTACCAAAAACTCCTGACAATTTCTAACAAATTCCCACATAGGCAATGAAGATCAAGCAGTAGTTTTACTGTCATCCGTTTTGTTTTTTTTTTATACTGGAAGTCACTTTCATATGTCCACCGAACAAAGCACAGCAAAGTTACCACTTCAAGAACACAGCTGAAACCATCTGAATTGCATATTAGGTCCCCTCATGATTTGCTTCTAAGAACACCTGTTTCATCTTCCCTGCCCCCTTTCACAACTCACGTGAGAACACAGGTTTTCCAGCACATATCTATTCAGGACCATCTCACTAACGAGCAAACAAAACACAGTTCTCTTAAACAAGAAGTTGCAAAACATTCACTGGTTTCATACAGAGTACTTAACAACTATCTTCAGCAAAGTACCAGTCCCTCCTCTTTCTCCTCAGTCCAATACTTCCTCACACCAACGTTTTTCTTTTGTATTACTACAACAGCCAACTTTGATGACTCCCACATACGTGCTTGGTTCCAATCCTCACATACAGACAAGAACAGTTTTCTCAGAATCTCTTGCCACATCGAACACAGGTAAAAATGCATGCTCTGAAGGAATCCAATCCCACACATTCTTCTCCCTTCATCAGAAATATCTCAGACAGACTTTGCCTTTTATTTTTTAATTCAAATAGTCTGAGTATTCCTTAGATGGCAGAGCCATCTACAAACAACCCTGGTTCTGTCATCCCGCTCTTCCCACTTGCACCAATTATCTTTTCAACATCTTTCCCAGGGTTCTCAGCTTTCTGACATTCTTTCTTAATACAAACTACACATCACAGCCATATGAAGCAAGTGTGTGGGATGTATGTTAAACGAATGATCATACACAGGGATGAGCTGTCCGAGTGTCCCTCTGAAGAAATATGCAGTGTGATACCTATCTTAGGCTATGTTTCAACTTAATGAGCTGTGAAACAAAAATCAACATCAAGCAGTGAGGTTTATAGAAAGAAAACCACCAAACCTGTATGTTTGCAGTCATTTCTTCCCTGTTGAAGCATTTTATTATCCCTTTCTTCTACAATTCTAATACTGTCCGTGAAAGCTAGTGCAAGTTTCAAGCAATTATTTTCCCACCAACATTTTACTTTAGAAGAAAACCCTCTTACTGCCAAGAGTATTGCTCATCCTCTTGCACTAAATTTTTTACTTTCTCTTAAGGCCAGACACGTTTCTGGAAAGCTGGCCAGCGTACAGACAGAAAGAAAAGCAGGCATGGTTGATATATGGATTCCTAGCACTGATGCAGTGTCTCCTAATCACTGCTCTACAGCAGCCAACTTTAAAAATCACATTCAACAACCTCAAGCCACCTTCACAGGGAAAAAAAAAAGATAGCTGTTATACCAAGCAAGCTTTATTCTGAAAAAATACGTGCATTCCTGTTACAGAACAGAGAAGTGCAATCAGAGCTCTAAAAGAGTAATTAATTTCCAGGTCAATAGATCTTGGTGCTAAACCAAACCAGTCAGCGCTGTCAAGCTGCCACGGAAACCATCACAGAAAACACAGAGCTGTTAAGGGACTATAACGTGATTTTTAACCTCTCACTGAATGTACTCAATTAAAGCTTGTGGCTTTGCTTTGGTCCACAGGAGAGAGGTAGGAGAATAAAAAAAATAAACAAACACAGAACTCTCTTTTTGCAAAAAGTGATAAAACAAACAAAAGAAATCACTCATGAGACAAACCTTTAAGCCGTAAATACAAAAATGCAAACTAATGTATTACTTCCGTACAAACGTGTGCAACATCTGGGATGTAAAGTAATTGCAAGCAACAGAAAAAGTCTGAAGTAGACTGATTTTACTGCTTCAGAAAATGAAAGAGAAATTACGCAGGCGGCTGCACCGTGCCCTTACAGCACGGGCTGGAGAGCAGAGACCCCGCGGCAGCTTTTCCCGAGCAGCCTCCCCCAAAGCACCGCCACTCACTTAGGTTTCGCTTTCCAAGCCCTAAGCGCAGCAGCAGCTCTCAGGCACGGGGCAGCGCCGCACCCCGCAGCAGGTGCAAAGCCTCCGAAGGAGGAGGCGAGGCCTGCAACCCCAGGTGTGTCAGCCCACAGCGACGGGCCTGCCGTCCTCCCTGAAGTTTGGGGGAGCTCAAGGAGACCACGGCCAAGGAAATGCGCCTTCCCCGCTGTCAACGGGTTTAAAGGAAAGAATAAATCTCAAAATGCCAGAGCAAAACTGCTCCAAGCCCCGGATACGTGTTAGATTAAATAATTAAATAACGATTAAAAAACCCCGAGCGCCGGGTCCTGGATCGCCCCGACGGGAGAAGCGCTCCTTCCCCTCCCCCGCAGCCCTACCGCCCCCAGCCCGGCCCCGCGCCTCCCGGACGGCCCCGCGCGGAGGCCCGAGCCGCGCACGGGGCCGGGCGCCGGCTACACGCGAGGAGGCACCTACCAGCTGCTGCCGGACCCACCGCAACATCCCCGGCGCCGCGGGTCGCGACCCCCCGCGGCGGGGCTCCCCGGGCAGCGCCGCGCCCTCCGCCGTCACTGCCGCCGCCTCAGGCCGACCGCCCGCCGCGGCTGCCCCCCACGGCACGGGGGCCCGAGGCCGAGGCAGGAGCGGCGCAGCCCCCCCGGCGCCCCGCGGCCGCCATCACAGCGCCGCCCCGACACCCGCGGCTCGCGGCGCTGCGGCCGCCCCCGGGAAGTGACGTGTGCGGCGGGAGCGCGGGGCGGCGCTGCGGTGCGGGAGGAAGAGGCGGCTGGCGGTTGGCCGGGCTCGGGGAGCCGGTCGTTCTTTCTGTAGTAGAGCGCGAAGCTTGCTTTTATCTTTTTTCCTCTTTGTGTTCTTGTAAAAAATCGCACGTGCTGCAGCAGTGAAATAAAGAGTTTGAAAAGGGTCGGTGTGTTTATGCAATCTGCCCAATGACGGCTGGTTTAAACATACCAGCTGAGCACCGTGTGCTGTACGCACCTGTGCCAGGAGGGTCTGGCACTTGTCTCTGCTTCTGGCAGCATTATGCTGAACTGCTCTTTGGTTGAAGTTGGCTGTCGAAATGCGTGACCTCTTCCATGGTTTCCATTTTGCACTGGGAACAGCAACCACTTGCAAGAACAGAACTGTGCTCACCATCACAGATCACAGAATGGCCTTGGTTGGAAAGGACCTCAAAGATCATGAATCACCAAACCCCCCGCCACATGCAGGGCCACCAGCCTCCCCATTTAACACCAGACCAGGCTGCCCAGGGCCCCATCCAACCTGGCCTTGAACACCTCCAGGGACGGGGGGCATCCACAGCCTCTCTGGGCAGCTGTTCCAGCACCTCACCACTCTCATAGTAAAGAACTTAACTTGGCTTTGAACATCACTGAACACCAGTGCAGGCCTGCAGCCTCTAGGCCAGTGTGTTAGGGATTAACAGAGATCGCTGTAAGCAGAAGATACATGGGCATTTGCGACCAAATTGTTGCCACTAAGTTGGAAACAAATCTGACACTGACTCAAAGAGGCATCTCGCACAGTGTGAGGAGCGGAGTGCCGCTCCTGCCACCCTCCTTTGCTTCCTGGCACTTGTGGCAGGCAGCAAGAAATCACAGCCATATCTGCTTCTGTGGAACTTAGCGATCAGTTAGAAATTTAGGACATAATTCAGCCTTTAAGATGGATGATAGAATGTCTGAACAATGGAGTCTTGTGGTGAAGGCGGATGGTTTAAGCATCTGTGTTTAATTAGACAAATACCTTTAAAACAGTAGGAAATAAGGCTGTTTTCATTGGGTGGCTCTGAAAGCTAATGTTAGCAAAACTGCATATTAAATGCTAGCCATTATTTCAAAACATTTAAATACATCAAAGCTGAGTTTCAAACAGCTTGCATTACCCTATTCATCTAATGTGAGTCTAAAATAACAGAGTGATTTCATAGCTGTGGCACGCTGCCTGGAGAGCGGCCTTGAGCCAAAGCCTGGCTGATACATTCGTTCTGCTCCTCCTTCCCAATAAGATGTAAGCAGCATCCCAGCCACCAAACACCAAAAATCACATGCCATTTCTCTGAAGTGGAAGTATATTTGTTGCCTATTTCAGATGCAAAGTGCACCTTCTGCAAGGCTGTATTTCCATTGCTTGCATTTGTTACATAAAGCTACTTGGCGCTGCCTGCCCCACATTGCTGCCGTGGTACTATTGCACTAGACAAAGCCCAAGAGCAATTTACAAATGATTTGATCTTTGTGGTTTATATATTCCCTTCAAAAATACATATTTTAGAGGATGAAACTGTATGGATGGGATGTAACTCTTTTTCTGTGTGCCACAGAAGGCTCTGACCCCATTACTTTTCCAATATATGGCAAAATTCTATTAGAATAGCATGGAGTTCTTGCTAGTAAAATTCTGCATCTTTTAAATTGCTCCAAAGCTCATGCTGGATGTTTATGAATTTTTCTGTCACTCTTGAGAACAAAAATCATTTTGAGGAGAAAAAAACCTGAAGCAGAACAGCCAGCTTAGATATTGACTCACCAATAATGCTCCAGTGCTTTTCAAACTGTCCTGAGAATAACGGTTCCCACATCTGAGATTCCACTTTAACATATTGTCCTGACATCTCACTTGAATTAACACAGCTGAATTACACACAGAAAAAGCAACCGCAGAAGAAAAACTTAACCTTCTGATTTGAAAATTAGGCTAAGCTCATTTCCTAAGCTTTCTTGATCAGACTCCAAGCTTTCCTGTTAAGTATCTATAAGAGCAATGATTTCAGATGTTTGTTTAGCAAGATGAGGACACAAGTGTTGCCTGATACAAAATATGTATGCAAATATAAAACCACACACAAATATTAGGTCCTGCAAGCTTTTAATTATATGTGCATGAGTAATTCTTATGTAATCGGTGGTACTACATTTAGGTTTTTAAAATTAAATATTGGTAACCACAAAATCATTGCCTGAACATGCAGCCATGGATCCTTTTCCCTCAGCATACTTTTGCACAAGGCTCTCATGTATTTTGACTATTTTTGAGAGGTGTGTTGGGGCTGTTCTTCAGTGAGTGAGGTGCTGGCATGCTGAATGGCCCCGAGTCTGCAGTGATGCACAGCGCTGATGCCAGGGGGTGAAAAAAAAGTAAAGATTAGGAGCAGGGATGTCAGTTAGTGTAGCAAAAAGCAAGTATCAGCTCCTTACAGTTCACTGTTTCCCTGGTGGAGAATTCCTATCAGTCGTTACTTGTTTTTAATTATTTTGTCATTTCTTTAAATAAGTAATTTAGTCTACGCGTCATTTACTTTGGTAACTATGCTGCTAATTAACAATATATGCTAACTATAAAAATGCCCATTTTGTTTCTAATCCATAGTGAAAAAGAGCTGCCTGAGAGACATGGAGTTTCTTCAAGGCATCTCTATTCCACAGGCATTCAATTACTGGCTGAAGCACCAATTATATAGAGATAAGCAGGGGCTTATTTTCAGTCACAAGGCCCTTCATCTAAACACACATGTGGATTCTAGCCTAGAGCAACCAGTCTTCAGGGAAAATGTAAGAGTCTTAGAAAATGAACTGAGCTTTTTAAAGGAAAACCTTGTGTGTAATTTGTTATTCCTTTTTTGTTCCCTGCAAGAGATAAGATCAGATTGAATTACAGAATGCACATCCTAAAAGGGGATGTTTCCAGGACTGTTAGTAGATCTAAACATCAGCACATTATTTTATTTCTTTTTGCTACCTGTACACTCAGTTACTAACTGGATCTAACATACAACCTCAGCTTTCTATTTTTGAAGGATAAAACTCTGGTGAGTTGTTCATACAACACACTTTTTTTTTTCCTTTCCTTTTTTTTTTTTTTTTTGCATACTTTTTTTTTTTTCCTGCTTTATAGGATTTAAATTAATGCCACTGGGTGTGAAATAAAAGATTGAATTCCTAGAATAAAAACACATAAACGCAGTTACAAGTATGTTGGTCTCTTGACACTGCTCTCCTAGGGCACTGCCTTGACTACTGCAACGCAAACACTGGCACACCCAGGTTTGTTAATTTGGAAAGCAGTAAGCATAAAGAAATCTTTATGGGAAAGGATCAAAGAAATTGTTTATGGCCGTACACATTCTCTCTTGGTTTAACAGTAAAATAGTGTAACTTCTACTAATTAGGATATTGCCTGGGTAGTAGGAGATGGGATTTCAAACCCTTCAAGTAGAGGTTGAACACCTTTGTTTCCTATATCCTGGAGGACTGTTCAAACTACTGAATTTGACAGAGTTTTTTTTAAGAGCACCTTCTGGTTCAAAGCATACAGGTCATGTGGAAAAAAAGCTTGGTTTCTAAATCTCAGTGGGATTTAGATACAAAGAATGTTTGTTACAACGAAGGGTATATCTACGCTATGATTTTCTGTTTCCAGAATTCAACTTTTTTACTATTTGAGCTCATACAAAGCTAGCTCGGATGTTTCTATATTATATTCACTCAAATTACTCAGTAGATACTGGTCAAGTTGTTCCTTGCCATGCTGCTAGCTGGGTCCTAGCCAACTCTTCAGGCTCTTCTCTCACCTCATCCAGGATAAAAGCAAAACCATTTGGGAGTGCCTTAATTCAGCTTTCTCCCTCAACTCCTCACTATTTCAGCAAATGAGGAGATAAGGATACACCCAAAGTAGGTGAGTTTATCTGTTTCTCAAGAGTGTGACAGATGACTAACTCTAGACGATGACTAACTCTTTACCTGCTTAAGCCTTAAAACCTTAAAAAAAATAGTTACTGTCTTCCTCAGGCACATCCATGACAGGGCTCCAGTAGGTCTGGAGTTAAGCAAATGCCTCAGCAAACAAGGCACAGACAGCTTGGTGCAGTAAGGAAAATTTCAGTGCCTCATCTAAAACTGATACAGTCACCTTGGGTTTCAAAGGACAAAATCAAAGATCTTTGCCAATGTTGGCTGTGAACACAAGTTTCAGATGTATCAGTGGATGTGAGAAGGCCTCACAGATCAGACAGAATCACCAGCTTGCACTTATTCAATACTAGAGGCTGTTTGGTATTGTAACAGTAAAAACAGATTTTTCTAAAAGAGATACAGCAAAAGGATTTATCAGCAGCATTTGCCAGACAAAATAACTGGCAAAAATGCTTCTTCCTTCCATTGCAGTGTTTACAGTAAAGTTTTTGGCACCTCAGAAACTGTAAATGAATCACACCACTCACTGGTATTTGCTGTGGGACCTATTTGCATCTCAGAATGAATATCTGCAGTTCCTTAAGCGCACTGTGCTTAAAGTGCTAATGTGTGCTTATAACACCATGTATCTCCAGGCAGATCTCCCAGGATGTGTAGGTGCACCCACCACCTCCCTCACCCTGTTTGGACCCTGAGAATGCTCACATGGACCTCAGCAGCACTCCCAGAGCCTCTCCCCATCCTGCCCATGAGCCTGGGGGCTCCATTTCAGCTCAGCGTGGGGCTGTACATCGTTCCCCAATGACACCACAGGATATCAGTCACCAGCCTTGCTCAGCCATGGACCTATGGGACTGGACCCTGACCTTATCCCATCCTTGACACCATAAATGGATGATCTGGATAAATGCGGCCACCATTTCCAGGCTGGCCCTGCTCCCTTGTAGGGCAGTGGGGTGGACCTAGCCAATACAGCCCTACCCTATAGGTCTGAGTATTCTCCACTGATCCTGGGAGTCCCCAGCCCATGCTGAATTCTTTGTTGGTTTGTGCACATCAGTCATACTTTCTTCACTTCCAGGCCACTGTAGTTTTCTTTAGGTTAGCACCAATGTAAACTGAATAGCAACTGTGGAAACATTTTTTTTTTGGTTGTTTGTTTTGTGCTGCAATTAAAAGACAATTTTTAACACAAGTTATGTTTCATATAACAAGCTGCTTTTAGCATATATATATAGCCTAGAGACAGATCATGATACTACAGATACCACATTTCACTTCTGGCTGAGCAACAAGAAAGTTACATAGGCAAACTTTCAAAAACCTGTCTAAAATTTCAGAGTCAAACATCAGAACTAACCACAGCAGTGAATAAAATCACAGGAAGCATTCTGACCTTCTTAAATTCAAGCTTTGAAAATTTGAAACCGGATACTCAAAGTTTGAGTTTACTTTCATAAATTCATTTCTGATATTTTAGTTTCAAAGTATGGCACAGTAATGAACCAACCATGCAGGGATATTTGCAGTCTCTGCAAACAAACAAAGAAATAGCTGTGAACGTGACAGATGATGTTCCAGGAGCCATATGAGACAAAAGAAACATATGGCTGCCTCATCTGAAGTTCTTACAATGCTTAATGTCTTCAAAGTACAGCAAAACATTGGCTGATTAATATAATTAGAACATTGTAAAGGCTATTCCTAATGATTTTTGCAAATGTAAATGATGATCCTGACATGTGTAGCTTTTTGCTGCACATGTTGAATACTGAGTTCTCATTTTACTGAGTACTGTAATCAAATTTAGAACAAACGTTATATAAGTGCATAAGCAATCCTAATCCTAATCCTTTTTCAGCTATCTCACTTTCCCCATCTAGGTCTGCTGCAGCTGTAATTCTATAAGTCTCCCATATTTGGTAATTTCCCTGCATATTTTTATTTTCCTTTCCTAATCTCCTGTCTTTTTGTGAGAGCATAAGTTTTTAGTTGATAATGGTTGTCATGAAATGAGAGGTCTAGCTTTGGATCATATGTTAGCTTCTGTCAGCTTCCTTATGTTACTGTGTTTGCTCACAGCAAAGGAACTTTACTGATTCTATTGCTATGCTGGTGCCTGATCCCATGAGTTTGTTAAGCATCACCCCTTAAGATGAACGACTGGAACAAATCTGAAGGTCCTTAAACATTTTTTAGCCTGTCCTTAGTTTAGTACCGATTGTTTAAACACTAGGCTGAGAAGGGAGAGAGCCCCAGTAAATGTCTGTTTGGTGATGTGTTTCTACGAGATGTTTTGGAATTTACCAGCTTCATAAAAAGCTTTCAAATATCTCACATATCAGTTAAATAATCTAATGACAATTATTATTCTTAATTTCTATGAAAAAAAGTTCCTTTTATTGAACTGTATCTTTTATTTGGAATATTTCTAAGGGTACACACTAGCGAAATCTAAGTATTTCAGATAAGTGGTTCGGTTCACAGCATATAATTGATCCAGTTAATTTGATTTCTTTGTTTTTGTCTAGATATCACTTTTAATTTTATGCAGTTAATTCATTATGTGAACCTAATTGCTAAAATAGCTGTGAGATTGTCTGGCTGAAATTAATAGCAGGGTTTGCATTGACTTGAGAGGCAACAGTGGTTGGCCATTGGAGGTTTATCTCTACTCTGTAGGTCTCCCCAAGTTATTCTTTGGAAGTACTGAATGAAAAAACTGTTTCACATTTGACATATTATTCCTTCAACTTGCAGCTAAAACAGAAATCATTCATATACACACTTATAAAAATGTTAGAGTCCTGCAAATATTTTCTGGTTTTCTTTTGGCTATCATGCCTACCCACGAATCACTGTAAATGTATTACAGCTTGAATTCTA
This sequence comes from Phasianus colchicus, assembly GCF_987193195.1. Taxonomy (NCBI): domain Eukaryota; kingdom Metazoa; phylum Chordata; class Aves; order Galliformes; family Phasianidae; genus Phasianus; species Phasianus colchicus. The sequence goes on from NC_143445.1 coordinate 17,304,874, forward strand.
TATTTATAGTAACTCTTTCTGTAGAATCCAACAGATTAACTAAGTGTTCTTTTGCCTTGAATAACTAACCCTTAGTCACGTGGTGTCTAATATCTGATCAGAGGCTAAAAGAACACAGTCAGAGACGTAGTGCCTGACAACATGAGTAAGAGCTCAGGTGTCTGTCTTCTTTTCCAGTTGTACTGACTCATTTAATTCCTGCTATTGCACTTTCCACACAAAACATGCTTCTTCATTTCACAGCTAGAACTATAGCATCACATCTAACGATGGATCAGGTGGCAAGATTACTTGTATTAATTATATTGAGACTTCAAATCTGAGATTACAGCCAGCAGTACAGATTTCTGAATAATGAATTTACTGGCTACTTGATACTTTATGGACTTCATGGTTGGAACTACAGCCCTGTGCTGAAATGCAAGGTAACAGCCCAGCAAACAATACTCAGGTGTAAAGTATTAGGTGAGGAGCAACAGCAAGTTTCACTTACTTTGTTCACTTTGTGATCATTCAACAAAAAAATAACCAGATACTTCAATGTCACTAAAATCAGTTTTGAGTTAAGTAAATGTGTTCAACAAAATAAAATGCTCTTTCAGCCCCACATTTCTACCTGCTCTCAACTGGACTTTTACTAGCTGGCTGCCTCCTTTGCAAATGGCCAAGTACCGAACAGTGCCAGTAGTTTAACTGAGGCCTTACCTGTGCTGCACAGAATAGAAAAATGATTTCACTTATCTTGCATACGTTTGTATAACCCTTAACAAGATTTAATGGCGTATTTTTTTTCCTTTCCCAGTGAACCACTGCTCAATGCATGCCCCGCTATGACATTTTTTGACTTTTTTTTTTTCCTGCAGGCCAAAACAGTCACTTTATATCTAATATTCATGCATTTTCTTATTCTAAATTAATTCATATCTTTTTTGTTGATCACATTTTTGGCACCATTTAGACTACCTTGTTTACTGAGATGTCTATCGATGTTTTGAGTTCTGACATGAAAATACCTTCCACCTTGATAACATCTGCAAACACAGTAGCACAGTATTCCCTAATCAAAATGCTTAAAGAAAATCCTGATTAGTATTGGACCCAGAAGACATTCCCACAAGATCCTCTCTTCCATTTGCACAATGAGAATTGATTTGAATAGCACCAATTCTAATTATTAACTTGGATTTCAGTTATACTTAGGAAATAGTTTTTAATACACCCAACTTGCCCTGGAGCTTTTCTTGAGATTCTGGATTAGTCAAAAATTTATTACAGAGCACACAGATGGCTAAAGCAGTTGTTATTGAACGGTGTCATCCCTTTGGAGAAATGCCACATGAAAGTACCTGAAACTGATACGGACAAAGTGCATTGTCCAACTTGTGCTTTTTCAATGATATTCTGCAAGGTAAAAGTAAGTGGTGCCAGCTGAGTTAGCCCTTCTGCTTATTGGCCAAAAAAAAAAAAATAGTGCTGGTGACCCAGAAAGTACAGCAGTTAACAGCCGAGGTTAGATCATCCACACAGTTGTTAAGATTCCTTATGTTCCCTGTTCCCTTTTTCTCATTGCATTGTATTCAGCTCGAGTGTTGGATTGATGAGATCCTCAGGAATACAAATACGGGCTGTAAATCCACCATGGAAGTCATTTCATAGAGATGTTCCTGCCTCTGAGTCATATGTTTTCAGACAGCATGCATTTCTCATGACATTTCGGGAGAAGATTGGAGAAATTGAGGGACCTAAGGGCATGTTCAAATTTTTAACAAAACCAAATATGGTTTATTTATTCTTAGTTTAAATGGATTTTTCGTTCTTGAACTTATCTGTCTTTCTATTTGAACCCATGTATCTTAGCTGAAAAAGGAAGTTGGGATTTGCCTATATGAAGGTACACATAAATTGAAGGAAAAATTCCTTCTTTTGCTAGAAAAATTTACTGCTCAGGAAAAAATAAGTAAGGTCGGATTAGTAACTCTTTTACTTCAGATCTGAGAATCTGATTTCCACTCTGAGATTGAAGAACACTATTAAGAGCATAATTTAGATATCAGATTTACCTGTTCTCTTCTGCTGCCAGCCCATATTTAGTTTCAGGGCTTTAATGTTGACTGTTAACCTATTTAAATATTCAGCAACAGCCTTCTGCCAAGGTAGATTAATTCACCATCTCATGTCCCTGTCAAGTTGTCAATTTGTCAGATATTTTTCAGTTGCCGGTGCCCTTTATAGTGACAATGATGGCATACAGCTGAGCAACAGTTTCTCTGTTGGTGTCTCCTATTACAGAAAAGCTCTCCAATATTTGAGCAGCTAAAGCTCTCTGTCCTGGCAGTTCTGAAGAATAAAGTCTTCTAACTGAAAGTCAAGAAGTATATACAGAAAGGAACTGATGCATATCTTGTTTGATTTATGACACTGAGAGATGTAATGCCAATATGAAAGTTACCTCTAAAGCTGAAGAAACTGACAGTTTTTATACTCATTTTATTTTTCATCCAAAACTGTGAAGAAAAGACAGTAACATTAGTTACAGTGTAGGATGACTCCGGTGATGGACAGAATTGATCCCATGTCTGTCACTAATGGAATACTGAATCATTAATTTATTTGGCCATATTAGAATTCATATCAGTGCCTTAAGATATACCAGATTTCTTTTGGTTACCTCAACTTTTAGAACACGTTTCTGGAGTCTCTTAAATCAGAAACATCCACGAAATAATTCTGCAATGGATTAAAATATGTTTCATGCTGGAAGAACAGCTGCATCAAATGCAAAAAGCTCCTTTAATAACCAAAGTACTCTCAGATTCCAAATAAGTATTAAAAACAAAATAAATAAAAATGGCTTTCCAAAGAAAGGAAATTCTGTTAAAATTCATGGAGACAAATGCATACCCATGTATTTAGGATATATTTAAGAATGGTGTCATCCAAAAAGTTCTGGTAAGTCAATACAGTTATAGGGGCATAAAATCAGACCTTTGGGTTTCCAAACACACTTCCTTCCCCAGGGGCTGTTTTAACTGAACATACCATAGAGGCAAGGGATTTTCCTGTCTCAGAAATGTGACCCAAGGCATATCAGATGTGGAGGGTGGGCAGAACACACTCCAGTCTGACAGCAGGACAGAGTCTCTGATACTTCATCGCAGCCACAAGCTGGTAACTCCAGCACGGCCTTTTTAAGCTGAAACTTCTCCATGGACGTGTATGGAAAGGCTCAGAAGAAATTCAGCTTTATCTGGAAAGTGAATTTTGGACCTAACTAAGTAGAGGCCTAAACTTCTGAGAACCCACCAACTTTCCAGCAGTTTTGTTCCAAGTCTATAGAAGACACCAGTTTTCATTTATCAGTACACATTGGAGACAAAAACATTTAATTTGTGTCCAGAAAGTCTCATAATTGAGATTATTAGGTACATTTTAAAAAGATGTCTACAGATGTGCATAGTTAAAACTACTCCCAGCTGTCTGTCTAGAAATAATCTGGGCAGAGATCCGATCCCATTTGCTAGAAGTTTGTGTATAGTGATTGACTGCAGTTTAGTCTGCAATTCTATTTGGAAAGTGCTGCATTAGCAGATCTATCATTAAATAAATATGACACAAATGTAATTCTACACGTGGGGATACTTCCACAAGACTAGGACACGTTACAAATTGGTACACGGATACACCATGCTATATAAGATCAGGTAGCTGAGGCTGCAGCTGTAGTGTATATGTTTCCATCCTGGTAGTAATTAAATGATGCTACTAGATTATGAGCAACATAAAAATAGGAAAAAAAGAAAAAGAAAATCCTGCAAGAAATCCATATTTACTGAAGAATATATATATATATATATCATTTTTAATAAAGGCTGAATAATGATGCTTGAATTAAAAAGAAAAAGGGAAAGAAATGTTGTGTGGTTAGAGAGGCAGTCTCATGGGAGACTAAATCAAATAGATCCATGAAAATCAATCTCTGTTATTCTCAAGCTCCACTGTTGCTACTGCAGACACTCAGCTATACAAGCAGGGACTGAGCAAATCAGGAGCACTCAGACCCTAAGTGAAGGGTGCAATTATTTTAGTGCCTAAACTGAGCTCCAGAAGAAAGCTAGTCAAATAGCTGTTTGTATTTTTGTTCATATTTAGTCCTTAGGGCTGTAAGCTGGCTGCACCAACAGTATTTTATGGACAACTGGTCCCCATCCTTCTAATGCTGCAATTAAAGGAAAGGCAAGATGTTCCTACAAAAGTCACAGCCTGGCTGCAAAGTATTGTTTGTCATTAGGATCCTCCATGGCCTGCTGAGTTTGGTGATTAGTGCTTTATGTCTTGTCATAATGTTGTTTTCATGGTGTTTCTACAGTTCACTTCTTAATGTTCTCCACAAGAGCTGCTGGGGACTTGCTAGATTCATTTAAAGCCTTTTTTTGGTAGCAGACAATCCTGCAGGCTCACACGCCCATTGGACTGGCCTAACCTTCCTGCTGCAGGCCAGGCAGTGCCACTCTGCACTCTGCACTTGCAGGCCTTGCTTTACAGTGAAACTAAATATTTTATTGACAGGAAAAAAAAAAAAATCCCTAAATACTACTTAATGACTTAAAATGAGGAGTCCATCCTTCCTTTCCAGAGCTGTTCCAATGGCTTATCAACTCTTTGTTGAATATTGAGGTCAAACCTTAACCTGAATTTGATGTAAGGTAACCTCACGGTTTAGGACTCCCGTTTACTAAAGGGTCCTGTACTATCAGATGTCTTATGTAAATATTTACAATCTACTGGCTAGTCACCGCTTTGCCTTCACACTAATCCACTAAACGGATTAACTTTTCCACGATTCTGCGAGCTCTGTTTTCCTTCCAGATCTCTTCCAGCTTGCTTTGCAGGCAGGCCATGCTCGGTAGAGTATCAAATAGCCAGGACTGTAACAAATAAAATGCCACGGAACCAAATCGGCGTGCCATTAGTGGGGCTGTTCAGGAGAGGCCCAGGACTTCACCATTCTGAAGTCCTCAGGCTGCTGCTCAGCTGTGGTGTGAGCTCTCTGATGTGGGGCCTCACCCCTGCGACTTCCGCACGCCTCTGTGCAGGAAGCCGAAAAAGGATGTCACACCCTATAAACAACACCTCACAGCCTCCTGTGCATGTACTGCTCTGCCAGGAGGACAGGTTGCTCCCACACCTGGCAGCCCTGGATGCACAGCAGTGAAGCCAGCTTCTCCTCCCACTCCCTGTGAGCTCATTAGAAGAATATTACTGCATGTTTTCGAGAGGCAAGGAGCAGGGAGCAAACACTTTGTGCCCATCCCTCTCTCAGCTCACCTGGTGCAGCCCCAAGATCTGAAAGGGGATGGGGAAACTGCATTGTTATTGAAGGGCAGAGAAGTAATCAGGTAATTGCCTTCATAGTTATGTGCTCAGCTTTCCACTGTTTGCACAGGCGAATCACAGACAGGAAGGCTGTTACCGCTGGGAACCATGGGCTACCTCATGAGGCAAAGATATCATTCATCACATGCTCAGGCAGTCAATAAACAAACAATAGCATTTTCCACTTCATTTGTCAGCCTGCAAGGCATGGGTTGTACTTGTGTTTTATCTCTGCATCCATCTTACACAGTACTGTCGTGCAATTTGCACTGAGGTGTTGTTTTTTGGTTTTTGGTTTTTTTAATTAGCAATAATTATAAGTAGAAGTACACTACTGAGTAAATTACACAGTCACTTGCTTTTTCCCCAAGAAGTACATTACTGCTCACTGTTCTGGTTCTTGTGCTGATCTGCACCTGCTACAGGGAAGAATTCAATGTGCCAGGAGAATATAAGCAAAGGCAAGCCGAACCATTCTAGTGAAGAGTGGGCACTACTTGTAAAGCATACATTTGTGTAAAAAGCTGGACAAATCAGCATTATCAGCATTTCTCAAGCTACATTTTCAGATACTTGTTATAAAGCGAGGTGTTTTTTTTTAGTTTACAGCACAGTGAAGAATCAGGCAAAAAAAGTGCCAGTCATAGGTATTTTTGACAAAGCACTGATGTCTAATTGCTTGCCTCAGCAAGGTCCAAGAGGCTTTCTGATCATTTCTGAGAACTAAGAAAATGCTGTGGGCAGCCAGACCAGTGAGCGCTACATGACTGCATTCAGTATCTGAATACAAAACAGTGACATATATTCTGCTCTTTGGGAAAGCAAAACCCAAAGAGATGTTGAAGCACACAGAAAACCTAATGGGAATCTTAACGGCATCAACAGGCTCAAAGACACCTTGGGACTGAGGCGATGAATTTCTCCCCTTATGTCATTAGTGTACAGACGGAAAACTGCAATGCCTATTGCCCTCTTGCATCCAAGTGGTGTTTTTTATCATACCACATAGCCTCAGGCTGGAGGGCCCTTTCCCATGCTATAAGGAGCACATGTGAGTCAGCTAACTACTGTAGTTCTTTCACATAAAATCTAGCCCAATGTTATAGTTCAGATTGAAAGGCACCACCTATGAGCTGGATTTCCCTTCTGTTCTTGTGAGATTCAAGAGAACCAGCTTCCAATAAGACTGACAATGTTATGTTATCAGCAACATGAAAATAAAAGCCAACTCAAATCCTTGGTTATGATGTTTATAAAATAATCACTCTGATGAAAGGACTCAGTAAACTCATTCTGTTATTGCTTTGGGCCCTATTACATCCTCCCTCACTTGCTTGCTGTTCCTTATTTATAGCACTCAAACTACTTGGCTCATTTGTCTGTCATTGTTATAGAAGTCTGGTTGAGGTTATTTTATTTACTGTCTAATAACTGCATTCGTTTTAACCAATTGACATATATTTGTCCAAATTTGCACAAATTTGGAATGCAGTAGGAAAGAGAGGAAGAGTAAAAAAATCCCATCAGAGCTTTTGAAGACTTTAATTATTCACATAAGCAGCCAGATAATGACTGCAGTCATTGGAAATAAAATCAAAATCCAGACCTCCCTAGGCAAGTGGACAGCTCTTAAATGACTAATCAGATACAATGACAAGTTAGTTAAAAGAATATTGACTGAATCATATACTTTTATTTAGGAACTCTGATAATGAGAGTGAGAAGATGAAATTGAAAGATTTTCCAAGTATTCTGACTGCACTGACAGAAACCAAAGCAGACTGACTCCTCTAAGGAGGCTTCAGCTGTTACTGCTCTTCTTAAAGGGGTTGTGTCACCCAGATTTATTATTATTGTGGACATAAGCTTGTCAAGACTTTTGGTTTTATGTTAAGACGCCTCAGTGCAGACTTAAGGTGCCAGTTTGGTATAATAGATAACTTCAAGGAGATGCTTAACTTCTAAAGCTGATCAAACAGAAATAATCAATTGAGATTGCTAATATTGGTACCACAGTATGAACTGGAGCCTGAGTTCAGGACTCATGCCCTCTTTGAGATATATATTATTTCCCGGGAGATAGACCATGTCAACACAGGTGCACTTTTTTCTTAAATCCTTGCAAAAGGACTCAAAGGACAACTGTTAGTGACTTACTTATGTTTAGGCAGTCTGATCTAAAAACTGTTAGCAAATTGTTAGAAGGATTAATGCCAAAATTTCAACCTTGAAATTTGGGTTGTGACCTTCTGTACTGGGATCGGCAACAGGCCAAGTTTCATGGAAAAAAAAAAAAAAAAGAATGCTGTTCTAAAGAACTGCAGCCAGATTCAGTAACAAAGATGGGGGGAAAAAAAGAAAAAGCTGTTTTTCACAGGTGAAGAACTTCAGGCAGTCACAGCTTCACAAGCCTCCTGGCGCAGCGCATGGAAATGGCAGGGGGTTTGCAAAGATGGAGATGTGTCCTTACTCTAGAGGAATTTAAAATCAGGAATTAAGATTTATCATCCCCAGTGAGTTCTTAGTTTCTCATTGATGGATTATTTCAATTCCTGAAACATCTTGTTTCATGTTACCCAGAATCTCATAGTGAGCTGATGAAAACAATAGCTCCTAACTGGTAACTCTCATTACATCTCTCATGTTGCTTTTTCGGCTGTGTAGTACATCTGATTGAATTACTTTATCAAAGAGCTCTTAACAAAATGACAATTCAGCTAGGTCAGGATAAACTACTAAAAATAACTTCTAGAACAAGCTATTGAAAAATTAATTAGTTTTGGATCTAATTCATTATTCACTGAGCTCCATGGAAAACCACTGCTGGTAAGCACAAGGAATGGCAGATCAAGTCTTCAATGATCCTTGAGCCCTGGTAACATTCATGACATAAACGCAAATGTAGACTAGCAATGCTAAGTGAAAAAATGAAGTGCAAAAACTGGACCTAAGAGCCCATTTCAGCTGTTTGTTCACTGCTCCAGCTTCTCAACCCAAACCAAGGTATTTAAGTTATTGTACATGTACGCTTGTGCTCAATACTGCTAGAGGCGAAACTTGAGTTTAGTTGGCTGTTGTGTCCTTAGAATACTCTGCTGTGTCATGAAGGCACCTTTCCAGCTCAGGGCAAGTTAAGGACAATGTCACCATTAACTGTGAACTTTCTTGCTTTTGATACTTTGGTTCATGACCTCAGTGTTATTTAAACTAGAAAGGAGAGAGTATTAAAATACATGCCCAAGTAATCCAAGGAGAGGGTGTGAATTACTTCCCAAGCTTTAACAAACTGTCAATCCTTTTATATTCTTCCTGCAGTATTCTTCCACTCTTGTGCTATGTAGCTATGGGATACTTTCCTCCATTTTTAATCTTTAACATGTCAATAAAATTGCTGAATTCAAGAACTTAATCACAATGCTTTACTTTAGCGTAGCTCTACCAGGGCAGAGCCATGGTTACAATGAAGTCACTGCTAAAAACCAGTAGTGCTGTGCTGATTTATATCCACTCCGGATCTGCTCTGTCAGAATCGCTCCCTGTTTGTGCCAGTGCAAGTCAAACAAGAGCCAGGAAATAAAGATCAGTGGCTAATGTAGACTATTAACTCAGGAAAGTTTATAAACTTCTAAGGCAAAGGTTTTCATAGTATGAAGAAACCAGAAGGACAGTGCAGCTGCATTCCCCAGGAACCAACACAAGTGATCATTAATAGCCCAGCAACTCACAGAAGGATGCATAATTACGCTGGAGTTGCTTCAGATACTCTAATTTCTTTCTTACTCATTTGCACGTCTCAATCTCAGGTCTCTCTTCCAAGCATGTTAAGCACTTAGAAGGAGTTATCCTTAGAAACTGACTGAAGAAAGGAACCTGAGCCAGGAGTGAAATCCAGACTTGAATTTGCACGGCTTCTGTTCTAGAAGAAAGCTCTGGCTGTTGAGCAGCAGCATCTTGTGGGATGCAGCCTGCCTGCCGGTGCAGTTTTGCAGTAAATGAATGAAATAATCATTGGGACAGAAAGATAGTTTGGCTGACATCACACAGCAGTCAGAACACTCTTGAGATATGGGTGCAGGTCCTTGTGCCATAAGGTTTTGAACCATCTTGGCATTGCATAAACAAGTGAGAGACTGAGAGATTCCCCTCTTAGTAGTCCACAGCCCAGTGACTGTCTCCTTCCTAGTACTTCTGCAGTGTAAATGAGTAATTGTAGTTAAAATAACAATTTCTCAGTAGATAAGACCTTTGTATGGAAGCTCTAATGCTTTTTAAGAATGATACAATTCAGATGATTGATCATGGAATCCATTTAGTTTTCTGTCCTTTTATGTGCTTAAGTATTTGTGCAAATGGGACTGGTGACTGATTTTCTAATAAGCAAAATGTAATTATTTCAGATGGGAGAATTCTACCATTTTATTTCATCAATATTAATGTCTAAGTGGTAAAATCGACGGGGAGCAGCTACATATCAGTTGAGCCATAGGTGACCTACATCAGTGGTTGATCTTGCATCTTGATTAGTGTAAGCTTTAAAGCTCATAAGCTGTGTTCTGCACTAAGACAGACTTTTAATAAGAGTGATGATTAGCTAATAGCATGCAGTTTTCTAGTACTAAAGTCTACTTAAGAACATCACATATCTTTACTTATCTATATATACAATATTAACTGCAGAAATTTTGAGTTACTTTGAAATTATATATCAATATATCGTGTACAATTGCATCATCAATATATACTATTAATGTACTAATTATATTACCTAAACAAAATTGCTAACTTTGTCTTTGATAAACCTTGTCTGAGATTGATGATTACGGAACCTGCTGGGAAGCACCTAGCAAGGGAGCCCTCCTTACAATCTGGTGGCATTTTTAGGCAGTATATTTGGATACTGTGATTGTCTGCAACAGGAAGAGCGAGGCTGCTGTAGCTGCAGGGGAAACTCCATTTAAAAAAAAATCTGAATGCCCTATGCTGTGTTACCAGTTTGATTTCACACCCAGAGTGCCTTGCTGGGTGCCTAAGTGGATGCAAGTTGCTCTGTGAAACAGGCTGAAGTGCTGAGGGGATAGATTTTTGAACTATTTAAATGACTAATGGTGCAGACAGGCAATTAGTGGGATTTTCAAGTTTCTTTTCCTAATTGCATAGTTAAATACTTGAACATACTTCATAAAATTTAGTCTTTATTCCCTCTAAGATCAAAGCAAGGGGAGAAGAGGACAAATTGCAAGGCGGCATGTAATCAGCTAGCCTAATTTTGTGTGCCTAAATAAGATGTCCATGGGTGCAGCGCAGTTTCTCACATCTTCCCCAGTATTACAAAGTCTGCCTTTATTTTGCAGTGCTGAAGCTGGGCCAGAGCTCACCCATAAGCTATTCCAACATTCAAACAGCATGGGGGTATGGAGAGTCCGCAGCGCTTAATCCCACCATACCCCTAACTCCATCCCTGTGTGTGAATTGGAGCCACTATGCAGGGCTGTGGGCAGCGAGCAGGTGGAGCTTGTTTTGAGATAGCTATATGATTTCTTCTCCATCTCCCACAGATTCCCTTAGTATTCCAGGCTGGACATGATGGCAGTGGAAAAGCACAAGGGCTGCCTCCAAACTGGGGGTAGGAGTGGGACCTTGAAGGTGAGATCAGATGGAGAGGTAACGCTCAGACCTACACCACATTCAAAAATCAAAGGCTTTATGTGATTCAGAGCAGTTTTTCTGCCTAGTTCAAATATCTGTGCCAGACACTGGAAGTTACTTGATGTGAATACCCTGTCAGAGACAATTATTTTGCCGATTTGTTCTCGTGACAGCTCAGCTACACACCAGCACTTACAGAGAATAACAGGACAAAGGAAAAAAAACAACAACAAAAAACTTACGGCATAGCCTGCAGTGAAGTGACAAGAGAGATTTGTCTCTGGGGAAAATAAAAAGGAAATACATTTGAAAACAGGAGCATTAGAGGTACAGAAAGTCAGTGCGCAGCGTGGGAGGGCAGTGTGCGAAGGCGGCTGACAAAGTGATGCGCGACTGTGAGATGCAGGGCTCCTCTCTGAGGAGCTGGAGTCACTGCAGAAACACACCCCAGCTCACAAGAAAATGCTAAATTGCTTTGGCTGCAGGTTTTACTCCGGCACTCTCTAACTGCCACGTTCATCTTTAGCACTGCTTTTGCCCTGGAGCTGGATCCTTACCTCAAGGCAGAATTACTCCCCACCTTCTCACTCTTCAAATCCATGTCTTCAATCTGCACTCCCCAGAGCTTAGCAGTTATATTTTTGGCGTTCAGTAAAACCATGTACCCCTCCAGCCTTGTGCTTGGAAGACTTCCCCAGCTCCAGCACAGAGGTGCACATCTCTGGGGATATGATCACTGGTGCAAACAGGCAGGCAGAAAGATGGAAGAAGATAATGGCTTGGGAACACTAAGCAGGCTCTTGCTCCAACCTCATTGGAAAACAGAAACACTGTTCTCTGCCCCACTCCATGCATACAAATAGGAAAAAACAGGAGCGTGAGAATGCTTGAAATAGTCAGATTAGAGATGTCAGTCTGACAGCTCCTGTGCTCTGTGGGGATGTGTTCTGGCTACGTGATAGACTTCTCATGTCCCTTTGGACAAAGTCTGGGTTTTTTTTGACTGCATTCCTAAATGTGCTTGCTTCCCTGGCTTTCCGGCAGGACTTTCAGATGCGTAGCTCATACATAGCCAGCCTCAGGCTTGTTGATCTGACAGCTAACCCACTGAGATGCCTTTGAAAACTCTGAAGTCAAGTAATACCATCCAAGTACTTTTCCCTTCAGAACTGAGTCCTGGAAATGTGAAGCAGCACTGGGAGGATGACCCTGAAATGGTGATATGTTTGTTTCTGAGTCAGGAGATAATTTTCCCCTCACTTTTCTGGTGCAATAGCTGACTCTTCAGGTGCCATTGACAAACCAGCTATAACAGTGTAATCAGAACATCAGGTGGTCCATTACATTACCAGTCTACCTCCCTTCCCAAAGCAGCCACAGATGATTTTAAAAGCAGCCCTCACCCAATACTGGGTCCCATTTCTCACAGCTTATCCGCGCCAGTCCAGTTGCAAAGTTGTATTTTTTTCCAGAATAGTTAAAGAGAATTAGCTTAAATCCACTGGATTTAAACCAACAATGGCCAATCAGCTGCCTGAGCAGCAAACAACAAAACCATCAGCTTTTGAAACTAAACACATTTTCAAAATAGCAAGAGAACAAAAAGAGAAGAAAGGCAGTGCCTTTTGTGACCCAGGTCTGTGACAGAGGCTCTCAAAAGCTCATCCATCGCTTTGTGTAGTTCCCAGCATATATTATTTATCCCTGCGATCAGTACAGATGGGGAGACAACGTAATAGGAGCCATTCCTGAGCACACCCTTCGCTGTTCGGATGGTGCGCGATGGGCTGATTATTTGGGGCTCAATCACAATTAAGTGTGTTGCAAGCAGTCAGAAAGCTGACACCTGCATTGAGCAATGCTGGTGTGTAGAGGAGGCACGGAGGTGAGCAGCTCCTCAAAGCAGCAGACGTGTCTGGGCTTTCAAGGATGTCCAATGCAGTTTTGGCAGGAATCTTCCCTTGGCTGCTCTCCTGCTCAGAAGAAGGGGAAAGCACCCTTCCACTGAGTTTAATGATGAGCAGTGGAATTCAGCTGAAGGAGCACTGAATTTTAAGGCTAATAAATTGCCTAGCAGCTAAAGCTTCAATTATTCAAAAGTCAGAATTGTACAAAATTGCAGAGGCATCACTTTCGCTTAGTAATAAATCACAGATTTAATATAATTATAAATAAATAGCAGTTTTTCCCAATTGTGCAAGAGCAGTAATTCTTAGGAGATGACCATTTCATTTAAATAAATGCATTCTCAGATTTCGCCTCTATGGGAAGGAAGCCGACACATTTTTCACTTGTGTGAGCTTGCTTGAGTAGATTGATTTATTATTCCCTCAGAGGCGCAGAGAGGCCCAGGTATGGGAAAACCAGCAGCTTTACTTTGAGCTTCACTTCCCTGGGCACTGAATTCTTTCTGCAGCTGCTAGTTCCCTCCTCCCTTGTGAACAGAAACTCTTTTCCCTTTTCAGATAGCTTTATGATTTCAGTCACAGAAATACAAGTGCAATATAAAAGCAGCTGAAATTAACATATGCTAAGGCTGTGAAAAGTCCATACGCAGTCTTGAAAGCTCAGAAAAATGCCCAGAAGGCTTACTGCTGATTTTTTTTTTCTTTTCACCTTTGTGGACAGTAAAAATCACTTTTTTTTCTTTTCTTTTTTTTTTTTTTTTTCCTCTAGGAAACACAGTTAACATCTTATTCCCGCCAACCTTCAGCAAAGTATTGATGCCTATGCTTGGTCTTCACAGAACACCTTCGAGAGCAGGTTTCTGTAGTGCCATTTGCAGTGAATTTTAGCAATGACATGAACCATACCACACCCAAGCTTCTGTGCTGGCGCTTTCAGCAGAGGAAAATAAATGTATTACTAGTGATATGGTATAGCAAGCAGAGCAACAGACAGACCTGCACTGGGTGCTTCTGTTTCCAGAGCCCTGAGCTGAGCCCTTCTGACAACAAATCATCACTGCTCCCACAGAGCCACTGCAGCAGGGCTCTGCAGCCAGAAGATATTCAAGCACCATCTAGTGGGAAAAAAAGTCTGTGTAAGATCAGGCAATACAGACCGGCAGTGAAATAGGCATTTTGGAAAGAAAAACAAGACCAGGTAGGAGAACAGTTCCCTGGGAGTAAAAAGTTGTTCTCTGTGGGAGGGAGTCATGGTGTAATCAAAACAGAACAGTAGTGGTTAGAAAAAAAACGAAGAAGGTGACTCCCTAATGGCATTAGTTCCTTGCACTTATATTTTACTTTTGTTTGCTCACTGTATCCACCTTGAGCATCTCAAGTGTTCTCATTGCTGCTTACAGTTCTCCTGCATCCAAAGGCATTTGCAGCCTGGCATAGGCAGACCATGTCAGTAGGACCAAGGGAGGTTAAAGACAACCTTTTGACTCCATACCATCATACCAGCAGTTTTAACCCACCCTTTCACTTGTACTGGAGCTGTCTCCGTGGGCCACACTGTCCAGGCACACACAGGGTGTGAGAACAGTGTCCAACTGCACAGAGTCCCACTGGCTTTTGGAACATGCCATGTTATTGCCTGGGTTGTCCCAGCAGGAACAGTGTGAATCCAGCAGTCATTCTCTGCTGAGGATGGATCAAAGGTTGATATGCATTGGTTGGGTCTACTCGAACATTGTAAGGAACCAAAACAGAACAGTGAATCCTAATGGGGCCATGGCCTAGCCACAGCCAAGACATGCATGATGAGATGAAGCACCAAGTTTGGACCTTGTTAGTCTCAAGACGCCCAGAATTTCTGCTTGGCTTCCAGATTTCATTCATAGATGATGTGTGTGTATAAATCCTCTCTAGGGCTCCAAAAAACCTTGATGCAGAGCTTTAGAAAAATGGTGATAAAAACTTAATACCTTAGGTTATTAAAATCTCAGCACTTCTTTTACTGCAGCAGCTTTTAGCAATATCTACTAATCCTTTTTCTCCATAAAATTCTATATCCTATCTCATAATATACTTTGCTGTGTTATTGCTAATCTTTAAATTTGTGCATGTTCTTCAGTAGGTGGATGATAAGACATGCATTGAAGGAGCATAAAACTTAAAGTGTGCTGGATGTGTTGGCTTCAGCAGCCATGCTTAGGAAATGTCTTCCAGACCCAGGCCAGCACAAGAGGCTGGGGTACAAAATGCAGCACAGGGGAAAAAAGCAGCAGAAGGTTGTACACTGGAGGAGAATTTTTAGTGGGACTCTGCTGCCAAAGACAAGTCATTATGGAAGCTAGTCCTCTTAGAGATCAGCTCATTCTGCAAATGGTGGGATAGTCTTTATATACTGAAACAGCTCCTTCATCTCTACTTTGCAAGGATAATAAAAGCAAAGAGAGATCAGTGGCATCAGCATGAGTTTTGTTCATGCCTATACTACCAAAGATGTCAACCTGAAAAAGTCAATAGAATATTTTGAACTGCAAGCATCTCATCTGCAGAAGCGTAACTCAATCAGATTTTCCTTATCAAGTTTGCCCTTACAGTGGCTCTGTTCAGTCACTTATCTTATTAAACAGTTCTTGAACTCCAGGATAGTACCATGCATTTTAAGTTGCATGTCAAGACTTAGCATCCACAGGCAATTCCTTGAGTGCTTTCAAGTATCATCTGCAGGCAAGGTAAATTAGAAAGGATCAAGCTTGTAACAGTATTTTCACCAATATTCAGATGAAGAAACAGTAAAGACTATGTCATCAACTCAAGAACTTTCTCAGGTACACAAGTTGCTGGGAGTAGGCTCAAGTACAAAGTTGCTGCCTGCCTCAGCTCACCACGCAGACATCCATGGCATGCAGGAGAGGCTGAAGTTAGCATGCACTCCCAAAGCATGACTTACATAAGCAGAGGTCACATGCCAGAGAAGGCCAATCTATTTCCAAGGGGTTGTAATTGACACTACTGTCCTACATCCTGTCCTTCTTCTCCAGAGAAGTCAGCTCTTAGGGGGAGAGGGACCACAGGACACAATGCTTCAGATACACAAGATGCAGCAAGTGGGGAGAGGGAAGGTGAAGCAAGCCAAGCCACATGCTCAGCACTTGAGATGTAAGAGGCCTACAGCACGTCCTCATGGTGACATGGCAATTCACACCCAGCGGAAAGCAGAGACAATTCCTTCCCTTCTACCCATCACCTCCTCAGGCAGCCCCCTTTACTCCTTGCAGATAAACACTTGGATCTTGAAGACTTCCATTATCCTGGGCTAGAGGCACACAGTAACAGAGCACATCTGTTTTTGTAATCCACTTGACCAAGGCAGGAAAGAGCTTTCTCAAGTAACTGCAGTCCCAGCTCTACGATCTTAGCATGAAAAAGGCACTTGCTTTCCAAACCAGGCAGGAGAACCAGCTCTGCTGGGGGGCTCAAGTCTGGACTCGCAGCCAGCAAAGGAATCCAGCTTTTTGCTGAACTGACTATTGCAAATGAAGGAAAGTTTGGACTTTTGGTTACCAGATGGAAGTTGGGAGAACAGGCACCTGCTCCCACCTTTAAAGAGAGTTCATTTAAGATCCTTGTCAACGCTGCTGAGAAAGAGGATTTATACCAACAGCTCTATATTGGTAGGGAAATGACTCAGATAACTGCATTTCATGCTGCGTGTCTGGGCTGCTGCGATTTGAAGGCGGCAGAAGCCAGGCCACGCGATGCGGTGCATTGCACACCTCAGTCCGCTAAAGGGAGCTCCAGGCTCAGAACTCAACACTGGCTCCTATTTATGCCAACACCACCAAAAGCGTTTTCTCTCCTCTCGCTGTAACTGGGTACATAGAATTAATGGTGCATTTACAGGGCAATTAGTCAAATGCAAATCTGCTCCTTAACAGCAGGTTTGCAATCCAGCAGCTACGAACTCTTTGGGGAAGTTAGCAGACCGAGGCTTATGCAGCCTTTCCCTAAGTATTCCCTGGGAACTTCAAGACACATTTCACTTCAGAGATGAAGGCAGCTGTAAATGTTAGAAACTCAAAGAACTCCTAACCTCATTCATATCATTTTAAAAACACCGGTGTGCACCACATACACTGATGCTTACAATATGAATGGGCAAATCTGAAATAAAGCACAACTCTACTGATTTAATTTGAACAACTTAATATGTGGTACATTACGGATGAATATTCTAGAGTTACAAAGCCGGTGTTTGCCAAGTTGCACAATAACCTTTCTAAAAGCAATTTTGGATGCCTGGAACATTGTCCATAAGATCAGTGTCTCACAGATAGCATGAATACATTGCAACAGGTAAGTGGAGTGGTTTAAGTAGAAACATCCACTGGACTATTGTGATCAAGGAAAAAAATGGAGGAGGAAAAAGAAAATACTAACAATAAAACAAAAGAAAAAGAAAGAGCTAACTGGTTTGCATTTGCAGAGTGATTTAAAAGCCAAGCAGCTAAAAACCCCAGGGAACAACAGCCACTAGAGATAGCAAGCACAGCCTCATAATTTAAATTATGGGATAAAAAAATAAAATAAAAAAAAATCAAAACACACATAACAGCCAGCAAGGACCTCCATAGGCAGAGTGATGACTGGGAAGGGTTGCTCCTGAGGCTGGGGAACAGGCAGGAGAGTATTTCTCATTTTGTTTAAGTGTTTCTGGAGGGTAATGGAGCTATAGAAGGAGTTACTCTCCTGGTATGAGCTATGGTGTCTTCCCCAATTCTGCTGGCCCTCCTGAGGTAGCCATGATTAGCCAGTTTTGTTCAGTCCCAGCTGGAGTCAACTGTTTATTCATGTGAAACACCTCTTCCCCTCAATTTTCTACATTCTCTTCCTAAAAAATATATATATGTATACATATATAATTGGGATGGAGATACCTGGGGCGATCCAGATGAAGTGGTCCAGTAGAAGACAATCCTTTGTTTCCTATGAATACAAAGCCAGGTCTGCCATAAAAACAGAAAGAACCCTAGGACCCTGGGGTGGTCGGCCACAGCGTGCTCTGAGAACTGTGCCCTGACATCTGTTACTACTGACAAATTTGTAAGGGAGGTCTAGGAGAGAACCAGACAAAACAGCAACAGAATACTCGTGTTCAGTATGCTCAAGTAGTGGAGACTGTATTACACTACGTGAGGATGAAGAAAACGGCCACTGGGGCCAGGGGTTTTCTTAAGCTCAGGTCCCAGCCCAATACATGCACCTCACCCTACTACTAGCCACAAAGCTTATTGGGCCGGAAGCTTATTGGGCCCAGGGAGCAAGGCGAGCCCCTTGTGACCCCCATTCCATCTTGAAGTGAGCATCCCACCGCCATCGCAAAACCCACCTGCATACAAGCGATGCACGAACAAGGGATGCGCGGCGTTCCATTATCTGCTCCACAGATTTCACAGTGCTTGAACCACTAACTAGAGGAGCCCCGGGAACTCTTAAACGCCATCGAGCTGCAAAACAGAATGGGATCCAAAGAGACACGGAACATAGTTTAAATACGTGCCCTTAAACAATACTCAGCATGGGCGGAATTAATACATGGCACAGGAGACACAGAGGGGAGGTGGGCAGAGGACACAGGGAGGACACAGACACAGGCAGGACATGAGGTCACAGAGGGAACGTGGAGGGGGATGCAGATGGTACGCATCATGAAATGGATTGGGACAACGTGGTAGCAGACAAACCGAGTTTGGAGTCTCAGGTTGGAGATTAGGCAATGAGAATCATGAAAGAGGGAACAGAGACTTCACAAGAAGGTACTGAACTTAAGAAGAGTTGCAGAGGAAACCTGGAGAACACAGGATCCCTTTACAGAAAAGCGCATTAGCTCCAGGCATTTCCACAGTTGCAATGCTCAGTCAGCCAACCAGCATTACCTTGGGACTGACTGAAGCATTCCAGGGATGAGACAAGAGCAAAAGAAAGGAATGTACATCAGCCCCTCCATTACCAGTTTGGAGGAAGGGAGATAACCCCTTCACTCCCTTAAGAAAAGAACTGAAAAGAAAAATAAGAACAAGCATAGCAGACATAGCTGCTCCAGTCCAGCTTCGGATCCCCTCAGATCAGAGGGCAAAGATCAAAGCCCTACAGCATAGAACAAAAAATCAGTTGCCTCTTTCCAGGAAAGAGCACTCACCCAACAGTCCACAGCAGGCAGTCTCCAGGGAAAGACACTGCCTTGGGGGCTGCCAGCCCTTAAATGAGGTGAGGGAGGGGTGGAGCCAGGCTCAGCCCCACCTGGTCCCACAGCTGCATTGTACCACCTTCTGCCTGAAGCTGCATCTTTGCTGCCTTCCCTCCTGCCCAGAGCCTCGAAGCTGCTCCCACAGTCCTCTGCCCACCCCCAACATGCCAGAGAAGACATCTGGCAGCGGGCTGGAGGAATCCCAGCACCCTGTTTTCCTTCTGCCTGCAGCTCTCTCCTCCTCTGCCACACAGGGCACCAGCCTGCAAAATGGGAATAGTCGGGAGGAAAGGGAGCGCTGGCAGGAGCGACTGCTGCAGCTGGCCGGGGGGGTCTGCGTCCCCCGTGCCCTTGTGGGCTACCTGCCCAGCTGCAGGAGGACCAGAGAAGGGCAGATAGAAAAATGCAGCTGAGCCGGGTGGACCTGCACAACTCTCTGGCCGTCCTGCCGATGGCAGCTGTGACACATCGATCCTTTCCATGCAGCTGAATTCATGTTTTCCATCTGTAAACTTAGGTGGAGAACTGCAGGTTTTGTTAATCTTTGTGGAAATGATGTAACGGTCCCCAAGAATCTCAGAACTGCAACTTTGTCTCTGCCTGCGTAGACCTGCTAGGGCCTAAAACTACCCGTTTTATGGCATTAAAAAGAATAAAAAGCCAAAAATGAAACCTGGAGTTGAAGAAAGACCTTGGAAAAAAACACATTAAAATGTGAACAAGACAGAGGCTGAGCAAACGTTAATATAGCCCTGTGCTTTCTGCCAAAGTGCTTCATTTCGTTATCGTTAAATTTGCCGGGCAGTTACATTTCGGTATGTGAATATTTAGAAACAGTGCAATGGATGCTGGCAAAAACGAGTCTGTTTTCTTTTTGAACAGATATTCATAAGCACTTAGCACAGCTTTCCGGGGTCTGGAGTAGTTTCCCTTTGTTTTCTTCGTCTTTTCCCCCCGCTTCTAACTTCGCGCTCTTCCCCCGTCATCACAACGCAGAACGGATTGCCACGGCCTGCGCCGCGGGTCCCCGGCAATGCCGCCGGAGTTCTTCCCGCGGTCTCTGCTGCCACCTCGTGGCCAATGCGCGGAACTGCCGCTGCCCGCTGCTCAGGCCGGCAAGCTGTACAACGCATGCGCGTAGAAACGCGGAAGTGGCGTTTTAACCGCTCTGCACCGCTAATCCGCCCCTCTCTATGGTGATCGGTCCTCCAGATAATAGCGAACACGCGCCCGTCAACTGAAAGATAGCAATTGTTTCGACAGACCACTGCGGGGACGAGCAAGCAGCCGATTCTCGGAGCGCCGGCTCAGCGATAATTTCCCCTTCTAATCCAGGATGCCCCTCGTCTATTTCCGCCGATTTATGCCCGAGCCCACCCGGGAACGGACCGGGTCGGCTCACGGCTGCCCCTCAGCGCCTCGTGGCACCCAACGTGCTTGCCGCCGCGGTGGAGGAGCAGACGTTTGGGGCTCCAGCCCCAGCCCTGCACCGCAGCGTTCCTGGAAAAGCAGGTCTCGCGAGAGCAACGCGCACGGGCCAAGCTAGGCACCGCGCACGCGGCAGTCTCCGCACCGCACTACGCAGGCGCGGTTCTCGAGACAACAGCACGGAGTACGGACGCGCGAGAAAGCACGACGCATGCGCCAGTGGTTTAAAAAAAAAAAAAAAAGAAGGAAAAAAAAAGCGCTACGCACGCACTGGATTCTGCTCCGAACGGGGCATGCGCCGGACTCTGCCCGCCACGGCGCATGCGCCTGGCTGTGCCCCGCAATGCGCGTCTGTCACGTGCTCTGCGCGCGCGCCAGCCTCGGCGCCGCAATACGCACGCTTTCCTCACGGCCGCAAAACGCACGCGCCGTCGTTTGCAGTGCGTTCAGTACGTTCTCGAAGCAGACCGGGGCATAAAACCGCCCGAGGAAACAGACGAGGAGCATTCTGGATCGGAAGAGAGAAAAGTGTCGCGGAGCCGGCGGTCCAAGTATTGACTGCTCACCTGCATCTCAGGGCTTCGAAGAAATGTGTGCGATTGGAAAGCTTTGTGGCGCATGCGCACTACTTCCCGGGTGGGACCGAGCACCACTTCCGCGTGCCTGCGCGCATGCGCCCTGCTGCCTGCGGCGACATAGCAACGCTGCCGCAATTCTGCCGATTGACCGCGTGGGGGCACCAGAGACGGCTGAAACAACCTCGATGCAGTTCCCCCGATTGGCCACGAGGGGGCGCGAGAGATCGCGGAAATCACTTCGCCGCTAGGACTGCCGTGGGTCTGCACCAAGCCGTCGCCAGCCCGTTCTCTCTTTTGATGGCAGAGGAAAAACACAGAAGGGAGAGGGGGGAAGGGAAGACGACAAAGACAACGAAGGAAATCTTCGACAAACCCGCCAAACCTGCGCTCAGTGCTTAGGAGTACTTGTCAATAAATAAATAACCAGCAAATTGATGTTGTCAAGATTTTTATTACTCTATTTTTTTCAGCCAGCGTCCGAGGTAATGAAAAACCTCATATGAAGCGGGCAGATGCGTGCAGCCAAGCCATGGCTTGGAACGATTAACCACATTTGGTTTTGGCACCACGTTTGTGAGAAACACTCAAAGCCAAAAGTTTCACGTTAGGCCAGGATCTCAGTGATAGCAGCAAAGTTTATTCGTCATTGCAATAACAGGCTCACGTCCCCTATTAGCGAGGGAGGGACTGTGCAGCAGTCAGCGAAATTCATTCCGTTCTATACTCCGAACCCAACGCAGGTAACGCTCTCCTGGCACTCATTGGTTGAGCGTCTCAGGCTTACACTCTCCCCGATGCTGTTGCTATGATACATTTCCATATAACGTCCATTACCGACCCGTTGTTCTTTCGTATGTTTTGTACTTCTCCATGGAGATACGAGGGCCATATTTCCAAGAGTGAGCACATGCGTACTGTCCTGCGCTGGGCTCTTTCTCTGCGCCAAGCAATGGCCCGTACGGCACCTGCGCCAGACCCTGGCCCGTACTGCGCCTGCGCCAAGCACTGGTGCGTATTGCGCCTGCGTCAAGGAATGGCTCGTACTGCGCCTGCGCCAAGCAATGGACAGAACTGCACCTGCGCCAGAACCTGGCCCGTACTGCGCCTGCGCCAAGGAATGGCTCGTACTGTGCCTGCGCCAAGCTATGGCCCGTACTGCGCCTGTGCCAGATCCTCGGCCGTACTGCGCATAGAGTCTCGGCCATCACCGGAGCACGCGCTGTTACCGAGAAAATTCTGCGCGTGCGCCTACCGCGGCAGAAACCTGCGCGTGTGCTGGCAACATTAGCGCAATGCGCGTGCACCGACGGTGGCACAGAATTTCACATGCGCTCGCCTCGTACCGTAACGCGCATGCGCCACCCCCGGCACCGCAGTGCGCATTCCTCTTTTCAGCTTTGTACTGCCATCATTGGCGCGCACTGCGTATGTACAACTTCTTATCCCGCAATGGGCATGCGCGCCCTCCGGCACTGCACTGCGTTTACGCCAGCCTGTTTACCGCACTGCGCATGCGTCATGGGCGGTTCCGGTCTGCGCACGCGCGTTTTTCTACACTGCATTGCGCATGCGACATCGTTCGCACCGTATTGCGCATGCGTCTTTTTAAGTACCAGACTCCGCCTTCGTCCATCCCGCCACCCGACTGCGCGTGAGTCGCCCGCGGCTGTGCATTGTGTACGCGCCATCCTTGGCAGTGTGCGTTCCGGAATTTGCGCTGCTGATTTTGCTTGCTCATTTTCGGCTTCACTACTACGGATTCGGTGTTTCCGACACCTCATCACGCATGCGATCGGGGCATGGTCCGCTGGGAGCCTAAATAGTCCGTTCTGGAAGCAGGCTCAGGCGTGAAACCGCCCGAAAAAATAGACATCGAGCATTCTGGATTGGAAGAGAGAAAAGTATCGTGGAGCCCGCAGTGCAAGAATTGACTGCTCGCCCGCATTTCAGGGCTTCGTAGAAATGCATGCTATTTAACTTGCTGACGTATGCGCACTACTGCCAGGTGGACTAAGCACAACAAAGCAGTGAATTAGCTGCGCAAATGGCCGCGCACATGCGTCCTGCCTCCTGCAGCCACTAACAAACGGTGCCGTAATTGCACCGATTTGCCAGTACGGGGCACGCAAGACGGCGGAACGCAGTTCCCCCACGTGGCCTCTAGAGGGCGCCAGCGACGACTGAAACAAACTCTCTGCAGTTCCCCTTGTGGCCACGAGGGGGGCATTAGAGACTGCGGAAACAACTTCCACGCCCTTCCCCCATTCGCCACTAGGCGTCACCGTAGATAGCGGAAATAAATTATCCGCAGTTAGCCTCTGTGGCCGCCAGGGGGCATTAGAGACCGTGGAAACAATTTCCTCGCCGTTTCCCCAAATGGCAACGAGGGGCACCAGAGACCGCGGAAACAACTTCACCGAGAGGTGGATGTGGATCTGCCATCCGTGGCAGAGGAAAAACACAGAAGAGAAATGGGGGGAAGAGGAGACGACGACGAAAACCAAGGAAAACTTCAACAAACCCCCCAAACCTGCTCTTAGTGCTTACGAATATCTGATGTTGTCCTGCTTTTTATTATTTTATTTTTTTCAGCCAGCACCTGAGTTGATGAAAAACCTGCTGTCAATCAGATTTGTGCAGCAAATGGCAAAAAATGTGCAAAAAAATGGCTTGGAACTGTTAACTAAACTTCGTTTCGTCCCCAAATTTGTGAGAAACACTCACAGACAAATATTTCAGGTTAGGGAAGGATCTTAGTGATAGCAGCCACATTTATTCATTCTTGCAATAACGGGCGCACACCTCCTGTTAGCAAGGTAGAAATTGCTCACCTGTCAGAGAAATTCATTCCGTTCTATACTCTAAACCCAACGCAGGTAATGCTCTCCTGGCACTCCCTCATTGGTTGATTGCCTGCGGCTCACCATCTCCCTGCCACTGCTGCTATGATACATTTCCATACCAACCTGTTGTTTCCTGGGTTTACAAGGGGCCTTATTTTGTACTCTTCCATGAAGATAGGAGGGCAGTATTTCCCCAAGTGAGCACATTTCTTCTGTTCCACGCTGGGCTTTCTCCCCACCCTGCTGATTTGCCTTATTTTGCACATGGCTCAATTCTACCCTAGTCAGAATGTCCCAAATCTTTAACCTTTTACTCTGTACTTAGTGGAAGAAAAGCAACTATTTCACATGAGGGTTGTAAGTTCAGTAAAGGCCTATACTACGTACAGAAAATACTAAAAGCTTCCACACCCAACGTCTTACAAGAGAAACAAAAACAGCCAAGCAACTCTTAGAAGAAACGTATCCGTAACAGCTTCCGTACCTGGCCTCACCACTCTGAGAACCTGTCTGGGTCACCCAAGGCTTGTAAATATCCACTGTATCTTTCTTGATAACATGCAATTTGTCATCAGTTCTTTCATTCACAACAAATGCCAGGATCTGGCGTTCTGACCACAGGCTGAACCGTTTTAATAACAGTGGAATTCCCTGGTACAGTTTCAAGAATTCAATCTAATTTGACCCAAAGGAAGAATTAATATGAAATGTGAGGTATGCATAAGTCATCATGAGGCATGCTTCTCAGCATCACCTTTGGGAAACAGGTAATGGATTTGTCATAAAAGTCTCAGTACAGAAGTAACATGCAACGCTATGTAAGAGTAATACGAGAATATTTTGTGAGGAGGCAAGGAACTTTATGACCTCCGTCTGGGAAATCCAGCACCATTTGCCTGCGGACTCCTCTTTGGCAACTGTTCGTTTTGTTCCGGAGCACAACTCAAATCTACAAAGGAAACAAACGGAGTTTTACATAAGCAGAAGAAAAAGAATGTTCTATTTCCTTCAGTATTTAAAATAAGAAAGTAAGCAATCAAGACAAAAGCCAGGCAGCAAGTGGCGCAGCTCTGTATCATGAAGAACTGAAGTCATAGGCACCAAGCTTCAGACAAATCAGTCCAACGTACCTGCAGACCAACAGAATCCTTAGGTAGGACAGCCAGTGAAAACATCAAACAAAGCACCTGATTCTCAGCCTTCTCCTTCCTTTTTGAAAACCTAGAGGCCTCCCTGTTAGCTCCACCACTGGCCTGTAAAAGCTCAAGCTTGCAGTCTGTTGGCAGTCCTTGTTACTAGACAGCAGAGAAGTTGTTTGGACTGAATTTTAGGAAGGCATTACATTAGATCAAAAATAGTGCCTGAGCAAGGAAGTATGGGCTAAGGACAAACAGTTTAATTCCTAAATAAGAAAGTTAATTCCTCCTTTCCAGGTTATAGAAACGACTGACATTAGACCAGAGGAGCAGAGAGGAGGGACAGCTTAGCGTTATCTGCAAATTAACACGGGACATCACACATGAATGGCTTCAATTCTAGAAACTGTCCAAACTGAGGCAACAGCAAGGATGCAGCTCATGCTACAGCATACCTGATCTCTTCCTGCAGCACTGTTAGGGAAAGCCAATGCAACAGATATTCCTCTCTTTGGACACAATCACACAGCTTGAAGATGACTGAATCCACAAACTCTGCGCATTTGCTGTGAGGCATCTGAACAATCAGTTTGTGCAACTACACTGGGCTACTCTACAAGAAAAACTGCTGCGTGCATGTGTCCATAAAGACCAGTGCCACAAAGAACTATGATGCCCCAACACTGCAGCGCATCGCGAAGACTGAAGTGTGCTCTAGGAGCAGAATGAAAAGCTGCATACCTGAAGGAAGCAGAACAGATGCCAACAGGCTTCCAGCTTGCCCCACCCCCCTCTTTGCTCAAAGCTTTCAAATATATTTGTATAATAAAATATAGACTGGTGTTAATCTCTTAGAATATTTATACAAGTATGAATTTTTTTTTTCAGTTCACATAATGGATGACATATCATTGAATATAAGGTAACTAATTTATGTCAGTAACACTGACAAATGACATGAGCGACACGTCCATTATATACACATCATTACATAATATTAAAGGTAGATAGAGAAATGATCAAGAGGTAGAGAAATGGACTCTATGTATTTAAATGTTTCCTTGTAGTACAAGAAGCACGCATCAGGAAGTGTACCAGCACATACATGCAGATGCAGAGTGACTTTGCACACAGCCAACAGCAACAGGGCACAGAAGAGGTGGCAGCATCAATGCAGGGAAGCCATCACATCCCATTGCATGGAGCGATCATCCCTTGGCCCCAAATGGGCTGCTCCACACTCATTCTCCAGAGAGGAGGCTTGGGCAGCAGATGCAGTGGTGATGGTACAGAAAAAGAACTGGAATAAACTGTCATTAAAATTCCAGTAAAACGATCCCTGTCCCACCCCACAGCAACAGGGGGCTGAGAGCTCCCCATTTTGGGTGCGTGTGCATCTGCTTTTTTGCCCATCCATCTTTAGGGGGATGGGAGCAGGGAATGAGTAGCAGCTTTGTACCGGGCATAGAGAAAATGCAACAAGATGAGAGTTTCAGGAAAGGAGAGATGCAAGAGATGCCACGCAGATTTGAAAGCCTTGCAGCATCATAAAATACAGCAAAGAACTCAGAGAGGAGTCTGAACTACACACTTGGGGGTGGAGGGAGAGTAGGGCAGCAACTCAGCAGGGGTAAGCATTTCCAGCTTCAAGAGCTGCTGTTTCTTATCAAGTTCTCCTTCCATGTCTTGCCCCAAGCCACTCTACACCCTTCATCACGGAGCCCCACTGTTATTAACAGTTTATTTTTTGCATCCTAAAGTACTTTGCCCAAATCCTCTTCCACAGACAATTGACAGAAATTTTTTAAAAAAGTTAAGCAAAACATCTGAATTCTGGTGAATAGATTATCATCACTTTTAGGGTATAGCCCAACAAGAGCTCAATCCTCCAATCACAGCACCAAAATTAGATCACTGCTTCTTCATCTTTGATAAACTGCTGATTAAATGGGTGATGTAAATCACCTGTTCCTGCTGTCATCTGATAGAAAATGAGCTTGGCACAGCCACACAGGTTACTGGAACAAAGAAGGCTGCAAGATAGAGGAATTCAATAAAAGAATTCACTAGCTATTTTAACTCATAGAGGAAATATGACATTTTCCATACTCCATAGCTACTCTAAAGAGGAGCAGCATATTATAAATACCTATGACACATCCTTACTTGTTCAAGCTTTTTTCTGATATTTCATCCAACCTGCTGGGTTGGCAACCTGGGTACTGCTAATGAAGGCAGTAGCTGGTGGGGACTTTTCAAGATAACTGAGTGGCCCAAGAAGCCAACAGGTAAAGATGAGGTGGGTTGGCAGGAGACCAGAAATAGGAGGTTTTCATCCGTAGAATCTGAATACTGGACTTTTAGTATAAAAGACATCACACATTGGCTCAGAATATTTAGTCCTCCTTTCAGGGGTAGTAGCTAAACAGTAAGTTGGTACTTAAAAGCCCAAATAAAGTCCCCAAAATTAAAAAAAAAAAAAAAGACAAAAAAAACCAAAAAAACAAGAAAACACCATGCATGTGCTATGAGACATACAACTCACGTAGCAAGTTTGCTGTAGTGTCTGGGTATCACCTGCCCTCTGTGGCAAGCTAAGAACAACTTTTGCAGAGAGACTGGCAGTAAGGCCCAACACCAAAATCATAGATGGTCTTCAATTTGAATGGAGTTTTGACAATATTCTCTAAGCCCGGCTGATGAAATCTCTTAATGCAGTATGCCCAAACTAAGATGCATGGATTAGAGTGGAAGGAAAGCATCAAATCCTACATCTCTAAAACTAAAAGTTTCTGTTCTTATGAGGAGCAGTAACTGATGGAGATCTGGACTAGTTAGATGATCTAAATCTTTGCCTCCTGCACACAATGACAGGAATTCCCTTCTCTCAAAGATACATTTTATTCAGCACCTGTGAATGTGGGGTGATTTAAAAGCACTTATTTCCTAAAGTTCTCAAAGTAGCACTTGTTTTGATACAGGATGGATTATTCTCCAAAAGCACAAAGGGAAAACTCAGTCCTGTAGAAGTGCAGCCTCAGAAGTGACTATGTATCTGCATATCAGTTTTTCAGACCCATGACTCAGATGGGAGAACAAACACTTAGGAAAATTTAACCTGAATTTTCGGAATTAAATTCTGGGGTTTTAAATTTTATTTACAGCCAGGTAAGAAGATTCATGCTATTAGGCATTGTTCTTGCTATCAGGCATTATTAACAGAAAGATAATGTCTAATTAAGGATAGGTTGTTTTTTTTTTTAATCATGATACTAAATGCAAGTACGATGTAAGACGATGAAATGTATGATGTGTATGTATAACCATCAAGAACTGTTCCAGCTAATTCCATTCCTTCATTGGCAAGTGGATAGAGTCATAGCTCTGATCAGGAAAGATGGAGCAGCAATGTTCTAAGCCAAAATGGGAGCATAGTTTCCTGCAGCATTATTATCTGCACACCAATACCAGTGAAATTGCTGACTGTTTCTCACTCTTACATCTCACAATCCACTTGTTTCCTTGTTTTCTATTGATAGTTTTATGCCCATTTAGACCAGCTGAGCTCCACCACTGTTTCACCAGACTACCTACTCTCTTCCATTCCACTACAGAAGTTAATGAGCTAGGCCACAACCTACAGAAATTGTTACTTACGAGCACTTTCAGTTATCTCTCTTCACTGAGTTTTGGATGCTCCTGTGAGGACAAAAGGTTGAGTTTTATGTCTGTCAAGGGTAACACTGTAACCAAGAATAAACATGCTCCTGTTCCAAAGACCTAACATCCTGAGTCTTTCAGATAACACAGTATAGCAACAAAACAGATGCTGAGGATGCCCAAAGTACCCGATTACTTCTGTCTTGCATTATGTATTTGTTGCTGAATGTATTCACAGCTACCTCAGCTGTGTGGACATGCTCATGATTCATGCCTTTCAAAGATTCATTTGAAGGTTGAGGAAGGTTGTCATTTCACTTGTTTAACCTGATACCAAAGATCTAGCAACAAAAGGGCTGGGAGCAACCTCAGTGGTGACCCTCACATGAGCCTGACCAGGTTTCTTCACAGTCTTCTTGAGAGCTGAAGTAGGTCTACCTGATGGTGCCAGGAGGTGGTACCAGACCTATGCAAATCCTGAGAGCATGCCTGGTCAGAGAGATTAGCAGACAGTTTGTTATTTACAGGAGGATTACTCCCATAAATGGTGCAACTGAATAAACAGTCCTTAGCTTTAGAAACATGAGAGAAGCTTGTGTTTGCAAAGGAGAGAAAGCAAAGCTATAGAAGTTATGCTAATTATTTTTGTATCGCAGAACGTTTCAGAATAGACTGGAAAGTAACAAAGAGTACAGTCAAAGGTCTAACTAACAATTAGTATGCCTAGGGAGACAAGAAAAGAGAAATGCAGCAAAACCAGAAAATGATATCAAGATCTGTCATAAATGTTACATGGCCTTGGAAAAGTTTTTGCTTTCACAGTATACAAAGTAAGACACAGCCACATTAGGAATTACAAAGATCAGTATTTCTGGATCCAGTAAAAAAAACGGGACATTATACAGTAGCCAGTACAACAACAGGGTTTGGAAATGGGAGTAAAATGTAATGGCTTTTGAATGACTGGAGCTGCTGGCACTGTTGTTTTCAGTCTGCTTTGGTTTTGTGCCCCCAGTTAAAGACTGTCAAGTTCACCACTCCCCCTACCTCCCCCCCAAAAAATACATATTAACAAATACTGCATTTCAGAACAATTTCAAATCAGAAAACTTTATCCTTAGAATGTCTTTACATTAATTTTACATAATTGGCCAACAGCACCCAGTTTCCCTAATTCTGAAAATAAAATAATGCCAAACATTTCAATCATTTAATTAATAAATACATACCCAAGTTTTCCCTTTAGAGGGAAATGTTGAGAGCGTAGTACCTACTCAAGATCTTCTTCATTAATTTTGTTATCCCTGAAGAACTAATAACTAGATCTGCAGACAGAGGTACTACGCTGCATTAAGTCAACAATGTAACTGGCAAAAGCAGACAAAGTTTTGATCACTTAGAGGCCCCTGTCAAATCCAAAACAGAAGCAGCAGACCTAAATAAAACTAGCAGAGTTATACAGAACTAGAAATCAATTGTTCAGAGTTTAGCTGGGGGCACATCAGTTAGGTCACCTCTGAGAGAGGAGATGCTGACTTTCTTCAAAATAAAAGAAAAGTTGGTAAGGGAATGAATGAGGATACAGTGTTGAGGAAGATAAACAGGCACTTTATTGACTATTGAATAGAGAAGAATATTATGATATGCCACAAAACTGGTTAGGCTACTGAGTCTGTGGTTCTATTTCAGACTAAAGCAGGACTTGCCTGCAAAAGCTCATCTACTCTAAGCTTATACAATAAAAGATTACCTACAAATTCCTGTTTTCTTATGTCTCAAGACTATCATGGCAGTGATAATCTACTACATATGCAGAAGATGTCATGCACTTCAATTACGTTTAAAATATCAAAGATACCAAGATATGCGCCTTATTACCCTTAGTCACGTTTCACTTTCACAGATGCCATGCTGAAGTACCTGGAAATTAGCTTTCAATCCCTGTAACACTGCAAACAGTACTAACCCTTCTTTGTACCAACCACAATTATACCCACTGCTATCTATTTGGACACTGAGCTCTTTCTGATCTGTGACGAGCATTTATGAGACAAGCATTATACAGGTTTTCCTATCAAAGTTGCTTAGTGTGAACTGCTTTTGAAAAAAAAAATGTGAAAAGCCTGCAACAGTCTATAGCTTCTGCTCCTGCCTCCCTCCGTGTTAACTTCATAGTTTAATAATCACATTCCCCATTGTGACTCTGCAGTTCCTAAGAGGTGAGGACAGAGCAGGTCCGAGACCGCCTCATGAGACTGAATGTG
Organism: Phasianus colchicus; assembly: GCF_987193195.1. Classification (NCBI taxonomy): domain Eukaryota; kingdom Metazoa; phylum Chordata; class Aves; order Galliformes; family Phasianidae; genus Phasianus; species Phasianus colchicus. The sequence goes on from NC_143445.1 coordinate 17,335,947, forward strand.
TACAAGTCTATGGGGCCGGATGGCGTGCATCCCAGGGCTCTGAAGGAGCTGGCTGAGGTGGTTGCTGAGCCGCTCTCCGTCATATGTGAGAAGTCGTGGCTGTCTGGTGTGGTCCCAGATGACTGGAGGAAGGGTCACGTCACTCCCATTTACAAGAAAGGGAGCAAGGAGGACCCCAGGAACTACAGGCTGGTGAGTCTCACCTCTGTGCCTGGGAAGATCATGGAACAGATCATCCTGGATGACAGGCTTGATCACATGAAGAAAGGGTGTGTGATCCGTGACAGCCAGCACGGCTTCACGTCTTCTGGGCTCCATCAGAAGAGGGGTGGCCAGCAGGGACAGAGAGGCGATTGTTCCCCTCTACTCTGCTCTTGTGAGGCCCCATCTGGAATACTGCGTCCAGGTCTGGAGCCCCCAGTACAAGAAAGACAGGGAGCTGTTGGAGAGGGTCCAGAGGAGCCACAAAGATGATCAGGGGACTGGAGCACCTCCTCTGTGAAGAGGGGCTGAAGGAGCTGGGCTTGTTCAGCCTGGAGAAAAGAAGGCTGCGGGGTGACCTCATTGCAGCCTTTCAGTACCTAAAGGGAGCCTACAGACAGGAGGGAAATCCCCTCTTTGAAAGGGTGAGTGACAGCAGGACAAGGGGAAATGGTTTTAAGCTGAGGGAAGGGAGATTTAGGTTGGACGTCAGGGGGAAATTCTTTACAGAGAGAGTGGTGAGGTACTGGAACAGCTGCCCAGGGAGGTTGTGGATGCCCCGTCCCTGGAGGTGTTCAAGGCCAGATTGGATGGGGCCCTGGGCAGTCTGGTCTAGCATTAGGTGGAATGGTTGGTGGCCCTGCATGTGGCAGGGGGGTTGGAGATTCATGATCCTTGAGGTCCCTTCCAACCCTGGCAATTCTAAGAGTCCTCCTGCTGTTAAGCTAACATCCACCAATCCTTCATCCTGTTACAGTTACTCCTAATTGCTACTCTTTCTGCTGTCTCAGCTCTTCAGTACTTTTCACTTCCTACATGGAACAACGCAGAGATTTGATCTATCTTAAGTTTTCAAATTCAGGTAAGAAGCAATATAGAACTGAAGAGAAAACAAGCGTATAAATAGAAGTCATTAGGAAACACAGAACATGCTGCCTCAGTTCTATTACTCCAGTAGAAAAATGATGTCCCCTTTAATACATGACAAGAGGGTCTCATTAAAGATTTCCACATTATGTTTGAAGCCTATTAGTAGCTCTGCATATACCTAAAATGCCATAACGAAAAAGTACATTAATTTAAGTGAAATTATGGACATTAAATGTGATAGTGCTTAGGAAAGGAGACTCTGGAAACAAAGTATTTTCTACTATATTTTTTGCACACTACAATTGATTCATACATAGATGTTTACTCTCCTGAGTAAACTGCTTCCTGAATTAAACATTTTCTCAATACAAAATATTTATGTAAGTCATACTGTACTTTATCCAAATGGTCTTCCTGAATGTAAGCCATATCAGAGTTAAGCAAATAATAACCTACAGGCTAAAATCTGTGATCTCTCAGATGGACCATTATACCCATTAAACATATAAATAAAACAAAATCCAATTTATATACAAGCAGGGTAGGTTTTTGTTTTGGTTAGAATCACTTGTGTACTATCCCTTTTGTAAAAGCTATCAAATACACATTTAGATGAAAAATAACGGCTGTGATTCCTACCTATGAAATTTTTATGTCTCTTGTAGCAGAGAACACAACAATAAAACCTAGAAACATCAGAGTAGTGATTTCTATTATTGAAAATACTCAGAACATCCCTTTTAAATTACAATTACTGCAAAGAAATGCAGTATACCTCAAACAGCAACAACAAAAAAGCCTTAAACTTTCCCCAAACTTGAGAAGTGTCACTATAAGTAGGGTTTATCCAAAAGATAACTGGGAACACAGAACAGTTCTGTATGTAGTCTATATCTGGCATTGACAAAGTGTTAAAATTATCCAGTGATGTTCACTTCATAAGGTATTATAAAGTTAGAAGCACTACAGGGCTTTCAAGTATTTTATGTATTTATAGTGAGTAAAAATACAGCCATAATAATAATACTGAGAAACTCTGAAGATTCAAAGCCTACTGAAACTCACCAGCTTCAGACCCCAAGCACCAGCCCCTACAGTTGTGTTAGCATTAACTCCTGTAATAAAGTGAGCTCCATAAGCAGCAGACAGTATCAAAACATGAAGTCGTTAGCAAGTATAACCCAGGCCTTCTTATCACACCAACTGTGGTTTTTAAAAAAAATAACAAAGCACCCATGCCATCCTATCCCCCTAACTACTACTACCTATAATTAAATTTGCCTTTCTATGAGCAACTAATATAAGCAAAGAGGCACCTGTACAACCAATGGGTGTACAATTGTACAATCAACAGGCATAGGGAGGTTAGGCTTAGCAAGATTGTAACAGTGGAAAAATAATCAGAATAAATGGAAATGCCCACTGGCGTTATAGACTCACAGTAAAACTCCACAAGGAGCAACCTCCAGACAGAGATCCTTCCTCAGGGGCAGTCAGCATTTAAATGAGATCTAGGAGAGGTTCAGCCAGGCTCCACCCCTTCTGGTGGCACAGGAGAATTGCCTTCACCTGTGCTCCCATGGATGACTTATTGCTTGCCTCAGGTGGTCAATCAGAGGTTCAGGCCACGATCAACAGTTCCCATACAGGGGCCTACGTAACATGATTGCTTTATCCAGCCCGGGGAACAGAACTGCTCCACCAGGACTGTGAACATACTGGAAACTGTGGGGAAACATTGATGAATATCCTGATAAGAGACAATGAGAAAATAACCAGGCTATACAGTGCAAAGAGCATGCAATGTTGTTTCAATGTCTGCACGGTGCAAATAATGCTACTGTTTGAATAAACTATGCAGCTAGAAAATCAACACTGAGCCTTGACTGATACATGGAGCTCAATTCACAAAAGATGATGTTGTCACATGTATTATGCCCAGCTTCCTAACAAAAACCCAAAGGTTTTAAGAGACCTGTTTCATAAGGCATACGTTGCAAGATAGCTACACTTGACAGCCGCTAATTACAATGAAGAATGGACATAAGGATCAAGCTTTTAGAACAATGACATTTACTCGGAATGATACATCTGAGATGGCAAATGTGCCCAGTGTATCTCATATGGATGCTGTAAATGTTGCACAGAAAAAAGTTGTTTTCTGCAGTTTTCCAAAAGAAAACATGATTATCCATCCCTTAAGTGGAATCTACAGTACTATAGAACATGAGTATGGCAAGGCTGACTCAGTTATCTATTACTCCTTTAACTGTTCACCAGATATTTCTCTTTTTTGTGTCCAACCTACATATTTTTCCACAGTGACAAAACCTCCATCCTGAAGCATACATAACATTGATTTTAGGAGGTGGGATTTAACACCTAGAGACCACTGCTTTGCACTGCAATGAAGCTGATAACATAGACATCTGATCAAACTCTTGTAGCATTGACTAGTAGCCCTTTTCTTGTGCAACCCAGAGCACCCTAAGACAAAACTCCACTCCTCAAGTCTACTTACATCAAGAATCCAAGAACACGCACATTCTGCAGTTAGATGATCAAAAAATAGTTGTCAGTAAGATAGGTGAGAAAGCAGTTCAAAGACCTGTATTGCTGATGTTTTGTACAGTCCTGTCACGTACAAACGACCAGAGCTTGAATGAACGAAACAAACTTCCAAGCAACATCACTGTTGCTTTTTGTTAGCTACCCTACAAATTCTCTTGCCATTTAAAATAAATGAGCAAAGATCTCAAGTAAAATACCCTCATCTCCACTGCCAGCCCTTAAATGAGGTACGGGAGGGGGTGGATCCTGGCTCTACACCTTCCAGTCACTCAGGTGCACTGGGTTGGCCCTACCTTCCACCAGGTGCTCAGTGGTTCAGGCCATGACTCAGCATTTCCGCTACAGTGGTCAAGGAGTGTTCCCTGATTTTAGCGTCTATTAAAGCAAGCAATTTGCTTTTGAGGAAAGGTCTACAAAAACTGTTTCACCTCAAACATAATCACCCAAATCTGGGAAATTTGCAAGCGGTGGGACTCTTCATCAGCTTGCACTTGAGGATTTGTTTAGTTTTAAAATCCACCCACGACAAACTGTCAGCCACTTCAGATTAGAAAGGAATCCCGTTCCTGACAGGTTTCCCTCAGAGTATTGAGTGACAGAGCTGAGATACATCCCTGCCACGAGACAACAGATTACAGGAGAGGACTTTGGGATCTGCTGATGTGCAGTTTGCACCATACCCTTGTGTGAGGAAAGATGTGAGTTATTGAGGTCTGCGTTAGGCGAAGTGCTGCCAGCTGGTAAGAGGCGATGGCACTGGCGAGGCCATGCGCATGAACACAAAGTTCTGATCTCCTCAGGAGACACAGAACTATTGTAGACAGCCCCTTCTTCCTGAAGGTGAAAATTTAGCAGATATAGGAGGGTGTAGTCTCTATTACCTACCAAAGAGGCACAGCTTACATTTCTGCAAGGACTGAGTTTTAGGTATGAAATAAATACACACTCTTCCCGCTGACACACACCGCCCCGAGGGAGGGAGAGCAGCACCAGTAACGTTCAGAGGCAGCCTGCAGCGCTGCCCAAGCCGTCGGTCCCAGCCTCTGCCCGCACAGCGGAGTGCTCTCAAGGACAGCTCGGCCAACAAAACACACGGGAAGGCACGAGGATCCCCCGCACGCCGTCCTGAAGGCGGTCACCGCCGACCCCGCACGTGCGCGCCGACACCAGAGCACGAGCGACGTGCGGCCTCCGCAGCCGATCATGGCGGACACCCCGCCCTGCAGCACTGGAGACGCCCGGGGGCTCCGCCTACCGGCCGCAGGCGTCCCGCGCGGCCCCGCCCCTATATTAGGGGTGGCCGCAGCGTAGGTCTCGGAGTGGGGTTGTTGCGTTTGTTTGAGCTGCTTCGCGGAGCCGGTGCCATGGCAGGTCAGTGAGCGCGGCCACACCTCCCGCGGGCGCGCGGCACTCGCGCTGCGACTCGCGAGGGCCGCTGGCGGCGCGGACCGGGGCTGTGGGGTCGGCGCGCTTCTCAGCCGCGTCCCGGCCCCGTCGCAGGGTTGGGGCGGGCCGCGCCGGCTCCTATTTTTAGGTAGCCGTCCCTGCCAGCTGCGGGCTGCTGACCTCGGTCCGATCCGCGCTAGGATGCAGAGGCGCGGCAGGCCGATGCTGCAGCTGCTGCGGTCTGGGGCTGCACGAGAAGTGGGGATGGGGGTCTCGTGGGCCGGGAGGACGCTCCTGCTGCTGCCCCGCTCCGCGCCGCCCCTTCGGCTCCGAGGCTTCGCTGCCGGCTGGAGGGATGCGGCCTGAGAAGTGAGGGGGCGTGAGGAGCTCCCAGCCGGACTGCGGCAGCTCGTGGAGAACACGCAGCCCCTTTCCTGAAACGCTGCAGGCGGGGCGTAACTTCTGAACGGCACCACAGCGCGCTGAGCGCGTCGCCGCCGCTTCCAGGGTGCTGGCCTTTCTTTCTATCGGATTTCTCTCTGATTTTTCTGGTGGAGCTGTCAGCAGCGTCGATTTCCCTCTCGCATCTGGAAGGCTGCGGGGGACTGTTCCTCACTTCCCCATGCGCATCTCGTTCAGTTGCGCGTGCCTTTGAGAATCCTGTACTCAGGACTGAGAGGTTACTAACAGAGAGCAGGAGAATAGACAAGTAGCGGTGAGAACACTGGGTGTGCCGGAGTGCATATCCAAAACAAGTTAAAACCTCACAGGTTAGGTACAGAACATGTGGGGCAGACACCAGTCCACTGCTGCATGCTGTCCCATGAAGGGTTGATCGTGGCTTGGGCTTCCAGAATGCTCTCTTATATGTGTGGGGAGGGGAGCATTGCCAAGATTCTTCTGTACAAGCTTGTCCCTGGGCGCCGTTATAACTACATAATTAAGAAGGCATGCATATAACTCACGTTCTCTGTGTTGCAGCTATGCTAAGAACTAACTGTATTTTACTGATAATGATGACTCCAGTGTGAGCGTAACCTATACACACGAGAAACTTTTCTGTTAGGAGAAGTGGGCTAATCTCTTGCAGATTTAACTTTCATTTTAAACAGTAACTGGTCTTGCCTAGATTATGCTATGGTTTTGTGTGTAATGCATGAACGTACTTCAGTACTATGGCTGTGTTTTAGAGAACGTATGAAATAGTTTCCAAAATCTTTAATAAAGTATATCTTTACTGATTTTCAGTGCTCTAAAACTTGTGAATATTCTTCTGTCAGGCAGCTGTAGTTCATCCTACTGCAGTTGAGATATAATGGGGAACTTTTAACCCTTACTCCCTTAAATTGACTTTATTTTCACTAAAACCTTTGTGTGTGTCATGCAAACTGCCTAACCAGTAGATTATTTTTTTTTAGGTGTATGAAAGCTAAAAGTTAAATAAAAGAAGTCTAGTTTGTCAGTAGCAAGAATCTCTTACTCTGGAAGGGAGAAACAATTCAGCTAAATGTTGCTGGCATATAATTATACTTTGGCTGTGCTGGATTTGTAGTGACTTCTCTATCAGTATATAATGGCAGATGTATATTTATTGAGTAGCTGAGAAGCAGTGCGCAAATTCAGTAATAAACATGGATCCCTACTAGAAGGGTGTTTATACCAGTTAAGATTTTACACACTTGCTGTTTGTAAAGCTTCAAAGCTCTCAAGAGGCTGGAGATTGTTCTTTGGAATTGCTGAATTATATGAACTCCTATAGACTAAGTGAAATGGAAAAAAAGAGTATTGATTTCTGGTATTTATAGAAGCTTTCTTAAATTTTGTAATTGACTACCATAATCTGCTTCTCGGGACTAGTTGGTTTTGCTGCTAAGAGAAGTCTATGCCAGCAACAAAACCCTCTAGAGTTTGTAAGCCAAGTTTGTTGTGCTTATAGGCAATTATCACATGTGAGTTTGTTGCCAGTAGTTCAGATGGCAGTAATTTTAAAAGATACTAATGAAAATGTGACTTATCTCATGATGTGAGCAGTCGTCCCTAAAAGCAATCTTTCTGAAAACAGAGCAGTCAGTATTTTAGTCTTACTACTACACTTGATTTTAGGCTACAGAGTGCCCAGAGCCTTCACTCTCCATCTTCATCTAATCAACATTTGTAAAGAAGAGTTATTTTCCAAAAGAACTTTTAATGTAAAAACCAGTTTTTGAAATTCTTTGCAAGAAAATATTTTGCTCGTAATGTCAAAAATGATTTTTTTAGGAGAAAAGTATGCTTCTTGATAAAGAGTTGTAGCTTATAAAGGGCTACTATATAATAATAGCTGGCAGTGAACTGAAGAGGTTTAGAACTGTGTGTTTGACTGTGTCAGACCTATCTTGGCAAAAGTTTGCATTATATGGCTTCAGTGAACATACAACAACATGATGTGTATTTTTAAAATACTGTTGAAGTAACAGATCATATGCTTGATAGTAGCAATCTAGCTCTACTTCTCTTGTGAGAGTTAGCTGAAGAGCAAAAATGATTGTTAATCGTATTACTAGATGTTTCCCATTTAAATCTTGCTTTCTTGTTAAACAGCTGCAACCATTTCTTGCTGAACAACTCATCTTCAATAAAACTGTTGTCCAGGATCTAAATCAAAGTTTACTTTCATTTGAAAATGAAAAAAATAAAATTCTACACTACCTTCAGGCTCACATTTGAACCCAGTGTAGGTTTATGAAACTGTACCATTAGTAACTTTAGAAAAAAATGCAAGCATACTGGCTCCAATACTGTTAGCTTAAAAATATCATATAATTAGATAATAAATCTCTCCAGAACCTTTTAGATCCTATCTAACATTGGGATGTCATTCATAACCTGTAGGAAAGTCAAAACTGGCTTTATCTTTCAGTAGTCTTTGTTTAATTTTTTACTCTATTTTTGCCACGTGTTAAGTTACTAATGGCAAGTATAGCTATGTAATAGTAACATTCTTCTTTTTACCTTAAGAGTAGGCCCAGGACACAGATTTAAAGGGTGTGTCTTAAAGATATTTCAACATGGTGTCTAGTAATACTAGATTTCTAATATATTTAACTCAGAATAAAGTAGTGGATTGTGCAACTTTGACTAAGTTAATTTCTTCTAGACCAGTCTTTTGTGACTCTAGCCACAAATGATTCCTATGTGAAAGGAGCACTTGTACTTGGTTCATCCTTGCAACAGTCTGGAACAACGAGGAAGCTGACTGCACTCATAACTCCTCAGGTTTCTGATCCAATGAGGTAAGGTCGCTTAATTATGTCAAACTGCCACAGCTCCTGCCGATATGAAGGTTGAAGAAAGTTAAATTTCTTGATAGTAACTTTCCAAAACTCTGAAAATTTAACTAAGCTTAGGAGAGTTAATCTAAACTATCTGGAATTCTGTGAGGGATTCAGACTTGAAAGTTTTGTGGCTTTTCTTGTATGATGGCTTAAAAAATACTCAATAGTTAGAGCACTATAATTTGACTTGCTATTCTAACTGGATCTTTGCTCTTTTGTAGTCCTTCTTAGGATTGTCTGACAACACAACATTGCCCAGGTCTTCAGCAGCAGTATGCACATGCGTGGTAGTGGGGAATTAGTATCTACTTATCTCACAGAAGCATTCTAGATTGCACCATTGCAACATTATTGAAATCTAGCAGATGCTTCAGATGAAATTCTATCATGAGAGAATAAAATGAGTAGAACGAGAGTAGCATCAAGTATGATAAATAGCAGTATGATATATAGCAACCAGTAGATACCTGTCTTTTTGGTGATGTAAGTGGAACTTGAGTTTCATATCTGTATCTATGACTTACACCTTAAATTCAGATGTAGCTGTCTGTACTAAACTGTCAATGTAAAGACATCTTGCAAAGCAGAGTTCTAAAACTCATTTACAAGCTCTGTGGTTCAGATTGTACTGATAATTGCGTAGCATTCAAGATGCTATATAGAATAGGTAGTTGCTTTAGAGATGCTTCAAATTTTTAAGCTGTGTAAACTTCTATTGAATTAAGCAGTGATGGCAAAGCAAAGGCTGGATATCTGTCAAGGGGAAAAAAATAATATGCTTCCTGAATACTTAAGAATCAACCTCAAGGCAAACATGATACTAGGTAAAAATGCTGCTGTATGCAGAGCCACAGTTAAGTGAGCCCCTGAAGCTTTTTGGATAAAGAAATTTCTTGCAACTGGCTCTAATAACGTGACTCTAATGGTCACAAATTCAGAATGGTGTTATTGCATAACTTCCTTTTCAACTGACTAGAGTTCAGCTAGTTCTTTGTTACAAACTAGAAACCTTGAGACTGATATGCAAGGTTATGAATTCCCATATGGGTAGTCAACTTTCTGATGGCATAAGGAATACTGACAGGTTCCCTGTTGCTTTACTTCTGTTCATGGAATCTGCTAAGTAGTCTAATACTGGAACAACATAAATCTTGGCAACTTATCTCTCTGCAGGAGCACACTAGAGAAAGTATTTGATGAAGTCATTTTGGTAGACATCCTGGATAGTGGGGACTCAGCACATTTAGCATTACTGAAAAGACCTGAGCTGGGTATCACGTTAACGAAGCTTCACTGCTGGGAACTGACACAGTTTTCAAAATGTGTTTTCATGGATGCAGACACAATGGTAAGTGGTCATGTTACAAAGAGGTACCAGGAGACCTGATATGAGGGTTGTTGGTTGGTTGGATTATTAGTTTTTTGGTGATGTTTTATTCCTTTTGAGGGGAAGGAGGGATAATGGAGCTATTTTTGCCATTTAGATTAATAACTATCTAAAAATGTACATACACTTATTCCTAAATAATTCCCTTTAACATGTAGTCTGTGGGCACTATCTCCATAAAGTATCATCTTCCATAAGACAAGAGCATCAATATGAGAATTTTCTTTCATGTCAAAAATCCATTAAGAAAAGATACCCCCAATTTCTACCCTAGAAACCAGAAAGCAATTTTTTGCCCCCCCTACAACTAGGTTTTGTCAAATATCGATGAGCTTTTTGAGAGAGAAGAGTTGTCTGCAGCACCAGATCCAGGCTGGCCTGATTGTTTTAATTCTGGAGTTTTTGTTTACCGACCTTCCATTGAAACATACAATCAGCTGTTACAGTTTGCCACAGAGAAAGGCAGCTTTGATGGTATGTATTAATTTGTATTCCAATATAAGTTAGACAAATAGTAATGGTGGTTGGGATGGCACAGGAACTAGATATGTTTCATAGAGGCTATGTATGATGGAATTCTGTACTCCAATGTAACTACACAAAATCACATTATCACAGTGAAAGATAATATTCCAGTATATAAAAGAATTTCTTCAGATTAACTGGAATGACAAATGAGAGTCAGCTTCTATAAGCATTAGCAGTGCAGAATCGCAGAACACTAAGCTTTGACATTAACAAGTACAGTAAATGCATGAACAAATTGAACAGCAGTACTATACTTTAAATTCAGCTCTTCTGTGGTCTCTGGTATTCAAGGCTGTGCGAACTGAAGTTGATGTGGTATGAAAAAATGTAGTACTGAACAACAAGTATAGATTCAGAGAATCTTAAAATACTTGAAGGTGTAACAGTCTCTTGATATGCATGTGATAGCTTCTTATCTTTATAGGATGGTGACAAGATTTTTCCCCAGTATGGTGTGCATAGCATCGGCTGTTATCCACTATAGGTGTAGATCATTAACGATTAGTCACTGTACCAAATCTAAGCTTGAAAAGCCAACTTCTGATGTCCTGTTAGTCTTGGCAATCTATAACCATTGCAGTAAATGCACATATTCCTTGAAGTCTGTTGCAGTTAAAGGCTTCTAAAAAAACAGACTCGTCTCAGTCACTAAATTTAATTATCTACCTACTGTGGTGTGAAATAAAGTTTTACAAGAAGTGCTGCAGAAAACTGTGTAATAAGACCATTAAATTGTACTTTTACTTGTAAGAGATAAAAATTCTAGATGTCACTCCTACTTCACAGAATTATCTCTGTTAATTCATGGGTTCCTATGTATGGCCTCCTATAGAGCATAGGTCTCAGCTGGATGCTTAGTATGAATAACCGAGTGAAAATGAATATTGTAATATCTAGATCTGTCTGTACCTCATGACTAACAAGGCAGTAGTTGATAGCTATAGGAGTGCTTTCTCATATTGGAGGTAAATTGGTCTTCTGGATGTGGGGAATCAACCTTTTACTTGAGTAGATAGTGCTAGGACAAGGGGGAATGGTTTTAAGCTCAATGAGGGAAGTTTTAGATTGGATGTCCAGGGGAAGTTCTTCACAGAGAGTGATAAGGTGCTGGATCAGGCTGCCCAGAGAGGCTGTGGGTGCTCTGTCCTTGGAGGTGTTCAAGACCAGGCTGGATGGGGCCCTGGGCAGCATGGTCTAGTACCAGATCTGGAGGTTATTGGCCCTGCTTTTGTGGCAGGGGGGTTAGAACTTGATGATCCCTGGGGTCCCTTCCAATCCAAGCCATTCTATGATTCTATGTGCCAAAAGCTGTAAGATGGTACTGAATTGTTGCATTTAAAAAAAGAGGAAGCTGACTGTTGAAGAGTTCCAGGTACATCTGAGATTTGTCTTCTCTTGAGCCTTGTTTGACTCCTAGTAACTACCATCTTCTAGGTGTAAGGCTCTTGTCATTTAAGAGAGTACAACTGCTTCTACAATGTTCTTGCTTCAGAGCTAAAGCCACATAATGATGAAACATCCTTGATGTTGTCTGTGTGCAACAGTTTTTATAGCTCTTAGTGGAAAAATGGTGGGTTAATCATTTGCCATTTTTTTAGAAGTGTAATTTGTTCTTTGGCTATGAACTTACTCAGGTTTTACTCATTGTAGAAGCAACCTGAGTAATGAGACAGTGGAGATATTATTACTTGTGTAAGATGCTGTTGAGCTTATGGACTTGGGGAGAAAGTGTATTTAAATTTCAATTGACTTAGACATTAGTAAAAGTTTCTAGGAAACTTCTTATAAGTGAAAATCTGAGAAGTCGCTGCCCTTAACAGGGCACAGAAATGCAAACTTCATAATCTACCAGTTATTGAAATCAAGCTTTAAACACTCTATCTGCAGGAGTATGAACTAGGAAATACAAAACCTTCTAATGTATTTTGTGGTTATGAACTACAGTAGACAGACGGCTCTTACGTATAATACTTTAGACTAAGAATAGTAGAATGACAGTTACTTACATAGAATAACTGCTTTATCTAGAAAAGTGAAACTCAAATGGATAATAAGGAACTAGTGGAGGAAAAAAGTCTGGTTTTAAAAGGGTTCTGATAGTATCAATACTTTAACAACTGATATTATTTGCATAATAGTATGACTTTTTACTCTGGGATCTAAAACAGTTGTTTTTTCGTAAAAAGACATGCAGCAGAACTACCTGTAGATATGTGGAGAATATAACTACTGCCTGACTCTCTCACCTTATGTTTAAGGGCCGATTTGTAGAAGACTACTGCTGAAGTCTGAACTAGGACAGCTAAACTTTGATTTCAGTGACTGCTTTGGCACAAATGCATGCAAACTGAAAAAAAAAAAAAAAAAAGCTGAGTATGTGGAGCAAGTCTGAGTGATAAAGTCATGTAGAGTAAGTCAAATACACTGTTGCTACCCCTTTAGTTATAAGCTACCTTTTCTGAGAGGGCCTCCAAGACTTAGTTTTGGTTTAGAACTTAGTGTTATGAATGCATATGCTAAATCAGAAGTTTAAATGTTATATAATTGAGTAAAGACCAGGGAACTTGTCCAGTTCCTTTGACTTTGCTCTCTTGCAATAGGAACTTGTTCAAAAGTGCTTTGTATCTTTAGGGGTTGAGAGGAAAGTTAAAGGTTTGAAATTACTGATCTGAGTCTGTAGGCAGTGTCTTGCTCTGCAGTCTTCACATATGTTGACTGCTATAACAGGATACTTAAAACTTATGTTTGTCAGTGTATCTCCTGTAAGTCTAAGTGCATGATCAATATAGAGATTTTAATCACAAAAAGCAGATTTTTCTCAAATCACACTGAGGATGTAAACTTTAGTACTACCCTGTACTTAATTGTAGGCAATTAAAAAAAAAAAAATTACAAAACCATCCTTTCTTTTCCTGAGTCAGCAGAAACTGAGTGCTTCAGAAAACAAAAGATTAAGGGATGGTATATGTTTTATTTTAACTATGCTATGTTTCTCTGCTGTTCAGCAGTGCTACTTGTGAATGCAGTTATAGGTGAAAACAGCAAATGAGATTGAAGAATCCCTCACAACTTTAATTTGTGAAAGAAAGTATAGCTGAAATTATTGAATATACTTAATCTAAGTATATTCCCTGCAATAAATATGTAGTTTTTACTTCTCAGTAGCTCCTTTTCAACTGGCCTACTTTGGGGCAGGAGCCTTTTTTTTTTCTTTTAACTACCCTACTACTGGCATACCAAACAACTTCAAACTCATTGACTTCGTTACAACTTCTGCTTGCAAACTGATAGGTGAGCCATCCCAACACTGTACCTCTGGTCATAATGTATATGGCTATCCTCACTTAAGTGTTAATTGGTGGCTTTATAGGACAGAACTAGGAACTTCTATTGCATGGATTTAAGTTTTATTAGTGCTGTCACTGAGACAGAATGCGCTTTCCTTGCCAGATTACAGTGTAGGTAGGTGCATCTGAAGCTGCAGGTCTAAAACCACTGATACCTTGAGTCCAGTCCCAAGGCCTTGGTCACGTATCTGTAAGCATAAGTAATAAAACTAATGGTAGTCACTTGATCATCTAAGCTACAGCTTTCCTGAAGATCTTCAGGACCCAATTGTCAAATTCTTTTTTCTGCTGCCTCACATTGCTTGAAGCTGCACTGTAAAAGACTGAATGCAGGGTTTGTGAGTAACTCATGGTCTTTTAGGTAAGAAGAGTAACCTCACATATACCTTTTTCATTGTTTGCATTTTTTTCAAATTTTCAAAGACTGCAAGGCTTACAGGGTTGTTTACAAACAAACTGTAGAGCTCACTGCCAAACTCCTACTGTACCTGACAAACTACATTACCAGGTCCTTAATTAGGAAGGATTGGTGGAGTAGATTGAGAAGATTCTAAAGCACTTATATAATGCTTGTCGCCTACTAATGCATTCTCTTTCAGGTGCAGACCAGGGCTTATTAAATACCTTCTTCAGCAGCTGGGCAACAACAGACATGAACAAACATCTACCATTTATTTATAATTTGAGCAGCACTTCTGTATACTCTTATCTTCCAGCATTTAAAGCGTAAGTTTAAAATTCTAAAAAGATCTTGAGAGCATATATAAACTAATGTCTTGTAATGTAATGAACAGTGTGAACTTGAAAGGTTTTTCTAAATGGAGACCATTGTTGTGATTTAATATACTGGGTATGTTTCTACCCTTTAAAAAAATAAGCTGAATTTCTAGTAATTAGATGAATCATCTTATGATGAAAGATGAGCATTGTAAACTGTACTAGTAACTTAAATCACTGACTCCTAGGGTAATGTTAACATTGATTCAGAGTAAGCACATTTAACAGCTCACTTGCAGAAGGGAGAATCACAGCTCCAGTACTGGATACTGCTTACTGGATATTGCTTGTTAGAGCTCTAGCCAAAGACAATAGTTCTTGAGTCATCTTAAGCTGAACATCAGCATGTCATTGTTGATATTGTTCCTGTCTAGATAATTTGCCTTAATCACTCAAATTACATAGATTAACTACCAGTTGTTAAATTCTCTTATCAAACGCACATAAACATAGTGAAAAAAGACTTGCGTAGAGCTAGAATTCTCACCCAACCGTCCTTCTAGATCTGAGTTCCCCAAGTAATAGTAAAAGGGAACAAAGACATTATATTATTGTATGCTTCCAGCATAAGGAAAAAGCGGACTCTTCCTTAACAGTATTAAATTAGGCTTGTGAGTAAACACTCTAGTGGTGGCAAGGTCACTCTGCTAAAACAGAAGGAAAGGGGACAGCAGGAAAAGCAAGCTGTAATGTTACACCTAAACCCATATTCATTAAGAGCTGTGAATGGTGGGGGAGGGGGGCGAAGTACCAATTGCATGAAAACAATCTGATCTTTGAATGATATGAAGCTATTAGTGTCTAAAGCAGCAGCTAGCATAAGCAGGACTGTGCTGGCTCAAGATCAAACTATGTCTTGTGATCAGAACAGCATCTGAAATACTGTCATGCTAAAAGTGGAGTACTTATTTAAAGAAATACATGCAAGCCTGAGAATGACTAAGTAGTTCAATAACATTTGATAAGCTAACATCTATTGTAAAGTATGTGTTCTTTTCATGGCTGCTTGCTTTGTAGTCACATAACCTTAAATTTACAAATGATCTTGTCACCAGAATGGACTTACTGAACTGGGTGTTCCTGACAAAGATTCTGTATAACTGATTCAATCAGTTGCCTAGCTGAACTCAGGAGACCTTCAGAAACTATCACGCTGGAAGCACAGCCCTTTTAAGTAGAACGTTCTTTTCAGCAGGTGGAACAACTTCTCTTGGTTAGATCAGCAGTTACTCAGTAATCATCAGCTGACATGCACTGAAATTTAAATGTACTGACATCAATAGCAAAGTCTTTTGTAGCATTGTACAGCAAGACTAAATTTCACAGCAGGTATCAGTAATCCTTTCTCCAGTGGAAAATGCCAAGGTAGGACAAATGGTGTCTAACTTCAAAACATTGTCTTTCATGAGAGATGAGGAAAGATTAGTTGCTCTGTCAAGTGAGACACAAAGCTTTCTAACAGTTCAGCTTAAATGTCAGAAGGAAGTACTGCATCTAGAAAGCAGATCCTGAGGATATCCTAGAAGTCTGGCATCTGTCATTTGTTGTACAGGTCTTCAGTGGATGGAATACTAAGAACACACTTCATTTGCAAAAACAGTGTAACACGAAACTTCTTAGGCATTCTCTAGCTTAAGTAGCCTTGATTTTAAACAATGACAAGTTTCTTCAGAGTGACAGTAGCCTAAGATGAAGAAAACTAGATAGTGGTGTCACAACTAATAACTGAGGTAGCCCTACTAAGCTAAATCTTGACATGTGGGTTTTAAAGTTAGAGCCTGGGAAATGACCTCCTCCAGGCATGTTTTTTGCTTGCAATTATTGCAATTCTAGACAGTGTTTCACATGTGCATGGGTTTTCATTCAGAATCAGCTGTGTCTGAAACATTGGGAACAGTCAAGTATTTCACAGTAGCAATGTATATTGCCTTGTTTTGTATATTTTCAAGTATTTGAAACATACCTGTGCAACCTCTGTGTAGAAGAACTCAAATATCCAAATCCTAGTCAAGATGACCAGAATATGCTTAATTAAAAAGTTATTAGACAAAGCTGTTTAGTATTATCCTTCTTGGAGGAAATCCTGACTTGACACAAACAGCTGGATGAGACAGTCACTGTTATAGAGAATTCTCAAAACTGACTCAAGCTAAACTCTATTTCTGGAATTATATGAGGGCTCCCCTGCAAGTAATGCCTGCAATTTTATTTTGGCCCATGACATCAGAGGTGGATGTTGGTGGTACGGCAGTAGAGGCTGAACCAGTGTTCTGTTATTTTGTTGCCTTGTGACATGGTAGCAGAGGGGCAGTCTGACAGAATGGTGTCTGACGTGGAAGTGCGGATGAAGCAAAGGTGTGGAATTGAATTGCTCCATATGGGGAAATAATGGTATCCATTGACATTCATTAGCGCTCGCTGAACATTTATGGAAACCAAACAGTGGATTACCAAACACTGAGGCAGTGGGTGGTGCATTTCAGCAGTGGCAACAGATTTGTGAAAAACTAGCTGAGTTCTGGACAGCTGTGCAGATTTTTGCAGGCATGGCATGCAGGCTCTTATTGCTGGCGAAAATGCATAGCGAGTGGTGGTGACAGTGTTGAAAAAGTGTTTTGTAGCTGATAATTAGTTCTGTGCAATACTGTTATTGTGTTCTTCATAGCTAATGTAGTTTCCACAGAAATAAATAGGAGACATTACTTTCAGAGCAACCTATGTAGAATAATGGAATAAATGCTGTATCTTTTAAGTTCTTTACTGCAGAAGATGGATCTCATTTATATTCATAATGCAAAAAGAACATAGTGGTAACAGTTGGAACAAAGCTTGATGCCTATATTGAAATGGGAGTTAAGATAGCTCAAGAAAATTTAATAACAGAAAGTAGGATTTAATAATTGATGGTTGGCTTTCTAGCAAGACTTTGCAGTGAGATCAAAAGTTCTGAAATGCCTCGATTATAAAAGGCTTTATTTTGCAGAGGCAGCCATCTTGTGTGAAGGGCCTTCTGGTGTTCCCTTCTAGGGAAAGATTTAGGGTTTCTCTAATACATCGACTATATAATGCTTGTAATGCTTAGCTAGCTGGATCACTGACTTTGCAGTAGAATTTTTTTTCACTTTTAAAACTAGTTCTGATTGCAGTGGCTGCTTGAGACTGCTGTCTCCTGAGTTGTGATCATCACTACCTAAAGAGTTGGCTGTAAGTACTTAAATAGTTCATTAGGTTTAAGCTGTATTCTGACTAGTGTAATGTAGAATTGTTTGCATTTTCAGTAGTGATGCTTTCAGCCCCAGTAGGCATTGACAATCTTACCTTTAGTGTTTAGTCTCCTAAATATATTCATGTTTCTATTTTCTGGATACTTACAAAAACACAGGATAATTTTTTTTGTCTGATAGTCAAAGCGTTTGTTTTCTAGACACTTGCAAATTATGGGTTCTGACTTTCTCTTTCCAACAGATTTGGTTCAAGTACTAAAGTGGTGCATTTTCTGGGAAGCACAAAGCCATGGAACTATACATATGACTCCAGAACAAAAAGTGTAGAAGGCAATATCAATGACCCTAAAATTGTTCACCCAGAATTCCTCAACATGTGGTGGGATACCTATACAGTTAATATTTTACCCTTACTAGAACAGAAAGAAGTTGAAGAAGAAAATACCACAGGTGTAAACATGGTATGTATCTTAATATTCTTGTGGAAATTATCTACGCAAACAGAATAGATTTTGTGCTATCTCACTTGTTTCCCCTTCTGTGCAACTCAAAGCATGGGTGTGGTTTAGTTAGTAAGATAGAGATTCTTGTTTTTCTTCCTTCATTTCTGGAATAAAGAATAATACAGATTAGAAGAATATTATAGTGGTCTTGAGCATAGTTGATTGTTTGCTTAAAATTAAGTGCAGAATGATGCACCAGAAATGATAGTGTAGTAACTTCAGTAAACTCACCCTTAATGTGCTGCAGCTATTAAAGTTCTCAACCACAAGAACCCCAGTTGAGCATGTAGTATACACTTGCAGTCTTGCATGGTACAACCTACCTAGGTAGGCCTGCAATAATTAGAAAATAGGTTACTTAAATAGCCTCGCAGTGATAAATCTTGATACTTGCAAAGCCAAAATAATGCTTCTAATTCCAGTTCTTAAACAGAATTCAGTAGTATGTCTGCAAACTTTAGTCTCAGATTAGTACAGTGGCTGTTTTAAGTTTTTAATCCTTCTAAGCCTAAAGTTACTGATCTCTGGAGATGTGCTCTATCTTTTTAAACTTTTTCTAATGAACTGTTTGCAGCTGTCAGGCTTGATCTATACTCTGGCTTTCTCTTGTGGCTTTTGTAGAGAGGTATGAAGAACTTAACCCCTGACCCTACCTCCCCCCCACCTCTTTCCTTGAATGATTTGTTACTCTGCTTTATTTTGCTAGGAAAGCTGCACAGTCCCTGCTTGTTGGTGATGCTTGGTGCTATGCATGAGAACGTCTACTTGGTTGCCCTCTTATGTGGCCTGGTGCTTGCTTAAAGTATGCAAAATCTGTCTGTATTTTTTACTCTGCCTTTTATTTTAGGCAGAGGTTACAGAGGCAGTGTCCCATATGTCGGTATCAGCACCATCACCACCAGAATTACCAAGCATATCTTCAGAAGAACGCAAGGCTCGGTGGGAACAAGGCCAAGCTGACTATATGGGAGTGGATTCTTTTGATAACATCAAGAAGAAACTGGACTCCTACCTTCAGTAGAAGTGCCATTTTCAAACACTGGCACTAAAGGACTTGTTCCAGAACTAACAGCTAGAAAGGTTGTAGAGGATGGACAATTATGCTTGCTAGTAGCTTGATGGAAAAAATTCTTGGCTGAAGGCCACTGCAGTGCTACAGATAAAGACTGAGCAAGAGCTAGGAAGCAGAATTCCTTGGGCCAATTGTAACTGCCCAGTAACTAGTTTTCCTTACTAGATCTAAAAAAAAAAAAAAAGCATTTTCAACTACATTTATCTTATGTTGTGGTCAGCTGGCTCAGTGTATTAATTGAAACTGGGTTTACACCTTAACTCATTAAGGTGATTAGCATTGACTCCTTTGCTTGCTATTTTAGATCTAAAATGTGATGAGATTGCTCATACACTAAATGATTGCCATTCTGTTTTACCATTAGTGAGAGATAACAGTAATAGCACTGCTTTGATCTTCTAGTCACAATTGCACTGAAGTTTTGACCAGGTTTTTACACATAGTGCCTACAGCATGGCAGAATGCATTTGTTCAGTTCTGTATTCTTCAGGCTTAGTAAACAGAGTTTTTCTGTTACTTGAAATCTTCATGCAAAAATAAAAACTTGTCATGCTTTTCTGGTTTTTTTTTTGTAAACTCTTGAGAAAATAAAAAAGAGAGCTTTGGAGCAATCTAAAATAACTAAACTTTGCTCATTCCATTCTAGCTATCATTAACAAATGTCCAGCTTCTAGTTCTGTCATTTTTAACGGAGTATGTAATCACTTGCCAGGTTGCTGCTGGGAGAAGTACCTGCAGAATGGAGCTAAGAAAAAGAGAATCTGTGTTTTGGTTACTAAAGAACAATCTGTAATGTGATACTGTTTTTAAAACAAACACAATGGTGATACTGTCTTGGCAAGTAAAGATGAAGTAGCTGTACCTACACAGATTAGGGAAACTATCTCTTCCCTTCTTCCCTGTGTGCATTGCCACCATCATGCTGCGTGTTATATTTTGAGACAGAGAAAGGTAGTAAAAGTACAAGACAAAACTCACAGTAACAGTGTTCTGAAGAGAGGGTTGCTGTTGTTTACCATTAGTTCAGATCCATCCTTTAGCTAGAAGTATAAACAGAACTGAATTACTTAGCATTCAGTTTGGTACCTATAATCTGAATTCGTCCAGTTTTTATATCTTTATAAAGGAGGATTTTGGCAGGAAGCTAGTAAGGGTTGTTCAGCTTTAATCCTGGAGATAAACAATTAACAAGCTGCTACTATTTGCTGGTAAAGAAGATATGATCTGCATGTGAGAGTTAATTGAGGTCCTGGTGTTGTTCAGCAAATATACTGAAGAGGAGGTCCAGGTCAAAGTAACTTACAGCTATTTAAAAGTTAATAACATTATGACTGAGAGGCCAAATGCTACAACTAACTACTTTTTTATTTGAAGTTGTTTGAAAGGAGGAAGGGTTAGTAATTACAATCTACAGTTACAGAATACACTTTACCTAACAAGTACAAATACTGAAGTTTTGCATGCTCACAAATATTCTCTGGATAAATTAAAAGTTCTCTTGAGGTCAGCTGAACAGTCTTAGTTTTGCTCCCCTTTTCTGTACGCTTATTAGAGAATCAGCAGTTGGAGACAACTATAAGTGTAAAAAGCATGAGACTACACCAACCTGAAAATTTGGTTTAACATGTAAATTTTATTACATTCAAGAAGATAAGATACTGAATAAGATAAAACCTATATGTTTCAGACTAACAAGTATAGTTAGTAAATAAAACCTGGGAAAAAAAATTTATACTAGCCTTTGACTCATGTTATAGTGTTCAATAAATTAACATTGTCATTTTCTGCCATTATTTTTTCCATAATTAACACAGGCAGCATTAGCAGAAGTGTACAGACCTTTTCAAATCACCCCATCAGTATCATTTGATACAAAGACCTTTTTGTGAACTTTGTAGTCAGTGTAGTAACTGAATCACTGCTATACTCAAAACGAACATTCTGAAACATTTAATGCAGGGGACAAACAAAGATTGTTACTAGCTTTGTCTTTGGAATTAAAGATGCTAAAGTTCATGATTGCAAAACCTCGCTTGTAGACCATGCTACACTCCAAGAACAACAGCCACAGCCTGCTCATACCTTGTGAAAAGCAAAAAATAAAAAAGCACCGCTGAGAAACTCAGGAACTCAAGTCACTGTACAACTCACCACTAACTCAAGTTTTTTATTTGGCTTTGGAATACAACCATCATCTAGTTAAGAGAAAACAATATTGGTAGTTAGTTTCATAATCATTTTTTAACTCAGTCACTCTGCAAAATATCAGTATTTTTTAAAACAAGCAGTGATGTAGCTTGGCTAGCCATTGAAATGGGTCCCTTGCCAATGGAATTTTTGAACTTGGAAGAAGGAAACAAAGTTAAATCTCTCATTCACAGTCAGGAATTGTTTCTCCAGCTTACATCTAAACCTGAAAGTTTATCTTACATAAACTATGCAAAAACCTGACAGTTCATTTGGTTGTACCTCTGCTTTCCTGCTTTTTTGTCAGACTTCCAGGACTGTAACCAGCTACCAGGGCACATTATTCCACTGCTCATGTCTTGTTAATTCTTTGTCTAACAAACTCAAAGCATCATAACACATTTTTCCCGAGGCTAAGAAACTAGCTCCATAAAAGCGCATTAGCTTGTTAAGCCACATATTTTGGATTCCTTCAGTTAACTCACTATTTCTTAAAATACAGGAAGAAATGCAAGGAATCATTATGGATTTCTAAGGAGGTAATGGAATTTAGTGTATTTCTCAAGTTGCCAAAATGCCTCTGTTTGCTGACACAAGATACGTGTGTGTATATATATATATATATATATATACACACACGCACGCACACGCACGCACATGAAGTATAGCTCCTAAGAAGTTTAAAATTAATAGCTGTGGATTCTGCATTATTCCCTAACTAAATTAAAAAAATAATTTTACAAAGGCCAAGACCATAACAAGAATCAAGCTCTTAACAACTACAACCAATGGGAAAAAAGACAAAAACAGCAACAACAATCAAAAACAAACAAACAAAAAAACCCACCACAACACTATGGTCCTCATTAAGTTTTGGGTTTTTTTTTTTTTTAATATAATAAGCTTTATGTCTAGCAAAAGTGCTTGTGTTCACGAGGAGCTGGATACTTATAAAGGAAGAATACTTACAATTTGTTTTCACAATATGCTTGTGTACAAAAAAAACAAACAAAAAATCCATTACTTTCTATTCATAGAACAAAAAGCACAATCTTTGGACTTACCCTTTCAGTAACTTTGTTTTATGAAAGTAACCAGAGGTACCAAATAACCAGATTTGAAATCCACTACCCTGGTTCTATTATGAAAATAAGATGACAAGCTTCAGATTACAAGACTGCAAGATTTAGATTTCACTTCCTGTGAAAAAGAGTACAGCAAATTGGGGAAAAAATTACTAAAGTTACACTTAGTTAAAAGCTCTGGTAAATTTTGAAATTTAAACAGATGTTTTGGGTTGGCTTTTTTTTTTTTTTTTTAATACTGTTACCCATGAAAGCTAGGTGCAGCAGCTCTTCTCCAGCCTATGTTTTCTGCATTATCTACAGTGGTTCAGTATCTACTGACAATATACTCAACTGCAAGTCCTTTCCAATTTTTCATGCAAATTTTATTGTAATTTCTCTTGAAGAACATACGCAAGAGGCTGAATACCTGGTCCCTCTTAAAGGCTCTATACTACAACTGGTACTTTCAGAACTTCTTTCCCTTAAACTCATTTCCTAAAGTGAAAGTAGTAGACAATGATGCTTGCTCTCATTTCTCCCTTTGTTGGTGCTGAACATTATTCCACCATTACCAAACAATGGTGCTACCCCAGAGGCTTTTTTGTTCATTTGTTTTCTCAACCTCAGTCATTGTCATATGTCTATGATAATTAATAAAGATTTATGTCCATGAAGAAGGCAAAGGTGGAAAAACATCCAGAGCTCACATGACCTGATCAGGCTAGAAAGGTTAAAATGCCCACAAATTCTGTATCTAAAATTATGTAAAGGAGTTTGACATGCATAAAGAGAGTAACAGGAAGAGCTGAACACATTCAAATCTGTCAGTGATATATGGCTAACTTTATAATATAAATTATAATGATTTAATTATTGTGGTAATGTTAGGCAGGAATGTAAAGACAAGATAGTAAAAGTCTTCAATAATTCGCCTCTGAAATAGTCGTTCATCCCCACCTAAAGGAAAAGAAAGCAACACCTCAAGAGAAAATTAAAAGTGAACAGGTTAACAATTTAATTTAATGAGATTATAATGTTGGCAATTAGAAGTACATCAGATTCGGGTAGGCCAACACTTAACATTAATTAGCATCACTCCACTAGCTTCAATGAAATAATAGAAATTTCTACGTCTTATTTTTTACCAGCTCTTATTGTTAGCAGGAAATACAATTCTGTTTGTGTTTTTGTTCGTTTATTTGTTTGTTTGGGTGGGTTTTGGGCAGTAGAGCTCTGTGGCCATTGTGGTTCCCTTCAAGCTGAACTGTTTGGAATGCGTGCATTTAAATTATCATGTGCAAATGAGGCAAATTTTGCCAAGATCTCCCTTGACTAAATCTTCTGTAATACCATAGATTCCATTCTATAAAACTAACAGAAATGTAAAACTGTAAAGATCCTATTGCTGGGCTCTTGAGTACAGCAGAGAAAAGACCGTTTGGACAGAAAATAACAGCTTCCACACACAGGTACAAACTGCTTTTCTGAAGGAAACAATGGCAGGAGCCAGGCATTAACCTCATCTACTCCCTCAGATGTAGCTTTAAATGCAATTAATTGCAAATTACGAAAAATCTCGTGTAAAAATTACACAGAAGTTGCATTGGAACAACTGAAATCTCATAGAGAAGAAAAAAAAAAAGAAAGAAACGAAATACTGAGTTCTGTAATACCTTTGTAAAACTTACTTTCGACTAGAACCACCGCTCGTATTTTGCAGAGAAACACAACGTCAGCCCGCCCGGCCCTCAGCCGCTTTCTCCACAGACCAAAGAGCGCGGGAACTCCCCCAGCACTTCAGTCACGCCACCAACCGAGCATGCGGCAGTTACCACCCCACGTGAGGAGAAGAGCGCACTGGCGAATCAGTGGCCGCCGTTCGACTCTGGCCCAGGTGACAGCCAATGGGAAAGCAGCGCGCAAGGGGTGTCCCGACCGTTACCTGACGGCAGTTGGTCTGTTCGGCGGTGGACGTGTTCCGGTGCGGTGCTGTGTGGTCGAAGCTCCTGAGCCTAACGAGGCGCCATGGTGGGAGCGGGACCTCGGGTTGGGGAGAGGAAGGGAACCTGGGATGGCTTTTGCCGCGGCGGGTTTGGGGAGTTGAGAGTTACCTGTGCTTCAGCGGAGCTCGCGAAATGCTGCCGCTTGCGGCCCTGCGGCAGTGTAAGGCCGTGTGTGTTAATTTCACATGAGAACTGCTGAGAGTTCAGGGGAGGTGATACGTAGAAGTTCGCTGTTGGCAAATGAGACAAAACAGGTGGAAAAGCAACGAAATGCCACCAGCTTTGCAGTGCGAAGGACGACGGTTAAGGGACGGTAAGAATGCCTAGAGCATCGGCAGCGCTTCGCGCCGCTATTTCTTGTGGTGCCTAAAACGATTTGGGGCTCGCACGCTGCCAATCTGAAGTCTGTGTCCGGCGGCCAATGGTGTGCCACCGTGCTGTGAAGGGGCGTGGCTGTGTGGCGGTGTCTGCTCTGCTCCCGCTTCAGACTGATCGGGGCTGCGTGCTGGGAAACGAGAGCCCGGGGTGGTACGAAAGCGTTGGAAACTCAGTGCAAACCCAATAGGAGTGCAGATAAATGCAGAGTGATCCTCACTGACAAAAGGCTAGTGACAGAACCACGAGGGTGATAATTAAAGCATGTAGTCGAAGATGAGAGTTTTGATGAAGCTTTAAAGAGGAGTGCAGACACCCTAGAGTTTTCTACCTCTGTATTTTCTTAGATAAGCTAAATACACAGTAATACTAACCTAGAATAAGAGTTTCACTCTCAGATGTAAAACAAAATTGGGGTTTTGAGTGATTAAAGATAAGTGCCATGCTTCCTCACTCAGATGATTTAGTAGAGGAACCCAAATATGAATGGATTGCCTGGCACTAGGTATCTGCTTATTGTAAAGGCAAATATAGAGGTCTTGTGTAGAAAAGATTCTTGCAACGTTACTCAGTACATTATTGGCAACAGAGCAAGGAAATAAAGGGTTATTACATAAAGAAGGCTTCTAAAACCAAAGGAGGGTGAAAAAGAGACTAAACAGAATATTATACACAGGATATATGTGCTCCATGGTAAGGAATGATGATACTGCATTCATCCTGTGTGACCACATTGTATCTAAGATCCTCCAACGTTCTCAACATCAAATCCTAGAATCCTAGAATCTTCACAGTTGGTCATCTAGTCAAACTCTCCTGCAATGATCAGGGAAAAGCACAGCTAGATTAGATTGCCCAGGGCTTGATCCCACCTTGCCTTGTAAGTCTCTAGGAACAAGGCATCAACCACAACTCTAGGAAGCCTGTTCCAGTGCTTCACCACCCTCACTGTAAAAAACTTTTTCCTTCTATCCAAGCTAAATCTACCTTCTTGAGGTAGATTTTCCCCTCAATAAGAGCTTGCTAAAGAGTCTGTCCCTTTCTTTTCTGTAGCTCCCCTTTAGATATTGAAAGGCTGCTATCAGGTCACCTCCGAGCCTTCTTTTCTCCAGACTGAACAGCCCCAGCTCTCCTGACCTGTCCTCTTAGGAGAGGTGTTTAATCCCTTGAATCATTTTTGTGTCCCTCCTCTGGACGTGCTCCAACATCTCTGTGTCTCTCCTGCACTCAGAACTCCATATCTGGACACAGTACTCCAGGTGAGGCCTCATTAGTGCAATGTAGAGGGGCAGGATCACCTCCCTCCACCAGCTGGCCATACTTCTTTTGATGCAGCCCAGGATACGGTTGACTTTCTGGGCTGCAAGGACGCATTGCTGGCTCATATCCAACTTGCCATCCACCAATACTCCCAGGTCTTTTTCGTCAGGGCTGCACTCAATCCTTTCATCCCCCATCTTGTACTGGTAGTGTGGCTTGCCTTGATCCAGGTGCAATATTTTGCATTTGGATTTGTTTTACTTCATGAAGTTCGCCTGTGCCCACTGCTCAAGCCTGTTTAGGTCCCTCTGGATGGCATCCTGTTCCTCTGGTGTGTCAACCCCACCCCACAGCTTGGTGTCATTAGCAAACTTGCTGAGGGTGCACTTGACCCCACTGTTGATGTTGCTGATGAAGGTATTAAAGGGTACCAGTCCCAGCATTGACACCTGGGGGACACTGCTCATCACTGATCTTCATCCAGACACTGAGCCATTGGCCCCTGCTCTCTGGACTTGATTCTGCAGCCAGTTCTTCATCCATTGAACAGTCCACTCATCAAATCCGTATATTTCCAATTTGGAGAGAAGGATGTTGTAGGGTATTGTGTCAGAGTCCTTACTGAAGTCCAGATAGACAACATCAGTGTCTCTTCTGTTGTCCATTGATGCAGTGACACCGTCATAAAAGGCTGCTAGGTTGGTCAGGCAGGATTTGGCGTTGGTGAAGCCATGCTGGTTCTCCCTGCATTCCATGTGCCTTAGCTCACAGAGGTGAGATTGATGGGTTGGTAGATTTTGAGGGTCATCATTTTATTCTTCTTAGTAGTGGGTGTGATGTTGACTTTTTCCAGTTACCAGAGACTGATTGCCAGCTCTTTCCAAATGTCAAAGAGATTGGCTTAGTGACTACATCAGCTAATTCCCTAGGACTCTGGGATGCATTTCATTGGGACTCATAGACTTGCAGATGTTCAAGTTCCTCAGGTGGTCACCAACATGATCTTTGATTACAGTGGGAGGGATGTTGCTTCCCCATTCCCTCCTACTAAACCAAACATTTGAGGGCTGTATGGCGAGCAGTTATCAGAGAAGATTGAAGCAAATAAGTTGTTAAGTACCTCAGCCTTCTCCTTGTCTGTTGTTACCAGATTGCCTGTGTCACTCACTAGGCACGGTATGCACTCCTGGACTTTCCTTTTCTACAGGTTGAGGTACCTGTAGAAGCCTTTCTTGTTCTTCTTGGCATCCCTTGCCAAAGTTAGGTCAAGCTGGGCCATGGCTTTCCTGAACCCATCCCTACACAGACTTGCAGCTTTTTTATAGTCTTCCCATGATACCTGTCCCTGTTTGCATTGCCTGTACATTTTTTTCTTGTTCTTCCATTTGACCAGCAGGTCCTGGTTCAGCCACACCTGTCTCTTGCTTTCCTTTCCTGACAGTGTAGATCAACAGCAGTGAGTAGAGTCATTCTAGCAGCAGACTTAGATCATTTTAATTGTCACTCAAGCAACCGAGGTAATAATGCAGCAGGGAAAGATCACTACAGTATAACCCACAGATAGCAAGTTATTGTGAGAGTGAAATCTAAGTGACGGGTAGCCCAGATCTCACGTTATCATTATCCTTTTTTCGTTTGCAGCGTGAATGCATATCTATCCACGTTGGTCAGGCTGGTGTTCAGATTGGCAACGCATGCTGGGAATTGTATTGTCTTGAACATGGGATCCAGCCTGATGGTCAGATGCCCAGTGATAAAACTATTGGAGGCGGAGATGATTCATTTAACACTTTCTTCAGTGAGACGGGAGCTGGTAAACATGTTCCCAGAGCAGTGTTTGTGGACCTAGAGCCAACTGTAGTTGGTACGTATCCAAGATGCACATCTTCAATGTAAAACTACTCCTTTCCTTTCAGACTTTTTTGATTTTCAAAACACTGGGGGTTCTAAAAGGTGTATAGCTGGATGATGTTTTGACATGTTTGGTTAGTGTTATTTGAAAGAGATGAAATGATGGTCTATGGGTAATGTTTGGAAAACATTAAACTTTGCAGATTGGATAATCTTTCCAAGCCACTGCACTACATCCAGAGCTTCATTTGATTGCTATCCAGAATAAGCCTGTGCCTGCAGTATAATTCTTTTGAGTTGTCTCCATGTTCCAGAATGCAAATACTGCTTTGTGAGCATCCGATGTTTCCTCCTAAAGAAAGACGCTGAAGTTGTATCAACTTTTTGCTGCGTTTGTTCATTGAAGCTGTCTATGGGTTTTTGACATTTCCTTTTACTTAGTATGTCATCATTAGGCACCACACACAGAACTCAACAGATACATTTTATGTTGGAATATGTATTTTTTCATTTGTAGATGAAGTACGTACAGGCACATATAGGCAGTTATTCCACCCTGAGCAGCTCATTACTGGGAAAGAAGATGCAGCTAATAATTATGCTAGAGGCCATTACACGATTGGAAAAGAGATTGTTGATCTAGTGTTAGATCGCATTCGCAAACTGGTAAGAATTTATGCTGCAGATCATTATTTAAAATAAGTAAGATACAGCTCTAGAGCTACCTGTAGTTACGATTTGTTATGATGCTTGTGTTTTCTGGGGGGGAGGGACTTGTTTAAGGATTTTATGCATAGATTAATTAAAAACAAAAACAGGAAGTTGGTCTCATGCCTCCCCCCTCTTGAGTTAAATAAAATTTCAGTCAGTAAAACTTGAAAGTTCTTGCGATATGGAACATCATTATTTGAAGATATTTTAAGGATACCTCAGAAGTGCATTATAAAATCTTTAGACAACTGTAATCACTTGTTTGTTATTTTTAACTTGAATCACACCATTATGTGTCATTCAAAATATTCCCAGTACCCTGAAACTCAGATTTTGGTTGAAACTTCAGTAATTTCACATATCTTTCTAGCTTTTCATAACCTGGTGTAATGTAAGAAACTCACATAGCATGACATGAATCAAAGTGAAGTAGTGATTGCCTATATGAAATTGTAAAAATACTTTTTTTTCCAAACCAAATTGATACTTGCTGCCACGTAGAGTACAGTAGTAGTTTAAAAGCAGCAAGCCTGCTGTAATTTCTAATAACCTTTCACTGTTGTGCACAGCTGCTCTTGCTTTAAGTAGGATAAAAAATGCATGAAGGAAAATGCTACGTTCAAATGTGAAAATACTCATATTCAGAACAAGGTGCGCCATGGCGGTTTTAAGTAAAAGATACACAGGAAAAAAGTTATCTTTTAAAAGAAATGATTAGGAAGTAATTGCTTTTGAGTGCTTATTTTAATATTGATGATTTTGGAAAGGGTAATAATAAACATATGTTTTTTCTCTCCTTCTCTCCACCCTATTATAGGCTGATCTGTGCACTGGGCTGCAAGGTTTCCTTATCTTTCACAGTTTTGGAGGAGGCACTGGTTCAGGGTTTGCATCTCTGCTCATGGAAAGGCTCTCTGTTGACTACGGCAAAAAATCTAAACTAGAATTTGCAATTTATCCAGCACCACAGGTTTCTACTGCTGTAGTGGAACCTTACAATTCAATTTTAACTACACATACAACACTGGAGCATTCAGACTGCGCATTCATGGTAGATAATGAAGCCATTTATGATATATGTCGTCGCAACCTGGACATAGAACGTCCCACTTACACCAATTTAAATCGACTAATTGGGCAAATTGTTTCATCCATCACAGCTTCGCTACGTTTTGATGGAGCCCTTAATGTAGATCTGACAGAATTTCAAACTAACCTTGTTCCGTACCCACGAATCCATTTCCCCCTGGTAACATATGCCCCTGTCATCTCTGCTGAAAAAGCCTACCATGAGCAGTTATCTGTGGCTGAAATTACCAATGCTTGCTTTGAACCAGCCAACCAGATGGTAAAATGTGACCCGCGTCACGGTAAATATATGGCCTGCTGTATGTTATACAGAGGTGATGTTGTCCCTAAAGATGTTAATGCAGCTATCGCTACTATCAAGACTAAGCGTACCATTCAGTTTGTGGATTGGTGCCCAACTGGATTCAAGGTACTTTGATAACTTCCGAAGTGCTTGATTTTGGAAATACTAGGAATTGCATAATATTTGGAGGTAACGATCATTGTACAGTACTGTAATGTTCCTGTTGCTGAACTGCTTACGTTTCAGATTATATTCTTAAGTATAATTCTATGATATTCTAACACAGATGAAAATTCTAAAACAAGTTACAGAATAGTGATCACAGTTTCTATAGGAACAGGCAGTACTGAGGGTCTGAAAATAATTTACAAACAGGTAGGTACCGAAAAAGCAATGCCGGGTTTTACTGCAGGTCTTCAAAAATCTAGGGAGTTTTGTACAGAAGGAATATAGACAAGCCCCAAACAAATGTAGAAACACTACATTAAGCAATTGAATTCAGCGCAGTAACTTCCCAACAATGTTTTTAAGATACCTTGAAGTGGTAGATGCTATCAGTTTCTGGACATGTGGAGCCTGGCTGCTATCACTAGAGCAAACCTATTTTTTTCGTTTTAATTTATTTAAACATAGGCTCCTTAAGTAGACTTTTTACTAGATCAATATCAGATTGTTCAGCTGCCTATGTGTGTTCTCAGTTGACTGGCAGTGTCACCTTCCAGACAAGAGGTCCATCCTTATAGCTACTGTCCATGCATTCACGACTTGAAAAGACCCAGATTCTTATGTTCTGTCTAGAGTCCAGTAAGCTCTTATGATCTGTTGGAAAAATAATCTGTAGGCCAATGTAGCTAACGCTGGACCAGTTTGACCAGATTCTGAATTTAGGATTTAGTTAAATATTTTGATGAAGCGCAAAATAATTTTGTTTAATTGTTCACAGTTGTGGCTACTGTTGTTGTTAACAGAAATAAGTCTTCAGTGCTTCCCAATAATTAAAGAAGTTCTCATTTGTTTTCTTGAAGGTGGGCATTAACTACCAGCCTCCAACTGTGGTGCCAGGTGGTGACCTTGCAAAGGTGCAGAGAGCTGTATGTATGCTGAGTAATACAACTGCCATTGCTGAAGCATGGGCTCGTCTCGACCATAAATTCGATTTGATGTATGCCAAACGTGCCTTTGTACATTGGTATGTTGGAGAAGGAATGGAGGAAGGAGAATTTTCTGAAGCCCGGGAAGATCTGGCTGCCCTTGAGAAAGATTATGAAGAAGTTGGGATAGACTCTGTAGAAGCAGAGGCTGAAGAAGAGGATGAATACTGAAAATACTGAAGTAATGAAAAGTGTGTTCCGTAACAGCAACAAACGAATTGCAGAATCCTGTTCGCTTGCTTGCTTGTTTTCAGATGCAGTTTTAAATGTTGTACTGTTCATTTTTTTTCTTTGTTACTGTTTACACATTCAGTTGCTGTGTAAGGACTGTTTGAAATGACAGTTTTTGGTAGCATCTAGTCTTGCACAACTTAAAGATTAAATTACAAAATTGTGTACGTGTCAGTAACACTGTACTCAATTTATCTAACTGTAGTAAGGGTAAGTGCCATTACACTTTTGGTCTGAGCTAGAATATGAGAAAAAAAAAAGGGGGGGAGACTCGGCAGACAAAAGGTAAAATTTTCCAACCAGCATGCCCCCTTATACTCAGTTCCACT
The DNA here is from genome assembly GCF_987193195.1 of Phasianus colchicus. Lineage (NCBI taxonomy): Eukaryota > Metazoa > Chordata > Aves > Galliformes > Phasianidae > Phasianus > Phasianus colchicus. Next base: position 17,367,664 of record NC_143445.1, read on the forward strand.
TTAGATAGAAAGAAAATAAAATGTCAGGTTACCTGCTTTAAAATAGTCATGTTTGGAATTCCTGCACTGATCTATTAAATACTAATGTGTCCTTTAATGCACAACTCTGTGGACACTTGAAGCTTTGATGAATTAATAAAAATTTCTTTGTCTTATTTTTTACCTGTTCTTACTGTTAGCAGAAAATACAACTTCTATTTGTGGACAGTTATTTTGTGGTGTTTTTTTTTCTGGTTGGTCGGGTGGGTTTGGTTTTGTTTTTTAGAAAAGCCATATGGTTTTCCGTGAAAAGGACTGGATGCAATTGCCTGGTGTTAATTAGCAGATGCTTCTCTTCACAGACTGTGTAGTATGTTTCTTTTCTAGGTGGAATGTCATTTGAGGCTACCTCTACAAAACCTGCTTTGTAATGCTGTAATTTTACACAATCTGATGATAACAATACACATCCAAAAAACCTTCAGTTTTAGTCTAATCTAGCTAAACTGTTTTAGCTACTATTTCTGGTTAAAATTAAAGAGAGGGAGAATATATATACGTGCTTTTAATGTAACAGTTAACTCTATTAACTAGAATAGTATTCTGCAGCAGACATTTTAAAATCTAAATTAAAGCTAACACACCAGATCTGATTTATTTGCTGGGTATTCTACTTTTGTAATTTAAAAAATACCAAAAAAGCATATAGTGATGTACGTGCTATTTTTACTTTACCAAAGGATGAACTTCTGTCAAATGCCTGTAACAATTTCTAAGCTTTTACATTTTACTTTCTTAACCTGGAATTTCTTTGTATGCTAGCAGGAAAAAAGAAAGAAATTGATGACTTTGAATACTCGAAAAAGTATTACTGAAAGCCTGTAATTGAATTCTAAATTATACTCGCTGTTGAAAGGGATGCACATAATCACAACATCAGAAGCAGCTTCAAAACAATCTTCAGAGCAGGAAACCACAGTATTCAGAGCTACTCATTCCTTGAATTCAGGTAGTGCCAGCCCAAGCACTAGTCCTGTTATTAACTACGAACTGAGTATGCAGAACTAACTGTAACCGAATGTCTTCTGCTGCTGTCATCTCTCATACAGGTACAGGAGGATTTGAGGATTCTAGTGATAAACCAGTGCAGTCTAGGTCCATCTTAAGTTTAACAGTTGAGCACTCGTATGCAAAGAGGGGCTTGTAAGTAGCATCCTGTCATTTGAGCACTCTCGTGGCTTTCAAAAATCACACACTAAATCAAATTCTATCTTGAACAGGCTCCTTAGCTACATTGCTGAAGCCTCAGGATGGGTGAAGAATCAGCATCACTGACAGCATTACTTCATCTTTGCATCAACTGAATCCATCCTTGGAAGCGTGCTGATGACAGGAGGAAGGTGCTGTTCACGCTAGGGATGACAGCCTTGAGGGGGAGGGGAGGAGGGGAGGTCCTGGATATATGGGGGCCACCGGACGATCATCAGCAGCATGCAGTTCAACAAAGGTAAACGCTGGGTTCTGGATCTGGATCGGAGTAATGCCGGACAGCTTGGCAGATGGGCAGCTCGAAACAGAACTCGCGGTCCTCACCGCACAGCGGGACTTCCCGCTCCCACGGCGCCGCTCCTCGCGTCGCCTGACTCCCTTCAGCGCTCCGTTCCGGGTTTGCCTCCCGCTCGTGAAATCCGCGGCGCGAGGAGCTGCTGCCGCTTACAGTACAAAACGCCGCGATGCAAGAGAACGCCTGAAAGTACGCCGCAACGCCTACAAAGCGGCGCGTGACAGCGCAGAGCCGTACCCAGAGGGGCGGGCGGCGCCTCGGCGGGGCACGGAACTGCGCTCGGCGTTCTGCACCGCGCCCCGCCCCGCTCCGCCCCGCCCCGCCGAGGAGCGCCGCGCGCTGCGGAAGGCCGCGTGGGGCGGAAGGCGGAGCGCCCCCGCGAGAAACCTCCGAGCGGTGCCTGTGTTTGGGGGCCATGGTGCAGCTTTACAACTTGCACCCGTTCGGGTCGCAGAGAGTAGTGCCCTGCAAGCAGGAGCCGGCGCAGTTCTGCTGCGGCCACGACGTGCTGTTCGTGGCCAGCGCGGCGGCCAGCTGCGGGGTGGAGGTGTTCGCCGTGCGCCGCGAGGGCCGCTGCGAGCCCTTGGGCTCCTTCGCCACCCTGGGCCCCGTGCTGCGCATGGCGCACAGCCGTGCAGGTCAGTGCCGGCCGTCGCTGGGCGCGCGGGGCCGAAGCTCCACAGGGCGGGTGCGGGTGGCCTCTGCGAGCGGCCTCTGCGAGCGCGGTGCCCGGAGCTGCTGCCCGGCCGGGGCGACTCCTCGGAGAAGATGATTTCATGCGAGGGCTGCTCTTACAGTGGGCCCACGTCAAAGTAGCGTCTGAGCTCTGGGGCCGTGTGTGTTTTCCTTTAACAGTACGTGAAGTGCAAAGTAATTTGCACTCGAGATCTCATTAAAGAAAAGCCGGTAAAAGCTGTACTGTGGAATGTTACGTGAGAGCTGAGAATTTAAGATACTTTTTGTAATGTATTTTATTGGGTTAGCAGGTAAACAGCTCAAATGCTGTCATGTGTTCTTTAACGACTTATCAGTACTTCTGCTTTACCTTACGGAGACTATTTGGTGACGATTGAAGAGAAAAGCAAAGCAACTTTCCTAAGAGCTTATGTGAACTGGCGATGCATGTCTGCAGGGAGTTCTCGCGTTTGTGTCCGGATGGTGGGTCACAAGATGGAAGAGTCATACACTGAAACCTTGAAAGAGCAGATGTCGATAGTGGAAATGGCACTTTCAGATCCTCCGCTGTGTATTTCATGTTGTCCGGTAAATGGAGATCTTCTTGTAGGCTGCAGGAATAAGCTAGTCATGTTCTGTTTGAAATACCTGGTCATAAACCAGAATTTGACAGTATTAGACTTTGAGCGCTCCTTAATTTTACACATTGATAACTTCATTCCTGCCGAGGTTGCATTTTATGCTAGACACATAGCGATAACAACAGAATTAGATGTTCTAATCCTGAAACTGGACCTGAGCCAGCAAAGTGCAGACAGAGGAGAGCAATGTGCATGTCGAGTTAGTACAACAGAAAAGCTGGTGGATGGAGGTAAGTACAGATATTTAACTTTTTCAGACTGAGATTCTGCTAAGTGATTACTGTTATTCATAAAGAAGGCTCAAACATGATGTGGTTACATACTGACTGCTTGCAATGTGTGGGAATCAACCTGATTAGCTCCCACCTAAAAATCAGATGAACAGCAGCAAGCTTTTAGAAAGTCTTTCATTTATAATTTAAGAAATTTTAAAAGGTATGTGCTTTTTGAAATGGAGACTATACCTTTAAAAAAAAAAAAAAAAGTCAATAAAATTTCAGATGGGAAAGATATCAAATGGAATTTTCTTCATTGGTGGACAATGGATTTTAGCTCAGACATTGGCATCTCGCACCAGGTTGTTTTCAATGCTTAAAACAGAATAGAAAAGTTCAAAACATTTTTGGGTGCAATTAGGATTTGTTTTCTGGAACTTAGGTGTGTTGAAGATCACACAACATTGTATCGTAGCTACCTTTTTCCTTCTGAAAATCTTTACAACCAAATGACAACGTTTTTTAATTTGTTATTGGCTGTTTACAGCACAGGTTGCTTTGGATTTGCCTCATACTGGGCAGCTTGCCTGTTAATAGAATCACAGAATGGTTGGGTTGGAAGGGACCTCAGAGTCCATCCAGTTCCAACCCCTGCTGTGGGCAGGGGCACCTCCCATAGACAAGGTGCCCAAACCCATCCAGCCTGGCCCTCAGTACCCCCAGGGATCGGGCACCTACAGCTGCTCTGGGCAGCAGTGCCAGGCCCTCGCTGCCCTCTGAGTGAAGAATTTCTTTCTTACATCTAATGTAACTCTGCTCTCTCTTGGTTTAAAGCCATTACACCCTGTCATGCCTCTACATGTGCGTGTAAAAAGTCTCTTCACCTTCTTTGTAAGCCCTGTTTAGGTATTGGAAGGCCATGATAATTTTTCCCCGGAGCCTTCTGCAGCAACCCTGGCTGTCATCCTGTCCCTGCAGCAGAGGTGCTGCAGCCCCTGGGCATCCCTGTGGGCTCCTGTGTCCCCACTCCTGCAGGTCTGTGCTCCTGTGTTGGGGCCCAGAGCTGAACATAGCTCTGTGAGGGCCTGGGGGGGTCTCACAGGGGCAGAGCAGAGGGCGAGAACCACCTCCTTTGCCCTGCTGGCTTCATTTCTGAGGCAGCCCAGGATATGATTTATGTGAAAAATCGATTGTTCTTGTTTTCTAGCGTAGCTCATCTCAACATGTCATAGTTTGAGGAAGCCAATGCTGATTAATTTCCTGTAGTTGGTGTTTTTAGTTGATACTGTGTCAGTATTTTCCTACTGCTAAATGGAATTGATTGAACACTTTAATACGTTTCCATTGTTTAGGTATAAAAGATGAAGACCTTGCAGCGCATAGTTTGCAGCTTGAATTAGATGAGTTTGTCATATGTCAGAAGCCAGTGGAACTGCTTGGGGAAGAAAGTAAGCTTTGTAAGATACCCATCACACTTGAGTCCACAGAGTTGTCTACAGAAGGCAAAAAGCACTTTCAACTGCAGTATCTCCTTTTCAGGTATTACAAATGCATTTTCCCCTGCAAGGGTTAACTGCTATGTTAATAATTTCAAGTAACCAAAATGAGCTCACATCTTGCCGAAAGAAAAATCCTGGTATTTTGGCTTCTGGGATTTTTGCGTGCTGTGTATTTTTTATGTTGTTGCTTTTTTTTTTTTTTTTTTTTTTTGTCTGCTGAGGAGATAACTGTGATGCAAATGAAGACCCTTACTTGGCCTTACAAATCCTAAGCTTTATTTAATTTTGTGAAAGTGGCTAGTTAGCACAGTTAAATGCAATTTAACTTTGGTGGTTTTGCAGTACTGGTGATGTTTAATATCAGTTTTCATTGTACATCCTTGAATTCTGTGAAGAGCACACATGACAGCATCTCTTGCGATGTATCAGGAGGGATGGTATTTTCTCAGCATTCTGGATGACAAAATCAGTTAGATTGGAAGGGACTTACTGAGTCCATCTCCTCAACATCTCCTTGCTTGGGCAGGATCAGCTGGACTAGGCTTTCCAGGACTCGATCTAGCTGAGTTCAAGTAGCTCCTTACTGGGCAGGCTTTTCCAGCATTTGGCCACCCACAGTTCTTATACTTTCATGCCAAACTGGCAGAGCAGTTTTACGCACTTATTCTGGAGTAACTTATGTGAAATTTTCTTAATATTTAAAACAAAACTACTACAAAGTGTAACAGGCAGAAATAATCAGCAGTCCTGACAGTGATCAAGGCACTACCTTCTGCTTGTTTGTTCTGTGGAGTTCAACTCCAGCTGAAGTGATGGTTACTTAAGTACATTTACCAAAAAAAAAAGTTCTCCCTTTGTGCAGCTGGGAATGGGGAGTTTACTAAGTATCTTCAGTACTAAAAAACAACAACACCCTTGGTTTTATTAGTAATCAAATCCTTTAAACTTTTATCTAAAACTGTTGAAGCATTAGTATCACAGTCCAGTTGTGAATTCCAAAGCAAAGCAAGGAAAAGGATGAGATGCAATGGGAAAGAAAAGTAGGACTGACGACTACGCCATGTTACATTGTGTTCAGTTGAAGAAGGGATAGGGGGGAAAAAAAAGTTAAATAATGGTTCAGATCCATTTTAGTGTGTGTACAGCACTGTCATGGTTTACAATTTTTGTTATTGGTATTCCACATCATAACATCATGAAAAGCACTGGAAGTTAAGGAGTTAATGTCCCACTTCTGTGGACTGCCAATTTTCCAGGTACCTGATTCTCAGAAGAGAACAACTGCATACCGCAGAGGACTCTGCATTCACAGGGGGAGATAAAACTCCTTGCAAGTCATGGGACTGGTCTCTTTTTTCGCTGCCTGGTGGCATGTGTGGGTGTGCTCCCCAGCCATTTCGCTTTCAATTCATAATAAGGCCTTTGGTTTTGATTCATTAGCCTCAGTTCTAATTATACATTGTATTATATTGTGTTATCTTGCATTCCAGTATCATATGTAGTAAATTAACTTTCCTCCTCAGATCGTTGCCGCTGTTCATTTGTAGGCCCATCTCCCTACCCTTCCCCATTTTCCCTTTCTTAAGGTGTGGGTCTGTGGGTTCCCTGCCCCATTAGTCACAGAACTGGGCTGGACCGGCCCACAAACCGCTGAAACTCCTCTCCTCTTTTCTGGGCCTGTGGGCCTGCTCTCCCCCTGTCATGGACACAGATCTAGAGATAACTCCGTGACATTCATCAGATCCCAGTATTGAACACATGACTCGTGGAGGAGCAAAGAAAGGATTTTTGGTTGCAAAAACTTGAGGTAGTTGCCTCTAGCTGTGCTACGTGTTTCTTGGCCTCACTAAGATAACTCTATTAGCAATAGGAATGAAGGATAGTTGAGTATAAAAACATCAGCTCTGGATATTACAGCTGTTGCTGTTTACTTGCTTGGAGTAGATGATAGCTTCTGACTGACTTCACGTGTTGTGTTTTTTCCCTCCAGGCATTTTACACCAGACCAGTCCCCTTTTGGCTTTTGTGAAGAGACAAAGCTGCACTCTGTTCAGTTCCTCCCTGTTTACCAGACAGGTAAGTGCACATATGTGGGTGCAGTATGAGCTAAAATACCAGTTAGCAACACTGAAAGAGGAAATCTATTCAAAGACTACTCTCAGTGGTTCTCAGTGACTAATTTTATATAACAAAACAGACACTTTTTATGTTGCATAAATAAAGTTATCCTCAGTGTTACATTAGGATGTCTCTCAGAGTCAATAGCAGACATCAGAGAAGTAAACCTTTATATTAAGGTACAGGTTATCTTTATTTCAGGCTTTAAAATAGGAGGGAGTGAAAACTAATTTTAGGGGTTCACTAAGATGCGCTCACTCAAGCCTCAACATAACCATGGAAAAATGCTTTATATTAGATTGTCTTTCCTGCTCACCTAGTTTCTAGTTTTCTGTCCTGGTTTTCTGGTAACAAAGCCTTATATAAGCTGCAGCTGACTTAAGTGAAGAAGCTACTTCACAGAATCACAGAATGGCCAGGGTTGGAAGGGACCTCAAGGATCATGAATCTCTAACCCCCCTGCCACATGCAGGACCACCAACCTTCCCATTTAATACTAGACCAGGCTGCCCAGGGCCCCATCCAATCTGGCCTTGAACACCTCCAGGGACGGGGCATCCACAGCCTCTCTGGGCAGCTGTTCCAGCACCTCATCACTCTTACAGTAAAGAACTTCCCCCTGACATCCAACCTAAATCTACCCTCCCTCAACTTCAAACTATTTCCCCTTGTCCTGCAGTTATCTACCCTGTCAAAGAGTTGATACTTGTCATTCAACTCCAGCTAACTTTTCCCTTGGGATTTATAGACTTTAACAAGAAAGTCTGTAGAATCTGAACACAGGCTTTGCCTACCCAAGAATGATCAGGCTGCTTGTTCCATTCATGGATATTTAGTTCTAATGGATCTGCCTGGAATTATAGAATCATAGAATTGCTTGAGTTGGAAGGGACACTTAAAAGTCATCTGGTCCGACTCCACTGCAGTGAATGGAGATGCCCGCAGGTCGATCAGGTGCTTACAGCCCCATCCAGCCTTGTTTTGCACGTCTGTAAGGGACAGGGCACCTCTCTGGGCAGCCTGTGTCAGTACCTCACCACCCTTACTGTAAAAACTTCTTTATATCTAATCTATATCTCCCCTCTTTTTCCCAGTTTCTTTTTTCCCAGTTTCCATGTGCTGTTTGATCTATGGAAATTCTTCACTTGTTAGTACATCCACACTTCTGTTGTAAATTACTTCAGATGAGATAACAAATTGATTGTGTTACCTGCTGGTATGCTGTTGTTCATGTTCTTTTCAATAGCTACTAATAAAACTGATCTGGAACTTGGGCACGTCTGATAGCGTGGTTTAGGCATCAATTCACAAAGAAACAGCATGGTTTTAATTTATGAAGTATATGAGATGCCTTTCTTATTGTTATGTCTAGGGAGTTCTGTGACAGCAAATGAGGAAACTGAGAACAAGAAAGAACTACTGAGTCTCTTCTGCTTTTTTTCTTTGCCTCATGTTGGATATCTCTACTCTGTTGGGAAGTTAGTACAACTGATTTCTACTTACCAGTACTCAGAGAGGTCAGAGCAGGCAGTTCTTACTCCACAGTTCCTGCATGTCATTACAAGGTAACTTTCTCTCTCTTTTTTTTTTTTTTTTCTTTCCTCTTTGGCTCATTTATGAGTCCTTTGCAGCCTCGTGGGTCATTCTCAGTAGATTCATGTTTTAGTGCAGAATGCCTTTCTGTCTACATCACAGACCTGATTCTGTCTAGTTTTCGTCCTGGATTAATTCAAGTTTTCTTTTTTTTTTTCTTCATCAGTGTTTCTTCTTTCCTTCTAGTGAGAGCCTTCAGTGTTACACAGTGCGGTGCAGTGCAGCAGCAGCTCGCGATGAAGATCCATACATTGATACAACTGTAAAGGTGCATATCTCAAATTTTTTTCTAAAAGAATAGGAGCAGCAATATGGCAGTTGTGTTTCATACTGAAACCCTGTTTGTTTCTATTCACTATAACAAACAACATCCAAAATTAATATTTTACATCAGCCTGTGGCATATTGTAATTTAACGGTCTGCAGGTGTATCACTGCAATCTATTATTGCTGTTTAAGATTCTAGATGATTAATAGAATATATTTTTTTAAATATTTAAAAAAACTGTAAAACCATGTACACTTAGAACAAAAATCATACTTTCCCATATAAATCTGAATGGAGGGAGCAGACTGATGTTGTGGCTGATGATGCTTGCAGAACCTGCCTGTCTTGAAACTTAAATTTTGGTCTTTTCTCTCTTTCTTCTTTTTTATTTTTCTTCCCTTTCTCAGGTGTCTTTGAACTGGCAGTTTTCCTAAGAGGAGTGTAGACATTTGAACGTGTCTGCCTACCTGATAATCTGTGTTGGTTTTTGTGTTGGTTCTTTTTTTTTTTTTTTTTGGAGAAGAGGGCTTTTAATCGCTGAAGTTCCAGATTTTGCCCCTTTCTCAGTTTGCTTTGCTGTAAAAATCTGCTCAGTTACAAAAATTGGAACAAATGTTAATAAAAATAATACCAGAACAGTTGAGAATAAAGAGTATTTTAAGCTGACCTTTATGGATTTTATTTGAGCATGTAGACAGCAGGCATAAGGAAACCACAGAGCAGTTGTATTACAAAAACTGCAAAAATTTCAAGAGCCAAACATTTTCTGACCTCCATTTTCAAACACATGAAAGAACCTATCCCTTTCTCAGACTCAGGTTTGCGTGTGTTTCCAAAGATTATGTTCAGTCCCTCACAATTCCTTCAGCCTGGCAACAGGTGGCTCAGGAGGCTGAGAAAACGTGCACGTAATGGAAACCTACAGTCCTTGTGGTTGTCCACACCACAGCTTGCCCTCCGTGGGTCACAGACCCACCCTGGCAATGGTCTTCCAGGGGCTGCAGTCCCTTAGGGGCATCCCTGTCCTGGTGTGAATTTCTTCAAAAAGCAGGGTACATGTAAAACATGATGTTGTCTCGCCTTGCTGCACTGTGCATGTTAATTTGTAAATAGAGGATTTATCTTAATGCTATCAATTCAAAATATTTCTGGGGAAAATGAAGTTGCTTCTTTTCAGTTTTTAGTCCAGTGTAGAGGATATGGTAATTTCTGGCTGAAAGGTGCACACTGAATGAATCAGGATGTAATACTGGGCATGAAATGTAACAGTAGGCAAGCAAATATAGTATTTCTATGTGTAATACATTTTTATAACATAAGCAACTACAATCAGGACTTTCATAACTCTATCAGACAGTCTTACATCTTGGCCAAAATCAAACTACTTGGTATTAACTTTTCCATGTTGGGTAACCTAGCCAAGGTTCAGTTATTTTGAGACTCAGCTAAAAATGTGCAACTGCGTCAAAGAGTAAAGCGATTTCTTGTACCTATTGTTACAAGGATTTGATTTTTGAGTATTTTTATTCTTGCTTTGATGAAGCACTCAAAGCTAGGAAAGCCAGTGAATATTTTTAGTGTCGTATTTTAGACAAAGATTATATCTTTTCACATATTTTTTTCAATTAAAGACCAAAATTACAAAGTGCTCACTTTATTTTGTAGGCTTGTCCACCTGTCACACTGGATGTCTGCACGTTACGAATGCAGCTTTTTATAGGGCCAAGAGCTATCTGTCATTACAAAAACCATATAATTCTTCTGACTAAGGCTGATACTGAAGATATTACTGAAAGACGAAAGCCTTCAAGAAGGATGCTGTAAGAATTTGTGTCTTCTGGGGAGATGGGATTTATAACTTTATGTACAGTGCTGAATTTTCAAGTGTTGGAATTGAAGAGAGAGTCCTTTGCAAAAGGTGCTTTCTGAGCATAATTCCCAAGCTAGTAAACAAAAGCATAAATCAAGCACCAATTTTTGACTTCAGTATTAACTGACATAGAAGAAAAGAAGATGGTATTAAATGGTTGAAATCAAAATTGTCAGAAACAACTTTCATAAGTAATGTTGAACCAGTATTACGAAGAATATCTGCTACTGAGAAGAAATAAATACTTATCTTGAGAAACAAAAATATATAGGAATAGTGAACCTATGGTCTAACAAACTGTGGTGTAGCATAAAATGAAAATAACTTACATTCAGCTAAAGGATCTTAGAAAGTTGTGAACGTCATCATAGTAATGACAAAAGAAGGACCAGACTTCAGTCAGATATACTCTTGTTGTATGGATGTAGCCTGGTGCATTTATGACTAATTCTGTGAGATCTACCTTTCCCATTCTTTGAGAGTTGTTCATTGTTTAGAAGAGTTCAGTTGAGGAATCGCATTTGCTAAAGCCCATTAACAGGAGTTGAACAGCTGTAGTTGGTTGTAATTATTAGAACTAGTCTTTCTTAAAGCATAGAACTAACCTTATTCAAGAGAAGACGGTGCTAAGCTGATAAAAGAGAAGTAGTAAATCAAAATACTGTAGTTTTCTCTCTCTGAAACAATTTTTAAAAGTTCATAGTTGACATTTGAGAAGGAAACAAAGGAAACACGTTTTGCTTTCCGCAAAGAGTATTTGTTGGACAAGTGCTAGTGTACTTCATCACCAAAAAAGAGAGAGATATCCTAGATCAAATGCTTACTGTTCTGTTTCTTCACTATTTCTCTGTGGTATTTTAATGTTAGGCAGTTGAAGACCCAGCCAATGTGCTGGAGTAAAAGTGTTCAGGTACTTTCTTACATTGTACCTTAGCGGATACTTGTATTTAGGTGCAGGGGCAGAAGTGTGGTAAATCTTTAAAAAAAGAGTGAGCACTTAATTAATTTCAGTTACTCAGCTTGTAAGCTTCTTATGTTTGTTTTTAAACCCTAGAGTTGGTTTCTAACCATTCTGTATGAATGTGCCTATTTATCCTTAGCCATTAATTATGGTTTGAATTTATAATTTAACTGCCAAGTGTTTACTAGCCTGCAAAAATATCTGTTTATGGATTTATCAGATGATTACTTTCTTTTGGCTGCATAGTGTTTATTTAAACACTGACAACTCAAATCTTTTCCTTTTCTCCAGCTCCAGAAAGGCTGATAGCAACAAATCCAGAACCAATTCTGAGTCAGAACCTGGCTGGAATTTGTATATTATAAACACTGTTTCAACCATCCAACTTTACAGAGAAATGGTATTGCTACCTCCTGCTTTTGTTTTTGATTGACTGAAAATAAGTACTATTAATTTCTGTGCTGAATATACAGTTATGTATTTTTTGTGAATAGCCCATAATCGTATTTCAAATGGCTACTGCCCTCTCTAGAATTCTTCCTGTATATAATTTTTACCAGCACCCTAAGTATATCCTGTGTCTGTTCTAGGTAGATTATAGTAGAACTTATGAAAATGTAAGAACTGAGAGTTGCATCCATCTCCTAAGTGAGGCTCACTTACTAGTCAGAGCAGCAGTAATGGATCCTAGCTTCTTTAAATCAGATGATAAAGAAGAACTTCTGAGAGCATTCAAAGAAAGTTGTGCCTTCTTAGGAGATTGCTACAGCAGGTATGTTTTAGATGTCAGAAAGATACAGGTGAGCTCTTGTTTCCAGTAATCTAACCTAAAAATAAAAATCCAATCGTTCTTTGCTACTGAACGTTGGTATTGTGTGTATATTTCATGTTTCTTTACAGTTTAATCTGGTCCTCTGTGCTGTATCTGATTGTTTTTATTGTCAATCTGACACAGAATACAATGTCACCTTGAGTAATAGCATGTGCTTGCAGATACTGGTGTGTCTACAACTGTTATGTGTTATTTTAGTTCTTACCAACAGCATCAAAAGTGTGCCTTTAGTTCCTCTTTTTTACTTCCCGTCTGTTGCTTTCAGGTTTGACACAAAGGATTACCACCTTGCTTTGCCATACTACCGAATGTCAGGTTTATCTGTGGCTGAAGTTTTGGAGCGACTAGCTTCAGAAAGTGGTGAAATACAGATGTATGAAAAAGGATTAATATTTTATTTAACTCACTCTCTTAATGAAGAGTTATATGAAGAATTAAGCAAGGTAAAAACAAGTGTTTTTTTTTTTTTTAATCTATCTGGTTCTGATTTTAAGAACAATATAACAAATTTTAATTACAATTTCTATTGATCTACTGCACTGCTTTCTGAGTTTTACAATTATTCTTTTTCACATGGTTTTTATTTTCTCATTTTAACAAAATAGCAAGCAGCAGCTGCAATGCTTTGAACTGCTGTCATGCAATGTAAGGATCTGGCTGTCATGATGCATGTTAGTAAAGTACACACACAAATACTTTCATGCTAGGAAAGTTCTGTCTCAGATTTCTTTCATTCCTCATTTCTGCAACAGTGCAAACTGTTTTTTGATGTGGACAGACTGGTAAAGCTGACTCAGTGTGGTGGATGGTTCTAGCTCTCCAGAGTTTCACTCTTGGTTCGTTTAATTTCACTGACAGGGAGGAAAGGCAGGAAAAGCACTGTAATTTCATGGCTAAGCTGTATTTGTCTGTTTCTTGCTGTTCTTGTTTTTTTAAAAGCTTCTATCTTAGGCCATAAGAGTCTGTGTGTTTGGAAATGGCCAGGTTGGATGGGGTCCTGGGCAGTCTGGTCTGGTATTGAATGGGGAGGTTGGTAGCCGTGCATGTGGCAGGGAGGTTGGAGATTCATGATCCTTGAGGTCCCTTCCAACCCTGGCCATTCTGTGATTCTGTGCGATTCTGTGAAATACTGAAACTATAAAATGGTTTTTATTTCAATAGGAATTGGCAGATAAAGTTCTCCAAATATTCTATCTTGCTGACCCTATGCAGCTGCCTCATATCATCTGCAGTCCCTGCATGAAGAATGTATGTCCTCTGACAGCTGTGAAGTATCTTCGTAAAGTAGAAGACATTATGCCATCAGTGGTCCTTACGCTTACTAAGGCTTTCATGGCACTGAAAATGGGAGACCTTACGATGTATGAATGTGAGATGAACTCCCACAAGGAGGTAAGTTATACCAAAAGCATGAATTATCCACTTTTTGTAAATCCCAGGTCAATGGGTTGTCTTGTGGTTGTATTTTACAATAAAACAACCTTTCAGTTACTTCTCTTTCTCCTCATTTGCTGTGTAGGCTCCATTTGAACATCTGCATTAACAGTAGGATCCAGGGCTGATATACAGTGGGATGGTGCTGTCTTTGCAAAGCCTTATCAGTAAACAAAGTATTTGAAGATATTAATTCTTATAAATGAAATACAGTATACTGGAGTGTAACAGGCTCTGCAGAGTCAATGCTCTTCACCATTATGGCAGGGTTGTATGGTAGCATTTTTCCGCCTCTCCATCTATAATCAATACATGCAGTGTGACCATGAAAATGCACCTTCTGTATGCAAACAACCCTTATAAAATTGCCTTGCACGGTGCATACAAGCCAAAGTTTCTGTATACAATCTCCCTATACGATTTCTCATCTTCTCTTAAATTAAAGCGCTTAATTGTTGCTAAGTCTAGGATCAGAACCTCCTTCATTGCTATCAAAATAAGAATTCCATGTTAACGGGGGAAAAAATGTTAGTAAATCAGTCGTAGATTTTCGTATGTGGATTTAGACTGAGACCAGTCTGTAAATTGCTTCTTCTTAAGGCTGATCAGGAGCCTTTGAATAGTCAAAGGTTACAGAGCTCGTAGTGTGGGCTTTTTCTGAGAGAGAGCTGATATCCCAGAATTAGGTGTCAAGCTTCAGAATCAAAAGCTTTGGGTAGCTTTGAGTTAGCAGCTTTTGAAATGCCAGGTGGGAACTGTGGAATGCTGTTTCAACAGTGTTGTGTAGGATCTTTCACCTGCTTTTGAACCATTTGCAGCAAGGCAAGATGAAATTGCCATGTTACAGACAAGCTGGAAAAATACACATTCACAGAATGGTTGAGGTTGGAAAGGACCTCTGGATATCATCTGGTTCAAACAGTCCAGCTCACCCTCTCTTCCATTGCATGGATGTTATTTAAATGAGAATCAAGTGTTTGGTGTTTTAGTTGTGGAGTTTTGCTTGGTTTTAATTTGACCTATTAAAAAAACAACTCAACTTTAAAAATCATTTTATTGTGCAGTATTAAAAACAGTGCTTCCAGAAAGATGAAGGAAGGATAATTTCTACAGGTAGAGGTCTTGAAATCTGAATTTTCTTCCTGGGTCTTCATTATAATTCTTACGTAAATTGTTTAGTCTGTACAGACATCATTTCTCCACTGTTGTTAAAATGGAAATAGTATGTTGTCATTTACCTTCAAAAGTGCTTTGAGTTGGATATTGTGCAGCATGTTTTGATGATCATTGTTTCAAGGGTGTTCAGCAGAGTATTTCACTGAAATTCCAGTCAGTGAGTTTTCACAAAACTTATTGTTTACTGGCTGATTGCATAGTAAAATCTATGTTACGTGTACAGTAACTCCAGGTTTCATCAGAATGTTTCTCTCACTGTTCAGATAAATGGCATAGTGTTCTGAAGTCACTGACCCACCACACAGTTTGGACCTGGATCTTTGGAGAATTAGTTTTTAAAGAAAATATTTTAGAATATTTTTGTAGAAAACATTTATTTCTCTTGACTTCATTTCATTTGCCTGTATAAACTTGACTGCCTGAAAAATACTGACTTCACTGAATTGAACTGTGCATGGATTGAGTTATTTATCTAACTTATATCTGACTGTTTACAGACAATGCTGGCCTGTGGCTTCATTGGGCAACCAAAACTCCTGAGAGAGTGTAAAGAAGGAATTGTAATTCCAACTGAATTTGCTGTTCACCTGAAGGTGTTGCAACCTGGATTACTGGTGGCTGCCACTGTGGCTTTACATGAGAACAGTAAAATCGAACTGGAAGAAGCAGATATGTTTTTCAAGGTTGGCCTATGATCATTTTTTTCCTTCTTTTCTTCACATAACTGATTTTATGGGTCAGCAAAGTGGGCTTGGTTGCTCCTTCACTCACATTTTAGCATTTCTTTTGAAAGAGGCAGATGAGGATTGCTATATTCCAGTGCAGAGAGATGCCTATGAAATCAGAAATTGGACTTTTTGAAAAGAAGAATGGAGCAAAAAAAACCCCAACAATTAAGTTATTAAGTTCTTTGTTGTGATCCTGTCACTTGAATGCATAATTTCATCTCAGAGCTTTTCTGACCTTTTCTGGTCACTGAAGTTCTCTGTGTTTCGAAGTAGACAAAATATTTTTTCCTTTATTCTACAGTGTAACGTTGTTTGGATTAAAATCATGTAGGCTTAAATATAAGTATACTGTGGACTAATGTCTGTTACTGTGAAAGACATATGACAAAAAGACTGAGTCGTGAAGCTCAAATTAGAACAAATACTCTTTTTCAAAGCCAGCTGTAAACCAAGTAAATGTCCTTTTCACCAAGAAACCAGACCTTAAGCCCAGGATCATCTCCCTTGTGGATCCTCAGCTGAGATGCACAGCATTTCCTTATCATGGCCTTTGCTTGCGTTAAGATTCCTCTTCAGAAGACACCTGTTAGGCTATTGGCATATAAAAAAGCCTCCAAATTAGCAGTCAGTAAATATTTGCTGACAGTCAGCTGACCATTCTGGCAGTGGAAGAAATGAAATCTGTGTTAAATTAATTCCATGAACTTTTAATTTTTTCTAGCATTGTATTATGTAGCATTGCATCCTTGAGAAATACCGAGTCAAAAAGGTGCTAAAATCCTGCTTCTGGTAACAGTGAAAATCTGTTCTTTTTGTTTCTTTTGATTTCTGCTACTAACAATTGCCATGTTTTGCACTAACTTGTCATTTTCTAATGTTTTTGTTCCTAGGTGTTATGTAATAATGGTGAAGACATGGTTCCTCAACTTTTGGTAGATTTCTGGGAAGCTCTTCTTGTAGCATGTTCTCAGGAAGAAGTACTTCAGGAGCTCTTATTGAGGGTTACTTATCAGTATGTTTGGAGGATATCCAAGAAGCAACTCCCTGAGACGAAGCCGTTGAAAACAACAGAGGATCTGGTAACTCAGAAGTTTTATGACTGTACTGTCCATCTAAAGCTATCCAATTACTTAGAATTTTGATGCTGGACAATTTATAGTGAAAATGCTGAGTCATGGCCTGAACCAGTGATGGGGCACCTGGTGGGAGGCAGGGCCAGCCCAGGGGAGCTCAAGTGAATGTAGTGTGGAAGGGGTTGGTATTGATTGATGGAAGGGGTGGAGCCAGGATCCATCCCTTCCCAGACCTCATTTAAGGGTTGGTAGTGGAGGTGAGGGTATCTTGCAGAGATCTTCCAAAGGTAAGAAGCTTTTTTCCTTTGTTTCTGTGCCCACAGCTGCTGCACTGGGGCTTGTCTTCATTTGCTGCAGCTGAAGGTTTTGCCATCCTACTAATATGACTGTACTTTCCGAGGTGTTGTAGCGTCACAGCCTCTTAAAAGAAATATGCCTGAGAGTAAATAATGTAGTGTCTGCCTACCAGACAGGTTTTGCTGGTTTTGGGGAGTTCTTTAGGGGTGTTTTAAAATACACTCAACAGGAGTGTCACATTCTGGATATTTCAAATCAAGGCTAGGATGAAACTGAGAATTTTCCAAGTGTTTTGTTTTTTTTTCTATAACAAAAATTTTACAAAACTGACAAGATGAAGAAATACAGGGGTGATGAATTGTAAGATATTTTGAATGAAAAATCTGAATTACAGAAATAAATAGAAGTTTCAAGCTGATTTATTTCTAATTCTATGAATTAGAGGAAATAATAGCTGCTATTTGACAACAAAATTTTCTTTGCTTGCGGGGAGCAGGATGTTTGATGTGGGACTGTCACTAACAGCAATACTTTTTTATTACAACTTCTGTATTGCTTTTGTAGATAAACTCCTGTGATCATTTTGGGTCCATTTTCCCATGGGTTACTTTCATAATGTCAATGGAATCTCCACTTGACAAAGATTTCCCTGAAGATATTTCAAAGCTACAGGTATGAAATCCCTAAACCTTGGTATTTACAGCTTGAATCTGTTCTGCAGATGTTCATGCATGTTAACAATTTTTTCTAGCGGCCTGCCCCCCTCAATTTATCCAAGTTGAAATGAAAGACCCCTTAAAATCATGTAAGAAAAAAATGTTGATGTCACACATCAATAACAGTAATACTTACCTTTGCTATTAACTGTGTACTCAGCTTTCTCAGTTTTTAAAAATGTCTATTAAAATAAATATTGTAAGTAAGGTTGTTCTAAGTTTATGGTTAGCAGTGTTTTGCAAAACTTGTGTTAAATCCAAACAATCTTTTTTGTTGTTGTTCTTTAGTCTATTTTATGTGGTCAATCAATAGATATAACTGCAGCTCTGCCTATCCTGGAGCCTCTGGCAGCGGCTGGCAATGTTGGCCTCACCGTTCGTGTTCTCTGTAGTACCCATCTGGGCAAGTACGAGGAGTCCATTGACCAGCTCCTCACACAGTGTCCTGCTGCAGCTGTGTTATACGCTCAGCATGAGCTGAAAGGTGACAGTCGGGTGAGCTATTCGGGTTAAAGTTTTTTGGATTTGGGGTTGTTTATTTTCCCTAGTTAAAAGTTTATTGCAGATGGATCAGATAGCCCAGCCCTACTACTGCAGTGCTCAAGACCAAAGTTGTGCTTTATTTTTAAATCTGAAGATATTTTCTTTGGTTGTAACAAGTATGAAAACAGAGTTGGAGGCACAACTAAATCAGAATATAGCTGGAATAAAAAAGCTACTGTGTTTATAAAAGAAATCTATTTTTCCTTCTTCAATCTTATTGACAAAATGATGAATGGAAAATACTGTGGTACTTAAGCTGTTGGAAGAGGATTAGCTCAGGACGCAGCAATGTTCTAGTAATATCACTCATTGCTTTGCATGGAGTTGGTTGGAATAAACAAAAAAAAAAATACCTCTGGGGGGCACTGTAAGATATTTGTTGAATATGAAAAGACAGTACTGAAAACTGGATGTATGTGTGCAAAACTACTGCATTTCAAAGCACGTATAAGTCAGCCTATTTGTATCTGCATGCGCCTGATTCTTGGTGTATTTTTAGCAGGTCTTTCACACTCTTAACTGCAGTTGTTGTTAATTTACGGTTTTGCTGTGGGTTTTTATGAACTAGGCTGTATGGTGGAACAAGCTCCTACCAGAACTTTGTGAGAGAGCCAGACTTACTGGAAGTGACTGTCCTGTTCTTATTTCATCATTAAAAGGTAAATCAGTTGATCAGAGCTCAACTCCAGAAGCCTTTCTATAGCATCCAGCATCCTAAATATTGTTCTAAGGAATACTGATGTGGTGGTTTGGAAAAAAGGGACTAGTTTTCTATCGTTAAAGCTTATAAAGCTCAGCAGGCCGTCTCATAATCAGAACAGCGTTCTGCAACATCCTCATGAAAATGATGTCATTCAGTTTATACTGAAAACAATTGCATTTTGGGAATCATTACTTCAATACTGATCAAGAATAGACACAATTTAAGGAACTTTATCATTAAAGTAATGGGTATGGATTGTTGTACTTTCTTTCTAGGATAAGTGACTTTATGGTTGTAAGCAGTGACAGCTAACAGGCTAGCAGTGGGCAGTTAAGCGTATATTCATGATTAGGTTACAGACTGTAAAAGAGGCAGAGTGTTAATGATGGTTGGTCATATTAAGCAGAATGAAACATCTGAGTTCATTTGGGAGGGTGGTGGTAGGATTACTGCTCTTCAGTTAGCAGAAATAAAGAAGTGATGAAACCAACTCTGGTTTCATCTGGCACTGATGTCCTGTTGCATATTTGTAAGAAGTCAATAACACTGCACCATTGAAGGGCAAGTGCATTGAATTTTGACAGGATAAGGAGATAGATTAAGAAAAATATGTGTGTTAAAATAAAACAGGAGTGCGTGCTTCCTCAGAGGAGAACAGATTCCCTGGCTGGACTGTGCAGCACAAGTTGCCATACTGACAGATTGTTTTGTTTTCAGGTGACAACTGGGCTACAAGCATTTAAGATCTTATTTAACAGCTTCATCTCAGAAGCTGCTTGCAAAACATCTGATTTCACAAATAATTCTGAGTTAGGATACTAGTGGAGAAGATTGCCAGGGCTGCTTCTCCATTTGCTATGATGCATGTGAAGTATTAGACTACTATTCTATAAGCATTAGTGTCACATGTAAACTTGATGAGTTAAGGTGTGGTTTTAATCTAAGACATAATTTCAGTTTACCTCTGAGATTTCCCCTAACAGTGTAAGTTCCCAAATGGACATGTCTCAGATTTTATTTCAGTTAAAATATTCAGATCACTTCATGACTTCAGTTAATGGTGACATTATTCATGTTCTTTTTGTTCCTGTATACTATCCACAGTACACTAAAAAAGATTTTCTCTTCTGCTTTTGGCAGAAACTTTATCAGTGGTTGCGATGGAACTAGAACTATGGGATTTCCTTAGTCTTCTACCAGAAGATGGAACTGCAGCATTTTTCCTGCCCCATCTTCTTCACTGTAGCCAAAGGAAACAACTGATGTAGACGCAACGAAAGCAAGCCTATGCATTCAGATACCAAGAATATGCTGGAATAAGAAAGAACATGGAGGAGGAGTATGTAAGAAGCAGCTCTGCGCATCCACCTACGCATAAATCACCTTATTTTTGAGTTAAAACCTTATGGCAATTATTGAATAACAGCTGTTATTTGAGGAAGAGCGTTGCTTTTGAAGCTAGTAGTATTATACTTTGACAAAGGTTAGCAAACTAGAAAAGATCCTGCCAGGTAGAACTTAATAAATGTTGGCCAGTTTAAAAATAATCTATTCAGTTAGTAGGCAGAGGCAACTCATACTCTAAAAGGCAACTGGACAAACTCTTTGCTGAAAGTCAACTAGGTCTTAATTGCATGCTAACTAGTTAGGTCACTGGCCTAGGGAGGAACTGAAGCTTAGCTGCATCTTTAATTGTATAAGTGAGTGCCTAACACTTCAAAGTAGAACTGGGCTACTTAAGTTTGAATTCCTTTGAATTCCAGCTGGAAAAACTGGACAGCAGTTCTACCATCTTTGACGCTTGTTTAAGTGTTCTATTGTAAAGCACTTTCATTTAGCAGTTAGTGGGAAAAGGCCATAAATTAAAGAGATGGAAATGTTCTTAAGTGGGGTAGGTGATACAGAGTACTACTTTCTTACTCTTTAATGTTCTCTTTTTTCTGCTGTGGTCAGCTAGTACTGAGAAGTATTTCAAGTATCACTAGGTCACAAACCTAGATGAAAACTGTTTCTTCCAGGTCTGCTGGTGAGTGCCTTGTGTCTGTGTGTATGTATTGATATTTGTCTTTTGGACAGAATACATCCCTGTGTTTTTCCAGCTGGAATTTAGTCATAATAAACTTTGACCTTACGCATAGTTAGTGTGCTTTGGAACTTTACTATCCCATAAACAGCTGAAGGCCTTACTAGAGGTCATTTAGTAGTAGGAAGCCCTCTGGTTGTAGTAGATGCTTTCTACTTTTCAAAAGAAAAAAAGCTAAAAGATACAGAGAACAAACTTCCTTTATTCTAGTAGCTGTAAAGCCTGGATGTTTTGCTTTACCTGTCTGTCTGATCCATTATTGCAGTTGTCTGAGGTGAGATGAGGGATGAAATGAGCCAAAGCAAGAGCTGGCTGCTGTTGCAGCAAAATGAGTCCCCTGCAGTAGCTATTTAGAATACATAAGGGCAAAGCTCTTAGGTACATTCACTGTATTTTACCTTCACGGGGTCAGGCTTGTGTTCACCTAACTTTTCTCTCGTAATTATTTTCACAACATAAAAACACAAATGTCTTATTTAATGAGTTACCCATTACATCTTTTAAATTCACTTTCTTGAACAACACTACTGGATAAAACTATAATTCAATAACCGATAATTAACATGATAACCAAATTCCAAAATTCCACTTGTCCATGCAGTGGTTACTAAGATGCTAGTCTAAAACAATTTACTTATTTTTTAAAACACAGAATTAGTTACAAACTGAGAACAAAAATCCTCACAAAGTACATTTCATTTGGCTTTTCCAGCAGTTAAAAATCACAACTTGCAATGTTATTTATTTAAGAAAAACTACAAGCTACTATACTCATCCAGCTGCCTCAGTCTGTGGTCTCTGTAGCTGTGGCCTATCGCCTGAAATCTTCTTAAACACATGGAAAGGAGATAGTATTTCTCAAGCAGTTCTTCACTGAAAGTAGATCTTGGAGAATCACTGTAGTAAATGGTTTTCTTCATTCTCGCATATCTGGTGTGCCTTTGCACTTGGATTGATTGAATAATCTTGGAAACAAAGACCATTTGTCTGTGAAGAAAAAAACACTTTTTTTCCAGTCTTGGCAAAAGAAGAGTATAGGTATAGTCTAAGATGAGGGCAATGGATCTCAGTACCTTTTACACATTATGAATTTGATTTAAAAACAAAATACACTTAAGGGTATAAAATGGACTGGACTATAAGAGCTGATTATGAAAAATGCTACATGCTGCATTTTCAGGTACCTATCTTTTTTTCTGCATGTACTCCATTAGTTTATTATATGCAGAAATTTGTCACAGTGTATTCTGTGAATCAGCTCTATAACAAGATAGTGTTTAACAATCTAATCTGCATTTGTTAGTGTACTTACGTAAATCATACAGTTGTGTATATATACACACATGGACATACACATTTTGGACTACTGCTCTGTCAGTTAAGGTAATACATACCTATGATGCTTTGTCTTTCTAGTATATGAAAGTTGCTTTTAAAGTTGTATTAGCTTTGTAGAAGAAAGAAGTTTCAAAATCCTTCAAGATTCAGGTTCCTTTCACAGGCAAGATTGCTAAAGTAATGGCAGTAGTTAAGTAGTGTTTGTAAGGCTAAAACATGCCTTTTAAAAAGAAACTAACTTTTCAGTATTTTGAATGGCAACTTCAGCTTTTTTCACCAAATGGTTCTTTTTGTTTTAAATGAAAAGTGAGAGGGAGTCTGATTTCATTAGCACTTCTTGGGCACAGAAGTACTACGTCTCATGATGAGTTCTTTCTTAAATAAAAAGCTGCCATTTTAATTTCATTGATGGGGAGCTGAGGAAATAGTTAACATCCACTCCTCCTGATCGGAATAAGGAAAGAATCTGATCAGAACATGTCCTTGAGCTCTGTACTGCATCTTTAAGAATAACAAATGTTATTGGGGTAGATAAGCTCTTACCTTCCTTTGGGAGGACTGTATAAGTTGCTTCCATGCCTGCATGGATATGGTCAGTAACATGACAGTGCAATAACCAAGTTCCAGGGTTCTGTGGGATCATTTGCACTGTTTGAAATGTTCCTGGGAACAAATCGAAGACATCTGCCCGGTAAACTCCTGTTTGCTTCAAGATGAGAAGAAACCATCATTGAACAGTGTGGCATAACCAGACAGCAGCCCCATGAACTGCCTTTTAGTCATGTTCCCACCAAGTCTTTTAATCATACCCTGTCTGAAATGACTGTATGCCATTTCATCTGACTTTTTATTTGCTCTACCTCACATTCTTAGCAAAAATGAATGGAAAGGAACTGTTACCTTATAGTCAAAGCTGTGGCCATGGAAGTGTGCTGTGTGAATATCTATTTCATTGCCCATTGCCATCAAATACCAGCTTACTTCATCTCCAACATGCATAGTCAGACCATGTAAATTTCCAAATACCTTTCCATTAATGGCTAAAAAGAGGGAAAGAGAAAATAAGATTTTGTTTCTTGTTGTTCTCAAGGCTTTATGAGAGTTAAAAGCTACAGTTAGGTAAAAAGGAACCACTTTGAGTGGTATATAAAAATAATTTTAAAAGGTATTAATGCATTGTTATCAAAAAGAAAGGACAGCATATTATGAAATGAGTCTGATTATGCCTTCCATATTTAACTGGAAAGCAAGAAGCAGTTAAAATGGAAGTGTACTACTGTTGCACCACTACTGAAGTTTCTAAGTCTGCATTTCCTGTGGTGCATTGTAAAGGATAAGCTTTATGAGGACACGCTTTCAGGATATACATTACATTACTAACCTATTCAAATTAGTTACTTGCTAACATCAAAATTTCCAATTTACATTTTAATCTTTTCACCCTCAAAAAATGTCAACATGGAACTATTTATTTTCATACATTAAAATATGTAATTCAGCTGTACAACAATGTAAAGCAGTGAGTGAAATTTTTCTGGCTTTTTACCCTATAACTGGAAAATCAGGGAGGATGAAAAAGTCCAATTTATATGTAGTAATTTCTAACACATGCTTTTATAATGTCTCTAGAGTTGCATTAATTAAGTTAGGAAACATACCATGCATTTTGTTACTTTCAAGGAATTCCTCATTTTCTTTGTCAACAAGGTGGGGGTTGGCAGAATAGGTTTCGATGTTTTCATCCAAATACCATGACTCATTTTCATCAAAAACCATAAAAAGAAGAGCAAAATGAACTTTCTTTCTAGTATGAGACGATGGTAAATAATGTCTAGGACACACAACAAGTGTGCCTATTAATCCACTGTAAGTGTCCTGAAATCACAAATAAAAAATAATTATTAGTGGTGACTAATGCTAGAAGCGTATACAAATGGCAGGAGAACCAGGGAACAAGAACAGCAGAGAGTGTGACTTTCAAATTCTGCTCTGACTTTACTGCATTATTCAAGAGACCTTTAAATTCAAAGGCATGGTAGTGGAGCAACGACCTGACTGATACAGCAAAAAGGAGAGAGGTTTGAAACTCCTGCTTTAAGTTTATCTGTGCTGAAGTAATAAACAAAACCCTTCAGACCAATGCTAGTAGTATACCTTAATGATGTCTACTGTTGAATGGTATGCCCATGCAGTACAGTGTGGATCACCTCTCTCAGAACTAGATCTTGCTGATATTTTCCAGACATAAATTTTAGTTTCACCTAAATTAAATAAACATTGATGAATGTTAGAAGCCTGCAGATAAGCGCACGGAAAGAAGTCCTGAAACAAAGTGTTATCTCCATTTACAGCTTATACTGGTCTTGATCTTCCTCTTCCCAAACAGTGCACTGGCTAGTTTCTTCTTGTTATTTCCCTTCTGCATAATCCCGATACTTCTTGCCAATGTTCTATGTAGCTGCCCTATTTAGAATCACAGAATGGCTTGGGTTGGAAGGAACCCCAAGGATCACGTTCCAACCCCTGTGCTACAGGCATGGCAACCAACCTCCAGATCTGGTACTAACCCAAGTTGCCCAGGGCTCCCTCCAACCTAGTCTTGAACACCTCCAGGGACAGGGCATCCACATCTCTAGGCAGCCTGTTCCAGCACTTCACCACTCTGTGAAGAACTGCCCTCTGACATCCAATCTAAACCTTCCCTCCTTGAGCTTAAAACCATTCCCCCTTGTCCGATCGCTGTCTACCCAAGCAATAAGTTGATTCCCCTGCTTTTTATAATCCTCTTTTAAATACTGGAAGACTGCAGTGAGGTCACCCTGCAGCCTCCTTTTCTCCCGGCTGAATAAGCCCAGCTCCCTCAGTCTGTCTTCACAGAGGAATTGCTCCAGCTCTCTGAGCATTTTTGTGGCTCTTCTCTGGATCCTCTCCAACAACTCCACATCTTTCCTGTGTTGGGGGCCCCAGACCTGGATACAGTAGGCCAGATGGGGGCTCATGAAGGTAGAGTAAAGAGGGACAGTCACCTCCCTGTCCCTGCTGGCCTACTGATGGAGCTCCCCTACTACTCCCTTGGCTCGTCTGATGGAGACCGGGATACCATTAGCAATGGCATGTTTTACCATATTTCATAGAAACAACTGTATCCTTTGTACAGAATAAGTTTTAAAATAATAGGTAGTATAAGCTATGTTTTCCTTATGTCACTAAGTCTACTTTCTTTCATAAAAGACATGGCCAAGTTGTTTAAAAAAAAATTACTGATATGTCAAGAACTAGACACATAGCAATAGTTATGAGGGGCATTTTAATTGTAGAAATAACTCTGCCATAATCAGCATCAAAATTGTAAGAACCTGAGGTTAAAAGTAACAAACTAACAAACATCAAGTCTTTGCTGCTAAAAGTAAAGCTTTGCTAAACCTTACTAGAAAGCTTGATGTAGAAGTAACATAAGGATGCTTTGATACCTGGGTTGGTTATCGCAACAACAGAACTGTCTGTTTTCACTCCATGGGCATGTATAGAATAAGGTCTTGATGCCAGGTTCTTAAAAACTATGTTAATTTTATCTCCAACACTTGACATAATCAGTGGCCCTGTTCAATTGAAAAGATAGATTAAGGTGATTTTGTAAATAATCAGAGCAGAGAGACAGAGCTTACTGTGCTGAAACACACAACAACATTAGGATATAAATCATATTTCAGCCAAAAACTAGACATGGATAACATGCATTCACAATGATAAGCCAACTTGAGCAGTTGAAGTTAAGCAGCTAAACAAGGATGTAAATTTCAGCACCTTTGCAAATACTGTAATCAGGCAGCAAACCTGTAGGTTGCTCATTCATCCCCCCCTTGTAAAGCAAGCAATAAAATCTGGTAAAGAAAGCACTGTAAGAAGCAATTCCCCGTAGGTGTGGGGCTGTGTGGCTAGAACTATACTCAGTATTGTTCAAATTGAATTACCTTGAATTTGAAGGTGCTCCTCTTCCTCTGCTCTGCTTTTTGGAGTACTGAATGTCTGATCTGTGTACTCACGATACACTACCTTTTTGTATTTTGAGCCAATGAATGTGTCATCTTTATTTAAAAATGGATTGCCAGGGCTGAAAAACAAACGAACCCCAGTAAATAGATATGAGAATATAGCTGACATTTCTTCATGTATTTTATACCATCTTTTGCAGGTATTAAATTCGCCGTCAAAGAAAAATCTAACTCAGTGAAATGGTGATCTCATGTGCTGTATCTTCATGAAAACATTTTTGTTAAGCTGGCAAGTCCCATAAGCCGTAAGAGGAAAAAAACCAAAACAATATGAACAGACTGACTTTATAGAATTTAAGAGAATGCTGAGTGCTTTAGCTGAGAGAGAATTCAAATGGCAAGCAGTCATCCAACAATTTGCATGCCAAAAAATAAAAGCCCTTAGTAACTTCTACAGTTTTGGAATGTAGCTTAAATCTTGTAAAGTTTACATGACTCGCTGAGTTGAAAAATGAGGCACTGCTTCCCTGCTGATATCACTGGGGCTGGAGACGGAGAAAAAAAAAAAAAGAAAGAAAAAACACAAAAACAAGCTTCTTAACAGCATAGTTCATATTACTTGTGCTTAGAACTTTGAGGGAATTTGCTGTGGTGTACAGGGCAAGGGTATCTGCTTTCAGACTGAAAGAAGTATATAAAACATTAAAATAAAAGCAATCACTGTAGGCAATTACTACCTACTACTCAAATTAAGCTTATAGGCTGAAGAGGCACACACAAATTCATCAGTTCATTATTTATTCTCTACTGGTAACTGGCTTGAATTATTTTATACCATCAGTTCATTCAATGAGATTCAAATACTGGGAACAAAACGAGGTGATGAGCTTCACAATGAATGGATTCAATCACAAACTTAATATCTTGTGTAAACCAAACACATGAGAGGAGTAAAAAGGAACCTTACTCACACACAAATGTTAAATTTTGTAAGTAATCAAATATCAGGACAAAATAGTCCTATCTACAACTTGTTGGACACCTTAAGCATTCCACATCAAGGACAATACCAGCAGCAAATAATAAAAGCACGTGCAATACCCAGGATCCAATAGAATCTGCAGCTGGACCATTTCATCAACAGTGCCCAGGCAGTTCTTGAGCAGTGACTGCCCCCACCCTGGCCAGCTCCCCTCAGTTTTACATTTTTTTCACATGACGCCATACGGTATGGGATATCTCTTCGGCCAGTTGAGGTCAGCAGTCCTGAATTGACGCGTCCCCTCCCAGTTACTTGTGTCTCTGGCAGGACATGAGGCTGAAAACCTGAACTATCCTTGTGTGCATACAGCATTGCTCAGCAACAACTAAAATATCAGTGTTGATTTTTGTTATAAATCCAAAATACATCATATCGGACACTATGAAGAAAACTAACTCTATTGCAACTAAAACTAGGACACATGGCAACATTATCAGAGAAGGACCATAAATGCATATATATTTTTAGGGCTCACTTGAAAAGAAAACGCCAGGATTGCAAAGAGGAAATGGTATAAAGGAGATTGTTCCTTTGCATTCTGCACATTCTTTCCCTCCCTTGTATACATTTTTAACATACCTTTCCTTGTGATATTGATGCCGCTCAAATTCCCATGTCCTGTTCGGGGAATAGTCCCATTCAACTTCCACGGCAGCAATATAATGTGTCTTCTCATGCAAATACAGGGATGGATCCACATTCCACTGATAACATGGTTTCACTTTGTATTTCTGTTTCATGCCCCCTCTGTAGTGATCCGTTGTCAGGCACGATACTTCAAAAATTCCTAGAGGTTGTACTGGAAGTTAACGCTTCAAGACAAAAATCTTTTTGTTGCTCTTAAAACTGTATTATCTCTTTTGAACTAGAGTTTAGAGATCAAAACACAAGCCATTGTTCATATAAGACTGGAATTCTTTGTGTAACATGACTACTTGTATTACTACAATTCAGCACAGATGTAGAGGCTAAGAAAATCAAAGCTTTAGCATGAAGAGCTCGCACACGGTTTGCTACTCTTTGCACACAGCTGTACACAGTTTTAGCGTCCCCACAGATCAACATATCTGCTATTTACAGTTGCTATCTAAGCATAACATGCACACAGGTAAGCAGTTTCTAAACAAGAAACAGTATATTTCAAGCCTTCAGATATCTTGTATATCAGTCCTGCTGAACCAGAAAGGAAGAAAGAAAAGTCTACATTTTTAACTCCTTTCAGTTATTTTGTTCAAAATTAAAAATATCCCCACACCATTTCTTTCAGAAATTACTTCAATGTACTCACTGTGTTTTTTAGCTGCTGTCACACACAAAAAAAGATGAAATAAAAGCCTGCTCTTCATTGTTTTATGGGTACAATTCTATAGCGTTTGGCACATGAAGACAACGTAGCACACTGGAACTGGTAGAGTGATTACTCCCAAAACCTAGTGAGGTTCAGAAGGAAAGCAGGATCCTGCCCATTTAGTGGCAGAGCTATACAAGAACATCAAAGTGCTTCAGCTGTGGTAGGAGAGCCTTTGCCAGGCAAAGGCCAATAGCAGTTTTTATGCCAGTCAGAGGAAGTGCTACAATGAATTTCTATAGCTGTGTAATACTGCTCTGTCTGGGACATAAGCTGAAAACAAACAAAAAAATAACCAAACCACCACCACCACCACACGGGACACTTACCTTCAGAATCAGGCTTCATAATAGCTGTAACAAATGTGTGTGGGAATAGATTTGCCGTATCCTTTCTTGTTCCTTTTGTTATGAATGTGTTTTGTGAAAAGTATATCCCATGAACATCGACTTCTGACCCCAAGCCCATCAAATGCCAGGAAATCACATCGCCTTTACACATCTCGAGACCAGGCTGATTTCCATACATGTAACCATTAATGGCTGTAGAAGATTTGAAGAAGTAAAGTCAACTTTGATTAACACAAATTAAATTACATTTACATATAATATTTAAAAATAAATATAACTTCATTGTGGTGTCTTATAGTGACAAAGATATTATACTAAAATATCACAGCAGCAAAAGTAGAGGATCAGTTCAAGCAAAAACAACTTTTTAAACCCGGTACTTAAAAACAATTTCAAACTGTTCTCACTTCCAGTGTCTAAAGCACAGGAACCTGACCACCTGCAATCTTCACTGCTTTATACTGCAAGGGTTCTATACTCACACAGCAGAGATGATTCCAAATGTTGCTAGTTCAAGTTAATAATTCTTACTCCTGTGTAGACCTTCCAAAGGCTGAGCCTTTGCCAGATGCCACTGGAATGCTTACTATTGTAGCTCTGTAAATAGTAGAAATGCCGCTTTCACTGTAAGGTGTTCACAGTGCTGGTAAAGAAATCCAGCTATGGACAAAAAAGTACTCCTTTCAGCAACATCTTCTATAGGGCAGAGGTCAGTTCCTCTTGCTACCTGGCTGCATTCATAGGGGTTGCACATCGGCTGCAGACCCCGTTCCTTCATGTCTTCTGAAAGAGGTATGTAACAGTGCCAAACAGTCCACTGCTGACACTGAACTGTGGTCAGTACATTTTGAACTGATAACCACGCTGACTTGAAATTGAATTGCTTTCAAATATGGTCTGTTCCAATTGAAAGGGAATTAGCATCTCTCTTATCATACAGTCTCCCAGTCTCCAAAAATAAAAAAACTTACAGTAGAAAGGAAGCATTTGACTAGCAAAATATAAAAACCAATTTTCTTACAGTGCATTTTGTTAGATTCTTGGAAGTCCTCATTATCTTTGTCAATTTCATTAGGATTTAATGTAAACATCAAAATATTGTCATCCAAGTACCAGCTCAGATTCTCATCAAATACTGTGGCAAGTAGGAAAAACTCCCTGGTCACACTTCTCTGTTGAGAGAAAAATATCACAAAGGAAAATAAAATTTGGTGAAGAGATCATGCCAGGAAAAAGAAAAAAAAAACACAATAAAATCATTGAATGTGTTTATTAATTTGAGTATAATTCACAAACCAGCGTAGATGCATGCATTGAAACTTCATTCAGACGACCCTAAAGCTATCTACCTGCTGTCTCAGGTGGGTAGATACCTGCTGCTGATGGCCTTCCACCAGCAGGAACCACCTCCAGATTCAGATACTGATCTTTAAAGTTTCTACAATTTTCTAGTCATTCTCATCCTACGTAAGACTTGAAGGCTAATGACTGTGACATTAATTTCATAACACAGTGTCTGCCTACGTGGAACCAGGCTGATTTTTTTAAAAAAAAAAAAAAAACAACACAATTTTTTTTCCCCCCATTTTTTGTATGTCTCTCAGTGCATGGGCTAGATGGTGATGTGCAGAGCCCAGTTCAGGAAAAGAAAGCAGATTCAGTTACAGCGAGGCAAATGCTTCCATGTTTTTCCTCTTTGACTGACCTGTTTTGCAGAAGGAAGTAGAGCTCCTTTCCTGCACACCAAAAGAGGACCTACAAGGCCCGAACTGGTGTCTCTGACTGAATCCACAGCTGAGTAATAAAACCAAGTTAAGCAGTCTGGATCTTGGTCTGTGGGGCCCACATCTTTTGGCACATTCCACTCATACGTAAACGTAGCACCAGGACTGACATGGGAAGCTGGAGATTCAGTATCTGTTATAGAAATCAAAATTAGGAATTAAGCCTAATGAAACCTGTTTATTTTTTCACCTTTAACGCATTAATATATGCAACAGCTTGTTCTCTGCTGCTTGCAAGGTCCATCTCCACAGGCGCACCTCTGGAGGCAGTTCTATACAATGCTCCCTCGTTGCTCTTGTGGTAACTCACACCATGGGGCTGGATGCTAAATGGGCGGCTGGCGTTATTTCGGAAAGTCACCTTGATGCTCTCGCCCACTTCCGCCTTGATAACAGGTCCTAGAAGAGATCACAAAATCTGATTTTGTGTCAAGCGATGAAGCAATCACCACAAGCTCATAGCAATGGCCGCCTGCTTTTCCCATTGTGTATTAACTGCCCCTGAGCTTGTCTGGCCACAGACAAGGTCCCTGCTACATGGCCCAAGTCTCATGGCATCCTGCCTTCAACTGGACTGTTCGCCTCCCATGAAGTCCCTGTGTAAACAGGACAGTTCCTTCCTTTGGAAAGGGACCTGCAGACATTAGTACCAATCTCAAACTTACTCCAAAACCGTGTCAGAAGCAGCCAACTTATAGACAGGGTTAGAATTGCCTACTCTGGCTTTGTAATTCAGGCTTGCCCTTTGAAGACCATGGCATACTCCCTCAGGCAAATTGGGGATGATGACAGCATTCCCTTTAGGAACTTTGCATACACCCTGAGGTGGCTTTTGGAGCAAGCTGCAGGCATCAGTGTCTGAAGGAGGAAGGGAGCACTAAGGAGGGAGGAGGTGAAAGGGCACTATTGGCCAGGCAGTAGAAGTTATACTTTCCTCTGATAAATCTTTATTATAAAATCTTTCTGAATATCTTACCTAAGAGACCAAGATGTTCTTCGTCTGGGAGCCTTTTTTTATGTGCCGTGAAAGTACCATCTGTATATTCCTTATAAATGGCTTTTTTATAAGAGCCACCAATTCTTGTCTCACTTCGTTCAAAAAATACAGAAGATTCACTGTGTGAAAGAAATTGGAATAGATGCAAAAAAATTCAAGTCACGACACTGCAATTCCTCTTCAACCCAGTGACATTACTAACACTTCAGCAAAATTTATCTTAAGATCACAAAGGAAAAAAATGAACTAATTTGTTCTTATCTTAGCATTAATATTTAATATTAATATTTAATCACAGCTGAGGACAATGAGAAATTCTACTGAAAGGCAAATTCTACCATAAGGCTTACTCCTATTCAGCATGCTCATATCAAATCTGCTTGAAAGTGAAACTTCTTGGAGGCATTTACCTGTCAGCAATTAATTCTTGTCCTGTAAAATGGTTAAGGGCAGATGGGCCATAATTCCAGATAATCTCTTCAGCAGCAATGAAGTATTGCCTTATCTTTGGAGTCTCATTGTGATTTATTGGGGATTTTCTACAACTTTCTACTTTAAAAAGGGCCTGCATACCACCTGGAAAAAATGAGGTAAGAAAATTAAAGAAGCTGCAATTCATTTTTTTTTCCCCTGTGATTCTAATAACTCCTCTTACCTGGAGAATTCCTAGAGTACTGCTAAACCAAGTACTAAAAGACAGACCAGATTTTCCTCTAAATCTAATCAGTGGCTCACTTGTGAAACTTAGGTCTTTGTACCCTAGGAGACAGATCCAATAGTGAATCTCCTTGCTGAAGGTACAAACAGTTCCAAAAGAAAAAAAAAAAAAAAAAAGAGAGAGAGAGAGAAAGTGCCCTTTTGCAGCTAAATTGGGCCAATTTGTAGGATTTTCATGTTGCTCATGAAGCATCATCCACATCAAGATACTGCAGGATGCTCTAGTTATCTAAAAACTTCTATCCTGTGCAGCTGAATTTGGAGGACAAACACGTTCCTCCCTGTTTTCAGATCCTAGAGCCTGATTTGAGTTCTGTGTTCTTTGACTTTTATGACAGATGACTTCTGTAACTTACATGATCGGTATCCCCCTAAGTGAAAGTGTGGCATTAGCTTCTACATATTTCATATGGTTAAAAGACCATGGGAAATACACTAAGATACAAGGAAGACAAATACAGATAATCTCTGATTATTAGCCAGTGTTCTTTCCAGAATGTGTCACCAAGAGGCAAATTAACCTGTCTGTCCTGTGTCCTTGCCCAAACATGAAACTAGCACTAACCTTTTTTGTTGGCAAACAGAATGTTGTGATCAGTTACCATCAGTAAGAGGTAAACATCAAGATATTGTTTATCTAAAGTCCAAGTATACAAAAATGCAGTGATGCCAATTGCTGTCAATTGATAACAATTTCCATTAACAATAACAATATTTTAGGTTTAGGAATGTACCCACAGAATCAATCAATACACTTCATAGCACTTCATTTGCTATGAAAAGTTGTTTGGTTGTTGTTTTTTTTTTGGTTGGTTGGTTGGTTTTTACCTTGAGGAGAACATTGTCTGGCAAATAACCACATCAGGAGTATGTGAAAGAGACTCATTAAATTAGTAGCTCAAGCTGAAAAAAAATCCTGATGTCTGTGATTTATTCTGTACCTTCTATATGGTCATTCACTTGGCAGCTCAGCAGCCATTCCCCAGGATTCCTTGGTATCATGAGAGCATCAATAAATGTGGCTGGGAAGAGGTTAATGGTGTCAACTCGATGGTGTCTTTCTATTAAGGTCTGACCATGAAAGTAGGCTGAATGGATGTCAGCTTCATTACCCATGCCAAAAAGATGCCATTTTACCTTATCTTCCACACACATTGTGAGATTTGGGAGGTATCCATACATGTACCCATTGATTGCTAAAAAAAAAAAAAAAATCCACAAACAACCATATTAATTATTACTGTTACATTCATAGAGCTCAGGATCTTTATTTCAAAGGTGAGGGACATACAACCATTACTCTATTTTTCAGAATAAAGAGAATTTCAGAACAGAATACTGGACCTTTGAAAATTAACCAACATCAGACACAAACTTTATCTTCACATCTACTTGCAGCTCCTGCTGTGATTCTGGAAACCAAGAATAAGCCAAAAGTACCTTTTGTTGACACTAACAGTAAAATCTCTTTTTCTAAACTGCAATATTATATAGTATAGTTTATGACTAGGAAGCAAAATACATTACAAAACTGTCTATGGTGTTGAGGAAATTTTAGTGCCAAAAAAAAGTTTTGGTCCCTAGGAATCCTCTTTCACAATTCCAAAGGGTTGATTGTACAATACTGGTTGTAACTTTTTTTTTCCTTTTTTTTTTTTTTTAATTTTAAAAGGAGTTTAATTCTCCAAGAAAAAGTTCTGTTTTTTAAAGAAAAATCTTTAAAAGAGACAACCCATAAAAAAACCAATACCTCTTTACATCAATGGCAAGTAACATTAATATTAAGTTCTCTCACAGTGCATTTTATTGCTTTCCTGAAAGTCCTCATCATCTTTGTTAACTTCGGAAGGCTCAGAACAGTAAGTCCTGATATTGTCCTCTAGATACCAACTGAGATTTTCATCCATCACAGAGAACATAAGGATAAATTCAGCATCGACATATTTATTGTTGTCCTTATTCATTGCACCTGAAAAAGAAAGTAGCATATTCTCTAGCAACTGGCAATATCTGTTCAGTTTTAAGCACAGTATCAATAAGGATGATGGCTGTTTACTTGACATTTTGTTGTTTATCTTGAGTGTGACTGTACGTATAAACTTACAGCCATATTGGGAAAACAAAGGTTGGTTTTAAGAGACGCAATAAAAGAACTTTGCTAAAAATAAATATTGTATGTGATAATTATGTAAAACATTTTTCTACATATGTTCTACAGAGATTACACTTTTGCATAACTAGCACACATTTCACTCATTTGCCTAGCACACAAAATCAAATTAAATCCCATCCTATCATTAGAAGGCAGCTAATTGACAAGACAAAATCCACTATTTCAAAATGAACTGTGATTTCCTCTTCCAGAAAATTAGTTCAGTTACATTTATCAAGTGCCGTTATCAATCACCTTGTATATGTAGTAGTTAATTCATGTTTTACCTTTCTTGCAAATTATTAAAGGCCCAACAAGCCCTGAGGCAACATCTCTTGGAGCATCTATGTGAGAGTGGTAAACTCTGGTTATGCAGTCTGCATCTCCTTCAGCAGGACCTTGATCTTCTGTCACATCCCACGTATAAGTGTACTGGCCTCCAGGCTTCACAGCATCATCTCTTTTATCAAAACCTTTGGTATTGTCTGGATAAAAAGCACCTGAGGAATGGCACACAGCCAACATTAAGATAACACATTTCACAATACAGTGTCAGAATAGTGCTTTGAAGTTGATTACATGCTGCAGTAACAGGGATTGAATACTCAAATAGAGGTAAAACAAATTTTAATTCAGATGGATAGACCTTTCCCTTCTGCTAGAGTTCCTTCACTTGACTTTGAGTTCTGCAGGTGCGCTTTGACAAGTAACTTTAAATTGAGTTCTTTATTAAGAGGGCACAATGCACTTCTGCTAAAGAGACAACAGCTAAAATATTTGTAAAACATTTGTTAAATATTGATCTTGGAATCTATTCTAAAACATTGCATTCCTCTCCAAAGAACACAGGTGCGGCTGAGCAACAGCGGTAATATGGTAAACATTATTCTATATATTACCATACAACATGCTGTTCTCCCATAGTGTGTCAATACCAAGTCACATATTTGATGTAATGAAAACCTTTTAAAAATAGTAGATGTTAAACTAATATTTCATAATTTTTTTTCCCCACTGAAAAATTTTCAAAGACTACTTTTGACAGTATCTACTCAATAATTCACACGGTTTTTAAGGCATCTTAATAAAACTTCCAGTGGCTATACTCCAGTGCTGTCTTTTTTGCAGTTAATAGTATGGAAAACTACACAGTGAGGTGCATCTGGCAGGGTGAATTGTCAGGCTACAGCCTCAGATTTAGATGTCATCATATTACGTTCAGTAGTTTTCAAGGAGGAAGCAGGAATCACAGTATTTTCTCAGGAGGGACATGCTGCTCTTTCTGACAGATGACCCCTTTGTGGGTTGCTGTATGCATAAAAGATGCTACAAAAACACTCTATAGATGTTAGAATTGTCCAGAAGAGAAGGTGACTTTTCTGCCTATCAATATGCAAGGAATCCACTAATTTCAGTGAAACTGCAGCAGTGTTTCACAGCCTGAAAATCTCTCACTATTGCCAATAACTACTGTCTTCACTAATACCAGTAGCATTGCTACAGTACATCTGAAAGCATGACACCTTTCTATTTCACGAATTTATTAACCTAAGCTGAAGGCATTTCCCTGTTTTAAGGAACTTGTGTATCTTATATCTTGTATATAATTCAGAATTCTTAATACTGTTAAGAGTTATAACTTATACAAACAGTATTTTCTTTACAACAGCATTTTTTTTTCCTTCAGACATCCCTATATTACCCTTATTTCAGGTGGAATGTTCATCTAAAACTGCCTCCTATATGAACCCCACTTTTGGCTCAGTATTTCACTCTTGGACAAACACCAAATGTTCTTAATCAGCTCCTATTTTAAACAGCATGCATCTTATTTTAGAAGATAATTTGCTTAGGCAGTTGTATGTTTGATGACAAAGCTTTTGTTAAATTCTGACACAGAATGGACTCGAGCTTACCTTCATTTTCCTTTGTATATTTTACACCATGTGGATGCAGTGTGTAGTTTCTGGAAGCAAAGTTCTTCAAGTGAACAACAATGGAATCGCCAACTTCTCCCTTAATGATAGGGCCTAAAAAACCCAGCCAGGAAGGTTTCTCAACTATCACATCATATAAAATATTGGTGTACTGAGTGTAGACAGCCTTCTTATAAATGCTTCCTATCCTTTGTGGTCCTCTTTTAAGGAAGACTTCAGCTTGCCTGTAAAGAAAATACACAAACATCTATAATGGCAGATATTCACTTTATACTTGAACAGTGCTAATTAGCAGATCTCAAAGACCAGGCCTCTGTAGCACTGTGCACAATACATTCATATTCCTGAAGAGTACAGGCACTCAGAGACTAAATGCTACACAACAACTAGGAATTTTTTCTACCTATTTTGTAGACTGAAGATAAGGGTATTTGATACAATTTTCTGCTGCTTATAAATCAAACAACAGGTCTTCCTGCTTCCTGCACATTTTTGTATGCGCTTCAAGTTCTGCATAACTTTCCAAAGCCAGTTAAAACTAACAAGTATCATGTTATGTTGACTTCACAGTCAGCAAGGAGAAGACTCTTCTTATTTGTGATATACTTCTTCACTCTTCATTTAGTTCTACTTCATTTTAAAAGCACTGAAAAAATAGAAAGGATGACTTCTTTTTTTTTCCCCGTCCAATACTTTCTTTAGTGCCTCTGATATCCGAGTTTTCTTTATTATTTATGTTTTCAGGGTATCTCCTTTCTTCTCACCACACTTATCCTCTGTTTCTCGTACTGCAAAGAGCCTTTCTAGCATGAAACATTCCAGCTGCTGCACCTCCACAAAAAAGCAACCACTGCCAACAACGAATATTTAAAAAGGGAAAATTGTGCCCAACAGAACAATTTTAATGTGTTAAACTTCTGAGTTTAAAAAAGTAAAAGCAGAAGCCTTCCCTTCATCACTGCCACTTGGCTAATTCAAAATAACACTAGGCATTCACATGATCATTTCCCTGCCTCTAGTTAATAAACATTTCATTACAATAAAGTCACAAAAAGAACGTTACATTGTACAACATTTTTAATCAGCAGAGTTGCAATTTAGTTCTTAAGCAAGTCAGGAAAAAGTAAATACTCCCTTATATGTCAGCCACCAAGTTCACTGACACTAGCACAATCCATTTCACCGACTTCACCAGATCTTAATCCAGTCCTAGCATCTAAAGCAGACAATGCTATTAAATAAAACTCCATCAGTATGAACTACATTACTTACTCTTCTTCTGCAAAACGTTGTCCAGATATGATATCAGTACTACCAGGAGCATAGTCCCATGCTGTCTCTACAATCCCGATGTAGTACTCCCTGGTCACTGCTCCAGTTCGGCAACAGCAAAAAAACAGAACAATGTTTAGCAAGTATAGCTTCATTCTGCATTCACGAACCTCGTGGAAAGTGTGAAATAGAGACAGAGAATGGGTACATGCAATTTCCCTTTATATGGTCTTTCTTTCCCACCCCCACCCTTTCTCTCCTGATTTGCTTTGGCGAATATAATAAAACGTTGCACAATGTCTCTGTGCGTGAAGTGTAAACAAGAGATTCTGGTAACCTTGTTAGTTCTCGTAATCTTCAAAGGAATTTTTTCTATTTCTGCCAACTACTAGAATGCAAATTACTACTTAGACTGTTATCAGATTGTAAATCTTGTAGTTTAATTGAAGGTAAATAAGTTTAACTACATTCTTCATCGTCTTTATCTCTGTCTCTGTAGCCTGTATACTATTGAGAAAATTTCTGTGAAGACTGGCTGAAGAACACAATGTTTTAAGTGCACTATGAAAAGCAATAAATGACATCAGTTTATCTCACTGTGTCTGTTCTGTGTGGACAAAACTGAAAGCAAGGCAGGTCCTCCTGCACGTGCAGACTTCTGCTGCGTATTTACCTTGTGCTTTCTGAGCCTACAGATCTCTTCTGCTTCCTCTCTGTACAGCAATTATTGAACTGGCAAGACAGAGATGGATGAAGGAGGACTGAGGTTACTGCTGTCAGAGCAGCATTTAGACACTGATGAATACTTGGATAAGCTCTGCTAACTTACCACAGTTCCATGTAAATATAATTTTAGAACGAAGTATGGAAAATATAGCTAAAGAAGAAATGGATATATTCAAGGATTGAGGCCAAGGCAGGGGAATGCACTGCATCCATTTCCAAGCAATTTCAGTACTGCTCAAATGGAAAATAGACTCAGAAATTCCACAGAATTAACTTCTTATGTTATCCTCCTTCAGGCCTGCTACCAGACAGGATAAGCCACATTCCTCAATGATTAAAAGCATAATAGATGTATGAAGCTCAAGATTACTTTAACAGCTACTGTTATCTAAATTTACTATTCATTCTTGAAAGTTATACTTTTGTTTTATTCAAATTTGGCAAATATTCTCTATTGACTAGTTTCATTGAAAAACAACAACAGAATTGAACCTTATACCCAGGACTTTTAAAAAGCACCTAACCAGACCTGGATTTTCCATGCTGTCGTGGTTCATCTGAAGCTGTAAACATATCAGGCCAACTGAAAGCTTGCAAATTGTAAACGCTTCTTAAAAAAAAAAAAAATTATTCATAGTCACTTGGGCTCTCTTAAAATCTCTTTTGCACTCTGAGCACTGATCACACATTAAAAAATGAGACTTCTCCCTGTATGACAGCATCTTTGAAGCTATTTTCCTAATTATGATAATTTTTGATGGAAGACTAAAATTCAGACCATAACTAAAGTGCAATAGATTTCCTTTAACAGCAAAGAAATCTAAACTTTGTGTACCTGGACCAAGCTATACAGACAAATTACCAATAGTAACCGCAATCCATGCAGAACACATCAATCACCACCACAGTATCACCTTTTGGAACCTTCTGAATGGCTGAATTAAATGGAAAAGTCCTGCTTCTGTTTAAAAGACCGTAACCAAAGCCAAGCTTTGAAATTTGACTAGATCATGAAATTCTGGAGTTTCCCAAGTTGGCATCAGTGCTCAGAACAACTTCCACATAGATTTTTTATTTTTCTTTTATGCAGTTATTAGTGGAAAGGCCAGTTTGTTGAGGCTGCATATTCCTCTTTGTAACTAACTGAGGTTAAAAAAAAAAAAAAGTTAACCCCCTCTTATACTACTGAAATTTAAAGTTATTCCTCAATACACAGCTAGTGTACATATGTGCACATATAGGTGAGCTATTTGGTTTAAATGTGTTCAAAGGTCACTGGACTGAGAAGAAAATGCACACAACCAGCGTCCTAGAGACCCTGTTATTTATTTAAGGGTAAAAATATGAGCATTTCTTTGTCCTAGGGCTTTGATGCTCCTCAATTCTCTGCCTTGATTTGAGAACTGCAAAGAACTGCTGACAATCTTACCTCCAGGTTTCAGCATCAACTCCTCACTAACAGACAGTTATGAACTCCAATCTGCAGCTTTCTTCCAGAAGTACCATGGGATATTTAATGTGTAAATCTGAGCAGATAGCACGTGCATTCCAGGTTCAGGAAACTTTCAAAAAAGGGCTTCTTGTCTGCCAGCATGGCAGGTCACATTTTCCTTCTATTGTTGGGATGAAGCCTGTATTCTGCAGCTGGAGTGCCAGTCACATTCCAGACATCACCATCAGGTACATATGGATTTCAAGTCAGTTAATATTCCTTACAGAAATCATCTTGCTATGCTGTTGTTTTGGGTTTGTTTTGCTTCTGGGCACTGTTTATGAGAGACTGTATATTTAGGATTGAATAGAGTCTTTGAGTGATTAGATCAAATTTAACTCTGCCTTAACTTTAGAAAATCTGTGTCAAAACCCACTTTTAGCTTTTAGTACTCACACCATCAATTTCAAATGAATAAACTGCCTATTTAAAAGTTCAGAAGTCAAGCCGCAGTCTAGTTTTGACCAGGGCAATGAAAACACCAGTATATGGATTATGGATAAAGAGCGTTGCAGAATTGATACACTCAACAAGAACTACATCACACATCTTTTGTTTTATGCCACTAAAATAGGAGACACAAGCCTATGGCAGAGCAGAAATGTATATTCACAGGGCATAATCACAATAAAAACATGACGTAAGGACAGCCAAGCTTTGCCAGTGGTTAGGTTGTCACTACTGCTGATAATATTACTACAGAAAACACTTTGAAACCTTTATGTCTTCTGTCACATACTCTCAAGATTTCTCATTATAAGTGACAGATGTTACTGGAAAGTGGAGAGGATAGATACAACAGTAAGAAAAAGGTTAAGTGTTTTCAACAGTAACTTCCAGCTATTACATTGCTCTTACCTGGCATAAGAAAATCTACCTCAATAAACCCTGTATGTCTAAAAATAAGCTTGTATTTTCCCTACGACTGAGCTGGAATCTGAGAAGAACGCCGTTTGATTTCCTGGATGAATTAGAGCCTTCACCTATTTTGCAATTTTAGAGGCTTTCTACTCTGCATGTGTGCTCCACATGTACTAGTTTTCACCCAAAGAACCAAAACCTTTTTTCAAACTTTTTCAAAATGAGTAACTCCATTGTTTACAGGCACAAAGTCAACAAGATTTTCCAGGATACTGAGAAGGAGCAACAGCTGGTTGCACTTCTTCTCAAACAATATTCATAAACCTGTAAGAATGTGAGATTATCATTTAAGTAGTTATAATGACATTTCTGCCTAGGGAAAAAAAACAAGAGTGCTGTTGCAGAATCCCCATTTTGTCATCATGCCTTTTTAGCACGTCTCTGAACATCCATGCCATCTTGAGTTGTCATCCAAAAGAGTAGACCCATTCATAAACATCAGTAACTTTTTATTACTTCTTTCAACTTTGTATAAACCAAATTAAAATTTAATATACATTACTCAATTTCTGCAGAAAGAAACCAATTTTTCAAAATATCTGCCAGAGGATTATCAATACAAAATCTCAGAATTGTCTTGAAACAGAATTAAATTACTGAAATTCTGAATGTTATTGGCAAGAAAGTCAGCCTTCTCCTGCAGCAAAGTCAGGATATTTACAAGTAATAACAAGCTAGCACTTGGTATTCACAGGGTTTCCTCATATATTTCCTAAGTTCTCATAGGCCTAGATGCCTTACCTTGATTAGACTTGCTAACCTTTTCTTTCAGAAACTGCTTTGTACAGCTAATAAGCTCCTAGGACAGAAAATGTAGCATGAGCTTCTGCCTGTCATAACCATCATGGTCTGTCTGTAACTAAAATTCAGTCATGTAGAAACCATGGCTTTGTCCAGCACACTAATTCTCAAGGGAGAATTTCTCTTGACATGCTAAGGTTTGAATCAGGTCACTTCAGAACAAATACTCTCATTTTCTAAACAAAAAGAGGGTACTATAAATACAGCAGTTTATTCAAAAAAGATGGTTTTACTACAAAAGGAGTTCCACAGTATTCAAACCTCCCTACTGTCAGAATAAGCTGGAGGGTTAAAAAAAAAAAAAAAAAAAGTCACTGCCAGAGACCACTAGACAGGTAAGAAAACAGTTTTTCTTTAGGAAAACAGTGGTTCAGCATTTTGTCATTTTCAGAGAATCCCAGCCTGCAAATGAAAAGGAAGGAAGTGTAAGGCCTGCGGGTTATTTTCTTTTTCTTTCAGCTCAAGCTAATATATATCTTGTCTGACTTAAACATTCATCTCCTAATCTAAACTCTTCATGCACACAAATGAATGATAGGAGAAAGTTGCACAGAAGCTTTTGCTGACATGGGAGTAG
Source organism: Phasianus colchicus (assembly GCF_987193195.1). Taxonomy (NCBI): domain Eukaryota; kingdom Metazoa; phylum Chordata; class Aves; order Galliformes; family Phasianidae; genus Phasianus; species Phasianus colchicus. Next base: position 17,410,078 of record NC_143445.1, read on the forward strand.
AATTCTCAGCCTCATTTTTTCATTAATTATAGCACTAAAGGCTAGAGTGAGCAGTCAGCCATCCTTGAATGGCAGATGACTAGGATGCAGCAGATATACTATCAGCACATATTTTCTGCTAATAAATACGCAGTAGCAAAGAGAATGCATAAACCAAGAGGGAAGGTCATCTACTGACAGAAACTGCTGAAGCTAAACTGACCTTTAAGATGCTGAAGAAATGACCTCAGGTCTTTTGTTACCTGAATAAAAACAGAATAGGTCCCACAAAGTGTACGTTTCAGCTCAGCAGCCACTTTAAGAAAACAGATGATCAACTGCAGTCCACTAAGAGTAATCAGAATAGAGAGTAAAATGATGCTCCATTCCACAGCATTAGCAGGTTCAGTACATTGAGACCAAGCAGAGTAATCTGTGAGGTATCTATCAGAAAAAAAGCAACATGAGGCAAATTAAATGTGACTTTTCCAATTAAATTTAAATACACATTATTTTACCTTTACTATTTAGAAAACACATACTATGCCTTATACGCTTAAAGTTTAGGGCTGTTCCTTCATTACAGTAGAGTAAGTCCTAGATAAGTTTGCCAAACTCAGCTGAATAAAGACTTGTTACAAAAAACAAAAAACACAATAAAGTTGTGTTCCTCAACTGCTCCATTAACTTCCCAGTATGACACCCAAATGTTAGAGAGATGTTTTTTTTTTTTTCCTCCCCAAAGGAAGAAGCCAAGTCTAAAGAAGGGACCGCCTTCCCTGATTTAATTTCAGCTTTTGATTATGTCTAGATGACATAAATACTGTGCAGAGAGTAAGAACACCCAAATGTCATCATTCTGACCAGTGGATGCAGCCTGGGTGGCAGAGCTGAGGTGTGTCACCATATGCAACTTCCAGAGCCACATTCGGCATTCTTGAGGAATGGTATGTGCCAGCTGTGCCCTTTTAATTGAGACATGCTACAGCCTGGCAGTACACTGCAAGAAGCTCTGTTAGAAGGACTTGCTCAGTGATGGTTATTTTCTAAACATTCATCATTTTGAAGACGTTGCTCAGCACATGGCCCTTTAAGTTAAAATCAAGCTTCCATTTTATGCACATGTATTTTCAAATGGGATGGTAAGGCTTGCAATACATATCAGAGACTGCAGGATGCATTTCAGGATGTAAAAAGAGAGCTGATTTCAGTCAGAGATGGTTATACCTATGTTATAGGAACCACTCCTGTTTAATGCTGAAGAAATGTGCCTATGATTCACTGAGTAATTTAATCCTCAGCACATGCACATGCAAGCAGAAGAGCCTGGTATCATCAAGCCTTGAAAAATTCAAGTCTTGTAAAACTTTGACTTTTTTTTAAAGGGAGAACGTAAAATCCTGTGGAAGCACCCCCACATTACTGATCTTATGAAATGTTTCAAGCTTCTGTAGTCTGAAACACTAACAGCACTTTGCTCAAGTGTTTTAAAAGATATTGCAGCTGTACACATAACCCTCCAATGATCAAACTGCAGACTTCATTGAGTTTAGGTGTTAAAGTGAAACTTCTTCAGTTATTAAATATTAAAATGACATTCATAATCTTTGAATGAAGAACTAGAGGAATTTGAGAGAATATTGTGGAAGTATACATCTACAGCACATCTAATCTTTTATTCTTTACTACATCAAAGTTGTGATCATCACAGATAAAGGTCGCTTGTCTCTACAGACCTCCAGGTCTGATCAGTAAAAAGATTCTTACCTTTAGGTTTTTATCATTAGGAGGCAAATACCTTTCTTTGAAGATTTTGCTGCTCACTGAACAACTTAAAAAGTCTTACAGTATAGGTTTTGTGTCCAAGAGACTGTGCCATTTTGTGTAAAATCCTGAGAGAATTTGTCTGACCATTGTTCTGATGAACAGTAGAATAAAGTAGTTAAAACTGATGTTTCTTACCCTCCAACAGTATCTTTGAAGATGTAATCCCATCCACTGGATGAATTGCAGAAAGGGCCTTGGATCAATCCCAAGGTAAAAATGATGCAACTGTATCCAGAGAAAGCAACTCCAAGCATGGCTAGCACAATTGAAATAAAACTCTGAAGAGGGAAAAATATTTCTGTATGAGAGCAGTCTCTACATCATATGTATTCACTCTCCCTGCCAACCTACTTCTTTGGGGTTGAATTTCACATGTCCCAGTCTTCACTACTGAGTGAAAAATACTAGGCAATGATCAGTAAGCATAAACTCTATCTTTACTCTGTCTGTGTAAGGCAGTTTCATAATATCAGTTAAGTACTCATGTTTTTTAAACTCACGTTCCTACAAAACCATATCCCAGAATGCAAGAGGAATACAAGCACATATTTAATATGTTTGCATCCCAGATATTGCATATTGAGTTGGTAATGGAAAAAAAAAAAACAACAACAACAAAACACAAAGAGATGGAACTATTTAGTCGGAGAACTCTGTTAGAACACTCCAGCCTTCTTATTTCATCTTGTTTCATTCTACAAAGATTTTTTTCCATCCTGAATATGCATCAACAGGAAAGAGCTGCCCTTTCCGTGACCTCTCATCCTGACTCAGAATCCTTCTCTATGAAAAGCAGCAGAACCAGAGCAGAGGAGGGGGAGGTACTAGAGACACAGGAGCAGGAAGCCATGTGGAACAAATGCCAGAGACAAGCAAAAATAAAAGACAGACTCACTCTGTAAGTTTTGTTACAGCTCTCACTTCGGCAGCACCGATAGAATGCATTACACTCCAGTGCTATGAGAATTACTGCCAACAGAAGAATCTGTAAGAGAACACAGTGAGTGAGATGACTGCAGCTGTAGTGAGACAAATTCTCTTCCTTACTAACACATGTGCTAAAAAAAAAAAAAGTCAGTAGTACGGTGAACGTCCATTTGCTTATTGGATTATTTAGACCTGATGCTAGAAGTTCAATAAAGAAGATCTGAGCTCCAGAATCACAAGCTGCCACTCAGAAAGGCACTCCTTTGAATAAGGAAAAATGAGCAGTGTTCCTGAAACAGTTCGGAAAAACAAAGGCGGCCCTGGATTTGTCACTTGAAAGGGCTGTTAGTAAAAAAACTGTAAGAAAAAAGAGCTAAGAGCTAATTCCAAAATATAATGGTTATATTTTGGAATATATATATATATAAGCAGCATTTTAGGTAAATCATTGTTTGGAAATACATAAGATGAGCCACCTGAAGCTTTGCTGATATTCGCACTTTTACTGCTGGGATGAGATCTAGCAAAACACGCTGGCTAAAGTCTAGCACTGTTCTCTCACAGCCAAGAGATGTGTTTGAGTACCAATCACTTCTGAAGCAGCTGGAACCCCTTCATACTCTACCAATCTCTCTCTTTCAGTTGGAGTATAGTGGGCCTTGGATCCTCTGTATCCTCAACTCTAAAACCCTTCGGATTGACCTTGAGTCTCCCCTGGGGCTTTCTGTCAGAGGCTCCAAGTGGGACCACTCTCCCCTGCTGCAGTGTAGAGCTTTTTTTTTTTTCTTTTTTTTTTTTTTTTTTTTTTTTACATCTTGTCCTGTCCAGACTGGCCCTAGGCTATATCATTACCTCCTGTGTTATTTGTTCAAAAGCTTGTTGTTGCTCAGAGACCCATGTGAAATGATTTCTCTTCCAGTACATTTAAATTAATGCATTGCAGGTGCTCAAGAGCTTCTCCCTGCTCCAATGCAGCCTGAATCAGCCCATGCCAAATGCTAGAACTACATTTCTACACCTGGGGCAGTTGATTCCAGGTGTACTGGACACCCCTCCAAACAAACTGCTTTAACATACTGCCTGTTTGTAACAGGAAAACATACATGCTAGTAATAGCTTGTTAAAGATCCACAGGCCAAAAATGTTTCAAAGTATGGATGTAGCTTTTGCAGTTAACTTTTTTCTGCTGAACTTTCCAACTATGTTTCTCTATTAAAATTCTTTGTGTGATACCCTCTTCCCTATGCTCAAAAAGTTAGGATTTCTTCTGTTTTAGGAAGAATACTCAATTACAAAAATAAAGTTTTTGTATCTCTCCCGGTTCAGCAACATCATAAAAACACATAAATCATGCACATTTGCCCTTTTCAAATACTGATTTTTGTTTACACACTTTTATTACTTTACTGTTTTCTTTTCCTGATCTTTATGAACCTGGCGAACAGCATGAGCAGTAGCCAACACCATATTATTACTGCAGATGAGCATATTACAAATGTAATGGGGAAAACACACCTACACCAGTCACAGTGAGACAATTCTCTGTATTTAGCCTAACAACAGTGACACTGTCAACTGCATCCACTCCTCTGTATACAGAGCTTAAAAACCTACAGACAGTTATGATAGGCTTTTACAGACCTTTGCTTTGCCTTGCTAAAGAGCTTTAATTCTACGTCCATAAAAGAACAAATCAAAATTGTGCATGACTCAGTAACACGAGTGTAAGTTAAACATAAACAAAAAGTAACAGGAAAAATAAATCAGCCTTGCAAAATCACACGTATGAAATAAAGTAGCAAACACAGCATGTCATTCAATATATTCACAATTTCTTCAGCTTGATCAAGTTTTTCCTGTAGTATTGCAAGAAAGAAATCCATACTTCCTTTAGAAGTGTAAATCATCTCACTGCACAGTAACTGAATATGACATACAGTTCTACTGCAAATAATTAAAGATCCATAAAGCAACACTTACCATCACACCTGAGAAACAGATGCCTTCAAAATACCACACGTAGTTGGGATGCTGGTAACTAGCAACATATGAAGCATTCCCATTAGGGAAGTATAAAAGGATATTAACAACAATGCTCCAAAGCGCGAGAGGGACCAGCAGACAGCTCAAACAGCTTCCACATGTTTCTAAAGCCATCTCTCAAGAATATTAGAAGTTTTGCTCTTCTAAGCTAAAGAAGATTACAAGGTTTCAAATACAAAAAGTGTTCTGACCTCCTGTTTGATTCAGTCACTTCATACAACTCCACTGCTACAGAAGTGTTTAATTGTTGGTAGAACAGACAAATTCTATTTGTCTATTTGCCTAAACTACCCGTCCTTTCTGAACATATGTCTTTAAGTAGCAGTTTCCCTTCTCAAAGATCCTCCTTAATGATCCTCCTAATAAAATACGTCTACAAGTTACACTCAGGAAGGAACATAAAAAAAAATCTCACTTCCTAGTGACCGCTTAGAAACACACTCGTCCTGTTGAAATGGATTCCTGTGCAGCTATTCTGCAGCATAATGCAAACGGTTCATCATTACTATAGCAATAATTTTTTCTGACCTTACATGGGCTGTTTGATGGATGTCAAGCATCTGCACAAAAGTCCACATTGCCTCAAAGTTCATGCAAATATTGGCCTAAGAGCAATAGCTATTACTATTAGAAAATTGTAGCAACACAAATCTAAAGGAAACGGAGGTCCCTTCAATACTCAACTGCACACACGGGCTCCCATGGAGCCCAGCACTGGCTCCTGACGCAGGTATCCCTTCAGAAACACTAACTTGAGTCTCGGGCACAACACAGGGCACACACAAGCCCGAGCAACACCAGCTTGAAACTGCCAGGCAGATATAATCACATTTTGTTATTATTTTCAGCAGAATGATGAACTGTCTGATGAGATAAATCCTGCTATTTTGCAGTGTTTTATTCTGTACTTACACTTGAGCATGTATGGTTACAGATCTGACCTAAGTACACGACAAAAGGTCTGGCTGCTTTTTGAAATGCATTTGTGGCTCTGCACTGTGAGAAGCAGGAGCCAGGCACTTTCCTCATTTTCATTTGTCATTGTTCTGACAGCCTTATGCAACTAAGCATCCATTCCAGTACAGCAGAACCAGAGCTGTTTGAATGTCAAAGCACAACACACACCTTCTTCTCTTGCCCTGGTAAGTTATCAGAAAAGTAATTAAAGATCAAGCTTAATGTTTACTTAACAGGAAGTTCAACATTAGAGAAAAAAAAAGGGGGGGGGGGGAAATCTTTTAGAATCAACGATGTCATTTTTTATATATTTCCCAAGGAAACAGGCATGGTGGTACTCACACAACTGCACCATTTTTTTTTTCCTATCTATTTTTGTGACTCTCCCTTTCTCACTTTCTTTCCCCCAAGAGATTCACTTTAAAGCCCTCAGATGTTACCCTGAAGTTCTTCCCATATTTTCTCTTTATTCCCTGATCACTATGGGCACATTTTCAGGCCCCCCTCTAACTGGAACCAGTGACAAACCTTCCCCAGCACACTCACAGATATGGTATCAGTACTGTGCCTTACTGCTAATGGAAAACAGCTGAATTAAAAGCAGGCACATCAGAACCCAGGATTGACTTTTACCACTAGACTCATAGTTCATTTAGTAGGTCAAAATCTTTTCTTGTTTTTTTTTCTTCCTAAAAGCAAAGGCCTGAATTACTACTGAGTGGGCAACTTCCCATAGCAATGTGCTCTGTTTAGAAGAAACTCACTAAGAAAATGACACCTGAAATTGCATCCATTCTAGTGTACCAACACACCGCATGACTTACTTCATATTTAAACTGAGCTCTGCAAATGTCACATCAAAGAGTGTTTTGCTGCCACACTGCACTGCCAGAACAGGACACCACCATTTTACACCAAGTATTAAGCAAGCCTGGCAATTAGTCTCTCAAATATCTTAAGTGCTGCAAGAGCTGGATTCCTGTTGCTTGCCAATATCCATGAGTCCATGCAGAGCTCATTACTGAAAACCCTTTGTTGACTTTGGATGAAGGACTGTACTGCTAACCTAAATGAATCTAACCCCAAACAACTGCTTTTCTACAATGTAACTAATAAAATTCCCCAAGCTCAGCTATTAGGCATTGAAGGAATTCAAGCAGCTTATTTTAACAATAGCAACATAAACACTGAGTGGTGACATTAGTGGTGCTACCAGATCTGAGCTACAGCTTTAGTTCTAAATTCTCCCCTAATCATTCTGTTCATTGGCATGCCTAACCTAGCTTCAGTTCCTTAATTAGTTACGTGTACCAGAAACACAAGTAATAACTATGCAAGTGCACAGGTAAAATCTTTAAATTTTCTGGGAATTATACCATATTCCATCATATTTTGTCCTCGTCCTCCTATCCTTCATTTCATACCCAGTTTAACCTTGCAGATCTTCTTTCAAATGCTTTTTCATATACAAAGACATCATACTGTACAGCAACAAGGCACTGAGTGTGCATACATGCACCTCTTCTTTCCCACAGTAGTGCAAGACAGGGATAAATACAGAGAGCAGAAGCTATACAAAAGCGTGCCCTCACCTAATTCTGCATACTTCATGTATGAGTGAGTGGTATTGCAAGAACTACTTGTTTGTGTTTAGAAACTCAGCATTCCTCCTATTGAGGGGTTGTTTTTTGATTTCTTTTTGCTGCCACAGACCTGTGCGTGCAATTTCCCATTTTCAGTTAACTTCCTTTAACAGAGAAAGATCAGTAGGTGACAGACTTGGACAGGAGGAGAGAGTGAGGAAAAACCTCAAGTTTCTGGCTACTTTTAAAGATCACTCTCCTAGTCAAAAGTAGGACTAAATATGCACTGACACCTATAGGAAATTCTTTTTCCCCCACAAACATAAATTAACTTGTCCATTTTCATATAAGACATTATCTGCTAGATTCCAAAGTGGAGAAGTAATGGTAGCCAGTCTCATTTTTTTTTTAAACCAACATCATGTTTTGTTCTTTCTTGAAAAATGCCACTCCCAGCAGTACACTGACCTTCCCAGTAATGCTGTTGGCAGCATATCATTCAGGTTTACTTTACTATGGGGTAAAACATTTGCTGCAATTTCCTGCAAAATAAACTTCAGACTCTTGCACTGGGTCTTTGGATACAGGGTCCAGGTCCCTCATTGGTCAAGTGTAATATTTCAAATTAGTCTAGTGCTGCTGGTCTGAATTTGAACTATAGTGCCATGCCTGGGGGCAGGCTGGAAACAAGAACTCAGACCCATGCTTTTTTGTTTCAAGACTAGGTAGGTAGTCAAGAGGTAAGCACTGCTCGTTCAGTCTTTAAACTCCTTTACTCACATCTCTTACTCTGACAGTATCTGCTGAATGGAAAAAGGAGGTTGTAACTTCACAGGATCACAGGGTTGCCAAGGACTTCTGCAGGTTATTCAGACTAACCCCCCCTTCCAAAGCAGGCTCCCTACAGTAGGTTTCACAGGAAAGCCCTCAGGGGAGTTCTGAACACCTCCAGAGAAGGAGACTCCACCACTTCTTCAGACAACTTGTTCCAGTGTTCTGTTACCCCTGAAGTAAAGAAGTTCCTCCTGAGTTTCGTATTTATGCTCTATGCCACCATTATATCTTCCTCAAGATATAGATCAAGAAAACAGCTACAGCACAGGCAGAAACACTGACAGTTGCTGGGTAATTTTAATACAAACCCATACTTGAAACAGGAGCAGCTTAGAGAGATCCACATTTTTTTAATATCCTAATACTTTTCCAGTTCTTTAAAAGCAGAAGTTCATTGTTGCCCCTGGACATCCATATTTTACTGTTGTTTTATTTGTTACTCCAGTTGAGAATTCATTTATTTCCAGAGCAGACAATAGTTTGTTTGTTTCAACATCAGAATGAAAAATGCAACTTTATTGGGAAAGCAGCCTGAAGCACAGAGCTGTTGTGTGAGTACAAAAAGGAAAAAAAAAAAAAAAAAAATCTTTATCGATCCCAATTGTCTATACTTCTATGAAATGAACCAAAGCAGCTTATTTTATCTTCAGATGCAGGCAGGTCAGTGAAAAATATGCATATGAATTCAACAACAGAGCCCTAGGTCAGTTAAATTGGTGGTCACAACACAGTTTGACAACAAAGTGTGCATTTCAGTATACATACAATACTTAAGAAACCAAAAACACAACACAACACAGGACACTTAATGCACCACGCATATGCGCCAACTTCAACCCATTTTCTTGTTTTCTAGCAAGAAAGCGTCTGTGAGGGAAACAAAAAGAAACAAACACATATTAAGTGGAAGAATACTAATATTGTATCTGACTGTAAGAGCCACAATTAACCCAAGCAGATCTAGAGAGCCACAGCACAGCATTGTAAACTCCAGTAACAGCACAGAAGACAGGAAGCAGAAGACAGTAATGCTTTCAAGGTGCCACAACATTCAACCATGTCAAATCAAAACATAAGATGCTCTTGGCCATAACATGCACATGTTAGAAATCATATCACTTTCATACCATAAGGCAATTCCAACGCTACATCTATGAGACTGCAATGCTACAGTATGATGGAAAGCACAGCAACAATAGTGGGGTAGCAAAGTCCTATGCTGCAGCAACTGAGCAAGAGCCCAAATGCAGCAGCTGTGGGCACAGAAACAAATGAAAAAAAAAATTGCTTACCCTTGGAAGGCCTCAGGTATGCAGGCATCCCCAGCAAGAGATACCCTCCCCTCTACTGCCAGCCCTTAAATGAAGTCTGGGAAGGGATGGATCCTGGCTCCAGCCCTTCCAATCACTCAGTACACTGCATGCACCTGAGATCCTCTGGGCTGGCCACCAGGTGCTCCATCACTGCTTCAAGCTGTGACTCAGTATTTCCACTACAGACTGATTTTAACAAAAGTCTCATAGTGTCTAACAAGACGCTAAAGAAACTAGCATCTTGAAACTAGCTATAAATTTCCCCTTCCTCACTCATAAAAAACAAAAACATACAAAAGCAAACCTTCAAAAAGTCCTTCAGATCTGTCTGTCAGCTTTACTGTGTATGTGCAGTTTAATTCCTTCTCTTACCCCACATCTACTAAGCAAGGTTTTTGCTGCAGTTTTTATTACATATGACACACGCATATACTCAGTAGTCTATCTGCTGCTGTGAGCAAACTATGAGGCTAAAGTAATACAGCTAGAGGAAGCAACCTGCCACAAAACTCTCACACTGCAATAATGGCTTAGGCTACAACAAAGATCCCTGCCAGTCTCAGATACATATTTTTGTTGTATCACCTACACAGTGCTGATGACCATATATACCATAGTGTACATGTGGTCCTTCCAGTTCACGTGAAGACTAACTTCCCTGCAGACAGCTGAGCAAATAGCTAAATGCATGTAGTCAAATACTACATGAAAATGCTGAACACAACAGGGTCACATTAAAAAAATATATAAATTATATACTTGTTGCTGCTTAAGAATGCCAGAAAAACAGCTGCTAAGCCTCTGCAGTTCTATCAGTAACAATATTCTTTAACTCTCTACTAACTGAAAAAATGGCTTACCTCATCACTGCCGCAGCACAGTCTACACACTCCTCCAAGAATACCATTGATTATCTGTATGGAGCACAGGATGAACTCTATTCCTCCCAACACCAAAAGAATGGAAAAGAGAGTGACATTCCACTGCACGATGTTTTGAGGTTCTTGACATTTAGACCACTCATTATAATCCAACAAGTACCTGTACACATCAAATGAAAGTATAGTAAAATTGTGTCAGATTAGGATGCTGACAATACAATAGAAATAAACTTCATCTGGTATGCAATTGCATTAAGGATAATCACTCTAAGAGGGAATACAAAACGTAAGGGTTCGTTCCATGCAAATCCTGCTCTGTTTAAGTATGTGTTGAACTATGAATCACACATTTTGGTTAAGTCTTAATTTCCATTAAAACATCTGATTTAGAAAGGCAAAATCTTCTACTATTGATCAAAGTAAGATACAATGCCAAGATAGTTGAAAGAGCAGAACAACTTCTTGAAACAAACACAGAATTTTCCAGGATAGGCCTTTAAGGCAGCAGCTACTGATTTGAGGCCAGTGGGTCACTTCATTTTTTGCGCTGCTGCCTCTGGGCCTTCACATGCCTAATCTGCACTAGTCACACACAGAATAAATTCAGAGGAGTACTGGAGTAGATTCCAGCAGCTCCTCCTCTGATGGCTCAAGCACTGATGAGCCATGAGCAAGGAATTAATTCAGCTCTTCTATATTCATCCATAATTTGAGAGGGATAGGGGAGAAGGAATGCCTCTTCTCAGAAGGGATGCTACTGAAATGTAAAATTCCAAATCTCTGCTGCAAAGGATCCTGATGTGGCTCAAGGTTCCCTCAAAGTCCTAAAAGAGAGCATCTTAGGCTCACATGAACTGTATGTGGTACACAGATATATTTGCCTGCATATATTGAGAGAAAGAGACCTATACAAGGTAGTATTTTATTAACAGCATAATTCAATTACTTCCAAGTATCCTTGATCAGCTTGTATTAAGAGCACCGTTTTGCACGTCCTTCAGATACTTAATGTCACAACTTATCAGCATATTCAGATATGTAAAACTGAAGATTTAAATTTATTTTGTTTTAAACTACAGCAGTGTGAGCAACTGTGATCCCATCTGTTTAGCTAGCAAATAAGGAGCATAAACTTATGGATGGATCTTGGTATGTCGTTACTGAATATTGCTGGAAGGCTCAGGACTAAAACAAACACCTTGTGTACATGCAGCAAGATGTAATGCACTGACAAACAGACAACTTACCCTCCAGAGGATTCAGTGAAAGGATAAATCCAGTTTCTTTCTACACGAGTAAAACAATATGGTCCCTGAGACAAGCCCAGTGCTGAAATGATTATGCAGTACCCAGAGCCAAGAATCCCAATGCAGGCTGCCAGAACTGAGGACAGCATCTGCAGGGCAAACACAGACATGAGAGTTGAGCACAGCTTTCTCAGTGTCCTGAGGGCTGTCTGGGACTGCAGTGTGAAGGCTTACTTACCGCACAGCTTTTCCCGCAGTTCTTATGGCCAAAGCACCCGCAGCAGTCATCATCGTGAAGTCCGATGAATACTGCAGCTGGAATGAGCACCTGGGTATGGGGCAAACAAAGCACACTGCTCTCTATTCTGTTTTATTACACAGACAAGGTAGACAAAACACAGTATTCACGCTGCATTCACTTGCATTGCTTGTTGGCAGCGCTGGGGTGCCTGTATAGGTTATCCAGTTTACATTTATTTAACACAGTAGGAGTCTCACTACTCATCTTAGTAGTACCAACAACAGGATAGGTATAGTTCTACTTATACTTTGTGCATAAATAGCACTTAAGTGCACAAAGAGCCAGTTGATTAAGATCATGTTGTGGAATTAATGTAGCTTGAGATGCTTTAACTTTAAAATGTTGTTGCTCTCCCTAAAGGCTGTATACAGCAAACAAAAAGCTTTAAAAAAAAAGAAAAACCAGAAACCCTTCATTTACTTTCTGCCAAAAGAGAACTACATGATAAGTCTCTGAAATAATTTTCCTTAAAACACCAGTGAAGTTTCCAGAGACCACTTACTGAAGTGTAGTTACCATTGTCTGCGTGACAAATATCCTAACCAACTCAGGCAAACATCTCACTACAGACATCTAGCTTTTTCTAGGACTTTACATTCACAAAATTTTCAGAGACAGAAGAGCAAAGCAACAAAGCAGACACCATCCAGAAATTTTGGCATAAAATCAAGAAGGAGAAACAAACACAGAGCTGATTAAACAAAGTATACTCCCCACCAGCAAAGATAGGATTTAATAATACTTTACACTTATACAAAGGCATCACCATCACACCCAGAAATACCTCAGAAAACCATAAAGAAAGAGTAAAGTGAGCAAACACCACAGAATTACTTAACAAGACAGAGCAGAGTCACATACTAGTCACAGCCTTTACTAAAACCATTTTCTAAGCCCCACTGCTTCAGGTGCAGAAGAGCAAGGGCAAGAGTGTGTTTGAGAAGTAGCTCCATCAATTAATTTCACTGGGATTAGCTTGTGTGGAAAATCAGTCTTTTTAAATTTCAATCTAGCTTCTGATAGGGCTGTAACACAGCTTGTAAGCACTTCTCACAAGGCAGTTTTATCATGCAGTGGTTTTCAACCTGTGATTTGCTGATGCCTTGGGACTAAGAGGACTGCTAAAAGTGAATGAAGAAGGAAGCCTAGATTTAGAGAACTTAAACATGCTAAATTCCACTCTGCAAAATTGAAAAGGTAGAAAACAATTGCTTAAGATTAAACAGGCTCTTACAGTGAACACACTTAGTTCTTCATCCTTGGCTAATGCTCTAATGTAAAGCTCTGCTAACTGCTATTTGATTCCTCTGAATAAAGACTAAAACAGAAAAACAACTGTTGTCTTACCACATATTACAGATCACACAGTTAGGAAATGTAATTAAATACTAGTTATCTATGGACATTAAAAAGGAGAATAGCTGACTAATAGAATAAAAATGTAAGATTTAATCCTTTAAATAAAAACATCCCTCTGAAAGGTCTGGTACTGCATTTGGGGTCTACAACTATATCCTAATTCTCAGCTCAAAAGTCATAGAGATTTATAGGTATGACAATTAATAGTAACTAATAATACTATGGTGCAATGTAGCTGATTTTTTTTTAATACAACTCCAGAGATTCCCACTGACAAGACATTCAACAAATAAATTAATGCAGTGGTAAAGAAACAGTAATACCAAGTAACTTCAAAATAAACTTGCAAGAATGTACTAGCTTGTTACTTACCAAAAGGCCTCCACCTAGAATGCCATGAAGGCATTCCACATATTTGCTGAGATGATGCTCAGAAGCAAATCTTGTTTCTCCATTGGGAAAATAAAGTAAAATGTTGGCAACAATGCTGAGCAGGGCAAGGATGAGCAACTTACAACCAATACACCTGGCACACCTTCCAAAACACATCTCCACAGCTTCTCAAATACTTCTTCACTAGTTCAATCCAACCTGTCTCATATTTATCCACACCTAAAAGAAGATCAGTCTTTATTCTCACCTCCTTAAATACTCAAGGTTACCTAGCTACCTGGATGACGTTTAAAATGTCGTAATGACTATCATTCCCTCATTGTCAAGTCAGGGAACAAGGACAGCAGAATGTCATCACCCACTTTAAATGAAATAATTGTTGACAAACCAAACGCAATCAAGGAAATACTGAATGCTAGGTAACTTCACTTTAATACATGATGCATGACATGATCACCGGTGAACATAATTAGACATGAACAGTGGCCTCAAACAACAACAGAAGTTCTTTAAAGAACTGAAAGAAAAAGGTTTTGTTTTTTTTCTTTGAAGCAGCTTTAACACTTAGGTTTATAGACTGATTCAGAACATGCTGAAGCTAGGGAAACACACGGCTGAATTCAACCATGCTAAATCAGAGATTTGGGTATAAACAGAATAAAGTCTACAGCAAAGAGGAGTATGTAGGGGTGCCTCCTGTTTTGCTATCTGGTTAATAGAACAAGAGCAAACATTATCAGGATGTTGGGAAAAAAAATGAAATGGGCAGTTGGGCTTTTAAAAAATGCACTTGTTCTTGCCGTTGTAAACTGAACTTAGATTAGCAACCATTAATTAAAGCTACATCAACAAACACTGGTGAAAAATATACAAATATCATAAAATATATATATATAATATATAAACAAATCATAAAATAACCTTCTTGCAATGCAAATTCAAGTCCAGGAACAAAAAAACAAAACCAACCAAAGAAACAAACAAATAAAAATCAACCAAACAAAACAAACAGACAAAAAACAAACAAACAAACAAAAATGCCACACACACACACAAAAAAAAACAGTCCCCAGAAAGAGAGAAATATATTTAATCATGGGTCTCCAAATCATTGTAGATTGACTGGTAATATTAGCTTGCTTAGTAAATGGACAAACAAAGTGACCTGGAAAAACTAAGATCTATCCTGTTCTCTTTTTCCTCATGAAGATGTTACAGATGTTGGGAGTATCAGTGAATGAAAAAAACAAACACAAGCCAACAAAATGTTCTTGCAGCCCAGAAAGCCAACTGTATCCTGGGCTGCCTCAGAAATGAAGCCAGCAGGGCAAAGGAGGTGGTTCTCGCCCTCTGCTCTGCCCTTGTGAGACCCCCCCCAGTCCCTCACAGAGCTATGTTCAGCTCTGGGCCCCAACACAGGAGCACAGACCTGCAGGAGTGGGGACACAGGAGCCCACAGGGATGCCCAGGGGCTGCAGCACCTCTGCTGCAGGGACAGGATGACAGCCAGGGTTGCTGCAGAAGGCTCCGGGGAAAAATTATCATGGCCTTCCAATACCTAAACAGGGCTTACAAAGAAGGTGAAGAGACTTTTTACACGCACATGTAGAGGCATGACAGGGTGTAATGGCTTTAAACCAAGAGAGAGCAGAGTTACATTAGATGTAAGAAAGAAATTCTTCACTCAGAGGGCAGCGAGGGCCTGGCACTGCTGCCCAGAGCAGCTGTAGGTGCCCGATCCCTGGGGGTACTCAGGGCCAGGCTGAATGGGTTTGGGCACCTTGTCTATGGGAGGTGCCCCTGCCCACAGCAGGGGTTGGAACTGGATGGACTCTGAGGTCCCTTCCAACCCAAATTATGTTATGAATCTGTGATTCCATGATAACTAAAAAATGCACAGGATAAGACAAGTTTCAGGAGATGTTGCCAATGGTGTCATCATAATACAATACAAATCCCATCACAAAAAAAAGGTGGTTAGACAAACTGAGTTTAAGAACGTTGATTTGTTGAAATTAGATATTAGGAGACTGTAGTGAGACTTTCAGTTAACTGAGAGGAGAATACTCATCACTGTAAACAGAAGTCCAACTTAAATCCACAGTGTTCTGGCAACTTTTGTGATCAACACTGAAGCTTAAAGAGAGAGAAAGGAAGAAAAAGTAATGGTTAAAAGAGAGAGCAGTCTTACACAGATGTAGTGATGTAACCACTCCGGGTATTGTAGCTGCTGACCTTGGAGACTTCCTTCATTATGAGAAATATCCTCCGATTGTAGAAACATAGGCTTACCATTATTGTGCACTTCACCTTTGATGACTAAAATGAGCACAAACATCATCCTGCATGCTTCCTCTGCAGAAGATGACTCCTCTGCCAAAAACTCCCTTCATTGTGTTATGCTAAAAACAACACACACCCCTCAAAAAAAACCCCACACAACCTCCCCCAGCCATCACCCTTGATTTGACATAAAATTTCACATAATCAAGAAGTTCCTATATTTAAAACAGATTTTTTAATTGATTTTTTTTTCCACACAAAGTAATTAAGACTAGATATTCTGGCCTGAAAAACCCAAATGAAATGAAGAGTTCAAGTGTTTAAATGTTATGCTCTCCAGCCACTTAAAGGCTGGTCATATCAAAAGCACCCTACTCTGTCTTTGAAGGAAAAATCAAGTATTTGATCAGAAGGACAGCAAGCATTCCTTACATTAATTTTGTTAGTGGATGTGGTACATAGAAACATTCTCTTATTCTGTATACTATCAAGTCCTAAGTCTACCTCATGCAAAGAGGAAAAGTCTACTGAGGACTCTCAAAGTCACTACACAAATACTTGCTGAGAAAGAAAACAAACAAATGAACAGCCCCCCTCCCCAAATTGTATTCAACTGCAATCACATCTCACATCCCTGTCCTAAGCCAGATTCCCTACTAGAAAGCAAATCAAAGGGTATGCTGTCATATCTGAACTTGCTGCCCCTGCATGCCATAACTCACTTAAGCAGTGAGGATGCCATGAGAACTTTTTCCCTCAGCTCTCTGACATGTGGCTAAGACACAGTCTGCCTGTGATTCCCTCCACAGAAAGGAGACTTTTATGGCCCAGTTATCTAGCATTAATTCTGTTAGTCCTTCTTAAACTGCATGTTGCTCTTTTTTTTTTTTTTAAACTATTTTATCACCACCACTTCAAAAAAGGTTCTTGCTTCTTACACCCAGAAAACAGTTAAAACATTTGCAGTAATTGTTTCTGGCATCAGTGTTTTTTGAACAAATACAAACAATCTCCTGGTTTAAATTAGAGATCCCAGACAGACGGAAAACAGTTGTGAGTTTATACTGAAAAACATGGTTTGCTCCTTCTCAGCTCCAAACGGCCAGCATTACTGCCTTACACCGCCTTACAGCCACTCCTAGGCTGGATTTACTAAAAGACACAACAGTGATCAAGAGACACAACTGAAAAAGACCCATGACAAATGACTTGCAATTAATATGAAAACAATTCAAAGAATAAAACAAAAAGCCTTGAAGCAAATTAAAAACCCTTACATTTGGACACTATTCCTCAACTTTTATCAGAAAGTTTCTCATAACAACTTTTCTTGCACACATTCTGGTCCCACCCTTCATCAGGCAGCACAGTAACCCTTATGAAGGCTGAGGCTTGTAACTGTGTGACAATGGTAGATAAGACACAGCTTGGGGAACAACATCATGGGCTGCACACATGCATTTGGAAAGACTCTGCAATGCAATGCACTTGTGCCAATGCAGGTTCACACTTGCATTTCGTTGTAAACTATTTTCATTTGTCCTTCTCCTACTGCTTTGCAGGTTACTGCTCACAGTGGCAAATACCAGTTCAGACTACTGGGTACATAGGATGAGTATGCAGTCATACGTTAACTAAGCTAAGCTAAAGGAAACTTCTTTCATTGTTCTGACAATGCTCCCAGTGACTTAAAAACACTCACAGCTTCTCTTTAATCAAATGGAGAAACACCCATCCATGCTACCATATATTTCCTAATGTCCAAATGATGCTTGGCTCATGTTTTCCAGCCATCATCCACTAAAACCACTATGCTATAGCTGTAATTGCCCTCAGGCATGCCAACTCAGAGGTATATGTCAGTCAATCAGCAAACTCCACCTAGACACCCACAGGAGGAAACTGCCTCTGTTTAGAAATAACCTCTGCTCAGAAATAGTCTTTGGTGCCTGTAGTCTCCTGGCCGCATCCAGGAGAAAATATCCATATTATCTTTATTAGTTACATGACAACTACTTGGATGAACTAATGAACTATTTTTGAGGAGGAGTAGACCACCTGCTACCCTCAAACAGATCACTGAACATAAAATGAATCCTTATATAGCTCTACAGCTTATATAGCTTTAACGCATGCATATTCTTGCTCTCTCTGCCATTAATTTGAGACTGAAAGCTGCTCTGAACTAAGGATGAAAACTTGAAGAAAGCACTCACACAATTTATTGCAGCAACACACAGAACTACCACATTGAAATATATGGACAAGATTTATTAGTAATAATGCTGACCTAAGATGCAGTCAGCAGTGATGCAACAAAAAAGGTTTTGATGGTTAATCAACCAGCTCAGAGAACTGAAACCTTAAAAACGTGGTGCAACTACCACTAAATGAGTCTATGAAAGCTTTTCTGTCTGAAGAAGAGCCCATAATCCTTATTTAAGGACAACTACTATTAACCCAAACCAATGCTACTGTAACCTCACTCCACAACCAAATAAACCACTTCAAAAAACTGTTTTTTTGTTGGCATACAAATAGCCTGCATTCATTACCCCTCACAACAGTGTTATTATGATAAAAGTAGAACAGTAAACAAGCAAGTTCTATTACTATTTCTATGTCACAGCTTGAGAGTGAAACCCTAGCTAAGCAAAATGCCTGACAGAAGTTTGCTTCCCTTGGACTATAGCATTTACACAGGCTTACTGTGTGTATTCCTATTCTATCCTTAAAATTGTGACAATAGTGCGAGCATGAAGAATTGCCACCACTGTACTACTAGCATACTGTTCTATCCTACATGTATGCAACAGCTGTACAAATCAGAAAACCGGGTTTAGATCAGTAACACAGACCTCTGCGTAACACAACATGAGGAACAGATTATTTTCAAGCTTGAAACAGGACAATTTTTTACCCTCCCCCTCCGTTCCCCAAGTGTAGCAATGCACATAAAACAGACATCCAATAAGAGATATTCATAAAGACTCTCCATTAATTCCATTAACTCCCAAGATTTTAACCAATTACATTCATCCTGAATTGAACTTGTAAGACTTACTATTGTCCTAACTGAGAGCTATTCAGGGGTACTAAAAGCTGAAGAAAATTAGAATGTGTTTTTGGAACCATTCCAATTACAACATCAGCACACAGTTCTTCACATGCAGAATTTGTATGTGGGTTTCTGACTGATCCAGAATCTGATTAATGGTCAATGAGTGTAAGAAGATTACTGTAATGGAACGAGATTTCATGCCACCTCCCAGTATGGAAGTGCTACAGCACTGTATCCCTGGATTCCTGCTGTCCACATGTACACTGAGAAATGCTGCTTACACAGTGATCACAGTCACATCTGCTACTGTACTTGTGCTATGATGAGAAACTCCTGGCCTAACCACCTACTTGTAAAATATAAAATTAAGAACACATTTCTTTGATGGGTTCAAGCAAATCCAGGCTGTGACTAAGGCCTGTTAAGAATCCATCACTAATTCCATAGTTAGTAGCAGCTTCAAAAAGAATAAGCACAGATCTGCAGTGAGGTAGAGAATATGTAATGCAACAAAATTCATGAAACATTTTCTGATACTCTACAGGAAGACTGTTAATTCACACGTAAGCTACCTTTGCGGAAATTATTGTAAGTTCATCTTTAGAAGTCTGGTTATTTTTCCTCATGGAAATTCAAGGAAGAAATCTGGATGTTAGCAAAGTCAAGAGCAGCTGGAAACAGAAGCTAAAGAAGCAGAACTTTGCTTGTGTCCTATATTATCATTCTTGACTCACAATGCTCTGATGAAACACATCATTAGAGCCCACAGGAAAGCCATTTGCTCATGTCTGACACAACAAGAGCTGCAGAAGAAAAAGGGTTTCCTGCAGCCCCTCAGACATTGCAAAGGAAAGGAAACAGGAACTGGATTACTGCAGTGAATAAAGCAGATGTGCAAAAAGCAGCATAAGCTTAATCCAACTCTTTACCATATCAGCTTTGCAACCTCTCATCTTCCATTATCAAGGATTATCAATAGGCATACTACACTAAACTCCCTTGGAGTGCTGCAGCCTGGGGGATTCCATCCATGTGGGACCCCCAGGCTGTGGGACGGGTCCTGATGGGATGAGACCACTGTGGGGATCCCCAGACTACGAGACAGGAGCTGCCATCTTTTTTACATGCCATAGGCTATCACCATAAACACCTCCATAAAAACTGCAAGCTGCTACATGAAATTTAAACTGCATCCATTCTCTTCATTACATAATAAATCATAGCTTTCAGATGTGTAACACCTCTGGTTCCACTGGCTAAGTCACCAGATAAATTTTTCACAGGGAGTTAAAAGCTGACACTCCATTCCTTCTCAAAGATACAGAAGATAAATATTACAGTCAACATGATGCTGTAATGAAATACCCTGCCGCTAGATAGAACATCTTTCTGGATTGTTTTCTGATATACTCTCTCTTATAAAATAACATCAACTATATTACCAATTGAGTTATTGATTGGTGAATGTGATTTCAGGTTTTTTGTGGGTTTTTTTTTTAAATTGTGAAAAAAAATCAGTACTATTTAACTCTATGAGCAGAATTTCAAATTACATTGATGCTGTCAACGTTTTTTCTTAGATGCAAACAAAAATGCCTAAATAGTACAATGCACAGTATCACACACAATAAAGTACTATAAAAGTTTATATTACTTGTTTTGATAGTTCAAGATTCTGAATTAATGTTGCCTAAGAATTTCAATAATTTTTTCTCTTCGAGTATCAGAGCTCATTGTCTATACCAAACCTACACATCACTGCTGATCTCTGGTGGTTGAATGCAATTTCTGCTGCATTTCAGATTTAAAAATAAATTATACTTTTAATTACATTTAATGATAAGAGAACCATATAACTTGCTATGTTTAATGTTTTCAAGCAACCCTTCTAGCTGCGTAGAACGGTGGCGAACAAGGAAAGAAAAGGAAGGGAAATATACATACATAGCCACAGAATATCCACTCTGAAAAACAACAAATGGAAAATTCTCTTGCCATACGAGTGCTTAACTGATGCAAAGGTTATAAAACAGTAAACCAAGAACCATAAGATACTTCAATTTTTCTCCCTCAAAATAAGATTAAGATCTAGAATTTACAAACACACCTTGTGAAGAACTTCCTTAACGTTGTAAATTATGTTTAAGAAGAGCAAAAAGAAAAGTAATCACTACTGGCAACACACACAAGAGCTCTAAGTGTACATGATAGGTTCCACTTAGTGTACACTGTGTACACTTAGGTTCCACAGTTTTCATGGCATTATAGCTTTGGATGTCTAAACAAATTATTTTTAAGGATCTTGAAAGCCAGGGAAAACGTTTCTATTTTTACTCGCCTTCAAGAATAAAAGCTCAGCTTTGGCCGTAATGCCTCAAGGGTAACTTCACCACCATTGCATTTGCTGGGTTCTGCATAGACTCCAGGCAGACCTCCTGAGGCTGGCAAAGGGGTGTAACTACTCTTCTTATTGGACTCAGTCAACGCATGCCGTCAGCCAGTGCTCACCCCACCCCAGAACCTCATGTCTGATCTGCAGAGTGAGAACAGTGGCAGAAGAGGCTGAACTCCACCTCTGTTCTGCTGCTGCAGAAAGCAAGCTTTGTGTGAAACAAAACCAAAATTGTTCAATCAAACAACTTCACAAGAACAGGAAGCATGTAGTTAAGTATCTGAAAATGTACTCTGACCATCTTCCCTAATAGACTTCACACATGTTACACTGGAAATATTTTCTCACTTTTAGAGTGAATCCACATCTACCTGAAACCACTCCTGTGTCAAAGCCCATACAGCGGCTACTGATGAAAGAGCAGGCAATGCCTTGATGATCCAACACAGTGAAGAAGACTGCGTCACTTCCAAAGGTAAGAGATGTTCAGAACTAGATTTGTTACTGCTGTAAAAAGAAGAAAAATGAAGATTAGCAAACACCAAAATTCCATGTCAGTTAAAAATAAACCATTGCACACCTACATGACATGACTCACCCCTGGTTGTGATCATTCCTACCGGAACCAGAGGAGATACTCATACAAGCAAATAACATGAATACCATCCTAATACTAATGCAGGCAAGTGACAAGAATACCATCCTAACCCATATTTGCTTTAATTAAAGCAAAGGGCTGAATTAGCCTAGATTCCTTAAAGTAGCACAAAACTGGGGAAAACTTAAAGAAAGTAACTCTAGAGTGGTAATACAAAGCATAATCTGAAACAAACATGATGCAACTAGTTTCAGATGGATACTTTGAAATGACAGATGTTATCATATGAAAGATAAAGTACTGGATGGATCCAAAGTCCTACTATAGCCACGTAATGCCTTTATCAACAGGGCATTTCAACTTTATAACTAATATTTAGTTAAGTTCAACCACAGTCCTGCCAATAAATTAAAGTAAACACATCTATCTAGAGTACATAAAAGCAGACTAACACAGGATGGTACTTAATCGCATGGGAATTCCTCAGTGTGCATGAGTAATCACTGTGCTTGTAGGACTTTCTTCATTTTCTTTCAGTAAACCTGGCGTTGCACAAAACATTAAGATGACTTTTAACTACGAAGTCTTGCTAAGCACGAGTTGTGCTGAGTTTGTCCAGACTACAAACCCCATTGGCCTGGAAGATTTCATTTCTGCCCTTCGAACACATTAATGAAACAGAAACATTAGATGTAAAGAATTGTTTTGGAAGCTGAGTAATAGGGAAGAAGAACCACACCGAGCATATTGGAGGGCTTTCTGCAGTGTTCACCAGCTCTTGGATGGTGATCCTCTTTCTGCTCCACTCTGTATGCAAACATGTATGCACTAAAATTTTTGCTTTCCTGGACAACTGTCAGCAGAGTCCTGAACAACAGGATATAGCTTCCTGTTCCTCCTCTGCAGCTTATGGTGCCTTCAGCCCTTTGGTCTTTGAGGCTACGTGCAACACAAGAAGATTAGTCCCCTATCTACTGATGAGCTTGGTAAGGAGAAAGAGGTGTGGTTTAAAATGTCTCCAGGCTCAGGAAGGCCCGGACACCTCAAATTCTATAGCTGCACTCCAAAAGTAGCAATATTTGCTTCATGTTAAAAACGGGCCTCTGAACACTGGCTTGCCACAACATACTGAAGAGAAGAATTCTCAACACAGGGCAGCCACAGTTTCCACAGCACAGATGTTGCAAAACCCACTGGGAAATCATGTTAGTTCAGAGGCCCCTTTGCAGATCTAGTCATGAGCCACATAAAGGCAGATCCACAGCTCTTCCAGTATTCATCAGCTGGCTTAGCAGAGCACTTGTGCAAATATACGTAGCACTTCAAATGCCAGACACATACACTTGCTGAGCATTAAAGGAAACACCTGCCTAACACTGAGATGACCTTGCTAAACCTACAAATATCTTGTAAAGTTTTATGTCTGCTTCCAAAACTGCTACACATCTGTATGTTTTGGTTTCAGTATTACTCAGTACATAGATTTTCCGCTTTGAAAATAGAAAATTCACTAGTCTAACAGGTTGTTGATTAGTCTTAAGAGTCTGTCCTAACTCCTTTGTTCTGGATGATCCCATTGATTCATTAAAAAGTTTCCTCAAGTGAGGTTTACAGGCATGGGTGTGCACTCAGCCAAGTATTTCAAAACAGCCTTCGTGAGCCATGCTGCAGACATTGCTCCCTTCTAAAAACATTTCTCAATAGTGGGTGTGCTATTAAATGACTAAAAACTTTTTCCAGCAAGCCTTGGATTAGAAGGAATGCTTGTTCTTGGCAGGGAGAAGCATTATGAAACTATAATACATCATGTCAAATATGTGGGCGTGCAGAAGTGTGCTGACCTACCTGCTGAAATACTGCGAGCAGTAACTTCCACTACGGTAAGAACACAACTCTTCTCTCTTCTCCCCATACATTTTGCAACCAACTACCATTTTATTAGGTATAAAACAGAACTCCATAAGTTCTAGAAAGTCCAAATAATATCAGAAAGTATAACCAGACAAGGCTTGAACATCTAGTTAGCAAGAAATTAAACTTTCTTTCCCATGCATAATTCTTTTAAGAAATAACTATACGCATGATGTTATCTATGTCTTTTAGGTAGAAACACTCCAGCTCAAAAATAATGTAGAAACAAACCCTTTGTATCACATACACTAGAACACTATGCAGAACTAAACAAACTACTGTGCTGTGGTGGGATTTTGTTTTGTTTTTAATTACTATATGTTCTAAAAATTGCTGCATATAAGACAGAGGAATGTTGTTGGGGTAATTACTGGGACACTCAAGAAAATAGAGATCACTAGAAGAAAGTGTTTGTCTCAAATTTTCCATATTTTTTACTTTTTAAAGACTAATAACAGCTCTGAAAACATCTGTTTCCACATAGTTACAGATACCTCCAAACCGTGGTGTGTGACTGGAAGCAGACTATTCAGCATTCGAATCTATAAGCCAAAATCCAGTGAATTCCAAGTGATTGCTGTCAGTAAAACATGAGAAGAACCCCTTGGTTTGACAGCATTAGTGGTGTGGCTGTGGCCCCTTGGAAGGGACCTTTGAAGGCCATCTGGTCCAACTTCTGCTTGAGTAGGGTGCCCAAGGCCATGTCCAGGTGGCTTCTGAATATCTCCAAAGATGAGACCACAATCTCTCTGGGCAGGCTGTGCAAATACTCCAACTGCAGCTCACTCTGAAAGTTGGTTGCAATTCACTTAACCAAACCCCACAGATTTCAAACAGAATTGGAATATTCAGCACCTTGAAATTTAGGTCACTTACACTGCTGACTAAACAGAAATTACAGATGATTAATTCTAGGAATCCAACTTTGACAATATTGCACTTAAATTCCACTTCAAGAAGGAATGCAGCCTATATTACAGAAAAGATGGGAGATTTAATGTTTACAGCAGTTTGTGATGCTTTCACAAATGGTTTTCTATGAAGTGAAACGATTTCTTAAAATACTAAATCAAATTAGTGACTAAAGACAAAAGATAAGAAAAGCACACGAATAAAAAACATCCAAATTTTAACAAAGTCAAAGTGCAGATCTATTGTGTCCGGAAGCACCCAGTTCTACTTATGACCAGTTATGTGGCCGTGAGCACAAGATAAAACAGCCATGCAACTTGATCTCAAAAAAATCATTCTGGCTTGAGTTCTGGAGAAACGGTAACTTCGACACATCTATGTATGAATGTATGCACATTCATAACACATTTCAATGCGATTGTCATACTTATAGAATAAGCTCTATGCTCAAATTAAAAGAAACTTCTAAGCAGATGAAAACACCAAGACACAAAGATGAAGCTGTGTTCTAAGACCTCACTGCATTAAGATGAGACTTCATGTAACAGGTGAGGTCGTTTAGTTACTCTAATTATACTCTTAGAATACAAAATACTTTTGTTCAGAAAGTCGTGGGTGTAACAGCAACAGACGCACAAGGTCAGCCAGTGATGAGTCAGAGGTGCCGAACCCCTGCTAAAAAGAAACCCAATGTGACATGCTGTTATGACACATACTGGTGACAATCTGAAAGAACGTCCATTGCCTCAACTCAGGCTTTGAAATATATTAACAATTTAAAAAGCATTTTAATTTGCCCCCCTCAGTGGATATAAAATTAAGCACCTGTATTAAATCTGAAAGCAGTTATTCTCAACTGCTCTAAATGATGCAACGATGAACTACCAACAAGTTAACAAAAAGGCAGCAATGAAATAACTAATTTACACACATAGAACTTAAAATTACCCAAAGAAATCCTTTGTACCATGTATATAAGTCCTTCCTGTGTTCCAAAATCTCCTCAGACTGCTCATGGTCCAATAGGGAAAACAGAAGCAGATCTACTGCAAAAAGAATCAGAACCAAAAAATACCTCCTCTACATTAGGCAAACCAATGCAAGAGACCCTGCTTCAGTAAAGACCTTGTCAGTTTCTAAAGTAGCATCCTGCTGCTAAACCATACCTCACTCAAATTCTTCTGAACCCAATGCTGGTGCATACTTTAACCTTCAGCAAATTTGACCATGGAACCCAAGCTAAGGTTCTACCCACATAGGCATGACTTGAGGCTGTACCTGCCCAGGGCAGTGACCACCTGACAGCGTTTTGGGGAGACACATTTCCTGGGCAGCAAGCCACTATGCTGCACACTTACCACTGTTCCTTTGGCAAGAACAAGGAGGAAAAGGATTATCTAATCACTCTTGCTTTGTGATTCAAGGACATTCAGAACACTAGAGAAATAAAAAAAGTGTCTCAAGAACATCACAATTTTCCACCATCAGTAAACATGTTGGATTTTATTCCCACCTTCTAGAAAAAGTGAGAACAATTTGCACCTGAACATACCCAGGCATTCCTTTTATAAGCAAGAGCTGGAAGCACCTCAGCATATTGCTAAGTTCTGTAACACTGCACAAGTCAACAGTAAACTCCCCACATCTAGTTGGTTCTCAAGTGCTCAACGCAAGCCTGGATGGAGCTTTGAGCACCCTGATGTACTGGGAGGTGTCCTACCCATCTCAGGGGGGTGGTTGAACTAGATTATAATCTTTAAGGACCCTACTGACCCAAACCAGTCTATTATTCCTTGACTTTAAAGAAACTTTGTTCCAAAAAAACAAAATCAACAATACCCTCCTGATTATGTATCTTGTTAATTAGACCAAATTCAGACCATCTTCTGTGCAGAACAAACTGCATCCAACATTGTCTCACAGAGACTAAGTGAATATGATCAGAAAAACTTGTATTAATGAACACCACCATCATTCAGTACTACTGATTAGTAACCAATATTACAGCCCCATACTACAACAACTAGCTTCACGGTCTCAAAGTGTAATTTAACAGCTGACTTAATTGATCAAAGTACAAAATGTTGCTGGAGGTTCAGTCCTGTTCTCTACCTGAGTCCAAATAATCCTGCTTCTTCCCTCACTCTGGACCTTCCATTCCTGTTGCCTCGCTTGGACTGGATCAGAGAACCAACCTGAATGAAAACTAATCTAGTGCTCACGTACATTAAGCAACAATAAATAAGTAACAGTTCCTTGATCCACTGCACAGATGAAAAAGCATTTCTGCCAATAATCCGGTGTCATGCCTCCTCCTTTTGATGGTAGTGGAAGTTGAGGCAGATACAGACTAGCTGCCAAACTGCACTCACAGTCACTGCAAGGAGGCTGAGCTCTGCCACTGCAGGCTGGTGCCCAGGCACAGCTGAAGAAGGCAAGCAATTGTCCTTCTCTTCATGGGGAATACATAAATTACTTAGGTGTTTTTTCTGAAATTCCTGTTTCTGTAGTGTGAAGGTGCCTTCCAAAGTATTTTTCTCATCCATGCCTCTTGCTCAAAGACAGTGCACTGACCTCCCTTACTTTGTACAGAATCCAGGTCCTCCTACATCCAGATATCAAGGACAGGGACTGCTACAGTTCCTTGGTCCCTCGGACAGCTTCAAAAAGGTCAGGATATTTTTAGCAATGGGATAAGAGATAATAAACCAGAATTATTTCTGATTTTTTTTTTTCTAATCTACATTATTTCTAACTTATTTCCTAATCAGTACTGCAAAGACCAGAATTGGGCTCTTTATGTTCTCGTTGATAGGATCCACCACAGCTTTAATGCAAAGATGAATGCAGCAGAAGCACCACACCTTTAAAGGCCACACAACACAATCTACTCCAGATAACTGGAATTAAGGCAGGAGATGCATCATCTCTCAAAACAACGTGGCAGTATTATGAAAGTAACAGAGTACAGCCTGGCACCATACCATTAAATATTAACACAAGTGAGTCAACTCAAGTCTAAAGCTGTAAAATATTGTAAGACCTGATACATTATCATTTTTAGAGGAAAGGCATATGTTAAAAAAAATAATAATTCAGATTTTATTTTACTGTTTGAAATACACTGTTTTTGTATCCAAACCTAAGCTTGCCACACTTACAGTTCTTTGGAACAATTCAGTCATTTGAATTTGAACTGGATCACTTTCATGCGTTCAAAAAAAAGCAATCAATAATAATAATAAAAAAACCAACCCTCAGCCCACATACAATATACTTGATACAAATAGTTTCTTTCTGTACATTCTGATAATTTGAAGCTGACTTCAAATTTGAAGTAGAAACAGGAGCAAGAGATTATGTGAAGAACAGATTAGGTGTTACCTGGCTCAAGATAAACTAGTAAACACAGCATTTCTAATAAAGAAAACAAAAAAGCGACGCATCATGTTTTCTACAGCTGCGATCCTGTATGAGCTTTCAGTATGAATAAACTGGCACAATCAATCAACAGGCTCTCATTCTTAATTACCTACTTATTTTTGATGATATTTGGTTCTCAGCAACCTGTAACATTATATTCCCTACACAATGAAGTTAAGTGCCTATATTTATCTGTTCACGATATGGAAATTTACTGTAGTTGCCTACTTATTACTCCACAGAAAGGACTAACCTCCACTCACTTCAGACTTACATTTGTTGAAATGAAGTTACCCAGGAAGCAGAAAGAGTTGCCATGGATATAAAACCAATTTAATGGAGGCTGCTGCAAAACCTCCACTAATTAATCTATTTACAGTAAAAACATTTCTCCTCTCATTAAATGCAATCTCTATCATTCTTATTATGCAATAGAAAAAAATTATCTCCACTTCTTGTATATGCCTTGCTTCAGCAAGAAATTCACCAGCTCAGAATCTTGCCTCTTTTTTTCTTCATGTTTCATGATAGAATTTAAAATTAAAGTGATTAAAAGGATTTCACAATTTGTGCTAAGTTTGAGCATGCAAGTGATGGTCCATCTATAATACAGGGTGTAACTTGATCCTGAAAAAGCAATACAGATTTGTCTTGTTTGTCTAAAACAAAAAAAAATCTAATTCAGAATATAAATTTAGAATCCATTTTCAGTTCTGAAATCTAGATCGTGAAATTCTTTCAGAAATGCTTGTATTGAATGTTTTCTATAACTGTATTGATTCAATGAAATGGTCCATGTAAAATCTCAGCAATAAAGGAAACCTTAGCGTATAGGATATAACAGGACACAAACTTGTGAAACAGAGAATGTGTTCCAATTCTGCTTTTCATAGAATCACAGAATTGTAGGGGTTGGAAGGGACCTCAAGAGACCATCAAACCTAACCCCCCACTGCAGCAGTTCCCTACACCAGGTCACACAGGTTGGTGTCCAGATGGGTCTTGAATATCTCCACAGAAGGAGACTCCACAACCTCTCTGGAAACTGGAATAAGGATGAGCACCCCAGGACTCTATGGAGCCAAATGTTGACACAGGCACTACAGGGTCAAGCCACCAGCAATGTGAGAAGTGGTGGGCAAAAGCGTGCACTTAGTTGCATGAAGAAAGATTTCAGTTAGCTCAATTCTGTCTTTCTTCTCCAATAAGGCTTCCACAGAACTCAGTGGGAACTGATGCACATGGGGGGTATGTAACTAGATCTTTAACATACAACTAAAAATTAAACATTTTACTTATTCTGAAAAACAAACAAACAAAAATCTCCAAATTGTGAGTTCTAGACATCCCAAACTGATGTTTCTTTTAGCATTTCTTGACTCTAGCTATCAAAGGAGCTTATTGTAGAAGAAAATTATCTTCAGTCATGAAAATCTCCCTTTTGAACAGAGTCAAATAAAAGGAAGTTAAACGAAGAGGAAATGAAGTGTAAATATGGACTATGACCCCTTTACAAACATGTCCTCAGTGAAACTAGCACAGGAGAGGGACTAGCCAGCTGGAAGCATGGTTGTAGTTACAAGTATGATAAGCATAAAGCATTAAACATCTCAGTTTCACAGCAAATGTACTAAAATGAATGTGCTACATATCGACATTCTTATTGTCAGTCAAAAGCTGTACAGAATCACCTTGAAGGATACTTATAAATCGAGAGATATGATCCATGGCAATTCTTAAATTTGAATAAATTCAAAACCATACAGGACATGAATCCAGGGTTATTTGGTTCTAATATGCCTTCCAGCCCACTTCTCTTATTCCTCATTAGCATATTTTGCCGTTCTGTATTCACAGTGATATCAGTGTGTGACTTAAAATGCCACCTGTGCCAAGCTACATCTGTCACAAGCTCTTACCTGAACAGAAACACCAGGAAGAAAACAAAGGTCAAATAAGATATGAGGGAAACTGTATGTTATCTGTCCTGAGAGCAGGGATGGAAGTAGCTGGGACTGGGATAGGAAAACACTGTGAAAGAGAAGCCTACGGTACCTCTTGTCTACTTTCACATGGCTCGTCACACAGCTAAGCCACCAGAACCAAAAGAAGTCAGTGAAAAGAAAACCAAATTAATTTATTCTGTGTTGAAGCTGTGGACAGTGGTGTAACAACAGCCTTTACTTTGTGCCCACACAGCCCCAGTGTGCCCTGCTCCTGTGCAGAGAAGAGCTTACTGGTTTGAATCATCAGTGAAAAGGAATGGGGTCTGTTTCTTCTGTATGTCTACCTCAGTTCTTTACTTCAGAGCTGGAAGGCCTCCTGTGTTCTCCAAAGGAGACTGTGATAATGTGATCCCTCATGGCAGTGTAGTTTGGAGCAATACAAAAGGAGATCTCTTAACTCGTTTTTCATTGCTCTCTCTCCAAAGAAAAGGGACTTACTTGGTCCACCAGTGTCTCTCCAGTCCTCAGTGGAATGGCACATTAGAAAAGGAAACAGAACACTGTGTTAAGTATTTGTGTCAAATGACTCTTTGGGGTGATTTTATGCAAGACATTCCTCCAGTATCTCTTGCTTGCAATTACTGTGTCCCCATATTGGTGACACACATAGTGAGTCACTCACCTGGAGTACTGTACCCAGATGTGAAGTCCTCAGTACAGGAGAGACACAGACCTGTTGGAGTGTGTCCAGAGAAGTGTCACAGAAACAAACCAAGGGATGGAACACCTCTCCCACTAGGACAGGCTGAGAGCTGGGGCTGTGCAGCCTGGAGAAGAGAAGGCTCCGAGGTGACCTGGTAGCGACCTGTATCTAAAAGGGAGCGACAGGAAAGAAGGAGGGTAGACTCTTTAGCAGGGTCTGTGGTGACAGAACAGGGGGAAATGGTTTCAAGTTAAAGAGGGTAGGTTTAGTTTGGATATAAGGAAAAAATCTTTTACAGTGAGGATGATGAGGCACAGGACCATGTTGCCCAGTGACATGCTTGATGCCCCATCCCTGGAGACTTTCAAGGCAAGGCTGGATCAGGCTCTGGGCAGCCTGATCTAGCTGTTGTATCCCTGTGCACTGTAGAGTAGTTGGACTAGATGGCCTTCAGAGGTCCTGAAGGACCTCTAAGGATTCTATGATTCTAAATTATACAGGTTTACACATATATAGAAAAACACAAAAATACAAATTTACATGCAGCAGCTGAGGCTCAAACAGGCCTTTTTCAGTTATGCTAGCGTAAATGTAATACTAGCTGTAAATACATAGCAAAATCCTGCCTGGTTTAACTGCAAGCAGGACTAGAATTTCTAAAAGAAGCTTATGAAACACCAGGTAGCTGAACTATATTTAAGATAAGAAAGCAGCTACACAAATCACAAGAGCAAGATCTCATTACCATGGGTCATTGACGCAAGAAGAACTGATCAAGACACGTTATCTACAGTTAAAAATTAATAGATAAATCAAAAATACTTACTAGATGGTATCCAGCTATCTGATCAAAATAAAATATAATTACAAAGATTAGCAAGAAATTCATGGCAATAACAACAAAAAAGGAACTTCTTGCAAGAATAGCACTGATGGTATCTCAGGTGGCCAGCCTACATATGGAGACAAGGATGGTTAACTAATGTATGATGTATATGGGACAATCTAGTCTACTTTTTGGGTTAACATAAAAAAATACATTTGTTTCTGTTTCAGGATCACTGTTTCCAAGTCTTATACTTTTGCATTTACAGCTACCATGCACTGCACGTTTTTATACAGGGAAACACGGTAAATAGCCATATTTACACTTATCCTTCACATTTGTCAAGTTCTCTGTTCCAGTACTTTCTCAGTCTCCATGTAGGTGGTGAATCGTTGTCTGTCAGTGCTTTAAGAAGCCAGGCAAAGAATAGATAAGCTACTGGTCACATCCTCCTGAAACTACCAAAACTTTCCAAGTAAGTTTTCATTTCTATTATTTTTCCATAGGACACCCCATGGAGTCTATATGACTTGGAAGATGATGAAAGGAGGAGACACTCTCTCACAGGATGTTAGAAAGGAGTGCCTTTGACTTCACAATTGCTAGGAAAATGTTGAACACGACAGCTAAAAATTCAAAGACTGACTCCACCCCAGTTACTGTTCCTCATAGTCTCCACAATATTGTTGCTAATGTGTGACAATGAGTTCACTGGACCTAATCTCAGATAGGAGGCTGAGATTAGAAAGAACATAAACTAGGACGGAAGGGAAGAACCCCTTTGAGGAATGGAGTGCGCAAGTCATTCTGGTTTTCAATGGAAAAAGGTCAATGTGAGCGTTGTTTTCCAGTTCCCTTAAACCATCCCAAGTGCCAAGCTTAAATTCTCACATGAAGGTTGGTAGTAGTTTAAAAAAGCCATATAAAACTAAAAATTAAAATGAATAAAAATAAAAATATAATTGAACAGAGAAATCTGGCCAGCTGATGAGTGGAGTAAGAGAGAAAAAGAGCAGGATAGTTGCCCAGGTCACAGCTTGGAAGCCTGGTAAGGATCTGGTAGAAGCCACTTGCTGTGTGTTGGGATGGCAAGGTGCTGCAGACAATACAGTTTAAGCCTTTTCCTCTTCCCCTTTAAGCCAGAATTCACAACTGGAAGAAAAAAGAAAAAAAAAAGAAAGAAAAAAAGCCATTCTAGTGTGATTGTGATAAGAAAATCAACAGAAGAGTGAGATTTATGTTCCAGCTACAGTAAATATTTTCCTTATGTCTGTTACTGAGTCCACTGTACTACATCATAGCTGGAAGCTGAATTGCAGAAGCTCTCTACCCATTAGGAACATCATAAAAGTCTGTTTAACCTACTGGGTGAAAAATGGAATGTTCAGATTCTGAATATCTTTTTTGTAGAGGCACTAGGAAGCTGCAGAAAGACATGAAAACTGCCATACTGGCCTAGTTCAGACATCCTGCTGACCACCACATGTCTGTTATTCAGGAATTTTTCATTTGTTCCTCTGTCTGCTATTCTACTGTACAATAGCTGCCTTTTTTTAAAAAGAAAATTTTACAATAATGATCATAAACCTTTCAAAATGGACTTCAATGGAAAATTTCTTAACTAGTAAAATAGAAGATGGGCTCTGTGATAACTCTGCTGTCCATGTAAGTAACATGCAAGTTATCTTGCTATGTCTCTGCCTCTGCTGTACCTGTACAGCACAGTCTACAGTTCCTTGCATGCTGAAGTATAAAACATCCATACTAACATTAAACAAGCTAGTTCATTCCATCTTTTTTTCTACAGGCCTACCATATAGAGCCTGGTGTCTCTCTCATTCCACTGCAATTCAAGGACTGTTTTGTATTATAAATGAGTATTTTAACTTAATATGTAAGCTACTTTACCTATTATTTCAGTTACAGAACCAAGATATGTAAAAGGTCTTTGGACCATCAGCTAATTAACAACAACAATAACAAAACAACAACAACAAAAAAAAACCAAACCAAAACATCAACAAAACCCCACCACTCCTTATTCTCTAATATGCATGCATTTAACAGAAATTTGGCTCCTTTGAGGCTATTGACTCAGGTTTGTGTTAAAGGCAGAATGCCAAATGAGAACTGAGCTGCATGTCAGATTTCATACACCCGTTAACAACACTGTTGTCCAATACAGAATTGTTAACAGAATTCCATGTGCTGTAGTTGAATGCACATAGCTAAATGTTTGATAAAAAGTTCACCTCTCCTTCCCCTGTGTGATTTGTGAAAGGCCTCATACTTTATCTCAGTCCAGAAAGCAGTTGGCTGCCACAGCTGCCCTTAAAGAGCATCAAGGATAATTTCCACAATTTTTTCAAGGCACTGAGATTATTTTTAATTTAAGCAATAAAAATAAAATCAGGAATATCTGATTACCACTTAACCACTCAAAGACAGCCTTCAGTATTTGCCTGGTTGATTCCCAATATCTAGAAGGGGCACTTCAGAAAAATAAGATTTTTCTGTAAAATTACTCAAGTCCAAGTTGGTGCACAGTAAATAAATGAGCTGTTAGTTCACCTACAAAGACTAAATCATAGTGTGATGTTTTTCTTAGTCTGAGATCTGTCGCCATGAATTAAACATGAAGCTCCAAAGTCAAGCATTGTCTGATATGAAAATGGGTTTCATGGTTTCATATTTCAGTCAACAAACTTTGATTCTTTCTGCCTGAAATTAGACAGAACTAGGCTAATGAAAACAACAGGAATATACCTAGTGTCACATCTAAATTAGTAATAATTTATCTTCTGTAAATTTGATACTTATTTTACAGCAAAAATCCAAACTTTCTATCTGCCATCAATCATAGTGGCACTTTGAAAAAAAATGACAAGTAGCTCTTTCACAATTTAATTACCTTCTAATTGCAGATCATAATTCCAAGAACTGCACACACAGTGAAGTCTGATTCAAAAAAACATTTCTCTAAAAACATGAGATCCATCTCTCTGGTAAACTGTTTTGTGTCTTTTTTTTTTTTTCTTTTTCCTCTTTTTGTCTTTTTTGGCAAAGAAACATGAAGCTGACAAGCCAGCCTCCAGTTCCAAGTACATTTCTTCAGCATTAGTGACGGCTCGAGCTGTCCCTGCCCCTGCTCCACCACTTCCTTGTACTGGCAGAGACCATGCGCCTGGTGAGGAACCTGCTCAGGGCACTGCTCTACGTGAACAGGGAGATGGATTTTTTTCAGCTGGACCATTTCTCTAATGATAGCAACAGATTAAACCAGCTTATTCAGCACTGCTACTTAACCTGAAGCTACAGCTTCAGCTCGAGATGGCTTTGGACGGTTCAAGATGATGTTCTTCATCACAGCACAAGCTGTGCGGGACGATATGCCAAGCTTAAGCAC
Source organism: Phasianus colchicus (assembly GCF_987193195.1). Taxonomy (NCBI): domain Eukaryota; kingdom Metazoa; phylum Chordata; class Aves; order Galliformes; family Phasianidae; genus Phasianus; species Phasianus colchicus. Next base: position 17,445,183 of record NC_143445.1, read on the forward strand.
CCAGTATCTCTTAAAGAGTGGCAGGGCCTGCTTTAACAGAGCTGTCTGCTTGAATAAAATGCTGCATGCTAAGTCAGCAGAGGCTCGGCTTGAGCTCAGAGTCTGCTTGCCACATGCAACGCAATTTTAAATGCAAATTTTGCCTGAGCACAGAAGAAATGTCAGGCTTTGAGGGAACATAAAATGGCAGGACATATGATGTGAGTCCACTGAAACTTCTTCTGACCCTTATCTTTTATTCATCGATATTGGCTGCAAAGCTCTGTTTTCATATTAATTCGGTACATACATACAGCAACTCTGCAATCTGTGTGAGCATTTCAAAATATCAAATGCATAGCTCAACCTTCTCAAAGAAAAGCAAATTCAGGGAACTTTTCTATTGCACACAGCTATTGTTAATGTAAGCTGATTCATTACATGTTTATTTTCACCTACAAAAAAACACTGTACAGAGTGAAGGACTGTGTATTCCAAGAGTGATGATCTTGGACTAAATAGAATTTCTATCCATAACCTGAGCCCAGATAACCAAGGGCTTAACCATCATTCACATTAGTAAAATATTAACAGAGGTTACTGGTTGTCATAGTAAAATGAGAGGTTGCACTGAACGTAATTTCATTTATGGAGGTTCAGAAAATTGACATCATGGCTGTGAGAACATATAAATAATGCACACGCTGTTTTTCAGATCAGCTGCAGCAACGTCTCTGAAGGGAGTATTCTACGGGCTGAGTTCCTCTAGAGGCACTGCAGAAACCAGATTTTGTGAGACAGACTGAGAAGCTCCTCTTCAGAAAACATTTCTGAGAACATCTGAGAGATTTTTCCTCTGTCTTTCATTGTGTTGGCAATTTCTTTTAAAAAACATGTGCACTGGAAGCTGTGCTAAGTGCCTGGGAACCACACTTATCCCTTTGGCTGTGCTGTGTACAGTCACTAACATTTTGCTGTTTTTCCCTGGAGGAAAAGTGGCTGAAAACAAGGACCACATTACAGACGAGGTTTGGTACTTTGGAGGGATATTGGGATCTGGCGCATTGGTGAGTACATCAACTCGGACATTCCCACCTTTCTTCCCCCACCTCAACCAAGACTTCGCATTGTTGAATTTTCTCAGTAGCACAAATGCAGTCTCTGACACTGCAAATTCTTCTTTGTCAAATAAGCTAAAAGTCGTGAAACAGTTTGGGGAAAAGAAATCTAATTCAGGGGTGAGAAAACAAAGATGTGGAATTACTGAATTTAAAAGCAAATGTAACTTGAATTTATTCCAATTCAAACTGAATTTCTGTTATCGGTAGATGATCTTTCCTGCCTTGGTGTTTTTGGGCCTTAAGAACAATGATTGCTGTGGATGCTGTGGTAATGAGAGCTGTGGAAAGAGGTTTGCGGTAAGTGAGAGGAAATGCAGCAAAAATGTAAGAGCTATATTGTGATCAACAAAATACATGTTTCTTCTGTTCATAATCATGGAGAGACAGACGGACGCTGTCCAGACTGTGAGACACAAAGCAGGCACAGACCGCAGGTTGTCAGCGCCGTGCTGCACCTCTGATGTGCTACGGATACACACCTGTACTGCCTCTTATAGCAATAACAGCACTGCTGCGATCACAAGTAAAGTGAATTTTGGACAGTTCTGCATTTCATTTGGCACAGTGTGGCAGTTCTCTTCCATTTTTTGCTGGGAGTTTCAAAAATTATCTTGACAGTTGTGCGTTGTGTTCCCAGCTCATTGCAGACCCATTCAAGGGAGCGTGAATATCTGACTGGGTTCACAGAAAACTTCAGGTTGGAAAAGACCCCGGGAAGTCACCCAACCCAACCTCCTGCTTAGAGCAGTCAGCTCGAAACCAGGCTCCAGTCTGAACTTACAGCCTTCTCTAAGGCACTGCTGAAAAGTCTCAAACAGATACCTTCAGATGCCAGTAGACTTCTCAAGCGCTTTAGTTTAAAAGTCAGACTAGATAAAAAATAGCAATATTTCTATTAGGAAAGTGTATCCTTCTGAGACAAATTGTTGGCACAAGGAGATAATTATACTGCTTTACAACAAAACAGATTTTCAATTAGGAAAAAAAAAAAAGAGAGAGAGTGAGAGAGAAATAGAGCAATGGCTGTTCGCTCCACAAGGAGCCTTCCCTGACTCCCTTGAGGGAGTCTTCCTGCAGTCCCGGTAGCGCAAGGAAAAAATGGAGCCTCACTGCCAGCAGTGAACATGGCTTAGCTTAGCTTTCGAGACTACAAAGAACACAGGATCTACCAAAGTATAAAATATTCTGCTGCCAGGCTTCCACTCACACCTCCACAATTCAGCTGAATTCAGAGCATGTCTATATGAGGAGAGGTGAGCAGCTGTGAGTGCTCTCTGCCCATGCTCAGGCAGGTGCACCCAAGCTAAGGTATATGTGAGGATGGTGCTTTCCATACAGCAATGTCCATCCTGCGGTGCTGCCCTTCCCAAGTCATGTCAGCGTAATGCCTGAACAAAAGACTGGGACTGTTACTGCAGTCACAGTGCTGTATTAAGAGAGTCCCAGCAGGCTTACCACAGAGTGACTGAGAACTGAATCTGCTCTCATATTTTAACAGAAGCATCATTACCATGATGTCTGCTACATTAATGTAATTTTTAAGTTAGCCCCATCAGATACATAAACACAAAAATGTATGTCTGTCAGTGTCCAGGAGGCATTTGGACAACAACTTGGACTTTCAGTTAGCCCCGAAAGGGCCGAGCAGTTGGATCAGATCATTTTTGAAGGTCCCTTCCAGCAGAGCTATTCTGTCCTATCACAGCACTCACACAAGAGCACTGTGATGAGCTCTATATATAACACTCACAGACCTGAAAATGCTTTCTCTTTTTTTTCACCCTCCACCTATATCGGAGCCCTGGCACAGGCTTCCCAGAGAGGTGAGGAAGGAATCTCCTTCTCTGGAGTTATCCAAACCCACTGGGACGCATTCCTGAGCAACTGCTGCAGGGAACTGCTGTGGGGAGCGGGACTGGCGGAGCCCCAGAGGCCCCTTCTGACCTCTATAGTTCTGTGATTCTGTGATCCTATCACTTCAATCCAAAAAAAGATACTCCCTCTACCTGCAAACTATTATGATTACCTCTGTCTACAAAGAAATAAGATTAGACGTTCTTAAAGTTCCAACACAGCATTGGTTTTTGAAAGATTTACTTACATATTACGTGAAAAGCTTGTAATGGAAAGCTAGGAAAATAACAACGTCCTTCTATCAATTCCACCTGCACTGCTAGAGCTAATGATGACAAGTACGTGGGAGAAGATATCCATAACATGAAACGTGAAGGGGAGGCTCAGGAAGGAAGAATACAATTACTTGGTCCAAATATGACCAAAATACCAAAGTTAACTTGTACAGGGCACTGTAGATTTTATTAATGCCACAAGGGGTCCAAGACTTCATAATCTTTTGTGAAAGATCCACCCTGGTGAAACACTGTGCCTTGAACAGCCATTTATTGGATACATACTGCCCAAGTGGGAAGAGTGCCATCTGCTGTGACTGTATCAGATTCTTCAGACCTCAGGCAAATTCTTTTAAACCTTCTACAAAGGAGTGCAGCTATGCAATAGATATCGACCATGCAAGTGCAACCTGATAGATTTTAGCAGTTCTGCAGCTGATATTTTTGACTGTTAAGAGCTGAACTTAGGGAATGTACATTCACATTAATAGGGTACATTTCAATGTCTGAATGAAAACTAAAATAATGTCATTTCTCTCCGTCAGATGTTTTCCTCTATAATATTTGCTGCAGTTGGAGTTGTGGGAGCTGGATACTGCTTTGTTGTGTCAGCAGTAGCCATAAACAAAGGCCCGATATGTAACAATGGAACACAGTGGCTCTATCCCTTCAAGGATGGGTAAGTCAAGACAGTCAGAACAAAGAAATGAAAAAACAGAACAAGATATATGTTTTGAATTCACGATATGGTTACATTTCCAAATCTCTTGCTTAGCAGTTGGGATTATACTACTTGTCTAAAACAAAGGTGTTCTTCAAAGTCTGAGCAAACGCACAACACTTAATTAATTAAGAAGCAGGAGCAGTATGTAAAGAATAACAGAACCAATCAAAACTACTGAGTTTCAAGGGGAGCCAACAAAGAGAAATGAATGCACAGCCCTTCAGTTTCTTCTTGGGATTATAAGCAATATCAGGGATAAGTTACATCTACATTTACAGCAGAGAATTTTCTTCTTGAAACATGAGGTTTTCCAAATAATTAGCACTTCTGTCATTTTATCTTAGTTCTGTAACTTGTCCCACCACAAACAGAACGTGTGGGCTTCTCCTTTGCATTCTCCACTTCCAGAGAGGACAAAATGCAATGCTATAATGCTGTAAGAGGAAGAAGCCCAGGGTTTCTACCGAGGGAGAGTTAGAGATGGTGCTGTACCCCCAAGGGAGCCCCACGGCTCCTGGGTGCCTGGGAGCTGTATTTAATTCATGCACCACGAGATGTCAGGACTGCTTCGTGCAACAGCAGAGCTGACACCACCAGCAGGAAAAGCGACTTCACAATGAGGCATGAGCAGGCAGGAGAGTCATTTCGGCACATGCTTGGCTGTTATTTGATAATTTGCTCTTCCCAGAACAGCAGGAGTGGTCCAGTTGTTTCTAAAACAATCTCATCTCTGATTGTGCCTTATCTTTCTAAATTAATTACTTCAACTGATTGAAAAGCCACACAAAAGAATGTTCTAGACAAGCAGTACTAATGTTGTAATGGGAATTATTTTTTACATTGTTGAAGCTCACAGAATTTTGGTCACACATTACAATTATTGTGGCCCTTTCAGCCACAATGGATCTCCTCTTTGCCAGCCAGTATCATCTCCCAATCACTTTGTTTCCCTCTTTAACTATCCAGGGATTACCTAGGTGACCGAAAACTGTGGGACACGTGTCTGTCACCTGCAAACATTGTGCCCTGGCACCTGACCCTTTTTGCTTTGCTGTTGGTGATGAGTGGGATCCAGGCAGTGCTCTGCGGCATTCAGGTTGTGAACGGACTCTTTGGAACGATCTGTGGGGATTGCAGATGCTGCGGATGCTGTGGGGTGAGCACCGATTAATTTCTCTTGTGATTTTCTGTACTGTCAATTGCTGCAGATGCACTCAATGGGCCAGCAGTCTGAAAAGCCGAAGCAGCCTTTGTTCAGCACTACGATCATATTCCTAAAACATCAGGTGCCCAAACAATCACCTCAGCCCTTCTTTGTGGGGTTTATCTGACAGCTCCCTATAGCCACTGGACATTGTAAAATCCCATGAAAGTCACACGAATAGGAGCCACTGAATAACCTCTATGATTTCCTTCTTCCAGGGAGATGGGCCCGTCTAAAAAACGTCAGCGGTGCAAAGAACCCTTCTCACCTTCTGAAACCATTCGGGAAAGGTTTCAGCAGCACCGCCACTGCTGGGAAGATCGGAATGAAAGGCACTTCCCTACACCAAAGGGGTGAAGCCCTGACTTCTCTTTTCAGGCACCCATGTGCCTGAAACCTCTCCTCATGGAATAAAATTAGCAAAAGTCAAGTATCATAATCATATTTATTTTTGTAAAACAGATTCCATATAGAATTTTGCCTGAGCATTCTCTTTTTAACATTAATAGCTTTCTAACTGTAGATCACCAAACAGCGCTGATGCAAGTTCAGTTGTTATGAAATTTTATCTAATCTCTTTTGAAGTTTAGCAAATGGGAATATCATAAACAATGGAACTTCTTTTGAGGATATGTTTATATGTGCAGAAAAGCAAGGACTTCTTTCGCCCAGATCTGCTATTTATAAAGAGACTGTAACAGAAAAGATTCGTGGATCTCAATGTCTCTTTTCTTAATGGAGAAATAGGCATATTTAGCAGCACTGCTATGCAAGGAAGCACACAGTCGAAGCAATGGGCTGAAGAACAGACTGCTGCCAACAGTCTGCAGCATTATGAGTCAGCCTGGACTCCACCACAGCCAGCTTTAGGAACTCAGTGAGAAAGGCCAATGCACAGCTTTTAGCATGGCAGGGCGCTGGCTTCGTCCAGTACTTTCATCCAGTCATTCTACTGGAGGAAGTGTAATAGCACAGTAGGACCACAGCAGATGAAACTGAGAACTGCAAGTATAAGGGACCTTCCCAGAGTATTTCCATGGAATGCAACTCCACTGTGCAACAACATCCTGAGACAGAAGTTCCATCTTTGTACTTAACTGTTCTTGACAGATTTATTCTCCACAAAGTTGCTCACTTTCTTGAATCACAATATTCCCTCTGCAGCCTAACTCCAAGCTGTGGAAAGAGCCTCCTTTGTTCTGACCCACCCTGACATGTGCTCCTTTCATTTGATGCCTCCTCTTTCTTAACTGTAAGAAAGAGTGTATGTCCTCCCTGTGGCAACTGCTTTCACAGGTTCTCTCACATCCCCTCTCAGTTTTCTCTTTACCAGCCTGAAGAGCACTCACTTTTGCAGCCATTCATCGCGCAGAATTGTTTCCCCCCCACTTGACATTTTTTGCAGCTTCCCCCACTACACTCTGGGATGGGAGGGGCAGAGCAGCACGGAGCTCCTGGCACAGTCACACTGTCCTTGCAATTTATTTTCTTCTTTTTATGAAAAAAAAATAAAAATCTTTCAAAGAGATAAAACCATTTCCCAGAGAAATCAAGGAGGAAATAGAGAGATTGAAAGAGAAGGCTGACCACCTTCACACTTCTTACAAAAGGTCCTACAGCAAATCTTCACAATCCTGCTTGCCAGAGTGGCTCTCTGGGGGTTTCTACTTCCCCAAAGAATTGGCCACATCTTTTTCCTCAAAATTTCCCCCTGAGACAGTGATTCAGTGCCCTGTTTTCTCAGAAGTGTATCTCATGCATTCTGTGTCTAAAATATATAAAGAACTTTGAGGATTTAAAAGCAGGAAAAGCTGGTAAGCATTATGCAAAAAACGCTGAATAGCCACGCATACACACATACACAAAGAGTTAAATTAATACAAGCAAAGGGGTGTAATGATACATTGTGCAAGATGATAAATGATGAAAGAGATCTTCAGGAACAGCTGTCTCTCCCACCTGTTACCCTGCATTGCTCCAGAGTTTGAGAGTACCCTTTATATCTCCACCCACCGACACAACCATTTTACATCTATTCTTTCATCTGTGGTTAGCAGCTGTCCTGCACCTCATCTTGCATTTGTCTTGTTTTATTTATATGAAGTCTTTGGGAATACGGAATGTTTCTCATCAGCATTCAACAAATGGATGCACAGCTACATGGTGCACGACTCAGATTTATTAATAAACTGAATGCGTAAATCTGTGGGGGAGTTGGGATAAGAAATCAGGAAGCTACAACACCTGAACAAAAATACCGGGTGCTTCATGAGCCAATGATTCTAAGATGCCCAACAGCGGTTTCCTAACGAGAGCTGCTAAGTCAATACTGAGATAAGGCACACACATCTTATGTTGTGACACAGCCCTGGGGTGTACCGACCAATTCCAAAGGAACGGGATTTCCTCTGATGTGCCAGCAGCACTGCTCCTAAACCTCTTCCGTTACGTTAGCATTTGAGGCAAGACAGAAACCAAAACTAAAGACAACTGCAGGTAAAACAGAGCTCAGCAGTCCTAACCAACTTAAACAGCATGCTCAGTTTCAGCTGACTCAGCTGCAAAGAAATTCTGGGAGCTTACAGGAAAACATCGGGATTGTTTATAACATCTCAATGTGAACGCGTTGTTTAAAACCTCATTACGTGCTCAGTGACTGCTGGCCAGAATGCCACGAGCACAGCCGCCCTGACAGCGGGAGGCGCTTCCTCAGCTGAGAGTTCACAGAAAAAGAAGCGCAAAGGTTATTTAACGACTCAGATCACAACGCGCTGACTGCGTGCTTTGAGAGCGCGCTTCGATGCACGCCGGACAACCCCGGGGCGCTGCAGAAGGGCGCGCTCACCTCAGTCCTGCTGCCTGCAGCAGGAGGACACGGCGCCTCAGTGCAGCTCTGCGGAAAGTTTGCTTCTAAAACTGGGAAATAACACACGTAAGGTTGAGGCCACTTGTGCTACTTCTAAAGCGTTCGCATCAGCAGAGTGCGAAGGACGATCTCTAACATGGTTTTAATCGGGAGCGTTCACCACCCGCCCTCAGTCCCGCCGGACGACAGACCGACAGAGCACGACGAGGCGACGAAGGCGGAATCCGCGCCCGGGGCTGCGGCGCGGACACCCCGCAGAGCGGAGCGGATCGGAACCCCGGCACAGGGCCGAGCGATGACGGAGCAGCGCCGCTCCGGCCCCGCGCGTCCGCACACGCGGGAAACGCCAGAACGACGGGAGCGGCGGAGCGCCCTCTCACCGCGGCCGCGCCCCTCCCCTCTGTCCCACGACCGCCCCCTACCTGCCGCCTCCGGGCCGCCCCGTGCCTGACGGGGGTGGAGGCCGCGTGCTCTGCGCCGCGCCGAGCGTCCTGTCGGTCTGTCCGCCGCGAACGGCTCCTCGCGCCTCGTTTATCCTCTTCCTCCCTTCTCCCTTGGCAGCGCGAGCTGCGGAGACGCGGCAGCCGCGGTGCCGGAGCGCTTCCCGCCCGACCCCCGCGAGGAGCTCGGAGCTCTCGGGGCGTCCCGGCGCTCGGGCGGGCAGCGTTCGGCGCGCAGCTGCAAAGTCGGCTTTCCTGCGGGCGCGCGGCGCCGCTCCGACGCGCGGTTGCGTGGCGGAATCCCCGCGCCTCTCCGCGGTTTGCAGAAGTAGAGAAGGCGGTCTCGGATTTTCCGGGCTATCGCGTTCATTTTTAATGATCGCATTTCAAAGAGTTCAGAGATAGCTGGGGGAGGAAGGGACGCATCGCCGATAGCGAATTGGTGACGGTGGAAACTGTAAGCTTGGACGAACAGTAGAAACAAAGCACGAGGAAGACTTGAGCGGAAGCGCTGCGCTGATAACGGCGCCGTGGGAGCGCCCACCCCGCACAGCCCCGCGCGCCGCGTGGGCGCGAGCCGCAACGCCGCACGGCCCGAGCGGCGCTTCTGAGCGCGGCAGGGGAAATGGGGGCCCGACGGTGGCACCGCTGCTTTACGGCGTTGGCCGAGAAGGGCGGACCGCCGGCGCGCTTCCTGCTGAGCCGCGCGGCTCCTCGGCGCGCCGCAGTGCCAGAGGTTCTTCTCAAAGCGGTTTCAGCCGTCCGCGAGCAGCGCTGCGCCGCGCAGAGCTCACAGAGCGCCGCGTGCCGGCGGAACCGACGTGCGGCGGAACCGACCCGGCCGCCCAAAGCGAACGCGTTCAGCGCCTCTGCCAAAGGGCCGCGGCTACCGTCCCCGTGAACGCGCTTCTCAAAACGGGGTCATAACGCGGCAGCGCTGCCCGGTGATGCGGTACATTTGGACGCTTCCCCACGCGCATGACTGCAGCTAATTGCTAAGCGTAAGGAGAATTGCGATGCCACGCCGCTCGCTGCAGCGGAATTGACGGAGTCTCCGTGCTAACACAAAGCCCCGCTGTGTTTGCAGCGTAAACTTTACGCCGTTCACCTTTTGGCAGATCGCTGCAGCAGCCGCGCTCCCCCCGTGCCAGTACCACACAGCAACCGCCGATCCGCGGGTAATGTCCTGCACTCGTGGCGGCAGAGTTTCTGCAACAGCCTTTTAAGATTGAAAAAGCCAAGTGCAGTTTATTGGTTTTCATTTTCCACATTTCTGAACATTCAACATCGCACACGAGCTCAGAACGTCTTCAGAATTATTCTCCGTGTGCGACGACAGCAAAGACAAACCCGGCACGTTTTGGTTTCCTGCCTCGTTGGTGCATAATATGAGAGACTCCTTCGTCCGCATCAGAGCAAGAACAACGCAGAGCTCAGCAGTGCACGCAGTGCTGCTGCTGAAGGGCAGCTGTGTGAGCCGCGCTGCAGGAGTTTGTGCCGCTGAGCCACAGCGAGCAGCAGAGCGGCCCTGGGAGCACTGGAAGCGTTAGAAGTCAAACTGTAATCATCGCTTATGTCCCAAACAGCTCATAATGAACTGAGATGTAAACGTAAAATGCTTTTATTTTGTATGGAGCCAATCACTGAATTAAAAGTGTATGCCTTTTTCACAGAACAGATCTTTACCTTTATTCCAAGCATGGATCTCTGGAAAGCACAGAGCAAAACCCTCCAAAGGGGAAAAAAATAAATAAATAAACAAAAGAAGCACGGATATGCATCCAAAACGTTTCAATTCATGTATGTATTTTTTCATGTACGAGATCAGAGAAAAACATCTTAAAAAGCACAGAATCAAAGCCCTGATACAACAGGTTGATCTGTGTGCTTCTGATACATATGGTCTGCTGCAACGTACTCTAAATTAAAACCAAATGCTCACATCATTTAACAAAATGAATAGGTAAATAAAAAAGTTAAAGTGTTAGCACGTACAGGGATGCAGTATAACAGAAAACAAGTTTACCTGAACATCCCTGTTTTTCTGCTTAAAACAGACATTTTAATCCTCTCTTTCCACTCCAAAACATTCATTTTCAAATAGGCAAAACCGCCCCCCCTTCCCCCTCGCTCCCCATGACATCCTGGCAGTACTCCCATGAGCTGTAATCTCCATTACTAGGAAGAAAAGCTGACAGTGTAAACCGTCACTTCTACCTTAACTATGATTTGATTCACAACTGAGTAAAGATCTGACCTAAGATTTTGGTCACTGCTTTACACTGACAGCAGTTTTTCAGGTAATAGCACCTCCCTTTTCCAACTGTAATTTTATCAATAGGAAGTAATATGGAAACGTATTTCAGATTTTTTGCCTTTTTAACTCCTTTGAACCCTGACACACAACCACCCAAAACACGGCTGACAAAGCAAGCTGCTCTTAAGCTCTCTAATTCTGCATAACATCAGACTGCACCAGAAAATGGTATCAGTTCTCATTGCAAGAGCTGCCATCTCCAGCTGCTGAAAACCAGTGCAGCCAAACAGCACTGGCTGCCTACTCTGCATCAGCCGAACACTGGACCTGCTTGGAATGTGATGCACTATGACCCAAATTGACACTGGTACTGGCAGATGGACAAACTGTATTTTCTAAACATGACCCAATGATGTGCCATAGCAAGGGAATCCCATGAGAACACAGCTCTGCAGACACTGTGAATTATTCCAGCCCTGACGGCCTGCAGTCTGTCAGGCCACAATGCAGCACTGGAGAGTGGCCTACAAGTCAGGTGCCAAAAATCTCCCTTTACCATGCCATCAGGTGTGTCAATACAGAACGAAGCCTGAGGACATCCATTTGTCTTGAGGCTGACACCCTGAAGAGATCCTTAAAAGAGAGAGGCTATTCATAATTACAGTAATGCTGCTTGGCCCAGCCCGGTCCCTTGTTTGTTGGAAAGGAATTTCTCTTCCCTGGACATGCCAGCTAACATTAAAAACAAAGCAAAACCAAAAAGAAACAAATAAACAGAAAATATCCCTCCCCTCCCTTCCAAAAAAAAAAAGAAAAAGAAAAGTAGTGACAATTCAGTAATTATACTCTGTGCAGACACAATTCTGCTGTCACATCTCGCTTTATATTAAAAAGAGAAAATACAAGAAGAGCTGCTTTTCCCTCTGTAGTACAACTTCATGACTGTAGGTCTTTGCCTTCCCTCTCCTGTTCCAACTTTTGGTGTGTGCATTTCAGTTTCCACCTTTCATATAGTGCACACCAGCTGTGTGTCATTCACAGGGCAGTTTACTGCATCAGTTCTTCCACCACGTCTTCTGCTGAACACCAGTGACTCACCTTCTGTATATCCCAGTCTGCAGTGACCCTTCCCACTAAGGATCAAATTTTGTCACATAATCATTTGACTTCCAAACCTTCTCATGTTCCCGTAACTTAATCTCTGACCTTTACACCTACATTCATGCGACCAGATGGAAAAAGTCTTCAGTGATCAATATTACAGCGCATTGGTAAGATCTTACTAAGTATCATTAAATTGAACAAGAGCCATTTACACTGAGTGCCATACCTCTTCCTCTCTCTGCATAGCCTGGATTAAGCTCAGAGAAAAGTTTTAGTGCCTTTCATAAAAATACATATTTTTCAATATTTAAGGCATAAATTCATAGATCATAAATAATATAATTTCAAAATATTTAAGAATTTTAGGACTTCATTTGCATTTCAGGGGAAGTGTATGCTTAACATCCTTGATGCCTATTCAGTCCCAAACCTCTGAAAAAGAAGCATTTGTAGGGAATACAATATGTAGGAGTGCAAAAACATTATGCTGTGTGTTCTGTACACTGATTACAGTAAGTGACAGACTTAAGAACGGTGCAGCCTTACCAGAACAGTAATAACACTGCTTAGTTTTGCCCTGATAAAGATAACATCTTTTTTTTCATGTATAGAACTACATGTACAGTTTGACATTGTCAGTTAAAAACATTACTAAAAACAGTACTACAAGCGTTTTTTTCACACTACATATGATATTACCAGGTTGTGACACGTTTTTCTGTCCTGACCTCAACAGCACATTTTTGCATTTAATTACCATGTATTATTATATAGGACAAACTGTTTGTTCATCTGTTACATTACAAAATTGTAATGCTTAATATAATAAACATCAAAATCTAAGATCTACTAAAAAATTGCTGGTCTGTAATACACTGTTTTATTTTAAAAAGGCAGCAGTTAGTACCAGTTGGATTGTTTTACAACACTGTAGCAGTATGAAACTGTTGCTAAACAATACTGGTACTTTCAAAAATTAAGCATAGTTATTATCTGGAAACTATACAGTAATATACTGGGGAAAAAAAAAAGAAAAAAGAAATGGCAATAGTACTTCTTGTGCCTTTACAAATATATGAAAATTATTATGGCTGATATAGATCAGATTTAATCTATATTCCATACAGTACAGTTTTCCTAATAATAATTAAAAAAAGATTTTTAAAGCTTAAGTAAGTTGATAAAAAAAGCCTCTGATACTATTGTCATAAACGCAGTAATAAAACTGCTTGCATGGTCTGATGCTGTGCAGAGTCTGTGAACCAAGTGACCTAGGAGTCAGCCTCTGTGATTCATTAAGAGTTTGTGATGTTAATCAATACCTAGAAGACCAGTCACAGGCATACACAAACATCATTCAGTTTCTGTCCTTAGAGTGAAACATTTCTGCCTGATCTGAAAAGGAAAATGCGTAGTGTATATTTTCTAAAAGAGGAAGAAATATATATTTATATATGTATATCTCTATATGTATTTCATATTTAAGTTAGTGTCAGTCAAATCCAGGCAGAGATTAAACCAACCATAAAGATGACGTAACAAAAGTCACTAAGGCAGTGATCTCTCAGAATTTTCAGATATTTTGCCTCTATCTAAAGAGGAAAAATAAATGCTGAATTGCATTTCACACTGAATCAGCATTAGAGAATGGGTGACTACAGCCATGTAAGGAAGGGCTCATTTTTGCTGAGTACAGACTCCACATCATTGAGAATAGGGATTAAGTCTTCTGACTCCAAAGTCCCAAGATCAACATTTGTTCCTGGAAGACAGTCGAGGAAATCAGGGAAGCGCGCTTGTTGTGCATTTATGTTCATTGTTGTTTGTGCTACAGTCTCTCCTAGAAAAATTAAAGAAGAATATTTGAAATTCCAAACCTTATGGGTAATCTACAACAACACGACTGATATAAAAATTAGCGTCCCCATTTCCTGTAAGCACTTCTATCCTCTACAATGTTACCTAAAAGAAACCCCACTATGCAATTATAAAACAGCACTAGCGAGGGCAAGATGTTATTAATATCATTACACTTTAAGCTAACTCAGGATATTCTACCTGTATCCATCTCATCTACGTTGCTGAGGAAATCTTCAGGTGTCGTTGGTATACTGTAGCATCCTAATCCCAAGCCACTGTCTGTACTCTGTTCCCTGGAATGGTATGGCCCACTGTAAATTGAAACATGAAAAAGGCTCAGTAATGGTGTTCTGTTAGACATTGTCCCTGATCATATCATTTGAAAAGACAGTGCAACAGGTTAGATATTAAATACTGAGTCATAAAGCCTCACTCTTTTGCTGGTTTCCAGTGCATGATTGCAAATTCAAAGTGACTGAAGTGTGGTCATGTTAATTTTGAAACATACACATGTATATACACCTCTCTAGACAAAAACAGTTCTGATAACCTAAAAGAAGTCAATTTATTTATACTTACATTATGTACCTAGAGTATTCCAGGTGCACATACATACAGTGCACTTCAAACCACCTGCTACCATTTGTTTGATTTTTCTACAGTACCTTCAGGAAGTGTAAACTGAAAGATTTCAGGTCATCCACTATGCTGTACTCCAGAGTACGCACAAAAGATGATTTAGGAAACTACTTTAAAGAAACAGCTTTAAAAGCATGAATTGTCTAATGAAGAGGACATGAACTTGCCTGTTCAAGAAAGGATCAGATCCATTGTTTGTAATAGATCTCATATCTTGGGTCATGGCAGCTGTGCTCATGGCTGTCTGAACTGCAGTCATGTTTTCAGAGTCCATGGGAAGCTGCCTGCACAATGCAGCTTCCTGAGAAGGCAAAAAAATATAAGGGAAGGAGGGTTATTCCGAAAGTTCAGCACCACTGCAGTCTCATAACAAGAAAACATGTTATATCTGTCCACATTTTTATTCAGGAAAGTAATTCTAAACTATAAAAGTGATGAGTATTTGTTTACACTGGTGTGAAGAAAATTATGATGTTGTAGACAGCAACTGTCCTTCATACCCACCTGTGCTACAGAGTCTACTGGAGGCCTCCCCCAGTGAGAGAGGCTTCCAGGAAAGATGGTTGATGCCGAAAGCCTGTCAGTGTTCAAGAGGTATCTGGCTAACACCCACAGTAACAGGCTTGAACTTTTGGTTAGCCCTGAAGAGGTCAAGTACGTACGTTTGATGGTCTTTGTATGTTCCAACAGAACTATTCTACTCTGCTCTACTCTACTCTACTTTGTCATCTAGTTGCTACTAGTGCAATCTAAAGTGCAATCTTTAAAATTTCTGGTTTAAAATCTGGGAAGGGAAGCCAGCACCCCTTTGGTGCCATGAACCTCCCACAGACACCAATGGTGGCCCAGATCAGCATCTTGGTGGAGCTGCTGGAGAATCTGGCACAGCAGACTCCTGTGGCAAATGCTGCTGTGTCATCAGTAGATTCATTCACTGAGTTCACCCAGAAAATGTTGGATAACTTCCATAATTTTGCGTCCTCATTTTTGCTAGACACCAAAGCAGAAGAATCTAACTTGCAATCCAAAAGCATTTAACAAGTTAGAAAGAGCACTGCAGCAAAGAATTTGATTCAATAATTTTTATAATAAATTCTTTGCTTAATAATAAGTGTCCTCCTGATCTATGTCTTGCATACTGTCTTAAAGATTACAAATGAGGCTGAAGAAACTTGTTTCAACTCTTTGTGATGGTTAAATCTCATTTTATCTCTGTGAGACAACCATGACATCTAGTGGTACAGAACTCTAATACAAATACTGTTTTGCTCCACACAGATGTCCCAAATGAACATCCTAGCTCCTTAAAAATAATAAAGCTGTATCAGTAAACCTAGCTGACTCAGCCTAATTATTATTACAGATTTTTGGGAAGTAAGAAAAGGAAATATTTCATTTAGTAGAAAACCATTTTCCGCTGAATCTGTAACTCATTTGTTCTCTCAAATACAGTAAAAAAAGACAAACAATTTTTTGAGGTTAGAGTGGGACGTTCTACTTTGCAATTGATTCGGTTAGTGAGGAGGATTAATTTGGTCTCTTTGTGAATAATGCAACCACGATTCATTGGAAACCAACATATACTGGTGCCCATTATCATAATGCTTTATTTATAATCTAATCATCAGTATAGTCATTGATTAATAATCTACATTAGATCATGCAATTATTTAGTAAATGCTAAGAATAAAAAGAGTGAAGATTTTTAATAGCTTATGTATGGTAGCTTATGTATATCAGTTTGTTTCTCAAAGGACAATACCTTGGGTGATGTTCTATATATAATTAAACTGTCTGGAGTCTGTGAAAACGTAACATTGGAGAAAATGGGCAGACCTGCTTTTTTTTTAACTGTCTATATGAAGATATTGAAAATATTTTTTAAGAAGTAATAAGTAAATAGCAAATGCAACAATACAAGCAAGGCTAATACTAGCAAGACTGAGAGAAAGAAAAAGATAGACAGAAAGAAGAAAATACCAAAAGATAAAGGAAGTGAAACAGTCAAAATGAAGCAGATTAGACTTAGCTAAGATTTATTTTGCTGAAGATCAATCCAGAAACAAAGTTCATGTTTCTGATCCTTGGGCAGTGCAAATTCACATCTCACAGGACATAGCTCCCACTAATAAAGGTAATATCAGAACAAAGGGAAGGGAAAAAAAAAAAAAGGCTTTCCTCTTGGTTTGTCAACATGTAGAATACATGTTGGTTACTACTTTTCTGCCACTTCTGAAAATCAAATGCTATTTCTAAAAAATAAAGTAACAAGGAAGATCTAGATGCAAGTATCTGTCTCTTTCAGAATACTCTAACTATGTCTTAATTAAAAGAGAGAAGATTTAGTCTGGATATAAGGAAAAAGTTCTTTATGCTAAGAGGAGTGAAGCACTGCCACAGGTTGCCCAGAGGAAAGCAACACAACCAACAAAACAGCAAAGTACAGTAAGGATTTCTGAAGCTTCAGCTCCTGACAAAATGCACTTTCACATACAATCCAGGTACATTGCAAAATGTACCTCTTGTGGCACTAAGAATGGCAATATTGCAGTCACAGGCTGTGACAATGTACTCTCAGCCGTTCTTATCACCTCCTAACTCCCAAATGCAGGAGTGCCTCCTGTTGGTCAGCAGAGACCATCCTTGGCACTTAGTTCACACAGGACCAAGTGCTAGGGCACTAAAGCATAGGTTTAAAAACCTAAATGTGATTTTCAAAATAAGTAATACCAACAAAAACAAGCAAACCCCACCCCTCAGTGTTCTGACAACATTAAGGCATGTCAGAGGGCTCTGCAAGTGACTATTTGCAAAATCTTTAAAAGCTTCACAGGATTGCAGTACATTGAATTATTCAGTGTCTCTGAAAACAGCTCGGATGTAATCTCCTTTTAAGCTGTGTGCCAACTGAGTCTATAAATTCATTGTCACATTTCCTGGAATCCTTCTTGGCAGAACTGAACTGAGCTCCATGATCAGTTGCCAGACAGTCATTTCAAGCTGGGATGTGATGGTGTCTGAAGGGAGTTTACACTGCTAGCCACTTCAGCTCCTTTTCTGCCAGCCCTCATTCTCAGGGCAGACGGTGCAATAGCTAGACATTGCCTGTGCCATCAATGGGTCAGACTGCGCACCAATCGGTGCAATGGAAAGAATGCAGCAGGAAATTTTCCTGTTCAGGATGTAGCATGTCAGTGAGCTTTACTCTTCAAGAACAAAACACCGACAAATCCTCATCTGCATCCCCACGTATCATTCCCTCTACAGCTGTTTTCGAGCCCCTGTACCCTTCCACACCCACACTTATGGAAGAGGATCGGGGATCAGAAGGCAACATCTGACATGCACTGCCTTTCTGTGACTGTCCCTTCCAAACAAGGCAAAGAGGCACACACACAGAAGTGTGCTAGGATGTCTTTCCAGTATGGCTTAACTGAGACGGGAGAGGCTTAGGTTAGATATTAGGAGGAAGTTTTTCACGCAGAGGGTGGTGATGCACTGGGACAGGTTGCCCAAGGAGGTTGTGGATGCCCCATCCCTGCAAGCATTGAAGGCCAGGCTGGATGTGGCTCTGAGCAGCCTGGTCTGCTGGTTGGTGACCCTGCACATAGCAGGGGGGTTGAAACTAGATAATCATTGGGGTCCTTTTCAACCCACGCCATTCCATGATTCTATGACCCTTTCAAGCTTCCTAACTGACACTGCTCTAATGACTTCCACTTCCAGGAAGCCTCCTGAACAGTACGCACATTCTCCCTTTTCCTCTAAAAAGCTGGGGAAAAAAAAAAAAAAAAAAAAAGATCAGTGAGAAAGAAAGCTCTTTTTGGAATGACAAAACTGAATAAGAAAACAAATGGGAGCTGAGCCATACTGGTGTTCTGAAATGCACAGCACTTCCTGCAAGGACTCAATTTGCTGTGCTGGTGGCAGTACCAACCAACGCGGTAAACAGATTCCCTGAGCAGAATGCCTCCAGCACTGCATGCTCCTCCAGACTGGGAGTGCTGCTCCACCCCAGCAGCTGCAGCCAGGAATGGCTGCGGGGAAGCCAGCAGCTGCTGCCTGGTGGAAAGCAGGTTTGTGATCTGCTGAAAGAATTCCTCCCGTCTTGTTCAAGCTCTCTGCACCTCCTTGCAGCCACCTACCAGCAGCATGCATACTTTATGCAGTTTTTCCCTTAGGTAGGTTATACTTAAAAAGCAAAAGCAACAGTGAAGAGTCTGACCCCGGAGGGATTTGCCACATCCTTCTGAGCTCCTGCTCAGGCTGATTGCAGGATGGGCACAAAATTCTGTTGAAAACGATAGATTTTACATCTTGCTTTCTGTAAGTGGTGAGTATGTCATTAAAAGCTAAATCAGTTCTGAAAATTTTAGTAATACGAAGTGATACTGTGCTGCTTTATATAATGTGTAGTTGAAAGAAAGACCATAGCATTGTAAAGTTGAAGGCTTGAATAAGCACCACATGGCTGCACTGCTGAGCATCTATCAGTTTCAATGAAAAACACACGGTAAGCATGCGGGGATACCAGCCCCTGTTTTAATGGCTCGACTGTTTCAATGCTTAATCTGCTGTTGTCCTGAAGCAAGACCAGGGCCAAAGAAAGTAAAAATAAAGGAACATGTTATTAGCATGATAACAATATGACGAAACTCACACCAGATATGCCCACTCTCTTCCATCTCTATTATGTTCTCTATTATGTCCTCAGTTCTGGACAGTAAAGGTGAAGGTACATGCAAGGCTTAAGATTATGAGTCAAGCCAAAGAACACCACACTGAACACAGTCATTCTACATGCACAGATGATGTAGCACAATGTAATTCCCATAAATTAAAGGTAATGGAAATTGAGCATGGACACAAGACAGCATCTGCAGTTTTCACACTCAAACTTGAACCATAAAAGTCAAATTCATGATAAGAGTCAGTAACAAATGTCAGAGACATTAGCAGACCTGTATCTGCCTTTCACCACAGTTCAGCAAGGGCGTATGTTAAACTATGAAAATGTTCCCCTACACCAAAGATGATGGGAATAATCATATGTAAAGACAGGTAAGTGCTTCTTCAGAATTTGTAAAAGGACATCATTTTAATGGTTTGTTTGCTTTTTTTGTACAGCGGCAAGAATTGTAAATATTTTTTCTTAATTTTGTAAAACATCATTTCTTTAAATTCTTGTACACTTAGAGGAAGGAGGCAAAAGTGAAAAATGCAAATATGATGCAAATACATCATTATAAATTGTTTATACAAATATTCTCATTACAGTGAAAAAATGAAATGTTCTCTGTCTTTTCACGAAAACTCCATTTATATTCATTTTTTGTTATCCCCACCTAAAGCAATAGTTAATCGTGACATAAAACAACAATGCTACTATTTGTACCTGGTAAAAGAAAAGTTCTTGAGCAAGATAGAAGCGTATCCTCAACGTTACCTGTCGCATTAGCTCCTCCTGGCGCATCCTAATTCGTTCCCTCTCCATTTGGATTCGCTGGAGCCTCAACTTCTGCTGCTGCTGCTGCTGCGCAGTCAGTGCACTGGGCATGCTCAGCAGACCTGGCTGCGGAGCCTGGGAAGGACAGCTTTGCTGTGAGATGGATGTGCTGCCTGTTATTTGGTGCTGGTGATTCATAACTGAGGGAAAGAAAAGAAATCATGGCTGATTACATATAATTGTGCTTTAAGAGAACAGAGAGCCCAGGACGCATGTTGCTCATCCACGGTGAATAAGGCATTATTTGAATTACTTTACTTCTGATGACTGAGATAACTCCTCTACTTGACAAGATTGCTGCTAGTAATTGCTTAATAAATATCCTGTAATATTTTATAGGTGTGTAAAACTTGAATACTTATAATAAAACAGGTACTTATAATTATCTTTTGAGCAACCTGATCTAGTGGAAAGTAGCCTTGCCCATGGCAGGGGGTTGGAACTAGGTGGTCTATAAAGTCCCTTCTAACTCAAATAATTCTATCATTCTACAATTCCAGCATCCCACTGATATGCAGCAAATGATACGCAAACTTTCTAATTGAGAACTCTACAAATGTGTGCCTGTATTATGCAGTGGAGTAGCTAAGTGATTTCTTAACATTTTCTTTACTGTCAGATCTAAATTAATTATTGTAAAAATATTTGTTGGTACAGATAATGACATCTGTGTGTGTTTTCCACCACTATGAAGGAGATGCACACTTTTGATGACATGGAGATGAGAGATCTTTCAGTGCGAAGTAAGAAGCAAACCTAGGATGTTCTGCTCTTTGGCAGGCTGCAGTCTTCCTGTTTTGGTTTAGGCTGTGACACAATTAGTTTTCTTCACAATAGCTTGCATGGCGCTGTATTTTGGATTGCTGGTGAAAACAGTGTTGATAACACACTGATGTCTAGCCGCTGCTGAGCAGTGCTCACACAGTCAAGGTGTTTCTCCTTCTCACACTGCCTCCCAGCGAGGGGCATGGGGGGCACATAAGTCTGAGGGGGTAGCACAGTGGAACACAGGTGATCAAAGAGATATCCCATACCAGATGAGGATGTGCTCTGCAAGAAAATCTGAGGTGAAAGAAGGAGGAAAGGAGGACATTCAGCGTGATGGCATTTGTCTTTCCAAGTAACCATTACCTATGCTGAAATCCTGTTTTCCTGGAAACAGCTGCACATCTGCCTGCTGATGGGAAGCAGTGAAGGAATTCTTCCTTTTGCTTTGCTTGCATGCACAGTTTTGACGTTACCTCCACTTTACTTTTAAATAAAACATATCTGTTCTCAGAAATACAATATCCTTTGTGAACCACAGGGTGAATAGTTCTTCATTTCCTCCCCTACCTTCGCATTTCCAGGAAAAAACAAATAAGGTGTCTGAAATCAGTTTGAATAATAAGTGGTAGTCACATAGTGCTTTAAAAATTCATTGACATTTTTGCAAGAATTCTTTCACTAATGAGGTGATAGCATAACTAGAAAACTTCTCTTTTTTAACAACGCCCTAGATAATAAAATACTTCTCAGAAGAGCTACATTATCTTTCTTCCCAAAGAACTAAGATTTGTTTCTTCCTTTTTGTCTCTCATTCATTGCTCTTACCATATGAAAACTGAAATCTCAACACAGTTCTCTGCTTCTCAGAACTCAATCTTTATGCTGTGTTCACATCTGACATTGTAGAATATAGTTCAGCAAGCACTCTTGGAAGTGTGCACTGAAAGAAATGGCTTGATAATTTCAGAGTCTGAAAAGTTCTCCAAGATTTCTGCCAAATCACGTATTGTCTGTCACTTTGCAATTGGAACAAGGCAGGTACGCAGACATTGGGCCAGGATAAATTTCACCATGCTTCATTAGGCAGAAATACTCATGTTCTTACATCGGATCTGAGCTGAATCTTTCATAGAATCATAGAATGAATCATAGAAATGGTTTGGGTTGGAAGGGACCTTCAAGATCATCTAGTTCCAACTCCCCTGCTGTAGGCAGGGACACCCTCACTAGACCAGGTTGCTAACAGCCTCATCCAGCCTGGCCTTGAATGCTTCCATGGAGGGGGCATCCACAGCCTCTGTGGGTAACCTGTTCCAGTGTCTCACCATTCTCATAGTAAAGAATTCGTTCCTAATATCTAGTCTAAAACTGCTCTCTTCCAGTTTAAAGCCATTTTCTCCTGTCTCCTGTTGCTACTTGCCCTTATAAGAAATCCCTCTCCATCTTTCCTGTGGGACCCCTTCAGATCCTGGAAGGCTGCTATAAGGTCTCCTTGGAACCTTCTCTCCTTCAGGCTGAAGAGCCTCAGCTCCCTCAGCCTGTCCTCAAAGGGGAGGTGCTCCAGCTCTCTGATCATCTTCATGGCCCTCCTCTGAACCTACTCCATCTTTTCTTCTGGATGACCCATTATCACATAGGTCCAAGCACTACGAAGTCATCTGAGAGTGCAGTCATATATTTTAGCTTCAGTTGCAAATTCAGCTCAAGAAATAATCCAAGCTAAAAGAAGCCCTGCAGTAACGTAACCTTTTCACTGACTTAGAGTATGTGTGGTCCACAGACAGCTGTATCCACACAAATGACATCATGCTTCCTCATGAAACCAGGGTATTGACTGTTACCACCTCTTCCATGCTCAGCTGCCTGCTCCTGCCCACATGTTATCCTTTTACTGGGCTGGCCAACGCACTTCCGTAGCTGCATAACAAACTAAAAATTGCCTGGGGCTAGAAAGGTATTTTCTAGTTAGACAAGTTCCTAACAAAAGTCATTGGGTAGCCGTGAAAATGTTTATGCTCGGTGAAAACTGGAGAGCAGATGGGAGAAATAAACCAGTTGCAGGAACAGGAATGACTGACAAAGCCAGAACTGATTAGTGACTTTCCAGTGGCAATTCTCTGAAGGACAGCAAACTGCAGTGCCAAGAGGGAAAGGCAGGAATGAGAGCTAGGTGCAGGAATCAAGCTACTTTTGTAATGGAAAGCTTTGAATTGCAGTGGCTCTAATCTTATTCTAGACCCACTTATTATTAAAATAATTAAGAAATTTTTAAGTACAATTATATGAACTATATCAGTGCAAATCTGGTGTTAAACTTACAGTACCATAAACACTTAGGCAGGAATTTAACTCTTCTCACAAGCATAAACATTTTAGATTTTTGGCATGTCAATGGTTGGTTGACTGACAGGACAGCCACACTCAGAATCCAGGCTGGCTGAGGGAGTACCACAATATAGTCATCTTACATACAAAAACTGTTTTCATCTAAGCAGCACATACGAATGATAGAACCAGGCAAAGTTATGTGAAGATGAATAGCCTGTATGGTCAGGGTTAGAGCCTGAGTTGTAATAGCACTTGTCATGGCTACCTACTGCCTTTGCTTTATAAAACTCTCCCTTTATCACTGGATCTGCACTCCTGTGGGTAACAGCTGAAACTATAGATACAAGAAGGCAAAGAACAAGATGATAAGTATACACTGAGAAATATTTCTCCCAGAGCTATGGTCCCCAATAACTCTCAAAGTCATTTCTTCTCATGGGGACAGACAGAACATTTTCATCTGTCAACCCTAACTCTTACAGTAACTTCCTTTCCTTTCAAGCAATGCTATCCACTATTACAAACAATCAAGAAATTACAGGAAGCTCAATACAGTGAGTAAAGCATTCCTTCACCAGACATCAGGAGTGTAGAAATTAAATTATACCAAATTACCTATAAGTCAAGCGTGCCATGTGTGATCATATTTCCAAGAAACAACAAAAATCCCACTCTACTTCCAAGAAAAGTGACTTATGTCACCTGGATTTTTCAGTGCAGAAGATACACAGAAGGCAAAAGTGTAAGTAAGAGCCATCCTCAGCCAAGTCCACCTGGATTACTTGGTTCTGCTCCTCCTTCTATCAGTACCTTTCTCCTCAGAGGTATGTAGGTCCAAAACCTCTAGACACAGGTCCAGAGAGAAACAGAAAGAGAGAGAGAGAGAGAGAGGGAGAGAGAGAAACAGAGAGAGAGAGAGATTCATTTATTCAGCTTCAATATCAGACAGCTGCCGTTACAGCAAGTACTCTTAGGCCTCAGTTCCACCAAAAGGCACTGCACACTGTTGTGTGTTAATTTTTTAGGGTTTTTCTGAATAAATCAGCAGTTTACGCACTGTGGAATGTGGAATGTGTCCTCAGCAAAACAGCCTGTCCCAATGGTCTTCCAAACTTCTGCACTGAGGAAAGCACTGCTCAACCCCTTCCTGGGGGATACTCTTGGCCATCTCAGATGGAACATAGCATCTCCAGTTTGAAGCAATTGCACAGCATAAATCAGGAGGGCAAAGCCATGCTGTGCTTGGAAGCTGAGGTTCTCGCTCCTGTCCCTCATCGTATGTAGGCACCTTACAGCCAATGTGACTTTCCTAAGTACGGTTCTTGCCCATCTTAGATGCACTGGGTACTCACAAACTCCAGCCGCTCTCTGCACTAGCAGCATGTCATGTTTCCCAACCCACGCAATTCACAGAATCACAGAATCATAGGTGTTGGAAGGGACCTCCAGAGATCATCGAGTCCAACCCCCCTGCCAAAGCAGCTTCCCTACACCAGGTCACACAAGTACGTGTTCAGGTGGGTCTTGAATATCTCCAGAGAAGGAGACTCCACCACCTCCCTGGGCAGCCTGTTCCAGTGCTCCATCACCCTCACCGTAAAGAAGTTTGTGTGGAACTTCCTATGCTGCAGTTTCTGGCCGTTTCCCCTTGTCCTGTCTCCACACACTGCTGAAAACAGTCTGGCCTCACCTCTCTGCCCCCCACACCTCAGATATTTATAGACCTGGATCAGGTACCCTCTCAGTCTTCTCTTCTCAAGGCTAAACAGACCCAGTTCACTCAGCCTTTCTTCATAGGGGAGACACTCCAGGCCCTTCACCATCTTTGTGGCTCTCCGCTGGACTCTTTCCAAGAGATTCCTGTCTTTTTTGTACTGGGGAGCCCAGAACTGGACACAGTACTCCAGATGAGGCCTTACCAGGACAGAGGGGGAGGATCACCTCCCTCAACCTGCTGGCCATGCTCTTTTTAATGCACCCCAGGATGCCACTGGCCTTTTTGGCCACAAGGGCACACTGCTGGCTCATGGCCAACCTGTCATCCACCAGGACACCCAGGTCCCTCTCTGCAGAGCTCCTCTCCAGCAGCTCATCCCCCAGCCTGTACCGGTGCATGCAATTATTCCTCCCTAGATGCAAGACTCTACACTTGCTTTTGTTAAACCTCATCTGGTTTCTTTCTGCCCAGCTCTCCAGCCTGTCCAGGTCTCGCTGAATGGCAGCACAGCCTTCAGGTGCGTCAGCCAATCCTCCCAACTTCGTATTATCAGCACACTTGCTGAGGGTGGCCACTATCCCCTCATCAAGGTCACTGATGAAGATGTTGAACAAGACAGCACCGACCCCTGAGTTACAGGTCTCCAACTGGACTCCGCACCACCAACAATGACCCTCTGTGCTCTGCCAGTCAGCCACCTCACTGTCCACTCATCTATCTCACACTTCCTCAGCTTCGTTATAAGGATGTCGTGAGAGACAGTATCAAATGCCTTGCTGAAATCAAGGTAAACTACATCCACTGCTCTCCCCCCATCCACCCAGCCAGTGACAACATCATAGAAGGCCACCAGGTTGGTCAAGCGTGACCTCCCTCTGGTGAACCCGTGCTGACTACTCCTGATAACCTCCTTTTCTTCCAGTTGTCTGGAGATGGCATCCAGCACAAGCTGCTCCATCACCTTTCCAGGGACAGAGGTGAGGCTGACAAGCCTATAATTACCTGGATCTTCCTTCTGGCCCTTTTTGAAGACCGGAGTGACACTGGCTAACCTCCAGACTTCAGGCACCTCCCCTGTTCTCCAAAACCTCTCAAAGATGATGGAGAGCAGTTCAGCAATCACCTCTGCCAGCTCCCTTAGCACCCGTGGATGCATCCCATCGGGTCGCATGGATTTATGAACATTGGTGTTGCCTAAGCGCTCTCCCTGCTATCCTTCTCATTGTCTCACACCAATAGAGCTTGTGGCTGAGTGTGACCAGGCACAAGCATGCTGTTGCATGATCGAGGTGTGACAGATACCAACATGTTCTCCAGAATGCATGTTTTCCAGAAACAAAGTTCTGCAGAATGTACTCCTGAGGAGACAGGGTATGAGAAAAATGTTCAATGAGCTGTTTCCTGCAGAAGGGCATTGTTGCTGCAGCTGGGCTAGACAATGCTTTGCAAAACCAGATCACATATATATGCACATACATATATATATATATACACAGATTTCTCTATGTGTACAGAGCCCAACACAAAAGATAAAGATGAGTAAGCAGGAAAGATGTTATGATGACACTGAGAAAAGAGTACTAAAACGACTGGAATAATACTGGGTATAATCTCCAGAAATAAAAAATGTACTGGATAAACTATACAGACAATAGCTTACGGATAATCTTACCTACATTAAGAGTCCCCAATTCAAGATAGAAAGCATTCACATAAAACACGATCATGGCTCTCAGGAAAGACTACTTACAGAAAATGAAACAACTGAGAGCAAAATGTCTTCAAATACCAATGAAAAATGTAACTGAGCCATTCAGGAAAATGATCAAAACAGTAAACACCTGCAGCACAGAACAAATATACTGGCTCCAGCCAAAGAAACTGCTCATTATGAGACAGGCGGTCTGAGAACGTTGTCCTATAGTCAAAAGAAAGAAAGATTGCAAATTGTAAGACTGTAAGATACAACTGAAAGGTTTACAATTGTAAACTGTAAAATTTGCAGATTGTACACAGTGGATAAAAGACTGTGAGAAACAGAACCACTTTGTATTTTTTGGTGCCAGAAATAACCTTGGGCATTTTATTGTGTTGTATAAATGTAGTGATGGTTGGTATTAGTCATTTTCAGTGGTTTGCTATTGCACAAGCAAGCACATTTACAGATTAAGCAACTCAAAGACATTCTATGTCCTCCTGACTTATCTAAGACAAAAACATTCTTCCCGTTCATGGTGCTAAGAATAGCATTCAGCACCGATATCCTCCATAGAGGTCAGGAGTGAAATATAGTGAATTTTCAACATGCCAACTGTATGGGTTTTTTTGGGGTGTAGATTAATTTTGTTCCTTCTCCAGACGAGTACTAGCCATTCCTAGTAGGTTTGGATCACTGCTGTGCTATACTGAGGACACTTTGGGTCTAGAAGCAACTTCATTACCTGTAGGTGGTGCAAAGTCCACACTAGTAAATCCTTCCAGGCTGTGTGGAAAGGATGCAAATGTATCTAAAGCATCTTTGCAACACGCTTCCAGATTCTGAAGTCCTGGAGAGTATAGGACAGATACACCAATGTGTCATTTAATGCAGCTTCTCCAGAGGCACTTAAATGCCATTTGATCCCCAAGAAAAGCCTTCTGGAACCCAGAGACTACAGTACAGAGCCACTCACTTCATTCTGTGGAAGTGCATTATCACTAGCTTTGAGAGGACCAAACCAGCCCTGAGCTAGATCTGTAGAATTTCAGATGTGGGGCACTCTGCATGATGCTCCTAAGATAAAAAAAGACAGCTATACCGTGTGAATGCAGGCTGCTTACACTAAAAACTGCAGCTTCCTACATCAACAGCTCTTATCTGTGAGAAGCTCTGACATGACAAAACCGAAGGGTATAAAGAAACATCTAGGTCAAAGAACATAGAAGTCTACCAATGATAAATGATGTTCCCGGGTTCTCTGCACACCGAGTTGTATCTGGAATAACTGAAATAAAAGATGCACAGCAAAGAAACGCGGTGATGTCACAAAGCCAGAGGCATTACAAAGACGTATGGGCAATATGAACACCAATACTCCAGCACTCTCAGTCTTCCTAAATGTACTAATAGCCCAGAAGTTCTGAGTTCATCAGAACTGCAGAAGTCAAGGTCACCAAACGATGCATCAGAAAACCTAATGTAATAGAGCTCCATATTTAAGCTGCAAATAGGAGCATTTGCCACTGAAGTTTTGACAGATAAAGAAAGTGCAAAAGGGACATCCTTTTGATTCTTTACAGAATCAATACCATTCAAATATGTGGTCACATTTATTTCCCAAGTAGTTGTGCCACTAAAACCACTTCCTCCTTTCCTCTCTAAAGCTCCCCCACCTCCCTGGCCTCCTATTTTTTGTGCACATTACATGTAGCACTGGGTAGGTCTTACCCTGCAAAGCTCTCTATTTGGGCAAAAAACATGACCAGGCAGAATTCCAGACTCAGAAAATGTGCAGAAAAGAATGATCGCATAGTTATAGTTATTACATGATCAAGAGTTTTCACTGCTTTTAACTTTATACTGCATGAGAAAGAAAAATATTCTTGGAGATGACAGTAGGTTGCTTTTCTGGAAGGTAAGTTACAATGGTATGCATGGGGAAAACAATAAATTACAGTACCTGGAATATCTTTAAGTGGGTTTGGTATGAATGATAGTGGCTAGATTTCAAATTAATAGGGAATCTTTAAGTACACTAGTTGGAATGGAAAGAATCCCAGCAATGGAAAGACTATCCATTGTGGTACACATGCAAGTTCATTTTGAGAAAAGTCTTTTACTTCACTGCTTTTCCTGAAATTAGTCCAAACTGTTACTTACTCTCTTTCATATTCTTAACTGAATCAGAGCTGAAATCCTGTACTGAAAAGTTCTGTAACATTTTCTTGTGTGTACCTGCTAACTCTTTGTCACTGAAGGTTTGAATGAGCCCGGACAAGTCAAAGGAAGATCTTGTGTCAACAGTTGTGATCAACCTTAACGGCACAACATTCTACATATCTCTGTTTCATCTTATGTAATCTTATGCCACATTATTTGCTACCTAATTGGCTTTGTTAATATCTGTTACTTTATATTTGAATTCTGAATTTATATTTGAATGCCATTAGGAACATAACAGAGTCTGAGTCAAAAAAGAAAAACTCACAGTTGTGGTTCCAACCAGACTGAATACCGACTCCAATCATCTAATAAGTCAGCAATGCTTTAGCAGCTCTGTTCAGCCTGTGTTCAGACTTAGAAACTCTGCCCTGTATCTAAGAGGCTAACTAGGGTCTTCAGAAAGCTTGAATTCCCTAGACAGGGTTTGGCACTCCCAGAGGAACATATCTGAGTTCTGCAAACAAAGGAAAAATCTAAAAAGCTCAACTCCATCACTACAAACAAGATTGGTTTTAACATTGCAGATGAAAAGTAGTCACTATTCTAGCAGACTGATTCAAGGTGCCCTTGAATTCAGTTCCCTTGGGAGAAACAAATTTGTTTTGCAAAATGAACTGAGTCTCTTCAATAAACAGCTGTTGCACAATTTTCCAGCTCATATGAAAGCGAATAAAAATGTAGAAATAAGTTCCAAACATGAAGTGTGTGGCCACAGTTTCATTGCAGTCCATGGAATTGCAACAGTTTAGTTCACATCTCAGTTAATCCTACATAATTGTCTTTTTCCAATTAGATGAAAAATGAGACAATTCTTTGCTTGTTTTTATGTAAATTACTGAAGATATTCTAGGGAACTACTTTCTCTGACATTGTGTCAGACTTTCCTGTTATACACTAAGTTCTGGGTACATACTAAACAAGGATTATTTTGAGGGCAAGGCAATCTGCAAGTTGCAGAAGCCAAAACATGCAAATGTAAATTGTTTCTGACATACGTGTTGAACTGATTGTACCAAGTTTTATTATTTTAGTGTCAAAAGTGTCTGGATGCAGTTCTGGACCTTTTTCCCTACTTTGTTTATGGGCAGTCCAGAGCCTAACTCACATCAGCTGCCAGCGCCAGGTGTCACGCAACACAATTTGATGAAAAACACATGTCTATAAAGGCTAAAAAAAAGGAGAAAAAAAAAGAAAGGAAGAACACAGCTATATTACAGTTTTGACTTAGTCACGACATTGTGAGGAAAAAAGGACTGAGCTACCCTCCTTTTCTCTCTCTCCTTCTGCCAACAAAGAACTGCTTGTTTTGCTTATTTCCCAGAAACAGTGTTAGCCTTCCAACAAGGTCAGCAAAAAATGCTGCTTTTCATTTCTGGTGCATTTTGTTCCAAAAATCTGTAAAGTATTAAACCAAAAAGTTGTACTATCCCAGTACAGAGAGTCTTTTATTCAGATTTCTGGGCTGAAAATAGCTATGCAGAAATTTCTCAACGGTTCCAACTGTTATGTTTTGTGATACGCACCATGTAACTAATTTTTTAAACTTCAAGCTTAAAAAAAATGCAGGTGCTCCACTAAATCTAGGATTTAGCAGGAAATTATTTAGAAGACTGCAAATTTACTCTGTAGGAACTTAAGCACTTCTTTTTAAACAATATTTTAACAAGAACGAATAACAGAGGAGGCTGCTTTACGGGGGAGACACCGTTAATATTAATGACTAATTGCTAATGGCCATTACTGTTTAAAATATCATTACATTACTTCTGCTTTCAATTGTTTTGTGTAATCTTCAGCTTTTGCATTCCGCCTCCAGTCTTACATTTTTGGCACGTGTTTGGATTATTAACCTCGAAAGGAAATGCTTACAACAACAGAAACTGCTTTGTATTGAAATTTTAAAAAATGACAGATCTTGAAAAAGCACCAAAAACTCTTTAAAACACACCACCCTTTAACATTTCACATTTACTAAATGGCTGGTTGCTGGTATAAGGATGTGTATCCTTTGAGACATCTGCATTTATTTTATCTCATATTGAATTTAATTCCCATTCATTTCTACAGCTGCTAGCCTGTCTTCCAAACACAAGTAAACGCTCAATTTGCAATGTGCACAATAAATGACTTGTTGGAGATTTTAAATACAAATAACAAAAAAAATACTATTTTCCAGAGCTGTATTGTAAAACCATCATTCTGACAGAACACGCAAGTCCTCTAAAACTGTTTCAGCTCTTCTATAAATACTGTTTTATTAACCAGAAGCAGTTGCCAAAATTATTCACGTTGACCATACCCAAATTCAGGATATCCAATAATTAAAAATGACCTGAAACACGAAGCCTTTCCACTTCACAGGTGGTGAGTGGGTATGGGCTACGTAGGAGGAAAAATGTGTTCCTCCCTATGCTACATATTTGTAGCCAAATCTCCAGGCAATGCAAACCAAGCCTTGCAAAATGCAGACCATTTAATGTACGCCTGTTATCACTACAATACATACTGCCTGTTTTCAAACACCTTGGGAGTTTCTTATCTCCAGATCACTTTGACACAGTAACCAAAACTGTTTTATACTTTCAAACAATAGTAACTACACCTCTTTTATCCTGGCAGGATATGGAAACCTTGGTTCATGTGTTTATTGATTTAAACAGGAATACTGCATTGTTTTATTGGCTGAATTTCCTGTCTGATTTCAAAAAGAAAGCAGATGCAAAGTGCCATAACTCCCATCTGTCTTTAGACTCAGTTAAATTACCTTGAACAATGCAGATAAATGCTGCATTTTTAAATTCATGAACAAATCTCTATGACAGAAATGGTTATCAGTGTTAAGAGGCAAAAAAGCGAATAAAAAAACACTGTCACCAAAACACCAACATGATCTCCTTACACTGGTGACTGCTGTTAAGGAAGACCAGTTTCCTTAACTTGGACTTGGGCATTTCCAGACAACAGTTCTGCCACTTAAGTCAGCCAGCAGTTTGGCCATTAGTTTGGCTGCATTGCAACTGCTCTCTGCTTCCTTTCACTCACAGGAAGTCCACAGAGCTTGGTCTTCCTAATTCAGGAATCTATATCTGATGCCTAAAATAAGAGTGCACAGATACCTCTCTTTCCATGCAGGCTCTTTAGTTCTACTGCACTAATTTAGCTGACTGGTAGCATGCAAGCAGAACTTTATCAATCAATCAGAAATTCTTTTCAAACAGGGCAGACCAGAGATCCATCTGTAGACAGCACCAAAGTAAATGGCATCTGTGAAGCATTTATGAAGAGGTGAAAAATACAGCGCTTCTGATTGTCTTCATTTAGAGGCTGATTATTTACCATGTGGCATTCCAACAACGAAACAGTTTAAAGAACTGTTAATTCAGTCCTTTCCTTAGTATATCTAAGTATAGTATATCTATCTTCAAACTGCTTTAGAAAAACAAAAAAAAGGCAAAATATTTAGAAAAATCAGACCAAGCAAGCCTGAATATTTGCTAATGAATGCTTCCAACAGTGAGCTTTCAGTATGAGACAGATTTCCCCTTCCGTTCATGAAACTTCATTTAATTTAGTGGTCTTCTGTAAGCTAACACAAAAACCCACCAGCATGTATTAGTTTTATGCAAATTTATCAAGATGCATCAAAGAAAGAAATGCCTTCAGATGCCTTCGTTATATAACATGTAATAAGCAGTGCTTTAAATGTTGGTGAGAAAACCAATACTTCTAATGCTATAAGGAAATCAGTATATATAGACAACATAAATCTAAATATAAATGCTATAAGGAAACCGGTATATACAGACAACATAAATGCACAGTAAGAAGAGAAGGTAAAAAAGTACAGTGGATTTTTTAAGGTACATCTATCAGTTTAACTTTGACTACACACATCTCTCAAGTCTAAACATATCAGGACGTGGTATCTCTTAATCATCCTGTGCTTTTGATAGAATGTATGTGCCTTTATACACTCACTAGCAAAGTTTGCTCACAGAAGTTTATAAACCAAAGCAACAAGCTGTACAGAACACAGAGTATTTTCCATCTCCTCATCAGAAGCACAGGAAGGAATACACATGTGTTACTAACTGGAAAAGCAGACCAGTATGCAGACCTGGAATACTTAAATCTATTTCTTGTAGGTGGCACATCTTCAAAAGAAAAACTTTTTTAATTCCTACAGTACCAAAAAATATGAAAGCAAAAGAGACGCATAGACTTCAATTGCTAAAAAGTTATAAAATGACGGCCAGAAGAGTGATTTTGCTTATTATCCAGTTTCCATTTCTTCTCTGATGCTTGTAGGATACTGGCACGATCACTTCTGGCTAGAGGTCTCACCACCTCTCTAGACCAAAGAATTTCTCCATTCAGTGTCTGCGCAGACCCAAGAAGGCAACATTAGAAGTAACGCTGTTGTTCCACAAAAGAGTGGGATGGTATTTCCCTTCCATTTGACCAGGATGATTTCAAAAGAGATACATTCACCTTAAGCACTGGAAACTATATTCACATCTATTTTAAACAAACACATAAAGTATTCAGAAGCTACTGCATTCTGTTTAGATACATAAATACATAATATAAACACATTAGAAATTAGAAGATTGTGCTAATGTATATCTAATTAGATGTAATCTAAGGACATGGAGTGACAGGATGAAAGGAAATGGCTTTAAACTGGAAGAGGGTAGATTTAGACTAGATAGTAGGAAGAAATTCTTTACTGTAAGGTTGGTGAGACACTGGAACAGGTTGCCCACCGAGGCTGTGGATGCCCCCTCCATGGAAGCATTCAAGGCCAGGCTGGATTGGGCTGTGAGCAATCTGGTCTAGTGAGGGGTGTCCCTGCCTACAGCAGGGGGTTGGAACTAGATGATCTGAACATCCCTTCCAACACAAACCATTCTATGATTCACCATTCTATGATTCTATCTGATTCCGAATTTAATAACAGAATGCAGAAAGTGCAACTCTACTCCGCAACCAGACTTATGCTCCCAAAGGTGCATCACAGAATGCCTTTAGAAAACCACCAGCATGTGGAAAAATTCATCAAAACAGGCCGACAAAAAAAATTTCTTGACTAATTAAATATGGACACTGTGGTAAATTCTACACATCTGTAGGGAACTAATGTTTAGGAAATTCTGTCACAGACCAGAACCATTGTGCTAAGCACTTTCTGAATACCCAACTGTTTAAATACTTTGTCAATAAATGTGAAGAGTACTGAATGAAACACAGTCTGTATGTGATGTGACAGATTTTGAAATCTAAGGACCTATTGGGCGTCCCAAGTCCCTTCAAGAACATACTTTTAATTGTATGTTAGCTTTTATTTCTAATTTTTCTTTTGTATCCTAAGATCCTCCTTCAGTGTGCAAGTATTTCAGCACATGATATGCCTCTGATTAATCTTACTTCACTTCTGTTGACAAACAGAGAAGAAAGCCTATTGGACACTATCCTGAATCATGGTACATCCTCTGATTTTTAATGATGGAGAATTCAACAGATGTCAATGTAAGCTGAGGAGCTGGTATGAAAAAAATAAAAAAAAAAAACCCACCTCTGTACTATTCTTACCGATTGCTCATTTCAAACTTGGTCTCATCAGTGGTTTGAAATAACACAAGCAGCCCAGCTGTTAATTTTACCATGTAGAGTGACACACTGCAATAAGCTCTTGCCTGAAGGATTTTCCTTGTGGTTCTTCTGATGTCTGCTAAGGATACAATCTGTTGCTGTCTGCTGATTCACATAACAATACCAACAACGCCTTCGTACTGAACATATACAAGTAGGACAGTTGTTGAGAGAACGTAAGAATTTTGTTCTGTCATGACACTGTCCCACCCAAGTCATTCTATGACTCCATGAACTAAAATTATTTACTTCAAGGGACAGCATAAGCATTTATTACTAATTCAATACAGAAGTAAAAACTGATTCTGTATAATTGTTGTTGGTGACAACTGTCAGCCAAATGATTAATATAGTTTTCTTGGAACGTAGGAGACAAAACTGATGAACCAACTGCGCATGAATAAACATGAAATTATGAGACCAATTTACAAAAATGAACTTGAACACCAATCTAGTTCGTGTTTTTATGACTACTTATTTGACCCAGTTTTGTGACCTTGAGCCCGTATGCTGATCTGTTCCTTATTTAATTGAAAGCCAGAGCAGTTAAAACTACTGGGATCTGAACTGCAGATGCAAAAAATTAAAGAAAAATCATCAGCCTTAATTATTTATTAAAAATGATTTCTTCCATTTATATCTTTAATATTTTCAGAATTTCAAGGGTTTTTTTTCCTAAGGTTCTGGCAAAATCAGAGGAACATAAGTTGATGCTTAAAGTTAATCCTGAAGTGCTAGAAATGAACACCAAAAAACCTGCACGTTTACAGACTTTTTACTTTTTTTTGCCAAAAGTAATTTCTATTAGAAAGTACTTCCTATCACAGAGCATATCAATTCAAAACAAATAGATAAATAAATAAATAAAAGGAGGGGGAAAAAAGAAAAAGAAAGAAAAGAGGGGAAAAAAACAACCACCACTACCAACAGCTACAAGCTCTGATCTGAAGAAACACAGGAAAGCCTGCAGACAGATTATCTATTGTAGCATGTTGTGCAGTAAGCTTTGAAAATTATCTGGTGGAATTGTAGAGGCTTTACACCACCTCTGAATGAAAAAGCATAGGAAGGGTTCAGTCTTCTCTGTTCATCATCAAAAACTTTTCATAGAAGATCAAAAATAAAATGCATGACATGTTAGAACTTCAAACAGTGCAACTTCACTTGCTCCCAATTCTACAGAAGGAAAAAATAAGAAAAGGAAGTAGAAAACATACTGTTTGGCTTGATGACGGAATCAGAACTACCCTTTTTGTAGCAAAAATTACTTTGGGAAACATAGCATTAAAAGATGGCCCTACCCTCTTATTCATATTTCCACCACAGAAATGAGATCCAGTACTCACCGAGATTTGGCTGAGACATTGCCATAGACCTCTGTGGTACTGGCGTGGAAGTAGCTGCAGGATGGTGGCTCATGTGATTCAGTGGTTGATTCATAGTTTTTCGAGGATCTTGCCATGTTGTTATTTTTTCTATGTGACTGAGAAAGTGAAGATAAAGCAAAAGTTTAACAGACAATTCCCACATATGTTATAATACATGGTTAGGCATAAGGCCATGAACATCCTATTTGTGCTTCTAATCTCACATTTATTTCTCCTCTTTATCTCACATTAGCCCATCTGAAATTACCTATCATCTTGCTATTTCTTTAGCCCTTACCTATTTTCTTCCCCCCACCATCCTGACACTTCACGTGCTACTCCTGATTGAATTACTTTCACTCAAACAAAAGATGAATCCCATTATGATAGTGAAAATCCGTAACAGATACTCATCTTGTTGACCACTTAACCGTTAAAAAACCGTTAAAAAACTGTTTACCCTTTTCTTAGCAGTTCTTTCTACACATTCAAACATGGGGTCATTTTCCATGCACCAAAGGATGGTCATTTTGCCAAGTTTTGAAAATACGGGTGTTCTGCCAGAAAACACTGCTTTGCTCCTTACCACTCCATGAAAACTTGTCTATATCTCCAAAAATATCAGAATATATTCTTGTTGCCAAGAGAGGCAGATGACATCAGTAGGACCAGTGTCTCTGCAAAGTTACCAGCAGCTTTTAATCAAGGTGGTCGATGTAGGTCAACAGTGTATCCACCACTCTCCTTAGGTAAAGTCTCATGTACATACATAACACTGAAAACCACACGGAAACAACTAATACCCGAGATTACTGGAACACATCTTTTATCAGATTAAAGAGATGAAGGGACTGTGTTTTTGTTGCAATGGAAGGTTTTCACTGAAATGCATCAATTTAGACACTTATCAGAACAAGGACTTCAAGGCTGAGCATGTAATTCCATTTGAAACAAGCAAAAGACAAAAAAAAAGAGCTACCTGAAAACAACGGACCGTCTGGTACCCACCCCATGACTGCTGAACGTGACTCCATCTTGGCATGCCCTGCTTTCTGCCCCATCAGCCAGCCAGGACACCAATCACTGGCTGGATGCAGAGAAGTTTTCCTCTGCTATTTTAAAGAGGAATGCCTTTAAGTGGAACATATAAAGAAGAATAAAACTTCTAAAAGCTTCATGTCTGGAAAACCATTCTGATCCACCTTTCATAAAAGCAATGCCTAACTTCCCCTTTACTGACCTCAGTCTCAAAACTTCTCCTTGCTACTTTAAGCTATGGCTGCATTGTCATTAAGGCTGTGACCACAACTTCAGACTTTGCTGACAGCCATCACTATTTAACAAGTGAGTTTACATCCACTGCCACGTTACCATGTCCAAACTCTTTACTGTCTATCTCTGATGTTACCAAAATAATGTGAATTACAAGGAGCAAAAACAAACAAAACATATCCACATTAAAGAAAAAACAAAACAAAACCAAAAAACCCAATCAGAACAAATTTTTGAAGCACAGAAAAAACCTGCACTGCCTGTAATCAGTCTGTGACCGTATCCCCCACATATTTTACATTTAACGCACAGTTCCAATACTACAACTTGTCTACAACTCAGTCTCTAAACAGCTGAATCACTTCATTTTATCAAAGCTATGAGCATATTTATTGTATTGAATCATTGCTAATTACAAGGAAATCATCCACCATTTTTTCTTGCTAGCACTGAATGATTTTATTCTTCTCTCACTGTAAAACTTAAGCACATTGGAGGCTTTTCTTCTTTTTATTTTTGTATTAGTTTTCAAGTACAAGAATTCTCGTATGCAGCTCAGTTAAATGATCTTTCTTCCAAAAGAAGTGGCATTCTGAACAAAAGATGCTGGTATAGCAATAAATTGGGCATTGTTTTCCATAATTATATCAAACTGAACTGAAAAGCATTTTTATTTAAAGTTCCATTGTTCTGTTTCTCTGGCATTTTAATTCAAATAAGGAAGCTACACTTAATCAAAGCGATGGATTTTGGAATACCCACGTATAATAGAAAAGATCATTCCCCAAACTGTGAAAAACATTTTTAAACATGAGTGCTAGCAATTAAATAATTACTACCCCTTTGTAGTTTGTATCAAAACAGATTTTCCTCTTTCCAACATCTTTTATATGTAAACACTGTAAAATGTTCAAATTAATTGAAGACTTTTTTTCTCTTCTCTTTTCCTGTTAGTTTCATCACGAGAAACTGAAAGCATCAACTCTTGTTAGCAAAACCTGAAGCACAAGTTAAAGGATTTATGAACTCAGCTGTATTAAGCCATCTCTAACTTGCCTGAACGTATTCCTCA
This sequence comes from Phasianus colchicus, assembly GCF_987193195.1. Lineage (NCBI taxonomy): Eukaryota > Metazoa > Chordata > Aves > Galliformes > Phasianidae > Phasianus > Phasianus colchicus. The sequence goes on from NC_143445.1 coordinate 17,483,110, forward strand.
GCCTAACTGCAAACCTGCAGCCTTTAACTAGACCCACTAACCACATACAACAAGCAGTGGCAGGAAGTGCTCTTAAAGCCACAACAGAATACTGAAATGGTCAATTTTAAAATTCTCTTCTGTTACCGGAGTTCCTTTCTTCAGTAACATTCTCACTCTTCTTTGACATTAAGACAACACAATCACTCATTTTCTGGTTCAGGGAAGAGCTATCAACACACACAGAGTCACGTATGCAAGTTTGTACCCTTCCATTTGATGTATGGAGGGAAAGAGATCAAGCCTACTCGGTATCCCAAAGATGACTAATGATGACTTAAACATATCCATGTTGTGCTCCTGTTCTCCCTCCTGCTGAATGTAGAACTGCACCCTGGAATCTACACTTCTCCAGCCTCCATGAGCTTTCTGGAGGCTCAGAAATACCACATCCAGGGATGCATCCAAGAGAAAGGGCCTTTATCTCCTGGACAAAAATAAAGTTAAGAAACATCTCCAACGTGCTCAGATGACCAGGAAATCCATGCAACTGAAGCCTGTGGAACACTGGAGCACACACTGCTTTTTTCAGTGTTTCTTTTTTTGTTACCTTCTTTACTGCACTTCATATTTAGATACATGTAAGAACTGAAAGACCTTATTCTTAAATCAAAATACTTTATATGTAAATAACTCAATGCTATTGTTACTGCATACAAAACCCAACATAAAGTAATTTTCTGTTCTCTGTAAAACAGTTCACCAAGTAGTAAATTAGACTGATCAAAAGATGGAAATCCTTATTTAGGCCTTGATCCTGAAAAACCCATGTCACCGTAAGTTTTGCCTCAAATATCAATGGAAGGTGAGTCACACTTAATTTTGCACAGCTTCACAGCATAGCAGATGTGTAGGAAAGAGCGTTGGGAGTGCCTGGTTGCAGCTGGCAGTTTGTTACCATAACTATGACTTTTTTGGTCTTGCACTTTCAATACACTGCACATGCTATGTGAGGCTTCATTCTAATGAAGATCATCGAAGTGATTCAGGTCTGTAATATGTACATATACACGAAAAATACTGAGGAGAAAACATCTCAGTAGTGCTAACTGGGATTGTATCAATCCATCTACTTATTATTTCTAGAAGTGTTCATCTCAGAAGGATTTTTTTCTTGGCATATATCACATAGCCTATAAAAACAAGCCAGAAAACAAAGCTATAGACAAGGAATAATAATATGCACTAGAAATCTTAAAATGCACTACAGGAATGATAGGCCTGGAAGCAGCAACAGTTTTACTTCCCCTAAAATCTGAGCTTTACCCATTTGAGCGTTTAACTTCCAGTGTCACTGAGAGAATCAGTTATAGGTGTGTTAAACCCTTGGCCACAGTGTCCCCTAAGGCCTTGACTGTACGCTAGTTCTCCCAGTTTTACATACAGAATAATGTTGTTATTAACTGCTTTACGTGTTTAATCCTGGTGTAACAGCACCTATACAGAAAGAGAAACTAAATATGTGTAAGTTAATAAATTCTACAATAACATCTCAGTGCATTTCCTATGACACACAAGCTCAGTGTGCAGTAAATTGTATCCCAACGGTGGCCCCTCATCAGAAAAATATTTAATGCAATGCTCCAGATTTCAGTAACTCAGTATTTTATTAGGACTTACAGATCCTCTTCCACTTGTCATATCTAAAGTATTGATCAACGCTTCCTGTTTGGGTGTCTACTTCCTGCTTTGAAACTTCAGTATTTAACACAACTTGAGCTACTGCACTGTACTGCTTTTTTTCACTGCTAGGCTCTGATCACCAGCTTCCACTGCAACCTTGCCAAAACAGCTCAGTTCAAATTAGCAAGCAGCAGCATGAAGTACATTCATTCTTTTTCTGCTTGTACTAATTCCAACAACAAATGTGTTTCTATGGTTTCTATTTTAGGATCATCTTTTTTTTCCAGTGTTAGGAAACTCAGATCTACTTCTCTGAAAAGAAGTTTAAGGGTAATTAAGGAGAAAGAACTGATTCAAAATATTTTATCCTGCAAGCGTGCTCTGAACTGAAACAACACAAGCTCAGAGTTAGGCTAACTCTGTAGAACTTGTATGGAGTCTTTTATTGGGCCTTTGTCAGAGGGACTAAGAGTGGATTTTGCGACTGAGCCACATCAAAGTAAAGCTGCTTCAGGGCAAGTGGGAAGCTGATGACTCATCAACATGAACAACCCATATGTTCTGACTCATTAACTGCTCCCAGCAGGATGACAGCTCAGATTGCATTGGAGACCATCCAGCCATCCACTTCCGGCTGCACCATCATTATCAAACATTGGGAAATCTGTTTACATCTCTGTATGCAGAGCCAAATCATTGCCCAACTTCCCTCTGTCCCTCTGTCCTTTGTATGCAAAAAAAGAAAAAAAAAAAAAGGAGGGGGTCAATAAGGAAGCTTGGTCTCCAATAAGATTCCACCAGAAGTGCTTTGGCACTGCATGATGTAGCAGACATACTTTTAAACAAATTGATAGGTTCTGAGATTTAAAAAAAAACGGCCTCGTTCAACATTCTGGTCTATTAAGTGAGCCTGCCCATGGTGCTATAGTGCAATATCTGCTAAAACCACCAGCAGGTCCAAACCACACAATGTTTCAGCCAAGAGAAGCACAAAGGATCTAGCAGCAGAAGATAGACTCTGATCGTGTACTACTAACGAGCAGCCTAACGGGTAGCCACTCCTCGGCTCCAGGACACCTCTTACCATTCCCTTTGTGCGAGGCCTAATGACCACATCTGGCAAGGTCAAGCCAAAGAACTCTTCTGTCAGTGTGCTGAGCCTGGAAACAAATCCTGCTAATTATCTTTCTGCCAGATGCAAAGGTTGATCCGATGGACACTGGAGTCCCATGACTGTAAGTCAAAATAAAATAGAGAAAAAGGCTGGGAAATATGCAGCAGGGAATACGAAGCAGGGCCAGACTTCCGCTTTTAGCATCACCCTGCAGCCAGAACAGCTTGAACTGGGAAATGGATGGGTTATGTTCAGTCTATTTCAAATTCAGCTGTGGTCTAGTGATTTCTGGAAGATGAGGGCAGCTAGAAAGATAAACGAAAATCAACCATGATACTTTAATACTTTTATTTTATAAAACAAACAAACAAATAGAATCAACAATCACATGTTATATTAGCTTTCTACTACAAAGAACCTTTACAACTCCTCTCCCTTGAATTTAAGAGATCCTGCTTGTGCCTATTACATGTCAGAGCGAGCTAGTGGTGGCAGCCCATGCTCTGGCTGCATCGCAGCAGCCCTGGTGGGCCCTGCTGACAGCCCTCAAGAAGCTGGCGGTGGGCACCGCAGCAGCCAGAATGACTGCTGAGCATTGTTTCCTAACTTCAGCATTTAATTGTATGCTGGTATTGTTCACCAGTTATCAGCAAAGCAGAAAAAAGTTTCCCCTATTCATAACTAAAATAATAATTATAGTTTATGAAAGACAATCAACAAGCATATGCACGTGACGACAAAGCACCTATTAGACTGAAGAGCTTAAAGTTGTGTGTTAGTGATTTCATTTATACTGCTCACTTCATTTCAGCACCTGGTAGGAAAAAGATTTTATCTTTCACGATATCAACAGAAAGACACAAATGCATATGAAAACAGTATCTCTCAATCACTTCATCACTGGAAGTGCAGAAATTAATAACTAACATTCAGCTGTCCAACAACTCATCCTCGTAGTAGGCCCAAGAAATGCCCACACTACTTCAACTTGCAGATTTATCTAATTGCATTCACACCGCTTGCTTTTGCAGACAGCGATAAATGTTCATGAAGCTTTATCAAGCAGACACAATGTAGTTACTAAACTGATGGCACTGAAGACTTTGTGTTCCTATTGCATGTTCATCGTAATTTCTAATCTTGAAGCTGGAACATCACATAAGTATTTGAATACTTACTGTCCTATGCTAAGCACTAATTAAAATAACTTCTTTAGTGAAAATAGTTCTCTTTTCCTGAATTAGTTTCAACATTACTCGCTACCTTGAAGAGAACCTTAAGAATATCCTACTAGGCTTTCTCATAACAAACTGATCCTATTGTTAGCATATGCCACAGACTTAAAAAACGTTAAACTAGCTACACAAGTGGAAACAAAACACCCTTTGAGTTCTATTGACAACTTAACCTTTAGGGTTTGGATGAAATCCTAATTATTGAGAAAAAGGAAAAAGGGCACTGAATGAAACTATTATATACAACACTGTAATGGAATTGTTTAATGTATGAAATATATAATGTTGTCAACGCATTTGTTTGATAGATGTCTGTATCATTTCTATTTAAAGATACATATTACTGATCCTATTAAAAAGCAAACTTATTTTATTTGGGGAAATAAATAGTCATCTGAAACAAAATACTCCCTTGAGAGATACATGTGACATTTTCAAAATCATGAAGTTACTGAAGGTGTTAAATAGGCTGCAGAATGAAAAATAGTTAATTGTCCTCCACTTGATCTAGAGGCTGTATCCATCTTCTGTGATTCCAACTCTTTATTCACCAGCAAAAAATCCCTGTCAGAAGCTAGCATATTTGTGAGCAATCAGGGTGTACATAAACAAAACATAATACTCCTATTAACAAGCAAGGAGAATCAGCTCACTTCATAAATATTCTTTTACTACCAAGCAGGCATTTCTAGGAAAATCAATAATATTTTAACATATTCTACATTTCAGTAAAAACCAAAATAAAGCTAACCAACAACAAAGAACACCCCTTTTCATAAAGGATCAAAAATTTCTTCATGCAAGAACAGATTATTAATACAAACATCCAAAACCAAAACTGGACATAAGAAAAATTCTCCTGTAAGGCTGCATCCCACTGCATCATCCAGAGACAGAGAAGTGGATGACTTTGCAGAATTTGGTCTGAGGGCTCCCAGCAGTCTAAACTATTACTTCAAGTTCTGCTTTCTGAGTCTGTTAGAAAATCACCATTAATGTCTCCCAAGCAATGTACACTTCACATAAGCATTAAAAAATGGATTTTTTTCCAACACCAGTGTAATTGCGATCAAAGAATTTATGGGGTTGAAGCCATTGTCATATCTATAATCTCTGATATTTTGCTTTTTAACTAGCCATGGTGGACCCCTTTTTCTTTGCAATTTGAAGAATTGTCAAGCACACTGCGATACATTTGAGTACGCTTTTATAAAAGATCTTTAGCTGCAGAAATAAAGTATTTCCTACTCCAAACTTCAAAGCAGGCACCTGCAGTCTTGCTGGCCTTTGCCTGGCTGTCATTGACATCAACACCTTCTCTACGATTCCATGCTTAGCTATTTAGAAGATTCCCTCAGAACATGGGAAAATTTCAAAGGGTTCATCTCCTACCTGACATATACACTGAGGAAAAATCACACTGCTTCCAGTGAATGGACTCACAAGAAACAAATGAAAAACTGAATGCTTCCTGTAGCGTCTGCAGACTTACATGTTTTTATTACATCCTTGCTTTTAATTTTCAAGGACAGTTTGGAATATAAAAGAAGGTTTAATATATAAACGGTACCTCTCACAGTCAGTTCCCATCATCCATTGTGGTCAGCTCACATAAGTCCTGATCCACGGGTCCTCAGTACCTCATTCTGCTAAATAAAAACGGATCAGGGTATAAATAGCTTTTGGGGGAGTTTCTTACAAAATGTGGATTTCCAGAATATTGGTTCCTGCTCTTCAGAAAATTTCAATACACAAAGCTGTCCCACTTCAATTATTTTTTTCTTTGTGATTCAAGATAGAGGTCATTAGCTAGCAGATGGATTGTTCTGGAGTCTTATTTTCACCTTCCATAGGATGAACTCATTGGCTCCCATGGAAGAGAAGTCCATACAGATAACCACATTAATCACTAGAGTTCAGAAAGTTTGCTTTTTATAATCTGAAACCACCGTGTATCCAGGAAATCCTGCCAGACAGTCACTGTTTGCAAATGGATGGGAAATGCAACCATTTGCCATCAAAAACAGATGAAAAACAGGATCTGGTTAAGAGACCAAATCTTTGCCCAGACAAAACCATTCCAAAATAAAGACACAATGTCTGCTAGCTGACAGTTGACCTCAGCTGAGGAAAGGTGACAGTTCTGCTCAGCGTACATAATTTGAGCATTTTAAAATGAAGTCAGGATTTTAAATAAGATTTTGCTGAAGGAAGGGAGCTGCTGTCAATTCTGACACTGTGGTAATATTCTGATTAAATGTACCTACTCAAAAGTAAACCTACATTTCCAAAGTTTAAGTATATGTATGGACAAGCATTGGTCCATTCCCTTAAGCTGATATTAACGTACAGAAATACCACCTACCAGGATAGCCACATCCCACTGATTCACAGTGGAGTGCACTGTTCAGTTAAAAACTACAAGCTCACTACTAAGAGTCAAAAGACACTTTGTGAGGATGCAAGTAAAGGCAGGACTTGCAAGGAGCTCTGTCATCTTAATGAGGATTTGTGATGCTTTACTGGCACTCCAAGAGAGGAATAAAACAGTCCTATTTTAAAATTTAACTGGTAAAATGTAATAATTTGTTGGTACTTTCATGGTTTGCAATAATGAAAGTATTCAGATCCTTACCTGAGTGAGAGGTAAGCATGATCATCCTGCATGTGCTTTTCACTTCAGCTACTACCAGCTGAAACACGGTTAGGATTAGAAAGCATTTTTCTTTAGGTATAACTGAATTGTGATGTGGGACATACAGCAGATACGTGCCCTTAAAGCCATGGCTTACAACACCAATGAAGTCGGGGTGCCAGCATTGCCATTCCTAACACATCAGTTTCTGAAGCCTTTTTTTTTTTCTTGAGAATTCAGTGTAAAGGAAGAGTTTGCAGGATTTACTCATGTCCGGCAAGTCAAGACTCTGGACATCCCACTGGAATTACACTGTCAGAGGAATACTGGGATAGAGTAAATCATTTGTAAACTGCTGATCCTTCAGCAATTAACACCCATTTTTTGTTGTTTTTGTTTGTTCGTTTGTTTTTAAATGTGATTTATGTAAAAATTCACTTACTGATTACAATTTTAAAGGCTGGCAGAGCTTTGACTCAAAGAGAACATTTTCCTTCTATCAGTATCTAAAACACTGTCTTAAAAGACTAGCTGCAACATTCACATGCGTAACAAAGTCAGGACAAACATCACGTCTGTGTCAGGTGGAATTTTTGCAGTGATATGCTCTTCCCTGTGGCCCCAAGAAGAACTTCAGTTGAGATATTTTTTCCCCACTGTTCCTAGTACATTCATTAAGAAGAAAAATAAAAATCACCTCCAACAAGCCATATTTATTTATTAGGAGAAAATTTGTATTCTTAATCAAAAGACCAGAACAATTTAAGAGCTCGGGATGAAGATGCTTGAGGCTGTTGAGCTGGCACCGGTCCAGCAGCTGTCAGCAGTTACAAACTATCAGACATATCTGAATTACTCTGTGCAATGAATCTGCAAAGACTGTAGAACAGGTGGCACTGATCCTCAGCTGGACCTAAACCCCTGCATTACCTCAAAGGCAGATTTCAGAGACTTCAGCTAACTCCGTCAGATTAATTTCTGATGGTTTTCCATGTTGCAAGTACTCCTTAATTGCAGTCAAGGTGAGCTTCCCACAGAGTATGTCATTCATGTGCAGAATTCAGAACACTGAAACTCAGATTTTCCTGTTCTCTCGTAATTTTGAATTATAGAGGTGATAAAAACATTTTAAACTATCAGAGTAGCTCAGCCCCTGCCTTATCATTGCATCAGCTTGTTTTATTTCCACTGAATTATAAAACAACCATAAAAGACCTTTCATGCGGCAAGAAAACCTGCTGGAATTGCCTTTAGGAAAAAATGAAAAACAAAACCCTAAACCCAAAGTGAACAGTGAATTCAAAGATTAAATATTTGTGGAACTACGCACAGCTAAATGCGACACCAAAAAAAAAGATCTGTTTCTTTATGCCTCAAACTTCCCAGAAAACTTATTTTTCCCTGTACATATGTAAATAAAAATCAAGAGGAAAGGAAAAATAACCAGTGTTCCCAAGGCTATCAAAAAGTTTAGAATTTTGGCTGGGTGACCTTTAATTGAAGCTCCACCACCCACTGATCACATCCACAATCCTTGTACCAAGAACTGCTTGCAGAGGCCTTCACAAGGCCATCAGAGTAACTTTGAAACTAACCTTTTCACATTCTTATCTATTTTGTGGAGGGTAGCAGAGTGGGTGGACTTTGAGTAAATAAATAAATGAAAAATGTGAGCAGAACATAATTGAAGCAAGAGCAGTGCAAAATCAGCAGCTCCAGAAATTTTCATAAATAGGTGATTTTTGACATATTTTTTAATTTTTTTTTTTTAAACGGTCTGCCCCTCCCCCCCCTTCATCTCTATGAATATGAGGACTCATTGAGGATTTTCTGCTTTCACCTTTGGGACAACTGGAAAAGGTGTTCGTTCTTTTTTCAATCCTGAGAACATCTAAAACCAGAATCTTTCCTATCTTTGCTAAGATATCTTTTAAATACCTTTTGCAACATGCTGACTATCCTCAGTGCTGAATCTTCAGAAATGCCTTAATTTCTCCTAAACACCAATCTTTTATCATTCCACTTTCAGTAAGATGTAAATAATCTCACCAGAAAATCTCTTCCATCATCCAGCATTACGGTGACCAGAGTAGTGGCATAATTTCATTGATTCTCCACTATCATAATGCCTTTCAGCAGCAGATTAAAACAAAATGTCTATATGAAACAGGAATGAAGAAGCAGAACCCTCTGAGACCTCTCAGGCAAAAGGTATTTTCTCTACAGTTATGATCTAACATCTGGGTGACATCAGGGCTGAGAAACAGCTCCCTGTGAGAAGCCACCCCACAGCTGGGGGCTGCCCCCAGAGCAGCACGAGGGCACTGGCAGCCACAGCTCCACACATGGGGCTCACAGGACTCAAACGCTGCACCCAAATACATCAACCAATGCATCAGCCTTTGATCCACAGCTCTCACGGTAACATCACGTCACATCAGATCCTCACTTTTGATATGTGCCTGTGAAATTCAGCCATGCACATTTGCAAAAAATACCTCACCTCAGGCAAAAGAAGTTACACTGCTGTTTGAATATATACAGTAGAACGAGTAGAATGTCAAAAGTGATTAGGAAAATACAGTGACAAAACTAAATGTGACATAAAAACCTTTTGTGAAGAACTCCCACACTAAATTCTGCTCTGGTACACTCAGATACATTGACCTTTCACTGCATTCCCCATGAAACTGCGCAGCGATGGCCACGCAGCACAGGCTGCACTCATGTACAGATGGAAAGCCTGTGCTGAGGAGTCTGCGGGGCAGCCCTGCCCCGTGTGCCAGCTGCAGGCTGGAGCAGCATTCACAAGGGGCAGACGCTGAGCTGAGGGGCTGCTTTGGTCCCGGCTGTTCAGCCAAGCAGACAACCCAAAGTCTTTCTAAAAGTCTTTCTCCTTTCAAAAACGGAGGCACCAAAACCATAGCCATCAAATTACTTTTCAGGCAAAAAAAGATCTTTAAAAACATGGTCTGGAAACCTAATAAAAACTGCACTCAGGCACACTGCCTTTCTCTTACAACTGTACAGTCTCTTCTGTGAAAAACTTTGTTCTACTTCCAAACATGTTTGGTGTAGAACGCGGTTTGCACAAATGGTCACCAGTTCCTGAGAGCCATCCTGCAAAGGTACCGAGGAACAGCTGTGGTCCTGTCTGTGATCCTATTGCTGATGGTGGGCCAGGGCTGAGCCGCCCTCACCAGGACACAGCTTTGTACGTGCATGGCATGGCAACAAGCTTACACTGTAAGAAACAACTTCCACGGAGCAAAATTCAGTATTTACTCCTGTATGCTCTCAGTTTGTACACAAAGACATTTTTCATCGATAAGAACAGAAGCTGATCAGTTCTTAACACTCATGCCTGGCATTATCAATCCCTATAGGTACTTCTGAGCCATGTGTCAGGGCCTCAATTGCTAATCCACTGCCTCACACACCCCACCAGAAAGCAGATGGATACACTTCTCCAGCAGCAGCACTGCAGGTGAGAGCACGGAGCCCCACAGCACAGGACTGGGCTGCTGGGCCAGGCGTGAGGAAAGCAGTCAGGTTCTGAGAGCTTCCTTTAAACAAAACACACAGACTAAATTGAAGCCGAACCACGGCCTTTAAAAACCTCATATAAACAGCAATCTCATGGCTCAAATACAATTTCCAATTTCAGAAACACAGTAAATGTTAATACAACCTTAAAGAGACTGAAGAGTTTATTGACAGGAGACTTACTGCACTGTGTGATGCTTACACCGTCGCTCACCAGTCAAGCACTGAAAAATACGAATATAGAGCTTTTCATAAAAACACCTACTGTGGAAAGACTGGGAAAGTGGATCACAGGTGGAAAAAGGATTACTTGTGGTGTGGGGAAAAACTGAGTTGTTCCATGGAAGTGTCCTTCTACTCACAGACCTGAAGGGCTGTCAGAACACTGCACCCAAGCAGATCCGGAACAGACTGAAACCCAGTGAAAAGAGCGAGCATTCTGGCTCACAAGCAGAGTGTGCCACAGGCAGTGCATAGCTCTGGACAGAGCAGCACTGCAGGGAGAGCTGCTCCCAGACCGTGGCTCTGCCACCGCGCTGCACAGTGATGGCCAGTGCAGGCCCGGGAAATGTAGGCAGCCAACTCCCCTTCCACAGCTCCGCTTCTCCTGCAGCACCTCAAAGTAACACCACACAATTATTGCAGTTCTAACACAACACATTCTGTCCAGCTCTTGAAAAAGCACAACTCTGTCTCCTCGCAGTAGCTTCAGTCACATCTGCCCAGAGGCTGCTCACAGGTAGGGAATAGAAGATGCTGCAGTACAGTGCGATGTCCCTGAGCTTTATGTTACCAGAGTTCATGCAGCAGTCACAGGCACTAGCATTAACACCGTGCCCGGATTCTGACTCTGACAAATGCAACATGATCCACCCCCACCCTCATACTGCACCCACTTCTCTCCCTCCCTCCTTCTGAATACGAGGGGGGAAATGCCATAAGTCTGTGTGTTGAAATTCAGCCCACGTTACATTTCCTTCAGATTTAATTGCTTCCATACAATCTGCATCTGCTAGTCACGCTAGGCCCCAGGGCATGAAACGTGCTCTGTCACAGAGGAGCTCTTGTCCTGTGAGAATCTCCACATATAAAGAGAAGGAGGTATGGGTAAAACCAAGTGGAACAAGTGAAACAAACAGGCTGTCACCTTCACCCAGAGCATCCAAACAGAAAGCAAGCCAAAGCTTCACCACCAGCTCCATCAAGCTTTGAGAGAGAGCACGGAAGGCTGAAGGGACTGGGCAGGCTCTGCACAGCAAAGCCTCTTGGTGTGGATGTGGTCCAACAGGTCCTATCCCCTACTTACAAATGGAGTAGTTGTTCAGCCTGGAGAAGAGATGGCTGCATGGAGACCTCACTGCAGCCTTCCAGTATTTAAACACAGGAGGGGAACTAACTTTTTACTCAGGTAGACAGTGATAGGACAAGAGGGAATGGTTTTAAGCTCAAGGAGGGAAGGTTTAGATTAGGTGTCAGAGAAGTTCTTCACAGAGTGTGTGAGGTGCTGGAACAGGCTGCCCAGCGAGGCTGTGGGTGCTCCGTACCTGGAGGTGTTCAAGGGGCCCTGGGCAACGTGGTCTAGTAGCAGATCTGGAGGTGGGTGGCCCTGCCGGTAGCACAGGGGTTGGAGCTTCATGATCCTTGGGGTCTATTCCAACCCAAGCCACTCTATGATAACCAGGGAAGATCATCTGTAGCACACAAAAATTGTAAAAACAACTGGCCATTCCTACTTAGAGCCATCCAAACCACTCATAAAGCCAATTCTCCTTGAAATGTTTCCAGAAAAACATTTTCATGATCGTATTAGAACCTCTGTCTATTCCATACATTTCTTTCTAAAATATGTTGATATTCTTTTCTGGTTTTTTTATGCACACAGCAAGTGTGTACTTTAAGATCATATTATGAAATGGATGTGTGATTATCATCCACCAATGAACAAATACTCCTGAACAATCTTAAATTCTTCAGGATTAAAAAAAAAAACTGAAGAGTGGGCTTAAGGCAAATTTCACTAAACCAGTATACTTCTCTGCACGGACAGTAATTATTCAATTACTAGCTTAAAGATGTACATCAATTCAATATATCCAATTTTATATCAACAAAATATTGTTTAGAGATTTCCTAAATCACTTAGGAATGTACATATCTAAATTTAATACAACTTCTGCATTTAGACAAACCTTCACAACAAGCCTCTTATGTATTTCTTCAGAGGAAACTCTTCTTGGCAGCACTTCCAGTGTCAACATAGTCCTGCGCTGAGTTTTCTTCACTGACCCTTTACAACTCAATGAAAATGCAGTTCATATCCTAACACAGAAAATCCAGGAACTGTATCACTTCCTGTAAACTGAACAGGTCCTCAAAGCAATTTTATTCCAGATCCACTTCCACTATCCTTTTATTAAACACCACACTTTAACCATCATATTAACCTCTGAATTTTACTGAGCACCACAGCTTACACTGTTTTAGATTTTGAGAAAATAAGTCATTGATCATGAGAAGACACTATCCTGGATTAGAAAATGTGTAATTATTAACTTTCTTTGGAAACTCTGCAGCCATTCTTACTACCAAATTCAGAAGAAAAACGTGGCTTACAGATCCTTAGGAGATTTTTTGATCACTTATTTGATGGTATTACTGCCCCGTAGACAAAGCCCAACTACTCAGTCTTTGCCAAGAGTGAGGTCTGGCCTAGCCTCAACTGAGAGGTCAAAATTACTCTGCACATCATGTTGGCTCCGTATACACAGGGAGATAAAATGCAATTCTCAGCCACGCAGAAGTTAAGGAAGTTCTCTGGCTTTGTAAAAACATCAGTAAAACAGAAATTTGACCAGTTAACAGAGCAGACAGATAGCACTCTAACACTGCCAAACACAGCTTGCAAATTTAGTTTTGTGCACCTCCCAAACCATCTCTAATATGAAGCACCAAAGTCAGCTATATCTGAATTTCCATTGAGCAATATTGTATCACAGCTTTCCTACCTGATTGGAACTCTCTAAAATAAGCTGGTAGGTGCATCAATTTCAGACAGACATCACTTGCAATGCTGCACCTCAGAACAGTCTTGCACAGCATAATTTCTTTTGAACAAAGGAAAGGCAGCAACGCAAGCACAGAGGGACCACTAAGTCACACCTGATCAACCAATGGGTACAGGGGGAAAACACAAACCCCTACAGTGTGTGTGAAACACTCCAACAGCTCTGTTCTTCCCTAAGTGCCTCCCTCTAACACACCACACCAAAAGCAGTAAGAATGTATGGCCTCTCTCTTGGCACTGTCTTTCTACAAGGACTAAAAGAAGACACATTGGTGCGAGTCCCACCTTCTGAACATGCATCATGCCCACCATTGTCTAGTTGCAAATGAGGACCCATACTATAAAAGCGTCATCTGTATGAATAGATGAAGGTGTAAAGTTTTTCCACATGTTTACCAGAACCCTACAGAGCCTCCTTGTGCGCTGCCCTTCTCCTCTCCCACTTACAGCTGTACGACTGCATTCCCGAGGCAGAAAGGCGCCTCTGCCCGGAGTGCTGCGCAGCACTCAGCAGTGCTAGCAGTCAACATCACAGCCCCTGCAGAACTAACTCAAACTGCCCTCATGGAAAGCTTGTATTTGGAAACCACTCGAGCACTTTAACTGCTTTAATATTACTAGTTTTGTTGTTTGCAGAAAAAAGAAAAAAAAGTATTCTCGTGGCATCCGTATTATTTTTTTGTCTCAAAGTTCTGCTGGACCTGCTCAGCAACATAGAACCATCCGTGTGTTAAGTAAAGCTTTTCAACCAACAGAAACCAGGAGGAAAAGTTCAAACATCTCAAGCAGATCACAAACTGAAAGCAATCAGCCCTCTCTGTCCTTGACCAGGTTTTTATTGGCAAATATATTCCAGTATGGCAAATGTTCACTGTGCCATTAAAAAATAAAACAAAACAAAAACCCAAGCACATAAAAGTTAAAAGTGGCAACGACTTTCACAAATCTGTTCAGTGTAAGCACTGTACTCTATTTACCTCCTGGAATGAAATCACACTGATCACAGAGCACTCCACACACACTAAGAAAACATTAAAAGCTTCGTCTTTGTTCCAAATATGAGGCTGAACTGCCTAAAAACAAACTGCTGGAAATAATACTTGAAAAATTCTTTTCACTGAATATGTGTACACAGCTCTGCATGTGGATCGATAGGCAACAGACATTCCCACTTACCAACACAAGAGCTACACAAGGCAGCTGGCCTGTCTTTCCAGAAATCTTTTTATCAGAAATAAATCAGACATGCACACAGGGAAAAATGCTTTAGATAACATTGCTGTGAGTGCGTGTTTATTACTCTGTCTTCCATCCCCCACTTCTGCGGTTTGGTATTTAATTACAGGGTGGAGTGGTCCCCAGGCTACTTATGTTTCTTCAAGCCCCAGCCAGAAAACTTCTGCAGGAACTGACATGCACGAGTGTGCGTGCTGCGAGCCGTAGCTGGTTCCTGGTCAGCAGTGCTAACCAAGATCATTACTAACGGAGAGGCCACTGCAACTTTCACCCAACAGTTCTTGAAAATACGATTAAATAAAGGAAACAGCATGCTTTACAGACCACAGGGGCTTTAACAAGACACAGTCTGGCTATGCGCTCTTCGTTTTCTCCTCAGTTTTCTTTTGCTAATGAATATTACCAAATTTTTATCATCAGACTGGAAAGAAATGGCAGTTTTTTGACAGACATGGCCTGAATTTACTATCCAAGGTAAATGCAACCTAATACGCTCGGTTTGACCAACAGGACTTTTTACAGGCATCACCTAACTTGAATCCTACATAATACTGCATAGCTTTAGATGTGACTTTCCATAAACAATTTTAAATTTCTGCAGAAAATGCTATTTCACCTAAAAAATATATACTTAACTTGCAAAATATTGTGGTTCAGAAAGGATCAACTTATAGTTAGGTATTACACCCAGAAGCATTAAGTTCAAAAAAAAAAAAAAAAAGTTTTTCCAATTAATTTCCATGGAAATGAGAAAAGTGCTCACTGGAGAAATAAAACTATGGAAACAACATATAGAACTATATGGGTAACATATTACCAATTTAGGTAACAAATTACAGGCACAATGAAAAATTTATATTAAAAGGATGCTGTTAATTAGAGCATTACTGCTGATACAATTTGGGAAAAATACAAAAGACGCTGCAGGGTTTTATCCACAGCTTTCTTTAAATACAGGACCCACAATTTTTTAGACCCAACAAGAATTCAGCATCTTGGAACACTCTATATCTATGTCAGAAATGTGGGACAGGTGAAGGTGAAACCATGTGAGCGCATTTTGGTATCAGTCAAAGCCAAATGGCAGACAAGAATTATGTTATGTGATCTATAGCCAGAGTGTGAACACTTGCTTGCCAAGCCCTAGCAAGAATTTATATAAAATATTTATTCAGGAACAATCTGCTACAGTGCTCCTATCCATAATCTTCCCTTCCTCTGTACTGCTCTACTGAGAAAAATGCATGCCAAGTGCAGCAATAATATCTCAGTTAGGTGATAAACCAGATTAACAACAGACTCATAAAACTGGGCCCTTGTGAGCACTCCCACACACTGAAATACAGAATGGCAGAAAGAAATGTATTTCCACTCTGGTCTGAAGGTGACAAGAAGCACAACCCAGATCGTACAAAGGAATTCAATGACTGGGCTCTCTGGAGATTCCAAAGCCACAAAGAAAAGAAATCATTACAGAATCATGTAAATGATGTACTTAGTTACTTTTACAAGAAAAAAACATTCCCTGCCTTCCCCCTGAGTCCTATCACGTGCTTGGTATGGCCGAATACAGGCAGACATGCAGTCTCATACAAGCTCAAGACGTGCCTATTCTGACTGACAACAAGTGAGCAACCCCATAGCTCAACTCCACTATTTATTCTCTTAGTAAACACCTGGAGTACTGCATCCAGATGTAGAGTCCTCAGCACAGGGGAGAGATGGACCTGCTGGAGTGTGCCCAGAGGGCAAGGGGATGTCTAAGGGTGGAACACTTTCTCTACCAGGACAGGCTGAGAGCTGGGGCTGTTCAGCCTGGAGAAGGCTCCAGGGAGACCTGAGAGCAGCCTGTCAGTACCCAAACGGGCTGTAAGAAAGAAGGGGACAGACTCATTAGCAGGACCCGTTGTGTCAAGACGATGCAGAAGGGTTTCAGACTGAAAGATTTTGACTGGATATAAGAAAGAAGTTTTTACAATAAGAGTGGTAAGGCACCGGCACAGGTTGCCTGGAGAGGCGGTGGATGCCCCATCCCTGCAGAAGCTCCAGGTCAGCCTGGATGGGGCTCTGAGCACCTGATGGAGCTGCAGGTGTCCCCGTATTGCAGAAGAGTGTGACCAGATGGCTTTTAAAGTTCCCTTCCAGCTCAAACCATTCTATGATTCCAACCATTCTGCAGCTGTGCCTTTGCCAGGTTATCACGGTCATCCACAGCAAACCCGGAGCAGAGATACAGAACCCACTGAAATAACGTGCTGTTGCCTTAGCACATATTACAACTGCTGCCTATTTCCAGCCCTAATAAGCTACTTTGAACCAAACTCCAAACTTCGCGACTAAGACGCTTCAGTCACAGCGGACAGGCGGCTCGGCTGTCACATCTGTCCAAACGCGTCTCCAACGCGGCGGAGCCCCGCGTCCACGGACCGCGCACCGCCTCACAACGCCACACCGAGCTCAGATCGCGAACGTTCGCGTTCGGATCCCGGGCGGGAAGCGGCAGCGCGGGGGAACGGCACGGGAAGCCGGAGCCGCACGGGAGGCAGGGACTCCTCCGCCCGCGGCCCGCTTTGCTCCTTCCCACCGCCGTCCCGGGTCTCTCTGCGTCCCTCCCTGTCGCACCTCAGCCCCCGCCGCCCGCGCCCGCCCCGCGAGCGGCCCCCGTCCGGCGCGGCGTTCGCTCACTTGAGGAAGTAACGCTGTCCCGTGTGCGTGAGCGCCATCTCCCAGCCGGGCGGCAGCGGCAGTTCGTCCGTCACGTCGTAGGAGCGCTGCCGGAGGTGCCCGTGCTGAGGCGCGGCGGCCGAGCCCACGAGCGAGGCGGGCGAGGAGTGCGAGCGGACGTGTTGCGCGGCGGCGGGCCGCGGCGGGGGGCCGCCCGAGTCTGTGCTGGACTGGCGCGAGTGCGAGCCCGAGTCGGGCTCCTTGAAGAAAGACTCGGGCAGGATTTTCTTCCGCCAGGAGCTAGGCCGGGGGTTCATGACCGCGTTGAAGAGCGCCTCGAGCTCCGTGTCCAGGTCCTGCGTGACGTGGATCACCTGCTGCCCCGGCGGCGGGGCCGCGGGCGCGGGATTCATTTTCCCCCCCGTCGGTCCCGACGGCGGGGCGGGCGGGCGGGCGATGGCCGGGGCCGGCCCCGCTGCGCGGAGGGAGCGCCGGGCGGTCCCGGGGGCGCGCCGCCGTGCCGGAGCGGGCGGCGGCGGTGCGGCACTGCCTCTGCGCCCCCTCACAGCGACGGCGCCGACCGCGGCCCGGCGGAGGGGCGGGCGGGTCAGCCCACGGGCAGCGCGGCGCCCTCCCCCGGGCCGGGCCGGGCCGGGCCGAGCCGCCCCGGGTCGCGCCGCGCCGACGACTGCACCGCCCACCTCGGCGGCCCGGCCCCCGCCCCGCCCCGCCCCGCCCGCGGTTATGCAACGGCCGCGGAAACTTCGGATCCTCCGAACCGCCGCGGCTTTAGTCCGGCTCCGGGGCGCGGTGCTGGGGTGGGCTGTGCTCGCCGGGAACCCCTCGTAGCCACCCGAGCCCCGTCAGCACGACCGCCCGCCCGGCCCTCGCTTCCGTCCCGCACGAAGTTTGCGGAGGCCCTCAGGGCGCCGGGCGGGGCGTGACGGCCGAGCGTGGGACGGGGCCCGGGCACGGACCTCCCCCCGGGCCCCGCTGTGTGCCCGCCCGCGTGCCCGGCTGTGTGCCCGCCCGTCACGGCGGAACGCTGCCCGTAGCTCGGGGAACTCGGTGCGTTTCTTCTCCTTGTGACACGCGGAGAGGACTTCTGGCTACCTCGTCAGCTTTGTTTTTAAGCCGTCGTTCAGGAAACTCACGGCAATATTCTGGAAGCAAAAATATGCTTAAAAGAGTGTAGTAGCTTCACAGTGTAATTTAGTGATGCTTTAGAACGGGGGGAAAAAAAGAAGAGTTAATGAGGACGTTTCGTACAGCTGCCTTATTGAATACCTGAGAAAAGATTCATCCCTGTGCTGGCAGGTATGGATTCAATACAGAGCTGTAACACAAATCTTCCCAGCTCACCCTCTGGTGATACTGCAGATACAGCCGTGAGGCTGCTTCCATTCCAACTGCCTCTTTGCAGCCCAGTAGTGTACATACCAGAAGCCAAAGCTGTGATCAGAATGCATTCCTGAGACTTTTTGCAATGTAATTGTTGGTCATGCAGGTTTTTTTTGGTGAATTTTGCCTTCTATTGTCATTTTATTCTCATAATTCTAAAAAAAAAACCCACAAAACTATTTTTTTGTGTGTGTGGAATAACTTTTGAATAATAATGAGACAAAAAGATTTGCTTCAACTCAATAGCTGCATCCATAAGGAATAATGGCAGTAATGTTCCAACGTCAGTGTTGCTTTTCATAATAGGAAGCATACAGTGCCTGTACAACTACACACACAAAGATATCACATGTTGACTATACTGACATGAAACTTTATTTTAGTAATGTGGTTTTTTTATTATTATTTATTTTATTTCTGCAGCTTGGACAGTCTCCAAGCTGTTCTGATTTCAGAAGAATCCCCCTCCTCAGTAATCAGAGAGAAAGCTTTCAGGTATGGTTGTGGTTTTGTGTGTTTGTTTGTTTGTCTGTTTTTAATGAATTTCTGGTTTCTTGACTTAAGAAGCATTCACTATTCTGAACTTCACGTGGCTTCTCCTGGCACTACTCCTGATCAATCTTTGTCCTTTGATCAGTGCAGATTCTGAGATTCATGGTTGAAGCCTGTACATGAAATCTGGGCTAAGATCAACTCACAACACAAATTGCTCTTCATTTCCAGATTTCCTTGCTCCGGTAAATGTCCTCTCTCACTTATTTATTTTTCCTTAGATTTCCTGTTCACATCTCATCGACAAGCAGACCTTCTCCTCATACTTTTTGCCACATGTGCTGTATTTCTGGTCAGGAAATCCTGTACTCCCAAGATTTGTTCACACTTCCCTTTCCTGACAATTTTCCCGGCTATCTTCTGTACCATTCTTTTGGTGCTTCCTTACTGGTCACTTGGTGGTGTTTTTACTAGCTCAGACAGCAGTGCTAATTGCAACACCTGCTCCAGAGTTATGCAGATATACCATATGATTTTTCCCCTGCAATTTCCATGTTTAAAACCTTTGCATATTAGATGATTATCTTTGTATGCGTACAGTCTATTGTACAGATAATGATCTGAACGTGAGTGCTTTTTCATACAGCCTTTGCAAGCGCTTTTACACTTCCTCCAGGCCTCTGTATCCTTGAGTAGAGACACACCCATCTATCTGCCATTACATTCCTTTCCAGATGACATGTCTATTCAAGGCAAGGCTCTGACAACCTCCTTCATGGTGACATCTCATCTACGTTAATTAGACCACTTCCAGAAGACAGGATTGCACCTAGTGAGTAAGTATATATCATCTGTTTTAAGCTTAAGCAGTATTTATTACCACTAGAACTTTCTTCTTTAGCAAGATAGTGTTTACTAGTGTAAACTCAACATTAAGATTAGCTGCTACTGTACGACTTGGTATGGACTAAAGCATTTTCATCCACTAGTCTGAAAGTGATTAAAAATGTAAGTACAAATTATCTTAGCATTGTTGTTGTTATTCTTATTTTAGAAACAAGCAACTTCCTTCTTTTGGCACAGATAGGATATGACCACCAGCACTTAAAGGAAATGATTCAATACACTCAGGTCCTTGGGAGACAATGGCATTTTGCTGGGTGTGGGATTAAGTGATAAAGGAACAAAAATGATGTAGAAAGCTTCCTTATCATTACTTCTTTCTTCTAATTATTGTGTTATGCACTGTAAAAAATAAGAGCATAACATTACTTTATCTCAATTACACGTGCTGTTTGACTGTTCTTGAATTGTACGGACATTTTCTTATACAACTGGAGGATTTATAGCAGTCCAGTACTTTTGGTATACCCTAGTTGTACTACATCTTCTGGTGGCAAATTCTGTCTATATTTAAGTGCAAAACCAAGCAAACAGATCAGAAGAAGTAGGTGCACTTTCAAATGTACAATTAGATGAGCACCTACTGGTTTAAAGAAAAAATGCCATCTTGTCATTTTTAATCTAGATTTCTTCTTTTTTTTTTTCTTCCCAAGAAAGCTACTGATGAATATGCACAGATGATGTCTGTTAGAAAGATTTCAGGATTCCCTTGAAAAATCTTGTGGTTCCTGTGTAACTGAGTAACAATTATACACTGCTAACCAGGGAAGGCGTTCACACTTTCTGCCTTCTGCCTTGGTATGTCCTGCACAAAAGACTTTCAGCGGTCACTGACTTGAATTTACTCACATATAATTTAACAAAGCACAGCCATATGTAAAATGAAGGAACAAGGAATAAAATGTAATAGTAAACACTGTACATGTGGCACTGTACAAAGGTACACGTGTTTTAATGCACCTATTTACACTTTCAAAATGTGCTATTTGCCATGCTAATTAATATTTGCTTTTGTGAGAATTGCTTATTGTTTAATACCCATATTTTTATGTTACATTCCTGGTAGTAGTTTTAAATTAGTCTAATTTTCAATGGAACTCTGCAACTAAGGTAGGCTTATGTAAATGTATTTTGTTTTTTAACAAAGGGATTAGTGCTTAAAATTCTATTTTCATTCACGTACATTTCACAGCTATTTATTTCTAATGTAGTTAACAGCTTTTAACTTTGGCTGGCTCCTCAGAATGTATGCAAAGCATATCCTGTGCAGCCAACTTTGATGTGGTTTATTTAATACACAGACCTGCTATACATTACCAAGTTTCACCAGAACAGCTTTGCCAGCATGTCTCCCCCCCAGCCAACATCTCCAGGCCAGTAAAACCTCAAATGTAGACACAGTCTGCTACTAAAAAAGAACTTACGTCAGCTCAGTTTGTCGTTTTGTAAATTAATGTAATGTCAGGAGCAAGAAGGCTTTGTGATCATCTACAGATGACTGCACAGACACTCATTTCAGGAACAGCTGCACTAAGCAAAAAACTGCATCGATGTTTGTGTCTCAGAGGTTGCCCTCCTTACAGCAAAGCCTAGGCAACGGGACACACAAACACTGCTCATTAACACCAGTTCAGAGTCAGTCAAACACCTGAACAGTTTGCAGCAGTGATCTGGAAAAAGCTGTAATGTCTAGCTTGCAAGCAGCTAAAGCCCTATCAGATGTTAGCACACTGGAGAGAGAGCTGCATGTTTCAGCTCTGCTGCTTGGTTCCCAAGAAGATAGTGGAATAAAGTACACAGGCATACCATCAGTTTGTCTCAGGTGGCTTAAAATGGTAATGAAATTGAGCTTTGCTAGCACAACTCACTTTGTGCTTAAATTAAATAAGAAAAAAAATATGTGGGAGTTGTGGTAATTTACATTTTTACATTTATCTTGGAAAAAAAAAAATCAGTAGCAGTATTGAAAACAATATTGAAACCAATTGTGCTGCAATATACCAGACCCTGACCACAAAGCAAACACGGAGTGACAGCAGACTTCCTTCCCCTTATTTAGATAACTAAGAAAGAACATGGTTTTACTCATAGAGTTTCACCAGTCTGTTCCTAATCTTGTACTTCCTTTCTTATACTCTATCCATTGTTACATTACAAAGTCACAGTATAGGAAATAGGTGTTCTTATATAAACTAGAACCAAAACAGAATCACATTCATATCTTTGAGCTCATACATATACGTGTTTATTAATGGCAATCTACTTAGGTCTAATATGTTTAAATATTACATTCAAAAGACAATTTTAAGGTGAACTCTTAGGAGTTCAAAGGATTTTCTGTTAAATGAGAATCCTAGATCTAATCCAAAATTTGGATACTGATAGATGTGTGTGTAAATCTGAACTAACTTCATACGTGTTTCAATTAAAACAGCTTTCCCCATAGAATTCAAGAAACAAATCAAATTAATCAGAAAGCCAGATGAAGGGTGAAAGAATATTCAGTACATTAAAAGCTTGCAGGAACGTGTGACAGGGACAAGCAGAAGTACAAGAAGTTAAGCTTGTAGGGGAGTGTAAATGTGTTTTAGAGACGGGAAATCAATTAAAACTCGGGTCAGTATATTTTACAGAATGGACTGCAGTCATACACAGCTCATTCAAAAAGATATAAACAACAGGAAGAAGAAAAGCACGGCTTTGTGAGTTTACTCAGCACTTAAAGGAATATAAAGGTTTACAACCCTGAACAAACCAAGTCATCCCGAGTTTAAATAACTTAATGCTCTTTGCTAAATGTTTTAACAAATTGATTAGCAAGTTCAAAGGAAACAAAATGCCAACCAGTGGTTTGCATTGCTTTGAAATACTGAAAGTTTTATCGTTTTAGTTTAAAATTGATCATGAATTTGGAAAATGCAAAGCGAAATACAGTTCAAGCAGAGTCTTGAGACTGTGAACAATTCTTAATGAAAGACAAATACTGAAAATGATTGTACAGTGCACCTCCTCCATAGTGAATTAAAAACAATTAAACTTTCTGCCCCCTGCTGTTTAAACCAGGTATTTCTGCACTTCTACAGTCACAGAAGTAGAGATGGAAGCAACGTTCCTGCAAAGCATCATTCTCCCCACATACAAACCTGCATGGGAACACGTTATTGAGGGCTGAGTCTAACTCTGCTTTTCAGGAAACTGTCTATCTTATGCTTCCAATACTTGGACTTTTAGTTCTGTTATGCACTTAGAAGTCTGCATCAACACGATATTCACCTGAATTTAGTAGTATATAAAAAAAAAAAAGCCAAGGATCCACTTGCCAACTGCTTACATCACAAAACAAAAAGTTACTAGAGGTACAAAGGAAAGGCAGTTATTTGGGACAAAATTATTGTTTTTTAAGAAAAAACATTCAAAATGTTCTGTAGTAAGGTTAATAGGCAGTATCTTCTGTACTTAATAGGCTTCTAAAATGAAATAATGTGCTCAACTTCCTCACAGCATACTCAGAATTTAATATTTGTGAATTCCTTCAATGTTAAAACACACCACCATCTACAAAACAAATCTAGTCAGTCACTTTCTTCAAAGGGATGTAACTTCTTGAGAGATAATCTGCAATTATTATTTTTTTGTTATAAATAAAACACCTATTCCAGATTTACAAAAGGCTTTTTAAAAAAGGCTTTTAAAAAAAGGCTTCAAATTTAACTTTTTTCTTAGATAATGTAGAAATAAAAGGGGACAAAAACCTATAAAATAAGATGGGTTAAAAGTAGTAAAAGTAACAGTGAAAGGAGACATAAAAATCTTCCAGGATGCGTATCTAAAACTTGTATATTTACTACCATGAACAAAGGCTATGGCTATACTGAGGAGACATGAAATAAAGAGAAAATACCAATCTACATATAGATTGGTTTTATATTTCTCCTGAAAATACAGGCCAGTTACATCAAAATAAACAAAGCCCAAAAAATCAGAATCAGAAGTTATAACTTTTGAGCATATTTAATTACCACATGCTATATGAGAGGGAAAAAAATCAACGTAGATGGCAATTGAAACACTTTGCTATGGGGAAGAAAATCACCTTGTAGACATGCTACATAAAACAATTAAACACTTAGAGAATAAGCAACTCCAAATTTGAGAAAACAGACTTTTTTTTTGTTAAGTGGTAGTTACTTATTGATTGAAGCACTTTTGCCATGCAAGTAGTATTTTTCCTAAGTTCTAAACAGAGAGAAAATAATGCATTTGTGAATTAGTACAGAAATGTATGGCGTCACTACAAAAGTCACTGCTCGAATATGAATGTGAAGGTTCTCATCTATTTATTCTCTCCAGTAGAACTTAAAGGATTTATTATGTACTCTCACTGGTGACAGTGAAACACTAACTAGTAAAACTACCTACCTTTGTCACAAGAGCTATGAAATATTGCACATAAATACAACTGAAAAGTGTCTTTTAGCATAACCTTTAGAGAAGAACTTTCTTAAATACAGGAAGGCTTTATTTACTCTGCAGTACTTAGCTTCCCTTCCCTTCCAACCCAAGCTGCTGTATCACAACACAAAGATCTGATTTACCAGAAGTTAACTGTTTTCTTAACTGGCCTACTAGCCCATAGTTTTCAACTTTTCAGATCACCTTTACCTGTAAAAATAATCAGCACGCTAATTACGCTTAGGCCACGAGACCTTCTATAGGAACTGCTAAGTGTAGAAATGCCTGCTTAGTAGAGCTTACAGATAGCTTTTTTAAAATTGAAGTCTTCTGTTATATAAGAATATAAGTTCCTCTCATGTGCAGGTCTCACCACAAAGCTGGGAACTAAGTTTTCATAACATGCTACATTGCTGCTTCGTGAAAACATTTCCAATACAATTAACAATAAGCAAGTGTTGTGAGAAGTGAACAGCAGAAGCTCTGTAGCACCTAACCTCTGAGTTGGCTGGACAGGCAGTAGTCCCACAGGTACACTTGCACTTCTACACATACAGGAGTCTAAATGGAAGAAACATTCCTGTAAAGTATCATTCTCACAAGTGTAGGTATTGAATAGGTATTTTTATTTCAAAACAGAGGCAAAAACAGAAAAATCTGCTTAATAAACATAAAAACATGCACAATCTCCTGTAAATATTGAGACAGCTTTACTTATGTAGAATGTAGAAAAGCTCCTAAAGTAAAACCATACTAATTTAGAGCTAAAGGAAGTCTCAGTATAGCATACTGATTTTCTACATATGTAAGTAAAGTAAAAGCAATTACCCATTTTGTATCAGGCAGGTGTGTAAAGTTAGCACCAGAAAGTGTTCAGCCTGTAATTACTGACTCAGGATCCTGGCCCAGGAAAGCATTACATCTGATCCAGATGTTTATTTTTCTTGACATGTATTAGTGAACATTGAGTGCCTACTACAAGTCTTGAAGAGTGAATACTATTTCATGTTTCGTGCTATTCTCCTACAATGGTTTGTCTTCATTTCCCCCAGGGCTTGTTCCAATTGCTGAATTAGGTGGAGGAGGGTAGAAGGGTCAGTTTGTAACACTTGGGTAGTTAGATCTTCGTTCTCGTTAAGATGTAGCTTTATAGTCACCGCAGGCTTAATTTGCTGCCTCAGACTTCTGCTTGCAAGCTGCATGAGGGTTTAAAGGAAATTAAAATAGAGAAACAAGCAACAACAAAAAAGGGAAGATAGTTGGGAACTTTTACATCAACAGTTCACAAAAGGTTCGCAGGACCTGCGTGCAGGCCTGTTTAAAGAAATAAACAAATCATTTTCATTGACATTAAACACAGTCTATTAATTATTTTTATCATTAGACAATACACATCCATTTTAATTAATGCATTCAAAACATTTATGAAAATTAGCTGAAAATAAAGACCTGAATATATTTAGTATATGCTAACTTTGTAAAGCACTGATAGAGCTATGAATTCATTTGTCATAAAGCAACAAATACTTTGCACCATTACATATCATGTTCATCTTACAACTAGTTCAGTACAATAACAAAATGAAAATGCTGCTATTTGTATTACTCTAAAATAATATAAACTCATATCTTTATAGTTGCTTGTGTTATTAAAAAATATAATGCAAAATACAGAGTACCGATAAAAAAAACAGAGGTTACCTGCACATCTAGTCTCCACTCAAGGCTATGATAGCTGGGAAGCTTTGGTGCCAGCTCACCAAGAATGCTTCTGATCTCCTTCCTGTTATCAAGGTAAAGCTGAAGCAATAATTTGTTCAATTCATCTGAGAATCCCAAAACATGAATGGAATCTTGGAAGTCCATTTCAGAAATCTGGAAATTAACAAGTAGGCCTTACTACAGAGCTATGCAATAATCATTATTTCTTTCTCAACAATAGAACTGTAAGTAAGCACCATACATATTGTGCAGTGCAGTTACTTTAATGCAGGAATACAGAGATGAGTCTACAGCTTGAAGAAGACAAATAAATAGCACATTTTTATGTATTTGAGAACAAAACGCAACAGAAAAAACGCATCTGAGGTTTGCAATAATTAAGTACATTTCTAGAAAATTAACTTAGCAACAGTATGTAGTATTGATACTGAAGTTACAGATACTCTGAAATGGACTGAATATCTTCTACCTATAAGAAGGCACCAGGTGCAACTTTAAAGCCCCATATCAACACAAAATAGCTGTTCAAAGTCAATCCTCTCAGGTCAATGACTGTGCTAAGCTGGAGGAGCTCAGTTCATCACTGCTGAAGCAGCAGTTTATTCTACAGAGTCATGCATTACAGTGCATACATACAGTAAGAATTCTGTGATTAACTATGCTTTACCATAACAGCACTGCAATTTATCTGTCGGTCAAGGCACCTTAGTTCAAGGCAACATACTACACTAATTCATTTTCCTCTCTACCTGCTCTTTAGAACAACATCTGCTTAACTTAGAACTACTTGTCTACAGATCCCTTTTCTCTATCTCTGGTGTACAAACAGTCTGCCTATCAATAAGAAGTCTATCTAACGGAGTTATTATCTGGCTATAATTCCCTTACCATCTGCTCGTGCTCACCCTGAATTTCCGATGTCAGCATTTGAAAAATCTCTCTAGCAACACAGGGGGAATACTTACTCTGGGTTAGCACAACATGCAGAAAAAGCAGCTCTGCTGAAGTCATGTTATTTGGACAGAGCTTAATCCTGAAGCACTCTTCCTTATACAGGCTGAAGTGTTGGGTGTTTTTGTGATGTGCTATCAGTGTTATGCTTTGGTATCAGGGATGCTGCATACAAATCCTAAGCTTATCCACGCTGAAGCGGTGTTTTAATAAGAATACAGCAAGATACACCTCTTTCATTTTAATAAATAAAAATCCATCTTATCTTTCCTTTGTCATCAGTGTTTTCATAACTCCTATTGCTCAGCAGACATCTCTGAATTCACCATGTAAGGTGTTCTCACCATGAGCTTGGAGCTTTCTGTAAGAAGGTACATCAGTCCCTCCACCCCGTGCTGCACGGTGTCAACGCCAGCGTTGAGTTTTCCTTTAAAGAAAGCAAAGCTCCTTTTAGGCCCTTGCAAAGCTGCCAACCGTAACACACAGCTGTGTATTTACTCAAAGCTGGAAGAGTACGCATAGAAAAAAAGTATAGAAGAGAGAAAAACACGCATAGAAAAATACGCGTAGAAGATCGAACGCCTTGCAAACAGCAATGAGAGCGACCCAAAGGCGAGCTGAAGGGCCCAAGAAATAAATCAACGCAGACCCAGACGGTTACAGTAAGGCGCCCGGGTCACAGCACGCTGCGCAGCGCGGTCTGCGAGCACAGCCCGACCACGGCTCCCTGCTCCGACGCTCCCCATCGCCCTCCGCGCGTCCCGCAGCCCCGCGGACGTGCTAACGGCGCGGCAGTGCCCCACCCCGCCCCTTACTGGCAGCCGTTTCGCAGGCTTTGGGTGCCGCGCCGCGCCGCAGCAGCTCCACCGCCAGGTGCCCCAGCTCTGCGACGGCTGAAACGAGAGGAAGCGATTCACGCTGTAAGGTCGGGTCGGCCCAGCCACCAACTGCCGCTGCCGCTCCCGTCCCACCCGCCGCCGCCGCGCGGCCCCCGGACGGGAGCCGGCGAAGGTCAGCAGAAGCCCCACCGCCAGACCTGCGCCGCCCACCCGGGGCAGGCAGCCCAGGTGCGCCTTCTGCTCCTCCGACAACACCAGCAGCATCGCCGCTCCCGGGGACAGGAAGGGGCGGGGCGGGGAGGCGGGCGGGCCGGAAGGGCGCGGCGTCCCGCCCACGGCTCAGGGCCCGCCCGCCCCGCCCAGCTGCGTCACGCGCCCGTGCCTGAGTGACGTCCGGCCGGAGCAATAGGGTGCCGGAGCCCGACGCGGCCCTTGGGGGCGGGACTTCCGACGCGGCCGCTGGGCGGAGGTGAGCGCGCCATGGAGGCGGCCTAAGTGCGGCCCTCGGCTGTTGGCGCCGGGCCTCGTGCCGGTCCCGCAGGTGAGGGGGCTGCGGGCCCTAAGGGCGGCCGCTGCGTCTCCCGCCGCCTACCCGCCGCCTACCCGCTGCGCGGCGCTCCGGCTTCGCGGCCGCTCGTGCGGCGCCGGGCCCGCCGCTCGTTGCGCAGCGCCTATTCGCTTCCGCCCCGGCCGCGCCGCCTCGCGGCGTCGTTGCGGCTCCGGGCAGCGCCTCGCGGTCGGCCGGCGGAGGGAGGCCGGACGGGGCCGCGAGCGCTCCGCGGGTTGCTGCCGGGCCGGGCGCGGGGCCGTACCGCAACGCCTCGCGGCCCAGCGCTGAGGTGAGGCGGCGGGGCGGGGCGCTGGCCGCAGGAGAGCGGCGGCGGGGAGGAGCGGTGCTGCGGCGGCCGGAGCCGAGCGCGGAGCCGGGTTTGGGTCCTGTCAGCCTCGGGCGGGGCTGGGGGAGATGGAGGTCGGTGATGGGCTGCCGTCGGGATGTAAAAAGCCGTGGCGCGGGGGTGTCCGAGATACGTGAGAGCTGCGATGGCGTTTGCGTAACTGTGTGCTGTGCTGTGCTGCGCTGCGGGGTTTTGGAAGCCCCACACGGACGGATTCGGATGGAGTGGTGTGCTTAAAGCGCAGAAAACGTTGTCGCTGTGTTTGTGGCAGGGCGGGCTCTGATGCGTTCTCTCTGGGCATTGTAATCCTGTGCAGCACTGAGATAGAATTTCAGGCTATTAAATGTAGATTTGTTTTGTTTTGTTTTTTCCTGCTAAATGGTTAAAACAAGTATTTTCTTAAGAACTGAGGAGTGAGCATAAATGTATGGGCAGGGAATTGTGCTTTGCTGCCTTTTACTGCAAAAGAAACTGAGTGGACTGAAAAATGCGTTTCTGAACGTTTGATTTACACGTGCTTAGAGCATCTCTGTTTGAGAATAGTTAGCAAGAGCTCCGAGTGCTCTGTCAGCTCAGCGTCCAGCACCAAATCATTCCTTGATGCTTCCGAGGCTTGTCCATGCTGGCAGGTATGATGTGGTGCTTTTGACAGAGTGCAGGGATGCAGCTATAAGAGCGTTTTCCCCTCAGGTTACACGTTCTGATCTGGGAATTGGCTTGTTGGTGTTTAAAGACAGTGTTTGTAACACAGTGAGATTCTCGTTAAAATGAGAAGCAATATTGCGCTCTCCGCTTCCATAAAAAGTTTAATTAGAAATATATTATCTATTGTGAAGTCAAAAATACTGCTTCTGCCTTATGTCTATGGGAATTGCCTTGACTGATGTAGTTGAAGTTCATGTAGGTGCTTCATGGCTGCTGTGGTGCCCTCAGCACATTTTCCTCCCCATTCCTGACCTGATGGTCCTGTTCCATCAGGTGGAGGTGTGCAGCTCCCCAGGCTCAGTGTGTTTTGCAAGTTCTGGAATGCAAAGTGGGAAGCAGTCTGAAACTCCCACAGTTACATAATGAGAACCCTGTCTAGAAAAACACATGTAGGCACTCAGAATTAATGCAGGAGAAGTTAAACTTCGTTTGTGTAGTCTGCAGCTTAGTGTTTAATTGCATATGCCTCTATTTCTGTGTGCTGTAAGTTGTTTTACTGGAATGAAGACTGTGGTCTACAAATGAGCTGTGAAGTTTCCTGAAGCATAGACCTTTTTGGAGTGTGTTTGAGGTGGTAATTCTTGGGCCCAGAAGAGTATGTGTGTAACTGTTTGGTGAAGAAGACTATTCATGCTTGTTGTTAGCGTGAACAACTTTATTTCTGGTATTTTGTAACGATACTTACTGCTGTTTTAGTGCTTTCTGTATATATGATACTGTGATAGTTTCAAGTGTCTGGTTACTTCTGTCATTAAGAAAGTCACTGTTTTTTGGATGGTTAGCCTTTTACTTTCCCAGTTTCACAGATGTTCTTGTTGCTGGGGCTGACAGATTTGAGAAGCTGGAAAATCATAGTTTAGAAATAAAAAGTCACAAATTTTGTAATTCATTACGAGTTCCTTTGATTGTAACTTCTGTTCTTCTAACCAGTTGGAAGTTTCACAATGCGTCATATGTCTGAATGGCAGCTAATCACTGTCTCTTTAAAGACTGGATTATGGCTGTAGCAAGAAGAAACTGTCAGCTGAAACTTGTCTGGGGGGGGAGCAGGGGTTGTGATCCTTGGCGTCAAGTTCTGCTTTTGCAGGGAAGGGCATCTAGAAGAGAGGCTGGTTCTTCCCTCCTGCTTCTAACCACCATTGGCTGTGCGTGCAGTCGTGGGGCTGTGGCTGAGGACACGTTTTCCGGGAGGCAGTGATGATCAGGTGGTGGTGCCCTCCTGTCTGACTGTAGTACAGGGTGGTGGGGGAAGCTGAGTGGGGGGTCATTCCCTATTGCTCTTCCTTATGCTAAAGAGGTTTGTTTTAGGATGGTCTTCTTTGAAAAAAATTGGGAAAAAAATTAAGCTTAAAATATGTTGGCCCCTTCTTCTAGTAGCTTTGTTTGGAATAAACTTCTTGAGGGAGTTCTGTCATTCTTTTTGAAGACTGTATCTGGCAGATGATGTCGGTGGTCTGCTTGGATTGCAGTGTGGAATCGGCAGTTCTGCTGCACCTGGTTGGGGTGGTTGGGTTGTAAAAGGGTGAGGTGCAGGAATGACAGCAGTTGTGATCTATGAGATGTTCTGCAGACGGCAGTGTTGTTATGAGTTATAATGTTGTAAGTTATAGTACAGCTATAATAAGTTATTTTATAATCTAAATCTAGAAAACATCTCTCAAGTCAAAATACTCCTAACGCATTATGAAATGCTCGTATAGATTAGCTTTCTTTGAAGCAGATCGTGTATCACCAGCACTTCGGTGAAATTGTCCACTGATGATGAGTTCTATTTTGCTAAATGAAAGTTGAGAAAGTACAATGTTTAGCAAAGTCATAAAATAAGTGAGGAGGCAGAGAAACCAAACATTGATTTAATTATATATGTATATGTATAATTTTTGTATATTGGCATGGCAGTAAGCCAGCCTTTGTTTTGGGAGCACCACACAGGAAGGAAGCCTCTCACGTGCAACTCATAGGGATGGGGAAGGAGCTTGGACAGCTGGCAGTGCCCTTATGCAGGCTTTGCTTTCTGCTCCCTGGAAGTATCAGTACTCCTCTCAGCGGCCAATCCTGAAGTTCAGCTTGCATTTCTCAACAGCGTACATTAAAGCTGTGTCAAACCCCATGTAACTGCATGCAGTGGGAAAAACATAAAACAGTAGGAATCTTTGAAGTAAAAAGTATTAAAAGGTGCATCTTCTAATATTTAAATTTTTAATATTTAATATTAAAAGGTGCATCTGAGATGTGAGGAGGTACTGTATTTGTGGCCAGTCGTGTGCCTTCCGTTTGCCCTTTGTATGTAAGTAACTGTATTGTTTGATTACAGTCTCTTTTTCCCCACATAACTCTGTTTTGTTCAGCACAGGGACAGTGTACACTGAAGTGCTGAAGTCACTTATGGAGGACTGAAACCTCCTTCTCTCTCTTGCCCTCCTGGCAAGATTTTGGATGCTTCATTTTCCAATTTAGCTAGCAGAATTTTCAGCTTACTGTGAATGAATCTCATACAGTCACCTTTTGATGATATTGACCGAAAAAGTGGCAGTGGATCGCTGGCCCACAGCATTGAGCGCTTTGGATGAAAACTTTGCAGAGGTACCATTTCTCACTGTGTGTGAAGGGATTTATCAAATACTGCAGCTTTGGTCCACGTTACATGTCTGTGTTTTTGTGGGGCTAATAGGATGAAGTCAGTGACTTCAGCAGGGAAGCAAGTATCCTTGCTGGTACAGAAAAGGCTTTCAAGCCCTTATTTTGTATTTTTAATACTTTTATGGGTAAGCCACATTCGTATGGCAAGGCACAGTGCCAAAATGATGGTTTTATTGCCTCTTACCGCTTCTTGCTTTTTTTTTTCTTTTCCTCTTTGACTGATGATGAATCAGCACTTTAAAAGAACTGTTTCTATTTGCAAACGTGCTCCTGCTTTTAAAGATATAAGTTGTTCCTTTTGCTGCCAGTTTTGCTGAAAATTTATTAACAAAGCAGAATTAATTTCCTTTTAATGCCGTGAGTTGTTGATAAGCATACAAGAATACTTTAAAGAGTATTTGTCTTTGTTTTTTAAAGGTCTCAAAAAATGCTCACGCTTCAGGAGACTGAACCATCTGAATTCTGGGTTGCCATCCCGCTCACGCATTGCGTTATGCACTTGTGCGTTTCCCTGGAATTAATAAAATTTGCTGTTAGTTGATGCCTACTGAAATTAGCTTTGCAAGTGTATGTTCAGAGTAAATGGTTTTTAGTAGAATTACTTCAGACACTTAAGAAATTTTGATGGCTTATATTTGTGTTAGAAGAATTGAATATTAAAATTAAGAATGTCTAAGGGTAATTAACAACATGTGAGTGCTCATTTCTTTGTACCACTTACGTTGCCTCTGGTTTCCTGAAGCTTTTTGAAGTGCTATTGTAACTTTTGCTTTGCACAGCAGTCTTGTCAAGGTTACATGCTCTTGGTAAATGGGATTCTTTTCTATCTCTAATAGTATAAATTAAAAATTATCTCTCAAAAGTCAAGACAGAATATCTTCTTGCTCTTTTAGAGGATGGATTTTAGCTGACCGATAGAACTCAGTCAAATGACAGAGGAAAGTATTGCTACAAGGCTTGATTTTTATTTTTTTTTTCTTTCCCCCTGCCCTGTTTTACAGATATTGAAATATGCTGTTGTCAATAGGAATGCTGATGTTGTCTGCCACTCAGATATACACTATTGTGACTGTTCAGCTATTTGCTTTCCTGAATCTCTTACCGGTGGAGGCAGATATTTTAGCGGTAAGTGTGAGAATATTTTTCTCCACAGGTGAAATTTGTAGAATTGAATCTTCTTCTAAATTAATCAGTTAATGAGTGAGTACAGTAAGTTTTGTAATGGGTTGTTTGGGAGAGGGTTGCCTCAAGGCTTCAGTTCAATACCAAAATAAACCGTCCATTTTCAGATGATCTGTCAGATGTGTGCTCAGATACCCCACAGTGAAAACACTTCATTCCTTTAAAGTCGTTTAAGAACTTCCAATCTGACCATGTATTCTATCGCATATTATAAATCTCTTTGGTTTAGATTATTTGGTTTAGATAGCAATTTAAGTTTTGATGGTGGGTGCCATTTTGTAGGATAGGTATCCAAATAAAGTAAATAAAATATTCTGCCCATTGCTAGTATTATTTATGTCTGTGCTGGAGCTTTGTCAGTAAAGCTTTTGTGTATGCTGCACCTACCTATATACATATTTTAAATAATGAGGATAATATTTTTCAGGTTTTAAATAGTCTTTGTGTTGTTTGTGATGTAAGGCTGATTAATGAACTTAACACTCAGTGTTAAGGCTAAGGATGCACCTGTGCTACAATGGGCACTCCATTGGCACTGGCCAATGTTATGTATCTTGTACTTTTATGAAGGAAGCTATGCATTTGTAGGATAGAAATAATTCAGTCTATTCCACTGAAATAATTCTGTCTATATGCTATAATATCTGTATTCTCTGCTAATCACAGTGACATCCAAAATATGTGTTAATATCATGTCAGTTAATTTAGGAGAATGGAGTGAAAATCCTTGAAGCAAGTGTTGAAATAAAAGTACATAAGATCACGGTAATGTGGGGTTCATGAATACTCAGTTGTGTTATTTGGGTCTTGAAATTGCTACTACTCTGTGTTACGTTTTGTAGAGGAAAAAATTTAAGCAGTGCAGATAGATGACTGCTGTTGTGACACTGACATTCTGTAGTGAAATGTTAAACTTGATCTCTACTGCAGACTTGATCTGTTTTTTTCCTCTTTGTAACTTAGCACACATTTCCTCTGTTCATAATAAAATTTATTTTTATGCTTACTACTTCCTATCTTAAAAAAAAATATTTTGAAGCTTACTTTAATTTCTCTGTTTAAGCTTCAGCATGCACTATTCTAAAATAACTCAATCAAAAAATAAAGTGGTTTTTATTCTGGGATATTTGGGTAATGACTGGTCTATTTTGAGAATGTCCGTTAAGCAGGATTTGAGGGATTGAAGAGATACCTGTTAAAACTGTGCTGTTTGAAAAGGAGACAGTAGAATGCTTAGGAGAATTGAAGGCATATAGATAGGTTATGATTCTGAAAGACTTCTTGGGTTAATGATTGTCTGGAGGGTAAAGTTCCAGGCAAATCTTCTGGTCTGCCAAGCGAAGAAATTCTTTCTTTACTGGTTTAGGTTCGTGTTTATGCTTCTTTGTTCTCACGAGGGATAAAAATAAGTATGTTTTTATCTGACTCTTAGCTTAAATTGAAACTTGTGATTAATTTAGGGAATAGCATGCATGACATGAGCTCAGGAAGAACACTTTGAAGGTAGTGAGTGAATGATGAGGACAGCTCATTGGCACAGAGCTATGCTGCCTGATTTCAGGATGGAAGATCAGGGGGAAAGGTTGTATGAAGCAGATTGATTACACAAAACAAGTGCCTTTCCTTTGAGCTAAGCTCCATTGCTATCTTTTCCCCTTCCACTTTATTAAAGTCTGATTCTTTGAAATCTTTTCCCTTTGAAAGAATTAAGATAGATCACGATAGTGTGTTTTTTTTATTTTAATTAGAGTTCCCATGTCTAAATCTGGCAATTATGAAATGCCTTCTGAGGTAATCGTGATTCTTTCTTGACTATTGTGTAACAGTTTTATGATACAATAAACAGTTACTGTAGAATTTACAGCTTTTTCAGGAAACTAATTTTGTTCATTTATTTATTTTTACTTATATTGAGAAGAGATTTCAGCATATGTATGTTCTTCACTTTTTATTGTATGGATTCTCCATTGCTAACCAACTCATACAGCTATGAAAGATGTCACGAGGAAGGAGGAAACAAAGCTTCCACTGATTTAAGGTCTATACAGTATTCCTCTGTTTGGAAGTGAAAGCTCATTGTGTAAAAGAATACTGTAGAGCTGTTGAGATTTCTGTTTTGCAAATATGGTCATATTTGAGTTGTAGATAGAGATTTAATGCCCAGGGTTATTACTTACTAAATAATTCCTTGTTTTGACAACTGGATAAGAAAAAGAATGAAGTTGCTATGTGAGTGAAAGACCAGTGGAAAAGTAACTTTGTGGCTTCATTGATGTGCTTTCAAAAGGTCCTATCTCTGATAAATATTTTAATCTTAAAAAACAAACAAACAAAAAAACCCCAAAACAAAAAAAATTACTTTTGTTTATTTGTATTTACTCTTGTTCATAGAATCATGGAATGACTTGGGTTGGAAGGTA
Organism: Phasianus colchicus; assembly: GCF_987193195.1. Taxonomy (NCBI): domain Eukaryota; kingdom Metazoa; phylum Chordata; class Aves; order Galliformes; family Phasianidae; genus Phasianus; species Phasianus colchicus. The sequence goes on from NC_143445.1 coordinate 17,518,869, forward strand.
CCCCAAGGATCAAGTTCTAACCCCCTGTTGCAGGCAGGGCCACCAACCTCTAGACCTAATACTAGACCAGGCTGCCCAGGGCTCCATCCTATTGCAAACCTGAATTTTCTTTAAAATTTGTTTCTTGTAGTATAACTTCGAAAATGGAACCCAGACCTTTGATGATCTACCTGCCAGATTTGGCTACAGACTGCCAGCAGAAGGCCTGAAGGTATTTTATAAACAAATAAAGCCACAAATCCACGTCCTTTTCTGCATGTGTACTGTAGTTAACACATTTCAAATGTAAGGTGTGTAGATGAATGAAATTCACAGTAAGGAGATCTTGCTGAAGATGAAATGGGACTGTTTATGAGGAAGGGTGAACAAATGTAGCTTTCATAGGCAGTGATAAAAAGACAAGTTCTGCTTTTTCAGGATGGCTAAGGTAGTAGACATCCATACATTCTGATGGCAGTAGTAAGTAACTGATGAAAAAAATCCAAAATCACTGTGTAAAATAAAATAGAGGAGGTAGTAAGCAAATTATCCTCTGAGATAAGTTTATGGTTGAGATTTTGTAGCTGAAGTTTTCTCCAAATACTGTCGATTCCGGGAAAATGCTTATGCTGCATGTTTTCTGCTTGCCTGATAAAAGTATCTTTGCAGTGATGCGAACCATTTACCTTTGTAGGATCACATTCTGACAGTCAGCGTTGGTAAGGTTGTTCATTTCAAATAAACCTTCTTTTCGGTTCTTCTGTACTTGAAATTATCATCTTCTTGAAAGGCAGTTTAGCGTAGCCATCCAAACAGTTTAATTCTTACACAAAGTTTACCCTTCATTATTTTTATTTATTATTATTATTACAGAAGTGACTGCAGAGAGTCAGGCTCAGTGCAGTACCTTGTTTGTCTGTTGCTTTTAACAGTGTATGAGTAAATATTTCTGATTGAGATGTATTTGCATTTATTTTGTGTAAGAGTTCTAAGCCATAAACATTTGTGCACACAATCTTCCCAGTTCCAATGAAGGAGAATTGCTATAGTTAGTGTGCCTGTGGAGATGGTGAATAGCAGATGAGGGCAGAGGGCTGTCTTCCATTTCCTTCTGTCTGTGACATGGAAGGCCTTAAAATTTGGCCGAGACATTGTTGGTGTTGCGATGCTTGTGAGTTAAAAAATAGGCACAAATGAAGCTGATGTGGTCGTGCAAGTCTGGATTGCTTTTTGACTGCATAGTGTCCTCATCACAGTGAAGAATAAACTAATGTAAGAATTTGTCTACCAATAAGAATTTGTCTGCAAATGAAGCTTCAACAGGACTTTCTTTTCATGCCTAGCGAGATTTGTTATGGGGAGGAATGTAGGTAAAGCTAGTATTGTTTACTGAGTAAATTGAGCAGCAGAGCGATTAAGTGATTTGCCCTAGGAGTGAGCCAATTTAATACATCAAAAATAGCTGTAAGGAGCTTGGACTCTAACCTTTTTAACTATTAGACCTTAACTAAGATAGATGTGGTCACCTGTGTAGAAGTAAAAATGAGTTTAAGTGTAACTCGTTCCTATGTGTTTTGATTATTATTACAGACTAAATTAAACTATCTTGCATGGGCCTTGGTCTGTGATGACATCCATGGATAATTCCCTTGCAGAGTTGACCTGTGGCAATTTGAGTTTGTGTCTACATCCCTCAGATTTTTTTTTTTTTGGAAGTTTGGTTCACAGCTTTCTACAGATGCATATCCTGTGACATAACTGTGCTTGAGACTGGACTGTCTTTCCTTTTTTTCTCTCAAATAGAAGGTGATGAGTGAGCTTTATTCAGAGGGGAGTTCTACACATGTGGCACTTAAAGTGTAATTGATATGGGGAGTAGTGGTTTGCATGACCAGATTTGATCAGACTTGCTGTGTACAGATAACATTTTCATGCAGTGCTCATTTTGTTACAATGGATTTTCTCTGTATACACAACCAGTGTTAATTCTTCTACATTTCAGTTTTATTATTATTCTGAGTATGTCCTAGGACAGTAGTTCCACAGTGTTGATGTAGTGCTACGGTCCTTTTTGTACAGGATTGTACTGCAAACTCCAAGTTATGAACTTCAGGTGAAATAAGTGAAAAAACTTTGTTTTCTTAACTTTCAGATTTTACAGATTTCAATATTTTTATAGATACAAGGATTCTGATAAATAAAAATTAATAGGGATATAGCAGAAATCTCACAGTGGTAGAACTGAGTTGATAGAATTTGCTTGGCTATTGTTTGAAAATACTGTTTTCTTTCCTTATATTTGTCTGAAAACTGTTTCGTTCAGCTAAAGAGACACAAAGCTGACATTATTCTGTTACTGTTTTTCAGGGATTCCTAATAAATTCAAAACCAGAGAATGCGTGTGAGCCTATAGCCCCCCCTCCACTGAGAGACAACTCGTCCACTGCTTTTATTGTCTTAATTCGAAGGCTTGAGTGCAACTTCGATATCAAGGTAGTATACATATGTATGTTTTGTATTTACTTTTCTAAGAATTTGATGGTGCTTAGAAAAATAAGTATAGTTAATAGCAGGGTCGATACTGGTGTGGATGGGAGGGAGAATTTTATTCTTGTGCAAACAAAAGATCTAAGGCAAATAAAGCCTTACATTATGATTTAGTTTAAGATTACTTGTTCATGAGCCAGCATGTGTGGCAAATAATGGTGAGTGGTGCTGCAGTTCTGTAATATAAAACATCCGTTAGCAGTATTTACTTTTCTTAAAGGGAAATCATAGAACCACAGAATGGCTGGATTGGAAGGGACCTTACAGTCTTTCCTGGCCCCACCTCTTCCATGGCCTGGCAGACCCCACCAGCTTGGGCTGCCCAGTGCCTCATCCAGCCTGATGAGCACCTCCAGGGATGGGGCACTCATAGCTTTCATGGGCAGCAGTGCCAGGGCCTCACTGCCCTCTGAGTGAAAAATTTCCTCCTGACATCTGACCTGAATCTTGTTGCTTGATTTAAAACCATTCCGCCTCGTTCTATCGCTGTCAGTGTAAAAAGTCAGTCTTCCTTCTTTGCTGCCTTTTCTTGTGCCAGTAGCCAGGGATCACAGGGGAGGTTAGAAAACTGATGTGACCTAAAATATGTAAGCAGTCTTAATGTTTTGTTTTTGCTTTTATAGCTGGACCTTCTTGCAGCTCACAGTTAGACCCCGTGAACAATGATAGGGTCACAGTTGATGGGAGTAGGAAACATTGCCAGGCAACAACAGGCACTTGTTCATGAGTGGCAGGATGGGAATTATTTCAGTTGGTAGAACACCTTGATATTGTAAACTATTTATAATATTAAAAGATCAACCTGCTTCTGAAGGAGAGTATTCTGTATGTTATTTTAAAAATACAAAATTAGAATGATTTATGTTTGCGTAGAGTATAACGTTTTCTTGAAAATTAATCCAATATGGGGCAAAAAACTATGCATTAAGAAAGGCAGGACGATTCAGTTTGTTTTTGACTTTCGTAAATGAAAAGGAGATCCAAACATACTCGCTGCTTTGTAATATATTTAGTTATGTGACATTGTGTTTAAAGTTCTCCCCAGACGGTAGCTTCCACAGTACAGTCTCACTGCTCCTGTTATCTAGCTTTACATCAAGCTCTGGAATATCATGTATTTTGTACTTCTAATCTTGTCGTGATACATCTGCATGGCTTACTGGCAACAGGTATAGCTAATGATTATGTGCCTTTTACATGTTGTCTTTGCCAATCTGATAGCTGCCCCTAAATTGATGAGACAGTATTAATGCTGAATATGTTAATGGAACAGGTCAGAAATTTTGTAGTGAATTACACTTTTAATCAGAAAAGCAAGTGTGTTAGAAACAAGTTCCTTAATTGATTGCAAGATAGCATTTTGACTCTACCCTCAGCTTTTTCTCTCTGATGTTAAACAAAGGAGAGAATCACATCTCTATTGCACAGAATCTTGAGAGATTCTGTTGTTAATGCCATTGCAGTATTGCATTATATAATTTCATACATATTACAGCATTTAGCTCTGATATTTGTGGCAGGAAATAGTGCACGTGCTGAGATGGGAGCTCTACATCACATGCCGGCTCTTAGACTGACATGATGCAGATCTTAATAAAAATGTGAGTTTATTTCCAAGCTCCATCTCTGCTTATTTATTTAAAGTTACAAATAAAGAGGTGTGACTATTTCTTTGATTTTGTTGTGTATGAATCTTTACTGGGTCAGAAATGATCTCCTAGTTCTCTTCACATCTAGTGATTTCTTACAGGAAAAATCATGTATCAGTAGGAGAACAGTAGTTTGGAAGCAAGTAGAAGCAATTAAAAATTTCTGGGAATTTGTCTTCTCAGCTGTATACCTGATATTTACAGCTGTTTGTGTTGGTGATTAACTGGAATGAGCTCATCAATAGGGGGAGTACTGTGCTTTGAACTCGAGCACAGTTTTTTTCTCAAAAAGTTTTCCCGAGCCTGTGCTTACTGTCTGGACTCAGGATCTTGAAATGTGTTGTTGACTTCTTATAGGGATCACTGCATATTTTCTACATGCATATAAAACATTTAGCAGTATAAGCTGAAAGTTGTGCTGCATACTTTCTTAGAATGGTCTTGGTTTTTATGTCATTTAAATAAATGATATATCAGTATATTAAAACTATTCTTCTTTAGGCACAAAGTCCAGCAAATACTTTGTTAAACATTGCGTGGTTGTATTGGCCGATATCCAGCCATGCATTTATGGTTACACCTAAAACTGATATATATGTGTGTATATAAAAACATTGTAATTCCTCAAGGTGTCTGCATTTGCTGGTAATATTACTATACAGATGGCACTCTGAAGAATGTAACTGTTGGGTAGAGTTGATTGCTGTTTTCTTGTAGTGGAAAGTTACCATGCAATAAAAAACCATTTCCCGAATCTGTATCATCATATTAATATGTATTCTAAAAATGAGTTAATTCTTTAGTTCTAGTGCACAATTAGTATTTGTTTCTTTGGGGCCCTGGGTAACGAGGATGATTTTATTTTCAAGGTGATGCTTGTTTTGTAAGCGAAAACAAACAAACAAAAAAATTATAGCTTCCTGCAAATATACCTGGTGTATTTTGAAGTACTGTTCTTTCTAACAAAACTTTGTATGACTTACAGGTTTTAAATGCACAGAGAGCTGGATACAAGGCAGCTATAGTTCACAATGTTGATTCTGATGACCTCATAAGCATGGGATCCAACGACAGTAAGTACAGGTATCACTTCTTCTCTCCTGTTTGAAAATCATTTCACCTACCAGAGTGTACAGTATTACATGAGTATTACTGTTCAAAGTATATTATGATGAACCATGATTTAAAAAACAACAACAAACGAACCCCAACAAATAGGCAAAAACATACATTAAAAATAACAACCACCGAAACAAAAAATGTTCCTGCATTGAATGCTTTAAAATAAGAACTGTCGGGGTAAGAACATGTATGTACTTATGTGTTATTTGTGATGTTAAGTTTGTATGTTCTCTTGAGTGCATCTTTTGTTTTTCTTTAATTTACAGTTCAACTGTTCCGAGTTAAATGGTTTGATTTATGAGATAGGTTTACATGATTGATGTGGATAATAGCAAAAGCAGCAACCCCAAGAAAGAACTCATATTTCAAAATATTTCAAGAAAGAACTTATATTTCAAAATATGACTATTTTGTTGTTTCTTTTTGCTCTTGCACTGCAGCATGTATTTTTCTGTTCCTTGAGCAAATGGATTCTTATTTTATATGAAATACATATTGCATGTATATATTTTTCAATTTTTCAGTTTTATCATAGAATCATAGGATGGGTTGGAAGGGCTGTTTTAAGATCATTAGTTCCAATCCCCCACTATAGGCAGGGACATATCCCACTAGCAGGGCCTTCAGGAGGATCCTCTCCAAGATCTTTCCAGGCAGAGAGGTGAGACTGACTGGCCTGTAGTTCCGTGGATCTTTTTTTTTTTAATTCTTGAAAATGGGCGTTATGTTTCTCCTTTTCTAATCATTAAGAACCTGACCAGACTGCCATGATCTTTCAAATATGATTGATAGTAGCTTGGCAGCTGCATCTGCCAGGTCCCTCAGAACCTGTGGATGGATTTCATTGGGTCTCATGGACTTGTGCACCTTCAGATTCTTTAAATGGTCTTGAACCTGATCTTCACTTAAAGCTGGCAGATCTTCCTTCTCTAAGTTCTTACCTTTGCTTTCTGCTGCTTGGGCTCTTCCCACATCACCCTTGCTGGTGAGGACTGAAGCAGAGAAGTCACTGAGCGTCTCACCTTTCTCTGCATCCCTTGTAACTAGGTTTCCAGTTTCCTTCCAGAGAGGGCCCACATCTTCCCTAGCCTTCCATTTATCACTGATGTACCTGTAGAATTTCTTCTTGTTCCCCTTTATGCACCTGGCTAGATTTAATTCTATCTGTGTTTTAACTTTCCAAACCTGATCCCTGACTGCGGACAGCTTCTTTGTAATCCTCCCAGATAACCCATTCCTGCTTCTGTTCCCTATAGATTTTCTTTTAGTGTGTCAGTAAGTCCGAGAGCTCCTTGTTGATCCATGGAGGCCTCCTGACGTTCTTGCCTGCCTTCCTTTTTCTCAGGATGCACTGATTCTGGACGTGGAGGAGATTGTCCTTAAATACTGACTAATTTTCCCTCCAGGGCTTTGTTCTGTGTCACCCTGCCACCTGAACCCCTGCAGAGTTCAAAGTCTGCTCTCCTGAAGTCCAGAGTAACAAGCTTGCTATGCATCTTCTTTGATGCCCAAAGGATCTTGATTTTCCCCATTTTGCAACTGAGACTGTCGTTTAGCTTCACATTACTCAACATCCCCTCCTCATTGGTGAAGACAGAGTTCAGCATAGCAGCTTTTCATATGGGGTTTCTGTACCACTTGGAAGAGAAAATTAACATGTTCCAGGAACCTCTAAAATTTCTGGTCCCCTGCTGTGTTGTCCCTTCAACAGATACTCGGGTGGCTGAAATCCCCCATGAAGACTGTGTTTTGTGAACATGAAGCTGCTCCGATATGTTTATAGAGGGCCTCATCCACTCAGTCTTCCTGGTCAGGGGGCCTATAACAGACTCCCACCATAATGTTTCCTTCCTCTGCCTTCCCTTTAACCCTAAGCCATAAGCTCCTCATCTATCCCTAGGTGGAGCTCCATGGACTCCAGCTGATTGTTGATGTAGAGGGCAATACCCCCTCCCCTTTTTCCCCTGCCTGTGAAAAACAGTTTATACCTGTCCATTCCTACATTCCAGTCATGAGAGCCATCCCACCACATCTCAATGATGCCAATGACATCACAACCCTGTAAGCACATGCATGCCTGCAACTCTTCCTGCATGTTTCCCATCCTCCATGCACTGATGTACAGGCATTTGAGATGGTCTCCCGTTGAGGCTGATTTACCTATTGGAGTTACCTTATCCTGCACCTTTGGTGCTGTCTTACTGGCCTGTGATCCAACTCCATCCCAGGGCATCCATGACCATCATCAGCCTCAAAGTGGGATGATTTGAGAAGCCCTGCCTGACAACTGTAGTTTAAAGTCCTCCTGATTAAATTGGAAAGCTTGTTCTGTTACTAGCTGTTCTGACTTGACCTTTCTTGGACTGGTTCTACTCAGAACATTGTTGTACTCGGTAGTCAAAATGATGTTTTGGTTTTATGGTATATGTTTTTTGTCTAAAACACTGTTCTGATTTTTCTAAGGAGTTTCTTTATTTTATCTGATTTTTGAAGATTATCAACTGTGCAGCAAGAACATAAATGGGAAGAATCAAAGCTCTTTCAAAGTAGAAACACCTCTGAGCAAACTAGGAAATTAACATTCAGCAAACTAAGTGGAAGCTGAGTAGTCTAGAAAGCTATGTGAATATGGTTTTAATGAGTTCTCAACTCATGTGAAACTTACTTTCGGGTTTCACTCTGAAATCAACTGTAGAACAAGATACAACAAATAGGCACTTGAGCAGTGTGAAGAGACATAGAGCAATGTGTGCTTTTGCTTGTGGAACCTGAATACTTTGATGTTGACTTAGAGTGCAGATAAACATAAATTGAAGCCTAGGAAATAAATTTTCTAGAACAGGGACGTTATCTTTTGATAATTTTTCATTTGAGTTTCATCCTCTGAGCTTACTATGAATCTTCATAAGTAACTGGAAAAGGGAGAGACACTTCCATTTGGTTTCTTAAAACTGAAGTAAAGATGTGGAATTTGTTCTGCTTTTTGACCTTTCCGATGTATGTGTTAATGGTTAGGGTGAAACGAACAAAAAGTGACTAAAATGTACATACCAGATCATAAAATATAAGTTGCCTGAAATTTTGGATGATATGTAACATGACTCAGTAAGAACTAATGCTCTAGTTAAACATGCTCTGATGTCTGTTTTTGTCAGAATACTTTTTTTTTATGCTTCCTTTAAATGCAGTTAATAATTTTGATTTATATACCTGCAGTAATGCCTGTAAATTATTCAGTAGGTAAAATATGCTTATATGACATACAAATTTAGCATACATGTGCATCAGTCTGTGTTATTAAAATATATCCTCATGTTGTGAGAGTGTCATAATGTTTGAGTCTTAACATGTTAAGAGTGCCCATACAGTATCTATAATAGCGGTTTTATTATTCTCCTTTTTATACAGTTGAAATTTTAAAGAAGATAGACATTCCTTCCGTCTTCATTGGGGAAGCATCAGCTAATTCTCTTAAAGAAGAATTTACGTATGAAAAGGGGTAAGTTATTTCGTGACTCGATTTGCTATTGATTGCAATGAAACATGTACTAATCCTGGTGGTTGTTGGTTTTTTTCCATTGTATTTATTCTTTAATTTACAGTTTATTATTTTCTAACATTTCTAGAAAATGTTATCTTTCTCTCTACAGTGGCCACGTTGTGTTGATCCCAGAGTTCAGTCTTCCTTTGGAGTACTACTTAATTCCTTTTCTAATAATAGTAGGAATCTGCCTTATTCTCATTGTCATATTTATGGTAAGTTCCTCTATTCAGTAACAACCTTTCTCACAAACGGATTGTCACAAAATTGTCACTTACTGAAGTTAAATTAAGTGATACAGTAAAGGAACAGTGAAAGCTTTGTGTGCTGTATATAACTATACTGTTGTTACCTATAATTCTTTATTGTTCTTAGTATGATAAACAGAGACTTTTGGAAAAGGAAAGTGAGGAGACATTAGGAAGTTCTACCTACTGTGTAACTGCTTACAGAGAACTGTCCTCACTGGCACTCTTATCACTGCATAAGCTTTTCCCTTTTCACTCCACAAAGAACAGCGTGCATTCTCATACACTGAGAATATCCCACTTCACCAACCTGGTATTGCTTAATTAATATTAGTCTCACTGTTCCACAACACAGGTCTTGCACTGGTTTTTCACACAGGTATAGTAATAGCCAGCAAGCTCAGAGCCTATTACAGTATATAGTGTATATCTTACAACATATATGCTACCTACAGAGGTTCTCAATTGGGCATGCTGCCAGCAGGAGCAGGGAGGTGATCATCCCCCTGTACTGGGCACTGGAGTACCTTAAGTACCATGTTTAGCATTAAGTCCCTTGCTACAAGAAAGACATTGAGGCCTTCAGTGTATCCAGAGATGAGCAATGAAGCTGTGAGGGGTCTGGAGCACAAGTCTTAAGAGGAGTGTCTGAGGGAACTGGGATTGTTTGGTCTGGAGAAGAGGAAGCTCAGGGTAGACCTTACGGCTCTCTGCAGCTCCCTGAAAGGAGGTTGTGGCAACGTGGGGGTTTGCCTCATCTCCCACATAACTGGTAATAGGATGAGAGGGAATGGCTTCAAGTTGTGCTTAGGAGGTCCAGGTTAGATATTAGGAAAAAATTTCTTCTCTGAAGGAGTGGTCAGGCGCTGGATCGGGCTTACAGGATGTGGTGGAGTCAGTGTCCCTGGAAGTGTTCAATATACATTTAGGTGTGGTACTGAGGGACACAGTTTAGTGGGGAAATATTGATGATCGGTGGATGGTTGGACTGGGTGACCTTGGAGGTCCTTTCCAACCTATGTGATTCCATGGTTTTATGATCTCTATTGAACTCTGACCAAATTGCAAGATTTTTTTTTTCCTTTGATAAAAAATAATCTATCAGTTGCTCCATAAAATTTTTTTGAAATATTTCTTTCTGTGTTAGTGTTGTTTACACTATCAGTTGTGTATTTAGTTGAAATTCATGAGCACATTTGGAGTCAAAATCGTGGCAGCTCTCAAAAAACCATGGAGAAGTGATCAATTAGAGAAAATGTAAAATCCATCAGTGTTTTCACTGACCTTCTGATTTCAATCATTACTCATTATCCCACAAGACTGATCTTTAGAACTGCAGGTGCTCCACTCACTATGAAGATAGCAGTTTGCCACAGCAGATGTGTATGGTAACTGCTGAGTCCCCACCTCAACCACTGATGGATCACTGGGGGGAGGACCCAGTCAGCCCTGGAAGCACAGGGTGAAGGCAGTTCAGTGGTGTGAGTGGAAGGGGTGCAGCCTGGTTGCACCTCTCTTAGATCCCATTTGAGGGCTGACTGCCACTGTGGAAGGATCTCTTTCTGGAGATCCCTCCTTTGTGGAGTTTTACCCCGTGAGTCTAGACCTTTTGAGATGGGTGAGCAGTCCTTTTTTCCTTCTAGCACCTTTCTGTTGCATTAGTCCCTTTGTTATTACATCTCTTATATTACTGTTCCATTGTGTTGATCTTTCTGATTCTAACAAGATGCAATATTAAAAATGTTACAGGGATGAGATGAGTGTTAGCATTCAGGGCGCAAGCGATTTCTCTGAGCAGAAGCCATAGATGCAGTTTTTTCTTAAATTTAGCTTTTAAGTGCTGGACTTTTTTTTTCTTACTCTGAATTAAAACAATCTTTTATTTGATATGTGATTTTGAAAGTTGTGGTATCCTATTGATACAAATTCTGAGTAAGTATATAGGAAAGACTACTTGTGCAATGTGAAATAAACATTTCTGTAATACTAACGTTCACTCCATGCTTCTGTCAGCCAGGGTTTAGCCACTTGTCAGTGTGTTTGCCTTGGTTAAGGCCACTTTTTTGTCATATTTGAAAAACAAAGTTATGTAACGTGTCAGGATTAGAAACTGAATGGAAATGGGATTAAGGACTACTAAGAAAATGGAAACAATCTTTAGTATGGCTGAAGACAGCGAGAGTCCATGGCTTGAAGTAAAATCTCTATCCTGTTCCCCAGACTAAAGTGTAAAAACAGGACTGATGAACATGGGAATAATCCTTTGAGAGAACTCATCATAATTTAAAACAGCTGTTAGCAAAACTAGTTGAGTTTTATAAATTTTATTTAGCTCTGAATTACGCCTCTATGCCACTATACCTCAGTAGGAGATTGCAGTAATAGCCACTATTTTATAGAGAGAATATTATTCTTACTTTCTTCTTTTCCAAAGAAACTTCTGTATATTCCCTTTCAAATGCTGTGGTAATCAGGGATGTCCTTTAGGCTTTGTTTGTCTTCATCCTTGAGATGAGAGAAGAGGTGATTCAGCTTGAGCGTCACTTCCTTTTTGATTTGAGAGCCTTTGTCAAAAATCTTTACTGTTCTTTTGTTGTTCTAACTTGCCATTCACACTGTCTTCCTTGTGTCTCATGTTTCCAGATCACAAAATTTGTGCAAGACAGACACAGGGCAAGAAGGAATCGGCTGAGGAAGGATCAGCTGAAGAAACTTCCCATACACAAATTTAAGAAAGGCAAGTGGATTGGTTTTTTTTTTGTCTAATTAGAATGTATTGTTTTAATACAAAAAATCCCTAATTGGGGGATTTCGGAGATAATTTTCAGTATGTGAAAAATGATAATGGAGTTTGGCTGAAAGCATGCACAAAAAGGTACCTTGACCTTGCTCTCACTGGAATAGAGTTCTGACATTTCTTCAGCAGACATAGAGCGGACACCACACGTGTGCTGTGGGTGAAAATATTTCACAAAGTCCATACAGAAATTCCTCAAATCTTCCTTGCTGCTCTCTCACTAACAATGACAACAGCAGTCAGTCACTGTGGTAGATTATACCTGTAATTTATCTGGAATTGGATAAAAACTAATGGTATGTAAGATGCCTGATGCTATAGACACTGTGAAGGCAAAGCTGTCTCGTGGGTTTAAGTTAACTGCTTTTCCAAAGAAGTGTTCCTTTCATTCAATAACAGTACTTTTGTGAGGGCGAGAGTGATTCAAACTGAGTGCCAAAGTGTTTGTTATTGCGATTCTTTCTAAAAATTATTTGTATTCAAGATAAAACAGTGAGATAAGAAATAAATCTGTAGCAAGTTTATTTTATTAATTACATTTTAAAAATGTCCTCAGTCATCCTCTGTAGCAATCTGTTGGCTTTTAAAAGTAGAAAAAAATTATATTGTTTTTAAATCTTACCATCTAGTTGCTTTTATGAACGATCTATTACAACCTATGAGAAGAAAAGCTGGAAAGAGTACTTAATTGATTTCTACGTAACATGTGTCAACAGGGATTTGCTCAGGCATCAATACCACATTAGAGGATATGCTTGGATTCAAGGATAGAACTGCTTACCATTCTTTGCCCTTGATAAAGCCACCTTGCATTATTAATAACGCTGCTGTCAGTTTGTGCAAAGCAGGAGTTCAGTTTGAGTGGATACAGGTTTCTGTACAATGTTAGTCAGCCTCATTTGAGGGGAAAAAAAGCAAAAGCCAACCAAACCCCAAAAAACCCTTAAAAAAAAAAAAGCGATAATGCTATAATGATCTGTTGCTATGGATTTAAAATTAACTCTGAAAAAGATTACCATGAGCCAGTGAATATTAATTTTGCTTCCTTTTAGTGATTCCCTCTTAAAATTTATTGTAACAAAAATACAAAAAAAAAAAAAAAAAGAACTATAGAAAAGAAAAAAACAAGAACAAGAAATCCATCAGTGTGTGGCTTCACAAAATGTCATTTAATGTGTTTGTCAGATAATCATGTGCATGTGTGCAGTGTAATAACTATCTCAGGATTATATGACTAAGTAGCAAGTGCATGAAAATAACTTACTTGGAGTTTTCCTTTTTCTTCCTCTTTTTTGCTGAATCTTTCACAGTATGAATTGTTCAGAGCTCAGTTGGTCGTAAAGCAAACCTGGCTTATCCAGGTAATGATTGCATTCAGTGATTTACACAAAACAGAACAGAAAGCTTTTGTACTTTATTACTTCAAGAGTTTCTGCACCTGGCCTATGATAGTATGAGCAGTTTTGCACAGAATGGTGTCAGCACAGTTTGCATAATACTGTGGGCAGTTTCATGCACCACAATATCGGAAGGACACAAAGCTACTAGAGTCCAAGGGAGGGCTACAAAAGTGGGAAGGGTGTGAAGGGCAAGGCGTGTGAGGACTGGACTGGTCCCTGGGTTTGTTCAGCCCAGAGAGGCTTCATGGTGGCCTGCAGCTCCCTCCTGTGCCTCAGCTGAGGGCAGTGGGCAGTCACAGCCCTGAGCTCAAGAAGCATTTGCACACTGTTCAGATGTAGATATTTTGGTGCTGTGTGGAGTTGAGCTGGGCTCTGTGGTCCACGTGGGTCCCTTACAGCTCAGGATGTTCTGTGATTCTGTGTTAATACCGATGGAAGTAATTAAGTTGGGTCCTAATTCAGCCTAAAAAAAGTGTTTAGAAAGTATTGGTAGCACTGTTATTCTCTCAAATGATCGTTATTCATCTACTGTAAATTATTTAGTGTTAAATAATTTAGTGTTTGAAAGTTCACAGAATCACAGGATTGCAGGGGTTAGAAGGAACCTTCAAGCCCAACCCCTCTGCTAAAGTAGGTACCCTACAATAGGGAGGTGCCCAGATGGGTCTTAAGTATCTCCATAGAAGTAGACTCCACAGCCTCTCTGGGCAACCTGCTCCAGTGCTTCATCACCCTTACAGTAAAGAAGTTATTTCTGATACGCTGCTTCTATCCAGAGTAGAAGCTAAAAAAGCGTCATGTAAAATCATTAAGTGACTATTTCCCCAATTGGTTCCAAAGCACAATTACACTAATGAGCACTTGCAAGTTAAGCTTAAGTTAACTGCTTATGAAAACTCTCCAGACTTCAGTGTGTGTTGTTAATTTCATGTGATACTTAAATTACTTATAGTCCATGTAACATGATCATGGATATACCCTACTCGGAAAAACATGCTTTGGCATATGGACAAACTCGTGTATTCTGTGTGCAGTGGAGTACAATAGACACCCATTAGGTACCAGATAAATATCCTAAACATCCATACTTTGTGAGAATATATTTAGTTTGACAGTGTGCTGGAAAGAAACGGATATTTGCCAAAAAGAAAAGAGGACTGCACTGAATCAAAAAATGGTAAATGTTTGCATCTCTTTAGAAAGAAAGACATTTGCTCTTCCTACTGATCTGCTCTACTGTGATGAGCAGGGAACTGAACTTCTGAATAATGATTTTATAAATTATTGTGGCAAGTGAATTAAGAACTGTATGTGCAGCTGAGTTTTATCCTCAATACTGTTGTCACAGAAGATTCTAGGCACTTTCATTGAAAGCTAATAGATGTTATACCCTGTGGTTTCTATAAAGCTCTTTGTATGGAATTTTGGAGCTGCTATACCCCCAAGACTCAGTGGAGCTGTTAAGTGTTTTAAGTCTTAAATAAGAGCTTATTTTTGGGTAGTCAGCCTTTGTGTACACTAGGGAGAAAAATAGCCCTGTTTGTGACAAGTAGTAGGTTGTAAAAATAAATAATGTTTTTAGGCAAAAACATATTTGAGTATCATGGCTGATGAGTTTTCATGTACGTATCTTTGTATGTAGATTCATACATGCAGAAATTGAGGAAATAATGGTCAATAGTAGTATCTGAATGGATTTTAAAAATCTGTTCCAGAGTAATTACAGTTCTGTAGTATTCCTAAACTGACTTTTTTTTTTTCCTGCAAATGGGATTATGACTGGTCTAATTACTGTTCATTACTGACCCATTTGCCTGACTGCACAGTACAGCATAGGCTTAATAAAGAAAACTGCCAAAATCTTGGCAGATTGTGTTTTGGTGCTCATCAGCACACAACTGTGTAATATATGTGATGGATATTGTATTTCTGAAAACACTGTATTTATGTATCAAGTAAAAGAGACTTTTGTTTCATTTGCAGTTTATTTAAGCATGATACATAGGTTGCTCCAGAAGTAATGCTTCCTATTTATTTCCATGGAAACTGCAATAGACACAAAGAACACAATAATGATATTTGATAGAGCAAATTCTCAGCTACAAAATGCAGCTTGCCCACCATTGGCAGTGCAAATTCACCAGTGATTAACATGCCTGCTTGTGAAAATCTGCAGCAGCAGAGGTGACTGCTGTTGCTGTCAGAGTAGTTATGGAGGTGGAACTTGGAAGTTAATTTGGAAAGTAGTGATGGAGGCAGTGAGACACATAGAGGAAGTGTACAGGCCTCAGAGTGCTGAGGAGGCTCACTGCTGCGTAGGCTTTGCCTTCCTACCCTAAGCCAGGATCAGGTAATGGTGCTAATTAATTTATTTAATAACCTAGAGAAATTCAGCAGATGGACTTCAGCTGATGAGTTTGGCCAGTGCAGGCGAAGCCGTTGGGCTCAGAGCCTGTTCAAACCTACTGTGCAGTAAAAGAAGCCTTGTGAAATTGGGATGAGGTAGGCCTGGCTGGATACAAAGCCTCGATGAGAACAAGGGAAATGTCTTTGTTGCAGTTGGCCAAAATGCTGTCAGATTTCTGGACTCTGTGCTTGAGAACTCAAGCATAGGCCTTGTTGAAAAAACAATTGCTTTTTTTCTGTCATTTTTTCTGAGTGTGTGTTGTTGCACAGTAACTGTAAGGGTTGGAGGGGACCTCTGGGGATCGCAAAGTCCAACCCCGCTGCTAAAGCAGGTCCTCTACAGTAGGTTGCATTTGCCAGTGAACAAATCTCTGGGGCATGCCCCAGGATCTCTTGAGCAGTATCTGGGGTGTCCATCGTTTCAGCAGAGTGGGTCATATATC